>NC_060087.1:84961393-86174250 GCF_922984935.1 Meles meles | reverse complement strand
CCTTCCTCCATGTTCATCTGTTTTGTTTCTTAAATTCCAAATATGAGTAAAATCATATAGTATTTGTCTTTCTCTGACTTATTTTGCTTAGCATAATACCCTCTAGTTCCTTCCACGTCATTGAAAAAGGCAAGATTTCATTCCTTTTGATGGTTGAGTAATATTCCATTGTATGTATGTGTGTATATACATACATACGTGTGTGTGTGTGTGTGTGTGTATGTGTGTATGCCACATCTTATTTATCCACTCATCTGTCAGTGGACATCTGGGCTCTTTCCATATTTTGGCTACTGTGAACATTGCTGCTATAAACATCAGGTTGCTTTCGTATCTTCACTATTATAACTGATGCTGCAATAAACATAGGAGTGCATATATCTTTTTGAATTACTGTTTTTGTTTTCTACAGGCAAATACTCAAATATTGGAATTATTGGATTATATGATATTTCTATTTTTAACTTTTTTGAGGAAACCTTCATACTATTCTCCACAGTGACTGCACCAATTTACATTCCCACCAACAGTACATGAGGGTGCTTTTCTCCACATCCTCACCAACACTTATTATTTTTGTCTGTTTTATCCTAGCCATTCTGACAAATGTAAAGTAATATTTCATTGCATTTTCCTGGTGGTTAGTGATGCTGAGTATCTTATTATGTATCTGTTGGCCATCCATATGTCTTCTTTAGAAAAATGTCTATTCGGGTCCTCTGCCCATTTTAATGATTATATTAGATTATTAATTATTAATTATTATTTAATTATTAATTATTATTAATAATATTAATATTATTATTAATTATTATTAATATTAATTATTAATTAATGATTAAATTAGATTATTTGTTTTTCTTGGTGTTGAGTTGCAAAATTTCTTTACATATTTTTAATATTAACCCCTTATCGGGCATATCATTTGCAAATACCTTCTCCCATTCAGTGGGTGGCCTTTTGTTTTGTTGATGGTTTCCTTCACTGTTTTGTGAACATAAGTTTTCATTTCTCTTGGCTATATAACTAGGAATGACATTGCTGGGTTATATTTTGAAGAGCACCCAAACTATTTCCCAAAGTAGCTGCACCATTTATTATCCCAAGAACAATGTTTGAAGATTCTAATTTCTTCACGTCACTGCTAACACATGTTGTTGTCTTTTTCATCTTAGCCATCCTGTGATGAGTGAGGCAGTATCTCATTGTGGTTTTTATTTGAACTTCCCTGATAACAATTGAGGTTGAACATCTTTTTATATGCTTATAATCCATTTGTATATCTTCCTTAGAGAAATGTCTATTTTGATCCTTCATTTTTCTTAAATTGGGTCATTTGTCTTTTTATTGTTTATTTGTAAGCATTCTTTATACACAAGTTTTTTTATAAGATATATGATTTGCAAAAATTTTCTCCCATTCTTCAAGTTATCTTTTCATTTTCTTCATGGTATACTTTGAAGCACAAAAGTTTCAAATTTTGATGAAGTCCTATTTAACTACTTTTTCTTTTGTTGCTTGTGCTTTTAGAGTCATATCTAAGAAACCATTGTCTATTCTAAAGTTAATAAAGATTGACTTCTGGGTTTTCTTGTAATAGTTTTAAAGTTTTAGGTCTTATAATGAGGTCTATGATTCATTTTAAGCTAATTTTTGTATATATTTTTTGTGAGAAAGAGTGTCCTCAACCAGTGGCTGCAAGCCAGCTTGCCTAATTTCTCAGTTTCAGGATTTTTTGCTTGCAGCCAGCTATTCCATTCATGCTTTACAGATTCTTACAGCGCACAATGGGCTGCTTCTCACTACTAACACTAAATCCCTTTCCCATCAGTTATTTTGTGGAAATATGGCTCACCTAGAATCTGGTGACCTTAATTCGTTGTGTCTTTTTTTAGAGGAAGAGAAAAGCCCCTCAAGAGTCAACTTTTGGTGCAGTACCACTTTCCTATTTGTAGGAGAAATGGCAGTTGTTACATGGCTTATTGCTGCCATCTGCTGTCAGGCATAGTTCAAACAACAATTTGGTAGCCCCACAAGTTAGTTGACAGGGCTAACCAATTTTAATACTTCAGTGGCTGGGTAGCCAGTAGGAATGTGTGCAAGATACTGGTTGGGAACTATGAAAACTGCTAGCACCAACTCATAAAAAATAGGAGGGAGCTCCTCCCTTACAGAGAAATATTGCCACAAGGGAACATTAGTAAGGCCAGATCTTTGGATTTTTTTTTTCCCCAAGAGAATCTAGAAATCTAGATGTTTAAATGTGATCTCTCCAAATTTTTAACGGACAGTTAAAGGAAATGTAAGTGCCATGATGACCAAACAAAACAGATCTCTGGAATAATAGTTTGCAATCTCTCTTTCTCCTACCACAGTTCCAAGGAATACTTTGACAAGTAAAGGAGTCAAAATTAAAAACAATTTTCTCTAATGAAGTTCAAATGACATTCATGATGAACCAGCCTTCATAGGCTCCTTGACTTGTTTGGAATCTGAAGAACTCGTCTTCCTTGAAGGCAGGGACCAAGTCTTCTGCATCTTTGTATCCTCATCAGTGAGTATATTGCCCTGGATGGAGTAACTGCTTATTGCTGAATCAACACAGAATAAATATATAGACAGAGAGAGAGAGAGAGAGAGAGAGAGAACAGCTCTGTGATCTTGGGTGAATCAAATAGCTTCTCTGAATGTCAATTTCTTCATCTGTAAAATATGAGTTCTGAGGATACATTTTTATGAAAATGATCTTTGTGCAAAGATGACAATAGTGGTGAGAGATGAGCTGAATAAAGGAATGTTTAAGTTCTTTTAGGAAGAAGTTTCTGAATACAAGCTGAGTGAACCACAGCCCAGAAGTCCTTAGATTTCCAGGAAATGGATGTCGTACTAGAACCCTGATGAAAATCAGCCATAGAACAATTTGACACAGGCTAAGAAAATGGAGTGCTTCAAATTGAACATAAATTGGATGATTAAGGCTAAATCCACAACTTCAGCTTCACACCCTACTAAAAACCCTCCACCTAATTAATTTTATGAAATACAAACAGTTGAAATCTTTATTTTTTGTGTTTTCATTCTAGTATAGTTAACATACAGTGTTATATTAGTTTCAGGTGTACAATATAGTGATTCAACACTTCCATATGTTAGTCAGCGCTCATCACTACACTTGCACGTTTTAATGTATGTGTGTGAGTACAGAATTCTATGTTTTATTTTTTTCTTTTATTAAGTAGCCTCCATGCACAGCGTGAACCTCAGTGTGGGAACTGAACACAACCCTGAGATCAAGACCTGAGCTGACATCAAGATTTGAATGCTTAACTGACCGAGCCGCCCTTGTGCCCTTATTTTTTAATTTTTTTAAAGTTTTTATTTAAATTCCACTTAGTTAACATACAGTATTATATTAGTTTCAGGTGTACAATATAGTGGTTCAACACTTCCATACATCACCCAGTGCTCATCACAATCACAAGTACACTCCTTAATCTCCATCACCTATTTAACCCATTCCCCCCCACACACACCTCCCCTCTGGTAACCTACAGTTTATTCTCTATAATTAAGAGTATGTTTCTTGTATTCATCTTTTTATCTATCTCTTATTTTTCCCTTTCCTTGTTTGTTTCTTAAATTTCACATATGAGTGGAATCATATGGTATTTGTCTTTCTCTGACTGACTTAACTCTTTTTTTTTTCATTTTATTTTATTTTATTTCTTTTCAGTGTTCCAGAATTCATTGTTTATACACCACACCCAATGCTCCATACATTATGTGCCCTCCATAATACCCACTACCAGGCTCACCCAACTTATTTCACTCAGCATTATTCTCTCCACCTCCATCCGTGTCATTGCAAATGGCAAGATTTCATTCTTTTTAGTGACTGAGTAATATTCCATTGTATATATATTCCACATCTTTATCCATTCATCTGTCAACGGGCACTTGGGCTGCATCCATAGTTTGGCTATTGTATATAATGCTGCCATAAACATAGAGGTGCAGGTATCCCTCTGAATTCATGCTTTTGTATTCTAAGGGTAAACACTCAGTAATGCAGTAGCTGGATCATTAAGGATTTTTATTTTTAACTTTTGGGGGAAAGTACCAGTTTGCATTCCCACCAACAGTGCATGAGCATCCCTTTTTCTCCACATCCTTGCCAACGCCTGTTGTGTCTTGTGTTGTTGATTTTAGCCATTCTAACAGGTGTGAGGTGATCTCTCATTATAGTTTTATTTCCATTTCCCAGGTCATAACTAATGATGAACATCTCCTCATGTGTCTGCTGGCCAACTGTATGTCTTCTTTGTTGAAATGACTGTTCATGTTTTCTGCCCTTTTTTCATCTGATTATTTGGTTTTGGTTGTTAAGTTGTATAAGTTCTCTATATGTTTTGTATAATAATCCTTGTGGATATGCCCCTTGCAAATATCTTCTCCCATTCTGTAGGTTGCCTTTTAGTTTGGTTGACCTTTTCCTTCACTGTGCAGAAGATTTTATTTGGATATAATCCCAATAGTTTATTTTTGCTCTTGTTTCTCTGGCTTCAGGACACATGTCTAGAAAGAAGTTGGTACAGCTGATGTCAAAGAAGTTATTGCTTATGTTCACCTCTAGGATTTTGATGGTTTCAGGTCTCACATTTAGACCTTCAATCCATTTTGAGTTTATTTTTGTGTATGGTGTAAGACAGTGGTCCAGTATCATTTTTTTGCATGAAATTCTCCAGTTTTTCCCAGTGCCATTTGTTGAAGAGACTCTTTTCCATTAGATACTCCTTTCTGCTTAAAGATTAGTTGACCATGCAGTTGTTAGTCCATCTCTGAGTTTTCTGCTCCATGCCATTGATCTATGTGTCTTTTTTGTGCCAGTACCATACTACCTCGATCACAACAGTTTTGTAAAACAACCTGGAGTCTGCAATTGTGATGTCTCCAGGTATGCTTTCTTTTTCAAGATTGCTTTGTCTATTCAGGGTCTTTTGTGGTTCCATACAAATTTTAGGATTATTTGTACTAACTCTGTGAAAAATGCTGTTGGTGTTTTGATAAGGATTGCATTAAATGTGTAGATTGCTTTGGCTAATATAGATATTTTAACAATATTTTTTCTTCCAATCCATGAGCATGGAATGTTTTTCATTTTGTGTGTGTGTGTTGTCTTCAATTTCTTTCATCAGTGTTTTATAGTTTTCAGAGTACAGGTCTTTCACCTCTTTGGTTAGGGATATCCCTAGGCATCTTATTATTTTTGGTGCAATTGTAAATGGTACTGATTCTTTGATTTCTCTTTCTGCTGCTTCATGATTGGCATATAGAAATGCAACAGATTTCTGCACATTGATTTTGTATCCTGTGACTTTACTGAATATATGCATTCATTCTAGCAATTTTTTGATGGAGTCTTTTGGATTTTCTACATAGAGTATCATGTCATCTGCAAATAGTGAAAGTTTGACTTCTTTTCTGATTTTATTTCATTTGTTGTCTGAGTACTGAGGCTAGGACTTCCAGTACTATGTTAAATAATAGTGGTGAGAATGGACATCCTAGTCTTGTTCCTGACCTTAGAGGAAAAGCTCTCAGTTTTTCCCCACTGAGTATGATACTAGCTATGAGTTTTTTGTATATGGCCATTATGATGTTGAGGTATGTTCCCTCTATGCCTACGTTGTTGGTGGGATTTTTTTATTTTTAATTAACATATAATGTATTATTAGCCCCAGGGGTACAGGTCTGTGAATTGCAAGGTTTACACACTTTACAGCACTCACCATAGCACATACCCTCCCCAATGTCCATAACTCAACCACCCTCTCCATGACCCCTCCCCCCAGCAACGCTCAGTTTGTTTTGTGAGATTAAGAGGGAACACAAAAAGATGGAAGACCGTTCCATGCTCTTGGATCGGAAGAATAAACATTGTTAAAATGTCTACACTGCCTAGAGCAATCTATACTTTTAATGCCATTCCGATCAAAATTCCACCGATATTTTTCAAAGAGTTGGAGCAAATAATCCTAAAATTTGTATGGAATCAGAAGAGACCCCGAATTGCTAAGGAAATGTTGAAAAACAAAAACAAAACTGGCAGCATCACATTACCCGATTTCAAGCTTTACTACAAAGCTGTGATCACCAAGACAGCGTGGTACTGGCATAAAAACAGACACATAGACCAGTGGAACAGAGTGGAGAGCCCAGATATGGACCCTCAACTCTATGGTCAAATAATCTTCAACAAAACAGGAAAAAATATACAGTGGAAAAAAGACAGTCTCTTCAATAAATGGTGCTGGGAAAACTGGACAGCTATATGTAGAAGAATGAAACTCGACCATTCTCTTACACCGTACACTAAGATAAACTCGAAATGGATAAAAGACCTCAATGTGAGACAGGAATCCATCAGAATCCTAGAGGAGAACATAGGCAGTAACCTCTTCGATATCAGCCACAGGAACTTCTTTCAAGATATGTCTCCAAAGGCCAAGGAAACAAAAGCGAAAATGAACTTTTGGGACTTCATCAAGATCAAAAGCTTCTGCCCAGAAAAGGAAACAGTCAACAAAACAAAAAGGCAACCCATGGAATGGGAGAAGATATTTGCAAATGACAGTACAGACAAAAGGTTGATATCCAGGATCTATAAAGAACTCCTCAAACTCAACACACACAAAACAGATAATCATATCAAAAAATGGGCAGAAGATATGAACAGACAGTTCTCCAATGAAGACATACAAATGGCTATCAGACACATGAAAAAATGCTCATCATCACTAGTCATCAGGGAGATTCAGATTAAAATCACATTGAATTATCACCTTACACCAGTTAGAATGGCCAAAATTAGCAAGACAGGAAACAACATGTGTTGGAGAGGATGTGGAGAAAGGGGAACCCTCTTACACTGTTGGTGGGAATGCAAGTTAGTGCAGCCACTTTGGAGAACAGTGTGGAGATTCTTCAAGAAATTAAAAATAGAGCTTCCCTATGACCCTGCAATTGCACTGCTGGGTATTTTCCCCAAAGATACAGATGTAGTGAAAAGAAGGGCCATCTGTACCCCAATGTTTATTGCAGCAATGGCCACGGTCGCCAAACTGTGGAAAGAACCAAGATGCCCTTCAACGGATGAATGGATAAGGAAGATGTGGTCCATATACATGATGGAGTATTATGCCTCCATCAGAAAGGATGAATACCCAACTTTTGTAGCAACATGGACGGGACTGGAAGAGATTATGCTGAGTGAAATAAGTCAAGCAGAGAGAGTCAAGTATCATATGGTCTCACTTATTTGTGGAGCATAACAAATAACATGGAGGACATGGGGAGATGGAGAGGAGAGGGAGTTGAGGGAAACTGGAAGGGGAGATGAACCATGAGAGACTATGGACTATGAAAAACAACCAGAGGGTTTTGAAGGGGCGGGGGGGGGGTGGGAGGTTGGGGGAACCAGGTAGTGGGTAATAGGGAGGGCACGTACTGCATGGAGCACTGGGTGTGATGCGAAAACAATGAACACTGTTATGCTGTAAATAAACAAATAAAAAATTAAATTTAAAAACAAACAAACAAAAAAAAAACTAGATTTCTAGATTCTCTTGGGGAAAAAAAAATCCAAAGATCTGGCCTTACTAATGTTCCCTTGTGGCAATATTTCTCTGTAAGGGAGGAGCTCCCTCCTATTTTTTATGAGTTGGTGCTAGCAGTTTTCATAGTTCCCAACCAGTATCTTGCACACATTCCTACTGGCTACCCAGCCACTGAAGTATTAAAATTGGTTAGCCCTGTCAACTAACTTGTGGGGCTACCAAATTGTTGTTTGAACTATGCCTGACAGCAGATGGCAGCAATAAGCCATGTAACAACTGCCATTTCTCCTACAAATAGGAAAGTGGTACTGCACCAAAAGTTGACTCTTGAGGGGCTTTTCTCTTCCTCTAAAAAAAGACACAACGAATTAAGGTCACCAGATTCTAGGTGAGCCATATTTCCACAAAATAACTGATGGGAAAGGGATTTAGTGTTAGTAGTGAGAAGCAGCCCATTGTGCGCTGTAAGAATCTGTAAAGCATGAATGGAATAGCTGGCTGCAAGCAAAAAATCCTGAAACTGAGAAATTAGGCAAGCTGGCTTGCAGCCACTGGTTGAGGACACTCTTTCTCACAAAAAATATATACAAAAATTAGCTTAAAATGAATCATAGACCTCATTATAAGACCTAAAACTTTAAAACTATTACAAGAAAACCCAGAAGTCAATCTTTATTAACTTTAGAATAGACAATGGTTTCTTAGATATGACTCTAAAAGCACAAGCAACAAAAGAAAAAGTAGTTAAATAGGACTTCATCAAAATTTGAAACTTTTGTGCTTCAAAGTATACCATGAAGAAAATGAAAAGATAACTTGAAGAATGGGAGAAAATTTTTGCAAATCATATATCTTATAAAAAAACTTGTGTATAAAGAATGCTTACAAATAAACAATAAAAAGACAAATGACCCAATTTAAGAAAAATGAAGGATCAAAATAGACATTTCTCTAAGGAAGATATACAAATGGATTATAAGCATATAAAAAGATGTTCAACCTCAATTGTTATCAGGGAAGTTCAAATAAAAACCACAATGAGATACTGCCTCACTCATCACAGGATGGCTAAGATGAAAAAGACAACAACATGTGTTAGCAGTGACGTGAAGAAATTAGAATCTTCAAACATTGTTCTTGGGATAATAAATGGTGCAGCTACTTTGGGAAATAGTTTGGGTGCTCTTCAAAATATAACCCAGCAATGTCATTCCTAGTTATATAGCCAAGAGAAATGAAAACTTATGTTCACAAAACAGTGAAGGAAACCATCAACAAAACAAAAGGCCACCCACTGAATGGGAGAAGGTATTTGCAAATGATATGCCCGATAAGGGGTTAATATTAAAAATATGTAAAGAAATTTTGCAACTCAACACCAAGAAAAACAAATAATCTAATTTAATCATTAATTAATAATTAATATTAATAATAATTAATAATAATATTAATATTATTAATAATAATTAATAATTAAATAATAATTAATAATTAATAATCTAATATAATCATTAAAATGGGCAGAGGACCCGAATAGACATTTTTCTAAAGAAGACATATGGATGGCCAACAGATACATAATAAGATACTCAGCATCACTAACCACCAGGAAAATGCAATGAAATATTACTTTACATTTGTCAGAATGGCTAGGATAAAACAGACAAAAATAATAAGTGTTGGTGAGGATGTGGAGAAAAGCACCCTCATGTACTGTTGGTGGGAATGTAAATTGGTGCAGTCACTGTGGAGAATAGTATGAAGGTTTCCTCAAAAAAGTTAAAAATAGAAATATCATATAATCCAATAATTCCAATATTTGAGTATTTGCCTGTAGAAAACAAAAACAGTAATTCAAAAAGATATATGCACTCCTATGTTTATTGCAGCATCAGTTATAATAGTGAAGATACGAAAGCAACCTGATGTTTATAGCAGCAATGTTCACAGTAGCCAAAATATGGAAAGAGCCCAGATGTCCACTGACAGATGAGTGGATAAATAAGATGTGGCATACACACATACACACACACACACACACACACGTATGTATGTATATACACACATACATACAATGGAATATTACTCAACCATCAAAAGGAATGAAATCTTGCCTTTTTCAATGACGTGGAAGGAACTAGAGGGTATTATGCTAAGCAAAATAAGTCAGAGAAAGACAAATACTATATGATTTTACTCATATTTGGAATTTAAGAAACAAAACAGATGAACATGGAGGAAGGGAAGGAAAAATAAAATAAAAACAGAGAGAGAGGCAAGTCATAAGATACTCTTACCTCTAGAAAACAAACAGAGGGTTACTGGAGGGGAGGTGGGTGGTGGGAAGGGATAATTGGGTGAGGGCACTTGATGTAATGAGCACTGGGTGTTATATACAACTGATGAATTGTGAAATTCTACCCCTGAAACTAATAATACATTATATGTTAACTAAATTAAAGTTAAATAAAAATTTTTTTAAAAAGAAAGCATCCAAAGTGCCCATCAATATATATACATATCATATATATAATTTATCCATATGTATATGGATATATATCATACACACAGCCATATACCATACACATACACACACACAACAGACTATTACACAACCATAAAAAGGATAGATCTTGCCATTTGCAACAATATGGATGGCCTTACAGTGTATTATGCTAAATTAAATAAATCAGATTGAAAAAGACAAATACTGTATGATTTCACTCATATGTGGAATCTAAAAAACAAATGAACAATCCAAAAGTAAAATCAAACCTATAAATATAGAGAACATACTGATAGTTACCAGAGCAAAGTGGGTAGTAGATGGGCAAAATGGGTAAAGTGGAGTGGGAGATACAGAATTTCACTTACAGAATGAATAAGTCACAGAAATAAAAAATATAGCATAGGGAATATATTCAATGGTATTGTAATAGCATTGGATGGTGAGAGATGGTAGTTACACCTGTGGTAAGGATAGCAATATATATGAAGATACTGAATCACTAGGTTGTACACTTGAAACTATCGTAACACTGTGTGTCAAATGTACTGGAATTTTTAAAAATGTACACATAAACTCATATATAAATATCCATAGCAGCATTATTCACAATAGCCAAAAAGAAACAACCCAGTTTCCCATTAACTGGCAAATGGATTAACAAAATGTAGTACATCCATACAATGGAATATTATTCAGTTGTAAAAAGTAGCAAAGCACCAAGCATGCTATAGTATGGATGTATTTTGAAAAATTATGCTAAATGAAAGAAGGCAGACACGAAATGATTCCATTTATATGAAATGTCCAGAACAGATAAGTATATAGAGACAGAAAGTAGATTAATGGTTACCAGGGTCTACAAGGAGGGAAGATCAGGAATGACAACTAATGGGTATGGAATTTTTCAGAGTGATGAAAATATTCTGAAATGAGATAGTAGGGAAAGTTGCACAACTCACAACTAAATACAACTGAATTATGCACTTTCAGAGGTTGAATTCTGTGTTATGTGAATTATAGTTCAATAAGTTGTTATTATTTTAAAAGGCATGTTAAATATTAGTTTCCTGTAGTGCTTTAGGGTCAACTATAAGAAAATCAATTTTTTAACACTGGAAGGATATGATTTAGTGTAATTTATGGGTGATATATGTGGATTAGAGCAGTTATGGCTATGATCCAGACTCCTTCCCCTGGCTTCTGGAGGACAGTAAACTGGGGGAGTGGACTACTGGAAAAAAGGAAAAGCGGGAAAGTTGGGGAGGAAATGAAATTAAGAGGCCTAACCTGGGATGTAAACTACCATACTCTCAATGGATGGAAAAGGTGAGGTCATACAACTTCCATCTCTCTTTGTGAGACATCAGAAATCAGCCTGATAATCTCCTTCCAACAAGAGCAGAGCATGAGCACAGTATAAATTTTAGCAAGGCAAAATTTAGGCAGGTCTTATTTTTAGGGGTTGCCTGAACAGAATTTTCTCATTTCACCCTAAACACACTGAGTTAACACACAAACACACGAGAGAGAGAGAGAGAGAGAGAGAGACAGACAAACAGACAGACAGACAGACACGGAGAAAGATTGCATGTGAGAGAAAACACAATGGTTCCTGGAGAACCGAATTATTTTACTGGAGAAAAGGATGGCATGCAGCCTGCAGCAAAGCTGAGCCTAAAGTATCAAGGTTCTCTGTCACTCAGGCTGCAAACCTTGTAGCATGGCCCTCTTCCTTCGCAGGGGCTCTCATCCATATCTACTTAGCCATCATAGTTTATTGATTTATTTTTCTCATCTAACGTACTTCACACCTGTCCCTTTGTTTTCGATCTCTTTCCACTCTATCAGACCCGTGTTCATGCCTGAAAAACAACTGAACAAACTAATGAGGAGAAAAAAGTGTTAGGTTAAGAGCTAACTAACCGCAAATTCCTTCCGTGTTTGCTTTAGCAAAAAAAAAACCTTGATGGATCATTTTGATTGCTCAAAGATTACTCTTGGGACACGGTTGGAATAGCCCTGGAGCTAAACTGCTGTGCTTGAGAAATTACCAGTAATGGCATTGTTTGGATATTTAAGATCCGAGGAAAAGTAGGGAGAAGGCTGAAGGAGAAAGGAGAATTTTGCAACATCAAGAAAACTCAAGCCCTAGGGAAATATCTAAGGAATTTTTAAGGTGAGAGGTATTTAATATTTAATTTTAAATTGTTTGCAAATATTTGGTCCTTCAGTAAGATCTGAGAGCACACAGCTATTAGTAGTGTATGGGAAAGTAAAGAAATCAAGGAATAAGTAGGGAGGCAACATAGTACAGGAAAGAAACAACATACTCGGGAGTCATGAGAAGAGAAAAATACATTATATGTTTATTAAAAAAAAAATTTGGAAGGGGAGGCAAACCATAAGAGACTATGGACTCTGAAAAACAACCTGAGGGTTTTGAAGGGTCAGGGGTGGGAGGTTGGGGGAACAGGTGGTGGGTAATGGGGAGGGCACGTTTTGCATGGAGCACTGGGTGTTGTGCAAAAAGAATGAATACTGTTACGCTGAAAAAATAAATAAAATGGAAAAAAAAAGAAGAGAAAAAGAAGCAGAAACTCATAGACATTGGTGACCAGAAGAAACATAAGAAACAAAACTTCCCCAGGATCTCTTAAATCTTAGAAGGCACAATGACCCCAGCAAGCCAGATGGCTTGGGGCTTTGCAGGGACTGAATCTAAATCACATTGCCACTGGTTATTTGGCACTTACTGTTCTTCCAGTTTTCCACTTTTGTCCCTCCCTTTTCTTCCCCATGCTTTGAGCCTGGGGGGAAATTGACCTGTATTGACATCATTAATGGATTTTTTAATATTTTGGCTTTCTTTGGGGTTCCACCATTGAGAAGTCCTGGCAGGAGATCTGAGAGAGGAAGGAGATTGAAGTCAGGGTATTTATTCATTCAACTCCTTCTGTGCAAGGTCACAGTGGGATAGTTAAGTTCCCAGTACCTGAGAGATCACCCTCTCAACATCCCTCTCTCTCATCAACTAACTTCTCCCACTTCTTTTTCTTCTCCCTCCTATAAGATTAAAAGTGGCAATAACTCCACTGCTATTTGTGCCCGAGTACTTTACCATTCCTTGTGTTTTCCCTACACCCAACCCACATAAATGTTAATAGTCCCTTTATACAATTCTCTTAAATTACCCAATATGAGTATGTCACCTCCCCCCACCCGTACCCTTATTAATACTCTCATTAGGGCATTACTTCCATTATCTCAGTTATTTCTCACTACAACTCTATGAGATAAATATTATTATTTTTTAAGGATTTTATTTATTTGTCAGAGAGAGATAGAAAAATAGAGAGCAAGCACGAGCAAGGGGAAGGGCAGAGGGAGAAGCAGGCTCCCTGGTGAGCAGGGAGCCCAATGTAAGACTAGATCCCAGGATCCCAGGATCCCAGGATCATGACGTAAGCTGAAGGCAGACACTTAACTGACTGAACCCCACCCAGGTATCCCTGAGTTTACCTCAGGGGTATTATTATTAACCTTACCTTACAGATGTGGAAAATATGAAGCAAAGAGAGATTAAGTAACTTGACTGAAGACCCTCTGACTCTAGAGCTCTGGCTTTATACACTATGGTTTTGTTTTTTTGTTTTTTTTTTTTCTACTTGGGTGGTAACACTACATCCAGGTTTCAAGCCATCTGATACATTATGCGCAGATTAGTCTTCCTATAACATTCATCCAAGGGCCTCTTAGATCTGACTTCTATCTACCTTTTATCTCCCCTATACTTTTTTCCTATACAAACCTTAAAATCAAGCTGAACTGCACTATTCATTTTTCCATGAACATATCTTATTAGTCCTACCTCATCCTCCTCATAAAGTTCCCCAGGGCTAGACTTCTCTTTTCACTCTTCTTCTATAGTTTTCAGAGTACAGGTCTTGTATTTCTTTGGTTAGGTTTGTTCCTAGGCATCTTATGGTTTGGGGTGCAATTGTAAATGGGATCAACTCCTTAATTTCTCTTTCTCCTGTCTTGCTGTTGGTGTATAGAAATGCAACTAATTTCTGTGCATTGATTTTCCATCCTGATATTTTACTGAATTCCTGTATGAGTTCTAATAGTTTTGGAGTAGTCTTTTGGATTTTTCACATAAAGTATCATATCATCTGCAAAGAATGAGAGTTTGACTTCTTCTTTGCCAGTTCAGATGCCTTTTATTTCTTTTTTGTTGTCTGATTGCTGAGGCTAAGAATTCTAGTACCATGCTGAATAGCAGTGGTGATAGTGCACAGCCCTGCTGTGTTCCTGACCTTAAGGGAAAGGCTCTCAGTTTTTCCCCATGGAGAATGATATTCGCTGTGGGTTTTTCATAGATGGCTTTGATGATATTGAGGTATGTACCCTCTATCCCTGCACTTTGAAGAGTTTTGATCAAGAAAGGATGCTGTACTTTGTCAAGTGCTTTTTCAGCATCTATTGAGAGTATCATACGGTTCTTGTTTTTTCTTTTATTAATGTATTGTATCACATTGATTGGTTTGAGAATGTTGAACCAACCTTGCAGCCTAGGAATAAATCCCACTTGGTCATGGTGAATAATCCTTTTAATGTATTCTCAGATCCTATTGGCTAGTATTTTGGTGAGAATTTTTGCATCTGTGTTCATCAAGGATATTGATCTGTAAGTCTCCTTTTTGATGGGGTCTTTGTCTGGTTAGGATCAAGGTGATGCTGGCCTCATAAAATGAGTTTGGAAGTTTTCCTTCCATTTCTATTTTTTGGAACAGTTTCAGGAGAATAGGTATTAATTCTTCTTTAAATGTTTGGCAGGATTCCCCTGGGAAGCCCTCTGGCCCTGGGCTCTTGTTCATTGGGAGATTTTTGATGACTGCTTCAATCTCCTTACTGGTTATGAGTCTGCTCAAGTTTTCTATTTCTTCCTGGTTCAGTTGTGGTAGTTTATATGTCTCTAGGAATGCATCTATTTCTTCCAGATTGTCAAATTTGTGGGTGTATAGTTGCTCATAATATGTTCTTTTAATTGTTTGTATTTCTTTGGTGTTGGTTGTGATCTCTCCTCTTTTGTAAATGATTTTATTAATTTGGGTCCTTTCTCTTTTATTTTTGATAAGTCTGGCCAGGGGTTTATCAATCTTATTAATTCTTTCAAAGAACCAGCTCCTACTTCTGTTCTACTGTCTTTTTGGTTTCTATTTCATTGATTTCTGCTCTGATCTTTATTATTTCTCTTCTTTGGCTGGGTTTAGACTTTCTTTGCTGTTCTTTCTCCAGGTCCTTTAGGTGTAGGGTTAGGTTGTGTACTTAAGACCTTTCTTGTTCCTTGAGAAAAGCTTGTATTGCTATATACTTGTCACTCAGGACTGCCTTTGCTGTGTCCCAAAGATCTTGAACAGTTGTGTTTTCATTTTCATTTGTTTCCATGAATTTTTAAAATTCCTCTTTAATTTCCTGGTTGACCTATTCATTCTTTAGTAGGATGCTCTTTAGCCTCCATGTATTTGAGTCCTTTCCAACTTTCCTCTTGTGATTGAGTTCTAGCTTCAGAGCATTGTGGTCTGAAAATATGCAGGGAATGATCCCAATCTTTGGTACTGGTTGAGACCTGATTTGTGACCCAGGATGTGATCGATTCTGGAGAATGTTCCATGTACACTAGAGAAGAATATGTATTCTGTTGCTTTGGGATGGAATGTTCTGAATACATCTGTGATGTCCATCTGGCCCAGTGTGTAATTTAAAGGCTTTATTTCCTTGTTGATCTTTTGCTTAGATGACCTGTCCATTTCAGTGAGAAGGGTGTTATAGTCCCCTACTATTATTGCATTATTGTCAAAGTGTTTTTTTTTTTTAATTTTGTTATTAATTGGTTTATATAATTGGCTGCTCCCTTGTTAGGGGTATAGATATTTAAAATTGTTAGATCTTATTGTTGGACAGACCCTTTAAGTATGATATAGTGTCCTTCCTCATCTCTTATTATAGTCTTTGGCTTAAAATCTAATTTATCTGATATAAGAACTGCCACCCCAACTTTCTTTTGATGACCATTAGCATGGTAATTCTTTCCACCCCCTCACTTTAAATCTGGAGGTGTCTTTGGGTCTAAATTGAGTCTCTTGTAGATAGCATATCAATGGGTCTTGGTTTTTTTTTTTATCCATTCTAATTCCCTGTATCTTTTGATTGGGGCATTTAGCCCATTTACATACAAGGTAACTATTGAAAGGTATGAATTTAGTGCCTTTGTATTGCCTATAAGATGACTGTGACTGTATATTGTCTCTGTTCCTTTCTGGTCTGTTGCTTTTAGGCTCTCTTTGCTTAGAGGACCCCTTTCAATATTTCCTGTAGGGCTGGTTTGATGTTTGCAAATTCTTTTAATTTTTGTTTGTCCTGGAAGCTTTTTATCACTCCTTCTATTTCTAATGACAGCCTAGCTGGATATAGTATTCTTGGCTGCATATTTTTCTCGTTTAGTGCTCTGAATATATCATGCCAGTCCTTTCTGGCCTGCCAGGTCTTTGTGGATAGGTCTGCTGCCAATCTAATATTTCTACCACTGTATGTTACAGACCTCTTGTGCTGAGCTGCTTTCAGGATTTTCTCTTTGTCACTAAGACTTGTAAGTTTTACTATTAGATGATGGGGTGTTGACCTATTTTTATTGATTTTGAGGCGGGTTCTCTGTGCCTCCTGGATTTTGATGCTTGTTCCCTTTGCCATATTAGGGAAATTCTATACTATAATTTGCTCCAATATACCTTCTGTCCCCTTGCTCTTTCTTCTTCTGGGACCCCAATTATTCTAATATTCTTTCATCTTATAGTGTCATTTATCTCTCAAATCCTCCCCTCATGACCCAGTGGTTCTTTCTCTCTCTTTTGCTCAGCTTCTTTATTCTCCATCATTTGGTCTGTGATATCACTAATTCTCTCTTCTGCTTTATTTATCCTAGCAGTAAGAGCCTCCATTTATTATTGCACCTCATTAATAGCTTTTTTGATTTCAACTTGGTTAGATTTTAGTTCTTTTATTTCTCTAGAAAGGGATTCTCTAATATCTTCCATGATTTCGTGAGCCCAGCTAGCACCTTGATAATTTTCATTCTGAACTCTAGTTCTGACATATTACTAATGTCTGTATTGATTAGATCCCTAACTGTTAGTATTGCCTCCTTTCTTTTTTCTGTGGTGAGTTTTTTCTGCCTTGTCATTTTATCCAGATAAGAATCGATGAATAAGAGAACAAAATACTAAAAGGGTGGCAAAGACCCAAGAAAAAGATACACTAACCAAATCAGAAGAGATCCAAAACTGAGGAGTTGAGATGGCGGGGAAGCAGGAGGAGGCGCCGTTTCAACCTGTACCCTAAAGTGAGCTGATTACCTACCAAAGAACTCCGATCACCCAAAAAATCAGCCCGAGATCAGAAATATATACGTCTGGATCTCTAAAGGAGCAGAAGACACCAGTGGCAGGTAAAGCAGAGTGGGAACATCGGACTGATATTGGAAGATAAACAAAAAGGGGGAGGGAGCCATCAGAGGCAACCGATTGGAAAGTAATACCCTGATATGAGAGTGCCCTGTGTCTGGGGACCAGCATTAGCTTGGAGTCTGGTTGAAAGCACTCAAAAAAAAAAAAAAAAAGAGCAAAGGATCGCGGGGGGATATTGTGGGAATCGGGGCGGTTAGGGACAGGGGCTTAAGTTCCCGGACCCAGGACAGCCTCCCCTGGTGCTGAGCCAGAGAGAGTGCAGCGGAGAAAGCCAGGTCTTGGTCCCTGAGCCACCAGTGCGCCTGAGCCACCAGCGTGCCCAAGAACACATGGGGTCCAGCTCCCGTGAGGGGCTGGGAACCTGGCCAGACAGCATTCCTGAAACACACGTGTCCCACACCCTCCCCTGGGAGGTGTGCACACAAGTGCTAGCCTGGAGCTCTGGCATCCTGAAAAACCAGGCATTCCCAGCCTGGACCAGCGGGAAAATCTCAGGGTGCGATCACTGCTTGGAACCTCTCTGGCGGTCTGGAGCTGCCCAGACAGCTGCCGCTGCCATGGTATTGGGTACAAGGAGGAGATCCTGCATCCCCAGGGACCGTGACTCAGAACCTACTCTGCCAGCAGCTCTGCAGAGCATTCTGAGACTTCTCTCTGAGAGGGAGGTCTGGGTGCAGTTTGCTCTCCTCTAAACCTCCAAAAATCATCAAAAGCTGTCAAGATGAGAGAAAACAGATGAAAGAACATAAAAACCTCCAGAGAACAAAAGCCTGAAAAAAACAGCTTCCTCAGAGCCCACCCCCTTGAGGGGGGCAGGAGGACCTAACTCAGGGAACATCATTGTCTGAAAACCCACGTGGCAGGCCCCTCCCCCAGAAAACCAACCAGGAAGGAAGAAAAGAAAAAAAAAGAAGACGACAAGAGAACAACCACCGCTACTTCATAAATACAACTTTTATTTTTAACTCTTTACCACTATTCTGGTTCTTTTTTTTTTATACATATATATAATTTTTTAACCGATTTACCATCACAGTGAGATGTCCAGTACATCAAATTCCTTAATAACCTTCTAACCTGAACTTTTTGTTACATACACCCGTGTTTTTCTTTTGCTTTTCTATTTTTTAAATTTTAATTTAGTTTAGTCTAGTTTATTCTTTTTAATTTTTATTTTCTAATATACATATAGAGTTAAACTTCAAGGTAATCCCCTTTCCCCAATCAATGCTACCCCTATAGGTAAACCAATTTTTAATCCCCCTTTATCTTAGGAAAGTTGAGTCCCTTAACAAAAACATCAAGATACATCCAAGGAAGAATCAAAATAACCTTCCTCGCCCACACTGAGAATTTACAACCACTCTCCCATCTTTTCCTTCCACCAGTGTTTCTGTGTATTTGTGTTTGTCCTGATAGTATATAAATCTTATACTTGGGGTTCTTTCTGATGAGGTTCTTCCTTTTTTTTTTTTGCTATATATATATATATATATATATATATATATATATATATATATCTTGTCATATACTTTTATCAGTCTTTTTGTTTGTCTGTTTTTGTTTGTACACTTCATAAATCGTACCTTGGGGCCCATTTGGGCTGAGCCTTCTCTTTTATTTTCCCTTCTCTCTCTCTCTCTCTTTTTCTTTTTTCTTTTCTTTTGTTTTCTTTTTTTCTCTTTCTTCTCTATTTCTTTTTCTTTTCTTTTTTCTCTCATTTGGGTGAGGAATCCTGACAGAGCAGAAGCGTTCCAGGTGCACCTTGACTGCACCACAATAGATACATCTACCTGCATCTGTTCAGTCATCTCTTACCAAAATGACTAGGAGGAGGAATGCCCAACAGAAGAAAAATACAGAGGATGGACCTACTGCAACAGAGCTAATGGCTATCAACATAGACAATATGTCGGAAAAGGAATTCAGGCTAACAATTATCCAGGCAATAGCTAGGTTGGAGAAAGCCATGGATGACCAAACGGAATTGATTAGGGCAGAACTGAAAGCCACCAGGGATGATGTTCACAATGTTAGGGCAGAACTGAAAGCCACCAGGGATGATGTTCACAATGCTCTCAATGAATTCCAATCTAATCTAAATTCTCTAAAAGCTAGGGTAACTGAGACAGAAGATAGAATTAGTGATCTGGAGGACAAACAGACAGAAAGGATCAGGAGGAAGCCTGGAAAAAACAGCTCAGAAGCCATGAAAACAGAATCAGGGAACTAAATGATGCCATGAAACGTTCCAATGTCAGAATTATTGGAATCCCTGAAGGGGAGGAGAAAGAAAGAATTCTAGAAGATATAGTGGAACAAGTTGTCTATGAAAATTTTCCCAACCACACGAATGGAAACAACATTCATGTACCAGAGGCAGAGCGGTTTCCCCCCCAAGATTTTAGATTCTCGAGTCTTCACGACACCTGATAGTTAGAATGAAGAATTATGTTTCTAGTCAGACCCTCTTAAAAGCAGCTAGGACAAAGAAACTCCTTACATACAGAGGAAAGCCCATTAGAATAACGTCAGACCTGTCCACAGAGACCTGACAAGCCAGGAAGGGCTGGGAAAATATATTCAGGGCACTAAATGAGAAGAACATGCAGCCAAGAATACTTCATCCAGCAAGACTGACACTCAAAATGGATGGAGAGATAAAGAGTTTCCAAACCGGCAAGGCTAAAAAGACTATGCAACCACCAAGCCAACACTGCAGGAAATATTAAGGGGGGGTCCTATAAATGAGAAAAAATCCTAAGAATATCATTGAACAGAAATATAGAGACAATTTACAGACAGAAAGACTTCAAAGGTAATTCGATGTCAATCAAAACCTATCTATCAATAATCACTCTCAATGTAAACGGCCTAAACGCGTCCATAAAATGACACAGGGTTGGAGATTAGATAAAATGACAGGACCCATCCATATGCTGTCTACAAGAGACCCATTTTGAACCTAAGGACACGCCCAGACTGAAAGTGAAGGGATGGAGAAGCATCTTTCCTGCCAATGGGCCTCAAAAGAAGGCCGGGGTAGCGATTCTCATATCAGATAAATTAGATTTTTTTTAAAGATTTTTTATTTATTTATTTGACAGACAAAGATCACAAGTAGGCAGAGAGGCAGGCAGAGAGAGAGGAGGAAGCAGGCTCCCTGACAAGCAGAGAGCCCGATGTGGGGCTCGATCCCAGGACCCTGAGATCATGACCTGAGCCAAAGGCAGAGGCTTTAACCCACTGAGCCACCCAGGTGCCCCAGATAAATTAGATTTTAAACTAAAGACTGTAGTCAGAGATACAGAAGGACACTACATAATTCTTAAAGGGACTATCCACCAAGACGATCTAACAATTGTAAATATCTACGCCCCCAATATGGGAGCAGCCAATTATGTAAGAAAACTATTAATCAAGATAAAGAGTCATATTGATATGAATACACTAATAGTAGGAGATCTTAACATGCCTCTCTCAGTAATAGACAGATCATCCAAGCAGAAAATCAATAAAGAAACAAGAGCATTGAATGACACATTGGACCAGATGGATCTCATAGATATATACAGAACATTCCACCCTAAAACAACAGAATACTCACTCTTCTCAAGTGCACATGGAACCTTCTCCAGAATAGACCACATACTCGGTCACAAAGCAGGACTCAACCGATACCAAAAGACTGACATTATTCCCTGCATATTCTCAGGTCACAATGCTTTGAAACTGGAGCTCAGTCACAAGGGAAAGTTCGGAAGGAACTCAAACACCTGGAAGCTAAAGACCACCTTGCTTAAGAATGCTTGGATCAACCAGGAGATCAAAGAGGAACTTAAACAATTCATGGAAAACAATGAGAATGTAGACACTTCAGTCCAAAACCTATGGGATACAGCAAAGGCGGTTCTAAGGGGGAAATACATAGCCATCCAAGCCTCCCTCAAAAACATTGAAAAATCCAGAATACACCAGCTGTCTCTACACCTTAAAGAACTGGAGAATCAACAACAAATCAAACCAACTCCACATGCAAGAAGGGAAATAATCAAGATTAGAGCAGAGATCAATGAGGTAGAAACCAGAAATACAGTAGAACGTATCCAATGAAACTAGAAGCTGGTTTTTTGAAAGAATCAATAAGATCGTTAAACCATTGGCCACACTAATCCAAAAGAAAAGAGAGAAATCCCAAATTAATAAAATTATGAATGAAAAGGGAGAGATCACAACGAACACCAAGGAAATAGAAACAATCATCAGAAATTATTACCAACAGTTATATGCCAATAAGCTAAGCAACCTAGATGAAATGGATGCATTTCTGGAAAACTTTAAACTCCCAAAACTGAACCAGGAAGAAATTGACAACCTGAATAGACTGATATCCAGCAACGAGATTGAAGCAGTGATCAAAACCTCCCAAAAAACAAGAGCCCAGGACCTGATGGATTCCCTGGGGAATTCTACCAAACTTTCAAAGAAAAAATAACACCTATTCTCCTGAAGCTCTTTCAAAAAATTGAAGCAGAAGGAAAACTTCCAGACTCTTTTTATGAAGCCAGCATTACCCTGATCCCCAAACCAGGCAAAGACCCTACCAAAAAGGAGAATTTCAGACCAATATCACTGATGAATATGGATGCAAAGATTCTCAGCAAGATCCTAGCAAACAGAATCCAGCAGCACATTAAAAAGATTATCCAACAACACATTAAAAAGATTATCCACCACGACCAGGTGGGATTCATCCCTGGGTTGCAAGGATGTTTCAACATTTGCAAATCAATCAATGTGATAGAACAAATCAATAAGAGAAGAGGGAAGAACCACATGGTCCTTTCAATTGATGCAGAAAAAGCATTTGACAAAATCCAGCATCGGTTCCTGATTAAAACGCTTCAAAGTATAGGGATAGAAGGAACATTCCTGAACTTCATAAAATCTATCTATGAAAGACCCACAGCAAATATCATCCTCAATGGGAAAAAGCTTGCAGCCTTCCCGTTGAGATCAGGAACACGACAAGGATGCCCACTCTCACCACTCTTGTTCAACATAGTATTAGAAGTCCTAACAACGGCAATCAGACAACAAAGAGAAATAAAAGGTATCCAAATTGGCAATGAAGAAGTCAAACTCTCTCTCTTCGCAGATGATGTGATTCTTTATATGGAAAACCCCAAAGACTCCACCCCCAAACTACTAGAACTCATACACCAATTCAGTAACGTGGCAGGATACAAAGTCAATGTACAGAAATCAGTGACTTTCTTATACACTAACAATGAAAATACAGAAAGGGAAATTAGAGAATCGATTCCATTTACTATAGCACCAAGAACCCTAAGATACCTGGGAATAAACCTAACCAAAGAGGTAAAGGACCTGTACTCGAGGAACTACAGAACACTCATGAAAGAAATTGAAGAAGACACAAAAAGATGGAAGACCGTTCCATGCTCTTGGATCGGAAGAATAAACATTGTTAAAATGTCTATACTGCCTAGAGCAATCTATACTTTTAATGCCATTCCGATCAAAATTCCACCGGTATTTTTCAAAGAGCTGGAGCAAATAATCCTAAAATTTGTATGGAATCAGAAGAGACCCCGAATTGCTAAGGAAATGTAAAACAGAAACAAAACTGGTGGCATCACGTTACCTGATTTCAAGCTTTACTACAAAGCTGTGATCACCAAGACAGCATGGTACTGGCATAAAAACAGACACATAGACCAGTGGAACAGAGTGGAGAGCCCAGATATGGACCCTCAACTCTATGGTCAAATAATCTTCGACAAAACAGGAAAAAATATACAGTGGAAAAAAGACAGTCTCTTCAATAAATGGTGCTGGGAAAACTGGACAGCTATATGTAGAAGAATGAAACTCGACCATTCTCTTACACATTACACAAAGATAAACTGGAAATGGATAAAAGACCTCAATGTGAGACAGGAATCCATCAGAATCCTAGAGGAGAACATGGGCAGTAACCTCTTCGATATCAGTCACAGCAACTTCTTTCAAGATATATCCCCAAGGGCAAAGGAAACAAAAGCGAAAATGAACTTTTGGGACTTCTTCAAGATCAAAAGCTTCTGCCCAGCAAAGGAAACAGTCAACAAAACAAAAAGGCAACCCACGGAATGGGAGAAGATATTTGCAAATGACAGTACAGACAAAAGGTTGGTATCCAGGATCTATAAAGAACTCCTCAAACTCAACACACACAAAACAGAGAATCATATCAAAAAATGGGCAGAAGATATGAACAGACACTTCTCCAATGAAGACATACAAATGGCTATCAGACACATGAAAAAATGCTCATCATCACTAGCCATCAGGGAGATTCAAATTAAAACCACATTGAGATACCACCTGACACCAGTTAGAATGGCCAAAATTAGCAAGACAGGAAACAACGTGTGTTGGAGAGGATGTGGGGAAAGGGGAACCCTCTTACACTGTTGGTGGGAATGCAAGTTAGTGCAGCCACTTTGGAGAACAATGTGGAGATTCCTCAAGAAATTAAAAATAGAGCTTCCCTATGACCTTGCATTTGCACTACTGGGTATTTACCCCAAAGATACAGATGTAGTGAAAAGAAGGGCCATCTGTACCCCAATGTTTATAGCAGCAATGGCCACGGTCGCCAAACTGTGGAAAGAACCAAGATGCCCTTCAATGGATGAATGGATCAGGAAGATGTGGTCCATATACACAATGGAGTATTATGCCTTCATCAGAAAGGATGAATACCCAACTTTTTTATTAACATGAACGGGAATGGAAGAGATTGTGCTGAGTGAAATAAGTCAAGCAAAGAGAGTCAATTATCATATGGTTTCACTTATTTGTGGAGCATAACAAATGACATGGAGGACATTTGGATATGGAGAGGAGAAGGAAGTTGAGGAAAATTGGAAGGGGAGGTGTACCATGAGAGACTATTGACTCTGAAAAAGAACCTGAGGGTTTTGATGGGGCGGGGGGTAGGAGGTCGGGGGAACCAGGTGGTGGGTAATAGGGAGGTCATATATTGCATGGAGCACTGGGTGTTTTGCAAAAACAATAAATACTCTTATGCTGAAAAAATAAATAAAAATTTTTAAAAAAGAATTTTTGCATCCATCTTCCTCATGGATATTGGTCTGAAATTCTCCTTTTTAGTGGGGTCTTTGGCTTTAGAATCAAGTTAATATTGGCCTCATAAAATGAGTTTGGAAGTTTTCCTTCCATTCCTAGTTTTCAGAATATTTTAAGAAGAATAGGTATTAACACTTTTTAAAATGTTTGTTAGAATTCTCCTGGGAATCCATCTGGCCCTGGACTTCTATTTTTTGGGAGTTTTTTTAAAGATTTTATTTATTTATTGGAGAGAGAGAGAGAACAAGTGGGTGGAGGAGCGGGTGGGGGGAGAAGCACACTTCTTGCTGAGCAGGGGACTCAATCCAAGGACCCTAGGATCATGACCTGTGCTGAAAGCAGATGCTTAATCAAATGAGCCACCCAGGTTCCCTATTTGGGAGATTTTTTTTTTAACTAATTCAATTTCTTTGATGGGTATCAGTCTGCTCAACTTTTCTATGTCTTCCTGTTTTAGTTTTTGTAGTTTATATGTTTCTATGAATTTATCCATATCTTCCAGATTGTCCCATTTGTTGGCATACAATTTTTCACAATATTCTCTTATAATTCTTATTTTTCTATGCTGTTGGTGGTGATTTCTCCTCTCATTTGTGATTTTAATTATTTAGGTCCTTCTCTTTTCTTTCTGAGTCTGACTAGTGGTTTATCAATTTTATTAATTTTTTCAAAGAACCAGCTCCTCGTTTCATTGATCTGTTCTGCTTTTTGTTTGTTTGTTTCTATATCATTTATTTCTGCTGTAATCTTTACTATTTCCCTTCTTCTTCTGGCTTTAGGTTTCATTTGCTGTTCTTTCTTTGGCTTCATTAGATAAAGGTTAGTTTGCTTATTTGAGATTTTTCTTGCTTTTAGAGCTAAGCCCATATTGCTATATACTTCCCTTTTATGACCACTTTTGCTGCATCACAAAGGTTTTGGACAATAGTGTTTTCATTTTCATTTGTCTCCATGTATTTGTTTATTTCTTCTTTAATTTCCTGGTTGACCCATTCATTGTTTAGTAGGATGTTTTTTAACCCCCATGTGTTTGTGGCCTTTCAAAATTTGTTTATGGTTGACTTCAAGTTTCCTAGCATTGTGGTAAGAAATGCTACATGGTGTGATTTCAGTCTTTTTGAACTTGTTGAAGCCTGATTTGTGACCTAATATGTGATCTATTCTGGGGAATGTCCCATGTGTACCTGAAAAGAATGTGTAATCTGCTGCTTTAGTATTAAATGTCTGAGTTTATGTTAAGTCCTTCTGGTCTAGTGTGTCATTCAAAGCTATTGTTTCCTCTTGATTTTCTGCTTAGATGATCTGTCTTTGCTGTGAAGGAGTGTTAAAGTTCCATACTATTATTGTATTATTATCCTTTATGTTTGAGTTCCTTTACGATTGTTATTATTTTATATAATTGGGTGTTCTCCAGTTCAGGCATAAATGTTTATAATTGTTAGATCTTCTTGTTTGGTAATCCCTTTATTATGATATAATGTCCTTTTTTTATCTCTTCTTACAGTCTTTGATTTAAAATCTAGTTTGTTTGTCTGGGGTGCCTGAGTGGCTCAGTGGGTTAAGCCACTACCTTCGCTCAGGTCATGATCTCAGGGTCCTGGGATCGAGCCCTGCATTGGGCTCTCTGCTCAGTGGAAAGCCTGCTTCCTCCTCTCTCTCTCTGCTGCCTCTCTGCCTACTTGTGATCTCTGTCTGTCAAATAAATAAATAAAACCTTTTAAAAATTAAAAAATAATAAAATCTAGCTTGCCTGATATAAGTATGGCTACTCCAGCTTTCTTTTGACATCCATTTGCATGATAAATGTTTCTCCATCCCCACACTTTCAATCTGTATGTGTGTTTAGGTCTAAAATAAGACTCATAAGACAACATATAGATGGGTCTTATTTTTTAATCCATTCTGGCACCCTATATCTTTTGATTAGAGTATTTAGTTCATTTACATTCAGAATGATTATTGATAGCTATATATTTAGTGCCATTTTATTACTTGTTCTGTCGTTGTTTCTGAAGATTTTCTCTGTTACATTCTAGTCTTTTTCAGTTTTGGTCTTACTTTTCCACTCAAAGGGTCCCCTTTAATATTTTTTGCAGGGTTGGTTTAATGGTCACAAATTCTTTTAGTTGTTGTTTGTCTGGGAAACTATTTATCTCTCCTTCTATTCTGAATGATAGCCTTGCTGGATAAAGTATTCCTGGATGAGATTTTTCCCATCCAGAACTTTGAATATATTATGCCACTTTCTTCTGGCTTGCCATGTTTCTGTGGCAAGGTCTGCTGTTAACCTTATTGGTCTTCCCTTGTAAATTAAAGACCTCTTTTTGTCTTGCTGCTTTTAGGATTTTTTTCTCTATCTATATATTTTGAAAATTTATTTTTTTTAAGATTTAGTTATTTCTTTATTTGATGGAGAGAGAGAGAAGGAACAATCAGGGGGAGTGGCAGGCAGAGGGAGAAGGAGAAATAGGCTTTCTGCTGAGCAGGGAGCCTGATGTGGGGCTCAATCCCAGGACCCTAGAATAATGTCTCAAGCCAAAGGCAGACACTTAATCAACTGAGCCACCCAAGAGCCCCTATATTTTGTAAATTTATCTACAATATGTCTTTGGTGTTGACCTGCTTTTGTTTATTTTGATGGGAGTTGTCTGTGCCTCCTGGATTTATTGGGTTTTTTTTTAAGATTTTTATTTATTTGACAGAGAGAGACCACAAGTAGACAGAGAGGGAAGCAGGCTCGCCGCTGAGCAGAGAGCCCGACGTGAGACTCGATCCCAGGACCCCGAGATCACGACCCGAGCCGAAGGCAGCGGCCCAACCCACTGAGTCACCCAGGCGCCCCTGGATTTGTTTTTTTGTTTCCTTCCCCAGATTAGCAAAGCTTTCAAGTATAATTTCCTCAAAAAAAAACCTTCTAACCACTTCCCCCTTTCCTCCCTTCTTCTTCTGGGACTCCTATGATACAAAAGTTATTACACTTGATGGAGTCACTGAGTTCTGTTAAGTCTATTTTCATTATCCAATACTTTTCTTTCCCTCTTCTTTTCACCTACATTACTTTCCATAATTCTATCTTCTTTATCACTTATTTGTTCCTCTGCTTCTTCTGTTCTTGTGGTCATTACAAGGGTGCCTGGGTGGCTGAGTCAGTTAAGTGTCTGCCTTCAGCTCAAGTCATATCCCAGGGTTCTGGGATAAAGCCCCACATCAGGCTCCCTGCAGGGAGCCTGCTTCTCCCTCTCCCTCTACCTGCTGCTCCCCTTGCTGTGCTCTCTCGCTCTCTCTCTCCTATTCTCTCTCTGTCAAATGAATAAATAAAACCTAAAAAAAAGAATACAAAGTAGAGGTCAGAAAGATGCTTACCAAACTTGGTAGAAAAATTGACGAACATAGCAATAACCTCTATGGAAATAGAAAATATAAGAAAATTCCAAACAAAAGTTACAGAGTTGAAGAATATAATAACTGAACTGAAAAAAAAAACACACACTAAAAGGATTCAATAGCTGAAGAATGGATCAGCAAACTAGAAGACAGAGCAATAGAACTCACCCAGACACAGCAGCAAAAAGAAAAAAAGAATTTTAAAAGATGAAGACAACTTAAGTGACCTTTGGAACAACATCAAGTAAAATAACATTTACATTACAGAGGTCCCAGAAGGAGAATAGAGAAAGAAAGGACTAGAAAACTTATTTGAAGAAATAGCTGCTGAAAATTTTCCTTCTCTGGGGAAGGAAAGAGATCTATAGATCCAGGAAGCACAGAGTTCCAAATGAGATTAAACCAAAGTGATCCATACCAAGACACGTTATAATTAAAAAGGTAAAAGTTAAAGATGAGGAGATAAACTTTAAAGCAGCATGAGAGGGGCACTTGGGTGGCTCAGTTGGTTAAGTGGCTGCCTCGGCTCAGGTTATGATCCCAGGGTCCTGGGATTGAGTCTCCTATTGGGCTCCCTGCTCAGTGGAGAGCCTGAATCTCTCTTTCCTTCTGTCTGTCATTCTGCCTACTTGTGCTCTCTATCTCTCTCTCAAATGAATAAATAAAATCTTTATTTAAAAAAAAGGAAAAGAAAAGTGACCACTGTTCAGAAGGTAGGAGGTGCAGAGACTTGAATTTGGTGTGATATAGCTTAAGATATGGCAGAGGGGAGAAAGCCTTCTTAAGGAGGATATCACAAAGTATTAGAGGCAGTGGAGTACAAAATCAGAACTTCTAGAAGCCTAATGTAGTGGGGAATGTACCTGGCTTAAATGTGCTCAGATGATGAAGTGGGGTGGAACCCCAGGTGTGACAGCATGGTTGGAGGATTTCTGGGGTTGCAAGAAGTTTGGGTGGTACCTGAGTATGGTAGAGTTACTAGGCATAAGAGTAGGGAAGCCAGCTGAGAACAGCAAGCCTAGGTGCCAGCTTTCTGCTCTGTGTTGCCATAAACTGCAAACCACTGCACGGACATGCAACCATTTTCCTGGTTGGTGTCCAGAACAAGGCAGAAGTGCAGTGAGACACCCTCCTTCCCAGGAAGGAATAGTGTGGATCAGAGCCTTGGGAGTCTGTTATATTTGGAGTTTTGAAAGTCGACCATGTGCCTGAGATAAAAATGCTTGGTCATAGGCCAGGTGAATACAGAGTTCTGACGGAAACCGGGGAGAAAAAAGTGATTGACTATAAATTATTTTGAAAAGTAGAAATGGAAGGAAAACTTCCAAACTCATTCTATGAGGCCAGCATTACCTTAATCCCCAAACCAGACAAAGACCCTACTAAAAAGGGGAATTCTAGACCAAATCCCTGATGAAGATGTATGCAAAAAAACTCAACAAGATACTAGCTAATAGGATAGAAGAGTACATTAAAAGGATTATTCATCACAACCAAGTGAAATTTATTCCTGGAGTGTAGGGGTGGTTCAATATTTGCAGATCAATCAATGTGATACATCACATTAATAAAAGAAAAGATAAGAACTATATCATCCTCTGAATAGATGCAGCAAAAGCATTTGACAAAGTACAGTATCCATGCTTATAAAAAACCATCAACAAAGTAGTTATAGAAGGAACATACCTTAATATCATACATGCCACATATGAAATACCCACAACTAAAATCATCTTCAATGGGGAAAAACTGAGAGCTTTCCCCCTAAGGTCAGGAACAAGATAGGAATGTCCACTTTCACCATTGTTATTTAACATAGTACTGGAAGTCCTAGACTCAGCACTCAGACAAAAAAAAGAAATGAAAAGCATTCAAATCCACAAGGAAGAAGTCAAAATTTCACTCTTTACAGACAATATGATACTCTATGTAGAAAACCCAAGAGACCACCATAATTTTCTGGAATACAGGAATTTAGCAAAATTGCAGGATATAAAATCAATGCAAAGAAATCAGTTGCATTTCTGTACACTAACAGTGAAGAAGAAGAAAGAATCCAAGGAATCAATTCCATTCACAATTGCACTGAAAACCGTAAGATACCTAAGAATAAACCTAACCACAGAAGTATAAGACCTATACTCTGAAAACCATAGAATACTTATGAATGAAATTGAGGAAGACACAAAGAAATGGAAAAATATTCCATGCTCATGGTTTGGAAGAACAAATATTGTTAAAATGTCTATGCTACCCAAAGCAATCTACACATTCAATACAATCCCTATCAAAATACCAACAACATTTTATTATAGACCTGGAACACACAGTCTTAAAATTTGTATGGAACCAGAAAAAAACCTGAATAGCCAAAGTAATTTTGAAAAAGAAAACCAAAGCTGGAGGCATTACAATTCCAGACTTCAAGCTGTATTGCAAAGCTTTAATCATCAAGATAGTATGGTTCTGTTATAAAAACAGACACATAGATCAACGGAACAGAATAGAGAACCCAGAAATGGACCCTCAACTCTATGGCCAACTAACATTTAACAAAGCAGGAAAGAATATGTAATGGAAAAAATACAGTCTCTTCGACCAATGGTGTTGGGAAAATTGGATAGCCACACACAGAAGAATCAAACTGGACCACATTCTTACATGATACACAAAAACAAACTCAAAAAGGATGAAAGACTTAAATGTGAACATGTCTTCAAAGTCAAGGGAAACAAAAGCAAAAATGAACAACTGAAACTTCATCAAGAGAAAAAGCTTGGGGTGCCTGGGTGTCTCAGTGGGCTAAGCTTCTGCCTTCAGCTCAGGTTATCATCTCAGGGTCCTGGGATCGAGCCCCACGCTAGGCTCTCTGCTCAGCGGGGAGCCTGCTTCCCCCCGCCCCCCCCCCGCCTCTCTGCCTACTTGTGATCTCTCTCTATGTCGAATAAATAAATAAAATCTTGTAAAAAAACCTTGTAGTTACGTTTAGAGGATTCTCAGAGTTTATTAAACTTGGAAAATAACATCCAGAGAAAAAGAGAAAAAAGCCTCGATTCACTTAAAGATGAGAGACTCTAATATGAAGAACTGTTATTTTGAGTAGTTCACAAAACAATTCATTGGAATGCGGAAAGACAACATTGAGACAACAACGTATTTATTTTTTCTCATTCCTTTTAAATTTCTGTATTGGAGTATTTTAATGTATATGTATTATAATGTATCTATAATGTAATGTATAAAATATATATACAAAGTAGTACATGTATATAACCTATAAATGCATATACATATATTGGGACCCATGCTCAAATGTTTTCTTTTATTACAGATAAGAATGTGTGAGTAAAAAATTGATTTAGAGGATTAAGTACATTTCTTTATCAGAAGTGTGTTTTAAGATGTTTGTGGGGGCGGCAGGACTGGTGTAAGTAGAAGCACAAGGGATTCAATTAGATCCACTCATTTTATTTTAAAATAACAATAATTGATTATATAACATTCATTCATATAAAAAAAATTTCTGAGCATGTCTTATGTAATAAACATTGACCTAGGCTCTGAGGATATGATGGAAAATCTGAACAGTCACAATCCTTGACTTTATGGTAAAACATAGTTTAGTGGAGAAAGGCAGTTGTCAATCAAATAATAATACATTTAAATATCTCATCATAAATTTATACATATTAGGAAGGAAAAGTACAGCAGGCTGGCTATAAGAGGCCACCAGAAAAGAAATCAGGGCACTTTCTCTATTCTGGGGTTATTGAGAAAGGTTACCTTGAGGAAGTGACAGTTAACCGAGGCCTGTGAGACTGACTGAGTGGTTGACCTGTGAAGAGATAGAGTGACCCAGGTAGAGGGAGAGCATATGTGAGAGCCCTGAGGGGGCACATGGTGAGTGAGGGCCAGTACCACACAGACACAGGTTCTCGTACATCAGAGAAGCCTCGGAGATGGATCTGCCTGACAGAGAGTCAGAGTGCAAGCTAAATGACCCCAGGAGCTCCATCCTGTTTTGCTTTCAGGGGGAAAAAAAAATCACAAACTAGTTGAAGGTACCAGAGGGCCACAGGAGACAAGAAGGGACTGGATGGATGGCTAAGCACAATTGAAACACTGTGCTCTACCCCAGCAGCATGTCTAGAAACCTCAGGTAATACTATCTGTGTGGTCATCTAGAAAGGTAACTGTTAAGATTAAAGGGCAGTGTGTCTTTCAGGCCTGAGCTATCCATGTGAACCTTTCTATTTGGATTGCCAAGAGAATTTCATGAGCAGTGCCCAGCTAGAGGGCCTAGTAATGCGCTGAGATCATGGATTTCCCTGAGTTATTTGAAATCAGAGTATGTGCTATCCTCGGCAAAAGCAGAGGGTCTGGAGGAAAGGTAAATGAGGTAGGCTGAACGGTAATTGCGGGAAATGGGGCGTGGCCCCAGGCAGCACATGAGCTAAGTGGGAGAGCAATGTTTGTAGGTCCACTGTCATTGTGCCTACTAATCAGAGAAGAGAGGCGAGGACAAGGGAGGCCAGGGTTGGACCCTGAGCATGAAAGAAGAGCGAGCGGGCCAGGGAGCGCTCTCGACACGCGAGGACCAGAGGCCCCGGGACCGGGTCTCCAGTTCCAAGAATGGGGCACAAGGAGGCGGCGCGGGCCCCGCCCCCTCCCCTGGCGGGCGCGGGCGCGAGACGCTGCGCGGCGGCGGTGGCGGGCGCGAGCGGCAGCTGTCAGCCACCGAGGTCCGAGCTGCTCTTGCTGCCTCACCGAGGACGAGGAGGGAGCAGGAGCGGTGACCGTGTCACTGAGGAGCCGGACTGCTGGCACGCAGAGCTGACCTGCCTGGTACCCGCGGCCCCCTCCCATCTCTCTCCCACTGTATTGGGTAAGGTGCGGATGCGTGGGCAGGGAGAGGGTCTAGCGGCCAGTGGAGGCCGGGAGGTGAGGGCCCTGTGGGAAGGAGGAGAAAGGGAGGTCTAGGTGATCCCCACCCCCCCGGCATTTGCACCTTGGGAAAGAGGCCTAGGCACTGCAGGGGTCGGAGTTGGGGGTGGGGGGGGAGGTGACGATGGAGGGGGGCGTTGCTGAGTAATTCAGAGCGGCTGCCAAAGCCCCGCAGATAGATGCAGGGCTCCATGGGGAACGGGTGTGGCTCAGTGCGCATGCGCCACAGCCGCTTGTTCTGAGAGATGCGAATGAGGTGAGAAAACCCGGGTCTGAGGTAGTTGGAACTGTGCGTAACATCTCACTTTCTAGATCCTCATCGGTGACCTGTCCTGGAGATGACAGCATTCTCAATCTCCTAAGGAAGATTCTTTCCCCTGTGCTCTCCTCAATGTCACCCAAATCTCACCTAGCTGTTTTCTGGCGGTCTATTTGGAAGAAGTGGCCCTGGAACAGGGCCAAATTGCTATCTAGTGTGACTTGGGGCTTATAGCCCTAGAGTTGCTGTTGTGAGGAGTGAAAAATTAGAGGTGAATTCCACATTGAATCCTTCTGGTTTCATATAGAATATAAATATGGTCATAAATGTGGGGATAGCGTTTCAGTGGCGTTGACAGCTGTGGCATTTGGACTCAGAGCAGGAATGTAGCTGATAGCTTGTTTGCTCTACACAATGAATTCAGTATGTCAGAGGGCTTTCCCCGCCACAGAACCCTCCCCCATCCCACGAACAAGCATCAGGTTGTACTGGAAACAACCTACACCATTTAAGGTAGAGAGTCTCAAAGATGCAATAATTTCTTATTTGTATTGGTTTTTTACATAAGTTAAAGAAAGCCCTGCCCAGTTCTCCAGTACAGTATTTTCCAAATACTGTGCCAGGAATCACAGTGAGTTGGGTAGCCCAACCAGTGTGTCACCAATATAGGCTTTCCCTGTAGCTTCAACCATGGCTCCTCCCCTGTGCAGATTACCACCAGGGCCACTCTCATCCACTGCCTAGCTCTCCCCTGCTGCTCTTCCCCTACCCCCAGCTCTGCAGTACCACATCCCTCTCAACACTTACTCCCAAACAAACTGTCCTATGAATTTGAGCATCATTCCACCCATGGCAACTGAACTGATGCCAGTTTGCTTTTCTATTTCTCTTCTTTCCATCATCACACTAAAGTGTTCTGTTTTCAAAGGTTCAACCTCTTCCTCATCATTGTACTGCTTCCTTCCACACCCCCCCCACACACACTCCTAAGCATCCCCAAAGAAATACAATAATTTTAATGAGCTGTGTGGGTGCAGGCACAGCAGATTCAAAAGTTTTCAAATGTGTTGAAGAACAAAGAAAACTAGGGAATATCGGTTATGTGAATTTCTAATTTACCTTATTGTCTGAGACTTAGACTCTAACTGGAGAAAAAAGTGAATATACTAGTCTTAGAAAATTCTTAATTGTGGGAAGTAGGATAAGAAAGGGGAATTGCATCTCTAGGATATTTGAGTTGTTTAAAGGCAGATCTTTCTCTGAATAGCACTAAAATCAGAGTAAACATTTTAGTCAAAATCCTAAGCTGATATGGGATGTAAACAGGATGCATAAAGGATTTGACTTTCCGTTAAATGTACTTAGGGTTATCAGAGAATTCCATTGCCTCCTTAATGCTATCTTCTCTTAAGGTTTGACTTTAATCTGACATATTTTGGGGAAGGAAAAAATTTTCAATTTGCTTTCATACTGTGCTAGTCCTTTTTGAGTATGTACTAAAGGATATCACACTTATTTTCAAGTAATGATAATGATGATGGGAATGGCAGTATCCACTGAAAACATAATGCAGAGATAATTATACTGCTCTTATATTTGGTGGGGATGGAGAAATTTAAGTATTCATCTTAAAAATGTAGGGGAGTGGGAGGGAAACTAGGGCATTGCCACTGACTTTCAACAGGTGAAATTCCTGTTAAGTCCCATCTAGAACGTGAGCCAGATAAGTCCATAACTTCTGCTCTTTAGTCACAAGTAAATAATAGTATTTGGACATCATACAGAACTGCAGATCTCTTGTACCTTGGCATTTATTCAGAGGCATTAGTGTCGAGCACCCACCTAAACAGTTCATTAGTAAGCAAATATTATTGATTATCCATGTGAGGGATACACTTGCTGCAATTCTTTGAAGCTGGAGGGGCTTCAAAGACATATACAAACAGGTTTTACCATCCAGGAATTTAAAATTTGGTTGTGTAGGAAAGACATACTTAGGGGGGAAAAGGGTTTTAAACAAAACAAGACAGTATAATGATACCATTTCAACGGCAAATCACAAGATCTGAAGCTTATATGTTAATTCACAAATTCCTTGAGGGTAAGACCTTGCCTTAAAAATGTATGCATTTCCAACAGTGTCTACACCCAATGGGTGCTCAAGTGATGAAGCTTTGCAAAATAGGTAGGGAGAAACCAGAGGCAGGGAGAGAAGAGCCAGGAAGTTTTCACAGTAGATTAGACAGATGCAAGATTAGATGTGAGCCAAAGCAAGGATGGTAGCAGAGGACTGGGAAAGAATAGGAAAGAAGAGGATTTAGTGACTGAAGGCAAGGAGACATGTATAAAGTGTATTCAATTTTATTTTCAGGAAACAAATGGGAATTGGAGACAGTGAAGGAGAGCAGAGGTTTACCTTGGTAAGGACAGAGCACACAATAGGCACTCAAATGTTTTCTCAGTAATAGGTAGCAGTATTGGACAAGAAGATCCTTCGTCCCTCCAATGCTGAGATTCTGTGGTATATGAAGATACTCAAAATTGTTGGGGAACAAAGCCCTCTCAGATACTGAAGAAAGGGAAAAGGAAGAATTGTGATCTTCCTACTGGCAAGCCTTTTCTGAGAAGGGTTAATACTGAATCACAAGGCCTCCAACAGTGAATGAAAAGAGGTGGAAGAGAAAGAGGAACAAAAATCTCAAATCAAAAATTTCAACACATGCTTACAAATCTTCACAAACTTCATAAGTTATTCATTTCCCCCTAAATCCTGTGATTTAAGTAAGTCAGGTATTATTAGCTCTGTATTTATATAGGAAGATATTGAAAAAAGCAAGATTAAATAACCTGCTCAAGTTCACAAAATAAATAAATGGCATAGTAGTGATGAAGACTTTTGTTTCCTGATTGCTGCCAACCCAGTGCACTTGACACGGAGCCACACTGCTTTTCCTTCCTTTTCCCTGGTATAGAGCCTATATACCCAGAAGTTGTATGTGCAAATGACCAAATAGGGAATGAACAAACAACTGCAGCATTATCTCAGACAGTTATTGATACTTCATTATTCCTGAGTTGAGTATTTGGTTTCCATATTCACTCAGTCCTTGACCCATCATTTGAGCCGGGAAAGTAGGGAAAGTAGGGTTAGTGAGTTGTTTAATGAGGTGAACACCTGTTTGCCAGGAACTTAAGGAAGATCATTTGGCACAGGCCCTTAATACTACCAGTACTGTTACCCAAGTTTTTACTCCCTCTGTTCCTTTTTTAAGTGAGCAGTCTGTATAAAGAATAAAGAAGTGTGCTAATGTTTGTTTCATCTCCATTGTTTAAAAAGATTTTATTTATTTATTTGAAGACAGAAATCACAAGCAGGCAGAGAAGCAGGCAGAGAGAGAGGAAGGGAAACAGGCTCCCTGCTAAGCAGAGAGCCCAATGCGGGTCTCGATCCCAGGACCCTGAGATCATGACCTGAGCCGAAGGCAGAGGCTTAACCCACTGAGCCACCCAGGCCCCCCTCATCTCCATTTAAAGAAATGTTTGTTGCTTGAGCTAGTTCCAAAGACAGCAGGAAAAAGGACAAAAGTCAGTAATGGTAGAAAACTCAAAAATTTTTGGAGTAGATATAGACCAAGAAAGAGGATAAACCCTATCAATTTAGAAGACATTATTTAAACTCATAATTACTGATTTAGGTCTCTAATGAATTCCTTATTATATGCTTTATCTATATTTGAAAAAAAATCACGAGATTATTAGGCAATAGAGATTTCTTACGGTCTTCTTTATTCCTCAGTAAGAAAGAATACTCAACAAATCTAAGAACTGTTTTTCTCTTTAGAGCAGACTTTCGATGCTGCTTAAATAACACTCTTGCCATAATTAACTATAATGTTAAGTGAAGTTTTGTTTTAATTTAATAAAGCCAGCTAAATACTAAAACCTGTGTTCGAGACAGATGATCAAAATTAATGAGTAAAATAATTAGCCAAGAGAATACATTGTAAACAGGGAATCTCCAAACATAATTATCTTGTCTCTGATCCTGTGGAATCAATTTCAGAGACAACCTCGAGGCAGATTGGTGAATGCATTAACAACTTGCTTGGAGATAGGAACATTGGTAGACATAAAGGGAAGGAGTTTCTTCTCTGACTTAGGATTTCAACATGTCTTGGACTCCTCTGTGCTTTCCCTTTCTGAATATTATCTATTGTCAATATCATCTACTTTCTTTTTTTCTAAGATTTTATTTATTTATTAGACAGAGATCACAAGTAAGCAGAGAGGCAGGCAGAGTGGGCGGGGTGGGGGGGGGGAACAGGCTCCCCGCTGAGCAGAAAGCCCGATGCGGGACTCGATCCCAGGACCCTGGGATCATGACCTGAGCTGAAGGCAGAGGCTTTAACCCACTGAGCCACCCAGGCGCCCCTCGTCTACTTTCTTTGACTATATTTACTTTGAATGAAGAGGTCAATGGAGGGACAATATTAAACTTTAAAAATCATATGAAGTACACTCATTAGGACAAGTTAAAGTTTTTGTAATAATATTATTTTGTCCATGTTAAGCATCTGTAGCCTTTTGAACTCTTAAGTATATTTGTGAAAAGCATCCTCTACAGGTAAGTTGAGGTGGGTCTGTTTCTTTCCTGACTTGAGTAGATTTATATATAGCCTTAACTTTGTTTTATTATAGATATTTAATAATAATGTTTCCCAATACATTTTCTAGAACCCAAAAAATAAAGAATAAAACAACAACAAGGAAAAGAAAGGACTAATATTGTGGCAAAGACCCAACTGGGTAGGTATATATATATATTTTTTTATTTGATCTCTTAAAAAGGAATATTTTGAAAAATATATAATTATTACAAATGCACCAACATAATACTAAGGACTAATGAGGCTTTTTTAAAATTACATTTTGAATGTTGTGCTTCCAGAAGTTCTTTTGCGTGTGCTCTTTTGATTAGCAATTGGTTTTCATCTCTTTGGGTCTCTTGCATAAATAACACCCAATTAACATCATCATTGTTTTGTTTCCACAATGGACCTAGTGTGAAAGTACTTAACAAAATCCAGTACCAGTTAGTTGTTCAGCAAACATTTTATCTTTTTATTTTAAGATGCATTTTAGATATTCCATGTACAGACATATTGTGGAGGTAACAAGAAGGGTACTGCATAGTTATTAGCACTTTAAAGTTTACAGTCTATTTTCATTAGTGCCATTATGGAATTAGAACTAAAATCTAAAAATTAATAAGCTATTTAAGATTTTCTTTCCTTACTGATAGCTGTTACAATGATACCAGTCAACAATCATCAATTTACATGTCATTGTTCTGTGAAGAAAAAATTCTGAGAGATCCTTTATTTGTGCTGGTATCCACATCAATGCAAATATAATGAAGCAAACTCCTGAAAAAACTTGACCTTTATCTCTCTTCCAAGTTCTGGAGTCCAGTTTAATTGTAGCCCCAAACTCTACTGACCGAATTAAAATTTCAGCTTATGCAGCTTTCTCTCTCAATAATTCTTGGGTCCATCATGAATAGAATTCAAACTCCAAATCAATTTTGTACTATTTGCCTCTTGTTTGGAACTGTCAAACTGGAAACTAATAATATGGTTCCACATCTGAGTGGTATTCCTGTTTTAGGCTCTCTCCTCTAGAATAGGGTCAGAACTGAACCAAATTATAGCACCATCTGCTAGTCCATTTACCCATGGCATTCAGCCATTTTCCTGGCACAGGCAAAAGACCTCAGAAAAACAAGACCTATTTTCCCTTGTACACAAAAGGATTCTATTCCTTCTGCTGTACTATCTAGTTAGTGAGCATGAATCAAGAGAGATTAAATTAGTAGGCCATCAAATTCAGAGAATTTACTATGAAGCTGATTTTAGTTTCAGGTTTAACTGTTTTCCTTCCTACTTTTTCTTTTATTTTCAGGTTCTCTTGGTTATAAACTCCTCCCCATCTGGTGCTGCAACAATGAGTGGGAAATCCTTGCTCTTAAAGGTTATTCTCTTGGGTGATGGTGGAGTTGGGAAAAGCTCACTTATGAACCGTTATGTAACCAATAAATTTGACTCCCAAGCTTTTCACACCATAGGGGTAGAGTTCTTAAATCGAGATCTGGAGGTAGATGGACGTTTTGTAACTCTCCAGATCTGGGACACTGCAGGGCAGGAGCGTTTCAAGAGCCTTAGGACACCCTTCTACAGGGGAGCAGACTGCTGCCTCTTGACCTTCAGCGTGGATGACCGACAGAGCTTTGAGAACCTTGGTAACTGGCAGAAAGAATTCATCTACTATGCAGATGTGAAAGACCCTGAGCACTTCCCCTTTGTAGTTCTAGGTAACAAGGTAGACAAAGAGGATAGGCAAGTGACTACTGAGGAGGCACAAGCCTGGTGCATGGAGAATGGGGACTACCCTTACCTAGAAACAAGTGCCAAAGATGATACTAATGTGACAGTGGCCTTTGAAGAAGCTGTCAGGCAGGTGTTGGCTGTAGAGGAACAGCTGGAACATTGCATGTTGGGTCACACTATTGACTTGAACAGTGGCTCCAAAGCAGGATCCTCGTGCTGTTAAAAGCAGGCAGCCTTTTAAAAGTGTGCCACAAATTGTTCAGTTAATAGTGTCAGAATAACTGTGCCCCTCTGAGAGGGCACACACACAAAAGGGTAAGAAAGAAGGTTGTGATTGCGTATCAGAGCCTTTCAAATTGAGGTTGTAAGAGCAAGTAAAAAAAAAAAAAGCTTTACCAAGCCAAGTGTATTTTGCGTGATTTCTGCTGTTTCCTTCTTGTGTGTATCAGGACATTTCAGAAAGCTTCAGTCCTGAGAGATTTAAATATTTTCAAATCCAGTTTAAACTTAGAACCCAGCAGCATGAAGGAGTTAAAGAGCTACAGCTATCCCTTAAAGTGTTCCATTAGTCAACTAACAAATGTCACCATGGACTCTTGGCACGCAGTTTTTGACATTTCTGCTAAAGGAAGAAAAATAAGACTCTGATCTGTATTACAATAAAAAAATAACAATGCAAACAAGGACGTCCTAAGCTTCAATTATAAAAGGGTTGTGATAATTAGGCATATAAGAGTATAATGACATACACTGCCTTGTTTGAATCCTTATATATGGTTTGCTACCATTTGAGCTTTTCAAAAAAAAATATCTCAATAAGGCGTACACTGATGACACTGGAAATTGATTATACTCTTTGCGTTTGAAGTAACAGGGTATTAGTGAATGGATTATGCTTAAATATGCCAACCACCCTTGCAAATAAATGGTTTATCTGCTTTTACTTCATAAGTCTACTTTCACTGTATAGGGATGTTGCTTCTCTGACAACCTCTTATCAATTTAGCAATGCTGCTTAGTACGTGGCTTTGGATACAGTGCTCTCTGCTCATAATTTTGATGGTCCTTTGTTCCACTGTGCTCTGCTCTCAGAGAAATCTTCAGAAAAGATTGAGGGATAATGGGCTTTTCTCATAAGTTCCTTACTCAAATTTTATTAGAGGAACTAATTATAGGAACTAATATCTTGTATGTTGCACTGTATGTTCAACTGGCCAAACTAGGACACTGAAAGTAGCAAGAGAGCAGACTTTAACCCAGTCGTAGACTGAATTTCTCATAGAGTTGTCCAACAGTGGAATGGACTGCCTTAATAATGAACTTCTTTCCAATGAAAATATTCAAGAAAATACTAGATGACCATCTGTTAAAATACCATAAAAAGAATTTCTGTCCTGGCTAGATATTTGGTTTAAGGTCCCTTCCAGCTCTAAATTCTATGAATCTGCAAGTTAAAAAATGTGTTTCAGTGCCAGAATATCACTGGATGTTTCTTAAGACAACAGCTAAGACTTTGGAGAGGGACTTTTAAAATTCTCAAACTATTCTGGGATCAGCATTTAACAGCAATTACACAGATCTTTCTTTTGCACCATAGCAGGATAAATTCTTGAGCTCTGAGCAGTCATTATGTACCCTGATATAAATATCCTAAAAATACCATGTTAAAATACAAAAATGGTTTATCAAATTTTTATTACCATGACTGCTAGCTATATACTGTATTACAAATATGCAGTCTGGTTCTTGTTGGTTGATCAGTTTGTCCTGCAAAGCTTTAAATCCGTACTTTTAAAATATCTATGTTACAAAATAGTGACCCAAGGTAGTAAAGGACAGTTAGAAGTGACTCCCCCCCCCAAAAAAAAAGAGATAGAGGCTGGGGAAGAAGCAGGAGCTTTCACAGGAATATAGCCTAGAACTCTCCATTGTAGCCACATAGGGAATCAGCCTTATATGTGGGACCTTATGTGCTTTAAGAGCTCTGGGACTTTTTGGCTACATAGACAAGTGGAAGACAGTATCTCATCCCAGTCATCCTCAATATTTCCCATTTAAATATAGTCCTGACCCCATTGTCAAAGTAATTTCAAAGCCAGAAGTCAAAGCCAATACTGGGACCCCACAGCTCTTAAGTATTGGTCCCTATCATGCCTATGCCTATAGCCAGCCACACTGGTTTCCAAGTTCTATGACTGTTTTGCTACATTCATGTTAGGGTAGAAATCTGGACATGAGAACTGTTAAAAGTTAATTGTTTTTAAGTGCATGAGACCCGGGGCCTTCTCTTTCTACTTGCATTCTGCTTATAATAGTTCTACTTGTAGATCTCAGGCTTACATGAAGACCTCCATCCACTCACAAAAGTACTTGTCATTATTAGAATGGCATGTGGTCATTTAAGTAAAAAAAATTACATGGGTATCCTATTCATAGACCTCCTGTCTAATCAAGGCAAGTGTTAATTTTAATGACAAGTCATCTGAAGTCCCTTTTCTCTTAGCCATACCAGTTTTCTCTGCCAAATCAGTACACAATATCCTAATGAAAGCAGTTAACATTAAATGACAAAAACAGTGGCATTTTTGGTGAGTAACACTCAGTGGGGTGCTGACATAAGTTTGGGCAAGATTATAAAACACCAAAGGCTGAAATCTGTGAGTACCAGGAACTGTGCTTATAGGCTTAGAAATTATATACACTAGAATGTGCAGTGCAATATTTTCAAAAGTTTTTTTAATGAACACTGGATTTTTAAAATAAGGTATTTCTAACTGGAGCTATACTGTTTTTCGACAGTCCATTAAAACATCATAAAGAATATTTATTTAGTTTATTGTCATGTATTGAGCTAAATTTAAGGGGCCTCAGATTCCATATGTCTTCAGTGGATTGATGAATTTCAGGTTAATTTGTGCCTGCCTCAGCCATCTCCACTTTACCTTGAGGTATTCCACAATCCTCTTGTTGCAGGTGCTGCTAAAAACTCAAAATTGTGTATCAGATATTTTGTTTCAGATGTAAAAAAAAAAAATCATCTGTGTTAAAGTGAATAAAAAGTGCATTTTGAATAACCAGTATACAATGTTTGTGCTTCTTCTCTCCCTTTCTCTTTTTGAGCAACTGGTGGGCATGACAGACAGTACTTACCAATCAAATCGCTCTTCAAGACTACACTGCATGTGGCCTCTGGATCATGTTTTCACCGTGGTACCCCAAGCAGCTGCAACCCAGTGATCAGAGAGATAGGTTCCACTGATTGGGAAACAAGCTCAAAAGATTAAGGTGGGGAGGTGCCTTTTATTTTATGTCACTTTTTTTAATGCATGAAGAACACTGAGACTGGAAATTGGATCTTGACTTTCCAATTTACTTCTTCATTGTAATTTAAAACAAATGTTAAACCATCACAAAATATAACAGAGTATACATATTCCTTTTATCTATTTGGCTGATATACTGTCCAGATCTTAGGAAAACATGAAAATATGGGTGAAACAAATCAGGAAACAAAAGACAATTTTGTTAAATAACTGTTCTCTTGCTTCTCACATACTGGACTTTAAAGATACTTGCATTACCATCAAATGGCTTGAATAGCCATAGTGGCAACTTTTAAATTGTGGGCATATGTCTCTCTGCAGCACATAACTTCATTACATTGATTCCATCTGTCACAGACTTAGACGACTTCTCCCATTCCTCCACTTTTGCCTATCGGGACTCTAGGCAATTGAAATCACAGGAGGGAGAAGCAGATTTTTTTTGCCACATATATTTTTCCCATCTCTGAGGATAAATATTTAATAAATTATCAGACCATGCTTCAAATACAGCACCTGAAATCCTTTTGATTAGGCTATAATGATGCAGCTTTTAGGCTATAAAAGATCAGAGATTTATAAGCCTCTTAAAAAGGATTTGCTTATCCCAAACTGATATTTTCAAAGCAAAAAACTAGCTTTCTGTCTTTGCTGTTTTTCTGCTTGATTCATAATCTACTGAGAAATCTCCTTCTCTGGATATCTTAAATAGTATAGCTTTTCATTTTTTGGAAGTAGTTTGGCTATGATCCTTCCAGGAAGTGGAAGGTGTGAAATAGATGAGTTTCTCTTCAATTTTATAATTGAATTTTAAAACACACTGGAAAATCTTCTTTGTGCAAAAACAATGAATACTGTTATGCTGAAAAAAATAAATAAAATGGGAAAAAAAACACACTGGAAAATCAAGGCAGTGATTTGAGTAAGGTCAGGATGGGAGTTGGGATGGGCATCTCGTAATTCTAATTGCAATAATTTTTTTTTTGCCTCAGTAACCCCGATAAGCATTTCACTTTTTTTCTCTCCCTGTTATGGAGATATAGAATTCATTACAGTGGAGGGCTTTTCTTACACTTCATTTAAGGTCAGACAAACTATGATATACCTTTTGATAAAATGTTAATTTATTTTTTCAAAACTGGTCTTTTTGGGGCTCCTGGGTGGCTCAGTCAGTTAAGTGCCTGCCTTTGGCTCAGGTTATGATCTTGGGGTCCTGGGGTCAAGCTCCCCACACCCCAGCTGGGCTCCATGCTCAGCAGGGAGCCTGCTATCCCTCTACTTCTGCTCTCCCCCAACTCACATGCGCTCGCTCACTCTCTCTCTCTCTGTCAAATAAATAAATAAAACCTTACCAAAAAGGTCTCTTTTTCCTCCTGCTTTTATTGAAGTATAATTGACCAATAAAAATTGTATATATCTATTTACCCAGAGGATACAAACATAGTGAATCAAATGGGCACCTGCATACCAAAGTTTACAGCAGCAATGTCCACAATAGCCAAAATATGGGAAGAGACCAAATGTCCATCGACAGATGAGTGGATAAAGAAGATGTGGTGTGTGTGTATATATATATATTATATAGATATTATATATATATGAGAATATATATATATATAAGAATATTACTCAGCCATCAAAAAGAATGAAATCTTGCCATTTGCAGCAACGTGGATGGAACTAGAGGGTATTATACTAAGCAAAATAAACCAGCCAGAGAAAGATAAATATCATATGATTTCACGCATATGTGGAACTTAAGAAACAAAGCAGATGATCATAGGGGAACAGAAGGAAAAATAAAATAAGATGAAATCAGAGAGGGAGACACACCATAAGAGACTCTTACTCTAGGAAACAAACTTGGGGGGTGCTGGAGGGGAGGTAGAGGGGATGGAGTAACTGGGTGATGGACATTAAGGAGGTCACTTGATGTAATGAGTTCTGGGTATCATGTGGAACTGATGAATCACTAAACTCTACCTCTGAAACTAATAATATACTATATGCTAATTAAATTTATTTAAAATTTTTAAAACATTGTATATATTTAAGGTGTTCAATTTGATATATATATCAAATTTGATATATTTGATCAATTTGATACATATCAATTAGATATATATCACATATATACGTGTGTAACATTTTGATATATACAATTTGATATATATCTATCAATCTGACAATTATACACACACACACACACACACACACACACACACACTGAAATCCTCACCACAATCAAGCTAATTAACATATCCATCACCTCAGGTGAGGTTTTGTTTTTTGTTTGTTTTTTGTTTTTTGCTGTCTTTTTAATTATTTCAGGTTACCATCACCAATGAAGTCCTCATTCTTTACTCCTTTCTTTTTAAGAGAAGGAAAGAATAATGATAGAAGCTAGGTATATTTCAAGAATGAAAGAAATGTTTAAATGTCCCTTCACTGATATGTTTCCAAAAATGTTGAACAAGGACCTGACTTTTATATTGCTGGTAGAGGTGGTGATGTTTGTGTGAGGTTTTTTTTGAGGGGTTGAAAAATTACTGAAGTGCTTTCAGCAAGAATAAGCAAGCATCTTCACAGCTCAAGATGTGAAGGAATTGTCATCTTTAGTCATATAGGAAATACTGCAGTGATCTATGTGTCTTTATAAATCGCTTTTGTCTTTTCCAAAGCAATATAGAGAATCTTGATTCAGCCGTATTTAAGTGCTTTTTCAAATGGTGGGTTTTGTGAGTGCAAGTATGTGTATTTTTTAGTAATCCATCAATTCCTTTCATGCTTTATGAATTATGGGTAAATGTGTAATGGATCTCACTCTAGCCCCTCTGAATTTTAGCCAGACAAGCCAAGCTCTGCTTCTTAATTGATTGATCAAATGGATAAAGAAATGCTGCCTTAATGAAAGAAATAGCTCTTAATTCAATATTAGCTCTATTGATTAGAGTAAAAGTACAAATCATGCCTTCCTGTGGTGCATTTGTGAGGAACCAAGTGATAGGCTCATCTCTTCTTTTTTCTCTTTTTTTTTGTTCCTGACTGCCTTAAAATCAACATAGCCAAGAGTGTGTTCTGTAATATATTGCTCAATATAGTCTTCTTATAGATGAACAAGTATTAGTATAAATTTTGAATCATCTCTTTTTCTATTTGTTCCCAATGAGAAAACAGTGTCAGCAGTAAGAATTTTAAAAACTTGTCTTTAGGGGTTTCTTTTCTGAGTACAGAAGTTATATACATTCATGGTAATAATAATAATAAAACAAAAAACTAAGGCCAAAAGAAACAGAAAGGCGAGATAAAGAAAATAGGTTTTCTGTAATCATATTAAAATGAGGTGACCTGATATTAATTTTAATATATTTATATAATAAAAGTGATATCATTATACATATACCAATTGTAATCTTTCACTTAACATACACTGGACTTTCATCTAAGTCATTGCATATTCTTCTAGAAACTATATTTAATGCTTGCAAAATATTCTATTGAAGGATTTACCATAATAAATGTAATCAAACACTTATTCCTAGACACTTAGATTGTTTTCCAACTGTTTCCTTTTATAAAACAGCAGTGAATGTCCCTAACATTCATCTTAATTCACATCTATCTTTATTTTCTCTAAGTAAAATTTCCGGGTCAAAGATTATGACTATTTGTGTGGCTTTTAATATATATTGACAAATTGCCATCTAGAAAGTTGTCCCAAATTACATAAACACCAGTAGCATAAGAGGCCTAGTTTTCTGAACACCCCATCATTCATTGAATATTATCTTCCTTTCAAACCACATTTGCCTAATTTGATGGATGAAAAATGATCTCATTTTTTTTAAAGATTTTATTTTTATTTATTTGACAGATAGAGATCACAAGTAGGGAGAGAGGCAGGCAGAGAGAGAAAGAGGAGGAAGCAGGCTCCCTGCCAAGCAGAGAGCCCGATGCGATGCGGGGCTCGATCCTAGGACCTTGGGATCATGACCCGAGCGAAAGGCAGAGAGGCTTTAACCCACTGAGCCACCCAGGCGCCCCGATCTCATGTTTTGATTTGCATCTTTTTCATCCTTTGAGAGTAAATAGTTGTTCATGCATTTATTGACCATCTTCATTTTTTCTTGAATGAATAACCCATTCTGGTCCTTAGCACATTTGGGGTGGGAAACAATCATTTTTGTTTCTTATTGATTTCTAGAAGCTCTTTTTTATATATATTATTGGTATTAACATTTGATCTTATCCATACTGTAGATTTTCTGCAATCCTCTCCCATATGTCTTCCTTTTTAATTTTGTTTACAGTATTTAAAGGCACTGACAGATTATTGAAAAGGTCATGTTCTAATAAAACAGAAAACTAGGGTGGGTAGGGGAGAGAAAAATGTCTACTTTATCTGTCCTTTGTTCCAGACCACATGAAACTATGTACTTATTTTTATTTCAAAAGGTTATGAGTCTAAGCTTGTGTCACCATGACATAAAAAATTATAGAAAGCAGAATATTCATTCATCCAGCTTTTTTATCTGCATGATGCCAAATGCCTGGTTTTATTTGGATTTAATGAGGTGATTATTCCAAAATCTTGTGCTAATGCAGCGATAGTTACAGTTCTTCTTTCACCCACAAGAGGGCAATGAATACCAGATAATATTCTGTCATAGAAAATAAGTAGAGGCCAGACTGGAAGAGCTGAAGGGGTGCCTAGAAATCATCCATGTAGTCTCCCTCTTCCTTATTTTATAGACTAGAAAACTGAATTCTGGAGCGGTGAAATATCTTGTCCCAGGGCACAGAGTTGGCTAGTCAAGAGCTGAGTCCTAGGCCTTTTCCAGTTTACCATATTGTGATTTACTATATTGTTAGTTACTTTGACACAATCTGTAAACACATACAGATAATCCTGACTTTAAATTGCTTTGATTTAGGATTTTTCGACTTTACACTAGTGCAAAAGAGACACATTCAGCAGAAACCATTCTTTGAATTTTGATCTTTTCCCAAGCTAGCAATAGGTGATAGATACTCTCATGAGCTGGGCAGTGAGAGCAACCAGGACTTTCAGTCAGCCATGAGATCATGATGGTGAACAATCCATATGCTGACGACCATTCTGTACCCTCAACCATTCTGGTTTTCATGTTCAGTACTGTATTCAATAAATTACATGAGGTAATCTACACTTTATTTTATAATATGTTTAGTGTGAGATGATTTTGCCCAATTGTAGGTTGATGTTAAGTGTTCTGAGACTGTTTAAGGTAAGCTAGGCTAGGCTATGATGTTCTGTATGTTACGTGTTGTAAATGCATTTTCTTATGATATTTTCTATTTATGATGGGTTTATCAGGACATAACCTCACTATCAGTGGAGGAAAATCTGCACATTTTTTTCTGATTTTTAAATTTTTTTTGCCTTTTAAAGTAAGAGTCACATAACAACATTAAGCATTCTATAAAGTGTGTAATTTAGTGGCATTTAGTATATTGACAGTGTTGTAAACGCGTACACTTTAATCTCCAAGATTCAAATCCCAGTCCTACCATGAAATAGGTGTGTTACCTTAGGCTAGTTACATAAACTTGCTGAGCTTCAGTTTCTTCAGCTGTGTAGGAAGAAACTGTCTTCCATAACAGGTTTTCATGAAGATCATTAGAAATAATCTGTGCTTGGCACAGAGTACATAAAAAATTATTTTCTTCAAGATATTAATCCATTGCTCCCCATCCAATATTAGTGTATTTATTTCACATTATGAATAAAAATAGATTCCAGAGTAGATTTGTTTCTCTTTTCATGACTATTACTGCATTGTTTACATTGAATTTTATTTTTTTAATTTTTTTTTGACAGATAGAGATCACAAGTAGGCAGAGAGGTAGGCAGAGAGAGAGAGAGAGAGGAAGGGAAGCATGCTCCCTGCTGAACAGAGAGCCTGATGTGGGGCTCAATCCCAGGACCCTGGGATCATGACCTGAGCTGAAGGCAGAGGCCTTTCAGCCCATTGAGCCACCCACGCACCCCTACATTGAATTTTAAATAGGCTCAGAGTTTAGTAATTAAAATTATCAAAAAGAACTTCACAGCACAGGTTACTGTGACATAGTTGGCAAAGGATTATGATGTTTAATAAATGCAAAGGCCCCCTTTAAAACAAACAAGAGTCTTATAGGAATTTTGGAAGATGGAAGATTATTCCAGTGAGGTGCAGAAAGCATGATGGTATGTGTTCTATTTTAGGTCAAATTTTGGAACCAACTCTAACATAAGGTAAACAAGTCCCCTCTTTTATAGATTATAAAAATGAGGACCAGAAAAGTTAGACAAATTCCTGAAGTGACAGATCAGGCTTTAGAACACTCATCTCCTACTTCTCAGTCCAGTGCTGTTTTCAGGATGCCTCACTGTCTGGGACGAGGAATTTTTTTTTCATTTCTCCCCCAGCTTTATTGAGATATAACTGACATACTACATTGTGTAAGTTTAAAGTGTGCAATGGGATGACTTGATACATGTATACATTGCAAAAGGCTTAGTATAATAAGAGTAGTTTACTCCTTCACCTCACATAATTACCATTTTGCTGTTGCTGTTGTTGCTATGGTGAGAACATGAAAGCTCTACCCGTTTAGCAATTTTTAAGTATAAAATACAGTATTGTTGGGTCCCCTGGGTGGCTCAGTGGATTAAACGTCCAACTTTTTGTTTTAGCTCAGGTCATGATCTCAGGGTCCTGAGATTAAGCCCCATACTGGGCTCTGTGCTGAGCGGAGAGACTGCTTGAGATTCTTCCTCTCTCTCTGCTCACCCCACTCTTGTGTGCTCATGCTCCCTCTCTCTCTAAAATAAGTTTAAAAATCTTTAAAATACACTATTGTTAACTACAGTAACCATGCTGTACAATGAATCATCAGCACTTATTCATCTTGTGTTGTTTGAAAGAAGCAGAAGAGATAAGGATGGGGTTTGGATAATGAAACCAGAAGGGTAAGGAAAGGAAAGGTTCTAAGCAAAGCAGGGTTTAAGCTTTAGATAGTGGTAGGGGGAGAGGTGAAGAGTAGCAAGTAGTTCTTGCCTGGGTAGATTTCTTTAGAGTCAGTCATTTCCTCATTATTCCTCCCAAGGATGTAACTACTGAGTAGGTATACCTCCCCCAATAGATTTTTTAAATTTTATTTATTTATTTTCAGCGTAACAGTATTCATTGTTTTTCCACCACACCCAGTGCTCCATGCAGTACATGCCCTCCCTATTACCCACCACCTGGTTCCCCAACCTCCCATTCCCGCCCCTTCAAACCCCTCTGGTTGTTTTTCAGAGTCCATAGTCTCTCATGGTTCATCTCCCCTTCCAGTTTCCCTCAACTCCCTTCTCTCCATCTCCCCATGTCCTCCATGTTCTTTGTTATGCTCCACAAATAAGTGAGACCATATGACACTTGACTTTCTCTGCTTGACTTGTTTCACTCAGCATAATCTCTTCTAGTCCCGTCCATGTTGCTACAAAAGTTGGGTATTCATCCTTTCTGATGGAGGCATAATACTCCATCGTGTATATGTACCACATCTTCCTTATCCATTCGTCCGTTGAAGGGCATCTTGGTTCTTTGCACAGTTTGGCGACCGTGGCCATTGCTGCAATAAACATTCCCCCAATAGATTTCCCCCAATAGATTTTGCCTTACTGAATAAACAAAGTCTACTGAAAATCATTGAAATCAAAGGGGTTAGTTATTGTTGGCATCCCAAGTCTTTAAAAAGTCTGATTAAAATTACTCAAATAACTAAAATATAAGTGTCCCTAATAAAAAAGAACAAGGAAAGAGATACCTGACAGAAACATTTTTAAAATTCTGTTTTTCAATCCCATATTCTCCTTGTTCCTTTTATGTGGAGATTGAAAAAGAAAAATAGTCATTAGCAATCAAATGTGAAAATTGCTGTTAAATTATATAGGAGTTGTTAGCTTTTGTTATTAGCTAAATCTCAGCCAAGTGAGTTTCCTGATCTACAGTGTTATGCTTTATATGGTCATGGCTCTTTGTCCCAGTGAAATTTTTTTTATAACATACTAAATTGAGCTGGAGAATCATTATCTTTCTGCATGACACACTTTTTACTGTTTTTCTTCTAGGACACTTTTCTAGTTACAGTAGTAAAAGCCGATTTATCTAAAATTTTAGCAGATGTTTCTTTCTTTTTTTTAAATTTCTTTTCAATGTAACAGAATTCATTGTTTATGCACCACACCCAGTGCTCCATGCAATACATGCCCTCTATAATACCTACCACTTGGCTCCTCCAACCTCCCACCCCCCCCCGCCCTTTCAAAACCCTCAGATTGTTTTTCCGAGTCTGTAGTCTCTCATGGTTCATCTCCCCTTCCAATTTCCCTCAACTCCCTTTTCTCCATCTCCCTATGTCCTCTATGTTATTTGTTATGCTCCAGAAATAAGCGGAATCATATGATAATTGATTCTCTCTGCTTGATTTATTTCACTCAGCATAATCTATTCCAGTCCTGTCCATGTTGCTACAAAAGTTGAGTATTCATCCTTTCTGATGGAGCCATAATACTCCATAGTGTATATGGACCACATCTTCCTTATCCATTTGTCCGTTGAAGGGCATCTTGGTTCTTTCCACAGTTTGGCGACCGTGGCCATTGCTGCTATAAACATTGGGGTACAGATGGGTCTTCTTTTCACTACATCTGTATCTTTGGGGGAAATACCCAGTAGTGCAATTGCAGGGTCATAGGGAAGCTCTATTTTTAATTTCTTAAGGAATCTTCTGGCAGATGTTTCTTAACTGACATTTGCACATTTCAATGTTATACTGAGAAGTAATGTTTATAATGATAACCCATAGACATCATAAGAGGCTACATTACTTACTGGATCATAAAAGAAGAAAAAAAGAAACTTACCTTTTAGTCCATTCTCTAGTATAGAGATTCCATACATGACATATATAGATATAGTGTGCATAATAACATAAATCCCAATATTCTACTTCCCTGGAATGGAGAGTTCATTTTCTTTACTTTTCCCCTTTATATTTATTTTCCCTACAGAATCTTATTGCAAGAATCATGGGTTATTTCTTCCAAATTTCATTCCATGTTTGAGTACTTTGACCAAATACCTGACAGATGCTCATTGAATCAATGTTGGAATACTGCAGGTGACAGGGAACTTAATATTTTATAATGCAGATGACTACATCTTTACGAAATGGCACACCCTTCCTTATATGGAATCAAATTTTAACTTCTTATGACTTCCACTAAGTGGCCCTAGGGCCATTCAAAACTAGTGTTTCACATGACATAGATCTTCCAATATTTGAAGACAGCTTTATCTCTCACAGGTATTATTTTCATGACTTGAAATCTCCCAGCTCCCTTAGCAAAATAAGGCATGTTTAAGCCCATCATTTTTGTAGTAGTAAATCAATATTCATCCAGGGTCTACCCTGCACCAAACACTATTTGAGGTATGGAGATGAAAAGAGAAAATGGAGAGGCAGGGCAGAGAGTCATGGAGGGTAGGGAAGGAAAAAATGAAACAAGATGGGATCCTGAGAGAGACAAACCATAGGAGATTCTTAATCTCATGGAAAAAACTAAGGGTTGCTGGGAGGTGGGTGGGTAGAGATAGGATGGCTGGTTTATGCACAGTGGGGAGGTTAAGTACTATGGTGAGTGCTGTGAAATGTGTAAGCCTGTTGATTCACAGACCTGTATGTCTAGGGCAAATAATACAATATGTGTTAATAAAAGAGGAAAAAAAAGAGAAAAGTAAGTGGAAGCAGCAGGAACAAACCTTGAGGCAGAAGCAAAAGCACAAAGAACCATTTAACACCAGCTAAGAAATGTGGATGTATTTTGAAAATAATATACAATTAGAGAAGAGGTTTAGGCAAAGAGGCAGGAAGCTCAGGTTTGTGTTATAGTGTGATTACTCCAATGATGTGCAGTACGGGTCGTGGCAAGAGTGTGAATGAGCAGCCTAGAGGCAAGTGACCAGTGACTATAACAATAAACATGCCAATTATTCAAGGCATCTAGATTGTACCTGGCCAACATTTTCTAAGAATCATCCACAGAGCAACAGGCCACCTATGGCAGAAACATCTTGTTAAAGATCTTTAACAAGATGTTTCTTGTTAAAAATGCAAATTCTCGGGCTCCAACCCGACCCACTAAATCCAGGTCTCTGTTGGGGTGGTGTGGCCCAGGCATCTACATTTTACTGAATTTTCTGGCCAGCTCTGATGCACGTGGTCTGAGAGTTGGTGTTGAGAAGAGTCAATGGCAGCAGTCAGAGAGTCTGTTTGACAAGTGAAAGCCAGCAAGCATCGAGCCCCAGAGAGCCAGACTCCTCCAAGGCAAAGGGTTTGGAAATGGCCTGGGCCTGGGCCTGGGGCAGGGGCACACTCCACCCTCCTGCACCCATCTCCCTCTCTCTCTTTGCCTGCTGGTGCCTTCTCTCTCTCTCAGGGTCAGGCCTACACACCACCTTCCTTGGAGTCCTTTCCTGGCCTACTACTGGATCGTATAGGCATGGACAACATCCTGCTCTTTATTTTCTTCTGTTGATTACAAGTTGTAATCTCACATCCATCTGTGTGGTTCTTCATAAGCCCTCCCTGCTCCCCTCACTAGACTGTAAGCCCCATGAAGTCCAGGCCCCTGCTTATTTTTCCTCATTGCTGAGTACCCACAACACCTAAGGCAGGGCCAGGCACAGGATAAGTGACAGCTACATATTTTGGAGTTGAATGCATGAATGAATGAATAAAAGAGGGTATGGATGGGGAGGCACTGGTGACAGCCCCAGCCCGGAGGACACTGCTGAGTGGCCATCCTCTCTGGGGCCAGGCCTAGATGCTCTGTTGGCAGAGCTGCTCACAACCCCATTAATGGGGTTGAAAGGTGACAAAGCAGGGCCTGGGCCCCTTGCTCTAGGTTTCAGTCTCTTAGCAGAATCCTAGGTCACTCTGCCGATGGAAAGCAAACAGAGAAGCCAAGGCAGACAGGTTTGGGGTAAGAGGCCAGGGGGAGTGCCACGTTTCCAGCTGTTTGGCTGGGTATCTGGAGGCCAGGGGAGGACAGGCCCTGGGACTTGTTGTCCTTATGCCTGGCCTACCCAGCCTCTAGCTCCCTGAGGGTGGGCATTGAAGAGGAGGAGAATTTGCCACCCCAAAACATGTCCCTTTGGCATGAGGATTATCTTAGCTGGTTCCTTTTAAGAAAGAGCAGACAGGAGAAGCTCTGAAACTGAGTACCAGTTACCCTTTTGTAAGAGATATTAACATTACAAGGGAAATCTCCATTTGTAGGGGTGTCTCCCTCTCTGTACAAGGAAGAGAAGGATGACTAAATCTCTAGAAACTCTTATCCGTGGGGAAGACAACAACCTCACTCTGTGTAACACCCGACCTTTGTTGACTGTGCTTTGCCTGGTAACCTACCATAACTGACTTCCCTCCCCCCAGACAGCATCTTCCTCCATCTTCAGCTAAAGATGGTATTTTTAAGGTGGTGGCTTGGACCATTTTGGGGGAGTTACTCAATTTTCCTGGGTCTGTCCTACATACGCAGGAAGTATACATGTTTTTAAGTGTCTGCTTAGTTTTCTCTTGGTTATCTGTGTAAGGTTTTACAGGCGAGGTAAACACAACACCAGGAGAGGTAGGCACAAGGCAAGATTTATTAAAGACACTCTCCGGTGAAGTGTCGGGGCTCAGGAGAAGGGGAGCCAGGAAAGTCGTGCCAGGAGGAGGTCGGCACTCTCAGGTGAGGTTCCAAGACTCTGAAGTCCCACCGGGAGTGGGTTGGGGGAGTGTTTTATCGGGCTAAGGCAGGGCATGGATTCACACCCCTACATGGTAAGGTATCTGGTGATTGGAAGGGAGGGAAGGTGATAGGGGGAGTCCTGATGCTCCTGTTTCCTGCATAGGTATTGGGTTACCTGTGGAGATGTGACCTGGGCATACATCCTTTTGGTGGGAGAGTCAAGGGTTAAGGGGGGGGAGAAGAGGCTGGAAGATGGCAGCCCAGCAGTCATTTCTATTGTTCCTCCTGCATTCCCGGGAGCCAGAGCCACGACCCAACAATCTGTCTTCTATTGGGGGTGGGGGGTAGTTCTCAGTCAGGAGCCTAGAAGGGTAGAGGGAAATTCTTTTTCCTTCCCACAGCCCTTACCCTGCCATATGTAGAGTCACGGGCATGTGTCTGTGAAGCCTGAGAGCATGGTTCTCCACAGCAAGATTTCCAAGGACACCTGGAAAATGAGGAGGTTCACATGCGAGTTTTTATGCAATCACATGCAATTTGTGTCAATCTGACACAAAGACCTGAAAGGTCACCATTCAACAGATCAGACTCTGGAGAATGAGGATCTCTGCTGAGAGACACATAGCTACCATTTACTGAGTGTTTCTTAAGGATGTGTGCTGTCTCCTGTACATGCATTTCAGCAATCTTTGAAGGCAGGCACTATTGTCCCTAGTTTGCAGATGAGGAGACTGAGGCTTTGTGGGGCTACACAGGTTTTCATGGTCATGTACCTCTGGAGAGACTGACTTGGGGCGAACCGGGGCAGTCTGGCTCCAGAGCCCACTCCCTGAATCACTACACTGTATATACTTCCTCCTTTGTACAAGTGAAGACTCAGACACAGAGAAGTCAAGCCATGTGCCCAGGGTCACACAGCCAGATAATGCCGGACCCGGAACCAGAAATTAGGTCTCCTCTCCTCCATTCTGGTTCTCTTCCCCACATGGCCTCATCCCTCTAGGTACAACAGGGATAACTTGCCCTACTTTACCCAGCCAAGCAGAGTACAACAGCCTATACAGAGGCTGAGTTCTCTTCAATCCCACGACTGGATTTTCTTTGACTCCTCAGCACTGCAAGATTCTAAGGCTGGAAAGCATGATGGAATCAGGCTTCTGTGTTTCTCCAAAGCTTCTGAGAAGGATGACACAGTAGACCAGCACAGTGGTCACGCCATAGAGAAGAGCCTCCGTGTGTCCCATCACCCTCCTGCTCCCTGGGTCTCAGAGACTCCCTGTCACGGGCCCTCTCGAGAATGCTCTCACCCCTGTCACTACACCTCTTCCTCTGCTTGGCTCTGTCTCCAGATAGCCGTGGGAGCTGGGGCCAGACAGGTCACTGCCACCCAGGGCTTTTAATAAGAAGTTTTGTCATGCCCAGGCAGCAAAGATGAATAATTCAGTGAAGGAAGCCCAGGAAATGTTATTCTTTCAGAGAAGGGTCCCTTGACAGTGGAGAGGCAGAAAGGGCCTGAATTTTATTATGGGAGGAATAGGGGTGGAGTGACAATGGTACTAGAGAGGAGGAGCATGGTGTCCCTAACAGTGTAGGCTTTCAGTAAAGAATTAAAAACTGATACTTTACTAAAGATCAGAATTGCTTTTGTAAAGAGTCCTGACTCTATTGAGTAGGGTGATTGGTTTGGGGTCTAGAAGAGAGAGGCAGGGAAAACAGAGGGAAACAGGGAAAACAGAGGCAGGGAAAACACAAACATTCATATTTCAATTATAAGGAGAGGGAGGAGAGGAGAATGCACAGGACTAGATGTGGGTCATGAAGGAAGAGTCTAGCATGATTCTTTGGTATCTGAGCACGGATTTCCGAGCAAGCTCTAATTTGTTAGTTTCTCTCTTAAAATGTGTTATTTTAGGTGTGTTTCTAGTACCAGGACAAAGAAAGAGACTTCCTTCTCTAAAGATGAGCTCCCATCACCCCTGTTTGATCCCCAGGAAATGCACTTCTGTCTTAGAACAATCGCTTTGTCCCAGCTTCCAGCTACAAGGGTCTGGAACTCAGAGGATCTCGCTGGGCAATCAAAAGGTTTTTTTTTTTTTTTTAATTTAGAGAAGGGCATTTACAAACCTCTTTCAGTCAAGTTTAATCTCAGGGGAGAGTTAGCAAAAACAATGGCTGTCTGACTCAACAGCAGACACTGAAAACCCATCGGAGGGAGGATCCTTTGAAAGACAAACTTCTCTGACTTCCCAGGTTTTTTTTTTTTCTTGGCTGCCTCTGGATTGACTAATTTCAGAGAAACTGAAGAGGTTCCAAGGAAGAACCATCAAAATGACTAATAAAAGCAAGCTACTGGATGGTGCTAGGAGCTTCTAGTGAAGGACAAGAAAAGGGGATGGAAAGCGGGAGGTTCAGGGCTGAAAACAAAGCAATCATCAGAGACTGCAGAGCTGTGCGGAGCTAAGAGAAGGAGGGGAAGGCAGCCTGGGCCCATCTCCTTTCTAGTCATCACCCAGCATTGGGTCAGGTCCTCTGAGAGCTCAAAAGGAGCACAAGGCTTGGTCTATGCCCACAAAGATGGGGAGACAAAGCTATGCCCACAAAAGAACAAATCACAGTCAAAGCCAAGAATACAAGTGCTGTGACGAGACAATCGCTCTCTGCCCTGTGCCAAATGATTAGCCCCGAGAGAAGTGCTCAGCATTCCTAGGAGGCTGGGGCCTTTGCCGTGGTGGGGCTGAAGCCTCGGGAGAGGGACGTGATTGGCTAAGCAAAGAGGAGGAAGTACAACACAGGCTCTGGAAACCACAAGTTCACAGTGCAGAAGATGGGATAGGAGCTAGGAAGAGTGAAACCCCACACCTGGTGGAGGATGCAGTTCCCAGAATGGACTAGCGGGAAATGGCCCCCAACAAAGGGGGTTGGATTTTATGATATGGGTAGAGGGCAGCCACTGAAGGTGTCTGAGCAGGACAATGTCATGGTGCCAGCCCAGCCATGCTTTGGCAAGATGGATCTCTAGGCATAGTGGATTGGAGGTAGAGATAGGAAGACCAAAGCTAAGTCTAAGCCTTTAAGAAACCTTGCAGCTGCAGCCACTGAAAATGTGCTCCAGCACAGTCAGGGGCCAGGACTCAGTGGACAAAGCCAGCTGGAGTCCAAGCTTCTCTCCAAAAGATGCAGTCTGGGTTCCACACCCTGAGAACACAGCTTTAACTCCCACAGGCTCACCAAGCCCATGGAGCTAGTCACCATTCAAAAGAGAAAAGAAAAGATAATTTAGGGGCGCCTGGGTGGCTCAGTGGGTTAAGCCGCTGCCTTCAGCTCAGGTCATGATCTCAGGGTCCTGGGATCGAGTCCCGCATCGGCTCTCTGCTCAGCGGAGAGCCTGCTTCCCTTCCTCTCTCTCTGCCTGCCTCTCTTGTGATTTCTCTCTGTCAAATAAATAAAATCTTAAAAAAAAAAGATAATTTAGATGTAGCGGCCACATTCCTAGAGAGGCACACACTACTGAAACTGATTCAAGAAGGAAAAAAAGAGAAGAAATAGAAAATCTGAGTAGGTTTATACTAGGTAAAGAGATTAAATTAGTACAACAAGATGGGATTGGGAGGGAGACAAACCATAAATGACTCTTAATCTCACAAAACAAACTGGGGGTTGCTGGGGGGAGGTGGGATTGGGAGGGGGGAGGGGGCTATGGACATTGGGGAGGGTAAGTGCTATCGTGAGTGCTGTGAAGTGTGTAAACCTGGCAATTCACAGACCTGTACCCCTGGGGATAAAAATACATTATATGTTTATTAAAAAAAAAATTTGGAAGGGGAGGTGAACCATAAGAGACTATGGACTCTGAAAAACAACCTGAGGGTTTTGAAGGGTCAGGGCTGGGAGTTTGGGGGAACAGGTGGTGGGTAATGGGGAGGGCACGTTTTGCATGGAACACTGGGTGTTGTGCAAAAAGAATGAATACTGTTACGCTGAAAAAATAAATAAAATGGAAAAAAAATTAGTAACCAAAAAGCTTCCCACAAAGAAAGGCCCAAAAGAAAAGTGCCTGGGTGGCTCAGTTGGTTGAGCATCTGTCTTCAGGGGTCATGATCTCATGATCTCAGGGTCCTGGATTGGAGCTCCATCTGGGGTTCCCTGCTCAGCGGGGAGTCTGCTTCTCCCTCTCCCTCCGCCCCTCCCCTTGCTCATTCCACCCCCAAATAAATAAATAAAATCTTAAAAAAAAAAGACTATGTGGGAGCTTTAAAAGAAAGAAAGAAAGAGAAGCCCAGAACCAGATGGTTCACTAATTAATTCCATGAAACTTTCAAAAAAAGATTAAGACCAATTCTTTACAAATTCTTCAAGAATAGAGGAACAAGAAATACTTTGCAATTCATTCTATAAAGCCAATATTACTATCTGGGTACCAAAGTCCGCTAGACATGAGAAAAGAAAAATACAGACTAATGATCCTTATAAATATATATGCAAACATTCTCAACAAACTATTAGCAAACTGAGTCAGGCAATATATAAAAAGGATTATACACCATGACCAAGTGGGATTTGTCCCAGGTATATAAGGCCAAACATATGCAAATCAATCAGTGAAACATACTATATTAGAGAAAAAACGGAAAAAAACCACACGATCATCTTTAGATAACAAGATTGAATACCTTTTCATGATTAAAAAAATAATTCAGCAAACTAGGAATACAAGGGAATTTCCTCAATCTGATAAAGGACATCTATGAAAAATGTGCATCTAACTTCATACATAATGGGGAAAGGCTGAATGCTTTCTCCCTAGATTGGGAGCAAGACAAGATATGCACTTTCTCCACTTTTGTTTATTATTGTAATGGAAGTTCTGACCAGGGAAATTAGGCAAGTTAGGCAAGAACAAGAAACAAAAGCATCCGTATTTGAAATAAAGAATTAAGATGATCTCTATTCACAGATGACATAATATTGTATATTTAAAAATTTAAGGAAAGCTTTCCCAATAAAAAAGGTCAACAAACTTACAGACTACAAGATCAACACACAAAAACTAGTTTTGTTTCTATACACTAGCAATGAAAAACCCAAAAAGGAAATTAAGAAGATAATTCCATTTAAAATAGTATCAAAAATAGTAAAATTCTTAGAAACAAATTTAAAATTTACCTGCAGTTGTTCTGGGTTTTCTATGAGCACTATTAGGTCACTTGTTAATAATGGCATTTTTAGGGGCACCTGGGTGGCTCAGTGGGTTAAAGCCTCTGTCTTTGGCTCAGGTCCTGATCCCAGGATCCTGGGATCAAGCCCCATATCAGGCTCGCTGCTTGTCAGGGAGCCTGCTTCCCTCTCTCTCTGCCTGCCTCTCTGCCTACTTGTGATCTCTCTGTCAAATAAATAAACAAAAAATCTTTAAATAAAGTTTAAAAATGGCATTTTATTCCTTTATTTCTAATGTTTGTACCTTTTTAAAAATTTTTATTTTCTTGCCTTAATACATTGACTGAAACCTTTAATAAACATTGAATAGAAAAAAAAACAAATTTCAAAAAAAATTTACAAAATTTCACTGAAAGAAATAAATGGAAGGAGATCCTGTGTTCATGAATTGGAAGGCTTAATATTGTTAAAATTGATCTACAAAATCAATACAGTCCCTGGCAAAATTCCACCTGGCTTCTTTGCAAAAATTGGCCAACTGATGCTACAAATGATATGGGAGGGCAAACGACCCAAAGAGCTAAAAAAAAATCTTGAAACTGAAGAGCAGATTTGGACGACATACTTACCAATTTCAAAACGTACCACAAAGCTACTGTATGACTATCGAGACAGTGTGGTAGTGGCATAAGAATGGACATGTAGGTCAATGGAATAGAATTGAAAACCCAGAAATAAATCCTTACACTCATAGTCAACTGAATTTTAACAGTGGTGCCAGGATAATTTAATGAGGAAAGAATAGTCTTTCCAACAAAAAGTCCTGTGACAACTGGATATACACAAGGAAAAAATGAAGTTGTATACCTAACCAAAAAAATACAAAAATTAACTCAAATGGATCATAGATCTAAATATGAGTTAAAACTATAAAAAGTCTTAGGAGAAAAGGTAAAAAATTGTGACCTTGGTTTTGCAATGGTTTCTTATATATGATAATAAAAGCAAGAACAACAAAAGAAAAAATAGATAAATTAGACTTCTTCAAAATTAAAGACTTGTTTGCTATTAAGTTATCATCAAGAAAGTGAAAAGGTAACCCACAGAATGGGAGAAAATATTTGAAAATAGTGTACCTGATAAGTGACTTACAGCTAGAATATATAAAATACTCTTACAATGCAATAATAAATGAAAAAGAACCCAATTTTAAAATGAGCAAAATACCTGAATAGATATGTCTCCAAAGACATGAAGGGGTTCAGAACAAGTCTCCTCAGAATGTGCCACATAGGCATGTAGACTATTCTGAGCTGAAGGCAATGGAGACCCTTTATGCTCAAGGGAAATTTTACCCCTTCCTTCACTATCTAGAAGAATTTAAACCGGGGTTTTTCTCAGAGTAAGAGTCATTACCAGAGATAAATTTTATCAGAGTGATCCACTTGTATGGCAGGGCAAACATCTAATTACCAAACATCTGCTCTTCTTCTATTGTCATGTGAAATGCTCTCCTCCCCTTTGAGGCTCCAGGCATCTATCCTATTTGTTAGCTTAGAATGGCAAATATACCTCATTTTAACTTTCTGTCTTTGAAACTGTCATGTATGTTGGGTTCCAATAGGTAAAAAGTTAAATTTTTTTTTCTTGTTAATTTGTCTCATTCCAATTTAATTCTTAGACCACCCAGAAAAATTATTGAGGGATAGAGGGGAATTTTTCCTCCCTAACATATCCAAATAGCTAATAAGCACAAAAGAAGATACTCAACACCATTAATATTCAGGGAAATGCAAAATCAAAACCATAATGTGATATTACTTCACACCCAGTAAGATAGCTATAATGAAAAAATCAGATAATAAAATGTGTTGGTGAAGAGGTAGAGAAATCAGAGCCTTCATACACTGCTGTTGGAAATACAGAATGCTGCAGTCACTGTAGTAAACAGTATGATAGTTCTTCAAAACATTAAACATAGAATTACTAAATTACTCAGCAATTCTACTTGTAGGTATATACATAAAAGAACTGTAAAAACACTTTCTCACAAAAAATTGTACAGGAATGTTTATTGTAGCATTATTCATAATAGCCCAAAATATGTCCATTAACTTAAAAATAGATCAAAAGCAGTATATCTATACAGTGAAATAAATATTATTTGATAATTGGATATATCATTCAATAACTGAAAGATGTATCATTACCAATAAGTAAGAACAAAGTACTAATATATGCTACAACATAGAAGAACCTCAAAAATATTATGCTAAGGGTTGAGTTCTAGTTTCAAAGCATTGTGGTCTGAGAATATGCAGGGAATAATCTCAATCTTTTGTTATTGGTTGAGCCCTGATTTGTGACCCAGTATGTGGTCTATTCTGGGGAAAGTTCCATGTGCACTTGAGAAGAATGAGTATTCTGTTGTTTTATGGTGGAATGTTCTGTACGTATCTATGAGGTCCATCCGGTCCAATGTGTCATTCAATGCTCTTGCTTCTTTATTGGTTTTCTGCTTGAATGATCTGTCTATTACTGAGAGTGTCATGTTAAGATCCCCTACTATTAATGCATTCATATCAATATGACTCTTTATCTTAAGAGTTGTCTTAGGTAGTTGGCTGCTCCTGAATTGGGGGCATAAATATTTACAATTGTTAGATCTTCTTGGTGGATAGACCCTTTAAGAATGATGTAGTGTCCTTCTGTATCTCTGACTACAGTCTTTAGTTTAAAATCTAATTTATATGATATGAGAATCACCACCCCAGCTTTCTTTTGAGGCCCATTGGCATGAAAGATGCTTCTCCATCCCTTCACTTTCAGTCTGGATGTATCCTTAGGTTTCAAATGGGTCTGTTGTAGACAACATATGGATGGCTCCTATTGTTTTATCCAATCTGCAACCCTGTGCCATTTTATGGGAGTGTTTAGGCTGTTCACATTGAGAGTGATTATTGAAAGATATGTTTTTATTGATATCATGTTGCCTGTGAAGTCCTTGTTTCTATAGATTGTCTCTGTAAATTTCTGTTCTATGACACTCTTGGGTTCTTTCTTCTTTTATAGAAACCCCCCCTTAAATTTTCTCAGTCCAAAACCTATGGGATACACAGCAAAGGTGGTCCTAAGGGGGAAATATATAGCCATCCAAGCCTCCCTCAAAAAAACTGAAAAATCCAGAATACACCAGCTGTCTCTACACCTTAAAGAACTGGAGAATCAACAACAAATCAAACCAACTCCACACACAAGAAGGGGAATAATCAAGATTAGAGCAGGGATCAATGAGATAGAAACTAGCAATACAGTAGAACACATCAATGAAACTAGAAGCTGGTTTTTTGAACGAAACAGTAAGATTGATAAACCATTGGCCAAACTAATCCAAAAGAAAAGAGAGAGGATCCAAAATTAACAAAATTATGAATGAAAAGGGAGAGATCACGACTAACACCAAGAAAATAGAAACAATAACAAGAAATTATTATCAACAGTTATATGCCAATAAGTTAAGCAACCTAGACAGAATGGATGTATTCCTGGAAACGTATAAACTTCCAAAACTGAATCAGGAAGATATTGACAACCTGAATAGACCAATATCTAGTAACAAGATTGAAGCAGTGATCAAAAACCTCCCAATAAACAAGAGCCCAGGACCTGATGGATTCCCTGGAGAATTCTACCAAACATTCAAAGAAGAAATAACACCTATTCTCCTGAAGCTCTTTCAAAAAACTGAAGCAGAAGGAAAACTTCCAGACTCTTTTTATGAAGCCAGCATTACCCTGATCCCCAAACCAGGCAAAGACCCCACCAAAAAGGAGATTTTCAGACCAATATCCATGATGAATATGGATGCTAGGATTCTTAACAAGATCCTAGCTAACAGGATCCAACAGTACATTAAAAAGATTATCTACCATGACCAGGTGGGATTTATTCATGGTATGCAAGGGTGGTTCAATATTTGCAAATCAATCAATGTGATAGAACAAATCAATAAGAGAAAAAACAAGAACCACATGCTCTTCTCAATTGATGCAGAAAAAGCCTTTGACAAGACACAGCATTCATTCCTGATTAAATGATTCAAAGTATAGGGATAGAGGGAACGTTCCTCAACTTCATAAAATCTATTCATGCAAAACCCTTAGCAAATATCATCCTCAATGGGGAAAAACTGACAACCTTCCCTTTAAGATCAGGAACACGAAAAGGATGTCCACTCTCCCCACTGTTGTACTACCAACATCGCACCAGAAGTCCTAGCAACTGCAATCAGACAACAAAAAGAAATAAAAGGTATTCAAACTGGCAATGAAGAAGTCAAACTCTCTCTCTTTGCAGATCACATGATACTTTATACGGAAAACCCAAAAACTCTACCCCCAAACTACTAGAACTCAAACAGCAATTCAGTAATGTCACAGGATACAAAATCAATGTACAGAAATCAGTTGCTTTCTTGTATACTAACAATGAAAAAATAGAAAGGGAAATGAGAGAATCAATTCCATTTACTATAGCACCAAGAACCATAAGATACCTGGGAATAAACCTAACCAAAGAGGTAAAGGATCTGTACTCGAGGAACTACAGAACACTCATGAAGGAAACTGATGAAGACAGAAAAAGACGGAAGACCATTCCATGCTCATGGATCAGAAGAATAAACATTGTTAAAATATCTATACTGCCTAGAGCAATCTATACTTTCAATGCCATCCTGATCAAAATTCCACCGGCATTTTTCAAAGAGCTGGAACAACCAATTCTAAAATTTGTATGATATCAGAAGAGACCCAAAATTGCTAAGGAAATATTGAAAAACAAAACTGGAGGCTTCACATTGCCTGATTTCAAGCTTTACTACAAAGCTGTAATCACCAAGACAGCATGGTACTGGCACAAAAACAGACACATAGACCAGTGGAACAGAGTAGAGAGCCCAGATATGGACCCACAAGTCTATGGTCAACTAATCTTTGACAAAGCAGGAAAAAATATACAGTGGAAAAAAGACAGTCTTTTCAATAAATGGTGCTAGGAAAATTGGACAGCTATGTATAGAAGAATGAAACTCGAACATTCTCTTACACCATACAAAAAGATAAACTTGAAATGGATAAAAAGACCTCAATGTGAGTCAGGAATGTATCAAAATCCCAGAGGAGAACATAGGGAGTAACCTCTTCGACATCGGCCACAGAAACTTCTTTCAAGATATGTCTCCAAAGGCAAAGGAAACAAAAGCAAAAATGAACTTTTGGGACTTCATCAAGACCAAAAGCTTCTGCACAACAAAGGAAACCATCAACAGAACAAAGAGGCAACCCACGGAATGGGAGAAGACATTCACAAACGACACTACAGACAAAGGGCTGATATCCAAGTTCTATAAAGAACTCCTCAAACTCAACACACACAAAACAGATAAGCACATCAAAAAATGGACAGAAGATATGAACAACATTTCTCCAAAGAAGACATACAAATGGCTAACAGACACATGAAAAAATGTTCATCATCACTAGCCATCAGGGAGATTCAAATCAAAACCACATTATAATACCAACTTCCACCAATTAGAATGGCCAAAACTAACAAGACAGTAAACAACAAGGGTTGGAGAGGATGTGGAGAAAAGGGAACCCTCTTACACTGTTGGTGAGAATGCAAGTTGGTGCAGCCACTTTGGAGAACAGTGTGGAGATTCCTCAAGAAATTAAAAATAGAGCTTCCCTATGACCCTGAAATTGCACTACTGGGTATCTATCCCAAAGATACAGATGTAGTGAAAAGAAGGGCCATCTGTACGGCAATGTTCATAGCAGCAATGGCCACAGTCACCAAACTGTGGAAAGAAACAAGATGCCCCTCAATGGATGAATGGATAAAGAAGATATGTTCCATATATACAATGGAGTATTATGCCTTCTTCAGAAAGGATGAATACCCAACTTTTGTATCAATATGGATGGGACTGGAGGAGATTATGTTGAGTGAAATAAATCAAGCAGAGGGAGTCAATTATCATATGGTTTCACTTACTTGCAGAGCATAAGGAATAACACGGAAAACATTGAGAGATGAAGAAGAGAAGTGAGTTGGGGGAAATTGGAGGGAGAGACAAACCATGAGAGACTATGGACTCTGAGAAACAAACTGAGGGTTTTGGAAGGGGAATGGGGGTGGGGTGAGCCTGATGGTGGGTATTATGGAGGGCACGTATTGCATGGAGCACTGGGTGTGGTGCATAAACAATGAATTTTGGAACACTGAAAATAAAATAAAATAAAATTCTTAAAAAAGAACGCTACAAGTATAAAATGTATATATAGATTTTGCTAAGGGAAAGAGGCCAGTCTCAAAACATGACATTTTATATGATGCTATTTATATGAACTGTCCAGAAGAGACAAATTCCTAGAGACAGAAAGTAGATTTGTTGTTGCCTGGAGCTGAGAGGGAGGGGGTGAGGGAATGGGTACAGGGTTTCTTTCTAGGGTGATGAAAATGTTCTAAATTGATCATGGGGATGGTCACACAATTCTGTGAACCCAATGAATTGTATACTTTAAATGGGTCAGTTGTTTGTGTGTGAATTTTATCTCCATGAAATTATTAAAAAGTAACCTATCACAAACTGATACTAACACACACTGATGGCATGAGGTATGAGTTTATTTTCACAGATAACTGCAAAGAAGAGGCAAAGAATAGCCTAGTCATTTCCTAATAAAGCAAAAACCATAACAAGGTTCATTCCTACAGGGCTACCTCCTAGATTTTAGTCCTGCAGAAACTCTATACATCCATCCTGGAAATCTATGAGTAACTTCAAGAGCAAAGGATTCCACTGCAGAAAAAAAATTTTTTTTGTTGAATTTGGACCTCAGGTAGCTGAAAATTGAGTTAATCATACTTCTCAGTTCTTAGTAAATGTTCATTGTCATTCCGGGCAAGGACTCCCTCCCTTCCCCTCTCTCTCTCTCTCTCTCTCTCTCTCTCTCCTTGTCACTCTGTTTTTCCTTCTTCCATGATTCTATTCTAATTCCTCTCTTCCACTCCAAGTACCCACTCTAGTGTATTTAATATACTTTGTAAACATGCTATTATCCCCATGAATTATGTGCCAGTGTTTTATGTATAATGTATTTTTTAGCTGTTTATTTATTTATAAAACTTGTTCTGTACTTTGTGGCTACATAATTTGCACAGTGGCATTGTGCATTCTGCATTGTGAGAAGACATTGGGACTAGGTGTTCCAAGTTCTGATTAGCTGGATTAGCTTGTTCCCGGCCCTTGGCATCCTGTTCTCACTAATCTTATTTTGTCCTTAATATACCTCTTCCCAGGACAAACAGAACAGATTTGTTATAGAAATGTTTTTCTTAATTTCAAAGTCCTGCTCCCCTAAGATAGGAGGATGTATCCTCTATCCCGTGGGGGACCATAGAGAAGTAGATAAAGGCTGACACTCTGGAATCTGACTACCTGGGTTTAAATCTTGCTAGGAGCTGGGGGGGCAGAGAGAGAAAATGGGGAGGTTTTGGCCAAAGGGTACAAGTTTCAGTTATACAGAATAAATAAGTTCTAGAGATCTGCTTTAGGATCTATGATTAACAATACTCTATTGTACACTTAAAATTATGCTAAGGAGGTAGATCTTTTGTTAAGTGTTCTTACCACAAAAAGAAAAACAAAACAGAAGGGGCAGAAGGAAACTTCTGGAGGTGGTGGCTAAATTTTTGGTATTGATAGTAGATGGCTTTGAAAATATATACTTATTTCCAAACATATCTAGTTGTAATATATTTTTAAAAGATTTTAGTTATTTGAGAGAGAGAGAGAGAGAGAGAGAGAGAGACAGCATGAGTGGGGGAGTGGCGTGCAGAGGGAGAGGGATATATATGTAGGCTCCCCACCGAGCAGGGAGCCCAATGTGGCACTCAATCCCAGGACCATGGGGATCATGACCTGAGCTGAAGGCAGACACTGAATGAACTGAGCCACTCAGGTGCCCCTAAAGTTACAATATATTAAATGTCTACTGCTTTTTGGATGTCAATCACACTTCAAAAAAGTGATTTAACAAAATCTTCGTTCTACTCCATTAGCAGATAACTTTGGGCAATGTATTTAACCAATATAAGCCTCAATTTCTTCATTTTTAAAATCAGAATGAGGGACGCCTGGGTGGCTCAGTGGGTTAAAGCCTCTGCCTTCAGCTCAGGTCATGATCCCAGGGTTCTGGGATTGAGCCCCGCATCGGGCTCTCTGTTTGGCGGGGAGCCTGCTTCCTCCTCTCTGCCTGTCTCTCTGCCTACTTGTGATCTCTGTCAAATGAATAAATAAAAAATCTTAAAAAAAATAAAATAAAATAAATCTTAAAATCAGAATGATAGGACTAGTACTTCCCTCTGGGTTGTTATGGGGCTTGCATAAGTTAGTATCTGCAAAGCACTAAGAGTAATGCCAGCATATAGTGAAAGTTATGTGTTTGTTGTTATCATATTTCCAGGTTATTAGTCATATTTCAAGATTCTCTGGTGAAACATATTATTTATACTCCAGTAGGGTAAGCAGAGACAGAAGCTGGGCCCAACAATAAAAAAAAGAGTCCTGTAGAGAAGTTCAGGCAGATTTAGCAGTGGCCATTAGAAGGTCTGTCACCAATTAACAGAAAGAAGGTGCCTGAGAAGATGGTGGGACCAAATGGTAAGGGCAAGTCTGAGCCACACACATAGGAGGTGACTGAAGTAGTAAGTAACTTCTGTAGTGAGCTAAAATGAGGACAATCCTACCATAAATGGTGTACAAGGTGAGTTCTCAGGCTGTAAGAATGGAGTATAAGAACACTACAGAGGAGGAGCCATGAGTCCCAACATAGAGGGTCACAATAAAACCCAGTCCTGGGAACATCATTGTACCTACCTGTAAGCCAAGGAAGGCAGAGGAGAAAGAAATGAACCAAAGCTTATAATGGATCCACTCTTGTGGTAATTTTGTTTTAAAGTAATAACCCCCCAGATATTTTAGAATTGAAAACTGTTGTTTCTTTTATTTGAGTTTATCTCATTATATTTTCCTAAAAATGTATGACACATGCATTTAAAAATTGAACTGCACTAGAATCTTACTTGTATCATTCTCCTGATACTCCTTGAAATAATTGGAGAACCCCAGGATGTGGAAAACAGTCCTGGGAGTTAGCTCTCCTAGGCTTCTATTATGAGAAGGAGGTAATGAACACTTACAAAGAGCCTCCTTTACCTGTGACAGTAAAAGCTTTGGGCATAGAGCCATTTTTATTTAAATTTATGTGTATTGCTATAACTGTTTGCCAGACAGGTTATCTTCCAGGCTGATGTATTAAAATGACAAAGAGCCCAAAGTTCTTATTGAAGTATCAAATATGCCCAGATCTGGTTGAGAGATGTTAATTTACCATACTTGAATACATATATTAACTCACTGGCAAAACCACATCTAAGCCCAGCACTGTAAAGGTTTCTGAATTCTGGAGTTTGATGTCGGGGCTGGGGAAAATCTGACCTACAACTGTTTTCTTTCTTTTTTTTCAATTCTGACCATTCTATGCACTTCCACAGAGATAAGAGGGGAAAGAGGGAAAGGAAAAGAACCCAACAAAGTAAGAAGTTGTTTTAGAACAGCTCCAACAAATCAGAAATAGATTAAATTATTAAAGTGATGATGTGTTTCAGAAAAAAACATCCAAAATACAACATCAGCAGTCATAAGGACAGTCTGCTTTACTCCACCATTCACATAAAGCATGACCATTTTTTGATACCAAGACTGCAGAGAAATGCCTCCACTGAGGCCTTCTGGATAAATGTAGTATAGTGAATGACACCCACAAAAACACACCCATAGTAAACAGTAACTATTACATAAGATCGCTTTTTTAAAACACCCCCTTAATATAAATCACTGACATCACAAAACAGAGCAATTCACTGAAAATAATTCCGTGGGGACCAATATGAAGCCATTCAAGTTATGTTACCACCTGTCGGTCTGGCTTAAATCAAGAAATTTTTAGACTCTAAAGTGAAGCAATTCCCAACGCTTTGCTCCTCTGTATGCTTGTAGGTGGGGTAGAAAATGGAGATATTTCTGGAAGGAATCACCATATCCATATGAACACCAAAGATACCAGTAAAATGAATGAAAGATGCATCTTTATGTGTGTGGACAGTAATAAAATACAAACCATTTTAAAGTGTTATTGAATATTTATCGTTGTTGAATGGAGTGATGGGTATATGGAATTGATTGTACCATTCTATACTTTTGTATGTATTTGAAATTTTCTTTTTATTTTTATAAGATTTTATTTTTTTTTATTATGTATTTGTCAGAGAGAAAAAGAGAGAGGGAACACGAGCAGGGGGAATGGCAGAGGGAAAGGGAGAAGCAGGCTCCCTGCTCATCCCCGGACCCTGGGATCATGACCTAAGCTGAAGGCAGATGTTTAACTGACTGAGCCGTGTAGGCGTCCCTATATTTGAAAAAATTTTAAGAGAACGTTACTGAATTAAAAGATTTTAAATGTTTTCTCAACCAATGAATACAAAAAGTACAGCTACTATCATGGTGGAAGCCAGAGAAAAGTTCTTACCTTAAGAAAGGTTCCTAATCTCTGAGAAAAGAGATTTTGGGGGTGCCTGGGTGGCTCAGTTAGTTGAGCAACTGTCTCTTGTTTTCGGCTCAAATCGTGATCCAGGCTCCTGGGATGGACTTGTATGTTGGCTCCATGCTCAGCCCTGAATCTGCTTGTCCCTCTCCTTCCCTCTCAGGTCTTCCCCCCTCAAATAAATAAATAAAATCTTTAAAAGAAAAGAGATTTTCATACTCAAAATAGTTTGGAAAAATTGCTACACAGTATGGTCTCTCATGTGGGATGTGTGTACTCTATGAGCTGGCAAACATGATCCATTAGAACTAGTGTTTATATTAATTTTTAATCTTAAAATATGAAAGATAATTTTATTAATTTCTAACATAAAGATTGACTCTGTTGTCCTTACTCAGTTTATTTGTCAAGGAATGATGACTTTTTCATGGTGAATGAGAAAAGTGCTTTTCAAAGAAACATGCCATAGAAGGAGCATTTTGAAAATAAATATTTGAAAATGTTTTCATCATCTTGTGATTTTGATGCTGAGAACTGTGTGTGACACCAATTTACCCAGTTGTAAGAAAAAAAATGTAATGGGACATCTAAAATTGGCCTAAAACTTCAATAGCTTGAGCTCATTTGTAAAAATATTTTAGTAGACAAGAGCCACTGATTGATGTCAGGGAAAGTGGAAATTTAATAGCCAAATTTTAACAAAAATCTTTGCATAACTGCAGAGTGAGACCGAAAAGTTAGTATGTGCTTTACTGAGCACAGCTAAGGTCATATAGCAGCCATTTAGATCTATGAGTCTTTGTGAGGTGTCATTTTCAGCTATGACATCCATTGGAGACAAGCATTAGTTTAAAATGAACTCCATATTCCAAAATGTTAAACCATCATTTCAAAATTAATGAGGCATAGTCTGTCACATTGTTCTCACTAAAATATTTATTACAATATGTTTCAAATAAGAGATAAATTTATATATAATCAAATAAAATAACATTTATTTAAAAATATTGTTCATCTTTATCTCATCTCATACTCTTAAGTGTTCTGTTCTGCATGCTTTACACTGCATATATTATGAATGTAACATTAATTTTTAAAAATAAGTGCATTATACATTTTAATGCATTTTTATGTAGCTACATACAAACCATTTCAAAAACTTTTTAAAGATTTTATTTATTTCTTTGAGAGAGAGAGTGAGATAGCAAGAGAGCATGAACAGGGCACAGGGAGAGAGAGAAGCAGGCTCCCTGCCAAGCAGGAAGCCCAATGTGGGACTCCCTCCTAGGACACTGGGATCATGACTTGAGCTGAAGGCTGATGCCTAACCGACTGAGCCACCCAGGTGCCCCCAAACCATCTCAAATTTTAATGTGTACACACATCATCCTGGGATCTTATTAAAGTTCAGTGTCTGATCTAGTAATTCTAGGGCAAGGTCTGGAATTATGCATTTCTAATGAGCTCCCAGGTGATCCCGATGCCCCTTGTCCTCAGACCACACTTTGAGAAGCAAGGCCATGGGGTGGGGCAAGGAGAAGTTCGGGTTCCAACATGTTTTACTATAGGGTTGCACAATCAAAGATGTATGGAGTTGACTAAGGAATGAATAGACTGCACTCCCTTCAGGTTATCCTCTGGAACTACCACTTCTCTCAGTGGAGTTTCTGTTATGGTATGAGCTACAGTTACTGAGCTTCTCCTCCCTGACAAACACCTGGATGCAGCTCATCTCTGCAACTTCAGCAGTCAATTGAAGTAGGATACGACTGACATCCTCAAATTGAAACCGATGTGACCAATAATAGCATGTGCTCCAGCCTGGAGCTGAGGGATGATGACTACCTGAGCCTCAGAGGACTGATAGGAGGATTCAGTGAGATGAGATGTCTAAAGTACTGTACTTTGTGGAGAGCTCAATAAATTGTCACTATTACTGCTGGAGGTATAGCTGCTTGTGGACTGGGTCAAGATTTTTTTCAGTTATTCTGGGTCTTCTTTAACACTGAAAAAAAAAGCCGTCAAAACTCCAAATTTAAAAAATTTTTATTTTGAAACTTGGTATGGAATCTTTCTTTCCAGCAGTCATTAGTGAGCCATTTGCTTACTTGATCCATTCCTAGTTTGTGATAATAATATCATCTACATATAGGAGAATACTTATGTTTCCATTCACATTTCTTTTTTGTTAATGAGGGCTGATAGAAGATTTTAAATCAAATGAGATTTTCACAAATTCATTTCTGGTACATTTGAGGTCATGGAAGGGAGCTTTGTTTGCAAGAGCCATATTTCCCTTCTTTTTTTTTTAAAGCCACTCTATATATGATTCCAAGTCATCGAATAGAATTAGAGCCATCTACACGTTTTCAAATATCAACTGGTTTGTTTGGTTTTAATATATAACCCTCAGAATCCAGCTTTGTGGTTTTTCCTTTTCATGTTTGGAAAGTAGAGTTTCATATAACACATGGAGTATTCATGAAGCTAGTTCTTTGGTGCCCAGAGCTGGCTTACTGTGCATGTTGGTGAGCAAAATAGTACAAGGCCATTTAACATTTTTCAACCTTAAATATCATAGCATGTTAGCCCTCTTTCTCTAGATACAGACTTGCCTGCCTACACCTTCTTTTACTTGGCCCTTTGTTTCTAAGGAGACTGTACAAGTTTCTCCTTGATTCTGTCTTTTCCACCTTTTTTGTCAAAGGATGTTAGGTTCATTCTTTACCACAAATCCTAGTTCCCTCTCCAACACTTTTGTCTTTAATTTGAGTTCTATGATGGCAAAGTCTACCCATTTTATTCACTGCTGTATTACCAGTACCTAGCATAATACTTAGCATAGAGAAATTGTTAAATAGAGATTTGTTGAAGGTTTGAATAAAATTTTAATGTTGTATGTCTTTTGGTTATATCATAATCTGGAAAATACTCAGTTCTTTATCTTATCTTTCTTTCCTTTGGAATAAAGTATATCGATTCAAGGAGTACTAAGCAGGAACATACAGACACCAAACTTTGGAGGACAGCAACAATTATGAAGAGCATGGTTGCTTGTTTCAAAGTGAACAAGGAAAATTTTCCCTGATTATAGGTATTGACTTGAATTCCTCACCTGCTTATTAATGTAGAAAAATGCCAAGTAATAATTAGTATTAATTTTAATGTAATAAGGAATATTTCTTCCATCTGTTACTGAACTTTCACCAAGCTAACTGTTAATGTCAAAATAGACATATTATCTGTGCTTATGGTAAGGAAATCTGGAAAGAAATGCCTTGTACTTTATACTACCCTTACATGGCTTCTCAGACTTAGCCTGAATGAAAAGGAAAAGCTATGCTGAATAGCCTGTGTTTATATAAATCCAGATCCATGCGCCCTCTGACTCCCCAGATGACTGAGTGGGTGGAAGCATGCACATGCATTGTGACAATGTATGCGTAAATACTGTCACATGTAAGGTCAGAAGCAGGTTGACACGGAGAGAGCCAGTCACAAGTTGTTAGGACTCTAAATTGATGTTTTGTTTTTATCAGGGCCCTAGAAGACCAGTGCCACGTGAAGTTATGGCGCTTAACCACCACCTCTCCCACATACTGAAGGGAGAATTCAGATGCCCATTGCAGTCAGCCAGACTGCTTCTTGCATAATCCCTGCCTCCACTCTGCTTTACCCTGAAAGACCTTTCTTCTGTGCTGTTAAGGCTGAGTGAGATCCTTGAATGTAAGATCATATCTTTATCACCTTTCTACCCACACGAGTCCCAAACATGAAATTCCCAGGGTTGGGATGCCTGGGTGGCTCAGTCAGTTAAGTGTCTGCTTTCAGCTCAGGTCATGATCCCAGGGTCCTGGGATTGAGTCCCACATAGGGCTCCTCGTTCAGCAGGGAGCCTGCTTCTCCTTCTGCCTGTAGTTCTCCCTGCTTGTGCTCTCTCTATCTGACAAATGAATAAAATAAAAAAAAAAGAAATCCCCAGTGTTTCTCACAAAGCTTAGTAGGTGCTCAATAAATGTTTGTAGACTGAATTAATGAATGAACAAATGTTGCTCTGGCCAACAGCATCCACACCCTGCATAACTACACTCAGTACTGACCCTGAAGATAGAAAAAGCAATACAACTAACACTGTAAGAAAATGTTTCTTGTTTATACTGCTGCATCTTGATCTTTGGCTGATCTAAGCACAAAGAGAGCTCTTTCAGTTGAGAGAAAGGAGGTTTATGATGTGTGGGAGAGCTAAGAACAATGAGCTCAATTGATAGACTGGAGATGCTCTCAGCTTCTGAGAGCCTGGAAACTCCATCTATAGATCAGTCCCAGAGGGCAGAGCCAAATAAGGGCAGCTGGAGAACACAGCTTTCTTGGGAACTGGCTTTCTGTTACTCTGAGGCAAAAATACATTCACTCTATAGCACCCCGAATCAATTCTCCAAAATATGGTGCTGTGTCCTTGTTTGCCAGTGTCTAAAAGTAAGTCCTTGTTATATTTTTATGCTTTTTGTCTTAAAGTCATCCAACCAGACTTGCTTGCAGAATATTAATTGCGGTGAAGCAGAAATCAGATTAAATTGAAACTACTTTTCAGTGGAGCTCCTTAACTGATAACTGACTTGTTGCACCCAGCTAGTCTCTTTTCTCTGCAATCATGCTCCTTGCCAGTTGCAACTATGGGACAATGAAACTATTCCTAATTTTAAGGCAGATTTCTTTGGGCTGGTCACTAGAATGCTGTCCAGTAGTGTCGTATTTTAGTCTTGGGTTGGAAAGGGGATTAAATGCTTTGTCACAAGTGGGCTAGTGGGCGGGCCATCCAATGTAACGGGTGTCACTAATTTACTTTAATAGTGCCCTGCCACAGACTGTTTAAATTTACATTGTCCTTACCATATCTTCTCTGCCCCTGCCTTAAACCTTTCACCCAGTACTTTTCAGATAAAACCAAGCATTATTCATGTATGAAGCACTAAGGGCTCATTATTGGAACAGCCAAATGGTTGAAAGAGAACATAGCAATAAGTAATCCTCAAAACACCAGGGCAATGGCACCATTATCATGTTAAAGAAGCAATTATATTTGAATCTGAATGAGCTGAACACTAAAACATAACTTTTAATAGAAAAAAAGAACTTAAGACAGGTATGCCCAGGTATATAGACTTTCACTGTATATGCTTGACTAGAAGTTCTCAGGTATTAAGACCTGAGTTCTATGAGCAACAACAACAACAACAACGAAACCACACATGAGTTTTAGTCCAAGCTCAGGTATGTGATTATTGGGTTTCTTTGGGTAATTTACTTTGACTGTTTCTTAGTGTCCCAAGCTATAAAAATAGAAGTGATTTATTTATTTTTTATGTCAGAAAATTGTTGTGAGAATAACTTGGATGACCCGAAAAATAAAAAAGGTCCTTTAACAAAGCACAATAAGGGTCTAATTATTCGAGTTTCTATTGTGGAAACAATTCACTCAAAGGACACGATGTTTGAGAACATTCTTAATTTTATTTTTCTTTAATTTTATAAAATTCATTTTTGTAAGATAAGTTCCTAAAAGTTTATCCTTTATGTGTGTTAAAATTGAAATTCTGTATCAGAAATGAAGGAAACACTTTCAGTTAACTCTCTTTGTGTGTGTATATGTGTGTATGTATGCATGGGAGGTTTTCAGGGAAGGGTTGGTTATTTGTTATATTATTAAATCAAAACAAAACACAGGATATGGATTACTTCACTTTCCTTGATCTTGATTGGTTTCTTACAGAACCTTTTCTGTCTCCTCCCTCCATGCAGCCTGGAAGCTTATCTGGTATACTGGTCTGAAAACAAATATTAAGTATCTTTTTGCAAACATCTTACATCTCCTTAAACATTGCTGAAAACACTTTGGGGGGGGGTAGAAAAACACAACTTTTTACAACAAAAGAGCCACCTACAGTCATATCCATAAAATCTCTCTTTCCATAAAGACCAATCAGCCTTTCCTTTTTAACCCAAATTTAACAAACACAGAAAGAGAAGCCTGAAACCTTGGAGTTATTCAGGTTTCCAACTCTTTCCACCTTTCTGTTTCCATGGAAGCTTACCAACTGAATAGTTGATGGCTGGAGCATTCTATTACATAATCTATACTAGGAGAGAAAAACCTGTATGTTAAACCTGACTCTTAAGCACACCGAGTTAACCCTCCTAAATCAAATCATCCCCCACTAGCTTAAAAAGAGCAGTCAAATAGGTTATTCCAATTGAGGCTCAAGTTCACCAATCCATTTCTGCAAAAAGTGGAATAATTTGGAGAAAATCCAGTAGATGTATGGAACTAGCCAATTTTCAATATTATTTGCAATGTTTAACGTTCAATGTCCATTTGTTAAAGAATCATAATCAAAGAATCACTTTATAGACCTTTCTAGTACAACCCCAAACAAGTGATAAACAAATGGCAAATGTGAAATATGCATCATTCTGAAACAAATCAAGATCTTCAAATCATCTACTATGACTGAATGGATAATACCCCATGAAAAGAGCACCATTGTGAAGATATAACAGAGGCCAGAGTATACAACTAATTAACAGAAAGAAGACACACTATCCAAAGAGTTATCTATCCTGTGTCTACCAGAGGGCTGGCTCAGTTTACACCGTTAGACACTAACAACTGCTGCTCCTTAGGCCAGTCTTTTTTTTTTTTTTTTTGAGCTAGTTTCTTTCTGTTCTCAGCTCCTTGGAAACCACAGGGTTGTCATGGTAGCTGTTATCAAGGAGGGAGTGAGAAGATGCTGACAATACCCTGCTTCTCTTCTCTAATAAGGTGTAAGGCCAGGGGCCCACATGGTCTACACAGACACTACGCTCCCTTATGCTGTAAGTAAGATTGGCTGAGTTAGGGCTTAAATAGTCCATCGCCATCAGGGTCAGTGCTCTCTTTCTATGGGTGAAAGATCCTTGCTTTGACCCCCTTCTCCCAGCTGCAATAGGTAGATTTGGGCAAATGCTCTTATTGTTTTGTTAACATTCCCTTTTTTTTCCCCTCTATCTTCAGTGGTAAGAGGGAGACAGGAGTGGGTTCTCTGCTTTGTACATCAAGGAGAATATATTTGAGATGTCAAGAGGACCAGGCACATCCCTTCTCTCTACCTGAGCATCTTTCTTTTCACTTTGTTTCCATCACTGGAAGTGCTCTTTGAGGAGAAAACACTTCCTGATCCTCAGGAGATGTTTGAAAATTGAATTAGAGCCTCCATTCCTTTGTGACTTGCAGTTGGGGAGTCACCATCTGAAGCATTTCCCATTTCTAGCAGGAACCAGCTGTGAAGCAAAATGACTAAAAGAGGTACATAAGAGGGGAGAGTCCACAAAAAGACATTAATCACAACAAGACTCTCCTTTCTTGTTACACTCGTCAAGTAAGAAGAGGGCCAGTCAGCGGCAAAGGCAAAGAGTTAACATGGGAGACGCAGCACTGTAGGCTGTGTGGTTAGGCCTCGCTATTAGAGAAAGGGAAATTTCTACAGGAGATCAGAACTTGGTGCCTCGGCCCATGAGTTTAAGGACGGCAAAGTTGTAAGTGGCAGCAATCATGAAGGTAAGCTGTAGGAAAAGAAGAGAAAATATGAGTGAGAGTAGAAAAGGAAGCCCTCCCTCCTCCAAAGCTTTTGTGAATGAGGAAGGGTACAAATAAAATCAGTTAAATGAAGAAAAAAACCCTGATCTGCAAAAAACAGCATGTCAGACTTTCATCCTTTGTACTTGACTAGAAGTCCTCTCTGAGATATTTCTTCCTAATGGCTCAAGTCCAGAGAATCAATTTGACAAGGATTTATTCCACACCGGTGCTAAGTCTTGGCACTGGGTTTTCCTCAGGAAAGTGAACAATGCATTGGGCTCTGACATCATCCCATTCACATATCTGAGTGACCTGGGATCACAGGCTCTTTGCTGCAAACACACAGCCACACGTGCAGTACAGCCCTCCCTGCTTCATGCATCAACTCATTTTCTGAAATGAGGAACAACTCCAGTTTGTATAAAAGCCTCAGCAGCAGGGGCCAGGAATTCTGCGAGCTTATCCTTATCACTATTTATTTAATGACTACAGATAAATTCCTTCACCATTTAGTGCCCTAGGTTTTTAATCTGAACAATGAATACACCCCACTGACACTGCACTGTAACATCAATAGCACGACCTGGAGCATAGAATCACATTGTAGTAATAACAGTTCTAATAATGTTAGAAGGTCTTCCCAGTGTTTTCAGGAGAGTAAATCCCTTGGAGAGTGCCCAAGGTGGATTTGTATTCACAACATATAGAATTCCTGGCTCTGGAAAATCATGTTCAGTAATGTTTCCTTGTTCTTGTCACTCATCTGACCAGCATGTGTTGAGAATTAACTGCTATCTTTGACTGCAAAGCACTTGGCAATATTATATGCTCTATAAATGCTAAATATTATAATTTCTGACTATTAATCTCTTACCCTCTCTTTCCTCACACCACTTTTCCTGTTCCTGTCTGGTTTCTGAAGTCTTTCTGCCTTGCCAACCCGAAGTAGAAGTTCACAGTCTACGCTTTGTTGCCTCTTCCCAGGCGCTTCTCTCCAGTGTTGCAAGGTTAGCAATCTATCTTTTTGCCTTTCAGCATAGCTGTACCCAAGCTATCCCAGGACCATTTCTTTGCCAAGATCACATTCAGACAACTCACCAGGGAAACCAGTGTGGCTGCAGCCCCCACAAATGCAGCAATAAACAGGTGGAAGGTCATTTGGAACTGCAAGAAAATGCAAAATGGAGAAGAGTTTCTTGCAACTGTAGAAATATGCTTTGCTCTAGATCATGCATGCAGCTTTCTGAACACATTGATATCTTCCTGTGTATTAATTCTGCATCTATAACTAAACTGTCACTTCCCTGAGTGTAGGCCTCCTGTTCTTTAATGTACATCATAGCACCTATTCCGTTAGTACTCAGAACACAGAATACTCATAAAACACTCATGAAATATTTTAATCAACTGTTTCCTTCCAGTTGTACTCAGAATCCCCAAATTTAAAGTCATGGTTTAAAGTTTTAAACGTTTAAAGCTACTGCCTTCTTCTTCAGGATTTAGTTATATTCCCCTGCCTCATTTGTAGATGATATCTATTGCCAATACTGTGTTTTCCTCTTTCAAATGTACTTTTTTCTTTTACTTCTCATTAGAGATGGAGGAGTTCCAAACTGAAAGTGTTTTTGTAAAAGCTATGAGTGTCTCTATGCCTAAAGCATTTTCTTGATAAGGTTTTTACCTAAAAGAATAATTTTTTTTCATTTGGAGGTTTTGTCATTAATCTCCATCTTTACTTAAAACTACAAATTTCTCCTTTAAGGAAGTAAGTCTTGGAATGAAGTCTTTCTATGCGGCTCTAGGGAAAAGAGATGTTTTACATCTATGCTCAAAATCCAGCAAAAAACAAACAATCAAAAGCCAACCAAACAAACAAAAATCTGTAGCTTTTTAAAAATTGAAGGCATGGGTAGAAATTTATATGGTACTAGCCATTCCACTTAAAAGAACTCAAATAGTCCACTCACCTCAGCTGTTTTGCAGATGGACAGAAGGTTAGAGCCACACACCTTGCCAGGGAAAGCATTCCATGGGAGAACACCTGAGTAAGACACACAGGTCAACCAGGGTGAGAGCTTCATGGAGTTATAGAGCTCCATGGAGATTTTATTTCAGTGCCCTTCTTTAATTTTTTTAAAATATTTTATTTATTTGACAGAGAGAGATCACAAGTAGGCAGAGAGGCAGGCAGAGAGAGAGGAGGAAGCAGGCTCCTGCGGAGCAGAGAGCCCGATGCGGGGCTCGATCCCAGGACCCTGAGATCATGACCTGAGCCGAAGGCAGAGGCCTAAACCCACTGAGCCACCCAGGTGCCCCGATTTCAGAGCCCTTCTTACATATTTAATCATCCTGGCTGAAAAGTTGAATCCCAATAACAATCAGGATCCTCTTTTGTAAAGATGTGCAAAAAAAAATAGAAGGTGGTACTGAACAATTGTGTAATCTTGTGTTTGTTATTGAAATGTACTGCTTCTCAACCAGGATAGAGCAGTGTGAACAGCCAAGAAAACTCCTACCACTTCCAACAAAAGTTCCCTTCCAAGGGAAGAAATTTCTCCAGTTTCAGTGGGGACAGAATAATAAACTAAGATCCAGGCATCCATAATATTTTTCTCTATAATTACCACACTTGTCATCCCAAGTAAAGAACCAAATACATAGTGCTTTCACAGGGGGTAGGGGAGCCAAGGCACCAATACCCTAACTTACCATACATTCTGGCATCAGCACAGAGACTGCCTATACTGGCAGAAGTCTTGCTGGGGAAGGCAATAGACTGGCAGGTGGTCCAGGTGTTGAAGTAAATGTACACAGGCACAGCAGAGCAGGCAAACACCAGGAGCCACACAACGGTCAGGGCATAGGTGATGCCCACAAACTAAAACAATTGACAGGGGGTGGTTAGAAATCAGCATGGGCCTACAGACATTGAAACACAAACTGGGAGATCCTGGATTGGCATGAGCCAAATAGGAAACCAGACTCCAGGGATCTCCACCAAAAGAAATTAGTAATCAGGGCACCTCTGCCAAATGTCATTGGCAATATCTACTAGAGAACTGGCCCCAAGTGTGATGGAGGGTGGGGGCATGGGTGAGGGCTGGAGTGAGGAGGATCCCTGGGTTAGAGAGGCTTAAGGAGATTTTTTTGGGCAGATAAGGTGTAAAAAAATCAAAACAGATCTTGAAAGAAAGCAGTGCCATTTCTCACCTTACGCTGAGCTTAGAAAATGTTCCTTGTCACAGGACTTTTCATCCTTAGTCACTGGGCAAAGCCAATAGGAGTTTTAAATTTCAGATCCAAAAACCTTTTTAAGCCAACTGTTGGCCACAAAAGTTATCACCATAAACCACATATATTCAACCCCCAAAAGATCTTAACTCTAGAGTCTGAAAACCAATGTGTGCCTCACTAGAAGCATGGATAACCCTCAGACAAAGATGAAGCATTAAATATGTAGATCCATGCTAGTTTCCTTTGGGACCTCCAAAAGTGTAGAATCCCAGAATATTGAGAATTCCATCTTGGAGTGGAATTATTTAATTTCCATGATCAACCCTCCCTCTCAGATCAGGTGTTTGCATCTCAATCCGTGGGTAGCACTTAGGCTCTTAGGTGGTCGTATCTAATTTTGTCGTGGTCCCTGCTAAGAGGAGAGTAAAGGAATACCAACAGATGGCTTAGAAATGGTCTAATTTTATGAAGTATCCACAAAACTCACGCTTTTTTTGGGGGGGGGGGATGAAATTTTCTAGGGAACTTTTGAAAGGTGAGGCTAAGCCAGCTGGGCACCACGTTCTTCCTGACCTTCTCGTTCGGCTGTAGGCATCACTTCCTCACTCAAAAGCCAGGCCCCTAGAGAGGACCCAGCCTTGGGTGGGGATGAGGCCACAGACTCACGCCCAATTGTCCCCCACCCCTTGTTATTGCCACAAAATCCTGAGGATGATCACCTTGTCGGGATGTCCTAGCCATTTTCCCAAACAATGACACACCCGCTCCAAAGAATGAGCTTGATGTTGGCCTCTGGAACCCCTCCCCTTCTGGCCCCCTGTTACCGTTGCGCTCAGGCCCTTGCCGCAGATGGTGGTCTTGTAGTCGCCAAAGATCTGCCTGACTGCGCCGGTGGTGTAGAAGCCCTCAGCCAGCAGGAGGGCCCCATAAAGGAAGAAGAAAGAGGCAGTTCCATAGATGACATACTGGAAGGCATGGATCCTGCATGAAAAGATAAAGAGAAGATATCAGGAAATCTTATTAACTGAGGACCAGTTCCCTTCCTGCATAAGTAAGGTGGACACTTGAGTGAGTTCCTAAACAAGGCTAGGGATTCTTTAGAGGAATCACTAAGTTCCTCAGTCCTTTGCCTACACTTGGATCTGAAGAACTGGGGCCCTATTCTCCTTGGCCTGACCCTTCAGAGATGTTCACTCAGACGATAAAGCAGAGAGGAGCTAGACCAGGAAGAAGAGGGATGAAGGCCCCAATCTGTCCAGTCATTGTACCTTCCCTGAGTTCTCCATACCTATTACTGCAGAGGCTTCAACTCAATCAATGTTAACCCCATGGGCAGAAGTTAGAACACATGGGACAAAGCCAGCGCAGTGGAGGGTGGGCAGTAAAAAGTGGGCTGGCAGGCAGACAGACCTCCCCCTTCTATATTTGGCACTTCCCCCTCATTCAGGACCTCAGATGGGGCATAGGTGGAATCTGCGAACAGAGGGAAGACTCAGGAATCCTGTCTGGCTCCATACTAACTCCCTACTAATCACTGAGGAACTAATGAGTTCTGTATGTCTCCAGGGAGAGAGGGAGAAAAAGAGAGCGGTTTGTGTAGGACAACAGGTACTTACACATTGATGAGATACTCATAGTCCTGGTAGTTTTTGGAGAAATAGGTCTCAATTAGCTTTTCTGTACCAGTGAGTGCTTCATGTCCACAGCCACAGAACAGTGCCACCCCAAAGAAACATAATCCAGTCGCCACCAGGGAAGCAAACGGGGCCCCTACGAGACATCTTGCACAGCACTCTAACAAGCCTGGGGAGGAAGGAGGGAAAAATTCAGGGATGTTCCATAAGGAGCTCGTGCCCCTTATACCTCTGTGCCAGACCAGTCAAGCCCTGCACTCACAGGCACAGATGGAGTAGTCATCCCGAGTCCAAAAGCAGGAGAGTCTCCAACTTTAGGCTTCTGGAATGTGAGATTGATCCAAAGCCATTACTTTGTTTCATTCTTGAAAATAAGTCCTTGCTTTTAATTCCCAGAATGTATAGGTTTTTTAAAATAATCAGTCATCAAAGTAGCAAGCCAGGAAGATTATGCAATCATCTTCTCCTTTCTTATCCTGATTTGTTTGTTTCAGTCATTTATCAACTCTTACGGAGTACTTACTATATGCCCAACATTATGCCAGGTATTATGTGAGAGGTGAAAACATAAGAGACTTAGACTTTGCCATATGGGAGTATTTTGTTTACTGAGAAGAATGAGGTAGGCAGACCTAATATTTTCAACTAACAATTTCAGGCAGCCAAGTGGTTACAGAAGTAAATGCAACAAAAGTTCCAAAAGGGATGGGTGCAGGACAGAGATATTGGTATTGTCAGACAGTATTTTGAGTCTTGGAGAGCATTCCAGGTGGGGGAAACTTTGGAAATTATATGCTCCTGGATATTCCCAAACATTGTGTGTATTTGTCACAAGGAATGCTTGTTTCTTTTTCATCTAGAATACTATGTAGAGAGCAGTCCAAAGGGAAGGAGGAAACTGGCAGAGAGCAGATGGTAATGGGAGGGTGACTATTATTCACAGTAATAAAAATGCAAGCTTAATGGTTTTTGAACACTTTGCATGGTTGTTTTGTCCCCCTATATCACAGCTTGGCCAATGTCTGCACCCTCAGGCTTACACTGGAGTTCTGTCAAAACAGCTACAAAAAGACTATATACAAAATCAACAAAGCATGAAACGTCTTTCTGGCATGATGAAAACACGCCAGAGCCTGGAAACACAGGTGTCTCCAAGTTCTAGGAGTCCCTGAGATAACGAGATCTGTCACCCCAGTCCCCATGCCAGTGTTGCTAAGAAACAAGAAAGGCACACAAGAAGTCATAGGTTCCAAGAAAAGCTGTGCCTCAAGAACTAGCCCCATGCTGTAAGTGCCACATGGAACAAAACTTAACAAATGTCAAGTAGATGGCAGACTAGATGAGGAAAGGGTGGCTCCCTCTGGCCACTTGGACAGATCCCAAATATATAAAGCATATGTGTGTGTGTGTGTGTGTGTGCTGATTTTATACATCAATTCATATATCATATAATATAGATAGACATGGTATATGTAATATTATATATATATAGTATGTATATATGAATTATATGCAGCTGATGTGCTGAGAAACTACTTTTGGAAAAGCATGTTGAAACTCCTTATAAAAAGAAAGAAAGTTGTACTAATATCTAGCTTTGAATTTTTATCCAAACCTCACTTGTCTATTCCATGGTAGCAAGGACTAGAGGAGTTCTTTGCTCAACCCTCTTAATACTAGTACAGTTTCTTTTTAGCTCTGTGTGCTTAAACATCTATTGATTTGCATGGCTGATGCAATGTGAACAGATTTTGAAGGACCAGATTATCTCTATGGTGGGAAAGTTGAGATAGAAGCATTTGTCTTTTCTCAGAACCACAGAATGAGTTCTGTTACCCATCATCCCCTAAAATGACAAGCCCTTCCTTGGTCCTCAAAGAGCCTCTTCCTTAAAGATTTGGTATGTGACATCAGAGATGAGGCTTGGAAGACCAAAACAAGCAGAATAAGTAGCTAATATTTGCAGCAGAACTGGATTTTCATCTTTTTTCCAAGTACTGAAGAACTACCATCAGATTGCTTCTATGAGAAGCAATCAATTTGTAGCTCTGCTGTTGTAGGGGAGACAGAGTTTACTTAGTATGAACTTTGCAATAGAGCTTGGTAACAGCACTTCATCAGAGCTGGGCCATGGTGTGTGTGTGTGTGTGTGTGTGTGTGCCAGCACGTGGGTGTGAGTGTGTATGTGCGCAAATGTACACATGCACGCATGTATATACCAGAAAGAAAAACACAGCAGTTGAAATTCATCATTTTCTCAGGAAACATTCCAGAAATCAATCTTCCTCTTTCTCAACAGGTTAAGATACTAGATGCATCCTGTAAGTTAAGAAAAAGAGCTTGGAAATAAATAGTGCTGCCATTTTCCTACAGTCTATCCAACTCTTCCCCACCCCCAAACTCTTAGACTCTTCTAGTAAAGAAGGTCTCTGAAGCCTGAGGGCGGGGGGAGGAGAAGGTCAGTGACCTCTCTGTTCCCTCTCTCCACAGCACAGGGTCAGAGCTTGGACAGGGCCCTCCATAGCTCCCCTAGACAAAGAAGCCTTGTTTTTCCCTGAGATCCCAGGAGGCTCATTGGTATTCTGCAGGGGCCTGCAGGCCTGGGGGTGGGGAGGGGGTCAGACCTAGGGAACAATGACAGAACTGTTTATTTATCCCAGAGTAAGGACAGCCATCCACCCTAGCAAGTGACCGTCCTGTGCCACCCACTCTTACCCAAGCTTTTTCACACTGGGAAAAGCTAAACGGCTCAGGTGTGATCAGGGATGAAGGAACTTGAACTCTTTCTAGCCAAACAGGGAATTATACTCTAAGTTTTAGCTGATGCCCCCTCTAGGGTTATAAAGATAAGGAAAAATTCTCTTTAGTGTATCTGATCCCTTGATCATAATCCAAATAACCAGAGAGGGTCATATGTAATGTCCTTACTGGGTAATAAAGGGCTAAGCCTTGGGAACAACTCTGGACCATCCACTCATATACTTTCTTTTTATATACAATTTTTCCTCTATTTTCTTACACCTCAAATAACTTAGCACCCCTTTTCCGCTGCACTGTCACTCAAAGCAAGGGACAGGAAAAACATAGATTTTAATGAGTATTTAACGTGGAGTTGGAAATAAATAGCCCCAGATAAGTCACTCCAGAGCTCTACATAGCTCAACAATATCAACATACACATTACATGTCCATCTCTTCACAGATGAAATGTTGGTTCTGAGGACATCTAAGTTCAGCAGAAATGAGGAATCTCAGTCAGTCTGATCAAGCAAAAAATCAACTGGGAAAAACTCAGAACATGCAAAAAAAATTTTGTCTTCATCAAAGTCGTTGACAATCAATGGGAAAAAAAAAACTTAAAAAAAAAAAAAGTCGTTGACAATCAAAGCATTCTGAGGGGCTCCTGGTGGCTCAGTGGGTTAAGCCTCTGCCTTCATCTCAGGTCATGATCTCAGGGTCCTGGGATCCAGCCCCACATTGGGCTCTCTGCTAGTCAGGGAGTCTACTTCCTCCTCTCTCTGCCTGCCTCTCTGCCTACATGTGATCTCTGTCTGTCAAATAAATAAATAAAATCTTTTTAAAAAAAAGCATTCTGAGAAAGGTCCATTGGGTTCACTTTGATTTTTCACAGCCCAAGAAGTGTCCTTTGGAATGTGTGAACAATAGCTTAAAGCCACAACCTCTCCATTTCAGCACCCTTCATGGTTGAAAGGATACTGGTTTGATTCAGGAAGGCTGTTAGGGATTCTGAAGTTCTTTGGCTCTCTCAAGAGTCATGCTCACGTTTTTCAGGCTAAGTACAGATTGTCACATGGTAGAGCTGGCATTAAAGAACTACAATAATAATATTACCCAATGCAACTCAATTGGATTAAACTGCTTGACTTTGATGAGAGGTCATAGAGAAAATAATGACCCTTCCCACTGTTTTCCTTTCATTTCTTTTGATGTGGATTCAGTACAGTTATTAAGCATTTTTGAAGTAAGCTGGGCACTATGAGAAACAAAAGGAAATTATAAAGCCCGGTCCCTTTCTTCAATGACTTTTCAGTCTTGCTGGGGAGAACCAAGTTGTATCTGTGAATCAAAGACCAAAGCTACCTATAACTTGGTGTTAAAATGTATATGACCAAGTCCCATGGGCAAATGTAAGGAAAGATGCTGGCTAGATTTATCTGCAAACTTCTAAAATGAGTCTAATCAATCTGTGATAGAACTTCAAGTACTTCTGACCAATAGTCTTCACAGGAATCTGACAAAGATCAACAGGACTATTGTTAATCTTATCTAGATCCATGCCCATCCAAGGGACTGTGTTGATCCTCATGCTGTCTCTTTAAGCAGGAGCCAAGATCTCCCAAGCCCTTCCTTTCCCATGCCCTGGGCACGCCTCAAGGACCAGCTCCATGATGGAAATTCAGTGTGAATCTGGGAACTCATCAAAGGGAGGAGAGGAAGGGCTTTCATCGAAAGAGATGGTAGAAAGAGACCAATTGTGCCTTGCACAATTCCTAGCCTGTCCCTTGAATCCAGCTGACAAAGGGAGAGATAGAAGAACCCTATACAATAGAGCAAAACAACAGGCAGGCTCATTGAGTGAAAAACTGGCCCCATTTCTCTAAGTATCTAATCTGCACTACAGTCTTACCCTCCTCCCAGAACCCACCCCTTAACCTCACTCCATAAACAGAGGCCTCCTTGATTGGGGCCTATAGTAGTTGACAGGGCCAAGATGCAAGAGCAACCGTGACTGGTACTGGGGATGGATGGAGATCAGTGGGTGGGTTCTAGTAAAACAACAATCATCAGGAGGTGCCAGAGACAAAGACTTTTGCTTTAGGCCTTATCCTGGTCAGACAAAGCCCTGACTATTATTTTGGCTTCCCTACATGAACTCAACACTTATACTGCATTCAAGTGGTAGAAAGGGGCCCTGCAACCACTGAGACATGGGAATCTAAGCCTGATGGATTGTCAAGTTATATGGACAAGTTAAATAAAAATGAATCTCGGTCTCTTCTTTGGACAGATATTATTATTACTTATTACTATAGCAAATCATTTGGGCCAACTTGTTTCCTATACTCCCCCATTCCTCCCCAAAGACACACACACACACACACAGAGAGAGAGAGAGAGAGAGAGAGAGAGACATGTCAATATAGTCCAAACATTGGGAGGTTGGAATAGAAGCTTGATTATTAAACTCTATTCCTGACACATTGTCTTCATCTTGCCCACTTATGCAGAGGTAAAAGAGAAGTACCTGACAAGAAGCTAAGAGACAACATTTTCTATACCTTATTCCTTAGGGCAGTCTCTCACAATTTCCTCTTCTCTCCTTGGTTGCAGTGATTTTTTTTCCAGAGCCCTGCCTAGCAGAGGGCTCAGAGGCAAGTACAGAGCTGCGAGATCACCCTTAGGACCATTTTTAACTAGCCATAGGGGAATTAATCAATCAGTATTGCAGGGTTTTTGAGGTAACTTTGGCACAGGGAAGGTGCTAACAGTGGGAAAGAAGGGGAAACCAGCTCTGTTTGCCTTCCAGGCTGATGTGACCTCACCTGATCATGTCACTGCCCTAACTAGATCTTCTCTGGATCTGAAGTTCTATAGGCAAGGAGGGCATTTCTACAGTTGCTTTCTTTCAAGACCAAGAACTATACCCTGGGGATGGTTTTCAGGGCTTCAAGATTAAAAAAAAAAAGCAATTAGGGAAAAAGATGCCACTGGCTAGGTGCCAGTGCCTTGATAAGTTTAAACACTATATGTCCCCTCTGACCCATCTCCCAGGGGTTCTCAGGCCTTATTACTACTCACATAGCTTTGAGAGAATAGTTCTAGTTGTGAAGCTCTTGAGTAAACTTCCAGCTTTCACAGCACAGAGCCAGTGCAAAAGTTCCTCCAAGCAGAACAGGCCTTTCAGTTTGCCTGGTTCTTCAAGAGCTCCTCTGGCTCCGCAAGACCCAAGTGAGGGATAGGGTGGGGAAGGCTGTCACAATCATTTTAGTCACTGTCTCTAGGAAGAGTTAGTAAGTATGCTGGTTTGGATCTAGTTCCTTTTTGGCTCTTGGCACTCTTGTGGCATTCTTGCCATCCTGGTGGGATTCAGTTAGTTTTCAGGAATTTTGTAAAACTGAACCCTGCTTTGCATCCACATTTCTTTCTTGCCTGGGCTACCCTCACTTAGTCTGCACCAGCCAAAACTACACTGCTTGGCAAACAGCCACCTTTGGAGGGAAGCATCACAGTCTGGTTACCAGGGTAACGGTCACTGTTCTCAGACAACAGGCTTACAGGAGCCAATGTTTTGCTGTTCAGTAATAGCATTGTGTTACTGAGCAGAGAATAATCAACTACTGCTCTTTGGCTCTTTTCTGGTTCCACTGTTACCCCAAAGACTCATTTGGAACATCTCCTTCCCAAGTCAGGACAAGGATTAAAGAACTATCACTTCCCCCTATAAAACTTTCATAAAGACAATACTGAATTCAGTATTCCTCTCTGCTTTCCCAACCTGTAAGATTGTATATGATCAAGATAGTGAGCTCTCCATTTCTGGGGGTGATTAAACGGAGGCTATAGGAACATTTAATTAGCTGTTGTAGAAAGGAATCCTGCCTTGAGAGTTGGCTCAGGCAGCTTCTAAAGTTCCTTCCAATCCCAGATTCCATGATATAATTTGTCTACTACAATTACTGAACAGTAACACACTCCATGTCAGAAGTGGTAGCAGCACAGTACCTTTTTAGAGATGGTCTATTATATACAAAGTACTTGAGAAACTTCGTTATTGAATAATCAAAATTCAATGGCTACACACTCATGTGCACCTGTCCAAGTATTGCCCACCCCCAAGATCTGGGATCCAATACACAACCTCAACTGTGCCCTTATCTGTAGCAATTTCCCCTGGAGATTCCCCTGGAGGAAATCATCTAGCCTCCACAACCAGTAGCTGTCCCTGTGGTCACCTCATTTGTTCCTGCCTTTTCTTCAAGTCTTTCATCCCCTGAGGAAGTAATATTCTACATCATTCTTTACTCCCTCTCCATTTTTTAATTCACGACCTACCCAATCAGCTGCTCTATAGGATTCCTGCTTTTACTGAGGGTAGGAACTGAGTTACCCTAACATTCACACTCACCTGGCCACACTCAGTTGGTTAAATGATTCTTACCCAAGTGCACAAAGTATACACAAAGAAAGGCCAAACCACTTTGGAAAGAGTAAAAGTCAGCTTATTGTTATTGCATAATAATTGGTATTTTCATTATTTATAGTTGTTATAGAGCTTGCCCATTTTCAAAGGACATCCACATCATTATTACTTGATTTTCACAACCCTGAAAGTAGACAAAGCAGTTATTGTTATCCCCATTTTCCAGAAAATGAAGTGATAATTCACAGTGACCTATCTGAGGTCATGAAGTTTCTAAGTGGCAGATCTGGGATTCGAAGCTGGTTGCGTTGGCTCTAGTCCAGTGCCCTGCCCTCTTATTTATCCATGCTGAATATATGGTTCAAAGATCTCTCTCAGGATGAAACCACCTAAAGGCTGACACCAGCTTAGTATAATCTAGAACCTTTTTCCATGGATGTTGCTAGAGTCTTCTGGGTACTACACTTGATGGTGAATACAGAGGATAATTGATTCTCATTTCATTTAGGATGCATTCAAGCTGCTACTCTTCTTTTGTCAAATGTGAGTGATGTCTACACACCTCTGTGGCATCATGTGTGGACAAAGACCCTTGTGCTCTGTACACCTTGCTCTAAGTAGACACTACAAAAGACTAGACCTTATAGTTTCTCTCTTTGTTCACAGAACCTGGAGAAGACTTCAGTACTCAGCTAAGTCAGTAAAAGAGCCCTAGGATCCCAGCAGCCTCCTTGTCATAAGAGGGATTTAGAGTCTGAATCACACCCTCAGAAAGGCTGAATCAGTAATATTTGCTAGATATGGTCACCCATATATGTGTGCATGCATGTATGTGTGCCCACACGTGCACATGCACGTGTGTGCGTGCACACACACACACACACACACACACTATCCATATCTACTCCCCATGGAAAATCCATTGAGGCTTTTCTTTTCATTTCCTGAACCTGAGATTGGCCTTCTTAGCAATAGCCAAGCCTAAGTTCCATCTTACCCAATTCCCCAATTTCCTTCTGATGCCAAACAAGGTCCAAATTTTGTATCAATCAGTTATTTTATACATGAGGGCTAGCCAACACTCATTTGTCTCCAGAAGAATCAGGGATGTCAGCTGACCCAGCCACTACCAGAGCCTGAGAACAGGGGAAAAGAGAAGGTAGAGGGAAGTGAGGGGGTAGGAGGACACATGACAATATCCAACCCTCTGGGCACTCTTTCCAAAAACCTGTGATACTTTCCACATGCTGCTGGAGTTCCTTGGCAATAAAGCATCATTCTCAGTACAGCAGAGAAGGAGTTAACCTAATTGAATGCTAAGGAATTAAACAAAACAAGTGCCAAAACACAACTCATTGAAACCATTGGAAACCCGAACCCTAGAGTTGGAAATTCTCTTGCAAATTTCTGTGCCTGCTTGAATCTTCCATGCTAAAGTTTCTGAAACTCACCCATGTCTTTGGAACTCTGACTCCAATTGTAGCCGGCTGGCTAGTCTGCTTGCGGCTGACTTTGTTCAGCTGGAAGGATCCTGGTCTCTCCAGTCTCCTTCTTCGGTCCTTTACTTTTTCTCTCTGAGTATCTTTGTCCTCTTCTCCTGCAATGAAAAGGGCTTTCTGATTGACAGCCAACCCCCTTAAAGATACAGGCCCGCTTTCCTCCTCCTCTCCTCCTCCCCTTCTCCTCCCCTTGTCCCCACCTCCTTAGGGATACTCCCTTCTCTAAGGGCTCCATCTTCTCTTTCTGCTTTTCACTGCCAATTGTTTCATTTTCTGTTTTTCTCTAAGCCTTGTCTGTGTGGAATTTCACTTTGCTGCAGAGACATCTGGAAATGTGGTTTGGGGTAGAAATAAAAAGAAAAGGTCCTAGAAGCCTCCAACTGATGCTTGGATCTATTTGGTGTGGGATGTGGCAGCACAAGTGTCAGAAGTCATGGAAATTGTAGCCCTGAACAGGTGGTCAAGGTCAGAAACATAGATGCTATTCCCAGGGTCTTCCCAACTCTGCCCCAATCCCACCCCTCACCCCTAGCTGCTCTTGGCCCTGTCCACCCTTCCCCTTCCCCCCACTCCTTGGCAAATAAGCATCCCTCCCCCTAACCAGCTCTAGAATCACAATAGAGAAGAAAAATTTGTCTTTTAAAATAATCCCTTCCAAACCCTTCTTGGTTTCAACTGAATGAAGACAAAACACAAGCTGTTGATTCCACAAACAGATTTTGACCAAGCTAGGGGAGGCTACCATTGTAAAAATTTTATAGATAGTGTAACAGAGACCCAGAGAGGGGACAAAACCAGTGCATGTTCACAGAATGAGGTAAAGAGAAGGTCCAAGTTAGGGATGACGGGGATTTCTAAGGACCGTAATTGACTTCGAGACAAATCACTAACACGATCTGGGAATCAGGTAGTCAGTATCCCAATGTGAGAACATAGTATCATCAAAGAGCTAAGGCCAGGCTGGTGAGAGGCAGAGAGCAGGTTGGGGTGAAGCAGCAGCTGCCAGTGAAGGTAGAGAGAAGGGGAAATGAAATATAGTCCTTGCCTCAGAGGAAAAAAAAAAAAAAACACGAAGAAAGAAATGACCATGTAGGAAAAACAGGGGAACAGTATATGAAATCTGCCTTACAAATCATACTTGTTTCTAAAGACTGTGAAGGTATTTGAGTGCCTAATATTAGGTGGGATTAGCCTGGGAAGGTTTTCTAGAAGAGGTGAATCTTAACCAGTGTCTATCTAGGCTCCTTGTTAGTGTTCTCTTTCCCTTCAGGGGCCTCAGAGAGACACTGCTCTCTTGACCTTGAGGGTCATATTCTCCCATGGATGGCCTATAAGGAAGGGGGTTGGCATATAACTTAAGAAATATTTGTTAGAAGACTCCAGGAAAAGAAGGTACGACCCTCCCCCATCCCCGAAACCACCACCACCAAATTTTTCCTATGACTTTGCCTTGGGGACAGAGGGGTGAAGAAGGAGGTACTGAACAGAATCTCAAAACTTCCTGTGGGGGGGACAGTGACAAGATTGTGCCTTACAATTTTCTCTTTGGGCTATGACCTTAGACACGTTTCTGGCTTGGGCTCTGCCATTAGGAAATTGTTGAGTCTTCTACAGATGCACCTGTGGCTTCACCCAGGTCCTGAATCCTGCAGTATTTGAGGCTTGTCCACGGTCCTAGAACTCTAGATCCTTCGCTCTTATACCGGCCCCAAGAAGAAAGGATCTCTGGAACCGGATAGTGGTAGTTTTACAGAGCAGACTAGAATAAAACCATATGACTGATGGTAGAAGGTCCTCACTAGCCCTGCTCTCCAGCCATAGACTGCCTATTGAGGAAGCTGGGGTGTAGGATTTTGCCAACAATTAACTTCTGGATAATCATTGTCAGAATGGCCTTGGAGGAGAGGGAGGACCAAAAGGAAGAAGTCACCAAATGTATGCCCTCAGCTCCTCAGATGGCAAACTTCGGGGGTTCTGATTTAGGGGATTAGAGAGATGGTGAGATGAGACAGCTGTGCATGCAGGGGAAATCACTCAGTCTGAGCCTCCTCACAAATCTGCCCCTGGATTCTCAGCAGCAGCTCTGGAATCTTGAGTCTACTTGGAAGAAAATGTGTGTTCCCAATAAACTCACAGATACCAACTTTTCAACCACATTCCCCAAATAGACATTTCTCTTCTCCTTTCCTTCATCTCTATAGCTTTACTATTCATTCTTTCTTCTCCCTAGTTCTCAGTCTTTTTGTCTCTGTTCTGTCTGTCTGTCTCTGTTTCTCTCTGTGTTGCTGTGTCCCTCTTTCTTTTTCTCTCTCCACACTCTTTGATGGATCATGTCTTCCTGGCTCCACCTTGCTATTACGCCCAGGGATGGGAAAAGGGCTCAGTCAGGTCATGCTCACAGTCCCCAATGTCTTAAGGTTCCAGATCCCCAGGATCTAGTACGTTGTAGTCATTCTGTATGTCCTGACACTCTGCACCCACTCACCACCCGTCTCTTGAACCTTCCCCACAGGATAGGGGTTTCTTTCCAGGACACCAAGTTCCCCTCACCTATTGCTTCTGCAATTCTACTTCTAATGGTTCTGCTGGGTGCCCTCAGCAAAAGTTCTCCAGAATCTAGCTGGGTCCCCAGCAGTGCCCAGGGATTCCTCAAGAGGGCAGGCCAGCCTTCTGGGTGGCAGCCTGCTATCTGCACTGGGTGCTTGTGGGAACAATGCAGGATTGTGTGAAACTAGTAAACAGTTTGCTTCATGAAATTCTGATGGTACCTCAGAGGATCTGGGCCCCTTCTACAATAATTTGCTTTGGTTGTGCAGATTTTCTTGCAAATAATTCCAAAACAATTTAATATTACTTCCACTCTCTGTGGTGTGATCCATAGTACCAGATTCCTGAAGGCCACTGGGCAAGTGGGTTCTCTTTGGTACATCGTATAAACTGAATGCTGAAAAACATTCTAGTGAAAGCAAAGTCCAGTGAATTTCTCCCAGGAAACTAAGCAAAGGCTCAAGTGCCCAATCTGGCAGTCCGTATCTCCCACCATGTCCACAGAGAAGACTGTAAAGGTGAACAGAGAAGGCATGGTTCCAGTGAAAACCTGGGGTCACTTGCTAGCATTTAGGCTTCTGGAACTGAGGCTCTGATTCTCCTCCCCAAGAAAATGTCCTCCCAGACCAAATTGAGGAATGCCAAGTGGCTGCTTCTTACAGATCTTCTAGCCCTGCAAAGAAGTCTGGCTGGTTGGTAGGCAATATATTATGTCCTATGTACTTGTGACTAGAACTTTCTACACCCAACTTCATGCCGATTGGCTTGGCAATGCCTTTCTGGCCAATAGAATTGAGGGCTGAGGGCCAGAGATGTCACATACTTTGGGCTGGCATGGGGTGGGGGGGAGAAAAGTACTCTTCTTCCCCTTCCGAAGATTCGGGGAGCAGTGCAAGAATGAATGGGAGCAGGGGATGTATTGGGTGTAGAGTGTGGATTGTGAAGATGCCCGTGGCTTGGAGATCAGTGAACAGTAACCTGGAAGCCAAAATAATCAGATGAATAAACTCAGGAGTGTCTGGGGGTGCCAAATATCTACTAGCAAATGGAGAAATCAATTGTCCACATAACCCACCTCCACCAACATGAAAACTCAGCCAGCCTTGGCACAGTGGTGCCTGTGAAGAGGCTGCACGTTTGATATGATCTCTAAAGCAGAGCAACAATACTAAGCAGAGAGAGTCAATTATCATATGGTTTCACTTACTTGTGGAGCATAAGGAATAACACGGGAAACATTGGGAGATGGAGGGGAGAAGTAAGTTAGGGGAAATCAGAGGGCAAGACAAACCATGAGAGACTGTGGACTCTGAGAAACAAACTGAGGGTTTTGGAGGTGGGTAGGGGGTTGGGTGAGCCTGGTGGTGGGTATTATGGAGGGCACGTATTGCATGGAGCACTGGGTGTGGTGCATAAACAATGAATTTTGGAACACTGGAAAAAACACAAAATAAAATAAAATAAAATAAAAATATTAATACTATCCTTGGCTGTCAAATACTCACCTAATTCCCGAGAACCAATGTTATTTGTTCCCTCTTACTTATGGGGAACAGAGACACCTTTTCCAGTGCCCCCTCAGTAAGTAAAAGACGGAGCCAGCTCTAGAGAATGCTTCTCTCCAGACTCTCATTTCTTGGAAGTTACCCAGAAGATTGCTTTTTTCCAAAAGAATGTTCAAATAGCAAGAACAGCCAGGGGGAGGATGGACAGGCTTTAGGCTGCTGTGGCCCAAGTCTCCAACCCTCTGTACTTCTCAGACTAAGCCAGATGCCCATGTTAGAAATCTAGGCAGGGCAAGTTGCACGCAGTTTGTAGATCAGTGGGATTCAGAATAAGCGAGTGGGGATTAGATGATACTAAGGACTTTGTTGGATTTGTTATGTGTGATAATAGCGTGGTGATTATGTTTTTTAAAATGGTTCTTAGAGGCACCTGGGTGGCTCAGTCAGTTAAGCATCTGTCATCAGCTCAGGTCATGATCTCGGTCCTGGGATCAAGCCCCATATCGGGCTCTCTGCTCAGCTGGAAGTCTGCTTCTCTCTCTCACTCTCCCCCTGTGCTTTCCCCCCTTCAAATGAATACATAAAATCTTTTTTTAAAAAAAGGTCTTTATCAGAGATGCATGAGAAATATTTATAAGTGAAATGTCATGATGCCTCGGATTTTTCCTCCTACAGAAAATTATAACGAAAAGGTTAGATGAAATAACATTGGCCAAATGTCGAAAAATTATTGAAGCTGCTTGGTGGGTACATGGAGGCCCATTATACTATTTTCTCTACTTTGTGTATGGTTAAACTTGAGATGAGGAAAAGAGGAGTCATTAAAGTTAAGATTTAAGCTAATCCAAAAGAAAAATAGAACACTTTCAAGGGAAATCTCTGATCTTTCTGGGAAGAGGCACATAGCCTGGTAAGAGTGGTGGTTTCTGGGGAAGGGATGTGGGCATGGAGTGGGAGAAAGACTTTTCACTCTATCTATGCCTTTTAGTATGGTAGTAATTTGTAATTACATGCATTAATTACTTCTTCTATTGAGAAATCTCATTTGGAAAGTCTTTTAGGCAGATTGAAGGACAGCAGTGTGCAGGCCCCTTGAATCTGCTCCAAGTAGCAGGACAATGTTGAAAGTGAAGCCCTCACTGTGGCAGGTTGGCCAGTCCCCACTCCTCCCACAGCACCAACACTGCCCATACCCTTCATTGCTTGTGTCTCTGAACACAAAGTGTGTCCTTTCCCAAACAAGAGCTGCCCCCAGTGATAGGAAATGACTCTGAGGAACCCCTCCCAAAGCACAGCTGGATGGGCAAGAGGGGTCCCTCTTGCCCTGCTACCCATGGGAGGAGAAAACATAAGCCCTTGAAAGCAAGTAAGGTCTTCAGCCTACTCCCTCTGCCTTCCAGGGAAACAGGGGCCCTCTCTTTGCCCCTCTGTTGGCCCCGCAAACAATGAGGGCTATGACCAACAAACTTGCAGGCAATTGCTCAGGCCTCTTTCTTTCAGCGCTACTGCCCAGGATTGCCTTTTCAGAGATATGATTCTACCCTCTCCAAAAGTAGTTATTATTTTATATACACATATAATAACAATATTATTATATAATATTTGTAAGTGGGCTGTCCCTTTCGGAGAAGTCAGGCCAAGCCCGTCAGCTCTGGTTGCTTATCCAGGTAAAAGTCACTCTGGGTTATGGATGACATCCCCTATGGAGCAGATTGCCTTCCCTTGGGACTGGAGTGTCTTCCTTGGGAAACTGTGCCAGCATCCAGGATGGAGAAGAAAAGGATTCTCAGTTCTCCCTCCTGTGGGTGGGGCACTCCAGGTAAGCACATGATGCTAAGATCATGGTGCGAGAGATTAGGACAAATGACCCACACAGGGAGACAGCCCTGCCCTAGCCTCTTAGGGCGCTGTGGCCTGATTTCCCCCTCCTTTTCCCCCACCCTGGCCAAGTCCAGGAGGAGGCCTGGGCAGCTACTCTCCCACCCGTATGTGCTCCTCTTGCCACCTAGTAAGATGGAGCAGGCACCCCTACCCTCCAACTATTCCTCCTCTCCAACTATTCTGTCCCTGGGAACTCCATTCCTGTGGGACTTTCTCTGTGATAGCCAGGAGGGTATGAGAGACAGTGAGCCCTGGAGCTAAGACTGTGGGCAGATTCTGGAGCTGCTGCCTTCCTCAGCCCCTAAAGCAAGGAGAGGTTAATGCACTCCTCCATCCTGGTCTGCCCCTTCCTAGGCAGTAGATACCTTGGCCCCAGAGGAAAATGGGTTCTCTTTTTAAGCAGAATTAGTTCCAAATCATAAAGTCTAAGAATCCCCCAGAGGGTCCTCCAAAGGAGGTTTTATATGTTCCTTGGGTTATCCTTCAAAAATCCTTCAAAATTTCTAAAGCACTGCAATTATTTTCGCAGGTTGAATCCAGCAGTTCTTGGAAGGGTTTCAAAGGGGAGAGTGGCAGCAGCCCCCCTTAGCCTCTGCTGCCTCTCCACAGCAGGGGCCTTCAGAAAGAGAAACAAATCCTCCCTGGGATGTCCTCTCTACCCTGGCTACACCTGGGTTGCCCAGCCACAGAAGATCTATTCAAGTCTCAGCCTACTGAGAACCCCTCCAAGGACCTGGCCTTAGAGTTGCTGAGCCTAAACTACAAGCTTAAAGAGCCAATAGGAATCTCCATTCTGGGCATGAGCTGCCCATCTGTCCTCAAATTTCCTCAAAAGGGGGGACATGAGAGTGCCTCGTGGATGCTGGGGTGGGGCTGGCTATCCCAATTAAAGTTGGTTTGGATATCGTGGCTAGCCCTGGGTTTCCTGGGAGTAGCCATCTTCTCTCTGTTGATAACTAAGCAAGAAGGAAGTTATTAGACATGGAGCATGAAGGATTTTAGCTAGATATTAGATAGGCCTTCCAGATGACCAGGACTTTCTATGAGTAATGGAATATGGTGATTAAGAAAAATAGAGTCCAGGATTGTCTGGATGGCTCAGTTGGTTAAGCAACCAACTCTTGATTTCAGCTCAGGTCTTGATCTCAGGGTCATGATATTGAGTCCTGTGTCAGCCTCCATGCTGGGTATGGATCCTGCTTGGGATTTTCTCTCCCTCTCCCTCTGTCCCTCCACATTTTGCCTCAATGTTCGCACACTCATGTGCGTGCTCTCTGTCTCAAAAAAAAAAAGTTTTTATTAAGAACAGACTCTGAAGTCAGACACCCCTGGGCTTGAATACCAGCTCTACCAAAGAGCAGCTCTGTGACTTTGGACAAATTCAAACTCTGTAGTTCTCTATTACTTTAATTCCTAGAAAATTATAATAATAGTAGTAACCTCAGTAGGTTATTGAGATTACACAAGATGACAACATAAAATATTTAGCACAGTGTCTATACTGAGGTACAAGAACAATAATAATAACCAGGTGAGGTGACTCTGGAAATGTTTAATAAACATTTAACAAGCCGAGGCTGAAATTTAATGATCTACAGAACCAGCACCTTTCAGACCTAGGATTCTTAGCCTTCCCCAGGATCTGTCCATCTTTCAAATGGACTTGAGCAAATGTGCTTAGAAGAGGTACCGAGATTAGAAGAGGTACACAGTTTAGCCACATGTGTTATCTTCCAACATCACCAGCTCCTCTAGGTATGTCCCTCATTAAGGTAAAAAAAATCTAGATTTGCCAAAAACGAAGATTTCCTGAGATGTAGGATTTCACTGCTCAAACTGGGAGAGTCTCAGGAAAGCCAGGACAAGTTGGTCAGCCTACCCCAGCACTCAAGCTGGTCATAAGCACTGAGCTTTAAGCAGTTTCCTTAAGGGCTACCCAAAATGGCAGGTGTTAGGTTCCTTGCTGAAGCCACTGAACAGGAAATTCCAAAACCCCCTATTTCTCCACTTTCTGAAATACCATGTCCAGGCAAATATGCTTGCCAGATAAAATACACAATGCCCAATTAAATCTGACTTTTGGATAAACAACAAATAATTGTTTGGGATGAGTATGTCACTAATACTGTATGGGATATACTTACACCATAAAAGTATTTACTGTTTACCTGAAAGGTAAATTTAACTGGGTGTCCTGTATTTTTATTTGCTAATTCTGGCAACCCTACCAACAAAGACAGTTTCTGTGGCCAGCCAAGCTGGCTTCCAGGGTTGGAGGTGGGAGAGTTGCTAGAGAAACCGCAAACAAGAAATCATGGTTCCTTATAGACACACACTGTTCTCTGCATTTTGGATTCCCAAATTCCTTCATTTTGTGAGCCTTAGGGACCAGAGGGGTCTTGGGAGGGGAGGGGAGGTCAGCCACACCTAGCTTTAGGTAAGATTGAGGCCAGACAAGATGAGATAAGCCCTGGGGCAGGTTGCATAATGCAATGCTTAAGAGTTTGGATTTTGTAGCAAGCCAAACTGGGTTCATGTCCCACCCCAGTCTAGGTCATAGCACACAGTAAGTGGCAGTTGTTAATACTTAGGGCCTGACCTTCTCCCTGTTTGTCTTCTCTCTTCTGTTCTTATTCTGTATCCAATACTTTACCAGGCTTTGAGGAGGATACAAAAAAAAAGGGAGGATTTCTGGACGCACACCTAGACTGAGGGAACCTACAACCACATTTGGAAAGCATATTAGAGACATTAACCAAATGAAGATTCAGATACAACTAGCATGGAACACCTGCCTGTGCTTGGCCAGCCCTAAAAGTGCACAGGTAACCCTGGTATCAGCAGAGGGGCAAATGTCCTTTCACAGTCGGATAAAAGGTTTTTGAGAATTCTGAGGAAGCTCAGAATCCCATGGCCGATGTGGTTCCGATTTTAGACTCCTAATGAGTTTCTGATTCACACTCAATTTATCTCCACAGCCACTCTCTTCTATTTTTCGTCACACCAGATGGGGAATGCTGCTTTCCTTCCTGGATTTCCCTGAAAACCTCTCACATGAAGCATTTATGCAAGTAACAGAATTTATCAGTTTGAGTAGATGAAGGGGCATATGTTATAGCAATACAAAAAATTAAAAGTTGATTGCTAAACATTCCTGCATTTAAAAATCCTAGGTTACATTACTACTTGGGACTTCTCTGCAAACCATTCTCCTGCCATCCACTCTTGCTTTTTTCTCCCTTCTGCCATTCCTTTTTTCCTTCTTTGTCCAATCCCAAATTCATATTTGTTTCTTATGAAGGGCAATTTAGCTACATATGTGTTATCTTCCAGTCCTTTCCCTCAGAGCTTCTCCTTCTTCCTTGCAATTGGCATATCAGAGTATTTTCCTTAAAAAAGGAGTGTCCTCTTCTTAACAGAAACCCTGATGTCAACTAATGAAAGAATCATTTTATCACCCCTCTCCTCTTGCACAAACATAATCTGTATTAATTGTACAACACATGAAGTAGGGTTGTTATACTCATTTTACACACAAGTAAACTGAGGCCTCTGAAGCCCAGAGCTAGCACTGGAAGAGTTAGGATTGAAACCCAGTTTTTCTCACTCTGAGTCTTCTTCCCACTACCCAGTACACTACATTAGAGAACAAATATGTCCAAAATAAGGCTTGGAGAAATTTGCTCTCAGGTGAAGGGATCCCTAACCGGGGAATTAGGGCCTACTGCAGGCTACAGGCCTCTCTCTGAGGCCAGCTCCAGAGCCAGTGGAGCAGTATTCCGCAGCAAAATCACAGATACTCAGATTCAGGAGGCCACTGGATTCCTGAGCAGTTTCCTTTAGGCACCAATTGAGACTCCACCTAGCTATCACTTTTGTTTTGTTTTTTTAAACAAATTTTGCTTCTAGGTCTGACAATAACCAAAAAAAAAACCACACACCGATACTGTTCTAGGTACAATTTGCAGATAAGCAAACTGAATATCAGAGAACTTAAGTGATTTGCCTAAGGGTGCTCCATTAGTAAATGGCAGACACTAAAAGGTAGACTCTCTCACTTCGTGCACTGTCAATGTCCTTCAGCCAAAGACCACCAGGACATGACTGGGGTTGATCAAATTGGGATTATTGTTCATTGCAACAAAGAGAGGCACTACAACATCCCCACTATCTCCCTTGTGTTTGCCTTCATGGCAAAAAGCAGTAAGCTCAACTTTTTCCACCCCAGGTGTGCTTCTTGCGGTCTTGGGCTGGAGGGCATTGACAGAAATAAAGGGTCACTGAGATTTACTTGAAACACTCACTGCCTTGGACCTAGCTTTTCCACTTAGTAACAGTGACCACATCTTAAGACTTCTTGGGTCTACCCATTTGAGGTGCCAACCTGCCCATATCTGGGAGGTAGATTCACGCTGAATTGAGCTCTGCTATTTCATACAAGTTCCTCAGCTTTGGGTTTATTTTGCTTTTTTAGAAATGAGATCCCTTGGTGGTGTTTTTGATTATCTGATCAGATTTGTATTGTTCCTTGGTGAAATTGTCTTCTAGCCTTACACATGCTCTTAAAGTCTGTTTGTGCAGTGTCTTTAATGTTGCCTATAAGAGGAAAAGTCTACAGGATGACATAGATTTAATGAACATTTCCTTGCACTGGCCCCTGGCACTGTAAGGACCTATTTAGAAACTGTCCCTGCTCCCCTTCCCCCAGGGGATTTACTTGGAAACAAGTCCCAGAAACCAGCTCCAGGTAACAAAGCCCAGATACAAGGATGGATCAGGCCAGGTGGAGACATCCGATCAGTGGGGGGTTGCATACTGTCTCCTTAGCTACCAAGGAGTAGGGACCCCCGCCCTTTGGGAGCCTTTTTGGCATCAATCCTAACCAAGGTGTAATAGGCTGGTTCTAATGTCTACTAGGGTAAATTGTAATTCAATTGGTCACCTAGCATCACTGTGGAGTTTCCTGTGTGTGTTACAATTTCAGTGGCCACCTGTGCATGGCCAGGCCCGACCGCATAGCCTTTGCCCTTAAAAGCTAGTCTGTGAAACAGAGAAGGGTCGCCCTCTCTTTTAAGAGGTGCGGCCCTGAATGTTCCGTTAGATTCTTGATACTTGGCGCGAAATAAAGCTTTGCTTGACCTTCGCTTTATATCAGTCTCGCTCCTTTAATCACGGACCCATTATTGGGGCATAACAGCACTGAGACATTCAGAAGGTCCCTCAGACTTGTGTCGTTTAGACAAACTTTAGCTCAGTTTATCATTTCAAAATCTGATAAAGACTTCTCAATCTTGTCTTTGTGTCCCTGAGACCTGCTTTCTTTAGCTTCACCTACCCAGAATCACAGGGTTTTGTCTGGCCTTGGATTGGTGGTGATTTGCCTTTGACCAAACTCTGAAGGCAAAGTTCACCACCACCCTTTTAAAAAATTGTTGAGTTCTCGTGCTCGCTTCGGCAGCACATATACTAAAAAATTGTTGAGTTCTCACAGGATGTTCTCGGTCTAAAAGTGCACCTCTTCCAGGCTAAATATCTGCTTCCCTCATCTTTGCTCCCTATGATGCTAAGTTATATGCTTATCCCTCCAACTGGCACAGGTTCATGAGGGATATTTTAAAATTGCAGTGTACCCTTTGAGGAGCTTTGGACATGAACTAGAGATACTTTAGAACAAAAAGCAAAAGAAACCCTCATGAAGAGATTATCCTGTTTGTCTAAAAGAGAGATCAGGGTGTTTTTTTTTTTTAAGTTAGGAGATAGCATCTCCTTGGTCTCTGTATTTGGGAGATTAATAAATGCTGCTTTTTTAACTATACAGCTTGAGAAACTTGTCAAGGGTCCATTTTATATCAAAACCAAAAATATGCCACTCTTTTTTTGTGTGTGCATACCTCAAAATCTATATTTCTACAAGTTTATTTTCTTTCTTTACCCTGTAGAAGAAACATAATGAGCCCTTTTTAGTGATAATTACATATTTGAGTGTAGCTGGCTCTCTTTCCTTTTCATTTTGTTCTATTCTACTTTCTTTTTCCTCTCTTGTGAAACTTTAAATATTAACTCTTCAAAAAATAATTTAGGTATCTTGCATACACCCTAGGAATATCTAATTCAAATAAAGTCAAATTTGTCTGAAAGAAAATTTTAAAGATTAGTAAACCACGTTACTTTTTGTGTGCACTGAGAAGTATATTTACATAATAGTCTTGTTACTATAGCTGTAAAAAAATAAGAAGAGGCTTTAGTTTCAGGATAAAGGAAGAATTTAGGGGGCACCTGGGCTGTGGTGGCCACAGCAGCCACGGCAGCAGTGTGGAGGAGGGGGAGGGGGAGGAGGGGGAGAGGGAGGAGGGGGAGGAGGAGGGGGGGAGAAAAGGTAAGAGAAAGAATTTTGCTTTGATTCAATATCTTTAATATACTATATTGGTTTATTTAAGACTAGATTTAAATTGTTTGTAATTCAAACTTCCTAAACTTCCTACATTAGTTTGGTTGTTGTTGTTTTTTAAAGAGTTTATTTATTTATTAGACAGAGACCACAAGTAGGCAGAGAGAGGGAGGGAGAAGCAGGCTCCCTGCTGAGCAGAGAGCCAACTCGGCTTCTATCCCTGAGATCATGACCTGAGCAGAAGGCAGAGGCTTAACCCACTGAGTCGCTCAGGCGCCCCTCCTACATTGGTTTTATGAATTAAATAACTTACCACTGATGTGGGAGCAGAAGGCAAGGTGAGGTCAAAGCACAAGCTGATCCTGCACACCACCCCCTGTCCCCCCCACACCCTCCCAAGGTGGGATAAGTGTGACATTGCTCCAGGAAACTCCCAACTGTCTTAAAGTTAATGCTTTGCTAGATGGAAAAACAACCTTAGCTTCACAACAGCAAGGCCTCCAGTATCCTGAGGGTAATTTTTAGCCTGTGAAAGTCTTTTTGGACACTTCCCATTTCCCTCACCTTCCCCAACACCCAAGTATATAATCAGCCATTCCTCACTACCACAGTGCAGCAGCATTTTCTGCCCCATCCATCTCTGTGCTTTAATAAAATCACCTTTTTTTTTTTTTTTGCATCAAAGACCTCTCAAGAACTCTTTCTTGGCTGTCAGCTCTGGACCTCACCAACATTCCAAAACTACATCACCACTGTTTCCAAAATGTGTTTAAATTGAAATTAGGTGTAGAAAATTGTATTCAACTAAATAGAATAGTAATAATGGATATCTTTTCAAAAGTTTACTATGACATTCTTAAAATGCTATAAATCATAAGAATTCAGTGTGCTAGCTAAATTATAATTTCCAGATTCTTAGATAATGTTAAGATCTTAGGGGCACCTGGGTGGTTAAGTGTCTGCCTTTGGCTCAGGTCATGATCTCAGTGTCCTGGGATGGAGCCCTGTGTCTGGCTCTCTGCTCAGCGGGGAGTCTGCTTGTCCCTCTCACTCTCCCTCTGTGCTATCCCTCTCTCTCCCTCTCAAATAAATTTTAAAAAATCATTAAAAAACCTTAAGACCTGAGACCTGGGAAGTTAATTACAAATAATCTTTGGATGTCTGGATACATCCAAGAAGAAAAAACAATCCAGATATAAGCATATTTATTCTTGGTTTTTAAATGGCCATCAACTAACAGAATATGCAAACACTTTTGGATGATATTTTATATATATTTTGCTTCTTGAAACTGTTAAAATGATAAGAAATAATTATTCATAGAGAAAAAGTAGCTAATTAATTCTTTACTTTCTGTTCTTTTAGTTTTCTCTTATGTATAAAGAAAGAAAAGTTGGTTCTTTTGATTAGAGATAAGAATTAATATAAATAGTTGTACTTGGTACAATAATTACAGAAAATAGAAAATGTATATAAAATAATGGATATTATTTTCATTTTGATCATTAAAAAGTCACCACAGTTATTTAATGTATATTTTATTTAATACACTGGTAACTTTTTTTTTAAGATTTTATTTATGTCAGAGAGATCACAAGTAGGCAGAGAGGCAGGCACAGAGAAAGAGAGGGGGGAAGCAGGCTCCCCGCTGAGCAGGGAGCCAGATGCAGGGCTCCATCCCAGGACCCTGAGATCATGACCTGAGTTGAAGGCAGAGGCTTAACCCACTGAGACACCCAGGTGCCCCAAGTTAGTTATATTTAAAACTATAATTAAAAGCTTGAGATTATTGCCTATTTTCATATTTATATATCTATATATGCATAAGTACATATATAAAGATACTTTAATAAATCCTTTACCACAAGTTAATATATGAAAAATGTCCCAAAGGAGTAAAATTAGAATATAGGTCTTTTTTTATGTAGAACAACTAAGGTTATGATCAGATTAGTAGAGGTTCCTTTTTGTAACCAAATTATTGTTAACTCTCAGAGCTTTGTGACGTATTCTGAAATTGTGTTTTAAACTATTCCTTACTTTAAAAAAAGTTAATTTCCTAATAGATGTTGTTTATTGTTAGGTAATTTTACAGTGATAACAATACCTATTTCTTCCTTTAGATATGTAAGATTTACCTTGTCCAATTAACAGCGATTCTTTTTTTTTTAAAGATGTATTTCTGTATTTGAGAGAGAAGTGTGTGCATGCGCTCTAGTGGAGGGAGGGTCAGGAGAAAATCCTCAGACTCCCGGCCCAACTTGGTGCTCCATCTCACAACCCAGGAGATCATGACCCCAGCCAAAATCAGGAGTCAGATGGCCAATCCACCCGCTGAGCTACCAAGGTGCCCCTAACAAATATTCTTTTTTTTTAAATTTTTTAAATTTTTTTATTTTTTTAAAGTATTTTATTTTATTTTTAAAGTTTTTATTTATTTGACAGAGAGAGATCACAAGTAGGCAGAGAGGCAGGCAGAGAGAGAAGAGGAAGCAGGCTCCCTGCGGAGCAGAGAGCCCGATGCGGGGCTCGATCCCAGGACCCTGAGATCATGACCTGAGCCGAAGGCAGCGACTTAATCCACTGAGCCACCCAGGCGCCCCCCTAACAAATATTCTTTTTTTTTTATCTTCTTTTTTTTAATTTTTATTTGTTTATTTACAGTATAACAGTGTTCATTGTTTTGGCATCACACCCAGTGCTCCATGCAGTACGTGCCCTCCCTATTTTCTTAATTTTGCCTTTCCCAAGTGCAGAATAACAAAACTATTAAGATGACTTTTATGCCTAAGCAATCTTTGCGTTTTCTAAAATGGCCATTAAATAACAAAAAGATATGCCTATTCACCTCATAAAAGAAAGGGCAATAAGAACAATTAGGTTTCTCTAAATTTCTCCAACTTTTAGGTCAAACTGTTGTAAGAACTTTGTTTCCCAAACAGTATTAAAGTAATCTGACATATGAAAAAATGGAGTTTATCTTCCAGATATAAGTAAAACATGCAAATACAGATATCTTTCTGTGTTTAATAATTTTCAAGTTAAAAGAAATACTCATATTTAAGCACAAAGACTGATATAATACCTTTATTATACCTGGAAATAGATTTTTCCAGGATTTTAGAACTACAACGTCTCTTTTCCTTTTTGTTATAAAGTTTCTAGATAGGCGCTGGGGTACTAACTTAATTACATGGGAATTGTCACAGGTATATTGCTTATTTCAGTCCTTCATTAGGTCCAGTAGCTGAGAAAAAGCACCTTGTCCAAGAGCTATAACAATAATAGCAAAACATAAAAACTTCAATTGGCTTAGTTCTAGATCTCCACTAAACCCAGTGGTTCCCTATGCTATGCAAACTCTTTTATGGACAAAAAACATTTGCCAGTTTTCAGCTGGTGGCCTGAGCTCCTAGGAAATATCGCTTTCTCCTTCACACTGTAGGTTGCTATGACACTCAAAACCCAATTATGTTTCCTCATTCACTTGAAGAAAGAGCAACTTTCTGCTTACTTCTCTTAGAGAATTCTCCACGTCCTACACAGACCTTCAGAGACCCTTCGGCCTGCTTTGCAAGAACTGTTCAACTTGACTCAAAACACTCTGTTAACTTAGAAGGACATAAAAACAGGCTCACTGCTGTTTTCATAAATGATACGTTTCCTCCCAATATAGTCTATGCCCCACTAGGGTACAACTTCATATGTGGATATCAGACATCACACTAACTTATACAGTGTATTCAGGATAATTTTGAGAGACCTTCAGATGTTTAAATTTACCACTTTTTTATAGGATAGTGTTTCTCTAGAAATAATTTTTAAATCACCCCCAAATTACCATTACCTCCAAAATGAGGAGGTAAAAACAAGCTAACTTCTAGGATGGCCATTAAATAACACAAAGATATGCCGATTTACCTTATAAAAGAAAGGGCAATAAGAACAATTAGGTTTCTCTAAATTTCTCTAGAAGCTACTCTAGAGAATTCCCTGTAAGGGATAACGGCCTCTTCATGGATACTATTCAAGCTGTGGTTCCCACATTAGGAATAATACAACTAGAAAAGATGGTCCAAAATTTATTTCTGACTCTAGAAAAAGTCATAAATAACATAACCTCTACTCCAAAAGCCCAACAAACTATTCTACATTCAGTAGTCAGGGCTATTATGGACATCAAATCACTTTTTATTTCCTCTTAACTACTCAAGAGGAATTTTACACCATAGTACATACTTCTTATTATGCCTCTATACTGTAAGATAATAAAATAACCAGGGAGCAGGGGGAAAGCCATTTGTTTCCTTGACTAAGTATCATTTTGTTTCTGATATTTGTATCAGAAAAACTGTATTTACAGTTGGCTGATATACCCTATTCAGAGATTCAAATGCTAGTGCACAACCATTGTCACATTACAGGATTCAACAACTCACCCTGCAGCCTAAGGAGCAGAAGAGATTAACCCTAGTGTTACCACAGACTACATTCTCTAAGCAATCTCCTGGTCAACAAAATCTTGGTAATGGTGGAAATCGAGATATCACTGATTAATCTTCTTACAGCCCGACTTCATCTGCCCTTGGCTATAAAGGAGTCACCAAGAAAGAAACAGGTAGCTCCTGACAATAAGGACCTGGTCTGGTAGTATCAGATGGGCCTTAATATTCTCTTGACAATGTCATAGAACATCGACATCAAACAGGCCATGCTGTGGCCATGATGGATCAAGACCAAAAAAGACCACTACGGGGGCTGAAACAGGTCAGGTGGGAAAGGACTGGAATGGAAAAACCGCTGTGTCATCAAATCTGAACACAGACAGAATATGAACATTATCTAAGCCATAGACATGGCCAAACTTCTCCCAATTCTGGCTAATATGAATGACTCATACTTCTTAAATTACATCTTTATCTAACTCTAATCTCCCTTCTTTTTAGATAAGATTCTTTGAGATACACAATTATAGAATTACTTCTGCTTCCTGACAATATCCAATTCAGAGTAAACTCTACTTCTTCAAACCCTCTACCAAATCACTTACGTCCAAGTCCTGAAACACCCCATGAATTCCCCACAGTGTGCATTCTCCCTTGCTATAACAAGTAGTACATACATTATCCCACTTCCATACCACAAAGAAGAAATTATTATCATCACCATTTTGCAGATAATGAAACTGAGACTCTGATCATTGTTTTTTAAGATTTTAATTTTTTGTCAGAGAGAGAAACAGAGCAGTCACAAGCAGGGGGAGCAGCAGGCAGAGGAGAGGGAGAAGCAGGCTCCCCAGTGAGCAGGAGGCCCCATGCAGGACTCAATGCCAGGAACCTGGGATCATGACCTGAGCCAAAGGCACAGGAGACTCTGAGAATTTAAATAACTTTTCCAAAATGAGCCAGTTAGTAAGCAGAGAAACCCCCACAAGAACCCAGGGCTTGTTCTTTGCATTATGTCATGCTGCTTTTAAGAGTGTTTCAAGGGAGATTCTGCTAGGTTCCAAGCAATTGTTCTTAAGAAGAAATCCATTTGCCAATAAGTTGCATTGTACTCTTAGTTGACATATTGATATATCTTCCCCTCCATGATTGCTCCCAACCACTTTGAATGCTCTCATTAAGTTTGCACACAGTAGTTGCTAATCACACCGTGTGTGTGTATATGTGTGTTGTAGGTGGGTGGGTGGGTGGCGATGTATGTTGATGTGTTCTGTGGTATGTCCCAGGGCCTGCGCCTGATTACTTGAATCACCCAAACGTATTTACACAGAACAAAGCCAGGCAAACCTCTTTCTTCAGGCCCCTTCCAGGCCGAGAAGCTGCGGAACTGAGCAGCTCACAGGCCAGCAGAGCCAGCCTGGTGCCGCTGCTAGCTCAGTGCAGGGGCTGCAAGGGAGCATGAAGGGAGGAGCCAGAGCTGCTACTATGGAGCCTCTGACTAGTGCTGCCAGCAGAGAATTGGCTTTCAGTCACCCACCAAGGATGAAGTGAATTCTCACTGCTGTCAGCCTCCTGCCCACCTTGTGCTGGAGGAGCCGTGGAGGAGGGGGTTCAGAAAGGGCATAAGATATGCCCTCCACACTGGAGAGCTTACTTTAAACTCCTTCAAATGACACTACCTCCTGCCTCCTCGTCTCTTCCTCCCATATGGTGCCATGTGTTGAGATGCTAACGGAAGCACTCTTGGGAGGAGGGGGCAGATGTGCTGGTGGATGGGAGTATGAGTCACAGCTGTGAGAGCCCTCAGATGAAGTGTGAGCATTTATTGACCTAGGCATGTCTGCCCTAGGATAATTACCAATCAAGAATGTCTCAAGAGGTGGTGAGGAGAAAGAAAGGGAGGGAGACAAAGAACAATGTTCCAGCTGTTTTTATGTAAGTTGCCATTTAGGGACCACAATCTCGAATTGTGTGTTAGAAGAACAGGGGAGTTTACCTAGAGGCTGACTAAAGGTATTTTATTATTTTATTTTAAAGCATTATTTATTTTAAAGTATTTTATCTGACCAAAGGTATTTTATTTGGATTATACTCATTTGGGGTGTCTTAGTGAGCATGTGGCTGTCTGCAGCAGGAAGAGTAGGGCTAAAGCTGCTGTCAGCCATCCCTGGTTTCAGGTATGATGAGAGGGGCTCCTTCTCTGGGCCACAGGCAACAGAGGAAGCCAGAGAGATGGGACCAAGGAGGAAGGTCTGGTATCTTGAGAAAGGGGCAGTAGAAGCAAACTATTTCAAATACAGTAGCTCCTTCCTGAGAATCGGCTAGGACAGTAGCTGCTTATGAACTAACCAAGCCCATGTTCAGGGCCTTCCCATAAGGGCACTGTGGCTAGCAGGGGCAGAGAGTGTGCTGCATATAGCCCACGTGTAAGGCTCTAGGGACCAGCTATCCTTTTCCCACAAAGCCCTAGGCCTAGTATGTTGCCTTATTCATGGCTGGTCTTCATTAAATATCAGAAAACTTTTTCCCATCTTCCCTCATAGATTTAAGCGGGGTCTAGGAACAATGGAATAATCCATGGCATTCTTGAGATTTGAATCTCCAAGCTTTGATCTGGAAGGGTAGAATGGAGGGCAGACTTGGTCCATCTGGACTTCCATCCTCTTGTTTATCCTACGGTCATGAAAGCCACTCGGTGAATTTCTGCTCCTCCTCTTAGAAAGCCCCAGCCCAAACAAAGACACCATGCCTCTTTCCTTGTCCCCAGCAGCCCAGCTGATACAGGCAGGCATTTTTTAAAAAGAACCTCCTCTCATTCCCCCTCCAAAGAGGAGATGATGAATAGGAAAAAATGTATCAATAACATCAAATGAAAACATCTCCAAAGCTCTGACACATTTTATTGGTGTCTCCTGCTAGAAGGAGAGTGCAGTTTCCCAAAACATGTTCTCAAGGATGCCAGTTGGTTCCACTGGATATTGAAAAGTGTAATGTTAAAAAAAGAGGGGTCTGGGGCACCTGGGTGGCTCAGTGGGTTAAAGCCTCTGCCTTCAGCTCAGGTCATGATCTCAGGGTCCTGGGATCGAGCCCCGCATCAGGCTCTCTGCTTGTCAGGGAGCCTGCTTCCTCCTCCTCTCTCTCTGCCTGTCTCTCTGCCTACTTGTGATCTTTGTCTGTCAAATAAATAAATAAAATCTTTAAAAAAAATAAAATAAAATTCAAATTGTTTAAAAAAAAAAGGAGGGGTCTCTGCTCTGCTCTATGTGTATGAGTCACAGCTTGGGGAAAGGCCGGGTTAACCAAATTTGAAAATAGTAAGTGTTTCTACTTCAAGATTCCTCAGAATCTCCAATACGGTAATGTGCATACATGGTTTCCAAAAGATGCAGAGAATGACGTTTGCAGCTAGAAGCCATTTATGAAGCATTTGCTATGCACTAGGCTCTGAGAGAAGTGCTTTGCATGTATTAATCCTTATTAATCTTCATCACATAATAGATACTACTGTTCTCTACATGCTGTAAATGAGGAAACTGAGGCAGAGAGAGGTCCAAGGTCACAAGCTAGTAATCAGCACAGCTGGTACTTCAAGGGATTGCACTAGAGTATCGGATCAGTGTGATAGAGACTCAGATCTCACTGAACCCATTTCCTCTTCTTACAGGGCCCACCACCAAGTTACATTTCCCAGGATTCCCTGCAATGAGGTGGTCATCCTTACTTTGGAATATGAGCAGAAATGATGTGTGTCCCCTCCAGGAGGTGGCAATTAAGAATGGGTGTGCTTCCTCTACCTTCTCTCTTTTCCCTCACTTGTTGGCAGAATTCAGAAGATCCAGTAAAGTGCTTCAGGAACATAAAGGTGGCCAAGCCATACTATGAAAAGTGCTTGGGTCCCTGAATGACTATGTAGACCAGTGCCCACCAGCCCAGCCCTTCATCACTCTCTCCAAGCAACACTGGACTGTAACACGGATAAAAAATATTTGGTGAGTGCATTAAACTACTGATTGGGGGGGCTATTCATTACAATATTTATCCAATCCTATCCTAATATAATAAAGAAATTCTCTTTTTCTAGAGCATTTCCTGGGACAAAGATTCTGAGGATTTTACATTGAGGAATGCCTGTGTAATATAATGAACACCAGCTTCAAAGTCAGTCAGAAGTAGAGTCAATTCTCAGTTCTGTACATGTCGTGCAACTTCGGGCAAGTCATTTAATTTTTCTGAACTCCTGTTGCCTAACTTAAAAGTGAAGATAATAACGCCAAACTCAGAGAAAAGTTGTGAAGATTAAGTGAAATCATGTACAGGAAATGTGTGACACATAATAGGTGTTTATTAAAAGGCAACTCTTATCATTATAGGAAAGCCCTGGCACTCTGCCCGATACATAATCATAGAGACCTAATAAATAACAGTTCTCTTTCTTTAATTCCTTCCACATCCCCATATCCCAAGGGTTGGCTTGACTTGACAAGCACCTTGTCTAGATTTCTACCCTACCAGCTCCCTCCTAACCAGCGTCTTCTTAGCAGGATGCTCTTACCTAACTCTCAGGAGCAGGACCATGCTGCAGCTTCATCCTACCCCAAACACCAAAGCCCCAAGTGAAATGACTCTAGTGAGGACCTGCCTCTTTAAAGGACTCTGTGGGATGAATAATGTTTTTCTTTCAGACTCAAATCCTCAGCTCCAACATCCTCTGGAGTCCTCTAAGTTGACTTCAGTTGCTGGGGGCAAAGGGCAGGGCTATGCTGCCACCCTCACTCCCAGTGTTCAATCTAAACCTTCCTTCAGTGTGTATGGAGCAAACGTAAATTCAAGTGTCAGCCACCATGGTGCCACCAAATCCTGTGAAGGGTCATGCCAAGGCCCCGGGAAGATCAGAAGTAATAGCAATTGTGGGTGGGTGGTGAGGCAGGTGGGGTGTTCCTGCTTTCCTGCTGCAAAAGAGAATTCTAACACCAAGGTGATCCTTGATCTGTGGTGATATGTGACCACTCTAGACATTGATCCAGAAAATTGAATTCACAAGCACTCACCTCTCCCTAGAGCAGGCAAAACAAATGTTTCTTGCATCCTGTCCAGCTTTGGCACCTTCCTAATTCCCACCTCCCCGCAACCAAAAGGGAAAAAAAAAACTGAAAAGCTCAGCTATTTATAATTCTCTGCTTCTTCAAAGTTGGCCTGGATCTCTCAACTATTTTTCCTCTTTGCTCTGTGCTGGAATTTTCATTGATTTGAGACTCTCTTATTCCCTTAGGCTGATCAAGTTCCTGAGGTAACCTCTTTGGAGGGTTGCACTGGTAGGTGTCAGTGAGGAGCATGTTCTTGCTAGGGGCATGGATGGCCTTCCCTTCGCTCCTGTAGGCCATGACCTCCTTCTCAGCTCCCTCTGGCATTTCCTGCTCTTCTTAACTAAGGAGGCTTAGGGCATGTATTGCCAGTCCCGATCTAGACCATCCTGTCCTCTGTGTGAGGTAGATCACTGGACCTTACACCTCAAGGAATGACAGTGTTGGAACTCACACAGACAGCACTTCTAGAGGTCTTTAAGGTTTAAGAGCTGATTACACTGGGCTGGGCCTGAGCCAAGGATCCCCAGAAAGAAACCTTTAGAAGGTGCCATGGCACCTCATCAGTGCAAGTATCTAGTAAGAATCTCTGGTGGCCTGGGAGTTGGGAACAAGTCCTCCTGAGTCTATTCCTATAAGACATCAATCAATAGCAACATCATCACATTAACATCAATAATAACATCAATAACAACAACATCAATAGCAATAGCAATTGTATTGGAGTGGGGGTGGGTAAGGGATAACACATTCTCAAAGGTCAGACAAGCCCCAACATTGGAAAGGCAAGACTGGTCAAGGAAGGGGCCATGATCCACCTCATCTTGCCTTGACAATTGGGGGAGGAAGGAGAAGGGAAAGCAACTACAGTTAATAGTTACTGAGTGTTTAGTATGTGCTCAGCACTATTCTAACTCTTTCATAGAAAATAATGCATTGAATCTATAAAATACCCCTATAAGGAAGGTATTATTATTATCCTCTTTGTACAGGCAAGGCAACAGAGACACTGTTATACAGCTGGTATGATAAAAACCAAGGTTTGAACCTAAACGATCTGCCTCCAAATCCCATGTTTCTAAACACTATGCACACTGCTGGGCTAGTGCGCTTATGTGTATGTAGATGAATCAGCTCCCCTGCCCTCTACCTCCTGATTTAGTCCTCCTCCACTCAGGATCTGGTTCCCCATGCCTGGGGCCACAGAAAAAAAAAATCTTGCTGGGGTGCCTGGGTGGCTCAGTGGGTTAAACCTCTGCCTTCGGCTCAGGTCATGATCTCAGGGTCCTGGGATCGAGCCCCACATTTGGCTCTCTGCTCAGCAGGGAGCCTGCTTCCCCCTCTCTCTCTGCTTGCCTCTCTATCTACTTGTGATCTCTCTCTATATATCAAATAAATAAAATCTTTAAAAAATATCTTATTGTATTGCTTTAGTAAGGCCCTGGGCTGGTGTGGCCTTAGGGCACAGAGCAGGGAGCCCCTCTTAGGACTCTGAGAAAGGCCAAAAAAAAAAAAAAAAAGAAAGGAAGCTTAGCTAAATTGGGTGTCTGGAGAAGGAGGTAGCTAGTAAAATAACTGGAAAATGGGAGAGAATCCCCTCCACAGGCAATACAACTGCTCCCCCTGCTCCCCTTACACACACACACACACACACACACACACACACACACACACACTCTTTCTCTCTCTCTCTCTCTTTTTCTCTCTCCCTCTCTCTCTCTCTCTCTCACATGCACATACTTCTGTGCTCAATATTCCAGCAGAAGGGCAGAACAGGGCTGCCAAAGAGATAGCTTGTTAGTTAAGGAGCTTGGCAAACATGCCCTCCAGCTCTGCCTTTGAAAGAGGCCAGAGGACTGGGGAACATGCCGTGCTCCTGGGGCTCAGAGAGAACTAGCGAGGGCAAACGTGAGGGCTGTCCTACAGGACTGGCTTATTAAAGGATCTGTGAGCAAAACTTTGTGGACACCTTCCTGGACTTCCAATAAAATCCTAAGGCTCCATTCTGGAACCTCACTAAGGCAGATTCAACAGACGGTATCCAGAGGAAAGCTTTATTCCCTACACTCTGCTTATCCTGCAGTACCCCTCCATCTTCTCAAACCACGGACTACCTGAGAACAGGGCTCGGACCCCATGAATTCCCGAAGCTTTGACTCCTCTGCATAAAAATATAGTCCTGGTCACTGACCCCTTCAGTTCCCTGAGAATAAGTTTACTAAAAATAAAATGAAGCCTTCCCACAATGCTTCTCTCCCAGTGGCTCATCACCTGTGTTGTTAGAATGTGTCCACCTCACATCATCAAACAGCTCTGCAATTGCCACCTACTTTTCTATTCTTACTCTTCAATTTTACTTAGGTAAAATTGCATGTGGTCTCATATGTACTTGCATGACTTGGTTTACTCATCTGTAAAATGAAGATGATACTGTCCTGCATATCTCCTAGAAGTTTTGAGAATCTAATGCAATTAAGTTCTGAATCTCTTGTAAATACACAAATGCTACATGTACTAGGAGACACATTCATCTGGCCCACCAGCCTATAAACTTCTCATTTACCTGATTATTCCCCTCCTAGTGCTCAGCAGAGTATTTTGCACATAACAAATACCCAGTAAAATGGTGCTGCATGATATGACTGGGAGCATCACAATTTAGGACTGCAAATGGCAGCCAAGACTCTGATATTGTGAACCACTTCACAGCTTAAGCCTGGGACCAGGATATTCCCATATCTACAAAGGCAGCATCAGGTGATGCAAAGTGAAGCCAATGTCACTCATTTTTCTTCAGGGGGGTCCAGTGGGAGTAGGTCTGTGCTGGGCTATAAGGATATGGGTCAAAGCACAGTCTTTTCTCCCATTAATGACAAGGAAGTAGCAGGTAGGGTGATGCCTGGGACCAGCACTGTGGTGGAAGAGAGTGAAAGTGGGACAGGAGGAGACACGGAGCCTGGATTCTCTCTGTGTGCATTCCAAACCATATCAGAGCCAGTCAGTGTGAACACGGTGAAGGAAGAAGGCTGAGTGGGACAATTTCACTCTAGCAGCAGGCAGATGGCCTAAAACTTGAGAGAGGGGAAATGATCAGAGCCATAGACCTGAACGGGACCTAGGAGTTTACCTCCTTCCTTTTTCTGTTGAGATCCATATCTGATGTAATTCACCCAAGGTCACAGTATCAGAGAAAGTCACAGCTATGACTGGAACCCCAGCAGCCCAACTCACAGACCAGTGTTCATTCCATTCCCCATTCTCTCACCAGTGGGATGTGGTTTTTTATTCTTTCATATTCCCTAGCCCATTTTATCTTCACGGCAACCCCAAGAGTTAGGTAGGGCTATCACTCCCATGTTCTACCACAGAAAATGAAGGCCTAGGAAGGTTTTTGCATTAACAGCCACAAATATTGGTGACATAGTCAGGAGCATAACCTAGGGCTCCTGACAAGGGAGCTGAGTGGGTAAAGACAACGCACCTGGAGTCAGACACACCTGGCTTTGAGTCTCATCACCACAGGACCACTACTGTCCATGAGACCTTGGGGAAGTTATTTATCCTCTTTGGACCTCAGTTTTCTTGACTATAAACTGAGGAATGATAATAGTACTGATGTCAGAGGCACATGGTAAGTGTTCCGTAACTCTTAGTAATTCTTCCTTTCTCTCTGCACCCTTCCCCCAACCAACCTCGGTGCCTATATCTTCAGAAGTCCAAGTGGGAGGAGAGGGGGAGGCTGTTGATAACAAAAGCTGAAAAAGGGAGCTTTGGAACACGTGGCCAGCAGTGTTCCCCTATCACCTGGCCCCAGCCCCTCCTCCTTCCCTCATCCTGCCAAGGACACTGGACAAAAGAGTACTCAGAGTGGACTGGCATTCCCCATGCCATTTGCGTTCCTGGGCAGAAAGCCTGCAAAATCTTTAAATACAAATTAAAAAAAAAGTAAATCAGCAAATCTCAATTGCCTGACCTTGAAAGTAAAGAGACAGATAGATAGACAACAGATGTAGAGGAATGAGCCAGGAGGACTTGAAGCCTCTATAGCTTAGAAATGGGGGAGAAGGTGGAGGTGGAGATACAATGAAGGCAAGGAGACGAATGCTCACCACATGGCTGAGTCTCTTTTTTTTTTCCCCAGACAGACAGCCAAGGAGCTCTGTGGACAGTAGGACCAGGCCTTCATCTCCCTCAGCAGCACCAAAGCTAAGGTCAATGTCAAGTCCTAACACTGGCCCAGGAAGAATCCCAGCAAACAGGAGCTTGGTTCAGAGGAGAAGAAAAGTAAATGACAAACAATTGCTCTTTCCAGAAGCCCTTCCTTTTTATGTCACCATGTGACTGTTCCTTTCCACCTATGCTATAGGGGCCAATGTGGGGGGACTGCCCCAAAATGTGCCACTTTGGCATACTGGTTATTTTAAATAAATAAAAGCTCCTTAAGAGACAGCCTGTGCAGAAAGGATACTCAGACCCTCCCCTCTCCACCTGAAATCAGGAAATAAATCTCCCATGTAAAAGACCCCTTCCCTGTCCCAGGAGGTAAAGAGACATCTTTATCACCAGAGTTAGGAAATGCAGGGCTGGGAAGGGTATAGAAACAACTCTTGTGACTTTTTAATAATTTACTACTCCAGCCCAAATTCTGTTTAGAAGCCCTTACTAATTAACACTCCCAAACATCAGTTCTGTTTGTCCTATCAATTCCTCACAGATTTATTGTCTCTTTGTCTAAAAAGTGTAAAACTGCCTGCTTTGGTCATTTCTTTAGGTCTCAATTTCATCGTGGGACTTCCATGTGCATATAATAAAACTTCGTGGGTTTTTTTTCCCCCTGTTAATGAGCCTCATTTTGATTTAGTCCAGCTGGGAAATCTTGAAGGATAGAGGAAGAATTTTCCCTTCCTACAATACCATTCTCCTGGTCCTTAGAACACTGGCCTTGTTTTGTCTTGGGACCTCCGTGAGGGAATCTTATCCCTCAGCTACAAAATAGGTCAAAGTCAGACTGGAGACTTGAGGCATTTCTTTCTGGTTGCTCCATTGTCACGACTCGTGTTTCACAGATTGCTCTTTCTAAACTATGCCCTTGGGAGCAAGGCTTTTCCTACTCCTTCCTTTACTTCTCTACTTTGGCAGCATGTCCCTGAAGGCTACTATCTCTAGAACTGGCCCTGTTCAGGCTGTGCTGGGCTGGGCTACTCTGATTAGCTTCCAGCAGAGATCATAGGCTAAGGCAAGTGAAAAGCAAGATTTCTGAGCACCTTCCTGCTAAGTGCTCTTCAGCTCAGTACGTGGGCTAACTCTCTTCAGCAGTATCACTGCCTTTGGGTTCATTTCCTGTGTCCCTATATGGGGGCCAGTTTTCTTGAACAACCTGCCAGGTGTCTTGGCTATGGAGCCCATTTCTCAGAGCAGCCAGGAGGTCTGAGTGTTGGCTCAGCCAGGAGAAAAGGGAAAGCTTCTCCCTACCATTGAGTGAACAGGATCCAGGACGGCCAGCCTGGCAACCCTACTGACCTGGGTCTTTGGGTCAAGTTCTCAGTACAAAGATGGTAGGACTGGGGACATAAGGAATAAATCCCAGTGAAAAACAGGATGTAGAAACCTCTTGCTGGTCTCTAACCATATGCCCTTATTTCACTTTTGGTGTCCTCCAATGGGGGCGCCTCTTCCAGGTGGACCAATTGGCATCCATGGACAGATCCAAATGTCCAGGCGTTTGGCTCTTAGTACTCCCTACTCATCACTACTTCCCTCTCAAAGAAAAAAAAAGAGAGATGAATCAGGAAAAAGGAAACTCATATTTGCTGAGCAAATGTTGGTTGCCAGACATGGCTTGGGCACTTTCTTATACCTTCTATTATTTCTTTCTTTCTATTTTATTTTCCTTTATTGTGGGCAGGGAGTTGTGCCTCACCTACAAAGAATGGCATTGATTAGAATTCTATTAGAGTCCCATGCATGACCCACTTTGTTATATTTTATTCTTTTTAAAAAGATTTTATTTATGTATTTGACAGAGAGAGAGCACAAGTAGGGGGAGCAGCAAGCAGAGGGAGAGGGAGAGAGAGAAGCAGGCTCCTTGCTGAGCAGGGAGCCCAATGCAGGGCTTGATGCCAGGACCCTGGGATCATGACCTGAGCCGAAGGCAGATGCTTAACCAACTGAGCCACCGAGGCAACCCAATTTTATTCTTATTTTTATTCATCTCACTTTATTCCTTTCCTTTTTTATTGCCCTTCCCAATCCTATCTTCTTTCTGTATGGACACCCACTCTTGTGTGTTCGCTTTACATAAATGATATTATTTTGTACATCTCTTTCCGCTTCTTTATTTCACATACTGTCATATTATAGAGAGTTGATTAGGTTTTCATCTATGGATTTAGTGTGTTCCCTTTGATTACTGCATAGTAATCTATTATTTGCATATTTTACTTTTTATGCATCCATTCCATTCCACTGTTGATGGGCATTTAGGTTGTTTCCAACTCCTTTCTATTGCAACATTACAATGAACGTTTTCATACAAGCCACTTTGTGTACGGGGAAAAGCAGCTGCTGGGGGATATATAGCCAGAAGTGGAATTGCTCTCTCGTGGGGCATGTAAAAACTGAAATTTTCTAAGCACTTCCAAATTCCTCTCCCAAATGGCTATATCCATTTACATAATTCCTAACAATGAATGAGGATCCCTGTTTCCCTACATTGTTAGCAATGCTTGTTATTGTCTTACTCTTTTTAAATGTTTTGTCAGTCTGATGGTTTAAAAGAGTATCTCCCTGCTCTTTTAATTTGCCTTTCCCTAATTATAAGGTTAACCATTTCTTCAGATAAGGTGATACACTTTTTTGAGCTTCCTCTTTTGTAAGTTGCCTATTTGTACATTTATTGTTTTCTCTATCAGATTTCCTATCTCTTTCTTGCCTGAAATATTATGGATATAAACCTTTTTTGTTCATATACATTACAAATATTTTCTCCAAATCTGAGACCTCTGAATGGCCTGTTGTATCCTCCATAGAAAAGAAATCTTTACTTGTAATGGAGGTTAATCAAATCCATCCACTTTTGCCTTAGGATGTGTGTGCTCTCCATACCTTAAGAAAACCTTTCTACCCCAATGCTACAAAGATATTCTTCTACATTTTTTACTTAGTTGCATAGTTTTGCCTGTCATGTTTAGTCTTCAATCCCTCTAAAGTTTATTTTGTATATGACATGAGATGAGTATTTAATCTTATTTTTCTACATAATAAGTGAATTTCCCCACTATTGCTACACTATGCTGGTTTTACATAACATGGACCTTTCATGTGACCTTCAGTTCTTGAGCGGTAAGTCAAGACCCATTTACCAAGCTCCTATTGTGTTCCAAAGTCCTGAAGGAGTATTGTGGAGTTTTTGACATAGAATCAGTATGTAGCAAACAGGAAAAGCTGGGAGAACAAAACATGTACATAAAGACTTGAGAGGAGACACACAACAACACCTAGGTGAGGATAAATAAACACCTTGGAAGCTGAGAGTACAAGTTTGGAGGATTAAAAAGGGAGCTGGGTTTCTATTCTCAGGTCAGGAGGGATAAACAGTTTCGTCTAGAGATACAGGGATGCCATTTGATATCTTCACCCTGAGACGTTCATCTAATCAAGCTAGCTTTATGCAGTTGCCACAGAATGAAAAAGGACATAGGAACCACTGAGACATCACCATTTCCTATGATCTGGCCTTGTTGGTGCACTCAGGGTTTCCCTCCCAGCTCTCCCTTCATATAGCTCCTCAGCCCCAGGGTACCAGTTAAGAAGGAAGCAAGGTCGTTTTTGACCAGAGTCCAGGCACCCAGTCCACAAAATCTCTCTGAATCAGCTGTCTTCCTTCTCAGAGCAATAGACTGAATTGAAGGGAACTATTTATAGAACAACAACAATATAATACCCTCATAGCCCTTCTGGAGCCCACATTTTCTCCACAAATATGTTCTATGTTGGTCACCAGTGGGAAGAGAGGCAGCAGATGGAGGGAGATATTGTGGATTGGGGGCTTGGACTCCAGTTAGAAAGGATCTTGGGGGTGTGGGAGACACTAGATATGTAAAGGCCGGCTTAGCCAGAGTGATTCCATCCCGGATTAAACAGCCATTTTGTTGTTTATGCAATAAAATATGGTTGACCAGTCCCTGAGAACAGAGCCCAAATACAAGGGCGGGTCGGGTCAGGTAGAGATAACAGAGCTGGAATACAAGGATGAGTCAGGCCAGGTGGAGACATCCAATCACTATCTCCCTAAAGAATGTGGGCTCCGCCTTTTGGGCACCAATTCTGACCAAGGTGATAGGCTAGTTCAAATAGCTACTATAGGGTGAATTGTAATTCAATTGGCCACCCGTGTGTGACCTAGCATGACTATGCAACTTTTTCTGTGTGTTACAATCTCATTGGCCACCTGTGTGTGGCCAGGCTCAACCACATGGCCTTTGCTCTATAAAAGTTAGTCGGTGAGGCTGGGATGGGTCCCTCTCTCTATAAGAGGCAGCCCCGACTGGTCGGTTTGATTCTCGATTCTTGGCACAAAACAGAGCTTTGCTTGACCTTCACTTTGTATCAGTCTCGTTCCTTCTATCACCCACCCTATCAGATAAATTTCCCTGACTGCCAGAACTGAGCTGCCTCCCTGTTTCCAGAGAACTCTGTCAACCAAAACTCCTGGTTTTAAGTTTGTCTATGCCTTTCCTATTTTGCGACAGAAAGGAAAATCTCTGGAGGCTTCCAAGAGCTTCAGAGAAACCTCCTCCTCCACCAGTTCCCCTCTACCTCAGGATGCTGCCCCATGCTACAAAAGTAAAACATCTTGGGGCGCCTGGGTGGTTCAGTGGATTAAGCCGCTGCCTTCGGCTCAGGTCATGATCTCAGGGTCCTGGGATCGAGCCCCGCGTCAGGCTCTCTGCTCCGCAGGGAGCCTGCTTCCTCTTCTCTTTCTGCCTGCCTCTCTGCCTACTTGTGATCTCTCTCTCTCTCTGTCAAATAAATAAAATAAAATCTTAAAAAAAAAGTAAAACATCTTGCCATCCAAACTTGGCCCTCCCAGGAGTCTGCATTACAAATTAGTCTTATCAGGGCAGCCTGTATATAGTGTAACCTGAATTAGGAGCTGATTTTGCTCCTGGTAATCTCCTTCTGCTTTAGTGGGTTGAGAGTTTGGAGGAGTTGAGGGGAGGGGAATGAAGGGGAAGCAGGTTGGGGAAGAAAAGCAAACAGAACTCATCAAAACCAACAAACAAAAAAGCTCAAGCTCCCAGATCCTTAATCCTCTCAGGGACTACTCCTCACCATGGCAACCAATAAGCCTCCAGGCCTCCTCAGTCCTCAATCCAGTTGTTCGTGAAGAGTGGAGGCTGACTGCTTTCCCTGGGATGATTTCAATACTGGGCAAATTAAACTGATCCTAAAGAAATGTGGAAGTTGAAGGAGGGGGAAGCAGCAGAGGGAGGAAAGGGAAAACTGAGGTGAGGGATGGCAGGTTTTCACTAGATAGCATCTCTCCAGAACTGTCTTGGGAAGGTGGGGCGGGCCTCCAATGCCAACTTGGATTAACCCTCAAAGGTCCTGGTGAAGACCAGCTCTCCCCACTTTCTTCCCTATTTCCCACAGACAAGCCTCTGCAGTCTGAGGGATCCTTGTGTGTGTGGGGATAGCAGTCAACCCTTTACAACCCAAAGTGATTTGCTCTTTCTTTGGCCAAAAGCAGAAGGAAGAGATAGAAAGTAAAAGCGTTCCCTGGGAGGTAGATGGTCATTGGTGATGGTATAACTCTCCCCAGAAAGATGAGGCACACTCCTTGGGAAAAGTTCCTGGCAATTCAGCTCCTCTGCTACATCAGGTTTCCCAAAGTTATCATTGTACTGCCTTTGTTTGTCAGTCTGTCCACACAAGGGCACTGACCCCCATGGACAGACAGGCAACTGCCAAGATGAGCAGTCCTTCAAGTCATATCAGAGGCTCTGTAACTCTCACTGGTGACTACTTTGCCAACTGTATTTCCTAGGAAACTGAGGCTGGAGCTGGATATGGAGCTAGAGCAGATTTACTGACTCACTTAATAAGTTGGGCCTTGCCCAGAAATCAGACCTGAGGCTAGTCTCCAGGTAGCTCATACTGTTCATACACGACAACAGTGGAGCTGAGTTCTTTGATCCTTTCCTAAATGCATGGGGATTTTTTAAGAGTTTTATTTATTTATTTGGGGCAGGGGGAAGCGGAGGCAGATTCCTAGCTGAGCAGGAAGGTCAACTCCGGGCTTAATCCTGGGACTCCAAGATCATGCATGACTTGAGTCAAATTTAGACACTTAACCTATTGAGCCACTCAAGCAGGCACCCCTTTAAATTCATGTTTTGACAACGAAAGGGGAAGCAGTAAGTTCAGGAAGAACAACTCAGAAGTTTTACTCTGGTCCACAGCTGGTGATGTGTCACTTGTTCAATTTGTTCTTTACAGGTTTCCCCTACTGAAAAGAGAACTGGACACTCTTTCCTTTTTAAAAACATTATCTTCCTTTCTCTGCATGTCCTCCTGTGCCTGATACATCTGCACACACTTCCCATTTCCTTAGTGAGCAACTGAGTCCCAGAGTTTAGAAAAATAATCATCTCCCCTTCGGCCTCAACATCCAATACCTTAATAACTTGGAGTTATTAATTTCTGAGTCAGGGTGGACTCTTACTTTCACTCACTCACTCATTCACCAAACATTAACAAAAATCACTAGACCGGGCGCCTGGGTGGCTCAGTGGGTTGAGTCTCTGCCTTCAGCTTGGGTCATGATCTCGGGGTCCTGGGATCAGGCCCCGCATTGGGCTCTCTGCTCCGCAGGGAATCTGCTTCCCATTCTCTCTCTGCCTGCCTCTTTGCCTACTTGTGATCTCTTTCAAATAAATAAAAATAAACTATTGTTTTTTTTTCTTTTTAAATTTATTTATTTTTTCAGCATAACAGTATTCATTGTTTTTGCACAACACCCAGTGCTCCATGCAATACGTGCCCTCCCTATTATCCACCACCTGTTCCCCCAACCTCCCACCCCTGACCCTTCAGAACCCTCAGGTTGTTTTTCAGAGTCCATAGTCTCTTATGGTTAGCCTCCCCTTCCAATTTTTTTTATAAACATATAATGTATTTTTATCCCCAGGGGTACGGGGGATAGGAGAAGAATAAAAATAAACTATTGTTTTAAAAAATCACTAGACCAAAGTCCATAAGGGCAGGTGCCACATCTGATTTTGTTCACCATTGTGTCTCTAGTCCCTGCTTGGCACACAGTAGGTATTCAGTGAAGATTTTTTTGAATGATGCCTACTATGTGTATAATCTCAGAGTTCGTTGATCACTTAAAATAATAGCAGCAGCATCTAAAGCTTACCTTTATTGAATGATTATTATGTACCAGGGCCTGTTTTGAGTACTTCCTAAGCACACCTTAATTTAAACTTTATGACAACACTAAGGGGTAGACACTATGATTCAATTCCATTCCATAGATGAGAATAACGAGACTCAAGGATGTTAATTAACTGTTCTAAATTCATATGGCTATTAAATGGCAAAGCCTTGTACCAAACCCATGTCTCTAGGACTTCAAAGATTGCTTCCCTATACCTCCAGTGTTAGGGAAGTGCTATTGAGATTAAGGTCACTATTTGGCTTCCCCAAATGCCAGTTAGATTTTCAGAGATACAGTTCCTTGACCACAAACTTTACTCTCAACACTGGCAAATCAGTTTGTCAAAAAAAAAGCCCCAGTGAGAATATGGATTGCTAAGGGTGCCTTTCTACTAATCAATATCCCTTATATAGGTACAAAATTTTAGAGTTCGCAAAACACTTGCATCTCTCCTATACTCCTCAAAGCAATCAAAAGAGGGAGTTCTGTTACTATTACTCACTTTAGAGATAAGAACACTAAGGTTCAAGGAGGTGATACAAACTGCCTAAGGTCCCACACCAATTAGTAGAGTTGGGACTAAAATTCATTCTTTTCTGATTTTTAAAAAGATTTTATTTATTTATTTTAGAAAGAGAGCAAAAGAAAGGAGAGGAGGGGCAGAGGGAGAGAAGAAGAGAGAGAATCTCAAGAAGAATGTACACTGAGCAGAGCCCAAAGAGGAGCTCTTTCTTACAAGCCTGAGATCATGACCTGAGCAGAAATCAAGAGTTGGATGCAGGGGCGCCTGGGTGGCTCAGTGGGTTAAGCCTCTGCCTTTGGCTCAGGTCATGATCTCAGGGTCCTGGGATCGAGCCCTGCATTGGGCTCTCTGCTCAGCAGGGAGCCTGCTTCCCCCTCTCTCTCTACTTACCTCTCTATCTACTTGTGATCTCTATATATATACCAAATAAATAAAATCTTTAAAAAAAAAAAAAAGAGTTGGATGCAGGCTTCTGTTCAGACAAGAATGATCAAGGGCCCTAGCACTATATCCCAATTTGTCAACTGGGAGGAAGCTTGGCATCTATCTTGAGTTGTCAGAAACACATCACCATGCAGGAAAACCTTTTGATGTCCCTCCTCAAAGGTGCTATCTAAGAATTAGCCTTCCCTCTTCATGCCTCCACCCCCAAACTAGAGAGGGATATGTGCTCATATTCAGTGCAGGCTGGCAAGGTCTTCTGTGAGTTTGTTTCCATTCCCTGGCACCTAAATGAGGACCAGAAATGCATGTCACTCCTTCTACCCATCTCTCCTCTTTCCTTTCTGAGCACTCTTAATCATTTTTACAGTCCAATAAATGTAGAAAACAGGCCAACACCCCTAGAGATTACAACCCTGCACTCTGAAAGTAAGCATTGATCATAAAGAGATCATTGTTTGATGGAGCAAAAGGAAACAGATTATTAAGGATTTGCACCAGCCTAAGTAGGCTTAATTTCTAAGTGGCAAAGTGGCTTGGGCAACATCTTTAGGATTTCTGTTAGAAACGCCTGCATAGCTTTCTTCCTCCTCCTCTTTTAAACCTCTGTCATCTCACCCCTATTCCTCCCATAATAAAATTCAGGCCCTTTCTGCCTCTCCACTGTCAAGGGACCCTTCTCTGAAAGAATAACATTTCCTGGGCTTCCTTCACTGAATTATTCATCTTTGCTGCCTGGGCATGACAAAACTTCTTATTAAAAGCCCTGGGTGGCAGTGACCTGTCTGGCCCCAGCTCCCACGGCTATCTGGAGACAGAGCCAAGCAGAGGAAGAGGTGTAGTGACAGGGGTGAGAGCATTCTCGAGAGGGCCCGTGACAGGGAGTCTCTGAGACCCAGGGAGCAGGAGGGTGATGGGACACACGGAGGCTCTTCTCTATGGCGTGACCACTGTGCTGGTCTACTGTGTCATCCTTCTCAGAAGCTTTGGAGAAACACAGAAGCCTGATTCCATCATGCTTTCCAGCCTTAGAATCTTGCAGTGCTGAGGAGTCAAAGAAAATCCAGTCGTGGGATTGAAGAGAACTCAGCCTCTGTATAGGCTGTTGTACTCTGCTTGGCTGGGTAAAGTAGGGCAAGTTATCCCTGTTGTACCTAGAGGGATGAGGCCATGTGGGGAAGAGAACCAGAATGGAGGAGAGGAGACCTAATTTCTGGTTCCGGGTCCGGCATTATCTGGCTGTGTGACCCTGGGCACATGGCTTGACTTCTCTGTGTCTGAGTCTTCACTTGTACAAAGGAGGAAGTATATACAGTGTAGTGATTCAGGGAGTGGGCTCTGGAGCCAGACTGCCCCGGTTCGCCCCAAGTCAGTCTCTCCAGAGGTACATGACCATGAAAACCTGTGTAGCCCCACAAAGCCTCAGTCTCCTCATCTGCAAACTAGGGACAATAGTGCCTGCCTTCAAAGATTGCTGAAATGCATGTACAGGAGACAGCACACATCCTTAAGAAACACTCAGTAAATGGTAGCTATGTGTCTCTCAGCAGAGATCCTCATTCTCCAGAGTCTGATCTGTTGAATGGTGACCTTTCAGGTCTTTGTGTCAGATTGACACAAATTGCATGTGATTGCATAAAAACTCGCATGTGAACCTCCTCATTTTCCAGGTGTCCTTGGAAATCTTGCTGTGGAGAACCATGCTCTCAGGCTTCACAGACACATGCCCGTGACTCTACATATGGCAGGGTAAGGGCTGTGGGAAGGAAAAAGAATTTCCCTCTACCCTTCTAGGCTCCTGACTGAGAACTACCCCCCACCCCCAATAGAAGACAGATTGTTGGGTCGTGGCTCTGGCTCCCGGGAATGCAGGAGGAACAATAGAAATGACTGCTGGGCTGCCATCTTCCAGCCTCTTCTCCCCCCCCTTAACCCTTGACTCTCCCACCAAAAGGATGTATGCCCAGGTCACATCTCCACAGGTAACCCAATACCTATGCAGGAAACAGGAGCATCAGGACTCCCCCTATCACCTTCCCTCCCTTCCAATCACCAGATACCTTACCATGTAGGGGTGTGAATCCATGCCCTGCCTTAGCCCGATAAAACACTCCCCCAACCCACTCCCGGTGGGACTTCAGAGTCTTGGAACCTCACCTGAGAGTGCCGACCTCCTCCTGGCACGACTTTCCTGGCTCCCCTTCTCCTGAGCCCCGACACTTCACCGGAGAGTGTCTTTAATAAATCTTGCCTTGTGCCTACCTCTCCTGGTGTTGTGTTTACCTCGCCTGTAAAACCTTACACAGATAACCAAGAGAAAACTAAGCAGACACTTAAAAACATGTATACTTCCTGCGTATGTAGGACAGACCCAGGAAAATTGAGTAACTCCCCCAAAATGGTCCAAGCCACCACCTTAAAAATACCATCTTTAGCTGAAGATGGAGGAAGATGCTGTCTGGGGGGAGGGAAGTCAGTTATGGTAGGTTACCAGGCAAAGCACAGTCAACAAAGGTCGGGTGTTACACAGAGTGAGGTTGTTGTCTTCCCCACGGATAAGAGTTTCTAGAGATTTAGTCATCCTTCTCTTCCTTGTACAGAGAGGGAGACACCCCTACAAATGGAGATTTCCCTTGTAATGTTAATATCTCTTACAAAAGGGTAACTGGTACTCAGTTTCAGAGCTTCTCCTGTCTGCTCTTTCTTAAAAGGAACCAGCTAAGATAATCCTCATGCCAAAGGGACATGTTTTGGGGTGGCAAATTCTCCTCCTCTTCAATGCCCACCCTCAGGGAGCTAGAGGCTGGGTAGGCCAGGCATAAGGACAACAAGTCCCAGGGCCTGTCCTCCCCTGGCCTCCAGATACCCAGCCAAACAGCTGGAAACGTGGCACTCCCCCTGGCCTCTTACCCCAAACCTGTCTGCCTTGGCTTCTCTGTTTGCTTTCCATCGGCAGAGTGACCTAGGATTCTGCTAAGAGACTGAAACCTAGAGCAAGGGGCCCAGGCCCTGCTTTGTCACCTTTCAACCCCATTAATGGGGTTGTGAGCAGCTCTGCCAACAGAGCATCTAGGCCTGGCCCCAGAGAGGATGGCCACTCAGCAGTGTCCTCCGGGCTGGGGCTGTCACCAGTGCCTCCCCATCCATACCCTCTTTTATTCATTCATTCATGCATTCAACTCCAAAATATGTAGCTGTCACTTATCCTGTGCCTGGCCCTGCCTTAGGTGTTGTGGGTACTCAGCAATGAGGAAAAATAAGCAGGGGCCTGGACTTCATGGGGCTTACAGTCTAGTGAGGGGAGCAGGGAGGGCTTATGAAGAACCACACAGATGGATGTGAGATTACAACTTGTAATCAACAGAAGAAAATAAAGAGCAGGATGTTGTCCATGCCTATACGATCCAGTAGTAGGCCAGGAAAGGACTCCAAGGAAGGTGGTGTGTAGGCCTGACCCTGAGAGAGAGAGAAGGCACCAGCAGGCAAAGAGAGAGAGGGAGATGGGTGCAGGAGGGTGGAGTGTGCCCCTGCCCCAGGCCCAGGCCCAGGCCATTTCCAAACCCTTTGCCTTGGAGGAGTCTGGCTCTCTGGGGCTCGATGCTTGCTGGCTTTCACTTGTCAAACAGACTCTCTGACTGCTGCCATTGACTCTTCTCAACACCAACTCTCAGACCACGTGCATCAGAGCTGGCCAGAAAATTCAGTAAAATGTAGATGCCTGGGCCACACCACCCCAACAGAGACCTGGATTTAGTGCGTCGGGTAGGAGCCTAAGGATCTGCATTTTTTAAAAAAGATTTTATTTATTTATTTGACATAGACAGAGAGATCACAAGTATGCCAAGAGGCAGGCAGAGAGAGAGAGGAGGAGGAAGCAGGTTCCCTGCAGAGCAGAAAGCCCAATGCAGGACTTGATCCCAGGACCCTGAGATCATGACGTGAGCCAAAGGCAGAGGCTTAACCCACTGAGCCACCCAGGCGTCCCTGATAATTTGCAGTTTTAACAAGGTTTCCAGGTCATTTTTATGTTTCTGGAACTTGAAAAATCTCTTTACATTCTACTGAAGTTTAAGAATATAGGTGAGGTTCAGTGGGATGAGGTCCAGAGCCAATGACCAAGAAAGAATTCTTGAGATATTTTTGGTGCAAAATGGTGGCTTATTAAAGCATGGGGACAGGAACTGTGGGCAGGAGGAGCTGCTGCCCCAGGGTTGAGGGGTGGCAGGTTATGTACCATGGGGGTAGGGGAAGGAAGAGGGAAGTTTCAATAGAACTTTCATATGCTAAGGAGGACCTACAAGATACCAGAGGCCCTGAGGTCAAGGTCATTTTTCCTCTAGCAAGGTATTAACATTAAGATAGTTGGGAGATTCCTAAAGAATGTCAAATTTGTTCCACCCAGGAGTGGGAGTGGGGGAAGGTTGGGGGGGTGTCAGCTTTTGCTTTGTCCTCAGCCAGCCTTCTGTTCCCTCATCATTCCCCCCTGAACAGTTTTGACCCTTAAATCTTTAAGGTAGTTGAAGGTGGAAGGTCTCATCTTCTGTAACTTCTTCATGCTGAACAGGGGTGTAGAGTTGTCCCTACCTACTCGAGTCAACACTGGTCATTTGGGGAATGTGTAGGAGAGTTATGAAAGACAGAGGCAGGGGAGATTGCTCAGGTGATGTTCCCAAGTGGAAAGGATCATCTGTGGAAGTTATGGCAGGGAAGGAGTCAACACCAGGTGAGGAAACAGCTAAACATGATCAGTGTAACAAAAAGAAAATGAAGCTCAAGTAAGCTTTTTGCTAGTTGACAAAAAAACTTTTTCTGGTCCAGGAGTTTAATCAATCATTAAAGGAGAGAGGGATGGTTTAAAGTGCTAAGTTGAGTATGTCAGAACCCAAGAAATATTTTGTGATAGTCTGGAACATATACATAGTATTTTGTTTTTGTGATAACACAACTTCTACCTTGTGTGGCAGTTAAAACATCCAATGCCATTCTATTTTGTAAAGCTGCTTTACACATTTGTATTACCATAGCATTTTCACAGAGAAATGCTACTTTGAGCGTCATTTAGGGCTGACCATGTACTTAGTAAGAGTTTCCATCCTCCATCCTCCAGTTCCAAAGGGGGAACAAAAGTGGATGTTAGTTGGTCATACCATCGAGATGGAACGAGTTCACCACTGTTTTAAGTTTTGGAAGGTTGGCCAGGTTGGTAATGGTTTTAAAAATGCATCTGTGACTCCAGGCAAAACCCAGAGTACAGTGGCCTGCCTATCCAGCCTGAGGGAAGCCATGAGCACAAGTTTGAGCCATATAACCATTGGTTCCCATTAGGAAACAGTCCTCCAGTTCTGGGTTTCTGTAACTGCAGTCAAGGTGTCGAGGGTTATTCAGTTTTGGAAAGCCAACTTTCTAATGTGTAATAAAAGGCAGTTCCTTGTTACTTTGTAGGGACCAAAGGAGTCCAAACCTAGGGACAATTTTCCTTCACAAAGTTTTTGTCATCTCCATAGCCTTTTTGCCCAAATCAGTGGTTTGGTATAAACTCTGTATTACTTTCATTGGTTCCTAAGGTCATATCCTTTGACATCCTTTGAAATGAATTACAGTTATCTCCTTAGGTAGGTGTACAGCTTTAAGAGTAATAATTTTAGTCCTGTATTTGATTGTGGAGTTATGGCTTGATAATAATCCCCCTTTTCTCCAAATTGCTCCATGGATATGTAGGACTAGGAAAGCATATTTAGAGTCAGTATTAATAGTAATTTTTAAGGCTTTGGCAATTGCAAAGTGCTAGTGAGCACTATGGCATACCCAGCTTTTCTCATTCTTTTTATGAAAATTATTGTCATCAGTAAACTGACAATCATTTGTATTTTTAATAGGGGCATCTTAAATCCAACCAACTAGAATAAGCAAGATCAATAACCTCTGAACAGTTTTGCTCTATAGAGAAAGAAGTACAATGGTCAGGTTCAGACATACAGGTAACTGGGTTTAAAGTTTGACAAGTTTTAAGTATTATTTCTGGCATATCTGTATTTAAGTTGGCCTTATTTAAGTTGGCCAGTACTTAAGTTGGCCTCCATCATCCAATGATGGCCTTTGGTTTCTAAGACAAATCTAGACCTGATGTTAAGTCTTTACAGTCAGGGACTGTCCCATACTGAGATTTAAGGCAACTTTTACCAAGAGCACTGTTCTATGCTTAGCTAAAGCCTTTGTTTGCAATTGTACCTCAACAGAGGTGGCTTCTAGGATAAATATGACTAAGGGATGAAACCATTAAGAAGCCCTTTGAGTGGTCCAGCACTAACAGTATCCTAATTACAAAGGATCACTGGAAAGTGGGAGAAAACTTGTCAAGAGATAAGGGGAGTCCCACATGCATCAGCCAATCCCATAATAAAGAAAGTGGGGCATCCATTATCTCCACAAGTCCATAGTTAATCCTATGGTGTGGGGTATGCTTCTGGCTTTTGGCAATTATCCTAGCCCCACAGAACTGGTCAAGGTGACAGTTAGGTTATACAATTGTTGGAGAATTAATCCCATTTTTCAGCTGTTTAAATAAGTATGTACACATGGGGTTCTGTTATTATGCCCACAGAATAATCAGCAGAAGATTGTCTCTAAATGCATTACTGTGGTAATTTCTCTTAAGTTTACCTCTAGCTGTCTAGCTTAGGTAAACAGCAAACATTTAAAGACAATCAAATCTAGAACTTAACATCCACAAATGTGTATTATTGAAACAATTTTCCTCTCTAAAATAACCCTCATCTCCAGAGATAGCCAAATTAGGACTAATTTATTTGAAAAAACAAGTCCAGTTCTAACAGATTTGGCCTAATTATTTACATTCGGCAAGAACAGAGAGTGATCATACATATCTTTTATAATCTGCTTTGCTGGAACTTCTTATAAGGAATCCCTAGGTTGAAGTTTTCATAGCCTCTCCAGGCCAGAAGCCAAGCCAAATACTTACCATCAGACATGCCTGAAATCCCTGTAGGGCTAGGAAAGCATATTTGGATTTAGGCAGATTCCTCTTCATGAGGTCCCCAAAGTATCCTGAGGTTCCTGAACCTTCCAGGAAGTGATATTCTTTACTCACCTGATGAGGCTTCTGGGAACTCTATAAGCAAGGTATCAGACCAACAGTTCCAAAGGGCTTTATGGATCCAGGTTTCATAAAGTCAACCTCTTTTCCTTAAAGCTGTCTGTTCACATCTGAGTTTATGAATGTCTATCTCAAATATGACATTCCAGTCAAAGCCTTGGTAAAATAACCAATGATTCCAATAGTGTCCTGTTAAAAGGAGAACAGATTCTTACTGAACTTATGCAAATGACTGATTGCCATGGAAAAAAGAATATTTACTGAGACCTTGAGTTTCAGGGGGTTCAGATAGAGAGAGAAGTTGAATGCTTTGATTTGTTTACAAATGATTATTTTTACATTTCTGTAAGTCACAGATAACTTAAGTAAAAATTTCCTCAGTGTGGAAGAGCAAACATTAGAGAACCAGCAATGTTTAAAATAAGACACAACACTATAATCTTTTAGTTGATTCAGTCCCATGCTACTAATTCTGGTTTAGTTTGAACGCAGCTTTAGTTAGTTCTGGAAATTCTTACCCATTTCAGTTTAATATACTGAATACCTGTATTTGTCCTGAAAGTCCTTTATATGAATTTCCTTTAAGGTGAACTCATTTCACAAGAGAATTAAAACAATTATAAATGACCAAAAAACTCAGAAATGGACATTGTTAATGATCTGATTCAAGAGTTCACTGTGATACAGAGTTTTTTCCCTTATTTCCATCAGTCTTAGTTACAGTTAGCGGAATTTTGTACTCTTAGAAACACCTTAATCTCTATTGAAGACTAAGTATTAACCAATTGTGAACTGTTACAACAGAATTCTTTAGATGGCAAATTTATGAATCAGTTAACCACAAAACATGTTTACCAACAGATTTAAATATCCTTAGTTTCTTTGCATTAAGTCAAAAGCACAAACCTATGTCCAGTAATCAATGCTTTAGCACTTTATCCTATTGGGAAAAGACCTAGATGTCTAACAAATTTAATTCCATTTGTCATCCAAGCAAAACTTTAAACTTTCAGGTTACCAAAGACTTTGAAAGCTATCTCAACAATTACCCATGAAAACTTTGAGACAGACAATGAACCATCAGTTTAGTCATCTTTTTGCTAACAAACTGCAAGAGATAATATGAACTTATTTGACCTTTAGTAAACCTTGACAGAATAAAAGTTTTATGTTTACTGCTGGTAACTTAAAAGACATGTTTATCTTAATTAAACCAACAAACTTAACTTAGCTAAAATACTGACTTTTGTTTCACCTGGGCCCACCCCATTTTCAATATTTACCTGAGATACGGGCGGGGAAATCTGGAGTGGGAGGTGTTAGGTGCAGGGGGTGCTCTTCTCGCTCCTTGGCAGTGAAGGGAGAAGGAGCCATGGTGCAGGAGGCACCAAGGATGGTCTAGAGGCCAGTTATGGAGGCCGCACCAAGTTGGTGCAGAAACAGGAGAAGGGGGAGACAGAAGAGACTAAGTGCTGCCAGAAGGCAGAGAAAGGATTCACAGTTTTAGAGTTCATCAGCCCCAACAGAGGTGCAGATGCCATGTTTTCCCACCAACAATTCAGGGCAAGGGGTGAGGCAGTCCACGTCGGGCCAGAGAAGACAGGGAATTTCCCCAAAACAAAGAGAGTTTCAGCAGCTGCTTGAGAATATTCCTTAAAGTCTCCATCTCAAGTTAGACTAACCCCAGTTGGCTCCAGTTATAGCCATTAATCTGGGAAATGAGGGCGGGAAAACCCCCACATCTTTTGGGAGGAATAGAGATAAAGTCAGAGTCCCCTTTGCTAGGGATGGCCTGCGTATCCTCCAGCAACCTGGGTTTACTAGGAGGAGGTTTACTTAAATAATTATCATCCACGATGTCAGGAGGGAGTTTACTAGCTGACCCATTTGGGCAAACACATTCTGCAAGAGACCCCTAGGTTGGGATCCTGGTGTAGAGCAATGAAGGCCTAAGTATGAGCAATGAAGTTATCCTGGGTTCATGTGCCCTGTTTTCTGCCAAGGAGATCTAACTGATTGATCCACTGAAGCCATAGAGTGTCCCAGGAGCTCAGTTCTTTTCTAAGTTTTACAATGCAAATTGTTTCCAGTGGGTTAAAAGGCACTCCAAGGTAGAGTTCTTGGGAACCAAAGAAGCCTATTGAGGTCACGCTCCCAGAAAAGTAAAGAAGTTCCATTGCCAAATCCCCTCCGACTCCTGGGTGGTGTCTCACACAGGATATATCAGAGCTTCCCGTGTGTCAAAAGCAACTGGAGACGTTCCTCAACAAGACATCGCTATTGATCATGATCCTGCCTTCCCCATGAAGGCATTCCTGCTGTAAAAGGCCCTGGAGGAGTGCCGGCACCCCTCCCCTACCCCATCGCATCCTAGGCTGCTGATGGGTGCCTGGTGAATGGACTAAAATACCGTGCCATGCCATACCATCATCTGTCCTGAAGGTTGCATACTGTTCTGCCATTTTAACCTATGGAAAATATTAGGAAAGTTTGGCAAGGGGAAATTACCCAATTTTATAGCTTTAAGTAGTTTGTAGAAGACACTGACAAGAAACAGTAAAGACTGAAATCCATCATGGTCTAAGCAACATTCCAACACATGTGGTTCTTACAGCCAACTTCCCTACGAAACGGTCCTTGGTTGGGTTTTAATTCAATCAGGTACTGGTTTTGGCCAGTTCCCAGTGGAGGTCCCACAGCCAGAAGTGGCTAGACCAGGGATGTGGAGGGGATCACATTAGATCAATCAGGAGGAAACCTCACACGGGGGTCTTAAGATTGGCAGCCATCCTGGTGACTTACTTGGCTGTCCCGTGTCCAAGACAGACAATTTTATACAAGAACAGGAATAAAGAGAGGGCATCAAGTTCCTCGGTCTTAATACCATTCCAGCCAGGGTACTAACTTCCAGTCAAAAGGCAGACATTCTCCTCCCTGTAAAGTAGCCACAGACTAGAGGACTGCAGCCTGAGCAATCCACATGAAAGTGTTCCAATAAGACCATACTCCTTGAAAAGCCCCTGAAATGAGACTAAAAGAAGATGAGAGAAAGTACTCATCAACTTTGCACTGAGGCTCTGAGTCCAGATGTAAGGACTCACAGCCCCACATTCGGGTGCCAAATAATGAAGTTTTAGAATGTAAGTGAGGTCTGGAGCCGATGACCAAGAAAGAATTCTTGCAACATCTTTGGTGCAAAACGGTGGTTTATTAAAGCATAGGGACAGGACCTGTGGGCAGGAGGAGCTGCTGCCCCAGGGTTGTGAGGGGTGGCAGGTTATGTACCATGGGGATGGGAGATGGAAAAGGGAGGTTTCAATAGAATTTTCATATACTAAAGAGGACCTACAAGATACCAAAGGCCCTGGGGCCTTGTCATTGTCAAGGTCATTTTTCCCTCTAGCAAGGGTATTAACATTAAGATAGTTGGGTAGATTCCTAAAGAATTTCACATATGTCCCACCCAGGACAGGGCAGGGGGAAGGTTGGAGGGTGTCAGCTTTTGCTTTGTCCTCAGCCAGCCTTTTGTTCTGTTCACTATATCATGGGGAAGATGGTTTGGTGGCAAAAAAACAAGCTATTAAGTTATTGCCCATATTAGGAGGCTGGGTTAAATAGTAACTATCTCTCAAGAGCCTTCTGTGGTCCCTGCATGTGATTGTTTAATGTCAGGCTCTGAGAAATGTGGGTTCCTTCATTTTGGACTTTCTGAATGGTTCTTTTCTTAGGGTTACCAACTGTTCCAGTTTGTCTGAGATTCTCCTCATTGTGTAAGTGAAACTTCCATGTCCCAGGAAATCCTTCAGTTTTGTCAAACCAGGATGATTGGTCACTTCAGTTTCTGAGAGAAATACACAACAAGATTTACCTTAAAAATGGAGGAGTCACTACAAGTGCCCCTATATCCTTCTGGCCAAAGTGCTCCTTACCTGATAAACTTGCCTTCTCATCTATTTAGAAAATGCTACATGGAGTGCTTCTCCCTGCAGCTTGTCAGCAGGTGCCCTCCCTCCTTTTTTTCTTTTTTCTTTTTTTTTTTAAAGATTTTATTTATTTATTTGACAGACAGAGATCACAAGTAGGCAAAGAGACAGGCAGAGAGAGAGGAAGGGAAGCAGGCTCCCCGCCAAGCAGAGAGCCTGTTGTGGGGCCCAATCCCAGGACCCTGGGATCATGATCTGAGCGGAAGGCAGAGGCTTTAACCTACTGAGCCACCCAGGCACGCCCCTGCTCTCCTTTTTCTTTCTGGACAGGTATCATATCAAGAAGGAACCATGACAAGACAGCAGGTCCCACAGTATGAGCAAGGTGCTAGAAATGGAAACACCAAGTCTTCCCTGAGGGCTAAGCCCTGGATCTAGAAACCAGAGCTGAAAGGAAGTATCAGCTGCCAGACTCACAGGGTAATAGAAAAGAAGACAAATAGCATCACCATGGCAACCAGCCTCCAAAGGCCCTCAGCAACTGCTCCTTTCTATACAAGATTTCCCCAAACAGGGATATTTCTTACATTCTTGTTTTTCTTTTCATTAAAGATGTTAATTTTAACTTTCATTTTTTTTTCCATTTTATTTATTTTTTCAGCGTAACAGTATTCATTCTTTTTGCACAACACCCAGTGCTCCATGCAAAACGTGCCCTCCCCTTTACCCACCACCTGTTCCCCCAACCTCCCACCCCTGACCCTTCAAAACCCTCAGGTTGTTTTTCAGAGTCCATAGTCTCTTATGGTTCGCCTCCCCTCCCCAATGTCCATAGCCCGCTCCCCCTCTCCCAATCCCACCTCCCCCCAGCAACCCCCAGTTTGTTTTGTGAGATTAAGAGTCATTTATGGTTTGTCTCCCTCCCAATCCCATCTTGTTTCATTTATTCTTCTCCTATCCCCCTACCCCCCCATGTTGCTTCTCCATGTTCTCATATCAGGGAGATCATATGATAGTTGTCTTTCTCCGATTGACTTATTTCACTAAGCATGATACGCTCTAGTTATTTCCCCTCATTTGTGCTTAATGTTCCAGTAACAATTTAGCCTCTCCTCACTCTCTATCCCCTCCCTCTCTCTACCAAACCTTTTATTCTCCTGTCTCCCCATCTCTCCTTTCCCTTCTATCTCCTTTGTTGATTCTCCCTGTCCCCACAACTTCCTGTCCCTTTACTCTTGAGCAATTTTTCTAACTATCTCTTCTCCAGAGCTAATCCTTCATCAGGATGTTTCATCAGCTGCTGTTCTAACAACCTAACAAGTTTGGTCTTTGGTCTCTGGGTGAGCATTATATGCTACTCCCTCCAAATCCCACATTTTCTGTTCTGGTATCCCCAAGCTGGTCGTGGGGCACAGAGCAGTAAAACCACTTCAGCCCAAAAAGCAGGTGAAGGGGAAAAAGTGTTCCAGGGTTGAAAACAATCAAAGTTTATCACATGCTGACTGTACCAGGTTCTATAATCACATTTAATCTTCATGACAACCGTGATGGCACAGGTCTTACTTATTATCTCACTTAGCAGATGGAGAAGCTGAGACTTAGACTTGGTAAGTCTCTTATAAGAGGTTACACAACTAGTAAATGGTAGAGCAAGGATTTAAACCCAGGTAAACAAGCAGGAAAGCCTGCTCCTTTCATGACTATTTTCAGAAAAGGGTTAGAGAGGGAAGCTCCCATCCTGACTCATTGAATGGGAATGGGGTCCAGGCAAATCCTTTAATCAGCATTTTTAGAAGGGGTCTGGTCAAAAAAAATGTCCTAGACAACAAACACATGTCTTTCTGCTTAAGTGCATGGGAGGAGCATTGGAGCAGAAAAAGGAGCAAGGAGGTTGAAGAGCCATCACTGTGAACCTCTTCTCTCTTCAGACATTCAGTTTGTGTATTTACTTTATTCATCTAACACATGTTCAGCAAGTATTTCCCATGAGTCAGGCTCTGCTCTTCCTATCCATAGGCACCTTGTTGTTGTGGAAAGACTTTTGGGTACTAGAAGCCCTTTTTATGAGGCCTAGCTGTCCACTTGCCATGTCTGATCGTGTTTCTAGGGATAAAAATACTTGTAAACTGATGAAAATCATAGCTCTGGAAGTACCTGACATGGTGCCTGACATAAGAGGGGCCATCTTTGTAGAGGCAGAATCACTGCTACATGGGAAAGTTCCACCTGAAACAAAGGGGTTGGTGCTGAATGCTTCCAGAGATGTAATGGATCTGGGAGTTCTGGGCCCTATAACAACTCTCTCAGGAGTGGGCTTTCTCAAAGCAAGAGAGGGAATGGGATCTCATGGCTTGTACCAACTCGCCCTTTGTTTTCTAAATTGCTTACTTCTTGTGGTTGAAGAGGCCCAGCCAACTGTAGAACACAACATTTGGTCCTGACACCAATCTTCTATGCTGATGAGGTCTCTAGATAACAAAAGACAGTGCTGAGACAACATAATTTTTTATCATCATTATTATAATGGTATGATGTGCTCAGGGTTGCAAGGGACTTCGGCCTCATAGAAGAGGGTTTAAAGAAATTGAGTAAAGGATGCCTGGGTGGCTCAGTTGTTTAAGCATCTGCCTTAAGCTCAGGTCATGATCCCAGGATCCTGGGATTGAGTCCTGCATTGGGCTCCCTGCTCAATAGGGAGTCTGCTTCCTCCCTCTACCCCATCCCCCTACTCATGCCCTCTCTTTCTCTCTCTCTCTCTCTTTGTCTCTCTCTCTCTCACACACACACACCCTCTCTCTCTCAAATAAATAAATAAAATCTTTAAAAAAGGAAATACATGTTTAAAAAAGAAATTGAGTAAAAGGGAGGTGGATAGCAAGATATTCTAAGGAATCCATTCATTTCTGTTTCTCTTTCTTGTTCTCTCTCCTTTTCTCCTCTTCTTTCATTTTTTTCCTCAGCTCTTTTTTAAGGGGGTGGGGAGGAGAATGAGTTACTGAGTAAACAGTGCAGGAAGCAATTTGTGTGTGCATAATATAGCTGACTTGTGGGTTAATATAAAAGGATTCCCTTGGCCTTACTGCTGAACCTTTACTGCAGAGTAGCAACTCGGGATCACCCTGGCCTGGCCTGTGCTTTGCTGGGAAGAATTCATGGCTACCAGTTGCAGCGCAAAATGTAGGTGTGCACATGCATGCCACATGGAGAGAGGCATAGGAAAAATGTCACAGAGCACAATATGGAGGACTGGTTTGAGCTTTTGGTAGAAGGAAGTAATTTTATGGGGAGCAGGTGCCTTGGAAACAAAAGGTTCTGAGATCTACTTTCAGCTCTGCTCCAAATAACTAGAGCTCCATGAGCCTATCATCTCACTCTTATTGTCCTTTCTTAGGTTTTCAAAAAGAGGGGATAGATTTGATCTCTAACATCCTAGCCATTTTTTTTTCTTTTGAGAGAGAGAGAGTGAGTGCATGGGTGTGGGGGTGAGGTGGAGGGGCAAAGGGAGAAGGAGGGACAGAATCCCAAGTAGTCTCCATGCCCAGTGCTGAGCCCCATGTAGGGATTGATCTCATGACCCCAAGATCACGACCAAAACCAAAATTAAGGCTCAGATGCTCAACTGACTGAGCCACCCAGATGCCCCTATCCTAGCTACTTCTAACATTCAATGACTTGATGGTTGTGCATGAAATTTTGAGAAAAATTCTAGCCCTTCTTCATTTGCCCCATGCAAGTCTCTCTTGTTGAATTTTAGTCTCCCTTCCCCATTCCTCACATTAATATGTTTCAAGCACCAAATGGAAGCTACAAGGGACTTCTAAATCACCTGAGAAGGCAGTCAAGTTTCTATCATCTCTATTGATGGCAGGTTGGGCCAAGCTTCTGCATGAAAACATTAGAAAGAACTTGGATGTCAACTTCATTTTCCTGCCACTCAATTCAAGCACAGAGCAGGGTTGAAGAGGATAGGTGGTAGGGGGCTGGAATCCGTGGAGCAGAACAGAGAAGAATCAAGTCATTTGGGGAAAAATAGCTGCTGTATTAATTTCATCCATGATTCTTCTGGTGGCTGAAAAGATTCCCTTACCACTTGGAGACCACGTCATCAATTACTACAGCAATGTTTGATTTGGGAGGAAGTACTGAATTGTGAATTCATTGTACACTGTCCCTTAGTGTATTAAGGATCCGATTTGTTCTCACTTGACTAGAGCAGCCAGTTGGGGGATAGACCAGTCTGGCTTTGTCTCCTGGATTAGTGGCAAATTTGTTTGACCTTTGAGAAAAGGAACTTATTCCATGGCCAATCTCTGTGAAAGGCAGGCTGGAAAAAGTGCAGTATTTTCCTACAAAAGGCTCCAGAGTATCCTTTGTCCTTTTTCCACTCTCTATTCACTTCCAGAGACCAGGGGGAACTGCATAGCAGAACTGAGTCCTATGATAAAGTAATCACTGTATTTCTTATTCTCCCCTCTTCAGATGAAGAGACCTACCTTCATCCTCACCGGGTATTAGTAGACTTCAGTTCATCTCTGGAAGAAGACACTACGAATGTGCAGGTAAGTAGAGGTTTGAGTAGGTGCGGAGCACAGGAGAAGCCAGAGACTGAATACAGAATTAGACGTGAGATAGGCATCCAAACATTTCCTGGCTACCAACTACAAAAAGAATCTCACTGTTATCGCTGCTTCAGTCTGTCTTATTGGTTGGCTTGATTTTTACCAACTTGTAAACATAATATAGTTATGTTGGGAAACTAGAGGCAGAATGAGAGTATGGGTGCAGGATGTCAGGGAGAGAAGACAAAGATGAACAGTATTGTGGGTCTTCATTTTCCCATCTGTAAAATGGATCTAAGAGAGATCAGTAATAGCAGATCAGGTTGAAACTAACAGTTAAAGACACTGAAATGTACCTAATTATAGTTATGAATCTCACCAACTTGGAACAAAGCATCTTCTCTACCTCTGACAAGTTGGAAGCACTTGAATGCCAGAAACTTCTCTCCCACAACCATGAGAAATTTTTTTTGAGTCTCCATGGGAACAAAAGAACCCTCTCATAGTAAGGAGATGAAGAGGACCCTTTGATACCATTAAAATTTACGGTGGTCTCTGTTATATCCTAGGGTTTAGTCAACACAATTAACTTGAGCTAAGACTCCCCACGCACAGGATTTTATTCTATTTTATTTTCTTTTTAGCAGCACTGTTAACAGCTTCTCCAGGATATGGTGTCTGGTCTGAGGCATATCTCTTTAGTTTAGTTTTCTCCAGGAATCTTCTGACTGCTGCAGGTTACTCCTTGATCTTGGATGGAATCTCAGCAAACTTTTTGCCAGGATCTGAGACATGAAAAAAAAGAGCCTCTTCAAATTCTCTCCCTCTAGTAGCTCAGCATAAGCTGAGTTCTCCTGCCCATGCTTCCGGTTTCCTCCTGGATGCTTCTCTAAAGCACAAAAATGTTCGTCCTTATTCAGTGAACCTTCTAAATGGTCCTCTTCTACTCCATTCTCCCATTTCATAGACGTGGTTCTGAACATGGAAAATAATTTGGTCTCTCAAGTGCTTTTGCTTAAAGTGATGCAACTGAGCTGACTTCCCTGGCTTTGAGCCACTGTTTGCCTGAAAATGTCAAGACCTCAGCATCCTATTTGTCTTTCCTGAAACTGGACCATAATTGAGGTTTGTTGAACTGGTTTTGCAGTTGTGAAACAGCACCTGCCTTTGACTCAGCAGTGGGCATATCGCTGTGGAAAGTGAGGGGATTATAGAACACGTGGGATGTGATTCATGGTAGAAAGGCAACGTGAAGGTTACAGAAAGAAACTGACAACGGGCAGGAAAGAGAAGTCAGAGTTCTCAAAACACTGCTCTCTTGGTTTGGACAATGATGTTGCTGACAGTGCAGGAGTGGGTGGCAGCAAAAACTGGTGTATGTGACCTGTGAGGTTTAGTGTAGAATTTTGTCTGATTAGCATCTCTGGTGACTCTTTGGGAATGACTGTCATTGATTAGAATCTGTCGCTTTGGGCCATATGCAGCATAAACTTTGCAAAATGAATTAACCCATCCTGTACAAAGACACATAGTTTAATCTGGCACCTTACCTAGGGATTCCAATTATTCTGTATAAGTGACTGTGGCTAAAGGGGCTTCATTAGTACAGTACATGTAGAAGCCAAGGCCACAAACCAAAGAACAAGATCCACCTGCACTTAGGATGAAAAGGACTACTTATCACACCCCAACTTCATCATACACCACAGTCATACTCTTGGATATTAATTGCTGGTTGCAAGGGCATTGTCTTCAGATTATCAAGAAGTGCTCTTGTAAATTTGTGCTCGTCTGCATGCACACATGTGCATATATTCAGATAGAAGTGCAAGATTAAGCTAGTGTGTTTTTCTAATGTTAAATTTCTAAGTCTTGCCATATAAAATTTGCTGCTTTAACTGTAACTATATGATTGGTAACATTAAGGCAAATTCAGCTTTTTGCCTAATTCTGTGTGGTCACCAACTAAGCTTTTCCTTACTTCAGTATCCAATGTCCCATTGCAGTAGACATTGAAATTATTCATGGTAAAATAAAAAAGGAAAGACAAAGAAAATACAGAAAGATGGACACAAAAGCAGGCTGAAAGAAAGAAAGGAAAGACAAAGACAGGAAACAGGTGGGGAGGAGAGAGAGAATCCTATATAATTGGAGGTTACTTAGAGAAGCACCACAGCAAGAGTCATAAGTGTGCTGTCCCCTAACTCTTCTAGTAAGGTGTTATTAGTAGTCACAGACAAATACATATGTACTACCAGAGATACTCATGGGACTTGGACATGTGTATTCTGTTTTGGGTTGGATTATTGAAGGATAAGCTTCTTGGTGGGGGTGAGGGGGTGGGGGGTATCTGGAAAGTGATGACCTGTCTGATGTTACTAGCAGACTGATTCTGGGATGGATGGAAATGAAGGTCATTCCTGTAGTCTCTCTTTTTCTCAGGACATGGAATAAATGCCCAACTCAAATTCTGTGAGAGATACTCAGGCCCTGAGGCACTGCTGATAACCCACGCAGAACCTTCTTTAGGAAGGAATTATATTACTATCCTACTGGAATGTAAGCTGCATAAGGGCATGGACTTCATCTGCTTTGTTCACTGCTCTATGTCAAGCACCTAGAACATCTGGCATATGATTTGCACTCAGTAAATATTTGTTGAGCACATGTGTGAATTGGTGGGAAAGTGATCCATTCCAAACAGTAAATATTTATTCATCTTTCCAAGTTCTGTTCCTTTTAGGTTATGTAAGGGCTTCACACCTTACAGGGTATGGATGATCGCAATTTCCAAATGAGTGAAATAAGATATTCATGAGCTTGTTCACAAGCGAAAAACAATTGACTTTCAAGGCTAGAGGCACGACATGGTCTTATTGTCTCTAAAAAAGAATGTTTCAGAGTTATAAGAGCCAAGAGAGAAGGAGAGTCAATGCAAACTCTGTGGGAAATCTTAATGAAAATCTCTTGCACGCCAAGTGAATTGCTCTCAAGTGGCTGATTGGATGAGGAATGATTCTGAGGGTCCAGCAGGGGATAAATGATGCATACCTGTGTGCTATCCAATGCACCTCCCTTGGCTGGGGCCTACATCTCTGTTATCCCCTGAAGACAAAAGAGAAACCCTAACAACAGAGGTGGTACCATTCCTCCTTGGTGCTATCCTGGTGTTAATACCTAGTTTTTCTTTGAGGACTGGGAAGAGTTCAGTAAATATCTCTACAGGCTCCCCCCAAGTTTAGATACCTTAGGCTCTGTCTGTAAAACCCATGCCTGAGATATTCCATAAAAAGAGGAAAGGCTTATCTTTGAAACATCAGACTTAAAACCGTCACTCTCCAAAAGCCTTAGGAGAGTACAGAACATGTCTAACACAACTGCCATTTTGTTCTTCCTTCTTCCATCTGAGTTGAGGACTGTGAAGCTCCCAGTGCCACTAATACCCACACACGTGATGCATGTCTCCTTGAGTCGGAGGGCAAAGGGGCTTCCCACCTTTGCCCGCAGTACTCCTTTAGCAACAGAAATTGAGCCTCCACTTTTGAGTAAACTCTCACATACTTGGAGGTTGAAAATGATCCTGAAAAGAAAAACTCACACACAGCAAAAGATGCAGCCTTGCTCCTTGGAGATCCAACTGAAACACCCTGGGCCTTGTCAGCAGATTTTTTAAAAGGCATTTGTCTTTTATTTCACCCCCCTCACCACCACTACCACCACCACCAAAAAATCTTCTTATCTCAATGCTTCTGAGAAGTATCTAATGCTCTGTGTGTTTCATCAGACTGGGGACAGATCTTGCCTTTTGAAGTACCCCTCAAATCAGTTTCTACTTTAATAAGTGGGATAGGCAATATAAGGGGTTTGGGTGCAGGAAGGTATGTCAAATGATTCTCCAAACTTGTCTCCAAAAGTTAGCCCTAGAAATCACTAAATTAACCAAATAATACCCAATCTGACAGATATGCTCCCCTCAGACTGAGGTTTCAGGAAGCCTGCTTATCAGGAGGGCACAACAGCAATTTTCCTTGCATAGGGCTGAAATGTGACAGACTCTTTCCTGGAATGAAACATTTATGAAAATGTGCTTAATCCATTTTTAGCAGCTCAGTAGTTTTTTTCATGATGGAATAATATTTTCCATCCTGAAAAACATTTTACCTACCGTAGCTTCTACACGACCTCAACATCACAATACAGCTGGTTCTCTGGGCTGGTGTGGCAGTCAGTTGCAAAACAGAAAAAGGGTATGAACATTTTGGAATGTGGAGAATCATATCCATCATAGGTTGATGATAAGAAGAGAAAAGAGTTATGGGGCAAGGCTGAACACAATTTTGTACCCTTCCCAGGTCAGAAAATGCTAAAGTCATCTTCAGAGAGTGTGGCTTCCTGTTAGCACAGGAACTCTTGAATGGGCATCTCCCTTGCCTCTTGTCAATTCCTAGAAGAAATTACCCAGTTCTTTGCCGCCTCTCCTTCCCTTCTTCTCCCAAAAAGTTGGTTTTCACAACCCTAGGAAAGCCATACCCCTTCATCATGCCAGCCACACATTTGGTCATCCCTGCAGCCTCTCCTAAGAAAGGATCTTTCCTCCGGCAAGCTGACCCTGTTATGCTCTCACCACTCAGGGATCCCATGGGGCACATAAGAGGTAAAACTGAGACAATGCACCAGTCCCCAGGGGCCTATAATTTCCATTAGCCAAGAATTTCAGATGACTGAGTATGAGGCCACAGGCCTAAGGGGCAAGGGAATAAAAGCAGCTTCCTCCTTTCTCTTTATTACCATTATCTCATGCTGGCCCTCTCTCTGAGTGTCAAACTCATCATTCTAGCTTGACAAAGATGCAGAGGCACTAGGCTCAGGAAAGCATCTCTGAGTGCCCAGGATGCATCTTATAAGAAACATACACTAATTACATATAATGTGCAATGCTCTAGGCTGGGACCCAGGAAGTTGGTGGATAATATGTCTCTGCCTTCAGGAAGTGCATGACATGGCAGCGGAGAGAGGTAAGTAAGCAGGTAGCTAAATATGATGAATGCTGTGAAGGGGGAAGACCAGGGTCCTGTGGGAACACACTGGAGGGTCTCCTAACCCAGACTTGAGTGGGGGTGAGGGTACTTCAAGAAGTCTTTCTTGAGAAAGTGAAAATAAAGCTTAGTTTACAGGAATGGGTAAGAGTGGCAGGAAAAGTGTTTCGGTAGAAGGAACATGTGAAACTACCCAGAAGCTGGAGAGAAAGGTGACTCTAGACACATCAGTGGGACAAACAGAGTGACCAGATCATGCAGCACCTTGAACTTCAGCTTGAGAGCAAGAGGGAACCATTGAGGCAGGGGAAATGACATGATAAGGTTTGGTACAAGGTGTGAATTATGCAGAGGAGACAAGTGCCTCCCCACACCCCGACCTGCCCTTAGTTTCCTAATCAGGAGCTTCGCCAGGAAAGCCTCTATAAGGCTTACTTCTGGCCTTCAGCCTGTGAGTGGGCATTGTGATGCTTACCAGAAACAAGGATGGAGGGTGAACAGGCAAAGAGGCTGCTAAAAATGCTAAAAATTTTAAGGAAAATTTCCTAAAAATTTTTAGGAAAATTAGTACTTTGGGGTTTTTGTACTTACTAGTCATATAAACATTAGTTGAGGCTTGTAATGTCTTTAGTCCCAATTCCAAAAGCCCAAAGCCCCAAGGCCCCCATCAACCTTTCACTGTGTATTGTTTAAAATGATCTTTCTCTGTCATTTGTGATTTAAAAATCCTTCCTCTTAAATAATGCAGCCCAAAGGAGAGGCAGTGCAAGTTGTTACCTTGTCATCATTACTCCCTCCAACAACCCAATGGGCTCCCCTAGACGATCTTGAACCCCCCCCACAAACCCCATCTGGTGATGCTGAGGGGGTAGGGCTGCCATCAGCTCTAGAACTGACCCTGTAAAGAGGCACTTTCCTTTCCCCTGTACACACTCAGAACTCAGCAGAGCTGATGTGAGGTTTTCTGTCAAAGAAGAAATGAAACCCCTTGGCTTCTCAGTGTTGAAATTTAGAAGAGAGTGAGAGAATAGAGATAACAGTGAGGTTGAGAGAGAAACCAGGGATGGATAGAAAGTGAGGGCCAAAGAAGAGGGGAAGACAGACTCTGAAGGTGAGACCCAGAGAAGAAACAAGGAGGGAGGTGGACATGGAGAGAGGAGAGATGGATAAAAGCATCAGGGAGATGGGGGAAGAGAGTGGAGGAAAAGAGAGAGGGAGAGGCACTGCCCTGGGGGAAGTCCCAGAGCAGCTGAGCTGCTGCCTGGGCAAGTCTGGGGAAGGGTCTACCAAGAGACATGTGGCTGCTAAAGCACCCCGGTACTATTAGCAAATAGGCAGAGGCCAGGGAGGAGAGGGAGAGAGACTCACCCTCCAGGCCTCTCTCAACCATCCAGGAATAGATGACCACGTCATTGCTCTTGGCCCTTCAACTCCTCTGAAGCTTACAAAGCTTGCTGTGTGCAGGCCTGATGTGACCCTGCCAGGGACACCTATCCCTTCCCATAGCCAAGCTGGGCTGGGGGAAGGTATCAGGGAAAGGAGGTCTCCAAGATCTATGGAGGGCTGTCCAAGCTGACCAGAGACAACTTGAAGGAGGAAAGCAGGCAGGGAAAAGGATGGGCAACTACAAGGATGAAGGAGATGGAGCAGGTAGAAAGACAGATGGACAGACTGACAGACAGGCAGACCCCCATATGAAGAAGATTTCAAAGTTCCTCTGTATCATCCATGCCCTGTGCCTTCATCCAGAGGGTTGAGGAAAAGCCACCCCTGTCCTCCGCCTCCTTCTGGCCTCCTCTCAAACCTGAAGCTGTCAGACTGAGAAAACCTAGTGGCTCCGCTTAAATCCTCTCAGGTCTTTTTCCCTCTTATAAAAATCATTAGGACATTAGAGCTCGGCCCCAGCTTAGCTTCAGGCTAAAAGTGATGCTGCTGGGAGCTGGGAGCAGCACAGCCTGCATGTGCTCCTCCAGCTGGAGAGTTAGAAGATGGACAACACACCTCCAGCCCTGTCCCAGCAGCAAAGGCAGCCCAAGCTCCTCCCCGCACACGGACCGACCCGCTCTGAACCCCACTCCACTGCCGGCGACTGTACCTTTAAATTGCTGCTTTCGGAGGGTGCATCCAGGGGGAGGTGAGAGGATTCTCTCCTCCCTCCCCTCCAAGACTCTCCAGGGTTTGGATATTGCTGCCCAAAGAGAATCTCCTTCAGCTCCCTGGCAGATGGGCTAAGAGCCTCTGGAACCCCAGGCGAGCCAGAGCAGGAGCCCGTAGGGTTATCTGTGTCAGGATCATTTCCAGGAGAATAGTTCTGGCCCCTGACTGGTAATGGCAGGGCAGAGAGAAGAGAGCAGAAGAGGAGAGAGAGCGCACAACTCCTAGCCCGGCCCAGCGGGCTCCTTGTGAGCAGACCAAGTTGGAAGAAGGCTCTGTCTGTACTTTCTGCAGCATTCCTCCTGCTGGGATATCTCTCTCACCTTGGCAGCCAGGCTGACAAAGGGCTCCAGGGTCCCTGCAGAATGACAACTCTTGTTCCTGCAACCCTCTCCTTCCTTCTCCTCTGGACCCTGCCAGGGCAGGTCCTCCTCAGGTGAGCTGAGTCGGGGTGAGAAGGAGGTGCATGCAAACACTGGCTTGGGGCAGCAGAGGCATCTGGCACAGTTTCCTCTAAGTTTACAAAAAGCCCACAATCCAGAGGGTTCCAAAGAAGGACACACCCTCCCCTAACCAGGACCTAGGAGCCTTTCACGAGGAATGCCAAAGCCCCAGAGCTGGTGGGAAGCCTTCTGCATGGATGAGAGCTTCCTGGGCCTGGGTAGGGGCAAGGTAGCTGAGCCCCAGAACAGATGCCATCTGTCTTGCCTTCCTTGCTTATCTTCCTACCATCATGGCCACACACTGCTCAGATTCCTAAAAATGACACCACCATCTGTCAGCTGTCCACCAAAGAGGCTTCAGGTAGCAAGGGTTTGCCTTAAACCGTATCAGGAGGAAGCTGGGCTGAGCAAACCTTGGCCCTCTGCTGTCACCCAGCCAGTGCACACATGGCTTCTTTCTGTCCCAAAGGGGCACTCAGTGCAGTCATTTCCTGGGTTTTTGAGGGCAAGACATGTTTTGGACTCCCTGTAGATGTTCCCCTCCTTGTCCCTACTTTCTCATGAGACCAGGAGCCAGTCAAGATGGACCAGGTGAGTTGAGTAGGAAAGATGACTGTGGCTTAGGCCTACCTGGTCCTAAAAAGAGTGGAGGGGCCAAGTACCACTGCAACAGACCTCTTCCTCCTCTTACTTCAAGTAGCACACTGAGACGGTTTGATTCTGAGGTGCCTCCTGCCTCACTGCTTGCAGACACATTGGCTGGGAGGAAGGCAGGGATCCAATATGTGTGGGGCAGCAAACTTCCTAAGAGCAAAAAGTAGCTCAAAGTAGAATGGCAGCTTAGCTGGAGTTGGTAGGAGAATGCAGGCAGAAGGGGGAATGAAAGGGGGGGGGGGCTCATTGGCCCTCCTGGAGGAGAGACTGCCTCAAGGCCCAAGCTTTGATGGCAGCATTTCCACTTGAGCCAATACAGCAAGGCAGGATCTTAGGAAGTCTTGAGTTTGAATCCTTTATTGTGCATATGGAAACTGATTCTTAGAGATGCGGAATGACCTGTCCAAGGTCACTCAGGCATCCAGTAGCAGAATCAGTGTTCTCCCCTACCCCACCCCAAGGCCTTGCCTGAGCCAGATTTTTCAGCTCCAGAGCCTTCTATGTCCTGCCAGTACTGGGGAGTTTCCAGGAATGAAAGGGAGGAAAAAGTGGCTGCACACGGACTCTGCTTTCAGGCCCATAGACAAGGCAGCCCTAGAAAAGAATTCTGTGACAGAAGTTGGGGCCCAAGACAGCTGAGCCCACAGCCTGTCACAGGGTCCTGGGGCTGGGACTACCAGGAGAGGTGACCTTAGCGTGGGGCTGAAGACGGTGGCAAGGGTCTGGCTGCTCTATGTACAGGGCCATGTGGCCTCCCAGCAGGCAGATGGCAGGCAGCCAGGAGAAGCACCTGGCCAGCAAGGACACCCTGTGGTGAAGCCACAGACTTCTGCTGCTCTAGCACCACTGCCACCCCTCTTGGATTTCCAGAGCCTGCTTAAGCCACCTGCTCTGCCAGCCCCAATTGGGGCCACACTGGCCTCTGTTCCCAGTGTAAGGGCTTCCTCCTGTTCAGAGGATTCAAGAAGGCAGAATTCTAGGAGGTCAAGATGTGTCTTCCACTGACCTTCTCCCACTCTGGTTCCTTGGCAGCCTACCCTGGCATTGTAGATGGACTTAGTTCTGAAGTCAAAAGCTCTGGGTTAGAATCTTGGCTTTACCATTTACTAGCCATATGATCACAAATAAGTCACTTTACTTGCTGATCCTCAGTCTCTTCATCTATATAAGAGGAATAATAACAACCGTCATCTGGGAGGACTGATATGAGAACTAAACTAGATAAGGTAAGTAGAGTGTGTAGCATGGTGCCTTGGTTATTCTTATTATTTAATGGCTCGTGGTGCATATGATCTATATGACCTCAGATGGTACATAGATGTAAACATGTAAACAGGGGGTCGTTGGCTCAAAGAGAGCTGGACCCAGAAGGACAGCAGTCACCCTCCCTCCGTGCCCCAGAGTGTGGCTAGTACACTAGTGGCAGTGGGGGAGCTAGCTCTGGTGGCTAGAAAAATGGTGGTGGCAGAATGGAGCAGGAGGACCAGGCCCAGCCAGGATTTCAGCCTGAGCTCAGCCCTGAGCCCCAACCTGCCCTTCAAGGCTGAGATTCTAGTCCCTAGTCTAGCTGTTGGCTGGTAAGCAGATAAGCAAGCATGTGGAAGGGGTGTTGCTGCTCTTAGAAGGAAACTTGTCAGGGGAGAAGGGGCCGGCCTCAAGGTTAGGACAAAGCACACTGGTCCCTTACTCAAAATCAAGTTGTTAGGAGGAAAAGATGGAAATTGACCTTCTCGATGTAGCCATCCTACTTGGAAGTCCTTCTCATGCTCCTAGAGCCCTGCTTTCTCACCTATTTTGTTGTCAAAGCGAGTTTACAATCCTGCTGCTGCCCCAACCATGAACTGAGGTCCAGCTCAAAACATAGTTTCCTCTAGTGCAGCCACTCTGGAAAACAGTATGGAGGTTCCTCAAAAAGTTGAAAATACAGCTACTCTACAACCCAGCAATTGCTCTACTGGGAATTTACCCCAAAGATACAAATGTAGTGATCTGAAGGGGCACGTGCAGCCCAATGTTTATAGCAGCAATGTCCACAATAGCCGAACTATGGAAAGAGCCTAGATGTCCACTGACAGATGAATGGGTAAAGAAGAAGTTTGTGTGTGTGTGTGTGTGTGTGTGTGTGTGTGTGTGTGTGTGTGTGTACACACACATACATACATACAGTGGAATATTATGCAACCATCAAAATGAAATCTTGCCATTTGCAACGATGTGGATAGAACTAAAGGGTATTATGCTAAGTGAAATAAGTCAATCAGAGAAAGACAATTATCATATGATTCACTGATATATGGAATTTAAGAAACAAGGCAGAGGATCATAGGGGAAGAGAGGAAGTAACAAAACAAGACAAAACCAGAGAGGGAGACAAACCAGAAGAGAATCTTTTTTTAAAATTAATATATAATGTATTATTTGCTTCAGGGGTACAGGTCTTTGAATCAGCAGTCTTACACAATTCACAGTACTCACCACAGCATACCCTCCCCAATGTCCATAACCAACCACCCTATCCCTCCACCCCACACCCCCCAGCAACCCTCAGTTTGTTTCCTGAGATTAAGAATCTCCTGTGGTTTTTTCTCCCTCCCTGGTCCCATCTTGTGTCATTTTTTCCCTCCCTACCCTCCACAACCCTCTGCCCTGCCTCTCAAATTCCTCATATCAGAGAGATCATGATAATTGTCTTTCTCTGATTGACTTATTTCACTTAGCATAATACCCTCTAGTTCCATCCACATTGTTGCAAATGGCAAGATTTGGGGGTTTTTTGATGGCTGCATAGTATTCCAGTGTGTGTGTGTGTCTCTGTGTGTGTGTGTCTGTGTGTGTGTACAAACAATATAAGATGTGGTGTATATATATATCCATTCGTCTGTTGATGGACATCTAGGCTCTTTCCATAGTTTGGCTATTGTGGACATTGCTGCTATAAACATTGGGCTGCATGTGCCCCTTCAGATCACTACATTTATATCTTTAGGGTATATACTCAATAGTGCAATTTCTGGGCTGTAGGGTAGCTCTATTTTCAACTTTTTGAGGAACCTCCATACTGTTTTTCAGAGTGGCTGCCCCAGCTTGCATTCCCACCAACAGTGTAGGAGGGTTCCCCTTTCTCCACATCCTCGCCAGCATCTGTCATTTCCTGACTTGTTTAATTTTAGCCATTCTGACTGGTGTGAGGTAGTATCTCACTGTGGTTTTGATTTGTATTTTCCTGATGCTGAGTGATGTTGAGCACTTTTTCATGTGTCTGTTGGCCATTTGGATGTCTTCTTTGCAGAAGTGTCTGTTCATGTCTCCAGAAGAGACTCTTAATCTCAGGAAACAAACTGAGGGTTGCTGGAGTGGAGGGGAGTGGGAGGGATGGGATGGCTAGGTGATGGACATTGGGGAAGGTGTGTGCTATGGTGAGTGCTGTGAATTATGTAAGACTGATGAATCACAGACCTGTACCCCTGAAACAAATAATACATTATGTGTTAATATAGCCCACTTCAAGTTCATTTTTATGAATGGTACAAAAATAAAATATAGTTTGCTGCTGGAGCAAACACCGGAAGTCAACCCCCCGTCTCTAGAAGCTGGGTCCTCAGCTCCTGAGCAGTTCAGCATGAAGTCCAAGCAAAGGAAACCAACTCTCAGAGACGCAGATTGCCCTTGAGTCCTTACCATCCTTGGTTAAATCACAACATTGCTACAGCCACATTATTTGCAAGTAATTGTCCGTCTTCTTTGAGTGCTTTTAAGGCACCTTCAGAAAGAGAATACTGCATGAGGCCTCAGCCCCTTGGGTTTGAGCCCTGATCCTGTCACTCACCAGCCTTGAGACTTTGACTAGGTCACTCCTCTTTTGGTTTGTTTGTTTATTAGATTCCACATATAAATGAGATCACACAACATTTGTCTGTCTTTATGTGACTTACTGCACACAGTATAATGCTTTCAAGGTCTATGTTGTTGCAAATGGCAGGCTTTCCTTCTTTGCATGGCTGAATAGTGTTCCATTGTGTGTATGTATGTGTGTATATATTATATCACATTTTCTTTATCCATTTATCCATTGAAGTACACTTGAATTGTTTCCTTATCTTGGCTATTGTAAATAACGCTGCAATAAGCATGGAGGTGCATATATCTTTTTGAATTAATGTTTTAATTTTCCTTGGATATATTCCCAGAAGTGGGATTGCTGGATTATATGGTAGTTCTAGTTTTAGTTTTTGGAGGAAACTCCATACTATTTTCTAGAGTGGCTGTTCCAATTTATAATCCCCCAAGTCACTTTTCTCATCTGTCTTTGTGCTCATCACACTGAGAATTGTGACGATAAAAAAGATCTCATATATGTGAAAGCACATTTTTAGGACTAACTACTGACCTGCAGTGTTGGCTTATGGCTGTTTCTGTTTTTCTTGTTTTGTAAATGGGTACCCAGAGACCCATCTTCTCTTATCTTCCTGCCTGATGGGGAGACCAGCCAGAGGTATGTGGGGACGGGAAAGAAAAGGGTCTGTGATAAATGTAGAATACAACTGGCTTCAGACTTCTTTATCTTACCTGTCCAGAGTGGCCTTGGCAAAAGAGGAAGTCAAATCTGGGACCAAGGGACCTCAGCCCATGTCCCCCTCTGATTTTCTGGACAAGCTTATGGGGCGAACATCTGGATATGATGCTAGAATTCGACCCAATTTTAAAGGTAAGGAGCATTCATCCTACAAAAACCCTTCCTTCTGCCACCCCTTTTGGGAACATACTGCCATCCCAGCCACTATTGCCTACCCCAAGGACAGGAGGCTGGAAGTACTGAGCTAACAGTTTCAGTTCAGAAGGAGCTTCCCCTCCCTATTGCTTATGGGTCTATGCAACTGGCACTGCCTTCTAGCAGTGCCCTGGCCTCAAGCTCAGGGAGGGAGTCCTGGAAACTGCTCTCATCCTCCTGGAATGCCCTGCCAATATGGCTGTGTTTTGCCACCCCTAGGCCCACCTGTGAACGTGACTTGCAACATCTTCATCAACAGTTTTGGCTCTGTCACTGAGATTACTATGGTAAGGAGTATCTCTGTTCCCTGCTCCCATTCTAGCGTGAATGAGAGAAGCCCACTAGATATCGAGCCTTTCCTCCCTCTTCTGTCCTCTCCCTGTTTTGTGGTCATGGCTAAAGCCATGGGATGACTGAAGTTTGTCACTAGGAGATATCTTTCCCCAGACTGGGGTTTCAGTGGCCAAAGGCAAACTAGCCTAAGGAACAGATGGTCAAGCCTGGGAGGTAGCTTGGTACAGAGCACAGACTTTGGAATCAGACAGACCTGTGTTCAAATCTTGACTCTACCATCCAATAGCTATGTGACAGGTTATTTAAATATATCATTGTTTCTGTTTCCTCATCTATAAAGTGGGGATCATAATAGCACCCTCCTCACAGTGTTGGCATGAGATTTAAATGAGATGATACATATAAAGTAAGCACTTAGCAGAACACCCAGCTCATAGTAAGTGATTAATAAATGTTTTTTTTCGCTTCCCATCTTTGCTATATCAGTGCAAAGCAGGCTCCTTCTTCAGTGCAAAATGCCCACTGCCCCTGAGATGTACTCCCAGCATTTCCTCCTCATGGCTCTCCTGTCCATGTAGGCTTGCTGGGCCCCTGGAATATCATTGCCTCTGATGGGTCCATCTGTGCACCCTCTCAGGACTATCAGGTGAATGTCTTCTTGCGGCAACAGTGGAATGACCCGCGCCTAGCCTACCAAGAATATCCTGATGACTCTTTGGACCTTGATCCCTCTATGCTGGATTCTATCTGGAAGCCAGACCTATTCTTTGCCAATGAGAAAGGGGCCAATTTCCATGAGGTGACCACAGACAATAAGTTGCTGCGCATCTTCAAGAATGGGAATGTGCTCTACAGCATCAGGTATACCTGGTGGACAGCCGGGAGAGTTTGGGCCAAGGGGAGGAAGCCAAATGGAGAATGAGGGGTGGGAAGAGGGTCCCCTGTGCTGTGCCAGGACCCAGAAAGTTGACATCACTTCTTTTCTACTGTCCCTGGCAGGCTGACCCTCATTTTGTCTTGCCCAATGGACCTCAAGAACTTCCCCATGGACATCCAGACATGCACCATGCAGCTGGAGAGCTGTAAGTGTCTCTAGAGAGTCTCAGAGCAAGGCCTGGAATACCAGGTAGTTAACCCCATTCCATGATATTCCAAATGAGAAAAGGGCATGGTCAGCTGTTGGCAAGTATGAGACAAGGAGCCAAGATTCACTAACACCCAACCTAGTGTGTTTTTTCATCCTCACACTATTTACTGGTTTGGTTATTCCACAGTACTGGGGAATGGTACGGCGCCAGCCTTACATTCAAATGTGCCTGTGTTGGTTATGGGGGGGGCATCTGAAGGACACCTTTTCTGCCCAAAGATATTCCTCTCACAGTGCCTGAGGTAATTCTACTTTTACTCTCCCTGAGTTAAGACATTCAAGATACCTATAAAAATGCCAGAGTTGGCAGAGGGGGTACTCTTGAACCCTGATTCCACATGAACACAGATAACTTCTGTAGAAAATTTGGAGAAGATGGGTCTAAGTATAGCACAGCACCCAGGGTGGCAAGGTCAGCCAAGGGCTACTCTGTGACAGGGAAGCCAGCTTATAGGGACTGCTATAAATGCAGAACAGTCAATGGACAACAAGTCTGGACCACCAGCTATGTGCACTCCTTTGCCATCTCCTGGGCAAGGTGAGACTCTGAGATCAATACACACCAGCTTAATCCTCAGAGAAGAAGTTTTGTCAGGCTGTTTCCAGCATATAATAACAATGGTGGGTAGAATGTGTCCTATGTGGCTAGCTCTTTAGAGCTCATAAACCACTTTCATATCCAGGTTCTTATTGCCCCCTCACAACAATCCTGAAAAGTAGGTAGAGCATTTTACAGGAAAGGAAATGACTTACCCAAAGTCACATAACTACTTTGAGTCAAAGCCTTACATTGCACACCTGTGAGCCTCAGTGTTTCTTCTCCCACTTCTACTTGACATGTGTGAATATGGTCACATATATGGCAGGGGCTTTCACAAACTGCTAGCTATCTGTGAGCAACTTGTCATGTTCAGATGTTAACTCTCAATCTGCCCCAGTTCAGGCCCTGGCTATGAGTCTGTGGTGTGCACATTGTCCCATGCATGACTGACAGGGTACAAATAGGTATTTCCTCTCTGGGATGAGGTGGCAGAAGCCCTAGCTCTAAGGCTGGCTCAGCTCAAGACATGTGGCCAGTACACATGCTTACTCCCATTGGTTTGAGATATGGCAGGGGGTTCTCAGCTGTGTTCCTTGACATCATTCCAATGCTTTTGACCTGCTTTCTAGGTCTGCCAGAAAAAATTTCTCTCTGTGCCTCTCTAAAGCTTGAGAACTTAGAAGAGGAGTCTGGAATCTTTCTGATTTACCTAATGAGGATGGGCCTATGAACTTAGAAGAGGAGTCTGGAATCTTTCTGATTTACCTAGTGAGGATGGGCCTATGAGACAATTGACCAAGTACCCCCTTCAGAAAAGTTTCCCTTTCCAAGATGAACATGAAGCTCCAAAAAACCAGGCCTTACCTCCTCATTTGCTCTTTCCTGCTAGTTCTAACTCTCTCCCTACCCACACCCAGCACCAAATTCTGCAGCCCTCTGCCATCTCTGTCACTTTTAGTTGGCTACACCATGAATGACCTCGTGTTTGAGTGGCTGGAAGATGCTCCTGCTGTCCAAGTGGCTGAGGGGCTGACTCTGCCCCAGTTTATCTTGCGAGATGAGAAGGATCTAGGCTACTGTACCAAGCACTACAACACAGGTAAAAACCAGGATCGTTACTTACTGTGAACCACAGAAGGGCCTCCAGATGGGAGGGAAGGGGGCAAGGCAGCCAGCTTCTACTGAAAGTCCAATCTGTGCCAGATGTGCTAAGTGTTTCAAATGCCTTATCTCCTTATGGTAGGAATTATCAGCCCCATTTTAAATAAACTGTCCAAGTTACACACCTAGAAAATGGCTGGCTTAGACTTCAAATCCAGATCTAACTCAAAAGCCCTTTTGTCCCTATCACATGCTGCAGAGGAGATGGGCCTATGCCAGTGAGTGGCAGGAGTGTCTCACCTGTCCTGGGGCCAACTTTGTGTGGAAGGTGGGGAATCGACATCTGGGAGTGGCTGTGCTGAACCAGAAAGCAATAGACTTTAGGGCACTGGAAGGCTTACCATCCACACCTCATACCACAGCCACCATTGCCCAACTCTTGAACTGACTTGTTTTCCCAGGTGTGAAATGTGGGCCAGATGTGGAGAAAAGTTGCTTTTCCAGCAGAGCATCTGCTCCCCACAGCTTCCCTAAGAGTTACTTTTTCCTCAGTTCCCCTGGCAATTTGGATACAAAGTGTTATGACCGTGAGATAGAGGCCAGAAGCTAAAGGGGAGAGATCCTGGATACCTCCTTGGTCTGCTGACATGTTTTGGGTGCCACTCCATTAATATGTGTGATTGTATATGTAGGATGTGCAACATATGTAGAGGAACAGGTCATTGAATTTAGAAAATGCTGTTGGGAGTGGAAATTGATAGAACATTTACTGGGGAGAAAACTGGCAATTTGTATATAGGTCAATGGTTTTCAAACTCTGGTGTACATTGTATTTCTGTGGGGAGCCTGTAAAAATGTTGATTCCTGGGTTCTGTCTCTCAGAGATTCCGGTTATGTGCACTTGGAGTGATGCCCAGAAATCTGCATTTGAACAAGCACCCTGAGGATTCTGTTGCTGATGGTCCAGGGGGCATACTTTGAGAAACTGTAAAAGCTAATTTTTTTTCCTTACATATTGACCCAGGAATCCCACCCCTTGGGATTTATTAAAAGGAAATATTCCAAAATATCACTGGGTCAGTGTTTATACTAGCAAAAACTTGGCACTCTTCTAAATAGGACCAATAGGACAGAGGTTAAATAAATTACACAGTGCATCTGCTTGGTAGAATATTATCCAGATGTTAAAAAGGTTGACTGCAAGTTGCTTATATCAACATGGAAAGTACAAGTGGAAAAGGTTAAGATTCAAAGTTGTATACACAGAATCATTATATTGTGGTAAAAGAAACAAACCAAAAGCATATGTTTAAAAACCCTGGGAGGAAATAGCACTAAATGTTTCTAAAGTAGAGTGATACAATGGACAAAACTAAGATCTTTGGAGTCAGAGCTGAGTTTGAATTATGGTCCCACTATATACTAGTTGGGTGTCCTTGAGAAACATAACTTAATCTCTTTGAGCCTCGTGTCCTTATATGTAAAATGGGAAATAATAATTTTACCGGGGCGCCTGGGTGGCTCAGTGGATTAAAGCCTCTGCCTTTGGCTCAGATCATGATCCCAGGGTCCTGGGATCGAGCCCCGCATCGGGCTCTCTGCTGGGTGGGGAGCCTGCTTCCTCCTTTCTCTCTCTCTGCCTGCCTCTCCACCTACTTGTGGTCTCTGTCTGTCAAATAAATAAATAAATAAATAAATCTTTTAAAAAAAATTTTACCTTCCCCAAATAGTTGCTATGGAATTTAAATGAGATAAACTATATAAAGTCAGGGCACTTAGTAGGGGCTTGATAAATATGAGCTCATAAATATTATTATTTTTCTCTACTTCTCACTTTTTTCCTATACTAAACAAGTAACAATTTTGTAATTAAAAATAAAACCACCACTACCAAAAATGATAGCTAGCTAGCTAGATACATAGATAGACAGACAGATAAATAGATAGATAGATAGATAGATAGATAGATAGATAGATAGATAGATAAAATGAAGGAAGGAAGGAAGGAAAGAAAATATGGACACCTAGCAAAGCTATGTCATAACAAGAAGCCTGGGGTGAGGTGGACTCAGGAACAGTAGGAGATCACAGCATCACACAGTATGTCAAAGCCATAAACCAATCATTTATTAAATTACTAGCTTTGAGGAATCAGGTCTGATAAGAGCAAGTCTAGTCCAAAATAAAATAGCAACATACACATCCTCTGCTTTTTGCTTTGGTTATCCTAAACCTCTACTGTGCGGAGAAGCTCTGAGCTAGGTTTTCTTGGCCTGAGGGCATGGGAAGCTGGGAAAAATAAAGATGGCTGGCAGAGTAGGCAGAGGACTGGTACATGTGCTTTGGACCAATGCACTTTTTGTTGGTGGGATAGAATGCTGTCGCCTGATGTTCTCTGGGCACCTGCTGCCCACTGTCCAGAGTTGATCTCTGTTGGACACTATTTCCAGATATTTTCTATCCAGCTCTTATTACTTGCTTGAGACAGAGGCAGTGTTTATTTCAGTGAATCCTTGTTGCTAGAGAGCTTCTGGGGTACAAGCAAACTCAAGCAAGGCTGCTGAGATTTGGGCAGAGTCTAAACTCATTGCTTTGTTAATAATGATGATAGTACCAAATACCTATATGTTCAACACCCCAGATACATCATTTAATTTAATTCCCACAGTGATGGAATTGATATTGTTGTTACTCTGTTTTACAGACAAGGAAACTGAAGCTCAAACAGCTTGGGTGTTTTGCCCGAGGTCACACAGTTAGTCAGTGGAAGATTCGGTATTCAAACCCAGGCAGTCCAGCTCTGAAGCCCTTCTGTTCTTAATCTTCTTGCTGTGTGGTCAATTTCTGCTGGAAATTAGTGCTTAGAGCAAAAGGACAAGCCTGATGGCTGCTCTGAGAAATTCCTCAGAACACACATCTGGTTCTCCCTGGGGCCATTTTGAAGGGCTCCTTTATTTGCCCACTTTAGGTGCACAGAGGATGGCCCATATAGATAGGGATGCCCTAGTCCTGCCCCTTAGTCTCAGCTCCAAGCTGGGGACCTGAGGCCTGATACCTCATCTCTTTCTTTGCAGGAAAATTCACCTGCATCGAGGTAAAGTTTCACCTGGAGCGGCAGATGGGCTATTATCTGATTCAGATGTACATCCCCAGCTTACTCATCGTCATCCTGTCCTGGGTCTCCTTCTGGATCAACATGGATGCCGCCCCTGCCCGTGTGGGCCTAGGCATCACCACTGTGCTCACCATGACAACTCAGAGCTCTGGTTCCCGGGCCTCTTTGCCTAAGGTGAAGAGAGATGCAAGGGAACTTGCTTACTGTAGAGCTCCCCATTTCCCCTTCATTCCCTGTTCTCTTCTGCTCCCTATTTGCCTTAGATTAATGGTATATGAGAGCCATTGAGCAAGAACAGGGGGCCAGAATTTTCTCTTGCCCTACAACATACTGCTAATGATATTGCTAAAGATGTGGAAGCTGGGGTTGTGGGTGTTGTTTGGCTAGGGAATGAGTAGAGACAGTATCTGACTTACTCTGACGTTTATCAGGAAATACTAGCATGTCCAAAATCAAAGAACCATAGCAAGTAGAAAGTCCCACTCCCTCGTGGCACAGATGAGGTGAACATAGCTCAGAGAGGTAGAACGACCTTTTCAAGGTCATGTTCCATAAGAAAAGAAAAATTATATATATATATGGATTTTAAACCAACATCAGTCTCTTACTATGTCAGAAGCTGGGCACTATTACAAAGACCTCAAGAGACAATGTCATTCTTTTGGGTGAGGAAATTTTGAGGTAGCAAATGGCAATTAAAGTCAGTGGACTCTGAACATCTGTGGCCTGGTGATGCTTTGATTACACAGAGAGATTTGTGCTTATGAGACTGGGCCCAGGTTCTCCCTGCCTTGTGTTTTCATGTAGGGAATTTAGAAGTCACTTCAATGTCCTTATAGTCAGCAAGCCTCTGAGAAATCAGGGAGTAAGCTGATTCATCCATTCAATAAATATTTACTGAGCATATACTATGCACTAGGCAATGTTCTAGGCCATGGAGAAATAATGGGAACCAAAAGCAACATAGTTCCTTGTGGATCTTACTGTGAACCTATGCCCTCTCATTTTGACTTAACAGGAACCAGGCTCTGTGATATCCCATCTCCCAGTGCTTATTACTAAAAATATATTTACAGGGGACTTAAACAGGGGGTAATCAGGGCATCCAAGGTGAATTTACAAATTTGCCATGGGGGTGGTGTAGTGGTAAAGAGTAGGAGATTGGAGTCAGGCAGGCTTTGGTTAGGTCCCAGCCTCATCATTTACCAATGGCAATCTTAAGTAAATTCCTCATCCTCTCAGTCTTTTCACCTATGACATGGGAATATTATCTCTTCAATAGGGTTATTGCAAGAAATAAATAAGATAATGTATTAACACAGATAACAATGTTTGGCACCTAATAACCACTCAATAAGTGTTCAATATTGTTATAATTGTTAGGTATTTTGGTGAAAAGAATGGAGTAGTGGACCTAGGACAGCTGTTGATGTTCCCAATTATTTTTGAGTTGCTGGAAAACTTTTGAGGTAATCCAAAGGCCTCTAGTGATAAACGATGACAAAGCTCAAATTAGGATCAGGTGTCTCAGAGGAAGTTGTCTGAAAGTATTTCCTATAAATGTGTTTCCTAAATGGAGAGGAGTATTGAAGAGGATCTGAAAGACAGATGGGTCTTAGGCAAGGACCAATGGGCCAGGTGGGGTTGTGATGGTCGTGTTATGGTAGTAGCCTTGTAAGAAGACTAGAGGCAGAAAAGTAGTTCAGATCTTAGAAATGTGCCCTAGTTTATTGCAGCTGCCATGCAAGGAGATTCTTCTCTAACCCAGGGTGGTTGCAATTATTGCCTTATTCTTGCCAAGAGAACTTCCTTTTCCAGTCCCCTCCTGTGAGCAAGCACAATCTGTCTGCTCCTAGGAATCACTTAGTTTCATCATTTGGAAAAAAAATGGACTTTGTTGGAAGATTGTTTGTTTGCAGTATTTGGTGCCTTCTCATCAGATTTTGATGACATTTTTGTAGCCTCATTGATCAATAAGCAAAATAGGTAGGCACTCGCCCCAAACTAAATAGACTCATTGGCCAGCCTACAAAGCAAGGGGCTGAGTAAGTCAGGGAGCTTCTGCTCCCTTGAGTTTGTACATTAGATTTAGTGGGAGCTATAAGGAAGGAGATGGAACAAATTCAGGGGCTTCTGAAAGGCAGAGCAATTTCACTCTCCATACAACTCCACTATTGACACACTCATTATTAATAAGATTTTATTTCTGTTGCTTAAGGTGTCCTTTTCTTTTAATGGTCCAAAGCCCTTTGTGGACCTTCCTTGTCATTACCTCATTACGGATTTTCATAGCACTTACTTGACATCCCTGGGAAGACAGTGAGACTGGGAGATGGTGAATGAAATAGGTTGCCCTCTTAATAGGTGGCAAAGTGGAAACACCAAGGATACTTAATCAGGGATGCCTAGTAACCCACCACTATTATCTTAATGGAATTGCCTTAAAAGAGATAGAGCAGGTTTTCTCAACTTTAATACTACTGCCATTTTAGACCTTATAATTGTTGTGTGTGTTGGGGGGGAATCCTGTGCATTGTAGAATATTTAGCAGCATCCCTGCCCTTCACCCACGAGATGCCAGTAGTAACCCTTCCCAAAACTGAGCAATCAAAAATGTTTCTAAACATTGCCAAATGCCACTTAGGTGAGGAGGTGGGGCAGGCGGGGGGGGGGGGGCATTGCAGGTTAAGAACCACTAAGGTGGAAGGGTTATCCAGTAAGACCTGCTCCTTACCTGTAGACTGTAGCACCCTCACTGCCCAACATAGCTGGTGAAAGAGGTTGTCTGTCATGAAACCTACTCCTACTGGGGAGCTCTATGAGGTGGGCTCAGCAGGTGAAAACTATGTAGGGAGTCCATCTGGTTGAGGAGGTGAACTACATAAACCTAAATTCTATAACCCTTCCAGGCCCATCCAGCCGAAACCCCATTCTAGGAGAGGTAAGTGTTCAATCTTCAAGAGGGAAATGGGAGAGAAAAGTACTTAAAGGCTTCCAAGGCAGGTAGTGGGAGGAGAGCCCTAAGAACCAGATAGGTAGATGACAATGGTACCTTGAAATTAGAGAAGTGTCCATAGCCAGGGATTGGGTAGCACTTCCTTGGGCCACTGAATTCAGTTATTCAGCAGGGACTCTCATAAAGCTCAGCAGGAAAAATCACAGTCAAGAGAACAATGGGAGTGGAGGAGGGAAAGGAAGGAATTCCTAGTCTGATATTGAGACTGTAGCCTAGGTAAATGGCAGTGCCACTAAATTGAAAGCCCAGAATCCCCAAATCCTAGTGCCACTTCCTCACTGGGTAATCTTGGCTAAGACTTTTCCTCTTTAGGCTTCAAGTGTCCTCACATGTTTCATATGGGAATAACAAACCCTGCCCAATTCCATCAGAGCTGTGAGGACCTGAGGAAAAAACAGAAAGCAAAAGAATACAGTGTTCATGTTCATTGTTATTTATTGAAAGAAGAGAATCAGAAGAAGAAAATAATGAAAAGAATAATAAGAAGCAGAAGCAGGAACAGAAGTACAAAAAGAATAAAGAAAGAAAGAAAAAGAAGTACAGAGAGAAAAGGCAGATGGAAGTGAAGGGTGGAGAGTGCTGAGAGGTGAAGGATAATGGGTAGCCCAATCTATTTGATATGCGCCTTCAGGCAATGGGACATATCCTGGAAAGCTTCTTTGAACACCAGAAGAAATTTAGGATAAAACTGAAGAATAGCAGGCTGTCGGTATGGGCTGGTGAACCACTGGATAGGCCATAGAAGGGCTCCAAGAAGGTTGATTGCTCTGTTGGTGGATCTTACAGGTATCCTATGTGAAGGCAATTGACATCTGGATGGCTGTGTGCCTGCTCTTTGTGTTCGCTGCACTACTGGAGTATGCTGCTGTCAATTTTGTATCTCGTCAGCATAAGGAATTCATACAACTCCGAAAAAGGCAGAGGTGCCAACACATGGTAAATATAACTAGGGAGGGGCCCCCTTCCATTCTCTTCTGTACTCCTCCCTCCCTACTCCTCCTCCCACAATCCAAGACTCCATATATGGCTACAAGGACTAAAAAAGCAATCAGGAACCCTGGATTCTAGTCCTAGATGGGTCACAGATAAACTAAGTACTTTAACCTCTTTGATTCCATTTTTTTATCTCTCCAATGGGACAGTAATCCCTGTAGGGCAGTCTAATAAAGTGATTAAGAGCATGGACACATATGGGCCCTGGCTGGCTCAGTCATAAGAGTATGTGACTCTTTATCTCAGGGTCATGAGTTTGAGCCCCATGTTGGGTGTAGAGATTACATAAAAATAAATAAATAAACCTAAAAAAGAGAGAGAGCGTGGGCACAGTGCCTACCTAGTACGTAGTAAGCACTGAAAAAAAAAAGGTTAGCTCATATTAGAACCTTATCAAGTTAGTCAATATGAGATTATTTTGAGAATTAGTAATGGTTGCTCCTGGCTCTCCCCTCACCCAGGAGAAAGATACCCCAGGTTGCCATACATTGACTGGTGGTTAAGAATTCAAGAGTCAAAAAAAAAAAAAAAAAGAATTCAAGAGTCAAGCATGGGGGCCTTTCTAGGAGAGCATTATATGAGGGTCCCTAGAGCTAAGCTGGAATTAAAAAACCACTACGTGCCTCTTCTGGCTGTTGGATTTCTTCGTCCTGTTCTTCACTGGGTGCATCAGAATTGTTGGATGTATCAAGAGTTGTTGGGTGTGAGTTGTTCTCCCTCACTCTTATTTGTTAACCCCATTTCTTCTACAGTAGAATGATCACCTGGGGAAATAGAGAGTTTGATGCCCTGAACAACAGGCAATTTGCCCCTCCCCAATTACCCAGACAGTGGGTGTTATGTACATTGTCATGACAACCAGTGCCTGGGCCACACTCTCCTAGAAGCAAGTGCCCAGTTATGAGCAAAGTCAAAAGCTTTTGCTGAGTTACATACTGGCCCCTTAATCATCAGACACAGGTCTGGTCTACCTTGAGCTGCGACTCCTTGTTTTCTGCCCAATCTGGAAGCTCCCAAGCCAGAGGAGATGCACTATGACCTCTGGGGGGTAGAGAAAATGATGATCTGACCCCCGCGGCTCCAGGCTGTTGGGGCCACTCTAGCACTAAGATTTTTCTCTCTTCCTAACACCCACCTCCTACCTCAGCTGCTCCTAGGGTGTCCCAACCATATGTCCACACTGAAAATATCTTTAAAACTACCTCTGGGAACTCATGTCCCTGGCTAAGATCCCTTTCTGCTGAGAACAGGTCTCCTGTCTCATCTATTGGTTTGTTGCAATGTATCAATTCTTGCCCGGACTTTAGTAAGGCTCTGTGAAACACGCCCTCTAGCGGGTTGATCCACAACTGCATCTCCTTAAGTAGGACTCCTTCAAGGGCCTTTTTTTTTTTTCCCAGCGTAACAGAATTCATTGTTTTTGCACAACACCCAGTGCTCCATGCAATACGTGCCCTCCCCATTACCCACCACCTGGTTCCCCCAACCTCCCACCCCGCCCCTTCAAAACCCTCAGGTTGTTTTTCAGAGTCCATAGTCTCTTATGGTTCGCCTCCCCTTCCAATTTCCCTCAACTTCCTTCTCCTCTCCATCTCCCAATGTCCTCCATGTCATTTGTTATGCTCCACAAATAAGTGAGACCATATGATACTTGACTCTCTCTGCTTGACTTATTTCACTCAGCATAATCTCTTCCAGTCCCGTCCATGTTGCTACAAAAGTTGGGTATTCATCCTTTCTTTTAAAGCCTTTCTTATCTCATGCTAAGGGTTAAAAAATGTATATACAGACTTGACAGAAGGAAAGAAAAGAGAATGCTCCCTTTTCTAGGATAACTCTCCACCCCCTCTTTAGCTGTGTTAAACCTGCATGCAGGTACCAATATCTTGACAGGGGTTTTGACCTTGATGCCTTCTCAATGCCTACCTTGAAAACGAAGAGCAGGCTGCCAACCAGTCGCCAGTGTTCCTTTCCCAGCTAAATTGCCTGTGTGGGTGTTCCAGCAACAGCAGCAGGTGCTGCGGTTACTGTAGAGCTACTCCAGGTTGACACTAGTCCCACCTCCTCCCTGCACCTGTCTGACCCCCAGCTGCCTACAGCTTATCTCCTCCTGGCCATATATAATAAGTTGATCCTGATATCATAATGGAGTCTGACATAACCAGTGCTCAATTATCACAAAGTTGTAACAGCGGTCTGGGCCCTGCTTAGACCCCTGGATCCTGGCAAAAAGTGGGCTGGGCTTATTATTAATGTAAATACAACCTGAAAATCAAAACTTGTGCCATTAGCACATGTCCCTTTTTGAGTTTCTTTAAGCCATTTCCATCCCGGTGGAACTGGAGCAGGAATCCTGGAGGTCACTGAACAACTTAGAAAAGTTAATGCAGAGTTCATCTGTTTCTAGAACCTCTCTCTGGGCCCTGCCATTCTAGCTGGAAAAGCAAGTCTTTGGTCTGAGAAAAGCCCTCTTAGGAAAGGGGAGAGCATCCATATGATTTTCAGGAAGCCCTTAGCCAAGAGGAAGTTAGGAATATTTTAGGAGCCAGCCAGCTATTCACCCAACTCCAGGTTTAATCGTGTTCTTCTCTAATCTCTCCTCAACCACCCATCTCCACTGCTTGGTGGTTTCCTTCTATGTCATTGTCTTAAGTAGTTTAATTTCTTTTCCATATATTTCTGCTTTGTCTTCCCAGCTAGCCTATATGCTTCACAGGGAGGGGGTCTCGTTCAGGCCCTAGCACCAGGCTCTGAACTCAGCAGCCACATTACTCATTCCACCAATCTTAGCAGGCTCATTGGAGAGGGCTCTCTTTCAAGCTGGGCAGAGAGGAAGCCTTGCCATTATCAACAGGATAAGAGAAATGGAAGAAATTTCAAAACGCTGCCGAGTTCTCTCAGGGGTTTTGTCCCAGAACCCTGCTTGTCTCTCTCCATCCCCCAGCTCCCCCATTTTTCACTCTCTTCTTTTCATTCATTTCAATATGTGTCACTGAATAGCTATCACTCTTTCCCATCTCCACATCCTACTTCCCACACTGTACATTCATTCCTTCCCCGACTTGGTTTTGGACTATCTTTACTCTCTAGTTCCCCAGTCCTCTTCCCCTATAGATAGCTATAACAAAAATATTCTATTCCAACGGCCATGGAAGCTACAAAGTTGTGTTTAAGCCTCCATTGTCTCTTCCCAACACACACACACACACACACACACACACACACACACACATTCTTCAGAATTTGGCTTAAATAGATAATACTTATATCCAGGACCCCCACCCTTGGATTTCAGGCCACTTGTCTTTGTTCCCCCAACTGCAAATGGCACAATATTTTAAAACCAAAAAGAGCCAATGGCAGCTTACTCTAGGGGTCACATTTTTTCTCCCACGTGAGACAGCTTGTTTTCAGCCTGGGAAATATTTCCAAATAATTCCCTTTAGATTTACTATGATTGGAGAAAAGGAAAAGTAATTAAATCTATAGAAACAAACAGCAGTTGGATTCAACTTTCTCTTTCAGAGCCTTCTACAAACAAATATATTCCACACTCTTATCCTTTGGCTGAGGGGCTGAGGAGATCAGAATAAGCAGTGGGGGGGCGCCTGGGTGGCTCGGCGGGTTAAAGCCTCTGCCTTCAGCTCAGGTCATGATCCCAAGGTCCTGGGATCGAGCCCCGCATCGGGCTCTCTGCTTAGCGGGGAGCCTGCTTCCTCCTCTCTCTCTCTCTCTCTCTCTCTGCCTGCCTCTCTGCCTACTTGTAATCTCTATCTGTCAAATAAATAAATCTTTTAAAAAAAAAGAATAAGCAGTGGGGAACTGGGGGTGTGAGGGACCCTGAAATGGAAAACAAAAGAGGAAATCGTTTTATTTACTCCCTCATTTTTTTTAGAAAAAAATTTATTTATTTGACAGAGAGAAAACACAAGCAGTGGTATGGCAAAGGGAGAGGGAGAAATAAGCTTCCCGTTGAGCAGGGAGTCCAACGTGACATGAGGCTCCACCCCAGGATCCTGGGATCATGACATGAGCTGAAGACAGACATTTAACTGACTGAGCTACCCAGGCACCCCTACTCCCTCATTCAATTACTTGAAAGATATTTTGTTTACCTCTGGTTCTTCATTTCTAAAATGGATCCAGCACAAACTATGTAGGAAAAGTGTGAAAATGAACTAGAAAAAAAAACACAGGTGAGGTGATCCAAGGCATCTGGTGACAGATTATGGAAGTAATTTTGAGCAGAGAGCTAAGGCTGCCCCACTAGAACTCAGGGTCAAAGCACAGCCACAGTAGTGAATTGCCTCTGGCCTACACACATACAACTGTATCCACAGAGAATGGCAAAACTAAAGATAGGGTAGCAAAGCTCTCTGGTTGGCTGACTTAGAATCGTTCCTATGCCAAAAGTGCCACTTTTTCTAGAGGCTGATGGGTATCAAGCCATTGTACAGAGGTGGGGCAAGGAGTGATCGTTTTTCCTGCTGAGCACTTTGTAATTGAGTAAGACTCTCTTCTGAGTAGACTCTTTAGTTTGAAACCCTGAAAGGATGCTGGCTTCAGGTGAACAAAGCCATTCCCTGTCCTATATACTGAAGCATGGGGCTCATCAGTCCATTCATTCATTCAACTGATATCTACTGGCAGTGAACAAGACCAACACAGTTTCCCAGGTTTGTCCTATGAGCCCACAGGAAGGAGAGAAAGAAATGGGGTCTGTTGCTGAATCTGTGGCCTGAGCTTGCCTGCCCCCTGATGCCCAATGACAGGCTCAACCTTCTAGTGATGTAATAATCAAGGGCTATTGGGACCCACCAACACCAACCATCTTTGAATGAAGTATTTTTAGGTTCTGGCATGTACTTATCTGTCTTATGTCTAATTTCCAGGCTGTAAACCATCATTTCTGGTGTCAGTGTGTTCTTTAGAAGTAGACAAAATTAGGCATGTCTGAGTTGTATATAAACTAAGGGTAAATAGGCTCTGAGTTGGGGGCTGAAGGGCTCTCATATGAAGAAAGCTATCTCTATTGATCACTTAGGCACTTTGGTCCTTTTTTTCTCTCTTTGTTTCTCTCTGTATCTCCCTCTCCCTCTATTTTTATCTCTGTCTCTGTCTTCCTGTCCTTACTTCCTAGCTCTCCAGCTGTTGTAGCTACTTAAGGTTGTCAGCTGAATATTGAGTAAATGAACTTTGTGTAGTCTGCTACATTTCTTAATGCTGATATAAAATTAACTTCCCCAGTGTGAATGTGTTCATCATAATGCATATATTTTACATAAAGGTAATGTGTATTAGGTAATAAATGTTACCCTAGATGCAATGACACCTTTGTCAAAATCTGCTGGTTTACAGAGAAGCACATAAATTTGCAACAGATTTATCAGCTTTACCCCAATTTGGATGACCCACTAGGTTACTTAAAACTTCTGTAATTTTCAGCCTTGAGTTGAGATAAACAATTTTTAAAAGATACCCTATACAAGGAGAATTAATTCTGCAGCTTTTGAAAGTCATTAAAGTCAAGTTCACCAAGTCTAAATAGCTTAGCTGTGCATTCTAAAAGTTTTATTGTTCTGTTTATTCTGTTGACTACCAGTCAGAGATAACTTTACATTAAGATATCCTTCTCACAGTGGGTTGGCACTTCACTGAGTTTTAGATGGTTGTAAATGTTATGCATTTTTAAAAAGGCAGCTCAGGGCTTATCTGCAAATAGAATCATAATATATACCATATGTACCATGTGTAGCTGCTTAGTATATATCCATCAAATGAATAGTTCTATGGCTATAAAAAAGCATGCAGTGGGTCTGTGTACCCAGCTACCAGTCTGAATAGCATCACCTACGAGATACATGTGTGTGGCCTGGTCTCCATCCTTAGATAAAGCTGTAACCTCAAATGCTGTCTTTTTTTCCATGTAATTTCAGGAGAAAGATATCATCCAAGAAAGTCGCTTCTATTTCCGTGGCTATGACCTGGGCCACTGTTTGCAGGCAAGGGATGGAGGTCCAGGGGAAAGTTCTGGCATTTATAACCCCCAACCTCCAGCCCCTTTTCTAAGGGAAGAAGAAACCATGCGGAAACTCTATGTGGACCAGGCCAAGAGGATTGACACCATCTCTCGGGTTGTCTTCCCCTTCACTTTTCTCATCTTCAACATCTTCTACTGGGTTGTCTATAAATTGCTATGGTCAGAAGATATTCACCAGGCACTGTGAATAGGGTGAGAGCTAGAGAGTCCAGCTCTTGGCTTCCTGCTTCCTCCTGGGTGGGCCTCCCCCCTCCACTAGATTCCATCAGGGGCTTAGAAAATTCATTTCTGATCTCCCACTCAGAACTTCAGTGGCCAATCCCAAAGCTATGTGGGTCTACACTGCATGGTGCCAGTGGTGGCTGTACTTAGAAAGATGTCTTCTCTGTTCTAATCTAATTTTTCTCCATGTTATCCCATTTCTTGTGAGAATAAGATTTGGCCATGTTCCTGGGACAAGGATGACTTTCTTCCCTTGCTGGAGACTCTCTGTTTTCCAATTCTCCAGTGGAGAATATTTGGACCATTGCTACTATATTCTGGCATTTGTTTTCTTAACCTGCACCATTCTTTGCCCTGCCATGCCCCTCCCACCCCCACCCAGAGCCTGGCTTTACTCTGCCCTCTATCCCTCCTACCACAGGCTCAAATAGGGAGGTTTTTCCCATCCACAAGTTCTGCTCTGTGTGACCCAGTCAGTTTTCCTTGACTGTGGGAAGAAGGCAAGATGACATGTTTCCCACTTCTCAGCAAGGTTGGAATAGCCATGAGCTGCACTGAGGTAGGGCATTGAGATATGACTGAACAGAGAAGTCTTCAGACCTCATAGGATGCTCAACACTGTCAGAATGGGGGCAGGAATCTTGGACTCTCGGAAAAGCTACCCTTCCAGATCCATCTGAACTTAGAGTCTCAGAAATACTTGTTTTATTCCCTAACTAGTATGGTGGCAAAGTGTGTTTGGCTGCTGGGGAATGTAAAAAGAGAAAAATGCTTACTTTTTAAGAAACCTCTCAACAATGTTAGAAAACTTTCTAGAAAAGTAAGATCCATGGTAGTAGGACCCAGGAGGGGTAAAATATAGAAACTATCCTCAGACAAATTAAAGGGCCATAAGTTGGAGTTATTTCTTGTTTCTTGTTTCCCTTCTCATTCCACAGTGAAGAAGGATGGCAGTCAGTTGAAGCTACCAGAAATGCCAGAATAGAAAGGGTGTGGAAGAGCCCATTTCAGGCTTAAAATACCACTGGGACATGGGGAAGCATGGGTCTGGTATGCTGAATCCTTTGAAGTGACCCAACTATGAAGAAAGGGAATATTAAAGTACAGGGCTAACAGCTGGAAGACAGGTGATCAAATTATCTTTTAAATATCTTGTCCTTTTCTCTGGACCTAGAATAATTAACTATGTGAGTCCAATCTCTCTCTCTGTTTCATTCCTCTCTCCCCTTTCCTCCCTCCCTCTCATCCTCAAAATGGTGTCCTAAATTGAAAGTAAGTAAATAAATCCAATGACCAAAGCAAATCCTATAGTCAAAGCAAGAGCTCACCTTTCTTTCCCCCTTTTTCCTATTGAGCTTGTCAGCTCTTTCCTGTTCACTGCTATACTCCTCTTGTCTGTCTCTTGGCTTTGAGGAGAGCATTCTGGGCTGACCAGGGTAGCTGGACCAGGAGTTAATCTTACTGATGATATTAACTATAACTGCCAATGAGATTCAAAACTAAAGGACTGGCTTAAGGGAGGCGATTAAATTAAGAGGGCAGAGAGTCCCTGTTTTCCCATTTCTGCCCAGGTAGTGCCAATCAATGAGAGGCCACAAGCAATACCCCTTTGAAAGAAGCAGAGAGTATCTCTTTGATACTCTCCATGGCAGGGCTGGAGTGTCAGGCTGCAGCAGCTCGAAGGCGGGGGTAGTGGGGGGTGGACTATGGAGATGAGTTTACTGCACAGAGCTCTACTTGTTATAGATCTTGTCCAGATGGGCCAAACTGCACAAATCTGCCCTGTTGGAAGTCTCAAGAACAATGCCCTGGAGACAGCTACAGTACTGATCAATAGAGCCTGCCCAACTGGGACTCAGATCAGGGCATCAGCTGGTGCTGGGAGCCAAAGAAGCCAAAGTACCAACCAACATAATAGCCCAAAGGAGTCCACAAAGCTACTCAGAGGCAATGCCAGGTGGAAGGTACTCTCCCTCCCCATCAGAGCCCCCAAGTGGAGAAGGGAGACACATGGTGCAGAAACAGGTGCAAATGGCTTTCATTTTCCTCCCCCTTCCCACATATGCTCAGGGGAAGGGAGGTGGAAAAGCTTGGTCCCACTGGAAACATCAACATCTAGGAATCCATTCAATTATGACATTCTTGAACTTGGACACTTTTCACCACAGTAAATTGGCAGGAGGTGATAGAAGAGACTCACTCGAAGGTCACTTTCATTTACCCTCTTAGTACCTACCCCTCCAGAGACCTGAAGGAACTACTGGAACTTACTTTCTGACTTAATCACATATAAAAGTGATTTTAAGTTTTAAAACAGCACTTTTCGGGGTGCCTGAGTGGCTCAGTGGGTTAAGCCTCTGCCTTTGGCTCAGGTCACGGTCTCAGGGTCCTGGGATGGAGCGCTGCATCAGCAGCAGGGAGCCTGCTTCCCCCTCCCCGCTCCCCCACCCCCGCCTGCCTCTCTGCCTACTTATGATCTCTATCTCTCTGTTAAATAAATAAATAAAATCTTTTTTTTAATCAAAAAACAGCACTTTTCTTTCTTTCTTTCTTTTTTTAAAGTAGACTTCCCACCTAACATGAGGTCTGAACTCATGACCCTGAGTTCGAGAATCATGCTCCACTGACAGAGCCAGGCAGGTGCCCCAAAACAGCATATTTTCTAAAAGGGGAAAAAACTTCCTACATAAATAAAGTGCTTTGGGTATTTTCACTAATTCATTGTTAATCCCTAATGTGAGTTAAATATTTTATACATATATTTTTCCAGAGAAAAGACTTCATTCAGTTGCTGTTACAGCTATCTGCACCTCCACCTTCCCTTCAGTTTGTTCTACTCTTTGGAAAACCAGTGTTATGTCTTCCTCTTTCCCCTCAACCTACCAGCAGGGCCTCTTGCTCTCACAGAATTCACAGTCAAATGAAAAAGAGCTTTTCATATGAAAGAAAGGTAGTGAATGCAATTTTTTTCCTTTTACTTTCTCCCATAAGACTTTTCCCCCACCTTGGGCGCCTGGGTGGCTCAGTGGGTTAAAGCCTCTGCCTTTGGCTCAGGTCATGATCCCAGGGTCCTGGGATCAAGCACCACATTGGGCTCTCTGCTCAGTGGGGAGCCTGCTTCCTCTTCTCTCTCTACCTGCCTCTCTGCCTAGCTGTGATCTCTGTCAAATAAATAAATAAAATCTTTAAAAAAAAAAAGATCTTCCTCAGCTCCACTGCTGATGAAAGACAAATCAGTCAACCAGGAGAACTATCGAGGGATTATGAATCCAGGTAGTATTATCACTTGCTGAATGGAAGAAATGTAGAATAAACTTTTGACAGCAGGGACTGCATTATATACAGCTTTTTAGTTCACACAGCTCCTGATACATAGCTAGCTAGCTAGTATATATATGTGTGTATATATATATGTGTGTATGTATATATACACACATATATACACACACACACAGACATATATATGTATATAGGTATATATACATATAATGAAAGCATGACTTCTCACACAGCTTATTATAGGCCACATTTCTATTCATTCCCTTTCCATTAACCTATTGATTACAAAAAAAATAGACCTGAAAGGGGACTTATCAAATCAGATAGAATTGACACATACATGTGAACATGCACACACACACGTAAGCTGGTCCCTGAGTATAACAGAACCAAAGTTAAGACAACGTCAAAATCTGGTAAATTGCATTGTCGAATAAAGAATGATAATGATCTGGGGCGCTTGGGTGGCTCAGTGGGTTAAAGCCTCTGCCTTCGGCTCGGGTCATGATCCCAGGGTCCTGGGATCAAGCCCCGCATCGGGCTCTCTGCTCGGTGGGGAGCCTGCTTTCTCCTCCTCTCTCTCTTCTCTCTGCCTGCTTGTGATCTCTGTAAAAAAGAAAAAAAAAGAATGATAATGATCTGATTAAACATTAATACTATTCCAAATATGAAGACTAGTGTCAAGCTATATTTAAAAAAAAAAAACGAATCATCAAATTAAAACTCTGGCAGTGACAAGTGAGTACAGAAGTGGGAATTTATATGCCTCTCCTGATCCACATGCTCTTACCACCAGAGAGCCAGTCATCCCTGAAGGGATAGCAGTTAGGCTGTTCTTCCCAGCCCTACAGTGCTTGCTCTACTATACTTCACATCTAGGATAACATTTACAGTCTACAGACTTGGGCTAGTGGCATCAGAACAGCTTGTTAGCAAATCTCGGGCCAGTAGGAAGAAAGACACCTGAGCCAGGAGCTTTTCTCATTCAGAGTATTCTCTGTATAGGATGGAAGTAGGGCTGATGAATGGGCCACCTGAAAAAGTCATATGAGAACTCAGCTGTTGCCACTCTGCCTGAGTAGCTGTTTTTGTTTGTTTGTTTGTTTCAGTCTCTGCTTTCAGCATGAGGCTTTCTACAAATGTCCAGGCTACATATGCTGTGCAGTACATTACAAGAAAGTACTTACTCTCACTATCAATTTCCTAGAGTAAGGGCAATTCTTTTGCCTTAAAGAGCTGGATCTAGAAAAATACGCACACATTCTCTATTTTAATAGCTTCCATTCATGACAGTGAAGTGATTAAAAGCATGGTTTTGGTACCAGACAGAGCCTGGGTTTGCATTACAGGTCCAATCCTCACTAGATACAGGGCTCTTGAACAAATTACTTCACCTCCCTCAGCCTCAGTTTCTTCTTCTAGAAGGTCATTTGAAGGCTCTGAAAGATCCAGCACACAGTAACTATGTGGCCTTCAGCAAATCGTTGAACATTCTGTTATTCAATGTCCACATCTGTTAAATGAAGGTGATAATAGTACCTTTCTCACAGGGTTGTTGTGGGAATAAAAATGAGATAACTCAGGCAAAGTGTTTAACTCAGTGCTTGGCACATAGTAAGTGCTTAATAAAGATTAGCTATTACGTGAGCAGACCACATCATCATAGTTTATCTTTTATACCTGTCTAATTCCTAGCATATGGACCAGAATGGAACTTCAGATTTCCATTTTGTATGTCTCATTTTGCTGAGTCCACAATCACAAAAAGGGTTAAGTTAAAATCACCTCTTTTTTTATATTTTCAATCTCTACTGTTACTGGGTTCTCCCTGCTAACATATAAATAACATGCTTACAAATTATGCAACCATGACAAATTGCTTAATCTCTTTCTGAGCCTTAGCTTTTTCAAATAGAATGAGGAAAAGGAGGTGGAAGAGAAGGAGGAGCAAAGGGAGGAGAAAAGTAGGGATGAGAGAGGAGGGGAGGGCAGGAGAGGGAGGGAAGAGAAAGAGGGAAAATCTCTCCCATTTAAAATGAAAAATAGGGGCACGTGAGTGGCTCAGTCATTAAGCCTCTGCCTTCGGCTCAGGTCATGATCCCAGGTTCCTGGGATCAAGCCCTGCATGGGCTTCTCCTCCCATTCCCCCTTCTGTATTCCCTCTCTTGCTGTATTGCTCTCTGTCAAATAAATTTTAAAAATCTTTAAAAAAAATAAGATGAAAAATAGGGGGGTATCTGGCTGACTCATTCAGTTAAGCATCCAATTCTTGATTTTGGCTCCAGTTCTGGTCCCAGGGTCATGAGATTCAGCCCTGACTTGGGCTCCCCACTCAGTGAGTCTGCCTAAGATTATCTCCCTCTGCCCTTCCCCCATTCTCTCTCGCTCTCTAAAAATAAATAAAATTAAAAATATTTTTAAAATATAAGAAATTAAAAATAGGAACACCTGGGTGATCAGTCAGTTAAGCATCTGATTTAATTATGGGGGGGGGCATTGCACAGCAGGCAGAGGAAGAAACACAAGCAGACTCTGTGTTGAGTTCAGAGCTCCACGCAGGGCTCAATCTCATAACCCTGAGATCATGACCTGAGCCAAAAGCAGGAGTCAGAATCTCAACTGACTATTCTACCCAGATGCCCCAAGCACCTGACTCTTGATCTCAGCTCAGGTCTTGATCTTGGGGTTGTGAGTTCAAGCCCCAAGTTGGGCTCCAGACTGGGCATGGAGCCTACTTTAAAAAAAAAAAAATAGGGGCACTTGGCTGGCTTAGTCAGTAGAGTTTCTGACCCTTGATCTCAGGTTTGTGGGTTTGAGCCCCACATTGGGTATAGAGATTACTTAAAAATCTTTTTTAAAAATGAAGAATAAAATCAAAACCACCCTTCATTTGACCCTGAATTTTCTTATGCCCACTGATCTATTGTTTTCTTTCATTCATCACCAAATTTCTTTAAAAGGGCTATCCTTATTAGATGTTTCCACATGTTCATGACTACCATTTACTCCTTACACACTCTTATCTATTCTCTGCTTCCTCCCCTTAACTCCCACCTGAAAACGCTTTTCCCATGTTCTTCACTCTGCCTTCTTAATTGCTATATCAAGTCAATACTTCTCTGTCCTAATCTTTCATGACTTCCTGTAAGATTTGTCAGAACTGTCACAGCTTCTTTGAAATTCTCTTCTTCCTTGGCTTTCATTCTCCAGTTTCTTCTCTTGCTCCTCTAACCATTGCTTCTTGGTGTTCCTTATTCTCTAGGATTTTTGTCTTAGGCTTTCACCTCTCCTTGTTGTCCACTTACTGGTTGGCTGTTTTCAACTATTTCCATAGCTGTGACAACCTGTATGAAATGATTCTTCAATTTCTGCCTTCAGTTTAGACTCTCCACCAATCTATACCTATTTTCCAATTCTCTATTCAATCTTTCCACTGGATATCCCACAAATACCTCAAATTCAACATGTCTACAGACAAACAATTCACAATTTCCTTCAAACTTTCTCCTCCACTCCCTCTGCTAATCTTTTCAATCGTGATCAGTGGGACTACCCAGTCACCTAAGCCAGAAACCTGGGAGTTACTCTTGACAACCCCTTCTTCCATAACCCTCAGATCAAATCAATCACCAAATCCTGTTGAGTCTACCTCTCAAGTATTTTGAGGTCTATCCCTCCTTCTCTATTCTCCCTAACTTCACCTTGGTTCAGCTCTTGATTCCAATATGACTTTGTATCCTTTACACCATTGCCAATTTGACCTTTCTAAAACACAAATCTACTTATGATACTTCCTTGCTTTGAATCCATCAATAGCTCCCTATCATCTTAGAGGAAAAGTCCACATTCCTTAAATTGACCTCCAAGAGAATTTCTGCTCTGGCCCCTGACAGTTCCTCCAGCCTCTTCTCTCATCAATCCTCTTGACCCCCAAATGCACCCTTCATTTGGCCATGCGAACTCACCCACAGATCCCTGAACCCAATAATTCATCCTATTTAATGTTCTGTGCCTTTGCTCTTCCCTAGGCTTTTAAATGCCCTCCTATGACCTCTTCCGCCTGAGGCTCCTGCTCATTTGTTAAGACTCTAACCAGATGTCACATTTTCTGTGAAGTCATCTCAAACCCCTCTCACCCCAACATCCAGACAAATTTAGGTTCTCCAGTAACACTCTGTACATAGCTCTTTATTGATACTTGTAAGATTATATAGATTCTTTTGTCTGTTTACCTCACACATATATATGAGTTTGAGGTCAGGGATTATCATGTATTTATCTTTGAATTCCTCACTCCAAGCTCACAGCATGAAATGAATTAGTGTATGCTAGATAATTTCTTTTAATTAGTGAGCACTGTGATTCTTAAAAAATTTTTTTCAAACACCCAATTACAGCATCAGTTCTCACCAACAATACTCACTTTGCAAGGGGTGTCATGAGGGAATATACTATCAAGGTAACAAGCATCCTTGTAGTCTTTCTCTTTTCAAAGAAGTTAAGTGGTATATCATTCTCAAAGTAAACCTTTGAGGTAAAATAACCATGTATCCATGCAAGAGATGAGGAAATGAGGCTCAGAGAGGCCAAATGATTACCCAAGTCTCACAATGAGTTATTGACAGTGGCAAAACCAAAACACAGTTTCCCCATTTTTCAGTCCAATACCCCATTTACTGGGCAAGGGATTTTCAAAGTCAGCTTCAAGAAACCTTAGAACAGGCAAGCCCAGGTGTGCCTAGGTGACTCAGTTAGTTAAGCATCTGCCTTCAGCTCAGGTCATGACCTCAGGGTCCTGGGATCGAGCTCCCCATTGGGCTCTCTGTTCAGCGGGGAATCTACTTCCCCCTCTCACTCTCCCTCTGCACTCTAAGAAATAAATAAAATCTTCAAAAAAAAAAAAAAGAACAGGCAGTCCCTCTTCTCCTCCTACCACACACTATACACACATTTAGTCAGACTAACTCTACTTTTGGCTGATATATTTAGTTCACCATAATATTTTGTTTGGGTTTTGTTTGGGGTAGGGATAGGGGAAGCAAGAAGACAGGTTACTCCTGCTTTTAAAAATATGAGAAACAGGGACACCTGGGTGGCTCAGTGGGTTAAGCCTCTGCCTTCGGCTCAGGTCACGATCTCAGGGTCCTGGGATCGAGCCCCGCATTGGGCTCTCGGCTCAGCGAGGAGCCTGCTTCCTGCCCGCCTCTCTGCCTGCTTGTGATCTCTCTCTCTGTCAAATAAATAAATAAAATCTTTTAAATAAATAAACATATGAGAAACAAAACTACATCATCTACAATTTCCAGAGGTAATTCATTTAATGGGTCAAGGGGTGTTAGAACTATATTATTAGGTAATAGTATATAGGAAGACTTGGTTTTTTGAGAATAGTCCAAAATGAAGGGCAGTCATGACAAAGGAATCTAGCAATTGCCCATCTTTCTGACGCTACGCTCCCCTTCAAATTATCAACCCACAGAAATCCTGAATCTTTATTAGCCTCCCTCACCTTTTACTCACTGACAATGATTTACTGACTGATCAATTTAGCATTAGTCCCTAACTACTTCTGGCAGTAAGAATTATTATAAAGACAGCCCTGACCATAAGAAGGGCAAGAATGCTCGGGACCTTTGGTCATAGCAGCACATTTGCTATTTTGACAGTATTTACCACTATTCCCACACAGAGAAACAAACAATTGACTCTTTTAGAAAACTAATCTCTCATGAGATTCCCCATAAGGCAACTGGGTCAATGGATCACAATGTCTTGAAATTCTAGAACCTGGCACAACAGAGCTTGAAGGGACTTTCCAGATCATTTAGTCTGGTCTGTTCATCAGACAACATGGGGACATGGGGACACTGAGGGCCCCCAGACCCTAAATGTAATTCCCTTTTTTTCAACTTAGTTGAAACTATAAAGGGAGAGAACGGAACAGAAGACGAAGGAACAAAGTGTGTCATCACGTATCAGCTTCAGAGGTTCATTTCTGAGACTGCTGTGACACATAGACTACAGATGATTTAAAGGACAAAGGTAATCAGTAGCTGAGGAAACTATCTTTGTGATGACCATTCAATCCCCAATCTCTGCCATGTTAATCATTGGCTGATACCCATATTAGATATCCACAGTCTCCACAGAAAGAGGATAGTTCAAATCTTGGCATCAGTTAGGATATGACAGGTATAACATGGTCATGCCAAGGGGTGCCTGGCTGGCTCAGTTGGTAAAGCATGTGACTCTTAATCTTGGGGTTCTAAATTTGAGCCCCACATTAAGTGTAGAGATTACTTAAAAATAAAATCATTTAAAAAAATGGTCATGCCAAGCTTCCAAATTTTACAAACTCACTGTCTTCTAGGGTTCCCCTGTGAATTTGTTTGTGAATCTCTTAGGCTTATACTTCTTTTAGCCTTTCCCTAGAAGAGACATGTCCTGTTATAACCATTTGAGTGCCTTAAATTTCAGGTTGGTCCTTTAAAGAAGGATACAATATGGTTTCAGAATACATTGTTATCCTTCTATGGAATATACTCTACTGATTTCTTCCTGTCCATCTCTTAGTATTTCGAATTCCAGATGTATGAACCTTCTTCACCCAAGGCAACCTAACAGAGTAGAGCAATGAATTATGGACATTTGTCTCATTCATGGCTAGCCGCTACTTATATATTCTCTCTCCCTGATATCCTGGTGGTGGATTCATGTTCAGGGTAAAGGAGAGAGAAAGAGAGAGTCAAAACTAATGAATGCATTTTCAAAATGTTACTAATACCATTTTTTGATGTTATCCCTCAACCAAGAGATAACCACTTAGGACTAAAAGTACAAAACAGTTTTCACTTCTTCCCTTTACTCTTCCTTGGAGAAGGGCAGAGGTGAACTTCCTGTCTAACATCTCCATTTGCTATCTCTCTAACCATTTGGGAAATGAATCTAAAATGAAAAGAAGCAATCCCCTACCCCAGGGTGAGGGTGAGTACTTTCTGATTATTTTTGGAAGGTTTCTTGGGGCCATATTTTTGTTTCAGCTTCTCTCAGGGGACAACTCTTTATTTTTTATTGGAAAATCTAATTCTTTTTCCTGTCATTCCTTGAGTTTCTCCTCTCCGGTTTATTCAAGGGGTACACCTTGGAGACCTGTTTGCCTCATTAGGTCCAGCCTCACAAGTTTAGAAATGGATTATTTCCTGAATGTCCTTATAGACATTCTCCACCCTGCCATTTCACCTCATCATGAAAGGGTAAAAGCCTAGTGTGGGTCGACATAATCTTCCATTCTCTGAGTCAGACTCCTGGTTTTATAGAGGACCTGACCCTGAGATTCAGGCTCTTAGTACCCTGAAATGTCTCCCTAATTGAGCCCAAGTATGGCAAAACCCTTCACTAGAAATTTGAAGCTATGAAGTGAGTGATCAGTATGAAGAGTGCACTCAGCTGTGAATTCTATTAAGGTACGGATATTTTCTTCATCTGTAACTAAGAGCACAGTGCTTGAAACAATGGACATGGCCAATAAATACCAGCTGAATGAACAAATGCAAGTGAAAGTAAGTGATTTGGGCTCTGATGCCAAATCTCTCTGGTTGGAATAATTAATAAGTTTTCTTGTGTTTTTGGAGGAGTAACTGGTAGCAGGAACAGGTATGAGAGAATATGAATCCACAAGATAACTGGGAGGCTAGGGCTTGGGGTAAGCTGAGGTTGGAGCTCTTTGGATTTTGTTTGAATAAGTTTTTTGTTGTTTTTTAAAAGTCAGTGTTATCTTATTATTTCCTCATTCCATAATCAAAAGCTTTTAAAGCTTTCTTTTTCCCCTAGATGTAAGAACAATCTCTTGAGGATGACTTTCACTTACCAGCATTGCCTCATCTCCCTTGGATTCACTCATAAATTTTTGTGGAGCATCTACCACAATATTCCAGGAATAGTACTAAATATACGGGCAACACAGTGAAGAAGAAACATAGCCCTGGCCTCAGAGGGCTTATACTCTGGCGGGGGAGACAAACTTGGACTAAGTTATTAGAGAATAATAAAATGGAGAAAAATATGGAAGTATTATGGAAATATTTGAGAGAGGGACTTGACCTAGTTGTTGAAATTTGGGGAAGTGATGTCCTGAAAGACTTCCCTGAGACAGAAACATTTAAGGTATGGAAAAGTAAGAGGGATGGAAACAGGAAGGACATAAAGGGAAGCAAAAGAGAATGAAAGAGTTGAGGAGGAGAATTTTAAAGAAGGAAGTGTTTTAACAGATTTGCATTTTGCAAAGAATATTCAGAGTGTAGCGTAGGGGAAAAATTGTAGGGAGACAAGAGTAGGACATTAGTTGAAAAGAGTCATAGCTTAGGGGCGCCTGGGTGGCTCAGTGGATTAAGCCGCTGCCTTCGGCTCAGGTCATGATCTCAGGGTTCTGGGATCGAGTCCCGCATCGGGCTCTCTGCTCTGCGGGGAGCCTGCTTCCTCCTCTCTCTCTGCCTGCCTCTCTGCCTACTTGTGATCTCTCTCTGTCAAATAAATAAATAAAATCTTAAAAAAAAAAAAAGAGTCATAGCTTAAAAGGTGAAAAGTAGTGGGTGCTAGGGGAACATAAAGCAAGGGTACTTAACCTGAAGATGTGACATTTCAAGTGAGACCCAAAGTCTGGGTTAGCTATGGTGAGGAGTTTGTGGTTGAGGAGCTGAAGAAAGTCTCTGACACAATAACCTTCTGCTTTAGCCAAAGCAGTCCTCATTTTTGTAATGCTCTGGTCCCAACCTGGAATGGCAACTTCCTTTTCCTTCTAGGCAAATAATATCTATCTTTCCAAGGCCATCTCAAATCCCACGTTCTCTGATCATGTCCAGATACGGCTTCGATCACTTCAAAAACTCCTATGCCACGTTTATCTCTTAGCATTTAAAGATATGCTGTTTAGTACTTTAGTTAACTTACACACACCCTCAAACTCCCTGTAAGGTCCTTAAGTTTATGAACTGTCTTCTATTACTTTGGCATCATCCCAGGTACCTAGCCCAGTGGTGGGCACATTAAGTTACTCTTATTAAATGAATGAACATCTGGCTCAGTCTGTGGAGCATGCAACTCTTGATCCCAGAGTCATGACTTCAAGCCCCAGGTTGGGTGTGGAGCCTACAGGAAAAAAAAAATGAATGAATGAATGAATGAGTGAATGAGGCACTATAGTCCTTGCAGGGCTCCTTTAGTAACTCACTGTTATCTGTGAAACTGATAAGGAAAAGGGTTTGCTTTCTCTGAAACATTTCTGTTACTTGCAAGACCTAAGATTTTGAAATTGACAGCTCCTTCCCACTGGTCACTGCTTCTCACCCCCTTCCAATCCTGCCCCCCTCTCACCACCACCACCACCTTCTATTGTTTCTTCTGTCTTCTGGTTGTCAGCCAGGATGACAAAATAGTCTAGCTGTCCTCAGAGACTTACACCAGCCTGGACGGCTCTGCAGTGCCATGAAGGGCCAGGACTTTTGTTTACAGCTGGGACCATGGTGAGGTGGTGAGCACAGCTGACAGCCCCACTCTGAAGCAAACATCAATCTTCCTCTGTCCTCCCAGCCAAGTTTCACAGACCAGCTCTATTGAAAGCTGGCGGCACCCGCCTGGGTCTCACTGACATCCCACCCACAACTCTGGCCTAGGAGAAACTGGGTGAATCTCGGCTTTGTACCTTTTTAGGAACTGCCCTTGCTCTCTTCTCCGTCCCCAATTTCTAATCATGTTACCTCAACCTTCAGAGTTTTGAAAGAACATGTCCTCCTAGGTCCCCACACCCTAAAACAATGCTCCACCTCTCCAACCATATCTCACTTTCAGCAGTGCACCAATACCCTTCTTTGCTCAGTGGCACAGTAAAAGCACAAGAACAAAACCACACAGTTTTCAATATATACTTTATGGAGCCTACCTTTCCAAGCTCAGCAGACAAGTTCCAGGTCCTTGGGGGTGTGTGTGTGTGTGTGTGTGTGTGTGTGTGTGTGTGTGTACTCTTTGCCTTAAGATAGCTTTCCCAAATGTTTTAAAACCTGCAAGTCAGGGCACCTGGGTGGCTCAGTCGTTAAGCATCTACCTTTAGCTCAGGTCATGATCCCAGGGTCCTGGGATCAAGCCCCACATTGGGCTTCCTACTCAGCAGGAAGCCTGCTTTTCCCTCTCCAACTCCCCCTGCTTCTATTCCCTCTCTCACTGTGTCTCTGTCAAATAAATCTTAAAAATCTTTCTTTAAAAAAGAAAACCCACAAGTTAGATAGGGCGTGGAGTTTTCAAAGAATACTTTTTGAGATTCCAAGTGTGGTCCTCTTTGCCACATATTCAGCTCCCTGGCCCCCTCCTTCCTTAGTAGCTTTGCCCTCTCCAGCACTCACCTGGGATGAGAATGAAGCCTTTTTATACTAGCTGTCTCTTGCCCCCAGGTTCCCTTTGCCTGTGATTCTCTGCCTGCTGGCTAACACAGCTTCCATTAATTACCTGATGCCTGGCTTTCCATGGTTTTCAAAATCCCCCTATTCCCAAATGCCCAAGGAATATGATACACTTCTTTCAGTAATAGTGGCTGGTTACAGAAGCTTCTTCAGAGGTCTGGTGGAGGGGGACTACAGGCCAGAGGAGATTTTCCTTCCAGAAGATCTTATCAGAATTTCTGATGCACAGGCCTTTTCAATTTAAAATCTCCCCTCCCCAGATTTTTATATGGCACATCACTACTAAAGCAGTGTACATTCCACCCCACCCCTAGGTTAATTAGTTCTCTTCTAAAGAGAAACCTATGTGTGTTCTCCTCCTCATGACCGATAAAGCATTTTTTTGTTGTTGTTTTTAAATGTTTTATTATGGAAGACTTCAAAAAATACACAGAGGTAGAAAGAACAGTATAACAAAGCCCCATGTACCCATCATAAATCTTCAACAATCTCAAGATGCAGCACTTTAAGCATTACTGGTTTGTCCTCTTTATTAAGACACTAGCTGAAGTTTTCAAAAGACATAGTTTTCTTCATTCCCAGTAAAATGGGGACTGTGGGAGCAGGTTATAAGCATAAACAAGTTATCTCTGGAAAACTGGCTCAAGGCATCCTCTTAAGGCAATGATCAGATAGTAGGAGTCAACATACACTGGTAAAAATCAGTCCTCATCTCTGTTGGTTTATGTGTTAACACGGATAACTTAACATGATGATTCCAGGTAAAGCTTGTGGTTCACAAAACCACAAATTTCAGTATATTGCATGCTAAACTACTGACTCAGGTAGGGGAAACCAAGACATTATGTGCAGAGTCACCAAGGACTACACTGGTTAGATTTAGGGTCTCAGTCATTTGAAGTAACCTCTTTCTATTAAATGGATGGGTCAGATGAAGCAGGGGAGGGCTGATTATAAGAAGAGAGAGGAGCTAGAACAGAGTACCTTAAAAGGATAAGACTTTCCCATGACTATTTCTATCCTTCGCCCTGTCTGTCATAGGCTAGCAAACTAGACTGATGTAGAGTAATTTGCTGAACTGGTTTGTGAAATCCCTATGGAATGAGGCAGGTATAAACAGACTAAAAAAAACATTATTTAAGAAATACTGGGGCACCTGGGTGGCTCAGTGGGTTAAAGCCTCTGCCTTCGGCTCAGGTCATGATCCCAGGGTCCTGGGATCAAGCCCTACATCGGGCTCTCTGCTCAGCGGGGAGCCTGCTTCCTCCTCTCTCTGCCTGCCTCTCTGCCCACTTGTGATCTCTGTCAAATAAATAAAATTTTTTGAAAAAAAGAAATACCATTTTGCTTAGCCTTGAAATATTAAGGTATTTATTTAACTTCTAAATTAACAAAAGTCTTTTAAAAATCATCCAGTAAGCTAGTAAGAACCAAATGAAAAAATGTCAAAATAACCTAAGAATGCAACAATTTCATCTACTATCCAGAAGCCATGAGAGGATACTGATGACCCCATCTACTCTCTCCAGAAAACAATAACACTACTTTCCAGATCTAGGAAGGCTCTTAGCCACTAGGCAAGGGTAACATACTGTTAGGCAGGGCAGGATGCCCCCCTGCACAAGGGTACCCAATGAGAGGGAACACGCAGAGGCTGAAATTCATTCTTCCACTGCCCTGGTGAAACGCCAACATCTCTGAGAAAGAAAAATATTTTTCTCGTTTCACTGGAGTGGACACTTCTCTACAATTTTTCTGCCCCCAGGTGGCTCACGTTTCTAATTAGCACAAAGGGGTTGTCTGAGCAACTGGTGGCCTTGAAAATTAACGTAGAGATCTTGGATCCACTTGGGGTTCTCTCTGAAGGCTGGGACTGTAAACTCTGGACTTGGATCTTGAAGCCAAACAAAAAGTAATTTCAGCTATCTTTCCCTTTCAGTTGAAACGGATTGTGAAGACGATGGTTCAGCTATAAATGCAAAAGGAAGAAGAGTAACTTGAATTTTCTGAGGACCCACTAAGAAGCAGGAATCTGCTGACGCTTAACCTACTTAGTAACTGGAAGGGGCAGGAGAGTTTTCACATTGGAGAGGGTAGTATGGCACAATGAAAAAAAATGGGCTTTGGAGTCAGAAAGAAGTCTGAATATTTGCCCTGCCGTTTACTAATTGACAACTTGAAGTGAGTACTTAACTTCTCCGGGCTTCAGTGAATATTCCCTAAGATAATAAATGTAAAGAACTTAGCACAGTGCTGACTGGAACATAGAAGGCATTCAGTTCCTATGTCTTTTTCTGCTACTGCCCTGACTCCAAAGTTAATTCACATTATTCACATCCTCAGTCTTGAGATCTCATTCAACAGAGTAGCACATAAGGATGGGTCCACTAGAGAGAATGCTAGAGAGTTAGGAGATATAGGTCCCAATGCTAGACATATCCTCTGTTACAGTACATTGGGTAAGTTACTCCCCTCTCCTGACTCCGTCAGTAAAACAGAAGAACATACCTAGCTCTAACACTGAAAGGAAAGAGCAAGGGAAATCACTTTTCTTGGGCACCATGAACTATACACTAAGCTAAGTCCTTTTACATACTTTATATACTCTAAATCAGCACTGTACCACAAAGCTTTCTGGGATGGTGGAGATGTTCTGTACCTGTGGATGTCCAAGATGGTACTAATATTAGCTTTAAGTAGCTGTTGAGCCCTAGAAATGTGATTAGTACAAATGAGGAAATGAATTTTTAATTTTACTTAACTGTAATTCAAATTTAAATACCCACATGTCTAGTGGCTACTGTTTTGGATATTGCACCTCTAACATGAAGCAGGAATATTTGTTCCCACTTAATGTATGGCAAAACTGAGGCTCAGAAAAATAAAATAACATGATGAAAGTTACATAAACAGTAACTAAACAAGATTCAAAACTGAGCAGTAGAAAGTTTAGCAGGTAATATTGTCAGATATACCAGGAATTACCCAGACTCCACCACCTACAAGTTGTATGACCAAAGAAAAATAATTACAGTCTCTACAACTCATTTTCATCATTATAAAATGATGATAGTCATCACCTAATTTACAGGCCTATCATTGGGATTAATGTGTATAGAGCTATATAGTGTGGCCCATAATAGGCTTTCAACAACTGTTTCCTGACCACCCTGATTTCTCTTCCACACATAGATAAGGTTCAGACATAAACTAAAAAAGAGAAGTGTAGGATACAGAGAGCATTTGGGAAATATAAAAATAAGAAGGAAAACACTCATGAGCTTTATTTGATATTACAGAAGAAATACGGGGGAGGGTATGAAATCATCAAAATATTTCCACTTACTTAGTTTGCTTTCCTGCCCTCTTCTTGGCAGTTTAGTCAATGTTATCCAAGCAGGGAACAAGCTATCTGTAATATATTTTGAGGCCCAGCAAGACAAGCTATTATAGATGAAAAACAGAGTACTGTCAAGGGTCTGCGCTTGAGAAGCAGGTAAAGTTCAAATCCTGACTCCCATACTTATCCACACCGAGAAAACAACTGAACACCTCTATAGTTAGTTTTTAATCTTAAAATGGGTCTGATAATATGCAGGATGTTGTACACCTGAAACTAATATAACATTGTATGTCAACTATACATCAATGAAAAAGGACAAAATTTTTTTATAAAATATGCAGGGTGTCTCAATTAACATATCCTTATGACCTCACTTTAAGTTCTGTAGCACCCTCTAGTGGAGTGTACAAAATCAGCATTGCATCTTTTTTTTTTTTTAAAGATTTTATTTATTTATTTGACAGAGAGAGAGATCACAAGTAGGCAGAGAGGCAGGCAGAGAGAGAGGAGGAAGCAGGCTCCCTGTGGAGCAGAGAGCCCGATGCGGGGCTCGATCCCAGGACCCTGAGATCATGACCTGAGCCGAAGGCAGCGGCTTAATCCACTGAGCCACCCAGGCACCCCAGCATTGCATTTCTGCCTTCCAAAGCTGTGGTTTTAACTTCAGTGTACATTGCAATCAGCAGAACAGTGTAACACAGATCACCAAACCCCACCCCTAGGATTTCTGATTCATTAGGTTTGAGGTGGAGCCTGAGCATCTGAATTTCTGACAACTTCCCCAAAAGTGGTAGTAATGCTACCACTGGGTCTGGAAAACACTGAGAACCACAGCTCCAAATCTCACCCCCTACCCTTTGTGTGTGCGTGTGCACATGTGCGCATGCACACAAATGTATATGATTAGCAATTGAAAGATACATTAATTTTTGTTTTTTTGAGTTTTATTCATACCCATCTAATAAGGACTTGTGAGGAATAAAAGAATATCCATGTAAAGGATATGACGCAGCATCTAAAATATAGAAAGTATGCAAGAAAACTGAGCATCACAGAACATAAATCATTTGCCCAAGGTCTCACAGCTAAGTGGGGAATTAAAATTGGGTCTCTAACCCCAAAGACATAACAAAGTGTAGCAGTGCCACTACAAAAAATAGAGTGCAAACACATATTTAATAAAAATTTCAAGAGAAAAAGATCGGTTTTCAGTGTCAGGGTCCATGTTTATGTCTGCCTTTATTGACTAAACAGCCACCTATATTTTTCACTGGGGAATGTTGTTAGCATTGGAAAAAAGGATGCACAGAAGAGGATTCAGATCTTTATCAGCATCAGTGCCTGGGGTCATTAATTCTGACCCCCCAAAAAAGGCAAGGAGGAAAGAAGAGAGGGCTGGAGGGGGAATTTTTTACAGAAGAAATAAGGAAAAACATTTGAATCTAGGGCCATAGTCCTCTGCCTCATTGGGCTATTTTCAAAAGTTAATTTGATTTTTTCCTTACCAGTGAAAAATATACATGATTCCCTATACATTGTTTGTGGAGTTCAACAAATCAGAAAGAGAGGGAACAAAATCCCATAATTCCAGGGACTAAACAGCCAACCCTTTGCTGGGATTTGGTGGCATCTAGTGGCAGACTAAAGAGGTATAAACCTCAGCCAGAGAACTTTCTGGAAAACTAGCTGACCGCGTACTTGCCTGAAGGGCAGTGTGCTTGGAGATCAGGACAAAAAGGTAAGAGAGTCTCAGCCCCTACAGAAATTCAGAGTCTGTGTGTGTATAAATATACATAGAGAGAGAGAGAGAGACGGAGGGGAAGGCTATCACGTATGTTACCGGCAGAAATTTGTGTTTGTGCCAAGAGAATGGCAGTCAACTTTGGGGGGGAGGGGCAGGGAGAGGATACTAGGAAACGGGAAAGAAGCTGCACCTTGTAACTGCTCATATGGGGATGGGAGCGTTTGGCTCTGAACTACTGGAGGGCTATGGTTTAGAACAGGATTTTGTCAGCAGAGAAAAACGTGAGAAGAAAGGGTATTTTTAGGGTCTGAAATTAAATCTATAGGAAAGGCCAAAATATTTCTGGCAAAGGCTCTTTATTGGTTATGGGCGCCTTAACTTATTCTCCTTTTCATTAGAACAATTTTCAAACTTATATGAAATAGAAACCATCCGGTACACGACGCGCGTGCACGCACACAAGCACATACACATGTACGCGCACACACACGCACGGCCCCGCTCCTGGACACACACCCGCCCCTACGCTTGTGTCCCAACGCTAGGGGAGCACGCCTGCGCAAACCCACCGCCACCGACGCCACGAGGGCTGCCGCGTACACATCCCAACCCCAAGGCTACGCGACCTCGCGCGCTCACAAACAGGCCCCAACACCACGCACCCACACACCCACCACCCCAACTCACACATTAAAACCCCTGCTCCGCTTTTATTTTTTTTTTTTTGCTCCGACAGTTGCGCAAGAGATTCGGGGGCGTGGCCCCAAATTTGACCTCGCGCTTCCCCACTCGCGGGAACCTTAGCTCATTTCCGCCCATCCTGTTTCCGCAGGCCACGTAGACACTTCCTTTCCCAGTGGAGGAAAAAAAATAAACCCATAATGCCTCCCTGCAGAAAAAAAAAAAAAAAACAACTCTGATCAGGGGAACTCTGGGTCTTGAAAATAGGCCACGTGAACACCCTGCCCTATAGACTTCTGACCCAACGGCCGTCGCGCTTTTGGAGGGCGGGCTAAGAGCCTAAGAGGGCGAGAGTCATTGGCCAGAGCCCGCACTAAAGAAAAAAGATGATTGGCTCGCATCAAGCCTTAACCGTGAAGAAGCAGGTTGCTAGCACCCGCCTTTACTGCGACGAAGTGTCATCACTGACGTGTTAGGCCTTGTCCAATCATTTGGTTATGGAACATTCTAAAACTTAGACAAGACGATTGTGATTGGCTGGAGGCTATAATCCCGCCTCCAGGGTGACGTGTCTGCCTATGGATATCAGTTGCCAGAGAAACCTGGCTTTACTATGGCGGTTGGAGGAACGGCAGTGATCACACGTCGGCTGCTGGAAAGAACTGGATTCTCGTTTCAGGTTTCGGGGTGGGGGTGGGGTGAAAGGGTTGACGATTTCTTTTTAATCGTCGGATATATTGGCGAGATTAACTAATGGCTTCACAATTGGTTAGAGCTGCATTCAAATTTCTACTCGCCAACGCCCAGCTCGGGCTGGCTCCTGTTCTTTCAGTGTCTCGGTTTCCATGTTTGTAAAATGGTGATATAATAGTATCTACCTCAGAGACGTGTACCTCAGAGGCTTATACTGTGTATTAGTGCGTATAAGACACTTAATACCAATCCTGGTTCCGAAAGCTATTCGCTATTTATTGTGTAGTGAAAAACACGCGTAACGGAATGAAAGAAAAAACATAAATTATGTAAATTCGTTCATTATAATGTTTTCCCTGCCCATCAAATTCTTTCCTATAAGAAATTCGAGCTATAAAAGAGACGTATCAGTCTTTACTGATGAAATAATTTACCATTTGAGAATTAGCTCAAAATTGCGGGGATTGGAATTTTCCATATTGAAAAGTTTAAAAGGCGGGGGGGGGGGGGAGGTGGGGGGGGAGATGGAGAACGAGAGCGATCAGGAGATGAACCACATGCGATCAGTAGGCCTTTTTTGGATCCTGATTCGAACACGCCAACTTAAAAAAAAAAAGCTGCTTAAGATGCTTCGGGAAAATTTGAAGACGGATTTGCTGTTTTTTTAAGGAATTGATGTCGATTTTTTAGACGTTGTAATGGCATTAATGGTTACATTTTCAATCATCTTTATGTTGTAGAGATACATAAGAAAATATTTGCGGATTAAGTAATAAAATGTCTGGGAATGACTTCATATACGTTAATGACTGGAATTTGCTTCAAAATAATCTTAGCGGTAGGGAGAACTGGGAGGGACATAGATGAAACAAAACTGGCCCTAAGTTAATAATTGTTTGAGCTGAGTGATGGGGCATACGGGGTTTCTTACATTATTACGTCTTCCTTGGTATATGTTTGACATTTTCCATAATAAAATGCAGAAAATCAGCTATTCCTTGCGCTTAAAAAAATCGGAGGGGGGGGAGAAGTGGGTGGGGTTATAGATGAAACAAGATGGCCTTCAGTTGGTAATTGTTGAAGCTGGGTGATTGGTATAGGTTTATATTACTCTTCCTTCTACACATTTGAAATTATTCATAAGAAGTCTAAAAAAAGACAGTTACTTTATCAGAAATAAAGATAAATGTACAGTAAAGTCGTTTTGAAAATAGAACCACAAGAAAGGAAAAAGAAACATTTGTACATTATTTATCAGGCATGGTGTCCTTTGTGTGTGATAAAATGCATTGGTTGGTGGAGGAAAAAAAAGGATCTCATATCTTTCTACGTTATGTCCTTTTCTGTCCCCTTCTTTGACCTTCCAGGCCATCATCAGAAAAGCTAAGTTTGCTGTATTATAAGGATCAGAAGATCTGATCCTGATTGCAGAACCATCCCTGATTACAGAAACTGGGTAAGTGCCTCCCTTCTCATGGCCTCAGTTCTCAAACAAGATAATTCCACATAACCTTCCTAACTGTCCGGGAATAGTTTGAAGATTAATAAGCACCTATCTGGGAAAGCACTCTAAATTCTAAGAAGAAAAGGATGGGTGCTTCCAGTGTAGCAAGTGCCCAAACAGAGGACTGTATAATCTTACATTCTTTGATAAAAGATAATACAATTGATACCCTGGGGTTAGGGTATATATTCCATATATTTATATGTGTGTATATACATATATAATTCTTTCTTTTAAAACTTCGTGCCATCTCATGTACAGCATAATTTAGTGGTTGAAAGCAAATACTGACTTCCTTAATTTGAATTCTGTCTCTGCCACTTGCTGTGTGATCCTGGGCAAGGTACTTACCTCCCTTTGTCCCTAAATTTCCTCATGTGTAAAATAAAGATGGTTAATAGTTCCTACTTCATAGGATTTTTGAAGGGACAGTGCTTGGCACATATAAGTGTTTGCTTTAATAATAATTATGGTTCTTTTAGTCCTCGTACATTCTGGTTTACCCACACATACACTCTTAAACTTCTAAAAGCAATGGATTCTGTTTGGAAATGTAAATAATAATAATAATAATAATAATAATGCTGTTGATTTCTTTCCTGATTTTCCAGAAGCAGCAGTTACCTCTAGAACTGAATTCTGAAATTAAGACTTCTGGCTTGTCCTAACGATCTAGAAAGATATTGAGTATATTGATCATATTTATTTACAAGGGAATTTCCAGGCACTATAATTTTAACTAGGAAATCATAACCATATTCAGTCTGCTAACAGCTTTTGTGTCATTCCTCGTTTACCTCAGACTCAAAAAATATGTTAAACATAAAGGAAATGTTCCAAGATCCAGAAGAGAATGGATATAAATGTAACTGGTATGGTATATGTGTATTTAAAGGTTTATTCCAACAAACCATAGGAGATGTTGTTCACACTTGATTTGTGACACACCCATACCAAAATGTTAGCTTTTGGAATCTGCATTACGAAATGGCCCATCACTTGCATGAGGGGATGAAAGAAGGTTTTTTTAGTGACATGAAATGTTCATTTTCCCATGGAGTCACTGTATTTTCCTTCTAATTTTTTTTCTCTTCTGAAAGCTGGGTTTCAGAGGAGGGCGCTGCTCTGGTGGAAAAGATGCAGTAGATGTGTAGGCACAAAACCCCTTTACAGGAGGCCATTTGCAGAATGATTAAGGGCAAAAGGGAGGGAGATGGGCTGTTAGGCCAGTAGGAGCTCAGAAGGCAAGGTCCAGGGTATCCTGAATGGAGAAAGCCTCAAAGAGGAAAAGGACCTTGACCTGCTCCTACAAGAATGGCAGAACCTAGAAGGGGGGAGGGAAACCAATCTGAATGGTATGCCTACAAAATGTATTACACACAGTGATAATTTACTGCAAAGTCCAGCTGTGTGAGATCTAAGGATAAGAATAGATTTTAAAAATCATTGAATTTAAATATGTATATTTTAAGACAGATTTTTAGTCTCATAATTGATATGTGAATATATTGTCCTTACAATGAAACAGTTTAAATACTATGGAGTAGGCTCAGGTTTCTATTTCTTCACCTCCAGTTCTCTTACTTTCTCCAGTTAATCACTATTCTCAGTTCTGTTTCCTTCTAGATCTCTAAATTAAGTACCTGTTGAAAAACATACATAGATATAGATATATATGTATGTATGTATATAGTGTTTTCTTTTACATAAATACGGTATCTATCACACTATAGGTATTGTTTTTGCAGCTTGCTATTTTTATGCAGCAAATTATCATGGATGTCTTCATGTTCATTCTTAGAGTTCTATTTGATTCCTTTCACAGTGGCATTGTTTCGACTAGCATGATAATCCATATTATGGATAAACCACATTTTATCTTTACAAATCACTAGTGATAGTCCTCCACATTGACTTCACTGTTTGCTACTTCAAGTAATGCATCAAACATCCTTGGAAACCGTTTACAAGTGTTATTCTAGGGCAACATTTATGTCTTTATGATAATTAAACCAGTGTGATGCTGGTGTGAGAACAGATACCACTGTGACAGAACAGGTGACCTAGAAATAGTGATAACATTTAACAATTAAATAATCAAATCATTGGGAAAATAGTACCTTAAAAGACCCATGCACATCTAGGAATTTAGAATGTTTTATAATAGCATTTCGGATCAGTGTGGAAAGGATGACCTCTTTAATAAGTAATATTAGGAAAAGTTACATATTTGGAGGAAACTATAGAAATACCAAGAAATACATGAAATCATTTTTAGAATACTGATTTGGGAGCATTTTCCCTAGGTGTAACATAAATGCCAAGTTCACAAAGGAAAAGGTTGACATATTTTTCTGTGTGATTTTATGTATACACAACACACACACACACACACACACACACACACACACACCCAGAGAAGGAAAATGATTTTGGAAAAAATGTTTCCAACATATCCAGGAATACTTAGAATTTAATTATTAGAAATCAGTAAAGGAAGCAAACAATCTAGTATAGAAACAAAAATACATAAGAAAAACATAGACATGGATGTGTGAAAGATGCTCAATAATATACTACATACTAGATAAGCAAAACAAAATTTTTTCCGAAAGACGTTTATCCTGTGTTGCTCAAGGTGTAGGTGAATGAACTTTAACAGTTTTTGCTGGGAGTACAAATGGAAGTGGTTCTTTACAAATTGAATTTGCCCCTATCTCATCGAAGTTAAAAGTACACAAATCCTTTGAACAGTTCCACTTCTGAGAATAGTCCTGAAATCCCTAATGCTCTAATATATCTGTACACTTAAGACTCTTAGAGAGTTTATGTAATAATGAAGTATTGGGAGCAACTTAAAAGTTAATAAAGGACTGGTTAAATTCTGCCACATAGAGATTATAGGGTAATGTGAATATTAAAAAGAATGAGGTATGTGTGGACAAAAAGATGCCCATGACAAAGTGAGAAAAGGTGGGGGGCAATATGTCTCACATTTGCCAAATGAAATATAAAATACACATTTAATTTTAAAGATTATGTATTTGTGTGACTATGCACATAAGATCTGAAAGCTTACACAGTTATTTTGGGACTAGGGAGGGGAGGAAAATGGGGAATTCCCCCACTTTTATGTATTTTGGAATTTACAACTATGTAAAGGAAAGATTACCCATAAATGATGCCACAGTATTAACTACTTGTGAAAAATAATGCAGATTTTCTGTTCATAACTTAGCAAATGCTGGATGGATTAAGAAAATATAAAACCTCCATTAAAATGACATCTTTTAAGAGTGGAAAGGAAAGCTAACGTTTCACTATGTAAAACTCTAAAATATTAACATCAGGCACTATAAAAGAAGGGGAAATACTTGCCCCAGAATGACAACTGTTGATATATAAAGAGATCCAGGGCACCTGGGTGGCTCAGTGGGTTAAAGCCTCTGCCTTCAGCTCAGGTCATGATCCCAGGGTTCTGGGATGGAGCCCTGCATCGAGCTATCTGCTCAGTGGGGAGCCTGCTTCCCCCTTTCTCTCTGCCTGCCTCTCTGCCTACTTCTGATCTCTGTCAAATAAATAAAATCTTAAAAAGACACACATTTTCCCACATTTTAATGTCTCTGAAATTGGGATGCATCATACATTTGAATAAATGCAGAAGTAAAAACAAGGCACCATTCACAATAGTCATAGGTGTTTATTTTTTTAAAACATTTTATTTATTTGACAGGCAGAGATCACAAGTAGGCAGGGAGGCAGGCTTCCTCCTGAACAGAAAGCCTGATGCGGGGCTCGATCCCAGAACCCTAGGATCATGACCTGAACCGAAAGCAGAGGCTTTAACCCACTAAGCCACCCAGGTGCCCCGAAATAAAATCTTTTTTTAAAAGCTCGTATAGATGTTAAAATCACTAAGAACCAACTGAATGGGTGCAGGACCAAAGCCTATGAGGTCAATAGACACTTTTTAAATGTTAAAATGTCTCTAATAAAAACTGAACAACTAAACATTTTATCAGATGTTGTAGATGAGCTTAGCCACTGCTGACCAGAGTATAAGTGATAGTTTTACACACTCCTAGTAAGGTTGGAAACTGGCACAGCTTGGGGAGGTAATTTGGTGACGTGTTAACTACCTCTTGACCCCCTAAATTTGCATCTGGAAGTATTAAATAATAGGAAATGAGGACAAAAATGTTGCAATAGTTACTGCAGGATAAATTGAAGAGGAATCACTTTCTGTTAAGGGTGGTTAGATGAAGTACACAGCTCTCAAGATGTGTATTATGTTACATGGGAAAGAAAACTAGTTTGTGATACCACATTTTTAAAAAGGGAAGGTTGAGATTTGATGATCAGTATAAATAAGTATTTACACAGAAATTTTAAAACTAGGGCAAATCTACAAATGTGTTTTCTCAATGTCTGACCTACCCCTAGAGCTGACCTGTAGAAAACAAGTGGAAAAATATTTGATGACTTGTCCCTCATTTGTGCCTCCATTTTCTTCATGTATTGAATCACTTCATCACTTTGATTCTCTATAGTGTACCCCCCAGGGACCTAAGTGCTGCTCCAAGATATAGGTGATATGTATAACACAAGACCTGTGGCAAAGAGATGAATGGTGTGGTTCTATAAGCAAAACTAACACAAGACATTTAAATATTAAACTCTGGAGTACTAACATCCACTTCATATGGTATTGGAGATGGGGGAGAAACATGGACTAGAGTTGGAGATTTGAGGAGGAAAGAAGACATAGTATTTAGATGGAGATAATGGAGAGAGCATGATGGAGCAAAGAGTAGGTGTACTAAGCCAGTAAATACTAATAAAGCCTGAAACTCAAGACAAACTGGCAAACTCGGTTTAAAATAGCCCCAAATTAAGTAATCTGTAGTGCAAACTTTGTCATTGATCATGGAGCAGTGTTAAGCTGGGAAGGGAGGTACAGAGTGGAAAGCTATCCAGAAACTTACAAGTAGGAGCCAGACATCAAAAGGTAGGTAGGTACTCCCTTTTCATGTCTGGTTTCTGACTTCCAGATAGTAATAGTTGCTTGTTTGATCGGTAGGATACTTAGATGAAAATAAAGGAACTGAGACAACTAATACAAAGGCTGTTTCCGTGGCTTCATTCAGCAGTCACAAACCTTGACTCATGGTGCAGATATTTTTCTGTAAAATGTCAGATATTTCATTGAGACTATATGAGGGGAAGAATTTGTAGAGAATGACAGAACTCATCCAGTTAATTAGGACCAGGTAGAATTCCTTTTAAAGTTCCTCCTCAGTAAGGAATTGCTGATGACTGTGAGACTTCCAAAATACTTCCCATCCCGCCTGGCCTCACTTCTGTTTCACACAGTCTGGCTGGCACTGAGCCATCTTGCTTTCTTTAGTTGGTATTTTAACTATCCCCCTTGTTTTGTGGAAGCTCTGTGCTATATTAACTCCGAGGTGGGTTTTCTGAATTTCAAGTAAATTGCTTAACTCAATTCTCTGATACCCTCAGATACTGTGTCCCTCTGTCCTGGGCACAATGTTTGTTTAGAAACATCCTTTTTGTAAGCTCGATAGCTTACAGTGTAATGCCATGACACACTGGCCACTGTCTGATCCTTCACAGGATGTGTCTCTTTATCCCTCAGGCAGGTTTCTGATTCCCACAGGGTCAGTATCCGTATTCACAGATTTGGTGATCTCTGAGGACCTCCTTTGCCCTTTATTTTTTTACTCTTTACCCTTTATTTTTGTGTCCTTTTAGTGAGAGGGTATCATTGGCTTAGTGAAAACTCTGGTACGCAGGCCTGTCTTACCAATAACTGGTTTCCCTAATTCAAGGCTCTAGTTGAAAGACTGCATTTCTTACCTCTTATTTTCCCCCTCAGGGCTTCCTTGACACCTTCTCACATTCTTTTAAGGGCTGGGGATTGGCCAAGGACCTTTTTATGTGGGTGAAATTAATAGTTACCAGAGAAACCTGGTTTAAGGCTATTTACCATCATTTTTTCCCAGAGGTTACCCTGATTTTAACAGTGGTACTGATTCATCTGGATATTTTCCTATGCATTTATACATACCAGTTTAAAATAGGAATTTGATCACACTGTACATAAGAATTGTACAGGACTGATGTTATATCTTGACCTGTGCTCTCTCTCCAGGATCCTGTTGTACCTATTAAGCATTATGCCTATTTACCTAATAATGTAGCATTGAACATCTTTTCTGTATTCATACATGGTTCTCTGCTTAATTCATTTGAATGTTGTTCTGTAGTGTGCATACAGAATCTATGTTCCCATTGCCCTACCGATGAATGTTGAAGTGTTTACAGTTCTTCAGTATTAAGAACACCACTGCAGTGAACATCTTTATACCCATATTCACATGTATTCTGCAAGATACTATGCTAGCTATTTAGCCAGGTCTCATTTACGAAGTTCTTAAGAAGAACCTGTGAAGTCAAGGGATAGTTTGGCCTCTTTAGATGAGTAAAAGAGGCTAAGAGAGCTTGCATATCTTGCCCAAGTCCTCACAATTCATAAATGGCAGAATCTAACTGAAGTAGAAGTATGTCTAACAGCAGAGCTCATACATTTTCTCTGATAATTGTAGTTGTAAACCATATGGTCAAAAAACTAGATTTTTTTCTGTGTTATTTCACGAAAGTTCATCTTCATTGCAGATCATCCGTTTTCCTTTCTAGGTTGTGCCCCCAACCTCATCCTTCGAGACCATTCCAGGAGATCTAGGAGGTTCCATCTGGGAAAACACTAGGAGTTCTTGGAAGGGAAAGAAGGAAGAGGATTATGTAAGTCAAAAAAATTGCTTCATCTGTTACACTGTAAGAATCATAGAATACTATTTTTTCATCTTTATCTTACTAGTTCTCTCTACTACATTTTATACTGTATATTACCCCTTGCCCTTCTTAACTCTCAACTTCTTTGGCTTCCCAAATAGCATTCTCTTAATCTTCTATGGCTGCTCTGACCATTTTTGTTTGGTTTTTGGTCTCTCTGCTCACCCCTTAATCATTCCTTTTAGGTTTTTCCACAATTTCATACTTTGGTTCAGTTTTTCTTCCTCTTCTCTCCATGAATGATTTTGATAGTTTTCTTAGCTTCTGGTAGCAGCTCTATGATGCTTACTCTCGGATCTCCATTTCTGGCTCTGACCCTCACCTGAGCTTTAAAGTTAAATGTCTAACTGTATACCTAACACTTAGTAGATCCACTACTGAACTTCTTTCCTCTCTAATTGACTTCCTCCTCTTTTTGATGCAGTCTTATTTGGTGATAATACTAATGCCTTAATAACCCATTCTCAAAACCTGGGAGTCATCACTGACTTCTCTCTCACTGAATTATCACCTCCTCCAACAAGCTAATACTAAAAGTTGTATCATATGCCATTTATTTGCTCCAAAGTATTCTGTTCCTGTAACTCTCATTGTACTAAACTAGTTTTTTAATTGCCACTTTAGATACTTAAATCACTAGCATCTGGCATAGTATCTGTCCCAAAGCAGATATGTATTAATGTATGATGACTCACTGAGTGGATGAATTATTTCCTATTACTTTATTGCTAATTCTAAACTAACCATCAAAATCAGTGTTTTTATTCATTCATTAATTACCCAGGCTTAAAATTGCAGAGCCACCTTTGACTCCTCCCTCTTCATTTACCAAGTTCTGTATTTGGTTTCTCTTGACTCTGTCATCACCCCAAGCCAGGCCTACCTGGACTCCTACAAAAGCATTTACTGTTAGTCATTTTGCCTCCAGTCAACTAATCTTTCTTATTTCATCTTGTCATTTCTCTTGTTCAGAGCCTTTATTTTCAGTTCTGCTGCCTTGTACAGTTTCTTTTCCATTTAATTCATTCTTTTTCTAAAATTATATTCCTTTATGTCTTTTGAGTGGTACCAAAAAACTTACGGGCAAGTCTGATGAGTGATCGGATGGGGTGAGAGTAGTGGTTGATAGTGAGGATCAAAGTGAGGCTAGAGGTAGTAAGTCACTTACAAATGATCCTGAACTAGGATTTGAAATCCAAATTCCAAGAGAATAGCTTATGTTTTACTTTGGTGAGCCTTTATGAAGCAGTGTGTATTAAAGGTCATGACAGAAAACAACCAAGTAAAATCCTTTATATATTACAGTGGTTGGAATAAAAACAGGGTTGAATGAGTTCCAGAAAGCAGGGTTCTCAAACTCGTGGACAACAATCTGCAGAAGAAGACAACTTTAAAAAACCAACTAGAAGCAATATGCAGAGAAGTAAGATGAGAGGGGCCTCCTCAGGAAAGAAGACTGCTGGTCCACAGCAGAAGAATCTGGAACCAGCTCTCCCAGGCCGATGGGGGGGTCGCTCTGCAGAGAACCCCCCTTCAGGATCTGTGAGGAAGACAAGAAAGAATAAGCAGAAGACTCCTGGAAATGGAGATGGTGGCAGTACCAGCGAAGCACCCCAGCCACCTCGGAAGAAAAGGGCCCGGGCTGATCCCACTGTTGAAAGTGAGGAGGCCTTTAAGAATAGAATGGAAGTTAAAGTGAAGATTCCTGAAGAATTAAAACCATGGCTTGTTGAGGACTGGGACTTAGTTACCAGGCAGAAGCAGCTCTTTCAACTCCCTGCTAAGAAAAATGTAGATGCCATTCTGGAAGAGTATGCAAATTGCAAAAAGTCACAGGGAAATGTTGATAATAAGGAATACGCAGTTAATGAAGTTGTGGCAGGAATTAAAGAATATTTCAATGTGATGTTGGGCACTCAGCTGCTCTACAAATTTGAGAGGCCCCAGTATGCAGAAATCCTCTTGGCTCACCCTGATGCACCAATGTCCCAGGTTTATGGAGCCCCACACCTACTGAGATTATTTGTAAGAATCGGAGCAATGTTGGCATATACACCCCTTGATGAGAAGAGCCTTGCATTATTGTTGGGCTATTTGCATGATTTCCTAAAATACCTGGCAAAGAATGCTGCATCTCTGTTTACTGCCAGTGATTACAAAGTGGCTTCGGCTGAGTACCACCGCAAAGCCCTGTGAGGGTCTACTGACCACTCACTGTTACGTCTGGTATCTGTAAACACTCTTTTTGTTCTTAGTCTTTTTCTTGTATAATTGATGTTCTTTAAAATTGTTAATGTATAACAGGGCTTATGTTTCAGTTTGTTTTCTGTTTTGTTCTAAACAGAAAATGAAAGGAGTACAAGCTCCTTTTCTCATTTCAAAGTTGCTACCAGTGTACGCAGTAATTAGACAAAGAACATCCAGTAGAACATTTTATTGCCTAGTTGACAACATTGCTTGAAAGCTGGTGGTTCTATCCCTTTGACACTACACAATTTTCTAATATGTGTTAATGCTATGTGACAAAATGCCCTGATTCCTAGTGCCAAAGGTTCAACTTAATGTATATACCTGAAAACCCATGCATTTGTGCTCTTTTTTTTTTTATGGTGCTTGAAGTAAAACAGCCCATCCTCTGCAAATCCATCTGTGTTGTTCCTTAGGCATTCTATCTTTGCTCAAATTGTTGAAGGATGGTGATTTGTTTCATGGTTTTTGTATTTGAGTCTAATGCACGTTCTAACATGATAGAGGCAATGCATTATTGTGTAGCCACGGTTTTCTGGAGAAGTTGATATTTTAGGAATTGTATTTCAGATCTTAAATAAAATTTGTTTCTAAATTTCAAAGCAAGTATTTTGCAGCGTGCCTTTAATATTACCAAGGCTGACAAGTCAGCAGGCTCAGGAAGGATCTAGATGGTATGAAGGGAGAGTTCGGACTCCAGTGAAAGAATTCCTTTTTCTGTTGGGTGTGGCAGCCAGGAGTATCCTCTCATGCCAGTTCCCCTCCCGTGCCCTCTCACTGTGCCTTCTCAGAGTATGATTGCTTTCTAGTGCAGCTTACAAGAGCCAGTTTTGTTCTGATGCTCCTTGCCCCTCTAAGTTGGGCTGGTATAACAGAATATTTAGTGGGTACTATAACAGTTCCTTACATTTGTGCAGAGTCTTCCTCTTTGCCGCAAAAGGAAGCATGGGCAGCCACCTTCAGAAATACTTGTAGATTTTGGACCAAGGATGGCAGATTTCCCTAGTTCCAACATTGAGGCCCTGTTCTGTTTTCATAATCCCTTAGATATAACAGTGGGAATCTAGGGGATTTGTGGAGGAGGGTTGATATTGGATGCCTGTGATTATAAATCCATTCTATATGGAAATTTCCAAACCAAGTTTTGTTCCATAACAGTGTTTTTTACTTCTTTAGCAAACAAAAAAACATACTCCATTGGTAACTGCAGAAATTTTGGAAAATAGAGTGAGAACAGATCTGGAAATAAGTCCTGTATAGTCCTACTGGATCAGTCAGGGTCCCAGCAGGAAATAAACGGGACTCAAAGTAAATGATCTGAGAAGTTTAATGGAGAATTTTTTCTTAAGTTGTTAGCAGAGGAGTCGTGGCATGTATTAGTTTGCTAGGGCTGCCACATCAAAGCCACCACAAACTAGGTGGCTTAGGCAACAGAAATTTATTTTCTCATAGTTCTGGAGTCTAGAAATCTAAAATCAAGGTGTTGGTGAGATTGGTTTCTTCTGAATCCTCTCCTTGGCTTGTAGGTGGCTGCCTTCCTGTGACTTCACATGGTCTTTACCTCTACAGCTGTCTGTATCCTAATCTCTTCTAAGGAGACCTAATGATTCCATTTTAACTTAACTATGGTTCTATTTTAACTTAACTATCTCTGAAAAGATTCCATCTCCAAACACAGTCCCATTCTGAGGTACTGGGGAGTTAAGATTTCACAGTATGAATTTAGAGGTGACACAATTCAGTCCATCATAGGGTAACCTCTAGGCAAAGAAGAGTAGAGTAAGTAAGAGGGGAGGGAGTGGTAAAGGAGAGTGTGGGGGAGGGGTAGGAGAAGAATGGGGAGGGGAGGAGGGAGTGGTTACTGGTTGGTAGACAGCTGTATGGAAAGGACCACCTGACAGCAGCTATGATCTTCAGGACTTAGCTCAAGAGACTTCAGAGAATCCAGGATATGGTCATTAAAGATACCTGAACTCATTATTCTGGGTATTACCCTTTAACCAAACTGAAGCCAAAGGGCATGGAAAACCTTTGATGTAATCTACATTGGTAAGCTTGGGGCACACAGAGAGGAAAAAATGGATCAGTGAAGACAACTAAGAAATTTCTAGCACACACACACCTGAAATAACCATAGTTCATACTTTGCCATATAGTCGTAGAATCATCCCTTCTGAGGGACATAGGGCCTGGCCAATTAGAAGAGTTCTTAAGGACTCATAGATTCAGAGGACAGCTGTGTAATAGTTCCTAACACTCAGAATACACCATAAGAGTTCATTTCCTTCGTTATTTGAAACTTTGAATAGGAGACCTAGCACATGGATGGAGCTTAGCTCACACACTTGAACATGTTAGAAATAACACATTTTAAAATTGCCTTTAGGGGCGCCTGGGTGGCTTAGTGGGTTAAAGCCTCTGCCTTCGGCTAAGGTCATGATCCCAGGGTCCTGGGATCGAGCCCCACATTGGGCTCTCTGCTCAGCAGGGAGACTGCTTCCTCATGTCTCTCTGCCTGCCTCTCTGCTTACTTGTGATCTCTGTCAAATAAATAAAACCTTTAAAAAAATAGCCTTTAGGGGTACCTGGGTGGCTCAGTTGGTTAAGCATCCGACTCTTGGTTTTGGCCCAAGTCATGGTCTTACGGGTTGTGGGATAGAGCCCCACTATCTGTGCTCTGCACTCAGCAGGGAGTCTGCTGGAAGATTCTCACCTTCTGCCCCTCCTCCCTGCATGTGCATGCGTGTGCACTCAGCACGCTGTCTCCCAAGTAAATAAGTCTTTAAAAAGATAATAAATAAGATTGTTTTTAAGGACATAAATATAAGATCCTCAATTCAACTGTAGCAGGTTGGTGGGATGTCTACTTCAATTGTTATTAGGGATTACCTGTCTCCATTAATCATACAAACATGCTCTGGTTTGATCTAGCATGAGATTCCCACCGTCCTCAGATACCCGGTCATACTGGTTAGGGATCAAATGTTCATTTACTGAACTGGCACGATTTCAGATCCATGGATCTTGCTCCTGCTGCTTCTATCCAGCCCTCCAGATTAGGGGAATCTTTGGTAAGACTAGGTGCCTAACTTTCCAGAGTCTTCTTGGATCCTGATTCGGAAAAATACTCATGTCTCCACTACTGGAAGGACCCACAAACCGTGAGCTCTCTTCTCGTGTTGCCTTCAAATGCCCTTCATTCCCATCCAGGGACATCTGGCTTAAAAGCCATCAGCTTCAAGTAGCTTCTACTTCGAGCTCTGCCACAGATCTCCCTCTCCTGGATCTCTGTAGGACATGGGAGGAGAGAAAAAGACAATACACATGTTAATAACCCAATGACTGATAATTCAGTAATTTCCAGTTAAGTTCATATGTGGTTTCTTTTTACTTTAGCTGATTTCTTCTTGTTAATTGCTTTATTTTTTTTTAAAGACAACACCTTAGGAATACTCAGGAGAGGCCCAAAGTACTTTATTAGGACCTAAACCACGCCATCCCATTGATTTAAAAAAAAAGAGGGCAGTTATAATAAATGTATGCAAACTATTGCCAGAATCTCTGTTGATTTAGCAAGTGCCTCTGTTTTGAAACTACACAGGTGATGTAGTTTCATCTAGCCATCTTAATGACTAAATGGCTTCCTTTCTAAAACTGAAGGGTGGATCTGAGAGTTTACCTCCTGAGATACAGCGCCTAGCTAAAGTAGTGGTTCCATAATAAATAGTTACTAAAATTGTTATTTATTGTTTTCATCAATATCACCATCAACATAAATAGGCCCATTTTCCATCTAGGAGAATGTATGTAGATTGGTACAGAAGCATGTTGTGAAATGACTCTCATGACATCCATCAAACACCTAGAAAGCAAAGAAGGTAGCCATTAAATAGAAGGCTTGCTTAGCCTAAGACAAATTTCTGGCATAGAATCAAAGTTCAAAAATTATATTTCTCTTTCTCCCTTCCCAAAAGGAAAGGGTAAAGACTGTATTCCTAAGATCTGTGGTTCTCAACCTGAGGTCTCCAGACTTAAGGGACTTTAAGGACACCAATAAGAATTGAAGAGCTCGGGGCACCTGGGTGGCTCAGTGGGTTGGGGCCTCTGCCTTCAGCTCAGGTCATGATCCCAGGGTTCTGGGATCAAGCCCCGCATCAGGCTCTCTGCTCGGCAGGGGGCCTGCTTCCCTTCCTCTCTCTCTGCCTGCCTCTCTGGCTACTTGTGATCTCTGTCTGTCAAATAAATAAATAAAATCTTAAAAAAAAAGAATTGAAGAGCTCATGGGCAGCTGGGTGGCTCAGTCAGTTAACTGTCTTGCCTTCAGCTCAGGTTATGATCCCAGGGTCCTGAGCCCCCACATGGAGCTCCCTGCTCAATTAGTGGGGAGCCTGCTTTTCCTTCTGCCTGCCACTAGCTCGGCTTGTGCTCAAGCTCATTCCTGTGCTGTCTTCCACCCCCACTCCCATCAAATAAGTAAATAAAAATAAACCTTAAAAAAAGATTCTTTCTCTCCCCTCCACCCTTCCCCCTACTCTCAAAAAGGAACTGAAGGCCTCTTTCCCAGACTTTGTTTTTTTAATTCATTAATTCATTATGAAGGTAACACTTAGCTGAGCTTTTTTTGGAATCAAATGAGAAAACATTTAAATGTGCAGCATGAACTATGAATGATAATGGTTAACAGCTTGTATGTAGAAATTCCAGTTATCAGAAATTGTTCCTATGTTTTTTTGAAAAAATCCAAAATGTAGAAGTGTTTAAGGAAGAGGACAGAAGTTGATGATAGTCTATGTTTTGTTTAAAAATATAGTTAAACTATTTAGAAAAAATCTTAGGATAAGCACTAAAAGATAAAAATAGAATGTGTTTATCAAATAAAAAAAATAGAATGTGTAAATTCCAGATTTCCAAAGAAAACTCTCTTGGTCCAACAGAAGGCAGGAAAAGAGAGGAAGGGGAAAATGCAAAGAAAAAAACATAAACAGAAACACAAAATAGGAAGGCAGAAATACATCTACATCAATAATAATAAATGTAGATAGGTTACCCTCATGGTAAAAGAAAACCTATCTACATCAATAATAATATATGTAGATAGGTTACCCTCATGGTAAAAGAAAACCTCAGACTGGATTTTTTTCAAGGCACAGAATCTGGTCTCATGCTTTTTCTCAAAGATGTCCTTAAAATCCAGAAAAGTTCAAAATAAAAAGAAGGAAGAATATATATTGGGTGAATACTAAGCAAAAGAAAGCTGGTATAGCCAAATTAATGAAAAAAACACAGTAGCATGGCACATCACAAACATCATACCAAGCGGAGGTAGTCAACCTACTGAGCAAGAGCAACTGTGAGATACAACCAAAATCCAACTTCACTTCTATCTAATACTTTGAGTTTTGCCCAGGCCCCAGGGCTTTGCTGCTCAAAGAGCCCTACAGTCATTTAATTTATTTTTAAGATTTCATTTATTTGACAGAGAGATCGGAGAGCACAAGTAGGCAGAGTGGCTGGCAGAGGGAGGGGGAGAAGCTGAGTAGGGAGCCTGATCCAGGACCCTGGGATTATGACCTGAGCCAAAGGCAGATTCTTAACTGACTGAGCCATGCAGGTGTCCCCCTACAGTCACTTTAAAGAAGAAATCTAGCTTTGTTTCAGTGACTAGAACCTCCAGTCCCTACTTTTAAAAAGGAACCCTCTGAACTCAATTTAGAAATAAATCTCTCCTCCCTCAGCACCAAATTCAAGTGGACCTCCCACCTTTGGGGTAAAGGATATGTTGGGTTTCTTTTCTTTCCCCATCCTCCCCAGCTTGCTAATTTTGAATTCAGGTCTAAGGTTGAAGGGAGGGAGTAAACAGAAAGCTCTTTATGGTTGTGTGGTAAGTTGGCTTCATGCTTTCTGGGTCTAGCTGATGTTTTTAAAGCAGACTTTCATCTGAGGCTCCCCCACTGCAATGCTTGTCTCAAAAGCTAAACATTCTATTGCTGTTTCCTCTTCAGCTCTGGGTTTTCCAGCTGTCCTTTCCATATAGTTTCTCTGATGGAATCCTTAGCATCCCCAAACAGTTCTCTTCAACAGGCCCCTCAATACCAAACGTTCCCCTGCATGACCCACTTTTGGTACATGAGAAACACCCATATATCTTTTGCCCCCAACATACATATACTGGAAGTATAGACATCCTAATACACAGTCACCTCTCCTTTCCTCCCACCATCACCACAGTTGCATTTTCTCTAGTCCATAATATTTCTCATGCGGATCCCATTTCACTGTGCCTCCAAACTCCAGGAGATAACATATCAAGCTTCTTGGGGTCCAGCTGAAACCTTGGGGTGAAGGAGAAAGCACCCCAACTCTTCCCCATTTGGATGCCCACTCCAAAGAAATCCTCCTCACAAAAATTCCTTGTCCATATCTCCTCTCTCTTGACCCTTTTAGTCCTCCTTATAAGTTTTAGGGCTGCTTAGTTATTTCCTTTGAAAACCTGGCTTTAGAATTTCATATCTGTTCAATCTTCGTGCAAAAGAGGAAACTTTCAATTTAACATCCTTTATGCATATTTAAACCAACCAATCTCCCAGTCCTGGAAGGTTACCATCTAAAGTTTTAAAAAAATTAAATGGAAGGGGTATGGGTTTTGGAGTATAATGAACCTAGGTTAGAATACAGCTCCACAGCTTACTAGACTTAGGGCCTTGGAACACTCCCCAAGTTGTTTCTTCTTCATGTAAGAAAATATTTCTCCCTGCCTTACAGGGTTCTTATGTTTTTTTTTTAAAGATTTTATTTATTCGGAGCAGGGGAGGAACTACGAGTGGGGGTGGAGAGGTGGGAGGCAAAGGAAGAGGGAGAAGCAGAGTCCCCACTGAGCAGGGAGCTTAACGTGGGGCTCGATCCCAGGACCCTGAGATCATGATCTGTGCGGAGGGCAGACGCTCAACCGACTGAGTCACCCAAGCGCACCTCTCATGGGGTTCTAAGAGACTCAAACCAAAACACCAAACACTGCATCTGCCCTTAGTGGGCATTCAAGCAAATGTTAGGTCCCTTCCTATCTTGCCTTTTCCATACCTTTGACACTCTCTACCATAAAGAACGTTCATAAATGTAACAAGAGGAGATACAGGTATGCTCTTCAGTGCCATTTCTATATTCCAGAATAAGCTGTCTAATGGATACAAGATAGGAAAATCATACCATTCTTATTTTGGGAGTTACCCATCCAATGGAGTTGAAGGTAGGGGACACAGTCATGCCATTGAGCTAATTCATGTGTTTTCCTGAACTTGAATTTTAACTTCTAAAATCTATTGATTTTAAAAATCAATAAAGCATACATACTTAGAGCTCCAGAACTTTAGATTGAAGAGTTCAGTGCCAAACTCATGAATGGCTATAAGATCTGGTAATACCCTTCCCTTCTTCTGCCTTCATCAGTCAAAGATGGTAAAATAGCTGATATCATTTAATATGTGTGAGACACTAAGTGGTTTGTACAATAATTCACATAAACCTCACAACAGCCCTAAGAGACAGTAATGTGACCATACCCTTTTTAAAAAAAGGGCACAGAAGGGCACCTGGCCACCTCAGTCGGTTGAGCGTCTACCTTCGGCTGGGGTTGCAATCTCCGGCCTCTGGGATCGAGCCCAGCATCAGGATCCCTGCTTGGCAAGGAGTCTGCTTCTCTCTCTCCCTCTGCCCCTCCCCACCACCCATCCCCTGTCTCTCTCAAAAAATAAATAAATTTTAAAAAGAGAAAAAAAAGAAAAAGGGCACAGATGCCAAGGACACAGAGCTAAAAATCGTAGGCCTGGGCCTTGAACACAGTTAGTTAAAACTCTTTATTATACTAGCCTGCCTCCTAGAAAAATAGTATAACTATTGAGAAGTGTGAAACTCGAGATCTCATCTGTGAAAGTACCCTGACCCTGTTACCAGTTCAGGCCCTCCTAACAGCAAATACCAAGACAAGAGTTGACATACAAGAGATTTACTGGAGGAAATACCTATAAAAACTACATGGGAAGGAGCGGGAGAGGGGGAGAGCCTTCAGATTGTGATGCATGTCTCACGCCTGTGAAAAGAGGGGTAAGGAGGGAGGTTTAGGCAAGAAGAGTCCGAGACTGTGATACAATAAGGAGAAAGTCTGTACCAGGCCAACAGAGAGTACAAGCAAAGATTAAAGGAGTCCTTGAATGAGCAGAAATGGCCCAGCTCTAGCTGCACAACTGTCCTCAGAGATAGTGTGGGAGCAGTATGGAGAAAGTGTGCCTTAGTGTAAATGTTAGGGGAGCTCCAAAGGTTCTTTTGAGGAAACAGCTGTGTGACTCCATGGCCACTGCAGACTTGGTGACTTTTTCCTGACAGTCATCCACATACCTTCTACTGATTGGAGCCTGAATTTTTGCAAGGAACCTGAAGCTAACCTCTTCTACACTAAGCCACCAGAGGAGCTCCTACTCTTAACCACTGTCACCTAAAAGCCTGGGCATCCTGGTTAGCAGAGGGCTCTCTCCAGGGACTGGGACCGTCAATGCTTTCTGCTCTGGAGTTGGCTAGGCAAGTAACTTCTTGGACATGTGATGGGGATACCAGCCTTCTGTGTGAGCAGGGAAGTGGTGAGAACCCCAGAGAACCAGGCTCTGGATGCTGCTGACCACCTATCATTAATGCCTCCAAAAGCATCTTCACACCAATTTATAATTGGATGATGGCCCTGGCCCCCAAAGTCATGGGCAGGGCCTGCAATGCATAGGGATGCTCACACAGGAGGTGAAACCCCTTTTCTCCTAAGTTGTTGTTGGACCACATGCTTTTGCAAGCTCCCTCTACCTGGAGTCTCCTCTGACCCTGGGCCTGGGCTGATACAGACCTCAGAGGCACTGCAGGCACAGAGCAATGTTCAGCGCAGAGTCACCAACACAGGCTGGGGCACATCTGAGGCCCTCTGGGAAGTCTGTGCAAGGTGGGTCGAAGATGGATGGGTGAGGTCTTGTCTGAGGTCTAACCCCATTTGTGGAAAAGCTAGTTCAGTAAACTCAAAAGGAGAGCCACGTTGCCTGGTCAGACCCAGGTCAGACATATGCCCACTCAAAGACCATCCCAACCAATGTTTCCAGTTAGGAATCCTTGGAACTTTATCTCCTCCCCAACAAAAAGTTCCCCAAAAGAGAAAGGGGAAAGGAGGGAAAGGCAAAGTGCTCTGACCTGCAATGGGGATCGTTGTTGCCCTCCAGGCAAGTGTGTCCAGGACAATTTGGCCACCAGCCTCCGAGGGTCTGGTGCCTGCTGCAGGCCGGAGCAGAGAAACCAACATCAGACCCACCCTGGAGAGAAGTGTGACTTGGGTGAGCCTTTCCACATCCTACCTGAGCACCGCCCCTCTGAGCACCATGGGGTGGGGGTGGGGGGTGGATTCATCCTGTCTTGTCAAACTGGTACAGTGAGCCTCTGGAAACTTATCTCACTCCAACTGGAATCCAGCCCAACCAGCGTCCATCAGGCTGCCATGACCTTGAAGAATGGTCTGGTAATGTGAAGATCTCCCAAAACAGCATCAGAATGAAAACCAAGAGCCACGGGCACATTCATTCTTGCTTTGCCTCATAGAAAATATTCTTATATTACACATACACATATCACTTTTTCCTTACAATTTGTAATTTTTGTTTCAGTGCTTTGAAAAAAGCATTCCCCCTTGAATTCTTATGAATATTTTCTTTTAGTTTCTTCTTCTCAGGTTATAGTTTATATTCCCTCTGGGCACACAGAAAACCATACTTCCTTTCCCCATAGCACCCCCAGCCTCTTGCTGTTGGATAAGGCCACACGACTAATTTAAGCCAGTCAGCCCTACGCAGCAGTGATTTTTATTACTTCTAGACTATTATTTTAAGAAGGAGTGAGAGATCTCTATGACACTCTCCACTTGCCAATGAGTGGAGCCTCTGTCAGCTGGGATCCCTGGCAGACTATGGGAAGCAGAGACCTCTCACTCCTGGACTTCACCAACATATGTTGAGCATTTATTGTGTCCTAGACATAAACCTTTGCTTTGTTAAGCCACCAGGGTTTGGGAGGTGGTTACCCCAGCATAAGCTTAGCTTAACCTGACAAATACAGCATTGGCTCTCAAAATTTAGAGTGAAATAGTCACCTGTGATACTTGTTAAAACGCCTCTTGTGTCACAAAAATATACTGGGGGACAGATTTATGGCCTAGTGATGATAATAGTCACCTGTGATACTTGTTAAAACGCCTCTTGTGTCACAAAAATATACTGGGGGACAGATTTATGGCCTAGTGATGATAATAGTCACCTGTGATACTTGTTAAAACGCCTCTTGTGTCACAAAAATATACTGGGGGACAGATTTATGGCCTAGTGATGATTACTCTTTTAGCTGATTTAATCCTTTAAAATTGTATACATTTTCATTTTTAACCTAATAATAGTATTTGTTACTCAGGTAATAGATATTTTCTTTGGAAAAACAAAAGACACAGTTAAAAAAAGGAAAGATTAACCTAAAAATCCAGAATTCTGCCACACACAGATACCGCTAACCTTCTGATGTCACTGTGTCAGGAATTTTCTTGTGAAAAATAGGAATAGAAAAAAAGAATCCATAGTACTCCTTTCAGGAGAGCTGTATCAACTCTCCCTAAACAACCCCCATCTCCGACCTCGCGCGTGCGCGCGCACGCGCGCCGCGCACACACACAGACACACACGGCAGGACACATACACACGCACGCGCAGGCGTGTACACCTCGGGGCGGGAGTGTGTAGGGTATGCCTTCCCAGAAAGAATTTGTCCGCCTGCCCCCCCCCCCCACCGTGGGGCTACAGCTACCAATCACGCTTGCGCCCATCTGCTAGTATCCGGGGTGCTTACCTCGCTTTCTCCATCTTTCTCTCGACACGTCCACATCCTCCGCTAGGAAGCTGACACCCACGCAGGGTTCCCGCCCACCTCCCCAGCATTCTCCATTGCCCACCATTTTCTAAATCAAAATGGATAGAGGGTGTGGCTGTGGTGTGAGCAGTGCAGAGTGTTACCTGCGGGGGTCCTTTCACCCTCCCTTTTCCTCTCCAGTGACTTGCTGGTAGCTCCCACCTTCACACTGACTTGCAGGGAACCCGGTCATTTTCCTTCTCTTTACCTGGGCCAGAGACCAGTCTGCTTTCAGTGCAATAGGGAGCTGGTACCCAATCCTGACCGCCCGTTCCCTCCCCAGCTCCCGCACCCAAGCCCACATTTTTTGCTCCCAAATTAACCCAAGCAGGGGCAGAAAAGGCGTATAGGCAGTGCAATTCTGGACTCGCTTTGATGTTCGCCCTCGCCTTTGGATATCCTATGCCCTTTCAAACCTCCTTAGATCCAGGGAAGGCGGTTGTCTTCTCCTATTCTGTCTGGGGTACAGAAGCACACCGCCTGCCTCAAAGGTAATAGGGAGACGGTGCTCAGGCGGGAAACAGGACTCAGACTACAGTGACTTAAATTCATGTCTGACTTTTGCCCAGCGAAGCCAGTGTTATCAGTGAGCTCGGGGTCCCCCCTCCCACCGTTAACCCTCCCTACAGCACTGCAGCTGAAGCCAGGTTGCCCCTCCCCAGCAGGCCCCCCTCACCACCACAATTTGACTGGTAGTCTCTTTTCAGTCTTTGCCAGAAACATGAAAAGTGTATCATTGCCCTGGAATTTATACTTGCCTTTCTCAGATTGTGAGGGAGGATCAACCAGTTGGGGTTAATCGACCATGTCTCCTTTTTTTCCTTCCTGCTCCCTACACTGTCCACCTCCCCTCCTCCAAGACCCGGAGATCTGCCTTATCCCTTGCAGTCCTGCCCAGGCATTTAAATGGGATTAGGCTCAGTTGGTTAAGTGATTGCCTTCGGCTCAGGTCATGATCCTGGAGTCGCATGATCCAGTCCCGCATCAGGGAGAGGCTGCTTCTCCGTCTAACCCTCTTCCCCTCATGCTCTCTCTCTCATTCTCTCTTAAATAAATAAAACCTGTTTTTAAAAACTACTTAAAAAATAAAATAAAAAAGAAAGAAAATACAAAAGGGCTATCTGTTGTAATTTGGGAAGCAGGCAGTAGATTCAAGTGTGTGGAGTGGGTAAACAAATAATCCAACCACATGTTTTCCCTGCTCAGTAATAACACAAATATAGATCCTTTAGGCAGCCACTTATTTGGGAGTTTGAAATGTACAGAGCAGCTGGAGGCTCCCCTTGTGGGGGAGGGGTGGTTTTCCATGAAGTCAGCCTCTGAGGTCCTATAATCTTATAATACCAAGGACACCCTGGAATTTCAGATTTTAAAAGCTGGTCACTATGTTCTGGTCTTCAAAATTATTATTAATTCAACCTCCGCAGTTAATCTATGTCCCACTTGCCTACCACATTCACCTCCCTATTAACCCTTTACAATTGCAACCAAAAATTTTCTACTACTTCTCCCCAGGGATAGATCTAGGTTGTGGGGCCTGAAACTTACAATTAGGGGGACGCTCTTTAAGAAAAGAAGGATTAGGGGCACCTAGGTCGCCCCCAGGCAGTCTTAAGCGTCTGCCTTCAGCTCAGGTCATGATCTCAGGGTCCTGGGATCAAGCCCTGCATGGGATTCCCTGCTCAGCAGGAAGCCTGCTTCTCCCTCTCCCAGTAGCCCTGCTTGTGTTCCCTCTCTCACTGTATCCCTGTCTGTCAAATAAATAAACAAAATCTTTAAAAAGAAAAAGAAAAAAAGAAAAGAAGCATTTAAAGAGTATGCATGATGTAGACAATTAGGTACCAAAGTTAATATTTATTTATAATGAGCAAAGAAATGACAAAATTTGGACAGCTGACATATGTGAAACATCCCAATTTCCATAGAAATGTTGACATAAAATAAACAAACTTCTTAGAATTTCTAAAAGTAAGAAAGAGTTATTCAAGCCCAAGTTAGGATGGCTGCTTGGGAAACATGCTCTTTGCAGGAAAGAAAGTGTTTAGGAGAATGAATAGTTTTTACAGGGTTATATACTTTTTACATCTTAGAAAAACTCAAAAGACTATAGCATATTGTCAGGGATCATGAGTTTTATTGCAAAGGAATGCAGGGAGTAGGAGCAATGATCAATATCTCAAGGACAAGATGGTTTTTCCATTAGGCTACTCATTCACAAAGCAGTTGTACAATGCATGCATAGTGGGCCATAAATCAGGCTTTTGGTTTGAACAAAGTTTATATAAGCTTATATAAGTTTATATAAAGTTTATATAAGTCATGTTGACTTAGAAATCTAAAATGACTTCCCTTGTTTATCAGACTTAAAGAGTTTTTCTTTCATCCCAAATAATATTTTTATTAACTGCCTAGTATACTTCTGATTTTTTCCCTACAATTTTATTGCCACAAATCCTTTGATCCTCTCTTCATATGACATCTTTGTAACATCATTTTCCCTAAAGAAAATGTTAAAATAATTCAATCTTTCCTTTGTGTGGAAATCAAATTATGATTACATGATTATAATAAATTTACTATGATTGTTGATAGAAGTTTCAACTTTACTACTCATTATTGGTGAAGGCAAATTTTTACTATTGTCAAATTTGAATAAATTGCTGTCAACCTCTCTCAAGGTTTTCTTATGTGGGCTTAAGATTTATTTTAAATTTTCTTGTGCAGATTTTATTTATTTATTTGACAGAGAGAGAGGTCACAAGTAAGCAAGCAAAAAGAGAGGGGGAAGCAGGCTTCCTGCTGAGCAGAGAGCCTGATGTGGGGCTCTATTCCAGGACCCTGAGATCATGACCTGAGCCAAAGGCAGATGCTTAACCCACTGAGCCACTCAGGTGCCCCTTATCTTAAATATTCTTAAAAATAATATTAATGATGCAGTGTTGTGCCAATGTCCTGAAAGGGAACAGAATTTGCCAAAGAATATGTCTCTTTGGCATATTTGGCAAAAGTATTATTTTAGGCTGATTATTCTTTTAAAAAACAGCATCCACAGGAAAAGCTCTGAAAACTGAATAGAAGTTGCCCTTTTGAGAGAGGTATTTACATTTATAAGGGAAATCTCCATTTGTAACGGTGTCTCCCTCTGTACACCACAAAAAAAAGGATGACTAATTCTCTAAAAACTCTTGGGGTACTTGGCTGGCTAAATTGGTGGAGCATAGCAATCTAGGGATCATGCGTTTGAGTCCCATGTAGGGTGTAGCGGTTACTAATAAATTAAAAACAAAAAAAAACCCAAAACTCTAGAAACTCTTATCAAGGGGGAAGGCAAAGACCTAAATCTGCATCTGCCTAACAACCTTATCCTAGTTCACTCTGCTTTGCCTGGTATCCTCCCTTAAATGACTCCCCCACTCCCAATATTTCCCTTTGTCTTTAGCTGGAGTTGGTATTTAAGGTAGTGACTTGGGCCATTCTGGGGAGTTACTCAGTCTTCCTGGGCTTCTCCCATGTATACAGGAGAATATACATGTTTATTAAACTTACTTGATTTTCTCTTGTTAATCATTTATTATAGGAGCTGGAGGAGAGGGGTTCTCAACCAAGAACCCAGAAAGGTAGAGGGAAAATTATTTTTCTTCCCCTACCCCCTTCAAGCTCATCCAACTGGACTAAGAATTTTATTTACATGAGACAGATTAACAGGGGGAAAATAAAAGCTTTATTATGTGCACACAGAGGCCCAGTAATGAAAGTGAGACCTAAGGAAATGACCAAAGCAGCTACTTTTTATACGTTTTAGACAAGAAGACTAAATAAATCTGTGAGGAATTAATAGGACAAAGAAAACAACTTAGGGAGCTTCAATTAGTAAGGAATTCTAAACAGAATTTGGACTGAGGTAGTAAATTAGTAAAAAGTAACAAGCTTTGTTTCTGTAGCCTTCTCAGCGCTGAATTCCCTATCTCGTGATAAAGATGTTTCTTTACCTCCTGGAACAGGGAGGAGACTTTCACATGGGAAACTTACTCCCTGATACCAGAGGGAGAGAGGAGGATCTGAGTGTCATTCTTGCACAGGCTGTTTCTTAAGTAACTTTAATCTAAAATAATCATATGCCAGGGGTGCCTGGCTGGCTCAGTCAGCAGAACATGTGACTTTTAATCTTGAAGTCTTCTTTTTTTAAGATTTTTTAAAAAGATTTTATTTATTTATTTGAGAGAGGGGGAGAGAGAGAGCAGGAGCCAGGGAAGGGGCAGAGGAAGAGGGAGAGGGAGAAGTCCATGTGGGGCTCCATGCAGGGCTCAATCCCAGGACCCCGGGATTATGACCTGAGCCGAAGGCAGACACTCAACTGACTGAGCCACCTAGGCACCCCTTGATCTTGGAGTCTTGAGTTTGAGCCCCATGTTGGGAGTAGAGTTTCCTTTTTTTTAAAAAAAAGAAATAGATAAATCAATCAATCAATTATATGCATATTTTGGGGGCAGGCTGCCCTTGGCCCCTACAATGGTATCTTAGTCAATGTCAGTAATTCATGCCAAATCACCAAGAAATTAATATGAACCTGTGTAGATATGATTGGGCAAAGCCACAAACATGGATGGTGTAGGAAAGACAGGAATCCATTTTTGATAAATTGTATTGTAGGACAGCAATGGAAGTCATGACAAAAAAATATCTTGGGGTCAGCTAATGAAATAAATAGTGTCAAATTCTGGAAAATGGCTGGTGTTAAACAATCATGCCTTTAATGTGAACTATAAGATTTGCTCATGGTGGGGCGCCTGGGTGGCTCAGTGGGTTAAAGCCTCTGCCTTCGGCTCTGGTCATGATCCCAGGATCCTGGGATGGAGCCCTGCATCAGGCTCTCTGCTCAGCGGGGAGCCTGCTATCTCCTCTCTCTGTGCCTCTGCCTGTCTCTCTGCCTACTTGTGATCTCTGTCAAATAAATAAATAAAATCTTAAAAACAAAAAATATTTGCTCATGGTTCACTAAGCATACAAAATGCATTAAGAACACAGTTCATTAGCCTTAGACTCACACAACCCTAGTTTGAATCCTAGAGTTTTTACTCACCACCTTGTGAAGCCTTACTAGTAATTAATTAATTATACCTGGAAAGGATTGAGAAGCACATGGGTAAATTATCCAATTAAACCTAAATGAAATGTAATTCCAAATCATTTCCTTTCAGCGTGGCACAAGACATGCCCACATTCATCTCACCACCAAAAATGTGACAAGAAGTAGGAGTGGAAGAAGACAGTAGTCTTAAATTGCAGATTCTTGCTTGAAGTAACTTTATAAAAATATATGAAACATTATTAGTTTTCTATTGCCATGTAACAAAATACCAAACTTAGCTGTGTGAAGTAACACCTGGGTGCCTGGGTGACTCTGCTGGTTAAGCGACTGCCTTCTGCTCAGGAAGTCCTGGAGTCACAGGATCAAGTCCCAAATCAGGCTCCCTGCTTAGCAGGGAATCTGCTTCTCTCTCTGACCCTCCCCCTTCTCATGCTCTCTCTCTCTCATTTTCTCTCTCAAATAAGAAATAAATAAACACGTATTTAACTTGGCTCACAGTTTGGTAAGTCAAAAGGCCAGATGTATTAGGATTGGGTTTTCTGCTCAGGATCTGTTAAGGCTGAAATCAAGGTGTCAACCAGGCTGCACTCTCATATGGAGCTTAGAGCCGTTTTGCAAGCTTACATGACTATGGCAGAATTCAGTTTCTTATGGTTGTAGAAACTTTGCTCTTAGCCAGTAGCTGGAGCCATTCTCAGCTTAGATGTCATATTCCTTGCCACATGGCCCCTCTATTTTCAAAGCCAAAAGTGGAAAAGCCCCCTCATGTTGAATCCCTTTCATGGTTCAAATCTCTCTGACATGAGGATGGGCCATCTCTTTAAGGGTTCATCTGATTAGATTAGGCCCACTTAGTGACTGCCCTTTGATTAACTCAATGATTTGAGATTCTGATAACATCTGAAAAATCTCTTTTGCCATGTAATGTAACATAATCACAGGTGTGATATCTCATATTCACAGGTTCCATCTAAAATCAATAGGAGGGAATTATTTAAGTGTGAAGGTCACTGAAAGAACCACCTTAGAATTTTGTTGACTATAACCCTTCCCAGAGGCCTTATATGTTGCCCATATGAATCCAGGGGCCATGAAACATAGGCTTCATTAGTTTCAAGGTGAATTCACCTCTGTATTACCTCTATCCATTCTGAGTTTTCACTTCATCCATATAATTGTATTCTGCCAAAGGGACCCCTAAACCTCACAACCATACACAATCGTAAATTAGTTACTGCTTATGGTTCTGAGAGAAGTTATAAACTAAATTAACTAATGCCGATTTTGCATTTAGCTAGCCTGGGATGATAGAGCCTTACATCTTGGGCATGCAGTGAAAGGCAGTCACAATTTCTGGTATATCCAACAGAGTATGTTAGATTGAGGCTAGATAGGTTGGGGGAGACACAAAGGCCAACCACAAAGAAATGGTACTTGTTCTCTAGAGACCTTTGGGAACCTCATTACTTTGCCTGCTATGTGCCCCACATGAGGATTGTTGCTTTGAATAGGCTAGTGGGCTGTTCCACACGTTCCCTCTCAGCAGTCCATGAGGTAGGGATTATTAGCAAGTCTCCAAATAAGAATTTGGAGAGAACAATATCCAGTGTGGATTGGAGTTATGAGAGAAAAACTCAAAGAGGCAGTAAATGACCAACTCAATCTTCATGTTGCCATTCTCAAGTTCTCTGGATGGTAACCCCACAACTCACTGAATAATCTTGGATTCTGTATCTTGACATTCAGGGCTCTTCAGGATCCAACCTGAGTCACACATTCTCAGCTTTGCCACCCATTTTTCCTCTGCTCCGGCCAAACCAGTGTGACCCAAACATGCTTTATAATTACCCACTCTGTGCTCTTGCTATACCATTATCCTAAAATAAGAAATTCCCTCAGACCTGAAAGTATAAAGGAAAAGGAATAGGCAATACAAAGAAAAGTACATCTCATAAACGAATTGTTCTTTGGGATATTTCAGGAACATACAAGTAGAACACAGGTCTGAGAGCCATGAGAAGCCAGCTCTATGACAGCAAAGGCTTCCCACCACCATTGCTTGTAGAGAAAACCAACGGGTTTAGTTCAACCTAGAGAAAAAGGGATTCTTTCAGAAAACTATAGACCCAGTGCTTGGTTTGTAGTTTATGTCTGATTTAATCACTTATCATGGTACATACATGATCTCTTTCACTTTGGACACTTTTGATACTTTTTTCCATCCTTTCTCATGTCTCCCCTTTTGCTATAAGTTTCTCAATTTGTTTCCGTGCACTTTTTGAACAAACATTCTAGAACTTTTTTTCTGCTGAACTGTGTATAGTTGGAAATATTCTCGCCTCAGTGAAGTAGATCTTCACCAGCCTTGCTCACACACAAACAAAGCCCCTAAGTGGCCTGCATTGAAATCTCCCTCTCTGAAGAGCAAACACAGAAGAGAGGCATTCCCAGTGCAATCTTAGAGAGAAGCTCAAAGCTGATGGCCTGGGGCACCTGGGTGGTGCAGTTAAACATCCGACTCTTCGTTTGGACTCAGGGTCCTGAGATGAAGTCCTGTGTCAGGTATGCTTAAGAGTCCTTTCCCTTCCCTCTGCCCCTCCACCGTGTTCTCCCTCTGCCCCCATCTCTCTCTCAATAAATAAATAACTCTTAAAAAAAAAAAAAGCTTACAGCCTGGACATTAGGGCTTGGTGAAGTGGCTCACTGAGTAGCAGATGTGTTACCTTGTAGGTTAGTCCAAAATTCTTTCCCAGAGCTGACAGGATTAGGAGTTTAAAAAGCAGTGCACCTTCAGTTCTGTGCTCATCTGTCTTGGTGAGAATTTCATGTTACAGGGGCTGTCAAGACCACGGAGCTTTGGCCTTACCATAGGGACATATAAAGCACAGAATGGGTTGCTGCATTCAGTCTCATGCACTATCACCACTTTTATATCCTTTGCATTGTATATTTGCTACTTTAGTAGTAACCAACCTCATACCACTTTGAACCAAATCCAAATCGTCATTCTTGCACATCTCTGAATTTAGACTAGATTTAAATTTTTTTTAAAAATATTTTATTTATTTATTTGAGAGAGAGAGCATGAGCAGAGGAAAGGGGCAGAGGGAGAAGTAGACTCCCCACTGAACAGGGAGCCTGATGCAGGAATCGATGCCAGGACCCTGGGATCATGACCTCAGCAGAAGGCAGATGCTTTACCCACTGAGCCATCCAGGCGTCCTAGACTAAAAATTTAGAAATATGGGGTGCCTGGGTGGCTCAGTCAGTTAGGCATCTGCCTTGGCTGAGGTCATGATCCCAGGATCCTGGGATCGAGTCCTGCATCAGGCTCCCTGCTCAGTGGGGAGTCTGCTTTTCCCTCTCCCTCTGCCCCTGCTCCTGTTGTCTTTCTTTCTCTCATTCTCTCTCAAATAAACAAATAAAAATAAAAAATAAAATCTTTTAAAAAAGAAATATAAATCTGTAAATGCTGTATGGATACAATTTTATTAATCTGCTTTTGACTTCATTTTCAGATAAGAAAATAGAGACAGAGAAAGATTAAATATACCCCTAAATTCATCTAGCAAGCCTGAAAAGAGTGGCTCTGGAACCATGTCTGTGGAATGCCAACAATTCCTACTAGATTCCTTGACTAGCCTATATTATGCAGGAGGGCACACATCTCACCTGCCAGACTTTTTCAGACTATGTTACAGGGGTCTTTCCCTGGTGAAAGCTACTGACAGAAAAGTGGGCTCCAGGCCTGTTTACATGCATCCAGGGTGGACTGTACAGGCCCTTTCAGGCAGCAGGAGCTGAAGGGATCCAAAGGCAGGCAGGGCAGTGCTGCAGGCAAGGGGGAGGGCACTCAGCCCCTGGCAGCTGCTGCCATGGCAACAGTCTCCAGGGCCCTGGTCTTTCTCTGTGGAATCTGAGGAAGCCAAGGGTGAGCTCCTGGTTTAGGGATTCCTGATCTCTGGTGAGGCTGCACCTCATGGCAGAAACAGAGCCCGCCCCATCTGAGCCTCTCTAGAGCACAGATTCCATGGAGGTCTGGTTTCACTTTGCAGGGCCTGTCTGCCTGGAGTCCAGGAGGAATGCCCTCTCCAGCTCAGAGGTTCCCCCTGCTGCTGCAGCCTCTGCATTCTTTCCTAATGACACCCATGGCAGCATTTTGGTCTCAAGACTAGCTGCTGTGGATTGCAGCAGGCCCTGTCCAGCCTGTAGCTCTCAGGCTCTCCCCCACTTTCGCCCCAGGGGAAATAACCAAGTGGGAAATGCGGTGACAAGAGCCTTCTCTTTTCTGCTTCTGGCCTCATCCTGACTAGGGCTACACACACACACACACACACACAGAGTCACAAACACACTCTCTCTCTCACACTTTCTCTCTCCCTCCCCCTTCCTTCCTTATGCCCAGAGAAACAAGGAAGGGGCTCTGAGGAAAGGTGGGGTAGCAACTCAGGCTGCTGGGGAACATTCAGGGACTGGGAGGGCAGGTCGAACCTGGGCCAGAAAGAGACAGTACCAGGCTCTGGGCTGGGCAGGACTCAGGCTGTCACTTACTTGCTGCAGGGCTCTGGAGGCCCAGGAGGCTTCTATCCCTCTTCAGGCCTCTGTTCCTGTCCTCCTTCTTCTCCCTAAAAGGCAGGGCAAGGGGTTGTGGTAGAACAATGAACAAGGTCCCTTCCAGCTCCAGGCTGCCTGCCATGGTGAGGAGGGCTTCTCTGAGGAACACCGTTTGGTCTGAGGGGGACCTCTCTAGACTCTGGCTGCTGCTGCTGCTTTTCCCAGAATCTAGACAAGGTCAGAGCACAGAACTTGTGCTATGCTGGCCTTCCCTGCTGGACTCCAACATACACACTCATAGCCTAACTCTTGGCCTCAGACACCCTCAGAAGGGTCCAGGACAACTCCAGTCTGAGGCTGGATGACAGAGGTTGGAACAGAGCAGACAAATTCACAATCTTGGACTATGCAGTCATCAAAAGAAATGAAATCTTGACATTTGCGAGGACATGGATGGAACTAGAGGGTATTATGCTTAGTGAAATAAGTCAATCAGAGAAAGACAACTATCATATGATCTCCCTGATATGAGAAAGTGGAGATGCAACGTGTAGGGGTTTGGGGGTAGGAAGGGAGGGAGACAAACCATGAGAGACTCTTAATCTCACAAAACAAACTGAGGGTTGCCCGGGGGACGGGGATAGGGAGAGGGTGGTGGGGTTATGGACATTGGGGAGGGTAACTGTACCCCTGGGGCTTCTAATACATGTTTATAAAAAAATAAAAATAACTATATATATATATATATATATATTTCACAATCTTGGATAATTGGTTCAAAAATCTTATATTTAAAGAGTGTTTTTCTGTCTTCTGTCCTGTATATGCTGATTAATGAGACACAAATATCCCTGAAGAGTTCATTGACTTATGGGAGAGATCGATGTCTAGACATAGTTTTTTTTCAGATTTTATTTATTTATTTGACAGACAGAGATCACAGGTAAACAGAGGTAGGCCTAGAGGCAGGCAGAGAGAGAGGGGGAGGCAGGCTCCCTGCTGAGCAGAGATCCCAGATGCAGGGCTTGATCCCAGGATACTGGAATCATTACCTGAGCTGAAGGCAGAGGCCTTAACCCACTGAGCCACCCAAGCGCCCCTAGACATAGCTTTTTTTTAAAGATTTATTTACTTTACAGAACAAGCAGGGAGAGTGGCAGGCAGAGGGAAAAACAGGCTCCACCCCTACACCCCCTAAACGTAGTTTTAACACATGATAATAATAAAGTCCGAGTCACCTGGTGACTTAGGAGCACCAGGAAAAGACACTTAATTCAACTTGTCAGGGAAGTCCTCTGGGAGGAAATGATATTTTAGTTGAGTTTTAATGACTGAATAGGATTTTGCTTAATAGAGGAGGGGAGGCCAGCCTAAACAGAAGTGGCAGGAAAAAAGCTTGAGGCAACGGCACAGAGGCTTGGCCTCAAGGGTCTGACTGCACCAGACCAGTCAAAGTCCGACAAGAATTCAGATGATAAATGTCCATTACAGAGGACAGTTTGGCAGTGTACCCTAAATGTACCAAATAACCCCACAGTTCCCCTTCTAGTCACTAATTCCTGAGAAATACTTACACATATGCTCAGTAAGGCATGCAAAAAAGATGCCATTGCACCATGTTTGTTATAGTAAGGCATTGGAAACCATCTCAGTGTCTATTGTTAAGGAATAAACTACAGTATGTTCATTCACACTATGCAATGTATGCAGCTGTTACATATGACCTAAATCTATGGGTCTAATGTGGGATTTTTTGAGCACAGCAAGCAATTAACTCAATCTAACAGCGAGGGAGTGTCTGATCCCACAAGTTAAGGGCTCAGTCCCACAAGACTGCACCCCACCCCCTTCAGATGCCAACCTTAAGTCCAGGCTGTCACTTGTGCTTCTTACCTACCAGATCAGAGGTTCCCACGATGCCATCCGGGGATTCAATTAACTTGCTAGCTTGGTTCACATTTAATTATGCTTTCTAGTTTATTACAATGGATGTTATAAAGGATACATATGAATAACTGGATGAAGAGGTACAAGGGGTGAGGTCCAAAAGGGTCCCAAATGCAGGACCTTCTGTCCTCATAGAACTGAGGTGGGCCACCCTCCCATGATGTGGATGTATTCACCAACCCGGAAGCTCATTAAATCTTGTTGCTCAGGTGCCTAAACGGCTCAGTCAGTTAAGTGTTGGCTCAGGTCATGATCCCAAGGTCCTGGGATCGAATCCCTCATCTGGCTCCCTGCTTAGCAGGGAGTCTGCTTCTCCCTCTGTCTGCCACTCCCCCTGCTTGGGCTCACGCACATGTTCTCATTCTCTCTGACAAATAAGTAAAATCTTTAAAAAGAATCTTGCCATCCAAAAGCTTTCATATAGCTTAGTCTGCAGCCTTCCCCATCTTCCCCTTCCTAGAAGATGGTGAGGGGGTCTGGAAGTTCAACTTGGTCTTTCTGGTAACCAGTGCCATCTTGAGGCTATCCAAGGCCCGACCCTAAATCATCTTCCTAGTATAAACTCGAAAGGGCTCTTCATGAATGACAAAAGACATTCCTACCACTCAGGAAATTCTAAGGGATTGAGGAGCTTTATGCTAGGAACTGGGGACAAAAACCAAATATATTTCTTGTTATAAATCACAACAGGTACCAACATGGATAAATGGATATATTTCCAAGACACACAGTTGAGTAAAACAAAACAAAAAAATTGTCAAATGAAATGTAAGGTATAAATGCCATTTATATAATGTCATTTAGATTCTATGAATACATATGTATGTGTGTGCATGTGTGTGCAAGCATGTGTGCATGTGATTTGTGTCTTTTCATGTGAATTACTTCTCCATGTACTTTGCTCATTTTCTATTGTGTGAGTAGAGATTTATATTTTTCTAAGATATCTCTAAATCTGTGATATGTTTTAAATATTTCATCCCTGGGGCACCTGGGTGGCTCAGATGTTAAGCATCTAACTTCGGCTCAGGTCATGATCCCAGCATCTTGGGATCAAGCCCCATGTCAGGCTCCCAGCTCAGTGGGGAGTCTGCCTCTCCCTCTCCCTCTGCCACTCCCCCTGCTTGTTCTCTCTCTCTCTCAGTCTCTGTCTCTGTGTCTCTCTCAAATGAATAAAATGTTAAAAAATAAAATAAAATAAAATATTTCATCCCAATTTCTGTGCCATTTAATATTCTTTGAGATTTTTTTTATCTTCACTATAGACATCACCATCAAGGGGTGTGGTTGATGGAATACCCATATAGATGAATGTCGTGGCACATATGCAAAGAAAAATAAAGGAATTAATAAAATATATGCTATAAGATATAACTACAAATATATAAATAACACATAAAAGTATCTGAATAATATATTTTATTAACATAAAAGGAATATACACACAATGTAAGCACATACCTGTCAATATTAACAATTTCTCTAGGTAGAGGAACTATACATAATTTATATTTTGTTTTATACTTTCCTACATAAAGTATATTTTCCAGATTTTTCTGGAAGAAACATATAACTTCCACAATCAGAAAAAATTCAAAATAGTATAAGACCTTTCAGTTTAAACTTACACACACATGCACACATACTTATCTTGACTTGAGACAGGGAAAAACCATCTAAGTATACGTTGCTTCTTGTGCTACTTCACCCCCAAGAAGAGGCTGATACTGGGTCAGTCCAGTGTGAGTCAGGGTTGAGGTATTCCCCTCCCCAATATCAAGTCTTCTCCCACCCCCCAGTAGTTTCTCTCCTTCCCTCTTTTCCTTTGTTAACTGTTCATTCAACTCGTAGTTCTGCCTCCAGACACCAGATGGCGTGCTTACTTCTAGTTTTTAAATACTATTTAAAACCAGTATTGTCTGGTTTTAGAGAGTGCACAAGAGGTTTAAAGAATAAGTTCATTTTTTTACACATAAGGTATGAATCAGTACATTCAGTATAGTCCCACTTTCGTTTTAAAAATACATATTTATAGGGGCGCCTGGGTGGCTCAGTGGGTTAAGCCTCTGCCTTCGGCTCAGGTCATGATCTCAAGGTCCTGGGATCCAGCCCCGCATCGGGCTCTCTGCTCTGCAGGGAGCCTTCTTCCTCCCTCTCTCTCTGCCTGCCTCTCTGCCTGCTTGTGATCGCTGTCTGTCAAATAAAAAAATAAAAATAAAATATTTTAAAAAATACATATTTATAGAAAAACGTAGAAGGATATACCACTGGATTCTTCATTCTTTTAATTCAATAAATATTCAAAGGGCCCTTACTACATGTCAGGTACCACCAGCCACAATCCATATTTCCATGCCAATCTCTTTTCCGAACTCTAGACACTTACATCTAACTGCCTACTAGACAGTTCCATCTGGAGAAAAATAGTAATGCAAAAACTCACCCAAATGCACAAACCAACAATACACAGTACTTGGTAAGTCTAACTCAATTATACCTTAAGGCCCGAAAAACTACAATCTAAATTAGAGGCAGTCTGGGACACCTGGCTCGCTCAGCTGGTGGCACATGTGACTCTTGACCTCAGGATTGTGAGTTTGAGCCCCAAGTTGGGCACAGACCTTACTTTTAATTAATTAATTAAATAAGTAAATTGGAGTGTGTAGAGTGGGGAGAACACAGAATTTGATTCAGACAAATCTGAATTAGAACATAGGATCTGTCTCTTCTCTATCTCTATAATTTTATTCCTTATTCATAAAAATAATTGAGTTTGGGTTAGTATTTCTGAATAGGAGAGGAAGGAATCTCTGGATATTTTACAGGGAACCTGAACCTGATCTCTCAGATATGCTATCTCATACTGAGGGCTCCCACTCTCAAGCACTGCTTCATAAAAGCCAGATCATTCTTATTAAAAGAGGGCTTTCTCTAGGGTCTGGTACCCTAAATGCTTTTTGCTCTGGGGTTGACCACGCAAGCTGCTTCTTGGATATGTGATTGAGATACCAGCCTTCTGTCTGGGCAGGGAGGTGGTTAAGAGGCCCAGAGAGCCAGGCCCTAGATTCTGCTGACCCTCTACTACCAATGCCCCTGGCGCTCAAGTCATGGGCAGGGCCTGCAGTGCATAGGGATGCTCACACAGGAGGTGAAACCCCTTTTCTCCTAAGTTGTTGTTGGACCACATGCTTTTGCAAGCTCCCTCTACCTGGTGTCTCCTCTGACCCTGGGCCTGGGCCGATACAGACCTCAGAGGCACTGCAGGCACAGAGCAATGTTCAGCACAGAGTCACCAACACAGGCTGGGGCACATCTGAGGCCCTCTGGGAAGTCTGTGCAAGGTGGGTCGAAGATGGATGGGTGAGGTCTTGTCTGAGGTCTAACCCCATTTGTGGAAAAGCTAGTTCAGTAAACTCAAAAGGAGAGCCACGTTGCCTGGTCAGACCCAGGTCAGACATATGCCCACTCAAAGACCATCCCAACCAATGTTTCCAGTTAGGAATCCTTGGAACTTTATCTCCTCCCCAACAAAAAGTTCCCCAAAAGAGAAAGGGGAAAGGAGGAAAAGGCAAAGTGCTCTGACCTGCAATGGGGATCGTTGTTGCCCTCCAGGCAAGTGTGTCCAGGACAATTTGGCCACCAGCCTCCAAGGGTCTGGTGCCTGCTGCAGGCCGGAGCAGAGAAACCAACATCAGACCCACCCTGGAGAGAAGTGTGACTTGGGTGAGCCTTTCCACATCCTACCTGAGCACCGCCCCTCTGAGCACCATGGGGTGGGGGTGGGGGGTGGATTCATCCTGTCTTGTCAAACTGGTACAGTGAGCCTCTGGAAACTTATCTCACTCCAACTGGAATCCAGCCCAACCAGCATCCATCAGGCTGCCATGACCTTGAAGAATGGTCTGGAGACATGAAGATCCCCCCAAATGGCATCATACAGTGGAAAATAAAAAGCAAAAAGGTCAAGGGCACAGGACTGGCTCACCATTTTGTGAACTGAACACCAAAGAACTTTAAATTTATTTCAGATCCATTTTACTACTTATAAGGAAGGAATGCAAGAGATTACTTAATGCCAGTTGTGATAAATATATCTTGCTATTTTATTGTCCTCAGGTTTTTATTCTCTGTATGGTCTTGCTTTGCGGCAAGCAATCTAAATTTTATGTAGTAAAACTGATGAGGTTGTTTTTAGTTTCTTAAAAATATGCTTGGACAAAACTTTCGCTCTTTTTTAAGTAAACCCTACACCCAGTGTAGAGCTTGAACTCACAACCCCCAAGATCAGGAGCCAGCCAGGTGCCCCAAGCCTTGCACCCTTTTAAATTCTGATAAAACCATCTGCATTTTCTTCTATTTGTGTCATAATTTATTTTTACTAAAACCAGGAGTATATTGCATATGGAAGTGGATTTCTAAATTGTGTGCTAATTGACAAAAAATGAAATTTAGTGGGTCTGGGATAAAGCCCGTTCCCTGCATTTTTTTAATAAGGGAAATGCTGATATTTAAGATATGTAAATAATTTCAATGTTGAATTTGGGGTAACAATTCTTCCCCTAAGTGATCCTTCTAGAATTGCAAATCATACTTTCTAGAGAAGTAAACACAATGAAGCTGCACAATTAAACAGAAACTCAGGGTTCATGACTGGGTCACAATTAAAAAAAATTATTAACCACTATCCATGTTTCTAGAATTAATAGCATCAATAAAACAAAATCTTAGGTGTTATAAGGGTAGTTTGAGAAATCATAATATCTGATACATGCATACAAATGTGTATGTATATACATATACATGTACTTTAATGACTTACAAAGTACTTTTGAATGCTTCTTTCTTGGTGATGTGCGGTGGGGTAGAAAGGAAATGCCCTAGCTTCAACCTAAGTCTTATTTTTTTTAAGATTTTATTTATTTATTTGACAGACAGAGATCACAAGCAGGCAGAGAGGCAGGCAGAGAGAGAGAGGGAGCAGGGTAGAAGCAGGCTCCCCGCTGAGCAGAGAGCCCGATGTGGGACTCGATCCCAGGACTCTGGGATCATGACCTGAACCGAAGGCAGCGGCTTAACCCACTGAGCCACCCAGGGGCCCCTTTAACCTAACTCTTACTTTCCTCTTTAACTTATACAAGCTGAGCAAATCAACTGAATTGGTTAAGACAAGTCTGCCGGAAAACCCTTGGGAGAGAATTCATCCTAGGGCAAATGTTAGGCACCTAAAACCATAGTCATTCTTGGAGAATATTTTGGGAGGAAGGTTTCAATTCAGAATACACAGCATTATGGCTTGCACAAGTTTGTCTCCTAGCCCGTATCTCAGTGAATTCATGGTTGAATCCAGTGAGGAAAAGATGAGAGTTTCGGTGGGCGGGGGAGACTATTTTCTTAAGAATTCTTTAAGACTCTGAGATTTAAGCAGGACTGGGATGATATGCATCTGGATAAGTATAATATAAAAGCTGAAGGAGGAACATTTTCCATTTATCTGTAGGTTCATATTTGGCCTAGAAAGGACTCCAGAGCAAGCAGCAGCAACCCAGGCACCTTAGCTGCAGGTGGAGGGGACAGGGCATGGAAGGAGCAGGACCCAGGAGAAGAGGCAACTCTGTGAAGCAGATATGACAGTATCCAAGGGAAGAGAATAGCAGAGCAGAAAGAGAATGTGGCACTCACCTGGAATCTCACAGGAATTATTTGTGAGTGTAAGTGAAACCTCCATTTGGGTTCTATCCCCTGTATTTGAAGGGTATCTATAGGGATTGGCGGTCCTGCATGCACAGGTGGGGGGAAACCAGGCAGCTCTAGGATCTTCATTTCATTTGGCTCCACAGCTGCCTTATAAGTCAAGCATTATTCCTCTTTAAATGGGAAAAGAATGACTGTTAAATAGAGGTACCTGGTTTGTTCTTCTGCCTGAGATTTAAAAGAAACGTGAGATTGGGGCAACTGGGTGTCTCAGTCTGTTAAGCCTCTGGCTCTTGATCTCAGTGTTGTGCAAGCCCTCAATGGGCTCCATGCTGGACATGGAGGCTACTTAAGAACAAACATGGGATTTACTTTTCTTTTAAAGTTCTGACAAGAATTTATTAAGTGCCACATTGCCTTTATAAGCTGAATGACAATTTTAAGTTTTTCCCATTATATTTTTTTCAACAAAAGTAAAATATGTTTGTCTTGAAAGAAGTTCCGATGAAGCAAAAATGAAAAACAAACCAAGACCCCTATTACCGCACAGATAGCCACTGTTAAGCCATTTAAGATATACTTTGTTTTTCTTTGCATATTAATATATAAATATACATTCTTTTTACAAAATGGGATACAACATATACTTTTCAAAAATTTCACTTCACAATATATAATGTACATCTTTTCATGCAAATGGATGAGACTCATGATTGAAAAAGGGAAACTTGCAGCTTGCGGGTGGGGAAAACCCAATTTTATGCCAGTTACAAGCGAAACACCTAGAATAAAGCCACGCGAAAAGTTATAATTGAGATGGGGAAAGGTATATGAGAAAATGCAACGTTCAGGTGGCAATACTTATATCAGGCAAAACAATTAAAGGCCGAACACATTAAATAGGATAAGGGCGGTTCCGTCTCGCCTTCCAATGCATAACCATCAATTTGTTGCGCACTCTTTTCATTTCTTCCATCTCCTCTGCTACCTTTATCATCTCCTCATTGCTTAAATTTCTGCCGTGTATGTCCCCTCTAAATTGCGGGCGAGAGCGAGCCAGCCTCTCTTTAAAGCTTCCTTCTTCTAGCTTATGTTTTCCCACTCCACAAGGAGGCTGCTCCATGGGAGGGCGCTCCTCAAAAAGGTCCCTTCTAGAAAGGCGCTCCTGAGGAGGGCGCTCCTCGGACACGAGCATCTCGGGAAGGAGCTCGGGAAGGAGCTCCTCGGGAAAGAACTCCTCCTCCGAGGACTGCTCCTCGGAAGATGGTTCCTCTGGAGACTGCTTTTCGGGAGAGTGGTCCACTGGAGGCTGCTCCTCATCCGTCTTGGGTGCGCTCTGTGGCTGTTCTTCATTTTCTTTGCAGGATTTTTCCATGTTCAGGATGGTCTTTAAATACAGTTAGTTATTCATAGGAGACAAGCAAGGCAGAGTCGAGTCAACACACTTGGTAGCTGAATCAAAACTCCAGCCCCGCGTTCCCAAACCTGCCTTCTCCCGTGTCGGGGCGCAGGTTCCTCAACCTACGCTCGAGGGGCTCTCCGGCGCTAGGGACACCCGCGGTGTCCCACCCCTCACAGCGTCCCTCGCCCCTCCTTCCTAAAAGCCCACCATTTTCCCAGCAGGCCTTGCCACAGGCCTCTCCTGCAGTGGCAGGGGCGGGGCGGGACGGTGGTGCTACCGACTCTGTTCCCATCGGCGTCCTCCCACGCACCCCATCCCGCGCCACTGCCCACCTTGGCGCCGACCCGGACCTCTCCTGGTGGTTTGCTCTAGGCGTCCTCTCCTCGAGGCGCTCCGCTGTGACCTGCAGAATTGCAGACCTGCAGACAGACGCAAGACAGGGTAGGGGGCGGGGAGTGGGGAGAAGGGAAAGACTGACTGACACACGCGTCCCTTTCCTGGGCACCAGCCGCCGCCCCCACGCCAGCCCCCTCTGCCTCCCCTCCCCCACGCCCCACCTCAAGCTTCGTCCTCTTTGCCCTACCACCCTGCTCCCTGCAGTGCTCGTCGTTTCTTTTCGGGCGGCAAGTGGAAGAGAAGGATTACTTAGAAACTCTAAGTGTCTGTGTTCCCTAGGGCCCCCCCCCCACTCATTTCCCCACCTCACCCCAAGACCACCATTTTCTGCACCAAAATGTGGGCGCAGGGGAGCGGGGCTGGGTCTAGGGAAAGGCCTGGTACTCTCTGCCATCCCGATCCCAGAGGTTATTGGGCAGCACCGACACTCATACCGATTTAAGAAGACCAGGGGGACTTACTTCCTTCTGCTCTTCCCCTCGACCGAAGGGCAGGAGGCAGACGGTGTGTGGACAGGCAAAAAGGACCAGGAGAACGGGACTTGGGCAGACATAGGCTCCTGGTCACGTGAGGGCCGCACGTCACCGCTGAGCTCGGATCCCCAGTTACCACTTTGACCGAGGGCGGCCGTGCTGCAGCCGGACAGTATTTCCTAACGCGCAACACATCAGCCATCGTCACTCACCCTCTTTGTTTATATTTGCCTTGTCCTGGTTACCAGAGACGGTCAGCATCCAGTTTTTGAGTTACTGCCCATTCTTCTCTGCTGCTTACCCTGGTATCACCTCTCTCCCTATTCTCCCGTTTTCAGCCGACAAGGCCCATTATTTCCGCTACAGTCCAGATCCTCCACTGAAATTTTGACTGTTTTTCCTTAATGAATCAATGCCATATGTCAGCTTTCCCAGCTTTAGTCCACATCCCTAACTCCATCATGGCCGTTTAGGCTCTATCAACATGGTTTACATCTCTTGTCACTTTTATGGAAGATAAGATTTCAATTTTCCATGACTGAAGGATTTTTTGGAGCCCCCAAACCTGTATTACAAATAGAGGCTCCAGTCTAAATTAGTAATCATTCAGTTCTAGAACTCTAGAAAGAGTTGTTTGTAAAGTATGTAAATTAAAAACATGAATACTTTGATTTTCACAAATCAAAATACAGATTTGTCTAAGTGCAAATAGTCTAAAAATGTATTTATTATCTGTAATGGGAGCATTTGTGGTGGACAGTGTGGCATTATTATATATGTATATATAGGTATACGATTTTTAAAAATTTTTAAGGAAACACACCACACATGGGGCTTGAACTTGACCCCAAGATCAAGAGTCACATGCTCCACTGACTGAGCTAGCAAGGCAACCCTATATATACTATTATGTGTGTGTGTGTGTGTGCATGTATGTGTAAAGAGAATTTTCTGGGATTCTAAATCTTTAACCAGCCACCTCTTGGTGTTGCTGGTCAAGAAACTATATATTAATTCATTAAATCAGCAAATATCTGGGTCCTGGGACTGCAGTACCCAAAAGATTCAGCATAGAAGATATTCATATCTAACTATCCAGTAATTCTGTTGACCACACACTGAGTAGTAGGATTAAAATCTTATTAACATACTCAGTTGTCGTTACAATTATGTATATTTGGATCTAATGGTGTTTTATGATCTTCAACCTCATGCCTGCATTTTATCTACTCAGATCAGCCTGGATGCTACTTTCTCATGCAGATGCCCTTTCTTCCAGAGAGCAAACTATACCTCTCCTCTCTGTATTTTATACTTTCAGAATTGGCGTCTATCAAATCTGTGAAGTTCCTGGGATCATTTTTTTTTTTTTGCAAACCCAGGCTGTCTAGTAAGTTTCCAAACAAGTTCATATGGAAATTTTCCTATTTTTGGAGCTTTTTAACACTTTTCCCCAACATCTAATTTACTATGTGTTGAGATAGGAAGATAAATATTCACTTTTGTATCTTTTCCATGCCTGTTTTACTTTTAAATTTTTCAGGGATATGTATCTTTTAAAATCCAAGTTTCACAATGCCTTCTTTACTCTTTTCGTGAAAGGTTGGCTTCATTGTTTGTATGGTTTCTTTCCAAGAGGACCCCCATTTTATTCATTTCTTCACTTCTACCCTTTTTTCCCCTTACATCCTGTGATGTGAAATTTCATACAGTTTTAATCATTCAGAGTAGTTTTTTCTTTTATTGAGCTGATACCTGCCTCCTAGTAGTTTACATGCAATGGTGTTGGTTAGGCCCTCTGGAGTGATAAAAATCAAGAATGAAGTAACAAGAGTGCCTTTTACCCTTGAGAGCCTGACACTGCCAGAGTTAATGTTCTTTTCCCTTCCCATCTGTGATGCACACTGGGCAATCTACTTGAACTTTCTGTGACTCAACTTTCTCATCTGCAAAATTAGAGACATAATAGTACCTATCTCATGGGTTTGGGAAAATGAGGAAATAAGTCTGTATATGTAAAGGACTTGGAAAGTTATGTAGCCCATAGAGAGCACTCTGTAAGCATTAATTGTACTAATAGAAATAGTAATAAAAATAAAAATAATAATAATAATAGTATGACCTCATGCTAATACTGCTATGAATTATTGTTTATTTTTATTTTAAAAATTTTAAAATTATTTTTGTTTAAATTAACATTAATTGAGCACTTGTGCCAGATGCACAAGAGCACTTGTGCTAAGCATTTGCAATATGCTATCTCGTTTAAAAGCAATCATGGGGCGCCTGGGTGGCTCAGTGGATTAAGCCGCTGCCTTCGGCTCAGGTCATGATCTCAGGGTCCTGGGATCAAGCCCCGCATCGGGCTCTCTGCTTGTCAGGGAGCCTGCTTCCTCCTCTCTCTCTGCCTGCCTCTCTGCCTACTTGTGATCTCTCTCTCTGTCAAATAAATAAATAAAATCTTTTAAAAAAAAGCAATCATATTCTTTTTTATAAAAAACTTTATTTTTTCAGTGTTCCAAGATTCATTGTTTATGCTTCATATCCAGTGCTCCATGCAATATGTGCCCTCCTTAATATCCACCACGAGGCTCACCCAAACCCCCACCCCCTGCCCCTCCAAAACCCTCAGTTTAAAAACAATTATAATCTCACCAAGACTTATTTTTTATTTAGCCTTAACCTCCCCAGTTATTTCAGTTCTTTCTGATATGATATACTTTTTCAAAGTCTCTCACCATCCTACATGCTCCTGAATTTGTAAATGCCTCTGAAAATACTGCGTGTTTTGCCTAGTGTAGAATGGAGTGATCTTATCACACCTTCATTCTAGAATAGCCACAATACATCTGTAGATGCATAGTAGATTTTGTGGGCGCCATATCACACAGTTACATCCACTTTAATTGTAATCACCTGACACCCCAAATCTGTTTTCACACATCCCTGTTAATACACTTACATAAATTGTTTTAATTTTTAAAATTTATTTCCAGTTTAGTTAACATACAGTGTTAAATTACTTTCAGGTGTACAACAGAGTGATTCAACAATTCTATGTATTACTTGGTGCTCATCAAGATAAATGTACTCTTAATCTCCTTCATCTATTTCACCCATCCCCCCAAACCCTCCCCTCTCGTAACCATTCGTTTGTTCTCTATAGTTAAGAGTGTGTTTTTTGGTATATCTCTTTTTTTTTTTACTTTTGTTTATTTGTTTCATAAATTCTGCATGTGAATGAAATCATATAGTATTTGTCTTTCTTTGACTGGCTTATTTCACTTAGCATAATACTCTCTAGCTCCATCCATGTTATTGCATATGGCAAGATTTCATTCTTTTTCGTGGCCGAGTAATATTCCATTGTGTATATATACGACATCTTCTTTATCCATTCTTCTATTGATGGACACTTGGGCTGCTTCCATAGTTCGGCTATTGTGAATAATGCTGCAAGAAAACATAAGGGTGCAGGATGCCTGGGTGGCTCAGTCAGTTAAGTGTCTGCCTTCAGAGTCCTGGGGTCAAGTCCCACATTAGGCTCCAGGCTCAGCAAGGAGCCTGATCTCTCTGTGCTTGCCACTCCACCTGCTTGTGCTGTCTCTTTCTCTCTGACAAATAAATAAAATAAATAAAACATTAAAAAAATAAGGGTGCATATATATAAATAATTGTAATTTTATTTTTTAAAAAAGATTTTATTTATTTATTTGACAGAGAGAGACACAGCAAGAGAGGGAACACAAGCAGGGGGAGTGGGAGAGGGAGAAGCAAGCTTCCTGCCGAGCAGAGAGCCCAATTCGGGATTTGATTCCAGAACCCTCGGATCATGACCTGAGCCAAAGGCAGACATTTAATGACTGAGCCACCCAGGCGCCCCAATCATTTTAATTTTAACCCAAGTATAGAAACTTCTGTTTTTTCTGGGCTAAATGTTGTATTGTTAGGTTCACTCCCTTAGTCTTTGAATCCAAATTCTATCATTCAGTACATTAGCTACAAAATATTAACTTAAACCATGCCATTAGTACTAAATAGGATGATAAATTCAGCAAGCTCAGGAAAGATCTAGGGGAGATCTCAGCAAAGAGCTCTAAATACAAATGAAAAAATTCCTTTCCCCTGTGGAGTTTGGCAGCCAGGGGTGTGCCCTGCCAGGCCAGTTCCCCTCCTTTCATCTCTCAGTGTGACCTTGTAGGATGGGATTGCTTTCTAGTGCTGCTGAGAGTAGGAGACACAGTTGCCCCTGAAAGCTCCCAAACTAATATAAATTAACCCTTGTTGAGAACTTGGTAAACATAGGGATCAGACAAGGGGGGTATAAAGAACCAGAACCAGGAATGGAAAGAAGAATGAAGACATTTGTGTTGGCTCTAAGTCTCTGCCTGACAGTAACTGATTCGGGGTTCCCTTGAGAGAAAGGGCTCTCAAGAGGAAATAAGGTGAAGGTGGTTCTGCCATGGTGACAACCATCTGTTACAAAGGAATGTGGTCTGCTACTTGTTTGTGGTTGTGGAGGGTGCTATGAAATAACCCTTCTTATGGATTTGATTCAATACTTACTGCTGACATAGGATCCTGTAAGGACATGCTGCTTGGCTCACAATGGCTAGGGAGGCTTTAAGTCTAAGAAATGCCATTTTAAAGGTGAGATAATGAAGGCTCTGGGAGGTTACAAACTGCTCTGATGGAAACACAGATGATGGTAGCCGAGATGGGATTGAAATACTGGCGGTATGATGTAAGAGATGGAACCTTTAACCGCCTTGTTAAACTGCTCCTGGGCAGTGGGCTCCGGGCCTGTTTACATGCATCCAGGGTGGACTGTACAGGCCCTTTCAGGCAGCAGGAGCTGAAGGGATCCAAAGGCAGGCAGGGCAGTGCTGCAGGCAAGGGGGAGGGCACTCAGCCCCTGGCAGCTGCTGCCATGGCAACAGTCTCCAGGGCCCTGGTCTTTCTCTGTGGAATCTGAGGAAGCCAAGGGTGAGCTCCTGGTTTAGGGATTCCTGATCTCTGGTGAGGCTGCACCTCATGGCAGAAACAGAGCCCGCCCCATCTGAGCCTCTCTAGAGCACAGATTCCATGGAGGTCTGGTTTCACTTTGCAGGGCCTGTCTGCCTGGAGTCCAGGAGGAATGCCCTCTCCAGCTCAGAGGTTCCCCCTGCTGCTGCAGCCTCTGCATTCTTTCCTAATGACACCCATGGCAGCATTTTGGTCTCAAGACTAGCTGCTGTGGATTGCAGCAGGCCCTGTCCAGCCTGTAGCTCTCAGGCTCTCCCCCACTTTCGCCCCAGGGGAAATAACCAAGTGGGAAATGCGGTGACAAGAGCCTTCTCTTTTCTGCTTCTGGCCTCATCCTGACTAGGGCTACACACACACACACACACACACAGAGTCACAAACACACTCTCTCTCTCACACTTTCTCTCTCCCTCCCCCTTCCTTCCTTATGCCCAGAGAAACAAGGAAGGGGCTCTGAGGAAAGGTGGGGTAGCAACTCAGGCTGCTGGGGAACATTCAGGGACTGGGAGGGCAGGTCGAACCTGGGCCAGAAAGAGACAGTACCAGGCTCTGGGCTGGGCAGGACTCAGGCTGTCACTTACTTGCTGCAGGGCTCTGGAGGCCCAGGAGGCTTCTATCCCTCTTCAGGCCTCTGTTCCTGTCCTCCTTCTTCTCCCTAAAAGGCAGGGCAAGGGGTTGTGGTAGAACAATGAACAAGGTCCCTTCCAGCTCCAGGCTGCCTGCCATGGTGAGGAGGGCTTCTCTGAGGAACACCGTTTGGTCTGAGGGGGACCTCTCTAGACTCTGGCTGCTGCTGCTGCTTTTCCCAGAATCTAGACAAGGTCAGAGCACAGAACTTGTGCTATGCTGGCCTTCCCTGCTGGACTCCAACATACACACTCATAGCCTAACTCTTGGCCTCAGACACCCTCAGAAGGGTCCAGGACAACTCCAGTCTGAGGTCTGGATGACAGAGGTTGGGGCAGAGGCAGGGTAGGCTACATAATTTGTGAGGCCCTTTGTAAAATGATAATGCAAAGCCCCTTGTTCAAAGAGCAAGGGAGGAAGTACCTTTAAAGGGACTAAAATATAAAGCTTGTCTTTCTTCTGTGGTCTCCCTTTTGACTTCTCATTTTTTTTAGATATACTTCATTTTTTAGAACAGTTATAGATTCACAGAGAAATTGAGAAAATATAGAGAATTCAAATATATTCCACACCCAGGAGAAGCTTACATTAATATGGCATATTTGTTATAACTAATGAACCAATATTAACATATTGTCATTAGTTGAAATTTATACTTTATTAAAATTTCCTTTGTTTTTTTACCTAATGCCCCTTTTCTACTCCTGGGCCCTATCCAGAATGCTGTGTTTCTTTTAGTTGTCATATCTCCTTAGGCTCCCCTTCACTATGACAGTTTCTCATTCTTCCTCTGATTTTGATGATGTTTACAATATCTAATGGGATTTGGCTGGTGTTTTTCTCTTGATTAGACTGGGATTATGGGTTTTGGGGAGGAACATCACAGAGATAAAGTCCCATTTCATCACATCATACCCAGGCTGCATGCTATCAGTAGGATTTATGACCATGGATGTTGACCTTGACATGGTGCTTTTTATTTATTATGTAAAATTTTCTATTATTAGCATGAATTCTATAGTTCATTGTTGTATTCTTTAATGCTGGTTTTAAATGCAAACACAAGAGCATGTGACTCATATGCAGAATCACCAGAATTGCACAATTCATCTTTTGTAGCTTGTACATGCACTTGTACTTACTTCTTACCAGAATAATGGAAATGCTGCACAGAAATAAACTTTTTTCTTTTCTTGATATGTGTACATATGCACATTCTACAAAAGGACGAAAGGTGAGAAACTGTGAGGTGGTCTCTCTTTCCTTCTTTTGAAGTTTCTTTTTAATTTAAGTAATCTCTACGCCCAACGTGGGGCTTGAACTCACAACCCCCAGATCAAGAGCCACAGGCTCTTCTGACTTAGCCAACCAGGTGCCCCTCCCTTTCCTTTTCGTAGTCAGTATAAGTGGTTGGCAAATACAAGGAAGTTACACATGTCAGAAAGGATGTGACTGAGTTTCTTGGTCATTTGTGTTTCTTAGAATGCATTCTGTGTTGGAAGTAAGTTCTGAATAGAACCAAAAGGGTAGCCTCTCCTGCCAGTTAACAGTCATAGAAGTAACATGCTCACCATTTCCTTGCGCAAATACATCATGTAGTGTCTTTGTATGGTTTTGGTAACAGGATAATAGTGGTCTCATAGAATGAGTGGGGAAGTATTCTATTTTTTGGAAAAGTTTGTGAAGCATTAGCCCTCATTCATCTTTATGTGTTTGGTAGAATTCACCAGTGAAGCCATCTGGAACTAGATTTTTCCATCTCAGTAGCTTTTTGTTTACTAATCCATTCTCTTATTATAGGTGTGTTCATATTTGCTATTTCATCTGGAGTCAGTCTTGATAGTTTTTGCCTTTCTTGGAATTTGTCCATGTCATCTAAATTACCTAATGTACTGGCACACAGTTATTCATAGTATTCCTTCCTAATCCTTTTTTTAAAGATTTATTTATTTATTTATTTGACAGACAAAGATCACAAGTAGGCAGAGAGACAGGCAGAGAGAGAGGCAGAGAGAGAAGAGGGAGCAGGCTCCGATGCGGGGCCCGATCCCAGGACCCTGGGATCATGACCTGAGCCGAAGGCTGAGGCTTTAACCCACTGAGCCACCCAGGTGCCCCCCTAATCCTTTTATTTCTGTAAAGTCAGTAGTTATGTCCTCTCTTTCATTTCTGACTCTAGTAATTTGAGTTTTCTTTCTTTTTCTTTTCCTGGGTCATCAACCTGTCTTTTTAGAAGATTTTATTTATTTATTTATTTATTTGACACACAAAGAAAGAGCTCAAGCAGGGAGAGCAGCAGAGAGAGAGGAAGAAGCAGGCTCCCCAGCCCAATGTGGATCCCAGGACCATGGGATCATGACCTGAGCCAAAGGCAGAGGTTTTAACCCACTGAGCCACCCAGGCGCCCCCTTAGTATTATTTCTAATCTTTCAAGTTTATTGTGGTTTGTTTTATTGCCTAACATATGGTCTCTTCTGGAATATGTTGTTCCACATGCACTTGAGAAGAATATATATCCTCTTGCTGGTGGGTGAAGTATTCTATAGATGTCAGTTAGGTCTAGTTGGTTTATAATGTTCAAGACTTCTGTTTTCTTCCTTTTTTTTAAGTAATCTCTACAACCAATGTGGCTTAAACTCATGACCCTGAGATCAAGAGTCTTATGTTCTACCAACTGAGCCAACTAGGTGCCCCAAACCTATTTTCTTGTTGATCTTCTGCCTTTACTGTTCTATCCATTATTAAAAGTTGAAAGTCTCTAACTGTTATCATTGAATTGTCTATTTCTCCCTTCATTTTTGTCAATTTTTCTTCATGTATTTTGATAGTCTCTGTTAGGTGCATATAAATTTATGACTGTTATATCTTCCTAATGGATTGACCCTTTTATTATTAAATGTCTCTCTTTATCTCTATAAAAATTTTTATCTCTATTAAAAAAAGGTCTAAAGTCTATTTTGTCTGATTATCACTATAGCCATTCCATTTTCTTGTGGTTGCTGTGTGTGTATCATTTTTATCCTTTTACTCTCAATCTATTTGTATTTTTGAATCTAAAATGTGTCTCCTATAAAGAGCATATTATTAGGTTTTGTTTCTTTATATCCACTCTGACAACCCTGACTTTTTTTGAATAGCTTAATCCAGTCATACTTTATTATCACTTAAAGAGTTGAATTTAGATCTGCCATTTTACTTTTTGTTATCTATATGTCATATATCTTTTTGTCCCTTTATTCCTCTTTTGCATTAAGTGAGTGCTTTCTAATGTTGCATTTTAGTTTTATTAATGGGTTTTTTTGCTATATATTTTAGTTATGTCCTTAGTGTTTGCTCTAGTTACTTACCATATATGTATTAGCTTATCAGTTTCAGCTTCAGAGTCATACTAATTTAATTCTAGTGATATCCAGAAATATTATTCCTATGTAACTCTATTCTACTGATTTTATTGTTATATATTATTATATATAATATACCTATACCACTTGCAAACTCAACAATACACTGTTATAATTATTACATTGTGTAATTTTACATATTTTAAAGGCTCAGAGGGAAGAAAATAAAGCATGTATATGTTTCTAACTTTTGCTATGTTAATCTTTTTTTGGGCAAAGATTTTATTTATTTATTTGACAGAGAGAGAGCAGAAGCAGGGGGAGCAGCAGAGGCAGAGGGAAAAGCAGGCCTCCTGCAGAGCAGGGAACCCAACACTAGGCTCCATCCCAGGACCCTGGGATCATGACCTGAGACAAAGGCAGAATCTTAACCAACTGAGCCACCCAAGCACCCCTGTTATGTTGATCTTCTTATATATAGTTTCTGGATCTCTTCACTTGGCTCCTTGGGATTCAAGTTACCATTGGGAGTCATTTTCTTAGCTAATATAGCACTTTGTAGTATGTAACATTTCTCTGAGGCTTTGTACATTTTTCTTCGGCATTTTCCTCTCTGTTGTTCAGATGGTTTAATCTCTATCACTCTGTCCTTGATTCACTAATTAGTCTTCCAGTTCAAACATACTGTTGAATTTTTCATGCCAGTTATTGTACTTTTCAACTCCTGAATTTCCATTTGTTCTTTTAAAATTTGTTTTAATTTTAAAATTATTTTTAAGATTTTATTTATTTATTTATTTGAGAGAAAGAATGTGCATGAACAGTGGGGAGGTACGGGGGGAGAGGGAAAAGCAGGCTCCCCACTGAGCAGGGAGCCTGACACCAGGGCTTGATCCCAAGACCCCAAGACCATGACCCAAGCTGAAGGCAGTTGCCCAAATGACTGAGCCTCCGAGGTGCCCCATTTGTTCTTTTTTTAAAAATAATTTATCTCTCTTTTTTTAAGATTTTATTTGTTTATTTGATAGGAAGAGAGAGAGACCGAGAGAGCGAGCACAATCAAGGGGAGCAGCAGGCAGAGGGAGAGGGAGATGCAGGGCTCCATCCCAGGACCCTAATAAGATCAGGGCCTGAGCCGAAGGCAGACACCCAACCATATGAGCTACCCTAAAAATAATTTCTTTATTGATATTCTGTATTTGATTTCACATTGTCATCATATCTTCCTTTCTTCTTCAATCATGGTTTCCTTTAATTCTGGAATCACATTTATAGTGGCTACTTTAAAGTCTTTTTTAATCTCGTGTCTGGTCACTCTTTTTTTTTTTTAGATTTTTTTTTATTTATTTATTTGACAGAGAGAGATCACAAGTAGACAGAGAGGCAGGCAGAGAGAGAGGGAAGCAGGCTCCCTGCTGAGCAGAGAGCCCGATGCGGGACTCGATCCCAGGACCCCGAGATCATGACCTGAGCCGAAGGCAGCGGCTTAACCCACTGAGCCACCCAGGTGCCCCTCGTGTCTGGTCACTCTTATAGGCAGTTTGTGTTGCCTGCTTTTTTTCCTGATATATGGGGCATACTTTCCTGTTTCTTTGCACATCTCATAGTATTTTGTTGGAGACTGGACATTTTAGATAATGTATTTTAGTAACTCTGGGTATTGGTTCCTCCCCACCAAGGGCTTGTTTTTGTTATTTTTCTGTTTGTTTAGTGACTAGCTGGATTATTTTAGATAACTTAGATTATTTTAGATACTTCAGCTGGTCTCTGAACAAATAATGTCTGTTCCACACACAGTGTGAAGCCCCTAGCTTATTCCTCAGTGGGCTCAGCTTTAGGTATGCCCACAACCACCCTGGGATGACAACGTTTTGGCAGGGCTCTCTAAGTCTATTTGCCTGACCACACGTGCCTGTTAAACACCACTAATTGTGTGCTGATTGCCCTATTGTTTTCAACAACGCCCTGAGGCATAAATTGTTCTACAGACTGAGATTAGTTCTGCTGCCAGGTCTTCTCTTAGCTCTGTCTGTCAGATTTTCTCTGGTGAATGAGCTGACCTACAGTTTAGTCTCTATCTCCAAAGAATCTACCAATGTCCTCTCAATTGCTTTTCACCATGTGTGGTGTTATCTGGCACTACTTCTGACACCAAAGGCATTATGTTTTTCCACACCAACCAGTTCTCTGATTCTCCAACACCAGCTGGCTTTCCTACAATTCAATCCAATTCTGGCACTAACTCACTAGTTAGTACAGACCTTATAGGTTAAGGGCTCAGTTTTGCAAGACTGCCCCCACTTCAGACACTTGCCACAAATGGGGTGCCCGGGCTACCCATGCTTCTGCCCAGCCAACTACAAATTTGTAAGTTCCCATGACCCCCTCTTCAGTTTTAGTACTTTACTAGAACAACTCACAGAACTCAAGAAAGTGCTTTTCAGTTTTTTTCCAAAAATAAAGTGCTTTAGTTACTGGTACTGGTTTATTTTAAAGGATGCAACTCTGAAACAGCTAAGTGGAAAAGAAATATAGAACAAGGTATTGGGGGGTAGGGAGTGGTGCAGGATTTCCATGCCCTCTCCAGGCAAACCACTTTCCCAGCACATTAATGTATTTACCAACCTGGAAGCTCCTCAATCCCTGTCATTTAGGGAGATTTATGGATATTTCATTACATAGATACAATTGATTAAATCATCAGTTATTGGTAATTGAATTCAATCTCCAGCTCCTCTCACTCCTGAGAGGTTGGGAACTGAAAGTTCCAACCTTTTAATAATTTGTTTGGTCTTTCTGGTCACCAGTCCCATTCTGAAGCCCTGGTGACCCTGTGAGTCACCTCATTAGTATAAACTCAGATGTGGTCAAATGGGGCTCATTATGAATAACATATGAATAAAAGACAGTCCTATACTTTAGGAAACCCCAAGAGCTTTAGGAGTTCTGTGCCAGGAACTGGAGACCAAGACCAAATATATATTTTTTATTATACCACACAGTACAACCTCTACTGTTTTCAAGATCTCCTTGAGGCTCAATCTTCTCTCCGCACTGTTGCAAATGAAATCATTTCCTTTGAGAAGAAATTTAAAGCTCTCTGTTTGACAATGTGCTTCTCCCCCCAGATAAAAAACTGAGCCATGGCTCTGGAGTTTGCAGTTATTTATTTTATTTATTTTATATTATCACAAAATATACCTTCAAATAATATTATATGACTTCATGATTAATGGAAGAGGTTTACAACCATGTATTTCCCCATCATCCTTTTTCTGTTGTGTTATTTTTATTTCTACAGATGTTATAAACACACAGTACATTGGTGTTATTTTTATTGTATAATCATTTCTCATTAACAGTGTTATTGAGATATAGTTTATATGCTATATAATTCACTCATGTAAAGTGTACAAATCAATGGTTTTTAGTATATCCATAGGGTTGGGCACCCATCACCTAATCTAATTTTAGAACATTTTTATTATCCCGGGGCTACTGGGAGGCTCAGTCAGTTAAGCATCTGTCTTCAGCACAGGTCATGATCCCAGGGTCCTGGGATGGAGCCCCACATCATTGACATCCTCCTCGTCGTCTGTTGTCTTTGTCGTCAGGCAGAGAGCCTGTTTCTCTCTCTCCTTCTGTGGCTCATCCTGCTTGTGCTCTCTCACTCTCTCTTTGTCAAATAAATGAATAAAATTCTTTTAAAAAAGAACATTTTTATTATCCCAAAAAGAAACCTGGTATTCGCTACCAATTATTTTCTTTCCCTAACCTACTGCCAGCCCCAAGAAACTACTAATTTACTTTCCATCTCTACAGGTTTGCTGATATGGCAATTTCTTAGAAATTGAATAATACAATATAGGTTCTTCTGTGGCTGACTTCTTTCACTTAGCATATTGTTTTCAAGGTTTATCCATGTCATAGCATGTATCAATACTTCTTCTTTTTTTTAGATTTTATCTATTTATTTGTCAGAGAGAGAACATGCACAGGCAGGGGGAGTGGCAGAGGCAGAGGGAGAAGTAGGTTCCCCACTGAGCAAGGAGCCTGATGCAGGACTCAATCCCAGGACCCTAGGCTCACCACCCAAGCCAAAGGCAGACACTCAACTGACTGAGCCACCCAGTTATCCCTATACTTCTTCTTTTTATTGTTAAATATATTTTATTATATAATATACCACATATTGGTTTTTTCCCTTTTTTAAATTAACATATAATGTATTATTAGCCCCAGGGGTACCACATATTGTATAATCTACTCATCAATTGATAGACATTTGGGGTTTTTCCAATTTTACTATTGGCTATTATAAACAATGCACCTATGAACATCTGTGTTTAAGTTTTAGGTAGCCGTATCTTTTTATTTCTCTTGGGTGTATACCAAGGAATAGAATGGGTGGGTCATATGATAAATCTGTGTTTAACATTTGGAAGTACTGCCAATCTATTTTCCAAATTAGGAACAGCATTTTACATTCCCATCAGCAATGTTTAAGGGATCCAGTTTCTCATTATCTTTTCTGAAGCTTATATTCCATCCTTTTCATTTTGCTATCATATTGCATGTGAATTGTTATCTCCTTTTGGTTCTGATTCACATTTCCCTAATGATTAATGATATTGAGCTTTTTTTTAATGTGCCTATTGGTTATCTGTTTATCTTTGGAGAAATGTCTATTCAAATAACTTGCCCATTTTTAAATCAGGTCATTTGTCTTTTCATGGCTGAATTTCCAGAGTTCTTTATATATTCTGGAAGTTTGTTCTTTATCAAATTGATTTGCAAGTATTTTTTCTCATTCTTTGTGTTTTCTCTTCACTTAATTAATGGTGTAATTGGAAGCTCAAAGCTTTTTCATTTTGATAATGTCTAATATATCCTATCTTTTGTCACACATACTTTTGTTGTCATGTCTAAGGAAGCATTATTAAACCCAAGGGTCATGAAGATTTCCTCCTATGTTTTAAGGGTTTTATAATTTTGGCTCTTATATTAATACTTATGACCCAGGTTGGGTCATAAGTTAATTTTGGTATACTTATGATGTAGTGGTCTAAATTCAATCTGTGGCTTGTGGATATCCAATTGTTCCACCACTTTAGTTTCAAAACTATTCTTTCTCCTTCAGTTATCTTGACACATTTGTCAAAAATCAATTGAGCTTAAATATGAGGGTTTACTCTTAGGCTCTCAGTTCTTTTCCATTGATCTATATTATTTGTCCTCATCCCATACCACACTGTCTTGATTATTGTTATTTTGTAGTAAGTTTTGAAATTGGAAGTATGAGATAGTTCATATTATTCTTTCTAAGATTATTTTTTCTGTTCTAGGCCCCATGAATTTGGAATTATTTTGTCATTTTCTACATAGATACCAGATGGAATTTTGATAGGCATTGCGCTGAATCTGTAGATCAATTAGAGAATATTGCCATCTGAACAATACTGTCTTTCAATCCATGAACATAGGATTTCCCTTTATTTAGGTCTTCTTTATTTTTTTAAAAATTTTTAAAGGTTTATTTATTTATTTGAGAGAGAGAGAGAGTGTACGCACACAGGGGAAGGGCAGAGGGAGAAAGAGAGAGAATCCTGAGCAGACTACTTGCTGAGCATGGAACCAACCCTGAGATCATGACCTGAGCCGAAATCAAGAGTTGGACGTTAACTTACTGAGTCACCCAGGTGCCCCTTCTTTATATGTTTTAAATAATATTTTGTGTTTTCAATTTATAAGTCTGGCATTTCTTTTGTTCGATATATTACTAGCAATGTTTTTGTTTTTGATGCCACTGTAAATGGAATTATTTCCTCAAGTTCACTTTCAGATTGTTAATTTCCAATGTAAAGAAATACAGGGACAACTGGGTGGCTCAGTTCATTAAGTAGCTGCCTTCAGCTCAGGTCATGATCCCAGGGTCCTGCGATTGAGTCCCACATCCGGCTTCCTGCTGAGCAGGGAGACTGCTTCTCCCTCTCACTCTGCCTGCTGCTCCCCCTGCTTGTTCTCTCTCTTTCTCTCTCTTTCTCTTTCTCAAATGAATAAATAAAATCTTTTTTAAAAAGAAGAAATACAATTAACTTTTATATATTGATATTGTATTCTGCCACAGTATTATGCTAATATATTTAATATTTAATGGATTCCTTAGGATTTGCTCTATGTAAGATTATATTGCTTTCAAATAGAGATACTTTTACTTATTTATTTCCTAACTGGATGCCTTTTTATTTCTTTTTCTTGATTAATTGCCCTGGCTAGAACTTGTAGTACAATTTGTAAAAATCGCCAGAGAGGACATCTTCATACTGTTTTTGTTCTTAGAAGGAACACTTTTAGTCTTTCTCCCTTAAGTGTGATGTAAGTTGTGTGTTTTGGTAGATGTCCTTTATCAAATTGAAGAAGCCCTTTTGTATTCCTCGTTTGCTGGATATTTGTATCATGACAGGGTGCTGGATTTTGTCAAATGTTTTTTCTGCATCTATTATATTGAGATGATCTTGTGGTTTTTGGCTTTCATTCTGTTAATATGGTGGTTTATATTGACTGACTTTTGTGTATTATACTAAATTTACATTTCTGGGATAAATTCCACTTGGTCATTGGGTATAATAATTTTTATATATTGCTGGATTCAATTTAGTAGTAATTTGTTGAGGGTTTTGCATCGAATTTATAAAAGGTATTGGTCTGTAGTTTTCTTACTATACTTGGTCTTGTTTTGATATCAGGGCGATACTAGTCTCATAGGATTAATTGGGAAGTGTTTCTCCCTCTTCTGTATTGTAATCATAATCATATTGAAAAATTTACTGTGAGGAAGAGTACACTTCTAGAAATTATGAAATATATTTATAAATTTGCCAACCCATACAATGTTAGTATAATAGGCAGTCCACAATTGCTTACTTCTTAGTTTTCATTAGAAATTACAGTTTCTGGGGGCACTTGGGTGGCTCAATTGGTTAAGCATCTGCTTTGGCTTAGGTCATGATCTAGGAGTCCTGGGATCAAGCCTGCATCAGGCTCCCTGCTCAACAAGGAGTCTGCTTTTTCCTCTGCCCCATCCCCCTGCTTGTGCTCTCTCTCTCTCTGTCAGATAAATAAATAAATTCCTTTAAAAACAAAGAAGGGGGTACCTGGGTGGCTCAGTTGGTTAAGCAACTGCCTTCAGCTCAGGTCATGGTCCTGGAGTCCTGGGATTGAGTCCCACATCAGGCTCCCAGCTCCATGGGGAGTCTGCTTCTCCCTCTGACCTCCCCTCTCTCACTCTGTCTCTCTCTCTCTCTCAAATAAATAAATAAAATCTTTAAAAAAAACCAAAACAGGGGCGCCTGGGTGGCTCAGTGGATTGGGCCGCTGCCTTCGGCTCGGGTCGTGATCTCAGGGTCCTGGGATCGAGCCCCGCATCGGGCTCTCTGCTCCGCGGGGAGCCTGCTTCCTCCTCTCTCTCTGTCTGCCTCTCTGCCTACTTGTAATCTCTCTCTCTGTCAAATAAATAAATAAAATCTTTAAAAAAAAAAAAAAAAAAAAAAACCAAAACAAACAAAAAAGAGAAGGAAGATGATGTTGTTTAACTCTGGTAAATATCACTGAAGCTAACACTAAGGCCATAGGTACACAGCAAAAATCCCTAGGCTTTCTTGCTTTGGTGGCTTTAGATAATGGAATTGTTTTAGATTGCTTGTTGGCTGAACAAGGAGGAGTTTGTGCCATAGCAAATGCCTCCCACTGTACCTGGATCAGTACCTCTGGTATTGTAGCAAATACAAGGAATTAACAAACAAGCCACTTAGCTAAAACAGATTGATGTCTCTACAGGTATATTTTTAAAATTTATTTGCTATCAATTGGTTTGGTTCATGCGGCCCCTAAGGAGCATACTTCAGTCTGTGGCATTATCCCCTGATAGTCATCACTGTAGTCTCCCTGGTGTGCTGTGTTCTCTCAAGGGTCTGAAGTACATATTCACAGTCATCAGCATACAGCAGATGGTCTCACCGTACATGGAGAAACAAACAAGATGAACAACAAAATGGAATACCAAAAATAATTCTTCCACAAAACTGACATCATAACTTAATGAGTTTCATGAGACAAGACTAGTTTAAACCTGATGGTAATGGAGAGTGACACTAATACCAAAATTTTGGTTAATCTCTCACGAATGAGAGAATGACCAAAAGGAGGGAATTTTTAAAGTAATTGAGCAAGGTCATCATTAGACTGAAGTGGCACTAATGACTTGGTAGACTAAAGCAAACCAAAACCTAAACCAGAGTCAATTCCTATAACTATCTCAAGGTTAAGAAGAACAACCGATCACCTACAGCTAACTAGGCTTCCCAGGATAATTCAACCACTTAAGATATCCAATTAAATAATTTCCTCATTTTGCTTTTGTATCTTCTCTATAAAAATCCTGCCCCATGCCTGCGTGGCTGAGTGGGTTAAGTTTCTGCTTTCTGCTCAGGTCAAGCCTGTTTCTCCCTCTCCCTCTGCCTGCCACTGTCCATGCTTGTGCTCTCTCCACCCCCACCCCTGTCAAGTAAATAAATAAAATCTTAAAAAAAAAACAAAAAAAACCTGCGCCTAGCACCTGTCTGTGGAGCATTCCTAACCTCTGCCAATTTGGCACTGTTCGATTTGAGCTGATGTTTGCTCAAACTCTTAAAAATGTTAATATGCCTCAGTTTATCTTTTTTTAAAAGATTTTATTTATTTATTTGATAGACAGAGATACAGGTAGGCAGAGAGAGAGAGAGGAAGGGAAGCAGGCTCCCTACTGAGCAGAGAGCCCGGTGGATGATGGATGATGGATGTGGGCTCGATCCCAGGACCAGGGACCATGACCTGAGCCGAAGGCAGAGGCTTTAACCCACTGGGCCACCCAGGCGCCCTGTGCCTCAGTTTATTTTTTAACAATTCTTCAGATTTGTAAAGTATTGGCATTTACTCTTCTTTAAACACTGGTAGATGTAAAGAAAAAACACACTCATGTGTCTCCTCTACTCTCAATACTCTGCTACAACACTGTTTCACTTTGACAGCAGACTTGTGGGTTTTCCACACATCAAGCAGTTCTGCAACACCTTTTGTGTGTTCACTACTCAATTCTGACACTGTCTACTAGGAGACAGCATCATATCCCACAGAGTAGTTCTACAACCCTGTACCCATTGCCACTTCAGATGCCAATTGCAAGTGAGGATACCTGTGCTTCGGACTGACTGGCTGGAGATTGGAGGTTCCCATGACTCCCATCTCAGGTTTAATTAATTTGCTAGAGCAGCTCTTAGAACTCAGGAAACCATTTTACTTACTAGATTACCAGTTTGTTGTAAAAGGATATAACTCAGGAACGGCCAAATAGAAGAGATTCTTAGGGCAAGGTATGTATGAAAGGATGTAGAGCTTCCATGTCTTCTCTGGGAGAGCAACTCTACCAAACATCCATGTTTTTGCCAACTGGGAAGCTACTTGAACCCCATATTCAGGGGTTTTTATGGAGGTTTCATTACATAGGCGTGAGTGATTAAATTATTGGTCATTGGCAATTAATCTCTAGCTCCCTTTCCCTCCCCTGAGGTAGGATGGGGGAGGGAAGGATGAGCTGAAAGTTCCATCCCTCTAATTATGGTTGGTTCTCTTGGCAACTAGCCTCCGTCCTTAGGTTACCTAGGGACTTTTCAGCGGTCATCTCATTAATGTAAAGTGGTATGGTTGAAAAGGGCTTGTTATGAATAATAAGACACCTTTATTGCTCTCATCACTTAGGAAGTTCCAAGGGTTTTAGGTGCTCTGTGCCAGGAACAGGACAGAGAACAAATATATATTTCTTTTTTAAAATATTTTATTTATTTCTTTGACAGAGTGAGAGAGATCACAAGTAGGCAGAGGCAGGCAGAAAGAGAGAGGGAAGCAGGCTCCCTGCTGAGCAGAGAGCCTGATGCAGGGCTGGATCCCAGGACCCTGAGATCATGACCTGAGCCAAAGGCAGAGCCCTAACCCACTGAGCCGCCCAGGGGCCCCCCAAATATATACTTCTTGTTACAAACCACAATATCACAGTAGAATTCATCAGTGCAACCAACTGAACCTGAGGTTTTCTTCACAGAAAGTTTTTGGTGTTTTATTTTTTAAGTAAAAAATTTCATCTCTTTACTTGTTACAGGTCTATTCAGACTTTGTATTTCTTTTTGACTTGGTTTTGGTAGTTTAACTCCTTCTAGGAATGTCCATTTCATCTAGGTTATGTAATTCATTGTCATACAATTATTTATAGTATTGTCTTACAATCCTTTTTATTTGTGTAAGGTTGATAGTGGTGTCCCCTCTTTCATTCCTGATTTTAGTAATATGAATCTTCTCACTTTTTTCTCTTTTTTGTTGTTCAGTGAAGTTAATGATTTGTTGCCTTTGTTGTTCTTTTCAAAGAATCAAATTTTGGTTTCATTGATTTTCTTTACTGTTTTTGTGTTCCCTATCTCATTAATTTCTACTCTAATCTTTATTATTTCCTGCCTTCAACTTGCATTGGTTCAGGTTGGTATTCTTTTCAGTTTCTTGAGGTGGAAGACTAGGTTATTGAGATATTTCTTCCTTTTAAAATATAGATGTTTACAGCTATGATTTTTTCTCTAGGCTCTGCTTTAACTGCATCCCATAAGTTTTGGTATATGGTGTTTTCAATTTCTTTCATCTCAAATTATTGTGTAATCCCACCCTCTTTCACCTATTGGCTTTTTTGGAGGTGTTTTTTTTTTTATTTCCTGAACATTTGTGAATTCCCCACATGTGCTCATTTCTAATTTCATGACATTTTGGCCAGAGAATATATTTGTAGATTGTAGATTTCAATACTTTTAAATATTTTGAGACTTATTCTATGGTTTAACACAATTATCGGGGGAAAAAAAGTAGAACAAACTAAGCCAAAGAAAACAGAAGGAAGAAAAGAATAAATAAAGATTAGTGTGAAAATAAATGTAATAGAGTACAGGAAAATAGAGACAATGAAACCAAAATTGGTTCTTTAGAAAGATCAACAAAATTAACAGACTGTTAGCTACACTAAGAAAAAGCAAGAAGATTCTCATTACTAAAATCAGGAACAAAAGTCGGGACATCATTGCTGACCTTACAGAATGAAGAGAATTGTAATGAAAATCTATGAATCTATGCATCTGTTGCAAGTCAACAAACTAGACAATCTCCAAGAAATGGACATTTTTCTAAAAAGATATACTATACTGAAGCTGACTCAAAAAGAATTAGAAAATCTGAATAGACCTATATCAAGTGAAGAGATTGAATTAGTAATCAAAAAAAACCTCATAAAGAAAAGCCCAGACCCAGACAGCCTCATTGGTTTGTTCTACCATTTATTTATTTATGTATTTAAGATTTTATTTATTTGACAAAGGAGAGACAGCAAGAAAGGAACATAAGGAGTGGGAGAGGGAAAAGCAGGCTTCCCGCTGAGCAGGTAGCCTGATGCAGGGCTCTGTACAAGGACCCTGGGGTAATGACCTGAGCCGAAGGCAGATGCTTAATGCCTAAGCCACTCAGGCACCTCTCTACTAAACTTTTAAAGAAAAATTAATAGTAAACCTTTAATATTCTTGTAAAAATAGGAGAGAAAACACTTTTCAACGCATTCTATAATGTGAGCATTACCCTGATACCAAACCAGATAAAAATATCAAAAAAGACAACTATAAAACAATATGCCTTATGAATATAGACACTAAATACTAACAAAATAATCCAACATCATACATAACAATACCATGACCAAGTGGAATCCACCCCAAGAATGCAAGCTTATTTTTTTAATTTTTAAATTATTTTATTTATTTACTTGTCAGAGAGAAGAGAGAGAGCACAAGCAGGGGGAGCAGCAGGCAGAGGGAGCAGCGCGCAGAAGGAGAAGCAGGCTCCCCACTGAGCAGGGAGCCCAACAAGGGACTTGATCGACTTGATCGCAGGATCCTGGGATCATGATCTGAGCTGAAGGCAGACGATTAACTGACTGAGCCACCCAGGCATCCTGAATGCAAGCTTATTTGAAGTGTGAAAATCAACCAACATAAAATGCCATGTTAATTCAATAAAGAAAAAAAAACTCATGATCTTCTCACTAGATGCAGAAAAAAATGGGAAACAAAATGGGAACTTCCTCAATCCGATAAAGATACAATGTAATTATACCACCTTACATTATACTTCATGGTGAAAGATTTAATGCTTTTTCCTAAGATCAGGTACAAGGCAAGACTTTTTTATATTCATACTTTTATTCAGTATTATACTGGAGGTTCTAGCCAGGGCAATTAGGCAAGAAAAAGAAATAAAGGGCATCCAGATTTGAAACAAGAAGTAAATCTATATTCATAGTGTGATTTTGTAAATAATATTCCAAAGGTATGCACACACAATAAAGCTTTTAAAACTAATAAGTGCATTCAGAAAGGTTGCAGAATTCCATAACAATATACAAAATGAGTTATATTTCTATACACTGGCAATGAACTATCTGAAGATGAAAATGAAAAAAATGGAGTACCTGGGGAAGGCCTGGGTGGCTTAGTCAGTTGAGTGGCTGCCTTCCACTCATGTTTTGATCCCAGGGACCTGGGATCAAGTCCCATATTGGGCTCCTTGTTCAGCAGGGAGCCTGCTTCTCTTCCTCTGCCTGCTCTGCATGCTGCTCCCCAACTTGTGCTCTCTCTCTCTCTTTCTCTCTGACAAATAAATAAAATCTTTAAAAAAAAAAAAAAAGGAAAGAAAAAAAAGAAAATGGAGCACCTGGGTAGCTCAGTCGGTTAAGTGTCTGCCTTAGGCTCAGGTCATGATCCCAGGTCTCTGGGATCCAGTCCCATTTCGGGCTCCCTGCTCTGTGGGGAGTCTGCTTCTTCCTCTTCCTCTGCCCTTCCTCCCCAATCATGCGTGCGCGCTCTCTCTCTCTCTCAAGTAAATAAATAAAATCTTAAAAAAATAAAACTAAGAAAATGATCCTATTTACAGTAAGGTAAAAAAGAATAAAATACTTAAGAATAAATTTAACCAAAGAAATGCAACCACTGTACACTGAAAAATTTTTTAAATGCTGCTTAAAGAAATTAAGAAAGACCTAAATAAATGTAAAGATATTCTGTGTTCATGGATTGGAAGACTTAATATTGCTAACTTAGCACTACTTCCCAAACTGACCTGCAGATTTACTGCAACCTCTATCAAAATTCCTGCTGACATCTTTTCAGAACTTGACAAGCTAATCCCAAAATTATTTTGGACATCCAAAATACCCAGAATGGTCAAAACAATATTGAAAAAGGAAAAATTGGAGGCCTCATAGTTTTGTATTTCCAAGTTTATTACAAAGCTACAATAATCAAGACAGTGTGGTACTTACATAAGGATAGGAATTGGATAGAAAAATAAAATATAATTCAGGGTCTAGAACTAAACCTTCATGTTTGTGGTCAATTGATTTTTGACAAATGTGCCAAGATAATTCAATGAGGGAAAGAATAGTTTTTTTAGGAAATGGTGCTAGGACAGCTGGATAGCTACATGCAAAAGAATTAATTTGAGCCCCTACATCACATCCTATGCGAACTCAAAATGAATCATAGTTCTAAGTGTAAAAGCTGAGCCTATAAAACTCTTAGAAGAAAATATATGAGTAAACATTTATGATCATAAGTTAGGCAATATTTTCTTAGACATGACACCAAAAGCATAGGTAACAAAAGATAAAATAGGTGAATTGGCGGCTTAGTCAAAATAAAAAACTTTTATGCTTAAAGGACACCATTCAGGAAATGAAAAATCAACCTACAGAATGAGAGAAAATACTTGCAAATCAAATATCTAATAAGGGACTGCTATCCAGAATATATAAAGGTCTCTTACAAGTCAACAATTAAAGGACAAGTAATCAAATCTATTTTTAAATGGGCAAATGTTTTTTTTATTTTTTATTTTTTATTTTTATTTATTTATTTGACAGACAGAGATTACAGGTAGGCAGAGAGGCAGGCAGAGAAAGAAGGAGGGGAAGCAGGCTCCCCGCTGAGCAGAGAGCCCAATGCGGGGCTTGATCCCAGGACCCTGGGATCATGACCTGAGCTGAAGGCAGAGGCTTTAACCCACTGAGCCACCCAGGCGCCCCTTAAATGGGCAAATGTTTTTAAATGGGCAAACCTTTTTCTAAAGAAGATATACACATGGTGATCATGCCCATGAAAACATATTCAATAATATTACCTGTTATGGAAATATAAATCACACTACAGTGAGATACCACTTGATATCAACAAGGATAGACAAAATAGACAGACTATAGAAAGTCCTGGTGAGAATGTGAAGAAACTGAAACTTCATACATTGTTGGTGGGAGTATACAATGGTGTAGCCACTTTGAAAAACATTTGGTAGTTCGTAAAATGCTAAACATAGAATTACCATACAACCCGGCAATTCTAATCCTAAGTGTATACTCCAAAGAATTAAAACGTGTTCACACATCAGCTTTTACACAAATGTTCATAGAAGCATTATTCATTGTAACCAAAAATGAGAACAACCCAAATGTTCATCACCTGATGAATGGATAAATAAATGTGCTATGCCATCGAATGGAATACTATTAGGCAGTAAGAAGGAATGGAGTTCTGATACATGCTATAACATAGATGAACTTTCAAAACATCGTGTTGAGTGAAAGAAGCTAGTCACAAAGACTGCATGTTGTATGATTCCGTTTATATGAAATGTCCACAATGCCAAATCCATAGAGACAGGGAAGGTAGATTAGTGGTTACCAGTTACTGGGTAGGGTGAGGATGGTGGTGGAGGAGAATATGTAATGTTTGCTCATGTATAGAGTTTCTTTTATGGATGATGAGGATACTCTAAAATTAGATAGTGGTCATGGTTGCATAACTTTGTGAATATACTAATATAACTGAATTGTATACTTTAAAAAGGGATGAATTTTGTAGCATGTGAATTATATCTTAATAAAACTGGTATCTAAGAAAGTGTAATTATTTCCATTTAAAGACAAAGCACTTTTTTTCTGTGGTGGAAGAGGCCCACTGTAATCAACCTTCCCCAAGTGAATGTCTGGTACCCCCTGGAAATGGTGCCCTTGGCAGGTTCTGTACTCAGCTGTGACAAGTAGTCACATCAGGTTGGTAAGGGGAGTCAATATTGTTGCACTCCTGCATAGCTCTATTCTTGCTCTCATGGCCACTTTACAGGGGCTCATTGAGCAAACACCAGGATTGCTGGGAGGAAAAACTGAATGATATCTACAGAGATGGTCACTTTTTTCTCCTAATTATTGAAAGCTTTCTCTGCAGTGGCTGCCCCCAGTGGGTACACTCGCTATCTGAATATATATATATGGACTATTTAGAAGGGAATGTGGTCTAGATGTCAAGATCCTCCCAATGGCTAAAAACGTGCAGAAACTTGTTCAGGGCATCCACCATGAAGGATCCCTGTGCCCCTGTTTCTTCATAACCATGCAGATACCTTTTGTGAGCTGGTGCCTAAACACTGCCTGATCTTTTCTTTCTTTCTTTCTTTTTTAGATCTTATTTATTTATTTATTTATTTAAGAGAGAGAGAGAAAGAGAGAGAGAGCACAGAGGGAGAGTGAGAGGAAAAAGCAGATTCACCACTGAGCAGAGAGCCTGATGCGGGGCTTGATCCCAGGACTCTGGGATCATGACATGAGCTGAAGGTAGAAGCTTAATCGACTGAGCCACCCAGACACCCCATCTTTTTTTTAAATTGAGATAACTTAGTAGATACCTTTGGACCAGCTGAGCCTGGTCTTTTCTCTTTTTTAAAAGATTTATTTATTTATTTGAGAGAGTGGGGGGAGTGAAGGGGCAAAGGGAGAGACTCTCAAGCAGACTCCGTGCTGAGGGGCATGGAGCCTGTTGTAGGGCTTGATCTCAAGACCCCAAGATCATGATCTGAGCTGAAACCAAGAGTTGAATGCTTAACCAACTGAACCATCCAGGCACCCTGAGCCTGATCTTTTCTATGCTGCCTCTGACAATATTTTCCCAAGAGCTTGTGGAAACTGGCTAGCATAGGGCTCTCTCTCTCCTTGGTTCTGAACCCTAAATTTCTTTGGGGTTAGGTGGGCAATTCCCTCCTTGAAAAAGTGATTGAGATAACCAGACTTTTGCACAGACAGGGAGGGGCTTAGAGAGCCAAGCTTTGAACAATTTTGACACTGTGCCATTGAATAACAATCAGGATGCTTTAACCTTGAAGAACAGTCAGTAGACATAAATGGTCCCGAAAATAAAACCACAAACAAAAAAAATTTTTTTTAGAAATGAAGCCCTTAAGATTATTTATTTTGAGAGAGAGAGAAAGAGAGAGAGACTGGGGGAGGGGCAGAGGGAGAGAATCTTTTACACAGATTCCCTGCTGAGTGAGGATCCCAGCTCCTGGCTCCATCCCACAACCCATGAGATCATGACCTGAGCGAAAACCAAGAGTTGGATGCTTAACCAACTGAGCCACCCAGGCACCCCCCCTATTTTTTTAAATGAGGACACAGGCTGGCTAAATCATTTTGTGAGTTGATCACAGAAAAAGAACTTTGAATTTCTGACAAATTTTAGAAAAATTGAATGGAGGGAATACAAGGCATTAGATGTTCAGTTGCTTAGTTATAAGCCACAGAAGCCAACTCTGGTTAATTTGAGCAGAAAGAGACTATTATTAAAGGGTTTTACGTGGCCTTGGGATGGGGATGGTGCTAGAAGAGGCAGATGATAAGGGTTAAAGTTCCTACAGTTAGGAGCAAATCCAGAATACACTTGAGAATCAATTTGATTTCTGTCCTTTTTAGATTTTGCTTTTTCCAAAATGTCTTATAAATGGAAGCAAACTAGAGTATAGCTTTTTAAAAAAGATTTTATTTATTTATTTGACACACAGAGAGAGAAAGTGACAGAGGGAACACGAACAGGGGGAGGGGGAGAGGGAGAAGCAGGCTCCTCACTGAACAGGGAGCCTAACGGGGGACTCCATCCCAGGAGCCTGGGATCATGACCCGATCCAAGGCAGAGGCAGACGCTTAATGACTGAGCCTCCCAGGAGCCCCAGAGCATAGTCTTTTTTGATCTGGCTTCTTTCACTTAGCCTAATGAATTTGAGTCATTCATATTTTTGCATGAGCCAGTAGTTTTTTCTTGTCTATCCATTCACCATTTGGGGGACAATTTGGATTGTTTCCACTTTTGAGCTCTTATGAATAAAGCTACTAAAGTTTTCATTTTTCTTGGGCAAATACTTAGGAGTGGGATTACTGGGTCATATGGTAAATGTATGGCTGCCAAACTTTTCTAAAGAGGCCATGCCATTTTTTCCCATTTATTTTAAGTAAACTCTACATCCAGCATGGGGCTCAAACTCATGACCCCAAGATCAAGAGTGGCATGCTCTACTGGCTTGAGCCAGCCAGGCGCCCCGGGCCAGTTGTTCCATATCCTTGTTAGAACTTTTTAATAACAGCCTTTTGTTTTTGTTTTTTCAGTTTAGCCACTTTAGTAGGAGTGTAGTAGTATCTCATTTCCCTGAAAATTAATGGTGTTGAACATGTTTTCATCTGATCATTTGCCATATTCATCTTTTCTTTGGTGAAGTATCTATTCAAATCTTTGCCTAATTTTAAATTGTCTAATTTTCTTGTTATTTGTCTTATTATTACGGAGTTGTAAGAGTTCTTTGTATATTCTGGAGACAGATACTTTATCAATGATCTTCCAGGTGGAAGCTTGTCTTTTCACTTTCCTAACATGTTAATGGCTTTTGAGGAGCTTTTTAATGAGTAGCCTACATTTAATGAGGAGCCATTAAAATATAAAAATATTTTAATATTGATGTGGTCCAATTTATATATTTTTTACTAGCACTTAACATCCTTCTGTGAAAGGTTTGCCTAACCCAAGATTATCTCTTTATTCCTATTTTTCTAACAATATTTAATTTTATATATTTTTAAGGTAATCTCTACAAACATTAAGTAAGCAATATTTTACTCTGCAACTACAGATTATTCCATATTTTTCCTATTTTTGAATGAAGTATTAATAATTTTAGTTTTTGCATTTTGACCTATGAGCCATTTTGAGACCATATTTTGTATATGGTGTGAGGCAAGGGTACTTTTTTAAAAGATTTTATCTATCTTTTTAAAGATTTTATGTATTTGTTTGAGAGAGAGAGAGAGCATGAGAAGGGGGAGGGTCAGAGGGAGAATCAGACTCCGTGCTGAGCAGGGAGCCCGATGCAGGATTCAATCTCCGGACTCCAGGGTCATGACCTGAGCTGAAGGCAGTCACTTAACGAACTGAGCCACCCAGGCACCCCAAAGATTTTATTTATTTATTTATTTGACAGACACAGAGAAAGAGATCACAAGTAGGCAGAGAGGCAGGCGGGGGATGGGGGAGGCTCGATCCTGGGACCCTGAGATCATGACCTGAGCCGAAGGCAGAGAGAGGCTTAACCACTGAGCCACCCAGGTGCCCCAAACGTACTTTTTTTTTTTTTTTTGTATATGGATGTCTTCTATAGACTGAATGTGTAACCCTCAAATTCATATTTAAATCCTAACATCCAATGTGGTGGAATTTGGAGGTGGGATCTTTGGGAAGTGATTAGGCCATGTGGTGGAACTGTCATGAATGGGATTAGTTTCATTATAAAAGAGACCCCAGAAAGTTCCTTTGCCCCTTCTGTCATGTGAATACATCTCTTTATGAAACAGAAATCAGGCCTCACCAGATACCAAATTTGTCAGTGCCTTGATCTTAGGCTTCCCAGATTCCAGAACTGTGAAAAATAAATGTTTGTTCTTTAAGCCATACATCCCATGGTATTTTTGTTATAGCAGCTAGAACCAAGACAACATCTAATTGTTCCAGAATAACTTGTTGAACAGTTTATTTTTCTCCATTGAATTACTTTGAGATCTTTTTTAAAAAATGAATTGTCAATATACATATGGACCTATTTCTGGAATGTCTGTTTTACTCCACTGACTTATGTCTATAGTCTATAGAATCCTGCATCAGGCTCCCTGCTCAGCATGGAGTCTGATTCTCCTTGACCCTCCCCCTTCTCATGTCTATCCTTATGCCAATATTACAGTCTTGATTACTATAGCTTTATAGTTAGTCTTGAAGTCAGGCAGAGTCCTCCAACTTTGTTGTTCTTTTTCAACATATTCTGGCTATCTTATGTCCTTTTCCATATAACTTTTAGAATCCCAGTTTGCTGGGATTTCTATTAGGATGGATTGAATTTATAGATCAGTTTTAGAGAGAATTACCATATTACTGGGTCTTCTAATCCATGAATATTTATCTCTCTAAACTCAGGGCCCCATATTCAATCATAATTTTTAAGTATATGTGTCAAGGACAGTGTAGGGGATATCAGGATGAATTAGAAAGTGTGTTTTTTTTAAAAGATTTTATTTATTTATTCATTTGACAGAGAGAGAGAGATCACAAGTAGGCAGAGAGGCAGGCAGAGAGAGAGGAGGAAGCAGGCTCCCTGCGGAGCAGAGAGCCCGATGCGGGGCTCGATCCCAGGACCCTGAGATCATGACCTGAGCCGAAGGCAGTGGCTTTAATCCACTGAGCCACCCAGGCGCCCCAAGAAAGTGTTTTGATAAAGGAAAATACTGGTGGGTTAAATAAAATACCTAACATTGAAAGTTTTTAATATTTTTAAGAGCACTATTACCCTTTTCAGTTGGAATTGGGTTTGCAATGGAAAGGGATATTTTCAGCTTGAAACTCAGTTGTGTAACCGTCTCTGATTATGTGTGGACAGGTCCCTTAATTTTGTATTGTGAGCCAGCCAGGAGACTTTAGAAAATTCAGACTAAGAAAGGTGTGTAAATTTAGATATGGTTTTCTTGGGGGTACTGTGGTGTAGTGTTCAGTTCAAATCACCATCCGTTGTCTGGTCCATAGATTAGTCTCGGGACACAGCCCCCAGTAGACCCCAAATATCCGAGTCCTCTGAAGAGAAAAGGAGCTATAAGCAAATATAAAATGAACTGAAAGTGGTAATGACTATGCTAAGAACTGTGGAATACAGGGCAGCCCAAGGAGCTGTAGGGCAGTACCACCTGAGTGGGCATGACTCTGAAGCTGGGAGAGAGGCTTTATCCACACTCCTACGGCAGTCAAGTAGGGGCTTTGGCCCTTTGGGGATGATAGGGAATCAGAGGGGCTTTGTCACCACAACTCCACATCAATAGCTGTTAGCAGAGGATACGGGGCAGAGCAGAACAGGAGTGCCCAGCACATATGGTAGTATCCAGAGAATGGTGGCTCCCTCTTCTTGGCTGCTTGGTCTTATTCCTAGGTACAGGTGAGACCTACCTTTGGCCTTCCCCTTAGTGTCTGACAGTCCAGGGTCCTACTACTACCAAGGTGCCATCCCAGCATAGTCACATACTCAGTATCTAATCTGACCCACTCAGCAGTATGTGAATTTAAGTTTTATTCCCATTTCACAGATGACAAGACTGACCCTTACAGCACTGGTTCTGTTGCTATAACCACCAGCTGATTTCTCTAGCTGGGAGTCTCAGAGATAATGTGAATTTTACTTATCATTTTACATACTGACAACAGGAATTTTAAGTGTCTTTATTGCCCTCATAAACTCACTGAACATTTCAGTTGTTTATCATGTATTGATTTCTAGGGTTTTTCAAATTATGACAAATGTAATCGATCCTTTAGGAAAAAGTGGTTAGTGAGAAAAGCAAATAAAAAGAATCACACATGGTGGCAGTCATATGATGGTAGAGGACTCAGAAGAAGGAGCAGCAGTGTCCACTGACACAGTTACAACTAGAGAATGAGTAATGCCCACAGAATGGCATAGAGGTACCTAACCATGATTGGACTCATGTTTGAATAAAAATGAGACCTTTTTTTGGCTACCATACAGGAAAAACCATGATCTGTTTTTTAGTATACACATTTTCAGAGCTTTATCTATGCACAAATGCATTATGCAAACATTTATATTTTTACAAAAATGGTCTGATACTGTATATGTGGTTCTGAAAATTGTATTTTCTTTATTGTTATTTTACAGTGTACCATGAACATTTCTTCCATGCACATGGGTGAAAATTCCCTACTGAAAGACAGAACATTGTAGTTGGATCAAAAGGCTGCTGGTAACAAGAGTGACACCTAAAGCAAAGTATCAGCTTAAGGTTAAAGCACATAGCCTGGCAAATGCCTGCCAGGGAAAGCATGGTCAGCAATATTCTCATTAGAGTAGTTAAAATTGAAGGCCAAAGTCATTAAAGATATGGGATATCATGTAAACCCTTTTGGCCCCTACCTCCGCCCCTCATGCCCCTGACACCCCGCTGCCCCCTTGGGGCAAACGGATCCTGTACATCTCTTTGCATCCAATGAAAACCACCCATTTTCTGTTTTTTCTTTAGATCTTCCTGAGCCCTTGACATATCTCCACATTCTCTCATCATCTCCTCACTGCCCAAGTGCCTTTCCTGTATGTCCTCCTGATAGTCCTTAGGGGAATCGTCCGTCCCCCTGTCCGTTTTTCTTTTTGCTTTCCTGGGCACATAATCTTCAGCTGGGCGCTTTTCAGCAGCCCGTGGCTCACTCTCAGGCTTTGCCAGGGATTCTGGCTTGCCCTCACCGTGTGGTTTTCCCTCATTTGTAGACTTGCCCTGCTTTTCTTGCTTTCCCTCATCTTCTGGTTGTCCCCCATTATTTGGCTGTCCCTTATTCTGGAGCTTTCCCTCATGCCCTGGCTTCCCCTCCGTTTCCAGCTTTTCTTCCTCATCTGATTTTCCTTCATCTTCAGGCTCTACTTCATCTTCAGGCTTTCCTTCCATTTCCAGCTTTCCTTCATTTTCATTGTAGAGTTTTTCCATGTTGAATTTTCCCTTCTTTTCCTTGTCCTGGGTGGGGGGTAGAGTGGGAGAGCGGGGGTAAGAGAAGTTAAAGGAGACAAGGGAGACTGAGGACTTGGAGGTGGAATGTAGGTGCTGATAGTACTGGCATCTTTCCCCTTGGCTGGGTTCCCCTGACCTGCTTAAGCCCTCCAAGTTTGTCTTCTCCCCACCTTTGACCCCATAATTCATCCTACACCTGAGAGCCCACCATTTCCCTGGCAGGCCCCACCACCTTTTGTACCATCCCTCAGTATGGTGGGGTGGGTGCAACATACAAGGTGGTGAGATGGGCAGTGAGGACCTCAAATTCTGCCCACACTGTGCCCTCTACACACTCCCCCTACCATTCCTGTCCAGTGCCCCTCCACCCTTTCACTCACCTGAAGGGATTCTAAACGGGTTCTTCCTCCTTTTCTCGAAAGCCTTGCAGAGTGCAGGGGACAGACAGACAGACCTGCAGACAGACAGGAGACAGGGGCAGGGCCTGTGTGCTCAGCCAACTGAAGTTTCTTTCCTGAACCTGCGCTTTCCTCATGCAACATTTTCCTCTCCTACCTCCCCCGCATCCCAGCCGCCATTACTTTTCAGGCCTCAGGCTCCAAACCAGGATGCTTTCCAAACTGTTTGGGTTTGTGTCCCCCTTCCCTGCAGGCAAGCCGCCCACCCCACGCCCTTTCCGCGGAGGGCAGTATTTCCTCTTTGGTGCAGAGTTTGAGGGGTGTTGTTTCTAAAATGTCTACATTTCGCTGTCGCACTGCAGGGGCGTCCCCCCATTTCAGGTCCAAAAATGGATGGAGGGCACACAGGAGGGGCGTCGAGGAGGTGGCGGTGGGGTGCTCCATCCCCATCTGCCCACGTCCACGCTCACGCTGCATCCCCCTCCTCACCGACCTCCCGGACCCCCATCCCACTCCGCGCTGCTCCGGGTTCCTACTCCCATCCACTTCCACCCCTAACCACGGCTGCCAGCAGTGCCCACCTTTACACTGACCTGTGGGGCCCGGGGCAGACCTGCGCCTCCTCGGGCTCGCCGAAGCCCGCTCGCCCCTCGCCGGCCACCAGGGCAGCTCACGGAGCTGGTTCTGCGCAGGCGATGGGAGCGGACAGCGCAGGGACCGGACCGCAGGGCGGGCGAGCGGGCGGGCTCGGGGGCTGCTGCCCACGTCGGCGCCCAACCGGTCACGTGAGCACCGCGTCACCCGAGCTCGGTCCCCCACCCCGCCCCCTTTACCCCCATCCCCAAGGGACCTAGCAACCACACACGGTGGAGGGCCGAGTGGCAAATGGGGAATCAAGAAGAGGGCAGGAGCCGGGAGGCTTCTGGACCGCAGGTGCTTTACCTGGCGCACCTCAGGCCCTCGCACTGCATCCCTCTGCGATGTACGTCATTGCCAGGTGTGACTGCTGATCACAGGGACGTACCCGACTTTGCCAGGAGCTCTCAACAATTGAGTCCCACAGGCTGCTTTCAAGACCGGCTCTGCCTGACTCCAGAGCCCAGAGAGTAGTACCGCCAGGAAGCGGCACTGCCACCTTGAGCAGCTGTGTTCCTGGACCTCTTCTCTGTACCCATGTTCTCTCTCCCTGAATGATTTCTGTTCATTGCCCCCTAGCACAGATGACTCTCAAATCTCCATCTCCAGGCTGCCCGCACCCCCCCCCCCCCCCCCCGCCACCAGCCTTAGATCCACTTTTTGCTTTCCCATCAGCAGCATGGGAGAGTGCTTGATTCTTCACACGTTTTCCACCATGTGTTGGAATACTTTTTCATTTTCACTAACATGATAGGTGAGTAGTAGTATCTCGATGGCATTTTATTTTGCATTTTTTGGACAATTTAAATACCACTGTAAATTGTCTGCCCACGTCTTTCCACATTTTTGGGGGTTGTTGGTCCTTCTCCCCTCATTTTCAGTACCCTTTATACATTAACAGTATTAGGCCTTTATGTTTTATGTTGCAAATATCTACTTCCAGTTTGTTAGTTGCTTTTCTACTTTGTATATGGTATATTTCTGCCATGCATTAAAAAATGTAGTCAAATTTATCAAATGTTTATTGCATCTAGTTTTTGATTCATAGTTAAGAATTCTTTTCCTACATGAGGCCAGAGGAATTCACCCATGTCTTCTTGGAGTACTCATATGGTTAACTGTATTTGTCCTGAGGGCATCTGTGGTTAGGAATAGAGGTTAAGTAATACCAGTGCCAAACTGAGTTGACTCTACTGCTGACTCAAGGCAGCAAATCAAAGCCCCAAGGCTCATTACAAGGAGAGGGGTTTCTTAACAAATCAGCACCCATATAATGCTGGGAACCTCAAATGTTTCAGTTTAGAGGTAATTAAAAACTGGAAATAAACTAGCTCTCACAACATCTTTTAGTTTGGCCTTGCAACATCTAATTGGACTAGTAAACTTTAATCTTTGAACATAGATTATGGCGGTTCCAGACAGGAAGAACCCTAAGTCCTGACCAGTGCAAACAAAATCTTCTCTGGAGTAAGTGTCCATCATCCTAGGCCCCAAATTATTTCAACAAACAATTGTTCATGTACAATGTCCACAAAGAAAGATAACCAGGAATACAAATTTTAAAAAAGGCATCATAAGTAAGAAGCAGTAGAGACAACAGCTAACACAAATAGATCTATTAGTTTTGAATTATCTGAATCATCAGATACAGACTATTAAACCACAATGCTTAGTGTATTCAGATAAATAAAATCAAATCTTGAAAATTTCAACAGGGTGCTAGAAATCAGAAAAAGTGAGAAAAAAAAGAGGAATTCTAAAACTACCCCCCAAAAAAAGTCCAGCTGAAATTAGAAACTCTGCTTTAACAGCAGATTAGATGCAGCTCAAAAGAGAATTAAAGAATTAGAAATTATGTTCAGAAGAAACTATCCATAAGGATGCACAGGTAGTAAAAAAGATGGAAAATTCAGATGGGAGGGCATAAGATCTGACAAATGTTTACTTGGAATTCCAGAAGGAAAAGAGAAATAGATGTGTTCAGAGGCAACCTCTGAAGAGACAACTGAGGATTTTTTAGAACTGATGAAGGACATTGATCTATAGATCGAAGAAGTCCAAGATATCCCAAATAGGATAAAAAGAAACTCATACAGAGATGCATAACAGTAACCCTGCAGAGAATCAAAGACAAAGAGAAAAATCATAAAAGTAGCCAGAAAAATAGAATACTCCTTAAAGGAAAAAAAGTTAGGGTGATTGATGGTTTCTCAATAGAAACAATGGAGGTATTAAAATAGTACAATGATATATTTAGTAACTTGAAGGAAAATAAATGCCAGACAAAAAAAAATTGAGAACCAGTAAAAATACCCTTCAAAATTAAAGGTGAAATAAAGACCTTTAAAAATAAAAAGAGTTTCCCATCGGCAGGCAAAAACCAAAGGAAATACTGAATGCTACGAGGCATTTTTCCCATGACAGGAAAATGATCCCAGATGGAATACTGGAGATAAGAAAGGGAAAACAACAATTAAAAAGACAAATATGTACGTAATCTTAAATCAATACTACATAAAACTAGTAATACCTTGTTAATTCATATCAACAAATGACATAGGAGTCAAGAGGGCTGAAGTAAAAGTATAAAATTAATATTAGACTTTGATAAGTCAAGCTTGTGTGTTCTAATGGCCAGAAAACATTAAGGTAAAACTTCTAAGCTAATAAAGGGGCAAAAATAAGAAAATAATCCCTAAAGAAGAGAAAACTAACATACATTAGATGGGACATAGAGAAGGAACTTGATACAATGGTTAATTTATATCTATTACTATCAGTGAGTACATTAAATATGATTTACATGAAGCAATTAAAAGAAAGATTTTCAGACTGGAAAAAACACAATGTTATACTGTTTATGAAAGACATCTGAAATACAAAAATACATAGAGACTGAAAGTAAAAGTATAGAAGAAAATTATAACATGAAAAGAGTAACTAAAAGGAAGACATTATAAATAACAAAATAGACTTCAAAACAAAAGGCATTACAAAACATAACGAGTGTCACTTTATGGTATTTTAAAATTTGCATGCACTTATTAGATTGATCTCAAAATAAATAAATCAAAATTTGATAGAACTACAAGGAGAAATAAACAAAGCTTTTATTTAAGCATTATAACACTATTTCTGTAACTGTAAATATTTAAAGTGTTGAAAGGAAAAAATCACCAAATTAAAATTTTATATCCAGCAAAATTGTCCTTCAAAAGTGATGAAGAAATAAAGATTTTTCTCAGACAAACAAAAACTGATGACCAGCAATCCTTCCATTAAAGAAACATTAAAAGATTTTCTTTAGGGAAAAGAAAATTGATCAGCAACACAAATTAGTTCAGCAACTCAAATATTCATAAAGAGCAGTGGAAAGGAATATATGAACATATAATGAAATTGTTTCTTTTTCTTATTAATACAAAAGATAAATATCTAAGGTATTAATGTTAACAATATATTTAGTGATTATAGCATATGGATAAGTGAAATGAATGAATACTCCATAGTAAGGTATCTAAACTACATACAAGTGAAGCAGAAGAATGTTATTTGAAAGTAAACCTAGTGAAAAATACGCATTGTAAACTTGAGGGAAATCACTAAAAAATTTTTTTAAAGAAATATAATTGATACACTAAGAGAAGACAAATGGAATCATGTAAAATACTCAAAACTAGAGAAGGCAGAAAAAGAATTCTTGGAAACAAATGGAAAACAGTTACACATGGTTGATACTAATCCGAATATATCTCAAGAACCATTTGAAATATAAATGCTCCAAATACACCCATTTAAGATAAATTGTTAGAATGGACACATAAAAGCCAGCTAAACATTTTGGACAAGAGGCCCATTTTAAAAAGAAAGACTCTGGGCACCTGGGTGGCTCAGTTGGTTAAGCATCTGCCTTTGGCTCAGGTCATGATCCCAGAATCCTGGGATCAAGTCTTGCAATGGGCTTCTTGCTCAGAGGGGAGACTGTTTCTCCCTCTGCCTGCTTATCCCCTTGCTGTGCTTTCTGGCAAATAAATAAATAAAATATTTAAAATAAATAAAGACTCTGAAAGGTTATAAGTAAAACAATGGAGAAAGATATATACAACCATATAAACTAAATCAAAAGAAATATGGACAAAAGAAGGATGAGGGAGGGGTGCCTGGCTGGCTCAGTGGGTAGAGCATTTGACTCTTAATCTTGGGGGCATGAGTTCAAGCCCCACAGTGGGCACAGAGTCTACAAAAAAAAATGCTGGAATAGCTGTACAATTTCAGATAAAGGAGACTTGAGAACAATTAAAGTATCAGAGATTAAAAAAAAGAGGCACGACATAATGACAAAGGATCAATTATGGAAAAAAATACATAATAATCTTAAATATATATGTATCTAACAAAAATATCAAAATATATGAGGGAAAATTGATCAAATAAACTGATAAAACAGACAAATTATCAGAGTTGCACTCTTCAACCACCCCTAGTCAGTAACTGACAGATTAAGCAGGCAAAATATCTGTAAAGATATAGTTGACCTGAACAGCACTATTAATCAACTTGATCTAAATGGCATTTACAGAACATTACATCAAATATCAGAACACATTTTTTCAAGTTCGTATAGAACATTCACTGCGAGTCCATATTCTAGGCCATTAAATATACTTTACCAAATTTAAAAGAACAGAAACCATAAAAAGTATGCTCTCAGTGGAATTAAAGTAGAAATCAACAACAGAAAGATGGAAAAACAGGGGCACCTGGGTGGCTCAGTGGGTTAAGCCTCTGCCTTTGGCTCAGGTCATGATCTCAGGGTCCTGGGATGGAGCCCGGCATCAGGCTCTCTGCTCAGCAAGGAGCCTGCTTCTCCGCCTCTCTCTCTCTGCCTGCCTCTCTGCCTACTTGTGACTTCTGTCTGTTAAATAAATAAATCAAGACTTTAAATAATAAATTTAAATAAGTAAATTTAAATTAAGACTTTAAATAAAGATTTAAATCTTTAAAAAAAGAAAGATGGAAAAACACAAGTATTTGGAAATTAACACAATTCTAAACACATGAGTCAGGGAAAAATACAAGAGAAATGCAAAAATATTTTGAACTAAATGAAAATAAAATTAACCTATCAAAATTTGGGGGCTATAGAAAAAGCAGTGCTTAGAAGGAAATTTCTAGCTTAAATGAGTATGTGATAAAAGATCTAACATCTATAACCTAAGTTTTCTCCTGAGGAAACTAAAGGAAGTAATTTTAAACCTAGTGTAAGCAGAAGTGAAGAAATTAATAATTAGAAATCAATACAAGTAAAACAGAAGAAAAATAGAAAAAAATCAACAAAACCAAAATCTGATTCTTTGAAAAGGTAAAAAAAAAAAAAACCAACAACACAAAAACTGATACATCTCTTGCCAGGATAATCAAGAAAAAAGAAAGAAGATCCAAATTAACAAAATCAGAAATGAAAGTGAGGTTATGAGTAGTGATTCCATGGACATTAAGAAGATAATGAAGGAATTCTATTAACAACTCTGTGCCTACAAATTTGATAACTTAGATACAATGAACCAATCCCCTTCAATGATACAAACTACTAAAACTCATACAAAGAGAAAACTATAACCTAAACAGCCCTGTATCAAAGAAATTGAATGAATAATCCATAACCTTCCAGACAGAAACCACCAAGACCAAATTTTACCAAACATTTAAGTGGCACCAGTGAACTTTTAGAAATCACCAGGGAGGGGCGCTTGGGTGGCTAGGTGTGTGAAGGCCTCTGCCTTCAGCTCAGGTCATGATCCCAGGGTCCTGGGATTGAGCCCCATGTTGGGCTCTCTGCTCCGAGGGGAGTCTGCTTTCTCCTCTCTCTCTGCCTGCCTCTCTGCCTGCTTGTGATCTCTGTCTGTCAAATAAATAAATAAAATCTTAAAAAAAAAAAAAGAAATCACCAGGGAATTTTACCACACATTTGAGTAAGAAATAATACCAATTCTCCACAATATCTTCCATAAAACAGAAGTAGAAATATTAGATTTATTCTCCGAGGCCAATACTACCCTAATTCCAAAACCAGATAGAAGGCATTACAAGAAAAGAAAATTACAGACCAGTATCTCTCATGAACACAGACACAAAAATCCCCAACAAAGTATCAGAAAATCAAATCCAACAATGTATAAAAATCATGCACCTAACAAGGCAATGAATTTATTGTACACGTGCAAAGCTGATTCAACGTCTGAAAATCAATCAGTATAATCCACCACATAAACAGCCTAAATAAGATGTATCATATGATCTTATCACTTGATCCGGAAAAAGTACATAACAGAATCCAATACGCACTTATGATATTTATGATAAAGGTTCTCAAAATAGAATTAGAGGGGAACACTTCAATTTGATAAAGAATATCTACAAGAAAGTATGTAACAACATACTTAAGGGTAAGGAAGAGGAACAAGGCAGTATCAGGAACAAGGCAAGGTATTCTTTTCTCAATGGTCTTAGTAAACATCATCCTGGAAGTCCTAGCTAGTGCAGTAACACAAAAAAAAGAAATAAAACATATACAGATTGGAAAGGAGGAAATAATACTGTCTCTTTACAGATGACATGATTGTCTATGTAGAAATGCCACAGCATTGACAAACTCTCAGCTACAAGATCTGTAAAGCTGTAAAGCTAATATACAAAAGTCAGTTGCTTTCCTATATACCAGCAATGAACTGGAATTTGAAATTTAAAAATACCATAAATAATAGTACTCCCCAAATGCAGAATATGCCTAAAGAATCTAAGTTTATTACAAATATATGAAACAACCACACTGAAAAGGAAGGAGGAATAAGGTGTTGACATAAGGTAACTTTGGAAGTGAGTGGAGTCTATAAAACTAAAGGCAAGTATTTCTCTATAAATAAATATATAAAAATAATTAAAGATAAAAACATACATAAACATGCATAGATACACACAGGTTATTATATATCAATAGATCTCCTTGCTCTATCAACTGCAAGGGTCTAGAAGCAATGATACCCCAATAGTACTGAGTACTCTTAGCACCCAGATCTTGGTTTTGATACCATTCTCTAACCAAAGGTACCAGGCAGGACCACTTGGATAAATGGCAAATTCTAGGACTTGGAAAGGAAATATACAAGACTACCTCATCTTGTAGTGCCAGAATGTGTTAAACACACACATACACATGCACACATATCCACACAGGGATGGGAGGAGGTAGGTTAAATAAATACAAGTGCCAAGTGAAAGAGCTCTCAATGGCCGAAGTTGGAACTAGAGCAATGAAAATATGTGTAGTATTAGATTATAATCAAAAGTATATGATAAATATTGACTGCTGGATTTTAAGGTAGTTATATTTTAACTTTTTGAGGAATAATGGAATATTATTCAGCCATAAAAAGGAATGAAATCTTGCCATTTGCACCGACAGTATAATGCTAAGTGAATTAAGTCAGTCAGAGAAAGACAAATACCATATGCTTTCACTCATATTTAGAACTTGAGAAACCAAAGGGAAAAAATAAGAGACATAGCAAGAAACAGACTCTTAATTATGGAGAACAATATGATGGTTCCCAGAGGGGAAGGTGGTGTGGGGATGGGTTAAATAGGTGATGGGGATCAAGGAGTGCATTTGTCATGATGAGCATTGGGTGATGTATGGAACGGTTGAATTACTATGCTATACACCTGAACTAATATAACACTGTATGGTAACTAACTGGAATTAAAATAAAAACTTAAAAAAAATCCATACTGATACCTTCAAGTAAGTGGAACCTAACATCCCATTCAGTCTTTCCTAAGACTGTACATAGTGACTTTCTTCCAAAAAGGATAGTATGGAAAGGGAGAAATAAGAGTAACTTTACCATAGAGAATCCTGACAAACCCTACCTCAACCCAGGTCACAAAAGTTTACAACAGTGGTAATATTGATAGTACGTACCCTTTTCTGAGAAAGTAAACTAGATGGGGTGCCTGGGTGGCTTAGTCGTTAAGCAACTGCCTTCAGCTCCGGTCATGCCAGGGTCCTGGGATCCAGCCCCACATCAGGCTCCCTGCTCAGCGGGAAGCCTACTTCTCCCTCCCCACTCACCCCCCTTGTGTTTCCTCTCTGGCTGTCTCTCTGTCAAATAAATAAAATCTTTAAAAAAAAAGTAAACTAGACACCCAACCTGGGGCTTGAACTCACGACCCCAAGATCAAGAATGGCACGTTCTATGGACTGAACCAGTCAGGCACCCTGATAACCTGTACCCCTTATATAAATGTGGTGATATAGCACTTACCTCTCTGGTCCTCTTCCCGAAAGCACTTAACCCCTGTGTAACCACAAGGAAAAAATCAAGCAAACTGAAATTGTGATATATTATACAAAATACCTGACCAGTACTTCTCAAAAGTGTCAAGGGCATCAAAAACAGAGAAAGTGAGAAATTGTCACAGCCAAAAAGAGCCTATGGAGACAAGATGACTAAATATAAGGTGGTAACCTGGATAGGATCCTGGAACAGGAAAAAGGCATTAGGGAAAAACTGAGGGAATTTAATAGGTACTTTGGTAAATAATAATGTATTATTTGGTCAGTATTTGTTCACTATGACAAATGCATCATACTAATTTAAGATGTTAATAGAGAATATTGTGTAGGGGTATACAGAAACTCTGTACTATCTTTACAATAATTCTGTAAGTCATTAACTTCTAAAATAAAAGTTCAGGGTGCCTGGGTGGCTCAGTGGGTTAAGGCGCTGCCTCCAGCTCGGGTCATGATCTCAGGGTCCTGGGATCGAGTCCCGCATCGGCCTCTCTGCTCAGCGGGGAGCCCTCTTTCTCTCTCTCTCTGCCTGCCTCTCTGCCTACTTGTTATCTCTGTCAAATAAATAAATAAAATCTTAAAAAAAAATAAAAGTTCATTCAAAAAACACTAAAAGCATATTAAAGGCTAATGAAGAGCTGGGGGTGGGCAGGGCAAGGGGGAATCACATAGGTAGATGGATCTGTTGAAATGGTAAGGCAGGGCTTAACAGGAACTTCCTGAGAGACAATTCCTCCTAAGAAAAAAGTGTCAGCAGACATGAGATTAACAGGTGAGAATAGCACAGCATCTGGTCACTCAGATTTTTCTGGCTCAACCTCCAGCATCTAAATCCAGTGGAGATGGCACTGTATGCAAAAACAGACTGACAAAAATTCTGGAAAGGAGTGTTTTTAAAAAACTTTATAAAATATCAACACCCAATGACAATTGGGTACTACCCACCTGAATTAGGGTAACTCTGCTGTAGGTAGAGAATTCTCCACCTTTCTGTTGAGACAGTGTTGCTTTAGTTCATCATGGTCTCCAGACCACCAGTAGCTGTGGAAGCTTCCGGCGATTACAGAGCTCCTGAGAAGGGGCACAGTGCCCAAGAGACATGGCATTACCCAGGGGACAGTGGCACCCACATTTTATCTGACTTCTTCCTGAGACCTCTCATACCTCCCCTAAACATTTGGAAGAATTCTGGTTCTGCCACTGCAAGGCAAAGGGTAGGAGCCAGCCCAACACAGGTCATACTCATTACTTCATCTATCTTCTCCATGACCCTGGAAGGCAAGTTTTACCCCATTTAACAGATGACAAGGCTGTTTGTTACAGCAATGGATCTGTAGTATCGGCCAGGTTGAGTCTCCCAGCTTCCAGTCTCAAACATGAGTTTTAAGAAACATTTTATACCCTGAACAAGAATTTTTGGTGTCTCCACTACATTCATGAGCTAACTAAATAGTTCTTTTGATTGCTTGGCATATATTGTTTTCATGATGAAAGTAATCAGTGTTTTTTAAGGAGAAAACATACAATGAACAAAAAAGAACAACAAAAAAATCACCTTCAAATAACCAGGACATAGCTTTCAGAGTTTTCTCTGTACATAGATCACTAGGTAAATGCCTTTGTAGTTTTACAAAAATGGACTGATGCCATATATATGGTTCAACAAACTTTTTTCTTTTTAATTTTACAGTATGCCAGAAACATTTTTCCATGCAATGGACAAAAGTCTGCTACTGAAACATTGAAGGCTGCAGTTAGGTACAAGAGTGATAGCTAAAGTATTAGTATAAGGTTAAAGCACAGGGCCTAGGCAAATGCCTGCCAGGGGCACTACACAAAAGGAATGTCTTCAAAGCCCCTCTGTGGGGCCCTGCATCCACCCCTGAGTTCCCTTGGGCCCCTTGGGTGGAAGGGATCCTGTAAACTTTTCTGCATCCACATAAACCCCCCCAATTTCTGTCTGGTTTTCTTCACCTCATCCTCTACCCGGGCCATCTCGTCAAATTCTCTTATCATCTCCTCATTGCTCAAATGCATATCATGTATGGCCTCCTTATATTCCTTGAGACACTGAGCCAGCCCCTTGTTGGTTTTTCTTTTAGCCTTCCTGGGTACATCATCCCCAGCTGGGCGCTTTCCTGCAACCCTTGGTTCGATGGCTGGCTTTTCTTCTTTTGGCTTCTCCTCATTCACTGGCTTTCCCTCATTTACTGGTTTTCCTTCTTCTTTTGGCTTTCCCTCACTCACTGCTTTTCCTTCTTTTGGTTTTCCCTCATTCACTGGTTTTCCTTCTTCTTTTGGCATTCCCTCACCCACTGGTTTTCCTTCCTCATGGGACTTTCCCTCACTTACTGGTTTTCCGTCTTCTGGATTTCCCTCGTTCACTGGCTTTGACACGATTACCGGCTTTCCCTCGCTCTCCGGCATTGCCTCCATCCCGGGCATTGCCTCGCTCACCGGCACTGTCTCCATCACCGGCATTGCCTCCCTCTCCGGCTCTCCCTCGCTCACCGGCATTGCCTCCCTCTCCGGCTCTCCCTCGCTCACCGGCATTGCCTCCCTCTCCGGCTCTCCCTCGCTCACCGGCATTGCCTCCCTCTCTGGCTTTCCCTCGCTCACTGGCATTGCCTCCCTCTCCGGCTCTCCCTCGCTCACGGGCATTGCCTCCATCACCGGCACTGCCTCGCTCTCCGGCTCTCCCTCGCTCACGGGCATTGCCTCCATCACCGGCACTGCCTCCCTCTCCGGCTCTCCCTCGCTCACCGGCATTGCCTCCCTCTCCGGCTTTCCCTCGCTCACCGGCATTGCCTCCCTCTCCGGCTCTCCCTCGCTCACCGGCATTGCCTCCATCACCGGCACTGCCTCGCTCTCCGGCTCTCCCTCGCTCACGGGCATTGCCTCCATCACCGGCACTGCCTCGCTCTCCGGCTCTCCCTCGCTCACGGGCATTGCCTCCATCACCGGCACTGCCTCGCTCTCCGGCTCTCCCTCGCTCACCGGCATTGCCTCCATCACCGGCACTGCCTCGCTCTCCGGCTCTCCCTCGCTCACCGGCATTGCCTCCATCACCGGCACTGCCTCGCTCTCCGGCTCTCCCTCGCTCACCGGCATTGCCTCCATCACCGGCATTGCCTCGCTCTCTGGCATTCCCTCGCTCACCGGCACTGCCTCCATTACCCGCACTGCCTCGCTCTCCGGCTCTCCCTCGCTCTCCGGCTCTCCCTCGCTCTCAGGTTCTTCCTCGCTCTCCGGCTCTTCCTCACTCTCCGGCTCTTCCTCGCTCTCCGGCTCTTCCTCGCTCTCCGGCTCTCCATATTTTGGCTTTGTCATACTCTCTGGCTTTAGTATGAACTCATCTTCTGTCATTGTCCCTTTTTCTAACTTTTCCTTGTTTTTCAGAGTACAGGCTACTTCCGGCTTTCCCGCATCCTGTGACTGTTCTTTGTATTCCATCTTTTCTTCGTTCTCAGTCATCCCATCATTTTCACTGCAGAGTTTTTCCATGTTGAGATTTCCCCCTCCTTCTCCTGTCCTGGGGTGGGGAGGAGACAAAGGGGAGACAAGGGAAACTGAGGGCTTGGGGTGGAATGCAGGTCCGAATAGTACAGGCATCTCTCCACTTGTCAGGGTTCCCCTGACCTGGGCCGGCTTTTAAGTGTGCTTTCTGCCCATCCTCTCCCCTCACACATGGGAGCCAACCATTTCTCCGGCAAGCCCTGACATTTTCTCTACGTTTGCTCAGCACGACAGCGTGTGTATAAATGCGTTTGGAGCAGGGAACTGACGCCCCATATTTTGCTGGTACTGTACCCCCCACACTCCCCACCCCTTTGGGTCCCTGCCCAGAGACGCCCCTCCTTCACTGACCTGCAGGGATTCTGAACAGATTCCTCCTCCTTTTCTAGCCTTGCAGAGTGCTGAGAACCGACACGCAGACCTGCAAACAAACAGGAGACAGGGGCTGCGCGTTTGGGTGGATGCACAGGGACTCAGCCCCTTTCCCGAATCCTGGCCCTCCTCATCCAACGTTTCCCTCCCCCACCTCCTCCGCCCCCCGCACCCTAGCCGCCATTTCTTTTCACGCCTCCAGAGCCAGACCAGGATGTTTTCCAAACTAATTTTGGATCTCTGCGTCCGTCTCCCCAGAGGCAAGTCGCCTCCCCACCCCTGAAGTCAACTTTTTTTCTCTACGCATAGAGTGGTAAAGAGGGTTTACTTCCACGGTCTCGCTAGCGGGGCGCCCCCCAGTTCACCAGCTCCGGCTCCAAAATGGACGGAGGGCAGCGAGAAGGAGGTGCGGGAGAAAGGGGACACGGATACTAGGGGTGTCCGCTCTGCCCACCCTCCGCCGATTGGTCGCTAGCTCCCCCTTTGCCATTTTCCCACCCCCATCTCTAGCTATACTCCTGCCAGCTTCCCTCAACCCGGACCCCATCCCCACCCTTTTTCTTCTCCGTGTTCGTGCCTCACCCCCATTCCAGGGTTATGCAGGAGGCGACGAAGGCCCTCACACTGACCTCAAAGAACCTGGAGCAACAATTAGGAGCTTGCAGACCGCTCCGGATCCAACCGCAGGGGAAGAGGGCGGGCTCCCAAACTGGTGCCCACATCTGCGCCCCGACGATCACGTGAGCGTCGCGTCACCCGAGCTCGCTCCCCTCCCCCTCTCTCTCCGCCGCCCCGCCCACCAGCCGGCGTCTGCCAGTTAGTCACCCCACCGCTCTCTGGAGCGCTTCCCTTCTGACCTCTTTGGGCCCTTTTGTCCTTTTTCTCTTCTTGAGGTGGTCGAAGGAATAATTTTAATAAAAACCACAGAGGCTTTTTTTCATGGGTTGGGCGGTCGGGGGAGGAGTCTTGACCAGTTGCTCTTAATTTCCATTGAAAGGACTAGAGCCAGCCAATGAAATCGTATGAATGTGAACTTTCATGTGGTACATAGAATATTGCCCTTTATTTTTTATTTTAATTTTTTAAAGTTGTATTTATTTATCTTAGGGCGGAGGGGCAGAGAAAGGGAGAGAGAGAATATCCAGCAGACTCCCCGTTGAGCTCTGCCCATGCAGGGCTTCATCCCACCATTCTGAAATCAGGACCTGAGCAAAAATCAAGAGTCTGAGGCTTAACGGACTGAGTCATCCAGGCGCCCCAGAATACTGCACTTTAGAAAAAATTAGAAAAAAATGTTCCTCTCAAGATAAATTTGTTCCTTTTTTCTGACATGTGCAAACATTAATTTTCTAATTATTTAAATCTTAAAATCATATTTGAAGCAGAATAAAGGAATGGTTAATTTTTTTTATAAGCGAGCTACTAAATATACAACGGACAATGACCTGACCATACATGACAATAGAACTGGGGACCCACAACCTCTGCAGCAAGCAGCCCAGGAAGCCAAACCCTAGCCCCTGAAGCAATCTTCAGGACTTGATCATTGACTGCCAGCCTCCCTATTTTTGCCCCCCCCAATACGAGAAATCGAAATATACTCCCCAAACCAAACCATATAAAGTGTGCCCCTTTTAGTTAGCCTGCTTCCAGCTTCCCCATATGCCAACAGCCTCCAATCAGAGAATACTTAAAGTCTTCTCTTTTGTTGGAGCTAAAGCTTTTCCACTCCCCAGAGACATTCAGTCTCTGTCAAACGCAAGTAATGGTGGCCAAGTCCCTTGTTATAACAAGTTCTGAATTAGTAGTCTATGTTTAAGTTTTTGTGTGGGAGGCCTTTAAAAAATAACAGACATGAACAACTAAGGAAACATTGATAGATTTGACTACCTGAAAATGTGTACCAATTTCTTTCTTTAAAACAGTAGTATCATTTTCACTATTTTAAAAAGGATTTTATTTATTTATTTGACAAGAAGAGAGACAGCGAGAGAGGGAACACAAGCAGGGGGAGTGGGAGAGGGAGAAGCAGTCTTCCCACTGAGCAGGGAGCCCAATGCAGGGCTCAATCCTAGGACCCTGGGATCATGACCTGAGGAGAAGGTAGACACTTAATGGCTGAGCCACCCAGGCACCCTGTGTACCAATTTCTTAAGGGATTGGGGACACATGCACTTTTCCCTGCTCTAGTTGAGTGGAATGGTAAAAAAAAATATTCTGAAAAGTAAGCTGGTAAATTGTTTTAAAATAAAAATATTTGGGGTATCTGGGGGGCTCAGTGGGTTAAGCCTCTGCCTTCATCTCATGTCATGATCTGGGGGTCCTGGGATTGAGCCCTGCATAGAGCCTGCATCGAGCAGGCATGGAGACCTGCATCAGGCTCCCTGTTGTGTGGGGTGCCTGCTTCCCCCCTCTCTCTGCCTGCTGCTCTGCCTACTTGTGATCTCTCTCTCTGTCAAATAAACAAATAAAAACCTAAAAAAATTTGATATTTTGGTTCAGTAATTTCACTTCTAATAATTACCCATGGAGAGAATTAATAATGTGCTAAACTATAATCTTATTTTTTTAAATGCTTTATATTTTAAAAATTCCTATAATAATTGTTTATTATGCATTATACTTTGTTAGAACTGGGGCTACAGTATTTATTATGTAGGCTTTGTTTATAATGGAAGAAATGGAATATCACAATTGTCCATCATACAGATTTAGTTGCATAATCTCCTTTTTTTTTTCCTAAAGATTTTATTTATTTATTTGACAGAGATCACAAGTAGTCAGAGAGGCAGGCAGAGAGAGAGGAGGAAACAGGCTCCCGGTGGAGCAGAAAGCCTGATTGTGGGCTCCATTCCAGGATCCTGGGATCATGACCTGAGCCTAAGATGGAGGCTTTGACCCACTGAGCCACCCAGGTGCCCCTGCCTAATCTTCTTAGTACATTTGTTTACCCTGGTTATCCTTGGATATTTGGTTAAGAAAAATAATTAAAATGTTGGGTTCTCAATACGCAGTAGAAATTATTAACTATTTATGATCCCCAATTACTATAGGTAGTGGGACACAAGAGATAGTCACAGGATGTGTTATTGCCCTCTAGAGAATGCCACCTATGTGCCAGTAACTGTGTTAGCTACTTTATCTTACCTGGTGTAGAATTCATTTACTTATTTATTTTTCTTTTTTTCCTAAGATTTTATTTATTTAGTTGACAGAGAGAAAAAACAAGTAGGCAGAGTGGCAAGTAGAGGGAGAGGGAGAAACAGGCTCCCCACTGAGCAGAGAGCCTGATATGGGGCTCGATTCCAGACCCTGGGATCATAACCTGAGCCGAAGGCAGACGCTTAACCGACTGAGCCACAGGCATCCCCAGAATTCATTTATACCTGATAAAGGAACTCACACTTCAAGGAAGCAGAATGATTTATAAAGCTATATGCTTAACTCAGCATGGAATTGGAATAAGCATAGCAGGAGGAATAAAACACAGAGATCCCACAACATACCCAAGTATAAAGGTTTTTAGTATCTGATAAGAATCGATCTCTGGTCGGTACAGAAAAATAGGTTATTATGGAAATTACCTTTGTATAATTAAATAGTTAAAGAAAAAGGAAGATCCTTATTTTCTGACCTACAATCAAGTTCTTATAGGCAAGTACAATGAAATAAAAGGCATCCAGATTATAAAGAAAGAAAAACTTCCTTTATGTGCAGATGGCTTGACCTTGTATACAGAAAATCCCAAGAAATCCACTAAAGAACTGAGAACTAATAAATGAGTTCAGATCAATATATAAAAATCAATTGTATTTCTATACGCTAGGAATGAACAATTTGAAATTGAAAGTAAAACATTTCCATTTAAAATAGCATCAAAAAGAATAAAATACTTGGAAATAAACTTATTAAAAAATCTAAGACTTGTACACTGAAAGCTATAAAATTATGTTCAAAGAAATTAAAGAATACTTAAATAAAGGGAAAGATATCTTATATTCATAGATTGGAAGACCTAATATGTTAAGATGGGTAACATTTCCCAAATTGATCTACAGATTCATCACAATCTTTGTCAAAATCTCAGCTGCTTTGTTTGTAGAAATGTACTAGCTGATCCCAAAATTCACATGCAAATGCAACAAACCCGGAATAGACAAAACATCTTAAAAAAGAAGGGCAAAGTTGGAGGTCTCACACTTCCAGATTTCAAAACTTACTATAAAATTATAGGAATCAAGACAATGTGGTACTGGCATAAGGGCTTATAAACCAATGAAATAGAATTTAGAATCCAGACATGAACCTTCACATTTATAGTCATGGATTGTCAACCAGAGTCCAAAGAAAATTCCATGGTGAAAGAATGCTCTTTTCAATAAATGCTGCTGAGACAACATGCAGATATGAATTTGGACCTCCACCTCATACCACATAGAAAACTTAACTCAAAAATAAATCAAAGTTCTGGGCGTACCTGACTGTCTCAGTCAATAGAGCATGCAACTCTGGATCTCAGGGTCCTGAGTTCAAGCCCCACTTTGAGCATACAGCTTACTTAAAAAAATTAAATCAAAGTCCTACATGTAAAAGCTGAAACTATTAAGCTCTTAGAAGAAAACAGAGATGTAATTCTTCATGACCTTGGATTAGGCAATTGTCTCTTAGATATGACACGAAAATCTCAGACAATAAAAGAAATATAGATAAATGGGATTCCATCAAAATGTAAAATTTTTGTAATTCAAAGGACAACATCAAGAAAGTGAAAAGACAACCCACAGAATGGAAGGCAATTTTTGAAAATAATATATCTGATAAGGGACTTATATTCAGACTGTATAAGAAACTGTTGCAACTTGATAAGGAAACAAATAACCCAATTTTACTTTAGGGATTTTGAGGCCTTTAAAAATTGAAACATATTTGAACTATAACATCACTTAAATTTAAGGTGTACAACACATTGATTTAATAAAGTATATATTATACTATGATTGCCACTGTGGTGATAATTAACACCTCTATCATGTAACATAATTATCATTTCTTATTAGTGGTTGGAATAATTGCAATCTGGCCTCTTAGTAAGTTTAATGATTATAATCTAACATTATTGTCTATATTCACTGTACTGTGCATTAGATCTCTAGGACTTAATTACTATTCATTGTAAGTTTGTAGCCTTAGACAACATCTGTCCTATCTGCTTACCTCTTAGGCCCTAGGAAGCACCATTTTACTCTCTATTTTTACAAGTTTGGCTGTTTTAGATTCTACATATAAGTGACATTGTACAGTATTTGTCTTTCTCTGACTTGTCTCACTTGACATAATGTCCTCAAGATCTATCCATGTTGTCACAAATGGCAGAATGTCCTTTCTCAGGGATGAATAATACTACGTCTTCTTCTTTTTGTTTTTTTTTTTTTACTACATATTCTCTATCCCATTCATTTTCTGCACAGAAAAAGAAACAACCAACAAAAAGAAAAAAAACAGCCTACAGAATGTGAAAAAATATTTGCAAACCATCCATTAGATAAGGGGTTAATATCCAAAATATATATAGAACTAATATACCCAAAATATATAAAGAACTCATACTATTCAAAAACAAAGAAACTCAAACAATCCTATTTAAAAATGAACAGAGGAACTAAATAGATATTTTCCCAAAGAAAATGTCCAAATGGCTAATAGATACATGAAAAGACGCTCAGCATCACTAACCATCAGGGAAATGCAAATCAAAACCCCAATGAGATATCACCTCACACCTGTTAGAATGGCTATCATCAGGAAGAGAAGAGATAAGTGTTGGTGAGGATGTGGAGAAAAGACTTGTACACTATTGATATAGAAAGGTAAATCAGTTCAACCACTATGGAAAACAATGTGTTAGTTCCTCAAATGTTTTCTAGAAAATTAAAAATAGACTAGCATATGATTCAGCAATTCCACTTCTGGGTATATACCTGAAGAAAATGAAAATGGGATATTAAAGAGATATCTGCACTCACTTGTGTATCACAGCATTATTCACAATAGCCAAGATATGGAAACATCCTAAGTACCCATCAACTCAATTTTGAAATGAGGAAAGGATCTGAATATATACTTATGCAAAGAAAATATACAAATGGCCAATAAGCACAATGTGTTCAATGTCATTAGCCATCAGGGAAATGCAATTCTAAACACAATGAGATAACACTTCATACTCATAAAAAGACAAATAACAGCACGTGTTGACAAAATATGTAGAGAAATAGGAACCATCACACTCTGATGGCGGAAATGTCAAATGGTGCAGGCACTGTAGGAACCAGGTGGTGGGTAATAGGGAGGGCACATACTGCATGGAGCACTGGGTGTGATGCCAAAACAATGAACACTGTTATGCTGTAAATAAACAAATAAAAAAAAAGAAAATGGTAAAAGAACCCAGTCACAAAAGACTACATACAGTGATTTCACTTATATGGGGACTTTAAGAAACAAAGCAAATGAACAACAACAAAAAAAACAACAACAAAGAAAAAAAGAGAGACACAAAAAAGAAAAAAAAAACACCCAGAGCCCTTTTAAGATTTTTTATTTATTTATGCAAGAGAGAGTGAGCGAGAGAGCACATCAGCAGGGACAAGGGGAGAGAGAGAAGGAGATTCCCTGCTAAGCAGGAAACCTGACGCTGGGCTTGATCCCAGGACTCTGGGATCATGACCTGAGCCTAAGGCAGGTGCTTAACTGACTGAGCCACGCAGGTGGCTGTGGACCCTTAAATATATGGGACAAACTGGTCGTTACCAGAGAGGAGATAGGTGGGAACAGGTGAAGGAGGTTAAGAGTACGTTATCATAATGAGCACTGAGTAATATATAAAATTGCTTAATCACTATATTATACATCTGAAACTAATATAGCAATTGTACTTCATTACACTGGAGATAAATAGATTAGATAGATAGATAGATAGATAGATAGATAGATAGATAGATAATTATAACCTCCCAGGCACTCCACACTAAAAAAAAAATAAGACGACATATGGTATGATTCCATTAATGTGAAACATCTAGACTAGGCATATTCTTAGAGACAGAAAGATTAATAGTTGCTTAGGGCTTGGTTGGAATGATGAATAATACACTTTCTTTTTGGGGTGATGAAAATGTTCTAAGATAGATTGTGGTGATGATGGCACAACTCTGAATAACTAAAAACCAATGAGTCGTGCACTCTAAATGGATAAATTATATGCTATGAGAATCAAAGCTGTTATAAAAATCTGTCATAATTTTGGTGATTTCAAAGTATTTTATTCTATAGATTTTCTATCCAACAGGTCGAATTCAGCTCACATAATTTTTTTCTCTATTAGAGATGTTTTTGTATTTATATATTGGTGCATTTCTCTGGTCATTTTCTTTGGATTTATTCTTTTTTAAAAAGTAAACGCTAAAAAATAAAATAAAATAAAATAAACTCTACCCCCGATATGGGGCTTGAAGTCATTACCCAGAGATCAAGAGTTGCATAATCTACCAACTCAGCCAAACAGGCACCCCATCTTTGGATTTATTCTAAGAAATTGAATTGGAAGATCTAAAGTTATGAAAAATTTAAGGTTTCTTGATACACATAGCTAAAATTTAACTAGTTATTAATTATAAAAATTTCGGGGGGGCACCTGGGTGGCTCAGTTAAGCATCTGACTCTTGATTTGGGCTCAGATCATGATCTCAGAGTCCTAAGATTGAGTCCTGTGTGGGACTCATCGTTCAGTGAGCAGTCTGCTTCCCCTTCCCTCTACCCCTTCCCCTGCTTGTGCACTCTCTTTCTCTCTCTAAAATAAATAACTAAATCTTCTAAAAGTTTTCAGAAAACATAAACCTATATAATGTAGAAAACAGATCTGCATGTTATGTATTAAATTTTTTCTATGCTTATTTCATACACATAATTTCTATATTTAGTGGAAGTATATCATATATATTGTAGGACTACTTGATTCTTCCACTTAAAAGTATATCTTCAGGAAGGAAAAAATGAAAGAAGATGGGATCGGAAGGGAGACAAATCATAAGAGACTCTTTTTTTAAAATATTTTATTTATTTGACAGAGAGAAATCACAACTAGGCAGAGAGGCAGGCAGAGAGAGAGGAAGAAGCAAGCTCCCTGCAGAGCAGAGAGCCCGATGCGGGGCTCCATCCCAAGACCCTGGGATCATGACCTGAGCTGAAGGCAGAGGCTTTAACCCACTGAGCCACCCAGGCGCCCCCCGTAAGAGACTCTTAATCTCACAAAACAAACTGAGGGGTGCTGGTGGGTGAAGGGGTAGGGGGAGGGTGGTGGGGTTATAGACATTGGGGAGGGTATGTGCTATGGTGAGTGCTGTGAAACGTGTTAACCCTGATGATTCACAGACCTGTACCCCTGGGGCAAATATTACATTATATGTTAATAAAAATAATTTTTAAAAAGTATATCTTCAGCACATTTGCATGTCAGTATACATGGAACTACCTATGTATTTCAATTGTTGCATGTGATTCTACTCTTTAGATTTATCACATTTTATTTAATCAAAGCCCTATTTATATTTAAAATGTTCCATACTTTCATTATTAACATTGCTCCAATGAATACACACACACATAAAGATAGCCTTTTCAAAGAAAGAACTTTAAGCCATAGAAAAAAAGAACTTGGAGTGCCTGGGTAAATCAGTCGATTAAGCATCTGCATTTGGCTCAGGTCATGATCCCAGAGTCCTGGGATTGGGCCCTGCAATGGGCTCTCTGCTCAGCAGGAAGCTTGCTTCTCCCTCTCCTCCCCATGCTCTCTCTCATCTCTCTCTCTCTCTCAAATAACTAAATAAAATCCTAAAACAAAGAAAAATAGAACTGCATTTTGTGAGTCAGCTTAATTTCTATCATACTAATTACTGCTGCTTTAAAAGGCCCATGTTTGTCAATATGACATATAGATGTTTTTCAAAGTTATCTGTCATATTGGTCCCACAGACATTGTATTATGTAAAAATTCATTTTAAGAACTTGAATCCAGGGGCGCCTGGGTGGCTCAGTTGGTTAAGCGACTGCCTTCAGCTCAGGTCATGATCCTGGAGTCTCGGGATCAAGTCCCTCATCGGGCTCCTAGCTCTACAGGGAGTCTGCTTCTCTCTCTGACCTTCCCCTTTCTCATACTCTCACTAACTCTCTCTCAAATAAATAAAATATTAAAAAAAAAGAACTTGAATCCATTAGGATATGTGTGTGGGGGGAGTGCATATGTGTGTGTGCGGTGCATGTGTGTGTGTGCCCACTGTGGATGTCTTGCATTTGTAATTTCAGATATCAAATGAGAGCACTAGGAGAATAACATTAAAATGCACCATAGGGATGCCTGGGTGACTCAGTCAGTTGAGCGGCGGCCTTCAGACCAGGTCATGATCTCCGAGTCCTGGATGGAGTCCTTGCTCAGTGGAGAGCCTGCTTCTCCCTCTGCCTGCTGCCCCCCTTGCTTGTGCTCTCACTCTCTCTCACTCTATCTCAAATATGTAAAATCTTAAAAAAAAATAAAATGTACCATAATTGGGCTGCGGATGGGACACTTAGAGTGGAAGTGTGAGAGATACCTATGAAATCTGGGGAAGAAAAAGGAAGACGAAGTTTGATGATGAAGACCAGAGTGGGATTTGAGTACATCTGATTATTCCTATGAGTGGATGATTGAGGTAAAAATTACCTAGTAAGCAATCATGATGTAATGTTGTGGTTATTTTTTTTTTAAGATTTTATTTATTTGTCAGAGAGAGAGTACACAAGGAGGCAGAGAGGCAGGCAGAGGCAGAGAGAAAAGCAGGCTCCCTGCTGAGCCAGGAGCTGGATGCGGGACTCCCAGGACCCGAGATCATGACCTGAGCCGAAGACAGTGGCTTAACCCACTGAGCCACTCAGGCGTCCCAATGCTGTGGTAATTGAGATGAAATGAGGGAATGGCTACTGCTTCACTGACAAATTATACGCATCAACACGGGGAAAATAGCAGTAATAGGACAGGCACATACAAATCAAACTTTTTCAATGCTATTCATATTGTGAAATTCTTTGAAAAGCATAAGCAAGGACCCCAACTCAGTAGGCACATGTCTAAATCTGAAAGTTCAAGAAACAACACATATTCAGGACCCTTTCCAACGGAAGCTGCTACTCTTAACTCATTCAGTTTTATCTGACTTTGTTCTTTTCAGGTTATAAACTTTCATTCTTGAAAGGTCAGAACTTAATTATTTACAACATTATCGGTATTATGGAGCATCCAACTGAAGCAACCACATACGATTCTGAGTCAGCCTCTGATGGACCTGCAGCCTCTGAGCCACAGCCCTTGGCCCTCCTATATATGAGGAGGTGTCTCAAGATGAGCCAATACATGTCTTCCTTGGTTATTCCATCTGGGAGATTGAGGGGGAAGCGCCTCTGATTCTTTCTTTCTTTCTTTCTTTCTTTCTTTTCTTTAACGAGCTCAACCTGTTTGTTATTAAATTCAACAGAAATAAAGACACTCAGTCAGATTGCTATTGAGGCTTGTAAATGCTTCTTTCAATCTCTGTGTTTATGCTGTTGTGGGAGGCTAACAGTTTATGGATCAGCACCAGCCCAGTGGGCACATTTTGAGTAGCAATGTGATGGAAGATGAAGCAACTTGCCTGAAGGATGCTGGGTGTGAGCATCTGAGGAGGAGCTCAAACCCAGGGCTTCTCACTCCAGGTGCAGAGAGACTTGCTCCTCCTGCAAGCCTGTCACTGCATCCACCTGAAGCCTGTCTTCCCTTATAGCCATGGACAGAAGGAGATCCCTGAGGTGGGTAGCAGTCCTTCAGACACAGCAACAGAGACATCACTGTCCCTTCTCCCCATCTCCCCCACTATAGGCAACCACTGTTTCTGTTTTGGGTCTCTGCAGATTTGCCTGTTCCGGACATTTCATAAGAATGGAGTCATGCAATTCGTAGTGTTTTCTGACTGGCCCCTTTCCCTTGCATCATTATGCAAGGTTTGTCCATGTTGCAGCTTGTATCAGTCCTTCATTCGTTTTTATGGCTGAATAATATTCCGTTCATACCACATCTGTTTATCCATTCATCAGTTGCTGGCCATTTGGGTTTTCCCAACTTTTGGGGGATTATAAACAATGCTACTATAACTATTCTTTTATAAGTTTTTATGTGGACATAGATTTTCATTTCTCGTAGGTATATATTTCAGAAGGAATTTTTGGGTTACATGTTAACTCTATGTTTAAACTTTTGAGGAGCTGTCAGACTGGTTTACACAGTGGCTGCACAATTTTACTTTCCCATCAGCAATAAATGAGAGTCTCATTTTCTCCTCATCCTTGATAACACTTTGCTATTATTGGTGTTTTTGACTGTAGCCATCCTAGTGGGTGTGAAGTGATATCTTACTGTAGTTTTGATTTGCATTCCCAGTGACTAATGATGCTGAACATCTTTTCATGTGCTTAGTGGACATTTGTATATCGTATTTGGAAAAATGTGCGCTCAGATACTTTGTCAGTTATTTCATTTGGTTATTTGTTACTTTATTACTGAGTTGTAAGTATTCTTTATATGTTGTAGATACAAGTCCCTTATCAGATATATAAACATGTACTTGTAAACATTTCCTTTATATCCTCACTGACACTTAATATTTCTTGTCTTTTTAATTCTGGCCATTATGAATGAAGTAAGGTGATATCTCATTGTGATTTTGATTTGCATTTCTCTGATGATGAGTGATGTTGAGCATCTTTTCTTGTCTGTATTGGTCATCTGTATGTATTTTTTGGAAAAATAGTTATTCAGGTCCTCTGCCCATTTTAAATCAGATTATTCGTGGTTTTTTTTTTTTTTTCTGTTACATTTTATAAGTTCTTTATATATTTTGGATACTAACCCCTTCTTGGATATATTGTTTGAAAATATCTTCTTGCATTCAGTTGGTTGCCTTTTTGTTTTGTTGATGGTTTCCTTCACTCTACAAAAGTTTTTTTTTTAATTTTGAGATAATCTTGATAGTTTATTTTTGCTTAAGAGATGTATCTAGAATATTACTATAGCTTATGTCAAAGAAATTACTGCTTATGTCCTCTTCTAGGAGTTTTATGGTTTTAGGTTTTACATTTAGGTTTGTAATCCATTTTGAATTAATTTTGTGTGTGGTGTAAAAAAGTGGTCCAGTTTCATTCTTTTGAATGCAGCTGTTCAGTTTTCCTGGTAACACTTATTGAATAAACTGTCTTTTCTCCATTTTATATTTTTGCCTCTTTTGTCATAGATTAACTGATGATATAAGTGTGGGTTTGATAGATGAATGAATAAAGAAAATCTGGTATATATACAGTGGGATATTACTTAGCTATAAAAAAGGGATGAAAGTTTGTCATTTGTAAGAACATGGATGGACCTTGAGGGTATTATGACTAGTGAAATAAGTCCAGCTGAGAAAGATAAATTCACTCATATGTGTAATCTAAACAGCAAAACAAATGAATAAACAAACAAAAAGCAGAATCAGATCTATAAATACAGAGAACAAACTGATGGTTGTCAGAGGGGAGGAGGTAGGGGGGTGACAAAATGGTTGAAGAGGAGTGGGAGATAGAGACTTACAGTTTTGGAATGAATAAGTCATGGGAATAAAAAATATGACATAGGGAATATAGTTGATGGTTTGTTATTTTTTTAGTTAATGGTTTTATAATAGCATTGTTTGGTGACAGATGGTAGGTACACTTGTGGTAAGCATAGCATAAGGTATAGAGTTGTTGAATCACTCTGTTGTACGCCTGAAACTAATGTATCATTGTGTGTCAACTATATACAAATAAAAATAAATAAATAAAATGCCCCTCTCCTCATGACTTTTTTCTGAGGTATGTATTTTTCATATTAATTTACAATTTAGCTTTATATGCTATAATGGGTATTTTATTTTGTTTTAAATTAATTAAAATAAATATACTAAAATTCTCCATTTTGATATTAATACAGTAAATTTTGATAGATGTGACCCACATAAAAAAAATTTAAACTCCATAATTTTTAAATCTTAAAGTGCTCTGAGACCAGAACTGCTCCAGGTAATGTTTGCAGTATAATCATATCACTTGGAAATAACTGGCCTCTTTTTCAGTGGTTTTTCTGCGGGACGAGATGGGTATGCCTTCCCTGCCCTGTAAGATAAAGTTCATTTGCATATTTTTAGTCTGGGAATTATTTCCACTGCTCTAAGTTGTCTAAAGCTAGAGAGAGACACAGCGAGAAACAGTACACAAGCAGGGGGAATGGGAGAGGGAGAAGCAGACTCCCCACTGAGCTGAGAGCCATACATGGGCCTGGACCCTTAACCATCTGAGCCACCCAGGTGAACCTGTATGTTTAATTTTTGAGGAAACACCATAATGTTTTCTTTAATAGCTGTACCATTTTACTTTCCCATAAACAAAGCACAAGGTTTCCAATTTATTCACATCCTCAACAATAATTGTTATTTTCTGGTTTTTTTTTTTTGATAATGTCATTTTAATGGGTATGAAGTGTTAGCTCATTATGGTTCTGATTTGCATATCCCCCATGATTTGTAATGTACATCTTTTCATGTGTTTGTTGGTCATCCATATATTTTCTTTTTTTCCTAAAGTTTTTAAAGACTAGCACCCTCTTGATTACTTCCTTTGCTGCACAGTTTTTAAGTTTGATGTAGTCTCATTTGTCTATTTTTGTTTTTGGTGCCATCTCTAAGAAATAATTGCCAAATCTGTGTCATAAAAATACTCTCCTATGTTTTCTTCTCGGAGTTTTATAATATCAAGTCCTAAATTTAGGTCTCAGGTCCATTCTGAATTAATTTTTGTATGTGGTATATGGTAGAAGTCTAACTTCATTTTTTTCATCTGGATACCCAGTTTTCCCAGAACAATTTGTTGAAAAGACTATTCTTTTCTTATTGAATAGTTTTGCCATTCATGTCAAAAATCAATTGATCATATGTGTGAAGGTCTATTTCTGAGTTCTTTGTTCTATTCCATTGATCTAAAGGTCTGTCTATATGCCCACACCACACTGTTTTGATCACTGTAGCTTTACAAAGTTTTAAAATCAGGAAGTGTGAGACCTCCAACTTTTTTTTCCAGAATATTTTGATTCTTCAGGGTCCCTTGAGATTCCATATGAATTTTAGGATAAATTTTTCTATTTCTGCAAGAACTATCATTGGAATTTTGATAGGGATTTCATCAATCTGTAGTTCGCTTTGGGTAGTATTGACATCTTAGCAATATTAAGTCTTCCAAACTTGATTTTTATGTATTGGTTTCAAATCCTACAACTTTGCTGAATTAGTTTATTAGTTCTAACAGGTTTTTTGTGAAATCCTTAGGTTTTTCTACATATTGGAGCATGTCATCTGTGAGGAGATGATCTTACGTCTTCCTTTCCAATTTGGGTGCTTTTAATTTATTTTTCTTACCTAACTGTCATGGATGGAAATTTCAATACTATGTTGAACTGAAGTCGTGAAAGTGGGCAAACTTTTCTTGTTCCTGATCTTAGACGAAAGGTTTTATTTAGTCTTTCACCATTGAGTATGATGTTAGTTGTGGGTTTTTCACAATGTAGTTTTAAAAACCTCTTATTATTTATTTACCTATCCTAAGGCTAGCAAGAAAGCCAAGAGACTATCTCCCTCAAACTTCACCTACAAGGTGTATAAATTGGCAAAATTCTTTTCTCAAGGTTACCAAACTATCTCAGAGTTCCTGACCAGACTATAAGGCCAAGTTCCTTTCTCATCTAAAAGACTGGAGACCCTCTCAGCCAAGTATCAAACCAGTTTTCTTCAGTGGGTTCTTTAGAGTCAACCTTAATGCTCTAACTACAGCAGGCCATACCCAATTAAATGAATATCATTCTCAAATATGGTATCTCAGGCAAGGCCTTAGTTACATAACCAAAGTTTCTAATTATATCCTGTTAAAAATGAGCACACAATTTTTTGGCTGGTCTCCAGAGCATTTATTCTTTCCCAGTAGAGAGGGTATAAGGGTCCAGTGGTCTGAGGGATCCAGGCCCCTACATATACCACATGAAGCCATAGTTGGCATTGAGGATCTCCTTGTTCATGTATAGCCCATGAGCTCACCCATCATGGGTGTCACCCAGTGCCCTGTGTAGAAGACAGACTTGCCCACGTCCCAGTCAGGCACATCCTTCATGATGATGGCCTCCTTCTCCAGACTCTCCTGAAGCATCATCAGGACCCTCCTATCCTCCTCTGCTTGCAACAGTGGCATCAGCATTCAGTTATCAGCATGCAGTCCTCTAAATCCTTAATTTGCAGTCTCCTGCTTTCCTGGTTCCACTTCGTCATGCTATAGTATCCTAAGAGCAATGTCCCAATGCCCACAGCAAACACCCTGTCATCTGACAGGTTCTACTTGTAGACGATGGAGCCATAGGGCACCCCCACCCCACTGGCAACAGACAGGGGCATGTTCTATTTCACCTTCATTGTTACCATGCTCCAAGGAGTACATGTTATTACTGAATCTGTGCAAATCATTACATTGTAATTAAAAGTAAGAAGACCCAATTAGGGTTTGTAAATTCTACATAGGGTTGGGGGTCAGTGAGACAAAAAGTCATTTACAAATGTTTTATTTCAATTTACAAATGATGTGGAACACAGAGGCAGAGGAAAATCATTAAAATTCCTTACCTCCTGACAAGCCCTTGAAATAGGCAGAGTGGCTCTCCTCTAGGGACTCAACTGCCCTCATCTTGAGGTTTTGCTAAAGACAATCCTGGCCTGACCGGCCCCCTACTCCAACAGGTCCAACCAGGATCCTGTAAGTCTATTTTAACAATTCCTTTAGGAAACTTTATCTCTAAACCTCCAAGATAGTGTCAAGAATCATTCCCAAGCATATGGCCCACTGATATACATCTAAAGGGTCTCACGAGAAGATTTTTATTATTGGTAATAAATAACCTTTCTCCCAACAATAGCTAGCCCCTCAAGGTCCTGGAGACCTTGATTCCAAAATTCCTTAGAGACTTACATCATCCCTAATTCCCTTTGTCCTCGCCTACCGCCCAGTCCACCCCTACTCTGCCTTTAAAAACTCTGAATGTAATCTGGTTTGGGGTCCATGTCCTTACTCTGCTGTGTCGGGTATACTTGGGCCCAAGCTTAAGCTTGTCAAATAAACCCTCGTGTGATTGCATCGGTGTTGGCTCCTTGGTGGTCTCTCGGACATGAAAACTAAGGCATAACACAAATGCAGTACATGGTAAATTGTTATGGGTTGTAGGTAGTGTCAGAAAGATCTAGGGCCACATTGTATATCCAGAATATAGATGAAAACAGTATCAATAGTATTCTAAACAAAAACTACAGTCATCCCTCACCAGGTCATTTAGTCCTATATAGTTAACTCTTGTTCTGCTGGATCTTGGGTTAGTAGTCTCATGGACCCATCTGTTTCTGAACTAAAAATACATCCTGGAAGTCAGGACTCAGTCCATTGGTATGGTTTAAGTTGCTGAAGCAAAGATTTCAGAAGTCCATATCCACAAATGTACTCTTTCAAGTGTCAGTAGGCTAAAAATACCTCGCATAGTCCTTTTTTTGGGAAAGAGCTCCTTTCTAGCACCACAACAATTTTGCATGTATCCACATTGGCCTTGTAGCCTAGACTCGAACATCAGCTCATCTGAGTCACTGAAGAATGCCTTTTGTTGGTTTTCCAGATCTTGAGAGCATGGAAGCCTTCTGAGAAGCTGTTACCATAGCATTGCCCACTTGCCTCCTTACCTAGCAGATTATCCTAAGAGTTTTTTGTTGCCTCCTGGATTCTGATGAGGTGTGAATCTTTCTGCCTCTCTCTTTTGAGGTACAGCTATAGGCTATAAAACTGTTGAGCTTCAGGACAGTATTGACTCCCCAGAAATAGGGTGTCCTATAATCCATTTGCAGTTTTCTGGCCATTTTTGCATTTTTTCCCAATGCTAGGGACAAGGAGAGCTGTTACCTGCAGCTACTCAATCTTTTAATATCTATGTAAGAATGCACTGTCTGAATCTTAAAGGAGCTCACTCACTGTTTTCTTTACTAAGCATATTTTCATCCTCTTTGTATTGAAATAGATTTCTGCCGTGCTCTGAAGCAGTCCCTTTTTACTGAAGACATAAACTCTCACCTACAGCTGATTTCAGAGTCTTTGGGCAAGCATCAGAGTAAAACAAAGCCTATTTATAGATATGACACTTTGATTTATAATAAGAAATATGTATTTGTTTTTTATCTCTGTTTCTGGCACAGAGCTCCTAAAACCCTTGGAATTTCCTAAGTGCAGAGTGCAATAATAATATCTTTTGTTATGTTAATGAGGCAACCTGGCAAGACTTGAGAAGGGTGGGCTGGTTGGTAGGGGAACTTATCTTGTGATTAGAGTTGGAACTTTCTGTCCCACCCCAAATCACCCTTAGGGGAAGGGAGAGGGACTGGAGATAGAGTTGGTGGCTCCATCATTAGGGCAAGAGATTCTTGATCTTGGGGCTGTGAGTTCAAACTCCACATTGTGCGTAGAGATTACCGAAAAAAAAAAAAAACTTAAAAGGTAACTAACAGTTAATGATTTAATCAATCATGCTTACATAATGAAGCCTCCATAAAAACCCAAGATAGGGCCCAGAGTTGTTTGGGTTGGTGAACACACAGAGATTTGAAAATGGTGGAGCACTTGGAGATGGTACCAAAGCTCTGCACCCTTTTCTCTATACCTTCCCTTATGCATCTCTTCTATCTGGCTGTTCCTGAGTTATATCCTTTTATAATAAACCAGTAATCTAGTAAGTACAATGAGTAAGTAAAATAAGTAAATAAAATGTTTCTCTGAGTTCTGTGAGCCAGTGTAGCAAATTAATTAAACCCAAGGAGGGGCTGGTTGGAACCTCCAAATCTGTAGCTTATCAGTCAGAAGAATAGGTGACAGCCTGGACTTGAGATTGATGTCTGAAGTGGAGTGGTGGTGGCTATCTACTCCAGGTAGTTAGGGTCAGAATTGAATTGAAATGTAGGACATCCAGCAGGTGCTGGAGAATTGTTTCATGGTATGGAAAAAACATGGGAGTTGGAGTCAGAATTGTAGTAGATGACAGAGCTTAAATAGCTGTCATTAACTCATTTTATTTTTTAAACTATTTTATTTCTTTATTTTAGAGAGAGAAAGAGCATGAATAGGGCAAGGGGCAGAGAAAGAGGGAGTGAGGGAATCCCAAGCAGACTCTGGGCTGAGTGTGGAGACTGACGTGGGGCTCCATTCCAGGACTCTGAGATCAGGACTCGAGCCAAAACTAAGAGTTGGACGCTCAACTGACTGAGTCACCCAGGTGCCCCTGTGGTTAATTTATGATGGTAATTTGCTAAAGTGAAAAAGCTGAGGAGCTTATAACAAGAATAATACAATTGACAAGGAAATTTTATTTCTGTGGCATACAAAACAATGACAACAAAGACAATTCACAAAGTCTTAGACAAAATGTGTTTAAGGATCATTATTATGCATATTTTCAATGAAGACAATGAATGTTATATCTGATTTGCAAAAAATAGATGAACATAATATTTATAAAGAAACAAAATTTCAAGATTTATAATAATCCAGGGTACCTGGGTAGCTCAATAGGTTAAATGTCTGACTCTCGATTTCAGCTCAGGTCTTGATCTCAGGGTTGTGAGATAGAGAGCCCATGTCAGGCTTCACCCTGGTTGCAGAGCCTGCTTGGGATTCTCTCTCTCCTTTTCCCTCTGCCCCTTCCCCATACCCATACTCCCACTTTTGCACACATTCCCTCTCTCTCCCTCTCTCTTAAAAAAAAAGATATATAATAATCCCAGGACAGGGATGCCTGGGTGGCTCAGTTGGTTAAGCTGCTGCCTTCAGCTCAGGTCATGATCCCAGGGTCCTAGGATCGAGTCCCACACTGGGCTTCTTACTCAGCAGGAAGCCTGCTTCTCTCTCTGCCTCTGTCTGCCACTCTGCCTGCTTGTGCTCAATCTCTGTATCTCTCTCTGAGAGATAAATAAATAAATAAAATCTTAAAAAAAATCCCAGGACATAACATACACAATACACCATGAATATACCAAGCATGCAGTAAAAACATACACCAAGGGAATGTCAAATAGGGAGAGAGATTTAGTAAGTCTAGAGTAGGTCCTAAACATCTATATTTTAATAAAACTTCATAGGAAAGTCTTTACATTCCTCACTATATGTGAAGCCCAATGCTTAGTTCCCGAACCTGTTTTGAAAGCGTAAGCAGAACTATAGTTGTATTAGTTGCATTATTAACTTAACTCCACATTTTTTGTTTTTTTCCCTACCTATGCTTTATGTAACTCTTAATCTCATGCACAACCAATCATTAATTTTTCCTTTTTACCCCTGGTCCCTGTTTACCCACAGATTGTAGAAACTTAGTAGGGACTGGACAGTAACATCTGTCTTGATGAATCTGATCATACAGGTCCCAAATATCACCGCATTGTCTGGGAGAATGCTTACCTCCAGATTGTTTCAAGGTCTCCTCCCCCATAAAGTTTCAAGAAATCCCTTACCCTCCTCTCATGTATATAAGCTGTCCCAAGGATCAAGGCAAGGCGGCTTTGGGAATGGTCCTCTGTCTTCTCACTGGGCAGCCTTCTGATGGTAAAGTTTTCTTTACTTCAAAACCAGTGTCTCAAACACTGGCATATGGCTCATTGGGTATACAGACAAGTTTGACTTTTGGTGACATATGTCCATGGGTTTGCCTAGTTATCATTGCATAACTTGCAGTTTCCACCACATATTTGGTTCTGAGAGTCACCTACATTCTATTTTTGACTGGTATATTGTATTTCACTGTATTATTGTACCATGATATATTTATCCAGAATAATCTGTTGATGGATATTTGAGTTATTTTCAGATTTGTGCTTTTAAAAAGAGTGGTGCAAAGGCCTTTCCTGTACAGGCCTCCTTGGGCACATGTGACAGTGGTTCTGGGTATATAATTTTGGGTCCATTTAAGGTGCATCAGATAGGTACAATTTGCTAGATATGATCAAATTCCTCTGTAAGTTGATGCAAGGTTACAGTTCAACAAATTGTGTATGAGAATCCCCATTGCTCTGCATAGTCCATCTAAAGAGGAGCTAGAGTGCCTGGTTCCAAGCACAGGACTTTGAATCAAGCACATCGGGGTTATGATAGCATTTCTTTATCATAGTAGTTGTGTGACCCTGGCACATATTTAACCTCTTTGAGCCTCACTCTTATAATATGTAAAAGGACATCCTGATACCAAGCAGAATATCTAAAATGTATAAGAGAGACTGGCAGCAAATGTTTGTTTCCTTCTCATTCCATCTTTCCCCCTCTTTAAGAGAGATTTCATTTTCCTCAAAGTGTCACTATGTCTTAGAGAGAATTTTGAGAATGTTAAAAGAAGAAGGAAACAGATATCCTCAGTTACAGCTACATCATGTAACAGATTTAGGGTCATTTCTGTGATGAAGAATGCTATAGAATGAGTTGTCTGATGGAGTGGGGTGGGAGAAAAAGACTTAGTATTTTCTACTGAACGATTATGCCTTTGCTGTGGACTTTTTGGGTCCAGTAGGTTCAGTTCAGGTGTATTCATGAGTTGGGAGGCTGGGACCTTCTTGGAGTTCCAGATGGATGAGGCATTTGGTGACTATGGATCTACGGGGAGGGACAATAGAGCAAGAGCCAGAGCAAGAGCCAGCCAGAAGCACTGCCTGAGTCTCAGCGCCTGAGCCTTCATCATTGACCGGACCTTGGGTGAATCATCTCCTCTCTTCTCTCCTCAGCTACTAAAAAGAATTGTACCAGGGAGCCAGGTCAAAGAAGGTATGGTACCTAGATTGAGTAACAACTGTATTCTAGGCACTATGACATCTGTTTTACTTGCATTTTTCCCTTTTTGTCAATCACTTTTGCTCAAGTGGTCTTCATGGTGCAAAATCCAGCATCCTGTGAAAGAACAATATTGGGGACCTAATTTAGATGGTAAGGAGGTAAAAAAATCCTCTCTGAGGGTGCCTGGGTGGCGCAGTAGGTTAAAACCTCGCCTTTGGCTTAGGTCATGATCCCAGGGTCCTGGGATCGAGCCCCGCATCAGGCTCTCTGCTCAGCAGCAGGGAGCTTGCTTTCTCCTCTCTCTCTGCCTGCTTCTATGCCCACCTGTGATCTCTGTCTGTCAAATAAATAAATAAACTCTTTAAAAAAATCCTCTCTGAGAAATTACATTTAAAGGGTAACCTGAAGTGTGAGCAGGAGAGAGCTAGGGTGGGATAGAATCCCAGATGGGAGAGGGGTAGCATGTGCAAAGGCCCTGGGGTGGGAAGTAGTTTGACCCTTTTGGAATGGAGTGAGGCCAGGGTAGCAGAGTGATTGTGAGAGAGTAATTGACCCTAGATAGGACTAGTAAGGAAGGCAGGGGCCAGAGTATACAGGGCCCTCTAGGCCATGGTTGGGAGTTTGCCTTTTACCTGCAGAGCTCTGGCAAGGCACTGGAGAGTTTGTAACCAGGTGAGCATCCACTTGCTTTTGGTAACCAGGAAGGTGTTGGATTCTGAGAGTAGAAATATCATCCCTCCCCAGAGCAGAACAGCTATGAAGAACAGTCTTGAGGATAGAGCTTCTGTTGCTGAGGTGACAGGACTTTGTCCTTGTTACTATGGAAACCTGATGTATGGCTAGTGGCTGGTGATGATATGTGACAGGTTGTGGGCTGGCAAGTGAGCCTCCTGATTCTCCTACCCCTGTGAATGTATTGCATAAGGTAAAGAGGGCTGGGGGGCAGCTGATCCTTCATCAGTCTATAAGCCTTACTAAGGAAGGACAGAGGTCACGGAGACACACAGCTCACTTTCCTTGTCTGGGTCTGAAACACCTAGAAATTCTTTTTTCAAAAAAATATTTATTTACTTATTTGAGAGAGAGAGAGAGAGAGAAAGGGTGGGGCAGAGGGAGAGGGAGAAAGAGAATTCCCAAGCAGACTCCCTGCTGAGTGTGTAGCCCCACGTGAAGCTCAGTCTCATGACCCTGAGATTATGACCTGAACCGAAATCAAGAGCCAGATGTTCAACTGTGTGAGCAATCCAAATACCTCTGAAATATCTAAAAATTTTTATGCTCGTAACAAGAGATCCATGACATTTTTTCCATTATATCTATGACATTTTTCTATTATAATAAAAATACTCAGGCACAGTTCCTGATCATTTGATATTCTTTAAAAGATACTATTATTATTCACTCAGGGCATAACATTTTCTCCTCATGAATTATAATTCAAAAGGAATATAGACCACACTTATTTAAATTTTAGCTGTATCCACTGAACATTTTATTTTTTGCATTTTTTTCTCTCATAAACCATGTGAAGCTAGTTAGCATTCCTACATTAATTTTAGTGGAACAAAGAGTTAGACAAATATATTTTAAGTGCATATTGAATATCATTTTTATACTTCTCAAGACCCTTACTTCCTGTCAGAATATCTTCCATATATGCTGTTTCATAATAGATTATAAATAGAACTAATTTATGTGCAGTTTAAAATGCCTCATAGCCACAGTGAAAGTCTCCCTCTTTTTTAAAGATTTTATTTATTTACTTATTTGTCAGAGAGAGAAAGAGAACATACAGGCATGCAGAGTGGCAGGCAGAAGCAGAGAAAGAAGGAGACTCCCTGCTGAGCAAGGAGCCCAGTGCAGAACTTGATCCCAAGACCCTGGGATCATGACCTGAGCCAAAGGCAGCGGCTTAACTGACTGAGCCACCCAGGCGCCCCCCAGTGAAAGTCTCTTACCTGACCTTTATTCCTCCTTCCTGTTCCCCAAAGGTAACCAATGCTATCATTTGATTTTACTTGGCATTCATTTTTCTATGCATCCTGAAAAATACATCTATGAATATACATATATTGCCCTTTTCATCAATTGATTTATTTTTCAGATATGAAATCGGAATCACAGAATTAACACTGATCTACTTATGTTCTTCATTTAACAAATGACTGTTTTTAAAATTTTTTCATTAAGTTATGATTTAGAAAAAAAAATTCACTCCTTTTAGTATACAGTTCCATGAGTCTTGAAAAATACATACAGTTGTATAACCATCACCATTGTCAAGATAGACAAGAGTTCTATCTTGTCAAAAAGTTCCCCAGTTCCTTTTGTAGTCACTCATTCTCTCCATCTCAACCATAACAACAATTTGTTTTCTAATCCTGAAATTTTGATGGTTGTATGTTTTCATTTTGTCTTTTCATTTAAATTGTGTTCTATAGTTTTTTTTTTATTTTTCTTGAGACTTCCTGTTTGATTCATAGTTAATTAAATATGTATTTCTTAGTTTTCAAGTTTTTGGAGATTTTCCTGTGATCTTTCTATTATTGATTTCTCGAGTTTCATTTCGTTATTAATAGGTTACACATTCTGTCTGGTTTCAACTCTTTAAATTTGTTCAGGTTTGTTTTATGATCCAGGATATAGTCAATCTTGCTGAATGTTCCATGTGCATTCAAAGAGTGTGTATTCTGCTGTTTTGGGGTGGAGTGTTCTATAAATGTCAGTTTGATCCAGTTGGTTGATGGCAGTGTTCAGTTTATCTATAATCTTGCTGATGTTTTGCCTACTAATTCAGAGAGAGGACTGTTGAAGACCCCGGTTATAATTGTGGATGTGTATATTCTATTACTTTTGCTGCATGTATTTTGAGATTGTTATTAGATATAATACCGTGCACATTTAAAATTATTATATCTTTTTGGTGAATTGACTGACCCCCTTTATTTCTGGTAATTGTGTATGCTTTCAAGTCTTAATTGTCTGATAATGTAGATGCTCCTGTTTTCTTTTGATGAGTGTTTGCGTGGTATATTTTCATTCATCCTCTTACTTTTAAGCTACCTGTATCATTATATTTGAAAAGAGTTTCTTGTAGACAACATGTAATTGGGCCTTTTAAATTTTGTTCTTTAAACCCATTCTGACAATCTCAGTCATTTGGTTATGTATTTGGAACATTGGCAATAATGTAATTATTGATGTTTCAATTTAGATCTACTACGTTACTATTTTTTTGTTTGTCCCCTCTGTTTTTCATTATCCTGTTTCCTCTTTCTTGCCTTCTTTTGGCTTATTTGAATGCTTTTTAGTATTTCACTTTAATTTTTCTATTGTGATGTTGAATATATCTTAGTACTACATTTTTGTGGCTGTTCTATGGATTACAAACTACCTACTTAATTTCTCACAATCTATTCAGAATCAATACTTTACCACTTAAATTGATATTAGAAACTTCACCTTAATAGGTCCCCTCACCTTCCCCCCTTTGTGCTATATTAGCTTCATTTATTATATCTATACTGAAATCTACAGTTATCAATTATACTTAAAAATTCTTCAGCCAATGTTATATTTTGCTGTGTTTTTTGAAAGTGATGGGAATGAAGAATTGCCTTTCACAGTGGTTTAAAATTCACAATAATATCTAGGGCTCCTGGGTGGCTCAGTCAGTTAAGTAAGCATCTGCCTTGGGCTCAGGTCATGATCCCAGGGTCCTGGGATCAAGTCCCATGTCAGGCTCCCTGCTCAGTGAGGAGCCTGCTTCTCCCTCTCTCCTCCTGATGTTCTCTCTCTCTCTCTCTCTCTCTCTCTGTGTCAAACACATAAATAAATTCTTTTTAAAAAGTAAATAAAATTCACAATAATAGTATAATTTAAAAGTAACAGAAGTCATTATTTTTTTAAAATATTTTTATTTATTTATTTATTTGTTAGAGGGAGAGAGAGAGAGCACAAGCACAGGCAGGCAGAGTGGTAGGCAGAGGCAGAGGGAGAAGCAGGCTCCCTGCCGAGCAAGGAGCCCGATGCAGGACTCGATCCCAGGATTCTGGGATCATGACCTGAGCCAAAGGCAGGCACTTAAACAACTGAGCCACCCAGGCGTCTCAACAGAGGTTATTATTAATAAGTTAAACAACACTTTGGGCAGCATCAAATGTCAATGCCCAGAGAGATTAGAGCATTCAAAGCCTTGGCATCTTCAGGACACCTGGGAAAAATTTTAGCGTAATTCCAGGTCCCACTACTGAGCAGGCTTTCAGAGCAGTTTCCCTGATTTGCTTAACCTCTCCTAACTTCCTATCATGATCTGGATTATAGGATTGAATAGGTAACTTGAAGAAGTGTTCAGACTAAAGGAGATACTACGGGGTGCCTGGCTGGCTCAGTCTTGATTGTGGGGTCTTGAGTTCAAGCCCCATGTTGAGTACAGAGACTTACTTTAAAAAAAGATTAAAGGAGATTGAAATTTAGAGTACCACTTGTTTACATTAATTCTATAAACATTAATTTCCTACCCTCTGTATCCTCTTTCCCAGAGAAAATATCCGTTCTGACTGATCCTTTTCTATTTATCATCTTAAAAACCAAGAACAAGGGGTGCCTGGGTGGCTCAGTGGGTTGAGGCCTCTGCTTTCGGCTTGCGTCATGATCCCAGCGTCCTGGGATGGAGCCCTGCATCAGGCTCTCCTCTCGGCAGGGAGCCTGCTTCCTCCTATCTCTCTCTGCCTGCTTCTCTGCCTACTTGTGATCTTTGTCTGTCAAATAAATAAAATCTTAAAAAAAACCCCAACAACAAATTACATACCCAATTCTCTTGACTTTAGGTGCAGGATTTCATTTCTATAATCATCATCATCATCATCACCATCACCATCGCTGTCACCACCAAGAGTGATTGTTGAGTATCCATGGGGAAGCTTAAATGACCTCTTGGTCATTTAATTGGGTCACCAATTCCTGATGGCCCATGAGATACATAAAAGGTCATAGTGTGTACAAAGTGTTGTCAAGTTTCTTTCATGATCTCCCCCATCAAGGAGCCTTTTCAGACTTTTTTTTTTTTTTACTGAATCACCTGCAACCCCACTCCCCGGTGGAATACGACATTTTTTTTTATTCGTTTATTTGTTTATTTACAGCATAACAGTGTTCATTGTTTTGGCATCACACCCAGTGCTCCATGCAGTACGTGCCCTCGCTATTACCCACCACCTGGTTCCTCAACCTCCCACCCCCCCTGCCGCCCCTTCAAAACCCTCTGGTTGTTTTTCAGAGTCCATAGTCTCTCATGGTTCATCTCCCCTTCCAGTTTCCCTCAACTCCCTCTCCTCTCCATCTCCCCATGTCCTCCGTGTTATTTGTTATGCTCCACAAATAAGTGAGACCATATGATACTTGACTCTCTCTGCTTGACTTATTTCGCTCAGCATAATCTCTTCCAGTCCCGTCCATGTTGCTACAAAAGTTGGGTATTCATCCTTTCTGATGGAGGCATAATGCTCCATTGTGTATATGGACCACATCTTCCTTATCCATTCATCCGTTGAAGGGCATCTTGGTTCTTTCCACAGTTTGGCGACCGTAGCCATTGCTGCAATAAACATTGGGGTACAGATGGCCCTTCTTTTCACTACATCTGTATCTTTGGGGTAAATACCCAGCAGTGCAATTGCAGGGTCATAGGGAAGCTCTATTCTTAGTTTCTTCAGGAGTCTCCACACTGTTCTCCAAAGTGGCTGCACTAACTTGCATTCCCACCAACAGTGGAATATGACATTTTTAAGACCACAAATGTAGTTTATCTGTTTGTATACTGTGGTCCTTTGAAGGTTCATGGACCACTGTAATATCTATTGTAATATCTATGAAAACTCTATCCCCAAGAACCAATCTTCAGCTCCCTGGGGGCTATGTCACCTCTGTTGAGAATGCATGATGTATTGTAATTAAGGCAAAAGCTAGAATCCCATTCTTTCTTCATCCATCTCTGGATCTAGAAAATCTATCACATTTAGATGCCCAGCCTTGATGGACCATCCACGGAGTCACACCCAGTGTTTATGGAGCATTGCTTGTGTACCTACTCTTGAAAAGACCAGTAGACCTCCAACCTCATCCCTTTCTGAGAGAATATTTACTTCTCTGTGTTTTCAGAGGCCCTTTCCTCCATACAAGGTACAAGCAGCCCAATCATTTCCATAAATTTAAGTTTTCACAAAGGATGAAAGAAACACAGGCTGCAAACAGCTTCTACTCCCAGTCCCCTCACTAACGTCCCCTGAAGAGGGGGAAGAGTCACCAAGCCTGGCTCCCTGCTGCAGGGAAGGTAAACAGCAGGAGAATAGAAATTAACCACCTCAACAGAACATGTCCTGATAACTTCGTTAAAATTTGCCACCAGCAACTAACAGTATCCAGACTGCCAGGTACCATCTCTGACTCTAGCAGTGGGCATGGGGAGCAATCTCTTTGCCATCTGTGTCTGTGCTTAGGAGCATGTGCTTTGGAATAACATAGCTATGAAGAGAGAATAGTGATACCCCACTAGCAGGGCTATTGTGAGATTAAATACCACCACTAGCATGAAGAGCCTGGATCTGGGCCCCTCAAAAACAATCTGTTCCATAAATAGTAGCTATCTTTCCTCTTTGAATCAGGAAATTGGTCCTGACCTTCTCTGTCACCCAGGTCCCCTTAACTACATTGTACCTCAGAATCACTTTGGGGATCCATTTCTAAGCCCTCACATGCATTTCTGTTGTTGGTAAAAATAAGACTTCCGTATTAAGGCCATTCAAATCATTAAGCTATAGTAATATGGTTCTCAGAAAATGAGTATGCTCTTTGACAGATTCATATGTTCCTCTCCTAGGGTTGCCAGATTTAGCAAATAATGTACAGGACGCCCAGCTGAACTTGAATTTCAGATAAACAAAGTGACATTGCATGTGAAATATTTACAGTAAAAATTACTTGTTAGCTACCTATAATTCAAATTTAACTTGGTGTCCTGATATTATCTGGCAACCGTAAACAAGTAAGATGCTGTGGAGGAGAACCAAAGTGCCCCAGTGAACAGCTCCAGCTGAATCCCAAGCAACAATGAACACCAATGGCTCACGTGAGTGATTAGATGTCCCAACTGAGCGGAGCCTCCAGATGACTGCAGCCCAGGTGACAAATATCACACGGGGCAGAAAACAACCTAGCTGAGGCCAGGTAGCCCACAGAATCCTGAGGGATAAAAATTGGTTATTGGTGGTGTTTGTTGAACAGAAATGGATATCCAACACATGTGCTTTTAGTGGTCTGTAATCATTGGATAAAACAGGGATTTGCTTATTCTTGAAAGTTTGGTAGGACTTAGTTATAATTTTGGCTATGGTTAGTGTGTGAGTTTAAGTGTGGGTATAGAGTTTGAACATTTCCTCAATTCCTTCTTGAATGGATTTCCAACAAAATTTTCATGATGTATGATTTTCATACTATTCTTGGATTTAGAAATTTATTCCAACCCTCTTCTACAAGAAGAGACTCCCCTGCAATCATGCTTGTCAAGGAAATGACAGGGTAATGCTTCAAGCTGCTTCCTGAGATGCATGGAAAACCATATCCTCAGAAGGTGCCTTGGTGAGTATGTAATTAGAACAAGGACTATTTAGTCATCTCAAGAAGTTTTCTCAAAGAAACTGTCCCGAAACACTTTTTCCTGCTACAGAGACAACCTTGCAACGAACACATTCTTCTTGAATACACACAGAACTCCTTCATCAGACAGCAGATATAGATGCATTGCAGTCCATAACCTTTCTGAATGTCCCCGTGCAGCACTGCTGGATAGTAATGTTTGCTCAGTTCTAGGGTTCATTAATAGGAAGCCTAATTCCGTTGTGGCAAACCTAAGCCACATTCTCCAATATCATCTTTATAAAAAATAAAGTAGATATACTTTCCTTAATATTCTTTTTTATCGTATTTTTTAGGTGGTTTAGAACCCAGATATGGAGAAGGTGTGTATTTTGGGGATCCCTTAAAAGCCCAGACATTTTGGAACATGACCATAGGAACACTGGGGAAGAAAAGAAGACACAGAAAAGGGGAGAAGAGTTGGGAATCTATTTTTAGACTCATCACTGAGGGCAGAGGAAAATATGTGCTCCATAAGGGCAGCTTGCCAAAAGAGTTTTGAAGGGAGAGAGCTTGGGTCCTACAACCCATTTGTCCTTCCAACCTCATTAATCAAGTAAGTGATTCTCTTGAGATGGAAGCAAGCGTGTTTGGTTATAGATGTCCCTACACCTGGAAGAAAATATGGGAAAGGGAGGATAAGAGTTCTCCAGGAAAAAACAATGCATGGCACAACTGACTAGGTGTCTGCCTACTAACTCGCTGGTATAGTTTAGGGCTGCTTCCCTGAAATTACTCTGAGATTTCTGAAATGACATTATTTGCGTATGTATCTAGATCATTCAGTCACATTGCAGACAATCTTTCAGTTTTCTGCCTCAGATGGCTAACCGCTAAGCATGGTCCTGATTTCTATGTTTACCCTCCTAGGTCTAGTTTATCTTCAAGAACCTTACGATATCTCCCCTGGGCCTCTGTGTACTGATAATACTCCCTTAGTGTTTCTTCGAAAGAAGTAAAATTCTTGAAGACAGTGACATGTTTTGTTCCATCAACAAGAGCAGACTTCCACGAATTGTTCTGGTCCGAGTCTGGTGCCTCTAACTACTATGCTTTCTCACATGGTGGCCTGAAGAGTCAGGCGCTAGCTTGCAACTATGCGCGAGGGGGTGGAGCCGCATGCAGAAACTCTGCAAGTGTGGAGGACCAACCCACGCTTCGCGGTTGCCATAGAAACCTGACGTCAATATGGCGACCGTGACGACTTTTTAGTAGAGACTGACGTGCTGTCGATAGAAGAGCAGGGGTCCACCTTCAGGAGTTTGGGGCTCTGTTGAAGATGTGGGTCCCCGCGGTGGGTGCTGAACCGCCCCGGGGCGTGAGGAGACAAAGGACTCCAGATCCAAGCTGATTCCTTCCCGAATTGGAAGTCGGTGCCTCCGCTGTCTTGTAGGTAAAACCATTGGGATCTCGCCCCGCCCGAGTTAGTGTGGGTCCTGTTCGAGGGGATGCCATGGAGATGCTTTCATTTAAAGACAGGGGTGCGGGAGGTAAGACAAACAACGACCCTGAGACTCAACTTTCCCGTCTGTAAAATGGGGATGAGAATGCTGCCTCCACAGGATCGCTGAGAACAATCAGTAATACACACGAGCAAGCCCATGGCCCGGTGGTTACTGTGGGATCATGGATGTATAAGTTCAGGCCACTTCTTACTCCTTTTCAGCTTTGTTGTTGGAAGATAAATTAGGAAAGAAGGAGAAAAAGGCTTTTTGAGAAGCCCATTAAAACGTGGTTGTTACGGGGGCACCTGGGTGGCTCAGTGGGTTAGGCCGCTGCCTTCGGCTCAGGTCATGATCTTGGGGTCCTGGGGTCGAGTCCCGCGTCAGGCTCTCTGCTCAGCAGGGAGCCTGCTTCCCTCTCTCTCTCTCACTCTGCCTGCCTCTCTATCTACTTGTGATCTCTCTCTGTCAAATAAATAAATAAAATCTTAAAAAGAAAAAGTGGTGGTTACGATCATGATGCTGTTTGTATCAGTGTCATTGACACTAACCCAGTGCCTGGCATGGTGCTGAGCACATACTTAGGCCAATAAATCATAGTGATTTCTGAATCTGTCTCTCCCTGTGCAGCTCTTCATGAACTCATATCAGGTACTTGGAGAAGGCAGATTCCGAGGATCTGCGTCCTTATGGCTGCTGAAGCTTCTACTCCAAATTCAAGGGCAGCAGTCCTAGGGAGACCCCAACACTTAACTCTCCTGGTGGAAATTGATGCCTGGATCAAGTGAATGCATAGATCTGAACAAAAGCATGATGTGGAATAGCTCTTGTGAGGTTTACAAACTAGTCTAAAAATAGCTATTTTGATCCCATCATGGCAGAAGAGGTTTAGCAGGTGGAATTCTATTCCTTCAGTGTCTACATGCTGTGTAGTAACTCTTGAGGTTCATCTTAAAGAAGCTTTTTTTTCCCCTGAAAAATAATTGTCTAGTTGGTGAAGAAAGTTGGTGCTTTTTTCTTCTTCAAATTTTTATTTAAATTCTAGTTGTTAACATAGTGTAGTATTGATTTCAGTAGTAGAATTTAGTGATTCATCACTTAGATACAATACCCAGTGCCCATCACAACAAGTGCCCTCTTCTTTTTTCTCTTATTCTATTTTATTTTATTTATATATTTTTATTAACATATAATGTATTATTTGTTTCAGCGGTACCCGTCTGTGGTTCATCAGTCAGCAGGTGCCCTCCTTAATACCTTTCACCCATATAGCCTATTCCCCACCCACCTCCCTCTCAACAATTCTCAGTTTGTTCTCTATCATTAAGTCTCTCATGGTTTGTTTCCCCCTCTTTTTTTCCCTTCCCCTATGCTCATCTGTTTTGTTTCTTAATTCCACATATGAGTGAAATCATATTGTATTTGTCTTTCTCTCACTGACTTATTTCATTTAGCATAATACACTGTAGCTCCATCCATGTCATTGTAAGTGGCAAGATTTCATTCTTTTTGATGGCTGAGTAATAGTCCATTATATATATATGCGCCACATCTTCTTTATCCATTCATGGACACTTGGGTTCTTTCCATAATTTGGCTATTGCTGATAATGCTGCTGTAAACATTGGGTGCCCCTTTGAATCAGTATTTTTGTAGCCTTTGGATAAATACCTCATAGTGCAGTTGCTGGATCTCAAGGTAGTTCGATTTTTAACATAACGAGGAACCTCCATACTGTTTTCCTGAGTCTCTGCACCGGTTTGCATTCCCACCAACAGTGTAAGAGGGTTCCCCTTTCTCAGCATCCTCGCCAACATCTGTTGTTTCCTGTGTTGTTAATATTAGCCATTCTGACTGGTGTGAAGTGATAGATCATTGTAGTTTTGAGTTGTATTTTCCTGATGATGAGTGGTGTTGAGCATCTTTTCATGTGTGTGTTGGCCATCTGGATGTCTTCTTTGGGAAAATGTTTATTCCTGTCTTCTGCCCATTTCTTAAGTGGATTATTTATTTTTTGGGTATTGAATTTGATAAGTTCTTTGTAGATTTTGGATACTAATCCTTTATCCAACATGTCATATGCAAATACCTTCTTCTATTCCACAGGCTGCCTTTTAGTTTTGTTGATTGTTTCCTTCACTTTAGCTTTTTATCTTGATGAAGTCCTAATAGTTCATTTTTGCTCCTGTTTCCCTTGCCTCTGGAGATGTGTCTAGTAAGAAGTTGCTATAACCAAGGTATTTCCTAATATATATATTTTTCTGTATTTCCCTAAATATTTGGATATATTTCACTGGAAATGATTATTTCTGTTTTGGTTCTATGTACCATGGACCAGTTTGACAAGGCATAGTATGGTTGTGTTAATACTGTAAGAACATAATGGTAGGAATCTTTTATCTAATTAATTGCATTGCAGAATTATGAATGTATAAATATTCTACAAATACTTAATTCAGGTATGATTAACATGCAACATACTATACATATTTAAAGTTTTTGCTTTAATAAGTTTTAATATGTATGTACTTGGAAATACAATACTACAGTCAAGATAATGAGCATATCCATCACATTAAAAAGCTTCTTCATACCCCTTTGTAGTCTCCATTAACCTCTCTCCAGTATTTCTGTCCTTGTTACTCTACCGCATTCCAGGCAACCACTGATCTTCTGTCACTATGAATTAGTTATTTTCCCTATAATTTTATGTGAATGGAATCATATTGTGTATTCTTTTTTGGTAGTCTTCTTTCCTTCAACCTAATTATTTCTAGATTTATCCATTTGTTACATATGTTAATATTTCCTTCTTTTTTGTTGCCTAATATTCTGCCTTATGGATATGCCACAATTTGTTCTATCTGTTCACCTGGTAATGAATATTAGGATTATTTTCAATTTTATATTAATTTTATTTTCAATTTTATAAAATAAAGCTGCTATGAATATTTGGGTATAAGCCTTTGCTTGGGCATATGTTTTCTTTCTCCAATACTGAGGTGTATTTACTTAAAGAATTTGTAAAATTAACTTTGTAGGAGCGCTAAACTGTTTTTCCAACATGGTTGCACAATGTTTCATTGTCACCAGTAGTGTATGAGAGTTCCATCCTCCAGAACTCTGTTAGGATTTGGTGTGGTCACTGTTTTTATTTTAGCCATTTTCAGGGTGTAGTGGGATTACATTTCTCTAATGACTAATGATGTTCAACATCTTTTCATTTGCTTATTTAACATTTGTATTCCTTCTTTGGTGGAGCATTTTTTCAGATCTTTTGTCCACTTATTTATTGGAGTGTCTGTTTTCTTATTGACTTTGCAAAGTTTTTTAAATTCTGGGTACAAGTCTTTTATCAGATATAAGATTTGAAAGTATTTTCTTGCAGTTAGAAGCTTGTCTTTTAATTCTCTCAACAGTGTCTTTGAAAGAACAGAAGTTTTAATTTTGAGGATGTCTAGTTTTTAATTTTTGAGTTATGGTTTTGATTTTGCTTTTGATGTCCTATCTAGGAAATCTTCATTTAACCTAAGACCACAAAAGTTTTTTCTTGTGTTTTCTTCTAGAAGTTTTAGAGTTTTAGCTCTTGTACTTTTCTTAGTAATTCACTTTGAGTTGACTTTTGCATATGGTACAATATATATATGGATCACAGTTTATGTTTGTGTATATGGATACATACTTGTCCCAGAACCATTTGTTGAAAAGACTGTCCTTTCTTCACTGAATTGCCTTTGTAGGTTTGTTGAAAACCAGTCATCTATATATGTGTGGGTATTTGTGGATTCTTCATTTTGTTCCTTTGATATACATTTCTACCTTTGTCCCAATATCACACTATATGGATTACTGTAGATTCATAATGAGTCTTGAAATAAGATAGTGCTTATTTTCCAACTTTCTTCTTTTTCAAAGTTATTTTCATAGTCTAGGCCCTTTGTATTTCCACATGACTTTTGAAAAAAGCCTGTCAATTTCTTCTAAAAAAAAGTAAGCTAGGATTTTTTAGAATTGCATCGAATCTATAGATCACCATGGGGAGAATAGACATCTTAATGATAATGAGACTTCTGAACCCTGAAGATGATATGTCCTTCCTTTACTTGGGCTTTGTTTAATTTGTCTCAGCAATGTTTTTTTTTTAAGATTTTATTTATTTATTTGACAGACAGAGATCACAAGTAGGCAGAGTAGCAGGCAGAGAAAGAGGAGGAAGCAGGCTCTCCTCTGAGCAGACAGCCCAATGTGGGGCTCTATCCCAAGACCCTGGGATCATGACCTGAGCTGAAGGCAGAGGCTTTAACCCACTGAGCCACCCAGGCACCCCTCAGCAATGTTTTATACTGTTCAGAGTATAGTCTTTACACATTTGTGGACATAGCTGTGCTACATAAATTACCTTGGTGTAGTTTATCCTTTTTTAAAGATTTTATTTATTTATTTGGCACAGACAGAGAGAGATCACAAGTAGGCAGAGAGACAGGCAGAGAAAGAGGGGAAAGCAGGCTCCCTGCTGAGCAGAGAGCCCAATGCAGGACTTGATCCCAGGACCCTGAGATCATGACCTGAGCCGAAGGCAGAGGCTTAACCCACTGAGCCACCCAGGCACCCCTAGTTTATCCTTTCTGATGCTGTTGTCAGTGGCAGTATTTTTTTAAAAATCACTTTGCCTATCCCCTCATCCCTCTCCCCTCTGGCAACTGCCAGGTTTTTTCTCTGTATTTATGGGCCTGTTTCTGCTGCTTTTGTTCGGTCATTTAAAAAAAGTATTCTACGTGTAAGTGAAATCATATGGTATTTGTCTTTCTCTGACTTATTTTGCTTAGTATAGTACTCTGTAGGTCCATCCATGTTTTGACAAATAGCAAGATCTCATTCTTTTTTATGGCCAAATAATATCCCATCGAGTGTGTGTTTGTGTGTGTGTGTTTCTGTATGCCACATTTTCTTTATCCATTCGTCTATCAATGGATACTTAGGTTGCTTTCATATCCTGGCTATTTTAAATAATGCTGCAGTAAACATAGGGATGCATATCTTTTTGAACTAGTATTTTCATTTGGGGATATAAATACCCAGTTGTGCAATTACTGGATTGTATGGTAGTTCTGTTTTTAAATTTTTGAGGAGCCTCCATACAATTTTCCACAGTGGCTGCACTAATTTACATTCTGACTAACTGCACAAAGATTTCCTTTTCTCCATATCCTTGTCAACACTTGTTATTTCTTGTCTTCTTTTAAAGATTTTATTTATTTGAGAATGAGAGAGAGAGAGCATAAGAGGGAGAAAGTCAGAGTGAGAAGCACACTCCCTGCTGAGCAGGGAGCCTGGTGCAGGACTCAATCCCGGGACTCAAGGATCATGATCTGAGCTGAAGGCAGTTGCTTAACCAACTGAGCCACCCAGGCGCCCTGTAATTGGTGATTTTTTAAAAAGATTTTTATTTATTTATTTGAGAGAAAGAGTGAGAGAGAGCACAAAAAAGCAGAAGCCAGGGGAAGGAACAGAGGGAGAGGAAGAAATAGGCTCTCCTCTGAACAGGGAGCCAAATGTGGGGGGCTTGCTGCCAGGACCCCAGAATCATGCCAGGACCCCAGGATCATGACCTGAGCTGAGGGCAGATGCTTAACCAACTGAACCACCCAGGCGCCCCTCAATGGTAATACTTTTTAAAAAGATTTTATTTATTTATATGTCAGAGAGAGAGAGAGTACAAGCAGGGGGAGTGGCAGGCAGAGGGAGAAGCAGGCTCCCCGGTGAGCAAGGAACTTGATGCAGAACTCGATCCCAGGACCCTGGGATCATGACCTGAGCTGAAGGCGGATGCTTAAGTAACTGAACCACCCAGGTGCCCTAATGGTAATATTTTAATTATACTTTTCAAGTATTATATTTTCACTGTACTGTCAGTAGCCAAATGTTGCCAGGAATCTTTTCAGTTGAAAGCACAGGTTACTTTGGGCTGAAAAAGATACTTGATGCTTAACACCTGTATTAGTCAGGGTTCTCCAGAGGAACGGAACCAATAGCATATTTATAGACAGTGATTTATTTTGAGAAATTGATTCATGAGATTGTGGAGATCTGGCAGGTCCAAAATCTGATAGGGGAGGCTGGCAGTCTGGGGACTCTGGAATGAGTTACAGTTGGAGTCTGAAGGCTGTCTGCTAGAGAAACATGAGATGGTGAAGTTGTAGATAAATTCCAAAGGCAAGTCTGGCAGAATTCCTTCTGGCTAGGGGAGATCAGTTCTTTATGCTATTCAGGCCTTCAGGTGACTGAGTGAGGACCACCCACCTTATGGCTGGCTGCTTTACTGAAAGACTACCCATTTAAATGTTTATCTCTTTCAAAAGTAGTCTTACAGGAAACAACCAGAATAATGTTTGATCAAATATTTGGTCATTGTGGCCTAGAGAAGTTGATGCATAAAATTTATCATCACAATATTCATTTGCTTAGATTTCAGTATTAGCTTTTAGATATTATTGATAAAGTACTTAAACTGGGGAGAAAGTGTTCCAGAGAAAATTCTATAGGTCATCTCCAGAAAAATAGTCACTAAAATGAAATAGATTAGTAGTGTTCAACCTTATATATGTGGTTAAAATTGAATTGTGGAGTTTTCCTTCCCTATGCCCAAATAAATCCACCTCAATGAATTCCTGGGTTCTTGAGTGGTAAGAAAAAGAGGGAGAGGATATGTATAACTCTGTGTGTGTGTGTGTGTGTGTGTGTGTGTGTGTGTGTATTGTTGCAGCTAGAGGAAAATATTCCTCTTGTGAGGAATATATGTGGTGAATTACTATAAGTTATGTCAGTCCTCAGTTCCTAGCACATGTTAGGAGACAAATCAGGATGTTTGCTGTATGCTTTTTCCCAGGTTTCCTTGGCCAGCATGGTTACCATGGTGACTGAGTGACTGCTGTGGGATTTGGTACAGCCTGAAAATCCGTTTATGATTCTTGCTTGAATCATTCAATTACTATGATAGTTGTCAAGTGTTGCTTTTATAATTCTGTCATTCCTTTTAGATTTAATTGTTGTTCAAATGTTGGGTAGAGCTTCCTACTCTCCCTTATGGCTTATTTATTTATTCACCCATTTATTTAACTACTATGACTCATAGAGTTCTATTTTGCTGAAAAGGTCACCACCTAACATTATAATTATTTATTTTGTTGGTCATGTTGTCACAGAATTGGCCAGTGTTTGCCCCTTCAGGTTGGCTTCAGTGTCCCTTCGTCACCTCCCTAGAATTCTTTGAGCATGGACTTCATTCTGTGAGCTTGAATATCTCCCAGTCTGTAGAAAGGAAGTAATGATGTCCCCTCAGAGCATTGCTTTGAGGATTTAAAGAAAAAAAGTCTGAAAATCATGACGTATAGCATGGGACATTTAGTAGACTCTCAGAATGTTAGTTTCTTATTCTAATTTTGCCTCCTTCATTCTGTCAACATAATGCCTCTGACATGAATATTCTATCATGACTACCAGATAGAATACTTGGACATGGAGCACCAAGTAGGGATGAGCCCCCAACTCCATGATGTGAGAGCTTTAGTCCCACTGCTGTGTGTGGGAGGGGGCTGTGGGATGGATCTGGGGAAGAGGCACAGCGTCACTGCACAGCTTCCAGTGAACTGAGTGGGTACGGGCAAGCTCATACTCACCCATTTCCCCTGTGTTTCATGTGTTTTCCCTTCCTCTTACTTTTCTCTCTGTTCCATGTGCTATCTATCCAGTGTTGTTAGCTTGATCCACCCATTATTAAATTTCCAATCCACCTTTTAACTCAGTTTTTTTTGTATCTTCTTAAAGATAATTGCCCAGATTTACCTTTCTTTAACAGATGTAAGGAGTAATGTTTTAATCCTGTAATTTCTTCTGCATTTATTAGTTAGAATTCTATAAAACAAACTACCTCTCAAAAACTACGTGGTTACACTCAGGTATGGTCCACACACACAGAAGGGAAGGATGAATGCTTACTTCTTTTGTACTATTTCTGCTTTTTATAAATAATGAGTTGTTTCCCTTGGATCCTCCAAAGATGAACTGTGAATTTGCTATTTGTTTTTTATTTTTTGCTTTTCTTTAAGAGTGTTGTCATGAGTTCTAGGTGCTTATACACTTGAGGTTGTAATCTACTGCAGCCATTAATATTTTTTTAAAGATTTTATTTATTTATTTGACAGAGATCACAAGTAGGCAGAGAGGCAGGCAGAGAGAGAGAGGAAGGGAAGCAGGCTCCCCGCTGAGCAGAGAGCCCGACGCGGGGCTCGATCCCAGGACCCCAGGATCATGACCTGAGCCGAAGGCAGAGGCTTTAACCCACAGAGCCACCCAGGCGCCCCGCCATTAATATTTTTGATGTTCAGTTGGTCTGTCTTAGGCCTGTGGGAGTCCCTTTGGGTTGACTTTTGTCTCTTTGATATGCTTTCTGTTATGAGCTGTTTGGTCCAGGGTCATCTGATATAATCCCTTCTCAACCCAAGAATCAGCTATTTCTTCAAGGAAGCCTGGTTCTTTTAGGGGTAAATATTTTTTTAGAGCACTCGGGCTGGGAACTAGAGATACTCATTGCTACTGGGTTGGTCACTGTTGATTGTCTTTTTTACTACCTGGAACCTGCAAATATGTATTATATATTTTATGGGAATGTACATCATCTTCTTCCATCCTGGGCTTATAGGTTCCTCTGTCACCTTATAGGTAATCATTTTTCTCAACTGGGTTTTAACCTCCCAATTTTAAAAGATATAATAATTTACAATATATGTTTATTAGTTTTTGTCCCTGTTCATTTGTAAAAGGTGGCATATTCTACACCAGTGCTCTGCAATAAAAATTTCTGCAGAAATGAAAATGTTCTATATCTGTTCTATCCAACTTGGTAGTCACTAGCTACATGTGGGTGTGTTTGCCAACTGAAATGTGGCTACTGGAACTGAAGAATTGAATTTTTAATTTCATTTTATATATCTAATTTAAATTTTTGGGCACCTGGGTGGCTCAGTTGGTTAAATGTCCGACTCTTGGTTTTGGCTCGGGTCATAATCTCAGGGTCCTGGGACCAAACCCTGGGTCCAGTGGGGACTCTGCTTCCCCCCTCTCTCTCCATCTGCCCCTCCCACTGCTCTTGCTTTTCTCTCTAAAATACATCTTAAAAAATTTTAAATACTCCTGTGTGTCTCTGACTATCATATTGGACAGAAATAGATCTATACATTTTTCTGTACCTTGCTTTTTTCACTGAACAATACAGCTATAGCACTACAGGGAGGGAGTCCTCATTGCTTTTCTTTTTTTTTTCTCATTGCTTTTCAAGCTGCATAGTACGCCAGGATATAGATGTGCCATAGCTTATTTATCCAGTCCCCTATTGGTGGACAGCTGTCTTATTTCTAGTTTTTTTGCTGTTACGAATTTTTCTTTAAGGAATGACCTTGTTTGTAACTTATACCTTTTCATTTTTTGTATTATTTCTTTAGGACAGATTCTTTTTTTTTTCCTAACTGCATATTTTATTTTATTTTTTTATTAACATATAATGTATAATTAGCCCCAGGGGTACAGGTCTGTTCATCGCCAGGTTTACACACTTCACAGTACTCACCATAGTAGGATAGATTCTTAAAAGAGAGATGACTGGTTCCAAGAGGAAATACATATGTCATTTTACTAGATAGCATCAAATCTCATCTATAGGATTTGGACCATTTTATATTACCTTCAGTGATGCATAGGAATGCTGATTTGCTCACATGCTAATTGGTGAGAAGAACTAGTTTTTTTTTTTTTAATGTCTTATCATGAGTTAGGCTGAGCAATTTTTACATGTTTAAGACACTTTTTTTTTTTTTTTGGTGAAATAGTTGTCTGTGTGTATTGTCCCTTTTTCTTTCCTGGTGTTTCTTGGGGATGTTTTGCCTTCATTTTTTTCATGACTCTGTATATTATGGATATAACCATTTGTGATGTAGGTTGTAAACATTTTTCCCAATTTGTAATTTTTCATTTTGCTTTGCTTTTTTTTATTGTTTTTTTTTGCCATGTAACTTTTATTTTTTATTTAAAGATTTTATTTATTTATTTGACAGAGAGAGAGAGAGTTAGAGAGAGAACACAAGCAAGGTGAGTGGGAGAGGAAGAAGCAGGCTTCCCGCTGAGCAGGGAGCCTGATGCAGGGCTCGATCCCAGGACACCAGGATCAAGACCTGAGCCACCCAGGTGCCCCTGCCATGTAATTTTTAAATGAAGTTAAATATATCACTTTTCCCCAAATTGCCTCTAGATTTGTAGGCATAGCTGGAAAAGTTTCCTCCACCTCCAGGTTATAGAGGAATTTCAGTGGGTGTGCTTCTGTGGGCAGGAGAGAGATGAGAGAGGTGAATCATATTAGGGTGTCAGGCATAGGAGGAACACTTAGGGGAGGTGACTGTATTGTAAGAAATCGGTGAAAATCATATTACTAAGTCAGAAGAACTAGATGGTGCAGTCAGGATCCTGGTCTTGGGCTTGTCTTTGAGAGTTCAGTCTCTCTTCTTTCTCCTGTGGATGTGTGTCCAGACCCCACACAACTGGGAGATGAGGTCTTTAGTGAAGTAGAAATTCCATGCCACCTTAGATGGATCCCTCATAGGTCTAAATGAGAGGACCACCCTCCTAGTGATAAGGAGAAACAAAATCATTTCCAAAATCTTCCACATAACTTGGCTATGGGCTAAAGAGAAAGTAAAACCTTTAGTTTGCAACCATGAGAGAATCAACACTGAAACCACACAATTGTTACCTTGTCTTTCACTCTCTTTCTGGGAATGAGGTCTCCTCAGGAGAAGTTCGTAGTCTCTTAGTGATATTCAAGATGATGGAGGTGTGTGTTACAAGTTGCCTTTTCCCAGGGAATAGCATCTCCTTGCTCAACCACCTTATTTCCTGCTTAGATGCTGGGTTTCCATCTTGACTCAGGGTCATGGTTGGGCTAAAGTTGCTTGGAATGGAGTCTATTTAAGGCCATACCTCACCATTTCTGGGTTGGACACTAATATTCACCTTGTAGCCTATGGGTATTTCTAGATCTCCAGTCTAGATATCAAGAGAGGGAAGATGTGGATGCAGATGTGGAATTGGATGGACGGACAGTGCCTGTCACACAGCAGACATCTGATTCACATTTAATAAACATGAAATGTAAGTATAAAGGCATAAGTAGGGTATAAAATGATGCATATATCCTTTCATTGTTTTTACATAAATGTTTTTATGTAAATGTTTTTCAAGGAGATTGGGATCACATCACAGTTACTGATTTTGTAATCTGCTGTGAAGAAAACATTTTCTGTTTCTAAAAATTGTATCTTGTCACTGGGAAAAAATAACCTGTAGAAAATGAAGAAAGATGCTTTTAAGTAGATGCATGTGGTCCTATAGTTGGTCATCTGTAAAATGGGCAAGTTGGCACTAACCTCAAAGACTGCTATGAGGAGAAATGAACAAACCAACAGGAAGTATCTGACATGTAATACTGTAAAACTTTGACACATATTCTGTGTTCTCTCCCCAATAGAGGAGACAACTTTACCATGAACAACTCATAGAGACCGCTGGGATTTGGAGCAGGAAAGCAAATATATATGTTACGCGTATATATCCGGTATGTGTTCTCTTTCAAAGCTTCTGAAGTAGACACACCCATTTTCTCACTTTATATGCTGTAGGAGTTCTAACAGAATCAGCAGATAGATAGATACTATTTTTAGGCATTTTTTTTTTTTTTTACTCAGCTATGTTTGGTCTTGGAGTTCCCAGCCTATGGCTAGCCCCAAACATCGTCAGGTGTCTCCTGAACCTGAAACATCTCCCCTTTTCCTAGGCCTTATTTTCAGGCTTTTATTCACACTGTTACTCATCGAGGCCTGTACATCTGGAACCTGATCTGAGCCATCCTGGTGAGAGATGACAGTGACTGCAGGGAGTTCATTCTCTTGTGTCCAGATTAATAGCCACATTCCTACATTCATTGAGGGACCCATTCTATTTTGAACTTGAGCTGATTTGTATTACATATGCTGGGCTGTATATATTTTCCTTTTCTTTTACTATTTTCATTGTACAAGAAAGGTGCTTTAGAAGTATTTTAATCCACGTACGTTGGTTGCCCTGGGTCCTGGACTGAAGTAGCTGGTGACTAAACCTCCCCCTGAATCCCGCTGGTGAAGCATCTCCCTTCTGGAAGCTGTGGGCTGAGAGTACTGGGCCATCTCATGCTCCCTCCCACATTCCCTCCACTGTAGGTTCCCTGCTTGGCTAACTGGGAGGTTAGACCCATGAACCTGCTTTCAGTTCAAGGGGCTTTATTTGGAGAGAAGAGGAAGAAGCATGCTGTGAAACTACTTTCCTCTCATGACCTTTACCAAGTCCTGGGGAGTGGAGACATCAGATTTCTCCAGTGTAAGATTTATTTGCGCAGCATGCTTGTCCTTCCCCTAGGCATCTGTAGTGTCCCTTATATTGTCATGTAGATTCAAAAATTAGTTTTGAGACCGCCTAGTATGTAATTCCCTTGGTTTAATGATGTTCCGCATTCTGAGGCCGAGCCACTTTCCTATGGGGAGGTCTAGGGATATTGACTTATTCTTATTATTTTTTCACGCTCAAAACCAAGACACTTTTATGGTAGTTAAAAATGGATACTGCTCAAAAGGAAAAAAAAAATCTTTAAATACCCTTGGAAGTCTATTTTCCATGGATAAGCACTGTGATCTTTTTTTTTTTTCCAGAAATTTTACTATGCCTGTATAATCATGCATTTTTAAGCTTAGAAATGGTATAACCATCTACTTATAGTTTTGTAAATTACTTTTTAATGATAAACACCATATCATTAAAGTGAATTCAAGCCAATCAGTATAAGCCCACGTAATAATAAAAGTGACCCTAAGATCTCCAATGATGCATTCTGACATGATAATAATGCTAAGAAAGTCAGTATTATGACTGACTCCCTTTGTTCCCCATACTGTTGTGCATGATAAACCTATACTTACTCAGTCATCACCACAGCCTATGAGGAGGAGCTACTGCTGCCTGACTTGAAGTATCAGGGAACTGAGGCGAAGTGAGGGCAGGGCTAGCAAGTCATAAGACCAAGATTTGAACAGATGCCGTGTGGCTGCTGAAACCCTACATTTAACCAGTGTGCATAGACCCTCAGTCTTACTGTTGATTACATTTAAAGGGCCATTGAAGTCATACTACATGCCATATATTCTAGGCAGATTTTGTTTTTCTTTCTTTTTTTTTATTAAGTTCGCCAACATGTAGTACATCATTAATTTTTCATGTAGTGTTCAATGATTCATTAGTTGCATAACACCCAGTACTCATCAGATCATGTGCCTTCCTTAATTAGGCAGGTTTTCTTATTTACTCATTGAGACAGCTCTGTGACAAAAGTCTGGTGAGTCCCATTTCACAGGTGTCCAAGCTCAGACTGAAAGCCTACCTAAGTTACCTCTATAGATTAGTGGAGGATGGGAATGAGGTTCCATCTCTTGCCCTCCTTAGGGGACACAGAGCAGCTTCCCTTTCAGAAGATGGGCTCCCAGGGCTGGAGAACTGATTGGATCAGCTCCTCTACTATTGTGACTCTGCAGGTACTCACTAAGCAACCCCTCTGGTTGATGAGGATAACAGAGGAGATGAAATCTCACCCTTTGTGCAAAGAGACCTGGGTATTGGGTCACGTGTGTTGGCTGATCCTCGAAGTGCTGACTTAGGCTGGGGAAGTAGCACAGATCAGACAGGTGATCCAGAGAGAAGGGAAGCAATATGAAAAGAGCTACTTTAAGCAAATGTATTTTATATTTAATTTCCTCTAATCTTAACAGCTTTAAATATACATTATTCAAATCAGGGTACTGACTTTAAGGGAGTTTAAATACATTAGGGAAACAACTTATTTTCTTAGGATCAACAGCGAACTGGTATTATTTTAAAGTTTTTCACATTTTGTCTTGAATCCTCCTGGGTTCTGAATGACTTAAACCCGAGGCATGGTCTCTATGTGTTACTTAATTTTTAGAATTGTTAACTACATAGTTTTTGTTACAATATTATTGAAATTTAAAACATTCTAAATGGAGAATATACTAAGAATTGTGTGAAAACAAGGGAGAAATCATTTGCAAACTACAGCTCATCTACTGGATTAGTGTCCATAGTTTGTGAAACACACTTAGTAATAAGAATTGGCTTATAATTTCAACAGCAAATTCATGTAAAATTATAAATGAATAGTAAACATGTCAAAATATGCCCAAATCACAAGCATTAAAAAGATGCAAGTATAAATGCTTAGATTCATATTGAGTGGAAAATATAATGTGCAAAAGATGAGAAATGTGATTCCTTTTTTGGAAAAGACCGTATGTGTGTGTGTGTATTTGTGCACACACGCACGTGTGCAGGCATCTGTTTTCATGTATCCTTCACCTACAGGGACATATTTGGAGAGGAGCACCATTCTATGACAACAGACCCCTTTGAGTCAGGCGGTAGGACTGTGGCTGATAAGAAATGCAGGACAATTTCAGTTTATAAATGTACTTTCATATGTTGTTTGAAATACAGTATTTAGGAAAAAAGTATTTTGATGAAAATCTGAAAGCAGAATATACTTATAAACAGATTCAGAAAAGCAATGCACACATGTATTCATTACTTCGGTAAAGGATTCATTTTTAAAAATTACTTAGAAAAATGATGTAGGAAAAAATAGAATTGAAAGTGTTTCTCCCCGTGCATGTGTGTGTTTATAGGTCTCTCAAGCTGTATCACCCCACATACTCACATTCACAAGTGCATCTTTATCTTCAGTTCAGACCAATGCTGGACAGCCAGTCTCAGGCCTAGACAGCCCAGAAAATGATGGTGATACAGCTGGATGGCTGCTAGTGGGTTAAAAAGTTCCATTAAACTCTGGCTGAAACTCTTAGACCAAGATCCAAACTCCCATCCCTTTCTTCCCCTTGCTGAGGCCCCAGGTTTGAAACTGTCAGAGCTGACATCCTAGATCTGGCTACCTGGTGGTGTCCATCTTCATTTTTCTTTTCTTTTCTTTTCTTCTTTTTTTTTTTTTAGAGGAAAGGAGTGCATTTAGCAAAGGGGAAGAAATATCAGATGGTTTGTTTACTAAGACACACCAATTGGCTCAGTTGGTTAAGCATCTGCCTTCGGCTCACGTCATGATCCTGGGGTCCTGGGATTGAGCCCTGCATCGGGCTCCCTGCTCAGTGGGAAGTCCGCTTCTCCCTCTACCCCTGCTTATGCTCTCTCTTTCAAATAAATAAATAAAATCTTTTTAAAAAAGTAAAAAACGGGAAAATTCATATGAATACTAAAGGAATTCCATCCACAGTTGACCCTAAATCTAGCTCATGTTCATTGACCTATTTCTTCCCTTCTCAATGTGGGTTGTGATGTCCATATTGTAGAGGTTCTCTCTGAGAGAGTAGGGCATTCACCCTCCATTGTTCCATCCTTGTAAGCCTTCCAGACCTTCTTCCACCCCCTGACATCTGTCCATGACATAGCACACAGCTGTCCAGACCCTGCCCAGAGGCCCCACCTCTCAGTCACCTCCCTCTTGCCTCAGCTGCCTCTTCACACACACTGCCAAGGCATGCTGCTGCCATCTAGTGTTTCATCATCTGCAAGCCCTGGAGTATATGTTTTCGAATCTTCTACATCCATCAGTTTTCTCAGACAGAATTAGAATCATTCTGAACGTGGATTCAAAGGCTGTATTTTAAATGAGGGTATTGTGTTTTTCTGCTCCTAGCTGACCTTTCTTTATAGAGAAATTTAATGGTGGTGGTGAGTTGGTGCCATCCTGTGACAAAAAGCTGAACTGTAGCTTGAACTTGGTAGAGCAGGAAGGTGGGAGGGAGGGGCTGTGGACCCAAACCAACCAAACAGAGCCTTCTGGAAGTCTGGGTGGAAACGGGACATTTCCAAGGTATGGTTATTAAGGACCTTTGGACAGAAAGTGTAGTTTCCCATGTTGAAGAAAAAGCTCTATGTGAGTGGAGGCAAAAGATCCTTTTACTTTATTTTATTTAAAGATTTTATTTATTTATTTGACAGAGAGAGCATGAGTGCACAAGCAAGGGGAGAGGCAGGCAGAGGGAGAGGGAGAAGCAGGATCCCCACTGAGCAAGGAGCCTGCCTTGGAACTTGATCCCAGGACCTTGGGATTATGACCTGAGCTGAAGGCAGATACTTAACCCACTGAGCCACCCAGGCACCCCTAAAAGATCCTTTTAATTTTTATTTTATTGGCTCATGAATTGATAAAAAGGTTAATGTAACAATAGAAAATGGTGACATAAGCTCAATTACATTTAAAAAACTAGAGTATGACTAAAGCAACATTTCAAATCTGTGGAAATATAATGGATGATTAAGAAGTGGTATTGAGATAGATAAGTAACCAAAAGGTTAAAAAATAAATAGGGACCCATTTCTCTATCTTGAAACAGCAGGATAGATTCCAAACGATTATGAATGAAATGTAAAAAGAAAAAATCCATACAAGTATTAGAAGAAAACATAGGTGAATTATTCTATAACCTGTGTGGAAGAAAGTTTCCTCAATATAAATCAATATCCAGGAGCATTAAAGAAAAAGATTGATATATTTGACAATATAAAAATAACAATGACAACTCTGCATGGCAAAAACATGCTGCCTAGCCATTTAAGGACACTGGAAGAAACATTAGCGGCTAACATCTTTAACAAAGCATTGATATCCCTCCTATGTAAATGCTTATCAATATAGAGGCATGGAAAAACAGTGCTATCAAAGACACAAAAGAAATTAACAGTTAACAGAAAACAAGTTGTTTTTAAACATATGAAAAATTGTCTTTAAATATATGAAAAGTTTCCAGCTTGCTTTAATTAAGAGAGATACAATTAAAACTACACTAAGATATTGTTTCTTAACTGCTAGATTGGCAAAGATCCAAATATTTGTCAATATACTCGGTTGGTGAGAATGTGGAAAAATATGTCCTTTCACTCCCTGCTCACGGAGGTGCAAAATGGTATAATTGCTGGAGTAGGCTTAATAGTGGTCCCCAGAGATACTAGGTCCTAATCCCTGGCACCTATAAATATTGCTTATATGGAAAAGGTTCTTTGCAGATGTGATTAAGTTGATGCTTTTAGGTATAATAATATATATATATATATATATATATATATATATATATATATATATAGCTGTTCACTGTGGCACTATCTGAATAGCAAGAGAATGGGAACAACCTAATGGTGGAGTTATTCTGGATTATCAAAATGGGCCCTAAATGCAAACCCAAGTGTCTTCATAAGAGAGACAGAGGGAGAGTTGACATAGACAGAAGAAGGGCAGTGTGACCAAGGATATAGAGACTGGAGTCATGAAGCCACAGCCTGAGACTGTTGGTAGATATCGAAAGCTGAAAGAGGCAGGGAAGCTTCCCTAGAGTCTCCAGGAGTAAAGCACTACTAATACCTTGACTTCGGCCCCATAAAACTAATTTTGGACTTTTAGCCTCCAGAACTGTGAGATAATATTTCCATTTAATGACACTGAGTATGTGGTAATTTTTTGTAGTAACCATAGGGAACTAATCATTACAGTGGGGAAATTGAAAATATCTTGCAATTTTATATATGACCTTACTTTTTGACTCAGAAATCCTATTTCCAGAACTGTCCTAAAGATATACTGGCAATGACACAAAAAGATTTTTGATAGAGGTATAAGAATAAATATAGATACAGATACTCACTCTGGTACTATTTGAATAGCAGAAGAATGGGAATAACTTTATTCATCAGTTGTGTAATGGATGAATAAACTATCACACAGTCACACAAGGTGTACACGAAGTGTGGTGTAAAAAGACTGATGAAAATCTCCACATAGGACTGTGGAGGGATCTCCAGAATATAATGTTAAATGAAAAATTCAGTGTATACAAAGTTATAAATTGCATGGTACTTTTTATCTAGGAAAGGGGAAATGCAAATATAAAAATGTTTTACTTTTATTAAAAGTAAAAGGACTTCTCTTTTGGGGACCAGAAGGAGTAGATATACTCTCCCTGTTACTCCTAGATGCAGCTGAAATCTCTGGGTATTACATGGGCAACGAATACAAGACTCTGAAAGGTGGAGAGGAAAAAGACAGACTGTCTTGGGACTTTGGAATCCAAGTAATGATACACGGTGAATTTTCTTGGTTGTATTTTGCCTTGTATATGCCAGACTGAGTGCTGGAGGAATAGGGAACTAAAAAATGCCAATAGGAAAAGACAAGAAGAGCCCCCAGAGAATCTTTTCTCTGGACAAAGAACCAGAAAGGGGGGAATCTAACAAGAAAGATAGTTTTTAGACAACTGCCCAAACACCACAGAATGAAGCATAGCTCCACCTCCACCATGCCAGTGAAGGCTGAGTGTGGAGCATGGACTCCATGCCCACACAATTGTAATTAGGCACCCATCCTTACCCTTGGGGGATATGAGAGAAGACTGCATGTAGAACAGTGACTTTCATTCCAGCCTGGGGGAAATGAGCACCCCTCCTCATGGTGTCAGTGGAGACCATGCGGGAGCCTACCTTCTACCCACATTCAGTGGTAATGAGGTACCTTCTCCTCCTCTCTTAGAAGTTTCATGACCATCCAGTGAGGAGAAGGCCTCCTCCCCTCCACAGTGTCAGTGGAGATCACACGGAAGGCACCTCATCTGCCTTCTAAACTCCCCACCTGCCAGGGTGGTGTCAGTGGAGGCCTGGTGGGGAGTGAAATCATACTTCTGCCAAACAGAAATAAGGCATCCCTTCCCTTCCACTCCCATGCACAACCACCTACCCCATGTCAGTGGAGGCTGAGAGGCGGAACCTGGACTTTTATCTTTTTGCCGTCTGTCTCTGGTTAGGAACACATGCTTGGAGTTGCAAATATCCATGAAGAGAGGATAGCAACACCTCATAGCAAGTTTGTGGTGAAGAACTAAATCTAGTCAACAACATGAAGAACCTTTCCCTAGGGCCTGCTTTAACTAAATTCTTCATAAATATTAGTTGTCTGTACCCCCCAAATCCGGTAACTCCTGTATCTCCTTTATCTGCCGCCTCAGATAGGGCCCTGAACCTGGACACAGGTCAGAATCACCTTGGAATCCTTTTCTAAACCCTCATCTGAAACTCTCTGGTTGGGAGAAATGGGACTTCCATCTTAAAGGCCGTTTAAGTTATTCACCTGTCGTAACATGGGTCTTAGGAAACAGATATGCCCGTTTGACGTAACGTTATATGTGACACTCTATTTCCCCTTCATTCCTCCAATACCAGCTTATGCCTTTATCGCTAATATGGTTGCTCATTTCCCTGGACTTGCTCCATTGGAGGGGTGATCATAGGCAGCTAGTGGTGGTGGTCTGAAGAGTGAAGGTGGTTTGCCTTTGGTGAAAGGGGACCTAGTGTTGTCTTAGGCACTTAGTTACTCCAGTAAAACACAGTGATTGCTGGATCTGTCTCTCCCTGTATAGCTCTTCATGGTGGGTGGCCCAGCTCATATCAGGTGCCTGAAGGAGGCAGGTTCTGAGGATCTGTGTCCGGATGGCTTCTACTCCAGCAGTCCTCAGGAGAGCCCATCACCTTACATCCCCGGTGGAATATGGTACCTGGCTGAGGAGAGTGCATATATCTGAAAAAAGCGTGTTGTGGAACAGCTCCTTTGAGGTTCACAAACTAGCCTAAAAGTAGAGAAGCTGCTTTGATCTCATCATGGGAGAAGAGGTTTAGCAGGTGGAATTTTATTTCATCAGCAGCTATAGCCTGTGTAGTAAGCCCTTGAGGCCCATCTTAGAGAGACCTTTTTTTTTTTTTCCTGAAAAACAATGAATCATCCAGTTTAGGAAGAAACTTACTTGGTCTTAAACAGACATTTAATATACATTAACATAAATATACCTAAATTTTTCTCACTATGTAAATAATCAGCAATGTTTTTCAGATGGGTATGGAAATGCCATAGTAATATGACATTGTAACAGATTCTTCTCTGGTGCCCATGATTTTTTCCTATTATATAATGAAATTTTTTAAAGAGCCAGAAAACTTCCAAGTGTTAGTTAAAGATATCAGTGACAAGAAATTATTCTTATTACTGTTATTATATTATTATTATTATTATTATTTTAAAGATTTTATCCATTTGTTTCAGAGAGAGAGAGAGAGAGCAAGGGGAGTAGCAGAGGGAGAGGGACAAGCTGACTCCTCACTGAGTGCAGAGCCCAACGTGGAACTTGATCCAAGAACCCCAAGACCAGGACCCCAGCTGAAACCAAGAGGCAGACTCAACCAACTGAGCCACCCAGGTACCCCTAGAATTTAACATTAAAAAGATAATTATTACCCTAGCATTTGCCCTCTTATAATGATACTCAGCTACCTTCCCTAAAATAACCAGTTACACTTAAATATCATTATGATTATTTTCCTAGAATAGAATATTTTTATTTCCATACTTTAGAAGGATATGGACATCAACTTTCCCTAAGTATTTGGATATATTTCACTAAAATGGTTATTTCTATTTTGGTTATATGTCACATGGACAAATTTGGTAAGACAGTGTGTGAATCTGCTAATGTTATAAGAACACAGTTGTGGAAATCTTTTCCCTGATTTATTTAATTGCATCAGAGAATTTGAATATATAAATATATGTAAAGTACTTTATTGATGTATGATTGACATACATCTGCATATTTAAAGTATATGCTTTGGTAAGCTTTGATACATGTATGTACCTGTGAATCTAATACTAATAACAGTCAAGATAATGAACATATACATCACCTTAAAAACATTCTTTGTGCCCCTTGGTAATGCCCCCATCTACCTCTCTCCAGCCTCTTTCTCTCCACATCACCCTACCCCGTTCCCAGGCAACTACTGATCTTCTATCAGTATGGGTTAGATTTCTTTTCTTACAGTTGTATGTGAATAGAATATACAGCGTGTATTTTTTGTGTCTTGTTTCCTACAACCTAATTGTTTCTAGATTTATCCATTTGGTGCATGTATGGATAGTTCCTTCTTTTTTTACGATTGACTAATATTCCATTGTATGGATATATCACAATTTGTTCTGTCCATTTACCTGGTCATGAATATTTTGGGTTGTTTCCAATTTGGGGCTCTCTGTGTTGGTGGTATAGTGGTGAGCATAGCTGCCTTCCATTTTGGGGCTCTTATAAATAAAGCTGCTATGAATATTTGTATATGAGTCTTCATTTGGACATAACGTTTTCTTTCTCTAGGGTAAATACTTACGAGTACAATAGCTGGGACATATAGTAGTTGTAAGATTGATATTTTAAGAAACTGGCAAACTGTTTTCCAAAGTGTTGGCACCATTTCTCATTGCCATTAGCAGTGTATGAGAGTTCCATCCTCCACAACCCTGCCAGGACTTGGTATGGTCAGTTTTTTTAATGTTGGCTATTCTTAGAAGGGTATAGTGGTATGCTGTAGTTTTTATTTATATTTCCCTAATGGATTTGAATATTTGAGAAAAGTTTAGCATCTTTTCAAGTGCTTTTTTAGCATTTATGTATCTTTTTAAAAAAATATTTTATTTATTTATTTGACAGACAGAGATCACAAGTAGGCAGAGAGGCAGGCAGACAGAGAGAGAGAGGAGGAATCAGGCTCCCTGTGGAGCAGATAGCCCGATGCAGGACTCGATCCCAGGACCCTGAGATCATGACCAGAGCCGAAGGCAGAGGCTTAACCCACTGAGCGAACCAGGCGCCCAAACATTTATGTATCTTTTTTAATGGAGTGTCTATTCAAATTTTTTTTGCCCATTTATTTGTTAGAGTAACTGTTTTCTTGTTAATGACTTTTTTTTTTAAGATTTTATTTATTTATTTGACAGAGAGAGAGAGATCACAAGTAGGCAGAGAGGCAGGTAGAGAGACAGGAGGAAGTAGGCTCCCCGCTCAGCAGAGAGCCCCATGCGGGGCTCGATCCCAGGACCCTGAGATTATGATCTGAGCTGAAGGCAGAGGCTTAACCCACTGAGCCACCCAGGCGCCCCTTGTTAATGACCTTTGTGAGAAATTCTGTATTCTTGATACAAGTCCTTTATCAGAGTTCTGATTTACAAATATTTTCTCCTGGTCAGCGGCTTGTCTTTTAATTCTCTCAATAGTGTCTTTGGAAGTGCAGAAATTTTTAACTTTGGGGAAGTCCAGTTTATTGATTTGTTCACTTACTAATTATAGTTTTGATTTTGCATCTGTGAAATCTTCACCTAACCCAAGGTCATAAGGATTTTTTTTCCTTTCTTTTTTTAAATTAAGATTTTATTCATTTATTTGTCAGAGAGACAGTGAGAGAGGAAACACAAGCAGGGGTAGTGGGAGAGGGAGAAGCAGGCTTCCCGCTGAGCAGAGAGCCTGAAGCGGTGCTCAATTCCAGGACCCTGGGATCATGACCTGAGCTGAAGGCAGACAATGACTGAGCCACCCAGGTGTCCAAACGACACTATCTTTTACTTGCAATTTACACATATATTTTCACTAAACTGTCAGAAGCCAAAATGTTGAAAAATAGCCATCGAGGAATCTTTTTGATTAAAAGCTCAGGCTACTTCCTCTGCAGTTGAAAAAGTACTTGATGCATAATATGCATTTGTTTGTATTTTTATATCAGCTTTTAGAGGTTATTGGCAATGTATTGAAACTAGGGAGAAAAATGTCCCAAAGACAAGTCTACAGTTCATCTGAAAAAAATAGTTTAGTAGTTTTCAAGTTTGTATGTGTATTTAGAATCGAATCCATTGAATTGTAGTGTTTTTCTTTTTTACTCCCCAGATATTCCATTATAATGAATTCTTGGGATCTCGAGTGGGGAAAGAAGAAGAAGAAGCATATGTGAATGTGGGTACATATGTATGCACATATGTATATATTACTAAAGCTGCTGGGAATATATTGTCAGGAATACTTGAGGGGTGAATTACTGTGTGTTATGTCAGTCCAGCCCAATTCCTAGCACATGTTAGGAACCAAATCAGGGTGGTTGCTGTTTGTTTTTTTCCTAGCTTTCCCTGGCCAGTATGTTTACCATGGTGACTTAGTGACTGCTGTGGGATTTGATGCAGACTCAGATTTGTTGCCTGAATCATTTGTTACTATGATAGTTATCAAGTGTTGCTTTCCTTTTTTTTTCACAAACTAAATGTTATTAATTCCATACCTTATGTAAAACTTCTTTTTAATCATTTCATTTTATTTTTTTATCTGATAAGCATACTCTTTAATCTCCATCTCCTATTTCCTACACCCCCCACCCACATTGCCTCTGGTAACATTAGATTGTTCTTTATACCTACAAGTGTATGTCTTGGTTTGTTTCTCTCACTTTTTTCTTCATTTGCTCATTTGTTTCCTTTTTTAAAAAGATTTTATTTATTCATTTGAGAGAGAGACAGAGAGAGCACAAGCAGAGGGAGAGTCAGAGGGAGAGGGAGAAGCAGACTCCCCACTGAGCTGGGAGCCTGATGTGGGGCTCAATCCCAGTACCTGGCAAACATAACCTGAGCCAAAGAGAGATGCTTAACCATCTGAGCCACCCAGATGCCCCTCTTTTGTCTCTTAAACTCCACATATCAGGGCGCCTGGGTGGCTCAGGGGGTTAAAGCCTCTGCGTTCGGCTCAGGTCATGATCCCAGGACTCTGGGATCGAGCCCCGCATCAGGCTCTCTGTTCAGCAGGGAGCCTGCTTCCTCCTCTCTCTCTGCCTGCCTCTCTGTCTACTTGTGATCTCTATCTGTCAAATAAATAAATAAATTCTTTAAAAAAAACCCTCCACATATCAGTGAAATCCTATGGTATTTGTCTTTCTCTGACTCATTTTGCTCAGCGTTATACTCTGTAGTTATATCCATGTGGCAACTGGCAAGATTTCATTCCTTCTTATGGCTGAATAATATTCATTGTGTATGTATGTATATATTGCATCTTCTTTATCTATTCATATGTTGATGGACACTTGGGCTGCTTCCCTAGTTTGGTTATTGTGAATAGTGCTACAATAAACATAGGGGGTACATGTATTCCTTTGAATTAGTGGGGTTTTTTGTTTTGTTTTGTTTTGTTTTACTTTTTAAGTAAGCTCCACACCCAACATGGGGCTTGAACTCACAATCCTGAGATCAAGAGTCAGATAACCTACTGACTAAGCCAGCCACATACCCCTGTTTTTGTATTTTTTGGGGGAAATAGCCAATAGTGTGATTCCTAGATTGTAGGGTAGTTCTATTCTTAATTTTTTGAGGAAGCTTCATTCTGTTTTCCATAGTGGCTATACCAGTTTGCACTCCCACCAATAGTGCAGGAAGTTTCCCTTTTCTCCACATCCTCACCAATACCTGTTTCTTCTGTTTTTGATTTTAGGCATTGTGACAGGTGTGAGGTGATAGCTCATTGTAGTTTTGATTTGCATTTCCCTGATGATGAGTGATGTTGAGCATCTTTTCATGTGTCCGTTGGCTATCTGGATGTCTTCTTTGGAGAAATGTCTAGTCATGTCTTCTGCCTATTTTTTAATTGGGTTATTTGTATTTTGGGTCTTAAGTTTTTTTTTTTCCATTTTATTTATTTTTTCAGCGTAACAGTATTCATTGTTTTTGCACAACACCCAGTGCTCCATGCAAAATGTGCCCTCCCCATTATCCACCACCTGTTCCCCCAACCTCCCACCCCTGACCCTTCAAAACCCTCAGGTTGTTTTTCAGAGTCCATAGTCTCTTATGGTTCGCCTCCCCTTCCAATTTTTTTTAAAATAAACATATAATGTATTTTTATCCCCAGGGGTACAGGTCTGTGAATCGCCAGGTTTACACACTTCACAGCACTCACGATAGCACATACCCTCCCCAATGTCCATAGCCCCCTCTCCCAATCCCACCTTGCCCCAGCAACCCCCAGTTTGTTTTGTGAGATTAAGAGTCATTTATGGTTTGTCTCCCTCCCAAACCCATCTTGTTTCATTTATTGTTCTCCTATCCCCCTAACCCCCCATGTTGCTTCTCCATGTCCTCATATCAGGGAGATCATATAATAGTTGTCTTTTTCCGATTGACTTATTTCACTAAGCATGATACGCTCTAGTTCCATCCACGTCGTCGCAAATGGCAAGATTTCATTTCTTTTGATGGCTGCATAATATTCCATTGTGTATATATACCACATCTTCTTTATCCATTCATCTGTTGATGGACATCTAGGTTCTTTCCATAGTTTGGCTATTGTAGACATGGCTGCTATAAACATTCGGGTACATGTGCCCCTTTGGATCACTATGTTTGTATCTTTAGGGTAAATACCCAGTAGTGCAATTGCTGGGTCATAGGGTAGTTCTATTTTCAACATTTTGAGGAACCTCCATGCTGTTTTCCAGAGTGGTTGCACCAGCTTGCATTCCCACCAACAGTGGAGGAGGGTTCCCCTTTCTCCACATCTTCGCCAGCATCTGTCATTTCCTGACTTGTTAATTTTAGCCATTCTGACTGGTGTGAGGTGATAGTTCATTGTGGTTTTGATTTGTATTTCCCTGATGCCGAGTGACGTGGAGCACTTTTTCATGTGTCTGTTGGCCATCTGGATGTCTTCTTTGCAGAAATGTCTGTTCATGTCCTCTGCCCATTTCTTGATTAGATTGTTTGTTCTTTGGGTGTTGAGTTTGCTAAGTTCCTTATAGATTTTGGATACTAGCCCTTTGTCTGATATGTCGTTTGCAAATATCTTCTCCCATTCTGTCAGTTGTCTTTTGGTTTTGTTAACTGTTTCTTTTGCTGTGCAAAAGCTTTTGATCTTGATGAAATCCCAATAGTTCATTTTTGCCCTTGCTTCCCTTGCCTTTGCCGTTGTTCCTAGGAAGATGTTGCTACGGCTGAGGTCGAAGAGGTTGCTGCCTGCATTCTCCTCAAGGATTTTGATGGATTCCTTTCTCAAATTGAGGTCCTTCATCCATTTGGAGTCTATTTTCGTGTGTGGTGTAAGGAAGTGGTCCAATTTCATTTTTCTGCATGTGGCTGTCCAATTTTCCCAGCACCATTTATTGAAGAGGCTGTCTTTTTTCCATTGGACATTCTTTCCTGCTTTGTCGAAGATTAGTTGACCATAGAGTTGAGGGTCGATTTCTGGGCTCTCTATTCTGTTCCACTGATCTATGTGTCTGTTTTTGTGCCAGTACCATGCTGTCTTGATGATGACAGCTTTGTAATAGAGCTTGAAGTCCGGAATTGTGATGCCACCAACTTTGGCTTTCTTTTTCAATATTCCTTTGGCTATTCGAGGTCTTTTCTGGTTCCATATAAATTTTAGGATTATTTGTTCCATTTCTTTGAAAAAAATGGATGGAATTTTGATAGGGATTGCATTAAATGTGTAGATTGCTTTAGGTAGCATAGACATTTTCACAATATTTATTCTTCCAATCCAGGAGCATGGAACATTTTTCCATTTTTTTGTGTCTTCCTCAATTTCTTTCATGAGTACTTTATAATTTTCTGTGTATAGATTCTTAGCCTCTTTGGTTAGGTTTATTCCTAGGTATCTTATAGTTTTGGGTACAATCGTAAATGGGATTGACTCCTTAATTTCTCTTTCTTCTGTCTTGTTGTTGGTGTACAGAAATGCAACTGATTTCTGTGCATTGATTTTATATCCTGACACTTTACTGAATTCCTGTACAAGTTCTAGCAGTTTTGGAGTGGAGTCTTTTGGGTTTTCCACATATAGTATCATATCATCTGCGAAGAGTGATAGTTTTACTTCTTCTTTACCAATTTGGATGCCTTTAATTTCTTTTTGTTGTCTGATTGCTGAGGCTAGGACTTCTAGTACTATGTTGAATAGCAGTGGTGATAATGGACATCCCTGCCGTGTTCCTGACCTTAGCATAAAAGCTTTCAGTTTTTCTCCATTGAGAATGATATTTGCGGTGGGTTTTTCATAGATGGCTTTGATAATATTGAGGTATGTGCCCTCTATCCCTACACTTTGAAGAGTTTTATTCAGGAAGGGATGCTGTACTTTGTCAAATGCTTTTTCAGCATCTATTGAGAGTATCATATGGTTCTTGTTCTTTCTTTTATTAATGAGTTCTATCACATTGATTGATTTGCGGATGTTGAACCAACCCTGCAGCCCTGGAATAAATCCCACTTGATCGTGGTGAATAATCCTTTTAATGTACTGTTGAATCCTATTGGCTAGTATTTTGGCGAGAATTTTTGCGTCTGTGTTCATCAAGGATATTGGTCTGTAGTTCTCTTTTTTGGCGGGATCCTTGTCTGGTTTTGGGATCAAGGTGATGCTGGCCTCATAAAATGAGTTTGGAAGTTTTCCTTCCATTTCTATTTTTTGGAACAGTTTCAGGAGAATAGGAATTAGTTCTTCTTTAAATGTTTGGTAGAATTCCCCTGGGAAGCTGTCTGGCCCTGGGCTTTTGTTTGTTTGGAGATTTTTGATGACTGTTTCAATCTCCTTACTGGTTATGGGCCTGTTCAGGTTTTCTATTTCTTCCTGGTTCAGTTGTGGTAGTTTATATGTCTCTAGGAATGCATCCATTTCTTCCAGATTGTCAAATTTGTTGGCGTAGAGTTGCTCGTAGTATGTTCTTATAATTGTCTGTATTTCTTTGGTGTTAGTTGTGATCTCTCCTCTTTCATTCATGATTTTATTTGGGTCCTTTCTCTTTTCTTTTTGATGAGTCTGGCCAGGGGTTTATCAATCTTATTGATTCTTTCAAAGAACCAGCTCCTAGTTTCATTGATTTTTTCTATTGTTTTTTTGGTTTCTATTTCATTGATTTCTGCTCTGATCTTTATGATTTCTCTTCTCCTGCTGGGTTTAGGGTTTCTTTGTTGTTCTTTCTCCAGCTCCTTTACGTGTGTAGGGTTAGGTTGTGTACTTGAGACCTTTCTTGTTTCTTGAGAAAGGCTTGTACCGCTATATATTTTCCTCTCAGGACTGCCTTTGCTATGTCCCACAGATTTTGAACTGTTGTGTTTTCATTATCATTTGTTTCCATGAATTTTTTCAATTCTTCTTCAATTTCCTGGTTGACCCATTCATTCTTTAGAAGGATGCTGTTTAGTCTCCATGTATTTGGGTTCTTTCCAGCTTTCCTCTTGTGATTGAGTTCTAGCTTCAGAGCATTGTGGTCTGAAAATATGCAGGGAATGATCCTAATCTTTTGATACCGGTTGAGACCTGATTTGTGACCCAGGATGTGATCTATTCTGGAGAAGGTTCCATGTGCACTAGAGAAGAATGTGTATTCTGTTGCTTTGGGATGAAATGTTCTGAATATATCTGTGATGTCCATCTGGTCCAGTGTGTCATTTAAGGCCTTTATTTCCTTGTTGATCTTTTCCTTGGATGATCTGTCCATTTCAGTGAGGGGAGTGTTAAAGTCCCCTACTATTATTGTGTTATTATTGATGTGTTTCTTTGATTTTGTTATTAATTGGTTGATATAGTTGGCTGCTCCCACGTTAGGGGCATAGATATTTAAAATTGTTAGATCTTCTTGTTGGACAGACCCTTTGAGTAGGATATAGTGTCCTTCCTCTTCTCTTATTATAGTCTTTGGCTTGAAGTCTAACAGATCTGATATAAGGATTGCCACCCCAGCTTTCTTCTGATGCCCATTAGCATGGTAAATTGTTTTCCACCCCCTCACTTTAAATCTGGAGGTGTCTTCACGTCTAAAATGAGTTTCTTGTAGGCAACATACTGATGGGTTTTGTTTTTTTATCCATTCTGATACCCTGTGTCTTTTGATTGGGGCATTTAGCCCATTAACATTCAGGGTAACTATTGAGAGATATGAATTTAGTGCCATTATTAGTCTGTAAGGTGACTGTTACTGTATATTGTCTCTGTACCTTTCTGATCTACTACTTTTAGGCTCTCTCTTTGCTTAGAGGACCCCTTTCAATATTTCCTGGAGAGCTGGTTTGGTGTTTGCAAATTCTTTCAGTTTTTGTTTGTCCTGGAAGCTTTTTATCTCTCCTTCTATTTTCAATGATAGCCTAGCTGGATAGAGTATTCTTGGCTGCATGTTTTTCTTGTTGAGTACTCTGAATATATCATGCCAGCTCTTCCTGGCCTGCCAGGTCTCTGTGGATAAGTCTGCTGCCAATCTAATATTTTTACCATTGTATGTTACAGACTTCTTTTCTCGGGCTGCTTTCAGGATTTTCTCTTTGTCACTAAGACTTGTAAATTTTACTATTAGGTGACGGGGTGTGGACCTATTCTTGTTGACTTTGAGGGGGGTTCTCTGCATCTCCTGGATTTTGATGCTTGTTCCCTTTGCCATATTAGGGAAATTCTCTCCAATGATTCTCTCCAATAGAACTTCTGCTCCGCTCTCTGTTTCTTCTTCTTCTGGAATCCCAATTATTTTAATGTTGTTTCGTCTTATGGTGTCACTTATCTCTCGAATTCTCCCCTCATGGTCCAGTAGCTGTCTGTCCCTCTTTTGTTCGGCTTCTTTATTCTCTGTCATTTGGTCTTCTATATCACTAATTCTTTCTTCTGCCTCATTTATCCTAGCAGTGAGAGCCTCCATTTTTGATTGCACCTCATTAATAGCTTTTTTGATTTCAACTTGGTTAGATTTTAGTTCTTTAATTTCTCCAGAAAGGGCTTTAATATCTCCAGAGAGGGTTTCTCTAATATCTTCCATGCCTTTTTCAAGCCCGGCTAGAATGTTCAGAATCGTCATTCTGAACTCTTGATCTGACATATTACCAATGTCTGTGTTGATTAGGTCCCTAGCCTTCGGTACTGTCTCTTGTTCTTTTGTTTGTGGTGATTTTTTCTGCCTTGTCATTTTGTCCAGATAAGAAGATATGAAGGAGCAAATAAAATACTAAAAGGGTGGCAAAGACCCCAGAAAAATGCGCTGTAACCAAATCAGAAGAGACCCCTAATTGTGGGGGGGAGAAAGGGGATAAAAACAGGTTCGGCAAAGCATTTTTTTTTCCTCACCAGCATGCCTGGAATGACATCCTGCAGGTCCCTGACTTCTGTCAAGCTGGTAGCTGGCAGGTCTTGTCATTTGCCATTTCCTGACACTCTTTGTTGTCCTTTATGCTGAGGTCTAAGATGTAGAGGTCAGGGACTGCCTGAAAAACAACTTGAACAAGAATTCACTCTGAGGTCTTCTGATAGTCTTGTTACCCTTACGAAGGATATGTGCATCATATTCGCTCTTTTCCTTGTAGGTGTGTGTCCTTAGGCAACCCATTCCATCTCTCTTTGGTCCCAGATTTCCAGGCTTTTTCGGCCCTCGTTTTCCAGTCCTCAGCCCAGGAAACCGCAACCACTTACACCCCCCAGAGCTTCCCAGCGGCGCCGGCTCACCGGATGTGCTAGCAGCACTTCCGCCCCTAGGGGCACGCGCTCAGGGGACGCTCTGCGCAGGCGCTGCGAGGCTCGTAGCCCGGCCCAACCTCTGGGTCTTAAGTTTTATATGTTCTTTAATATTTTGGACACTAACCCTTTATCAGAGATGTCATTTGCAAATATCTTCTCCCATTCCATTGGTTGCCTTTTAGTTTTGCTGATTGTTTCCTTCATTGTGCAGAAGTTTTTTATTCTGATGTAGTCCTGATAGTTTATTTTTACTTTTGTTTCCCTTGACTCAGGAGACATATCTAGAAAGAAATTGCTATAGCTGATATCAAAGAAGTTACTGCTTGTGTTTTAGGATTTTTATGGTGTCAGGTCTCACATTTAGGTCTTTAATCCATTTTAAATTAATTTTTGTGTATGGTGTAAGAAAGTGGTCTAGTTTCATTGTTTTGGATGTTGCTGTCCAGTTTTCCCAACACTATTTATTGAAGAGTCTATCTTTTTCCCATTGGATATTTTTTCCTGCTTTGTTGAAGATTGACCATATAATTGTGGGTTTATTTCTGGGATTTGTATTCTATTCCTTTGATCTGTGTATCTATTCTTGTGCCAGTACCATACCGTGTTTTTTTCTTTTTTCTTTGTAAGTAGACTCCATACCCAACATGGGGCTTGAACTCATGACCCTGAGATCAAGAGTCCCACACTCTTTTGATGGAGCCAGCTAGGTGCTCCTCAGTACCATACTGTCTTGATTAGGATAGTTTCATACTATAGCTTGAGATCTGGAATTGTGATGCCTCCAGCTTTGCTTTTCTTTTTCAAGATTGTTTTGGCTATTTGGGATCTTTTGTGGTTTGATACAAATTTTAGGATTATTTGTTGTAGTTCTGTTGGTATTTTGCTGTTGGTATTTTGATAGGGATTGCATTAAATGTGTACATTGCTTGGGGTAATATAAACATTTTAACAATATTTATTCTTCCAATCCATGAACGTAGAATGTCTTTCCATTTCTTTGTGTCATCATCAATTTCTTTCACCAATGTTTTATAGTTTTCAGAGTATAGATCCTTTACCTCTTTGGTTAGGTTTATTTCTGAGTATCTTCCTGTTTTGGGTGTAATTGTAGATGGAATTGTTTTCTTAATTTCTCTTTCTGCTGCTTTGTTTTTGGTGCATAGAAATGAAACAGATTTCTGTACACTGATTTTGTGTCCAGTGACTTTACTGAATTCATTTTTCAGTTCTAGCAGTTTTTTGGTGGAGTCTTTAGGGTTTTCTATATATAATATCATATCATCTGCAAATGGTGAAAGTTTTACTACCTTCTTGCCTTTGGATGCCTTTTATTTCTTTTTGTTGTCTGATTGCTGTGGCTAGGACTTCCAGTACTATGTTAAATAACAGTGGTGAGAGTGGACATCCTGGTCTTGTTCCTGAACTTAGGGGAAAAGCTCTCAGTTTTTCCCATTATATATGATGTTAGCTTTGGGTTTTTCATAGATGGCCTTTACTATGTTGAGGTATGTTTCCTGTAAACTGACTTTGTTGAAGGTTTTTAACATGAATAATACTATATTTTGCCAAATGCTTCTTCTGCATCTGTTGAAATGATCTTATCCTTTCTCTTATTGATATGATGTATCACGTTGATTGATTTATGAATATTGAACCAGCCTTGCAACCCAGGAATAAATCCCACTTGATTGTGGTAAGTGATTTTTTGAGATGTATTTTTGGGTTTGGTTTGCTAGTATGTGGTTGAGATTTTTACGTCTATTTTTGTCAGAGATACTGGCCTGTAGTCTTTTTTGTTGCTTTATCTGGTTTCTGATAATGCTTGCCTCATAGAATGAGTTTGGAAGTTTTCCTTCCTTTTTAATGTTTCGGAATAGTTTGAGAAGAATGGATATTAACTCTTCTTTAAATGTTCAGCAGAATTCGCCTGTGAAGCTGTCTGGTCCTGAAGTTTGGTTTTTGGGAGTTTCCTGATTAGTGATTCAATTTTTCTGTTCAAATTTTCTATTTCTTCCTGCTTCACTTTTGGTAGTTTATATATTTCAATGAATTTATCCATTTCTTCAAAGTTGTCCAATTTGTTGGCATATAGGTTTTCATAATATTATGTTATAGTTTATATTTTTGTGTTGTTGTTTTTTTTTTAATTTTATTTATTTGAGAGAGAGAGAGATCACAAGTAAGCAGAGAGGCAGGCAGAGAGAGAGGGGGAAGCAGGCTCCCTACCTGGCAGAGAGCCTGATGCAGGGCTCCATCCCAGGACCCTGAGATCATGACCTGGGCCGAAAGTAGAGGCTTAACCCACTGAGCCACCCAGGAGCCCCATTGGTTGTTATTTTTCCTCTTTCATTAGTAATTTTGTTTGAGTCATCTCTTTTTTTTTTTTCCCTTTTTATTAATTTTTTCAGCGTAACAGTATTCATTCTTTTTGCACAACACCCAGTGCTCCATGCAAAACGTGCCCTCCCCATCACCCACCACCTGCTCCCCCAACCTCCAGAAGAATAAATTTTGTTTGAGTCATCTCTCTTTTTTAAATGACCCTTGCTGTAGGTTTATCAATTTTGTTGATCTTTTCAAAGAACCAGCTCCTGGTTTCATCAATCTGCTCTGTTGTTTTCTTTTTAAATTTCTATATCATTTATTTCTGCTTTGATCTGTTGTTTCCATCCTTTTGCTCGTTTGGGGTTTTGGTTGTTCTTTTTTCTAGCTCTTTTAGGTATAGGGTTAGGTTGTTTATTGGAGATTTTTCTTGCTTCATGAGGTACGCCTGTGTTGCTATAAATTTCCCTCTTAGAACCACATTTGCTGCATCCCAAAGATTTTGGACTGTTGTGCTTGCATTTTCATGTAATTTTTTATTTCTTCTTTGATTTCTACATTGACCCATTCATTGTTTAGTAGCATGTTATTTAACCTCCATGTATTTTATGATCTTTCCAAGTTTTTTCCTGTGGTTCATATCTAGTCATAGCATTTTGGCCAGAAAAAATGCATGGTATGACTTTGGTTTTTTTCTTTCTTTCTTTCTTTCTTTCTTTCTTTCTTTCTTTCTTTCTTTCTTTTCTGTACTTGTTGAGACTTGTTTTGTGGCCTAATATGTGACCTATTCTGGAGATGTTCCATGTGCACTTGAAAAGAATGTATATTCTGCTGTTTTAAGATAGAGTGTTCTGAATATGTCTGTTAAATCCATGTGGTGCATTCAAAATCACTGTTTCCTTGATTTCCTGTTTGGATGATTGGTCCATCAATGAAAGTTATGTGTTAAAGTCCCCTATTACTATTGTGTGACTATTGATTATTTCTTTTATGTTTGTTATTAACAGCTTTATACATTTTGATGCTCCCATGTTGGGTGCATAATTATTTATAATTTGTATATCTTCTTGTTGGATTGTTCCCTTTGTTATTATATAGTGTCCTTATTTGTCTTTTGTTAATCTTTGTTTTAAAGTCTATTTTTTCTTATATAAATATTGCTACCCTGGCTTTCTTTTGGTATCCATTTTCATGATAGATGTTTCTCCATCCCCTTAATTTTAATCTGTAGGTGTGTTTTGGTCTGAAACAAGCCTCTTATAATCAGCACATAATGGTCTTTTTTTTTTTTTAAGTAGGCTCCATACCCAGCGTGGAGCCCCATGTGGGACCTGGACTCAACGACCATAAGATCAAGACCAGAGCTAAAATCAAGAGTTGGACACTCAACTGAATGAGACACCCAGGAACCCCAGGTCTTGTTTTATTTATCCACTCTGTCACCCTGTGTCTTTTGATTGGAGTGTTTAGTCCATTTACATTCAAAGTAATTATCTACAGATACATATTTATTGGCATTTTGTTACTTGTTTTGTGTTTTTTTTCTATAGATTTTCTATGATTCTTCTCTTGCTCTCTTTCATGGTTTGTTGGCTTTCTTTAGTGATATACTTGGATTCCTTTCCTTCATTTTTTGCATACCAATTACTGGTTTTTGATTTGTGTTTGCCATTAGATTTGTATGTAATATCTTCTGCATGTAGCAATCTATATTATCTTGATGGTTGCTTGAACTCATTCTTTACTCCTCTTCCTCCCATGTTTTAGGTATGTCATGTCACATTTTATATCCTTTTGTTTTATGAATTCCTTGCCTGATTTTTACAGTAATATTTATTTTTATTGCTTTTGTGTTTTTTACTTTTTATACTTTCACTTATTATTTTCCTTTCTACCCAGAGTCCCCTTTAATATTTGTTGAAAGGCTGCTTAGTGGTCATGAACTCCTTTAGTTTTTGTTTGTCTAAGAAACTCTTTATCTCTACTTCTATTCCAAATGATAGTATTGGTGGATAGAGTATTCTTGACTGCAGATTTTTCCCATTTTTTTTCTTAAAAAATTTTTAAGCACTTTTTTTCTTAAAAGATTTTATTTATTTATTCATGAGAAACAGAGAGAGGGAGGCAGAGGTAGTAGGAGAATCAGGCTCCCTGCAGAGCAGGGAGCCCAATGTGGGACTCAATCTCAGGACTCTGAGATCAGGACCTGAGTGGAAGGCAGATGCTTAACTGACTAAGCCACCCAGGCGCCCCATGGGGATTTCCTTTTATGTAACTCTTGCTGCTCTAAAAATTTTTTCTTTATTGCTCCTTTAAAAAAAAAAGATTTTATTAATTCATTTAAGAGAGAGTGAGAGAGAGGGCATGAGCCGGGAAAAGGAGCAGAAGCAGAGGGAGAAGCAGGCTCCCCACTGAGCAGGGAGCCTGATGTGGGACTTGATCCCAGGACCCTGGGATCATGACGTGAGCTGAAGGCACACGCTCAACCAACTGAGCCACCCAGGTGCCCTATTGCTCCTTTTTGACCTTTTAATTACTATGTCTTAGTGTGGACCTCCTTGGGGTGAATTTGGAGGGGAGTGGATCTCTATGCCTTGTGAATCTAGATATGTGCTTCCTTCCCCAGACTAGTGAAATTTTCAGCTATTATTTCTTCACATAAAATTTCAGCCCCTTTATCTCTCTCCTTCTGCTGAGATCCTAATAATGAAGATGTTATTACACTTGATGGAGTCACTGAGTTCCCTAAGACCATTCTCAATTTGCATAATTTTCTTTCCTCACCTTTGTTCAGCTTGGTTATTTTCCATTACTCTGTCTTCTAGGTCATTAATTCACTTGTTCCTCTGCTTTACCTTGCTTGCTATTTATTCAATCAAGTGTATTTTAAATTTTAATTTCATTTATTGTGTACTTGATCTCCGATTGGTTCTTTGTTTTTTTTTTAATCTCTGTGTTAAGGGTTTTACTGACGTCCTCTACTCTTTTCTCCATTCCAGTAAGTATCTTTATGATCATTACTTTAAATTCTCCATCAGGCATATGACTTGTACCTGTTTCACTTTGGTCTCTTATTGTGGTTTGGTCCTGTTCTTTCATTTAGGAGATGTTTCCCTATCTCCTCATTTTATCTTGCTTTCTGTGTCTGCTTCTGTATGTTAGGAAAGTCTACTGATTCTCTTGTTCTGGATGATAATAGCCTTAAAAAGAAGAGGTCCTGTAGTGCCCTGCAGTGTAGTGTCCCCTGCTCCCCAGGGCCTGGTGCTTCTGCTTGTGTTTCCTGTGTGTATTGTATGTGCTCTGTTATTGAGTCTTGGCCTCTTTTTCCTTCAGTTCAGTCATCTGCAGAGGCTCTCTTTGCTTATTTTGGGTAGCAAGTTGTGCAGTGGTCTGCTTGCTGAAGCTGAGGTCCCGCCATCCGAAGCTTCTTCAGGTTGGCTTCTCTGTCCGTTTGTCACTTCCGTAGGGGTCTTTGAGCATGGACTTTTTACTTTCTGAGCTTGAGTATTTCCCTGTTTCTAGAAGGAAAGCAACGTTGCCCATGTTCAAGCAATACTTTGAGGATTTAAAGAAAAAAAGTCTGAAAATAACAACTTATATTGGGTGGCATTTAGTAGGCCCTCTAAATGCTAGTTGCTTCTTCCAACTTGGCCTCCTTAATTCTGTCAATGTGATGCCACCTCTGACATAAACATCATATTAAAACTACCAGAGAGAGTACTTGGACATGGAACAGCAAGCAGGGATGACCCCCATTTCCATGATGTGAGAGCTTCAGTGTCACTTGTGTGTGTGGGAGGGGGCTATGCACATTGCACAGCTTTCTGTGAACTGAGTGGGGGCAGGCAAGCTCGTGTTCACACTTTTCCCCTGTCTTTCATGTGCTTTCCCTTCCTCTCACTTTTTTTTCTATTCCAACTTCTGTCTGATCCCTTGACTTTCCCTTCTAGTAGAACATCAAAGAAAGGTGTGGACTGTAGGCCCTCCAAACAGGAGCTGAGAGGGAAGAACCAAGTATAATGTCCAGTGTGTGCTAGTCAGTTTCCTGGAGCAAGAATGAAGACATTGGGATCCCGTCAGAGGGAAATGTTAGGTAAGTCACTGCCCTTCCACCAGCCTCATCTATACTTTAGTAAAGTGATACCCAATTCCTCCCACTACACAGGAATATTGTTGAGTTTAAGTGTGATTTTATGTGGGAAAGCAATCTGTGGCCATAGGTGGGAGGGAGGGACCAACGCCCCCTTTGAGTAATTATATTAATGGAAATTCCCTTCATATCACATAATCTGCATGGTATACATTAATGTTACACAAATGTCAGATGTTTAGGTCAGGATTTTGCCAAGTGTGGTTCATGGACCACTTCATCAAAATTGTCAGGGAGTGTTTGTGGAAACTGCAGATTCCTGGGCTCACCCTAGGTCTGCTGTATCCCAAACAGGGAGGTAGGTGGGAAGGGTTTAAATTTTGAATAATTTGGTTCAAATAGTTGGTTCTGGCTCATTCCAATTTGAAAAGAACTCTGGATTTACAGCAAAATATTCTTAAAATTTTGAATCTTTGGCATCTAATTTCTTTGTCAAATATCTGTCTTTGCTCCTGTGTGTCAAATAGGTAATAATTCCTTCATTAAGGTCATACATTTTTAGTGATTTATATGTGAGGCCTTAAACTAGGTACTGGGAATATAGCACAGAGAACAAGATAGGCAGAGTCCCTGGAGCTTTCATTCAGATTTGGGAAAATTGGCAATAAGCTGTTAGATCATAAGTGGGTCAGTACCATATGGACTTTAGGAAGGTAAACACATACACAAAGAGAAAATGATGGGTCAGTGATTACTTAGATTGGGCTGTCCATCAAGTTCTTTCTCAGGAAGTGGCATTTGAGGTGAGTCCTGAAGGACAAGAGGCAACTAGGCCTAGGCTGGCTTCTTGATTTGTGATGTGTGTGGCATCATTTGTTCCAGGAGCTGATGATGAGCTTGAGTGTCCAGAGCCTGGCAGATAAGAGTACAGATGGTCGGAAGGGCAGATGGAAGCCAATCCAAGGAGAAGTAAAATATTCACACTCACACACTTTGTAAGTGGCAGAACTAGGGTTTGGCCCTAGTCTGTCTCCAGAGGCTGCATTCCTAACCAGTATACTTAAGAAGAATTAATAAAAAACATGTGTTGGGGGTGCCTGGGTGGCTCAGGTGGTTAAGCATCTGTCTGCCTTCAGCTCAGGTCATAATCTCGGGGTCCTGGGATTGAGCCCCGTGTCGGGCTCCCCACTCAGTGGGGAGTCTGCTTCTCCCTCTCCTCCTCTACCCCCCAACCGCCAATCATGCTGTCTCTCTCAAATGAATAAATAAAATCTAAACAACAACAAGAACAACAACAAAAACATGTGTTGAACTATGTCAGCTCATAGTGGGTGATGTTAGGCTGGAGCTATATGTTTTTTTTTTTAAGTTTATTTATTTTTTAAAGTAATCTCAGCACCCAGTGTGGGACTCAAAAACCATGACCCCAGGATCAAGAGTCACATGCTCTACTGACTGAGGCAGCCGAGTGCCCCCAGGGCCATGTCTTTTTGGGTGAAAGTTATGCTTCAGTGTGCATTTTAAAAAAAATACATAGAGGGCATGTATTTAAGAAAAACGAGAAGGTAGTAATTATAAAAAACAAAAAAAATAATTATCATAGTTACTATGCATTGGACAACTTGTCTATTAAAATAATACCTTGGGCTTCCACTATGAATTCTTTTTATAAATTCAGAGTGCTTTTCAGATGAGAATGATATTATTTTGTGTCTGAGGCCTCGGCTGTTGGGTGGCAGGTATGATCTGACCCCTTTTGATAGGTGAGGCAAGGAGAGCTCTCTTGACTTACCCAAGGTCACCTAGAATTAGTGGGTTAGGTCTGGTGCAGGGTCAGATATATTTCCTGCTTATACTCAGTTTTCTGTCCATCAGATATGGTACTCTAAGTAGTGCACCACTTTTCAAGAGCTCAGAGGATATGTACTTCTCTGAGGTTATTCTGAAGGTAATATAAGGGGACACTAAATACTTTCAAATGAAAGGAAATGAGGTGTTGATTTTCCTCTTCTTTCTTAAACTCAGTTGGGAGATTAGAAGAAAAAATTTCTGGAATCATACAGCACGTACTCTTTTACGTTTGGCTCCTTCAAATCAACATAATAGGGGTGTGTGTGTGTGTGTGTTTGAATATGTGATTTATATTATCATTGTAGTTGCAGATCATTCTCATTGGTGTATAGTATTACATTGTAGATATTTTAATCTATATATCTGTTATGGGGATTTGGGTATTTTCCAGTTTTTTTACTTAATGTTGCTATGGATGTCCATACTTGTACCTATCTTTTAGATATATATTTACTTTCCTTTCTCTTGGTCACATACCTAAAACAGGCATTTCTGAGTCATAGTGTGTGTGTGTGTGTGTGTGTGTATGATGAGCTCAGTAGATACTACCAAACACTTTTTCAAAGTGGTTGTTTCAGGCTATATTCCCAATCTCAGCAACACTTGATAGCTTTCATCTTTTTCATTTTTGTTGTTTAGGTGAGTTGTGGTAGTATCTCATTGTTGTTTTAGTTTTAATTCTCTGAAATCTTAAGTGGCTTTTTATTTTATTTTTTTAAAAGATTTTATTTATTTATTTGACAGAGAGAGAAATCACGAGGGGGCAGAGAGACAGACAGAGGGGGAGGGGGAAACAGGCTCCCCACTGAGCAGGGAGCCTGACGTGGGGCTTGATCCCAGGACCTTGAGATCATAACCTGAGCCGAAGGCAGAGATTTAACCTTCAGTGGCTTTTATTTTTTATTCATTTACTTATTTAAATTTTTAATTAACATATAATATATTATTAGCCCCAGGGGTACAAGTCTGTGAATGGCCAGGTTTACATACTTCAGCACTCACCATAGCACATACCTTCCTCAATGTCCATAATCCTACCTCCCTCTCTCTATCCCCCTCCTCCTGGGAACCCTCAGTTTGTTTTGTGAGATTAAGAGTCTGTTATGGTTTGTCTCCTTCCCTGATCCTGATCCTTGTTTCATTTATTCTTTTTCTTTTTTTTTAAGATTTTATTTATTTGACAGACAGAGATCACAGGTAGGCAGAGAGGCAGGCAGAGAGAGAGGGTAAAGCAGGCTCCCTGTTGGGCAAAAAACCTGATGCGGGGCTCGATCCCAGGACACTGGGATCATGACCTGAGCCGAAGGCAGAGGCTTTAACCCACTGAGCCACCCACGTACCCCTCATTTATTCTTTTTCATTTATTCTTTTCCTACTCCCCAAACCCCCCACATTGCCTCTCAACTTCCTCAAAATAGGGAGATCCTATGAAAATTGTCTTACTCTGACTCATTTTGCTAAGCATAATACACTCTAGTTCCATCCACGTTGTCACAAATGGCACGATTTCATTTTTTTGATGGCTGCATAGTATTCCATTGTATATATATACCACATCTTTTTCCATTAATCTGTTGATGGACATCTAGGTTCTTTCCATAGTTTGGCTATTGTGGACATTGCTGCTATAAACATTCGGGTGCATGTGCCCCTTCGGATCACTACATTTGTATCTTTTGGGTAAATACCCAGCAGTGCGATTGCTGGGTCGTAGGGTAGCTCTATTTTCAAATTTTTGAGGAACCTCCATGCTGTTTTCCAGGGTGGTTGCACCAGCTTGCATTCCCACCAACAGTGGAGGAGGGTTCCCCTTTCTCCGCATCCTCACAAACATTTGTCGTTTCCTGACTTATTAATTTCAGCCATTCTGACTGGTGTGAGGTGATAGCTCATTGTGGTTTTGATTTGTATTTCCCTGATGCCGAGTGACGTGGAGCACTTTTTCATGTGTCTGTTGGCCATCTGGATGTCTTCTTTGCAGAAATGTCTGTTCATGTCCTCTGCCCATTTCTTGATTGGATTATTTGTTCTTTGGGTGTTGAGTTTGCTAAGCTCTTTATAGATTTTGGACACTAGCCCTTTATCTGATATGTCGTGTGCAAATATCTTCTCCCATTCTGTCAGTTGTCTTTTGGTTTTGTTGACTGTTTCCTTTGCTATGCAAAACCTTTTGATCTTGATGAAGTCCCAATAGTTCATTTTTGCCCTTGCTTCCCTTGCCTTTGGCGATGTTCCTATGAAAAAGTTGCTGTGGCTGAGGTCAAAGAGGTTGCTGCCTGTGTTCTCCTCAAGGATTTTGATGAATTCCTTTCTCATATTGAGGTCTTTCATCCATTTTGAGTCTATTTTCGTGCGTGGTGTAAGGAAATGGCCCAGTTTCATTTTCCTGTGTGTGGCTGTCCAATTTTCCCAACACCATTTGTTGAAGAGACTGTCTTTTTTCCATTGGACATTCTTTCCTGCTTTGTCAAAGATTAGTTGACCATAGAGTTGAGGGTTTATTTCTGGGCTTTCTATTCTGTTCCAATGATCTATGTGTCTGTTTTTGTGCCAGTACCGTACTGTCTTGATGATGACAGCTTTGTAATAGAACTTGAAGTCTGGAATTGTGATGCCACCAACTTTGGCTTTCTTTTTCAACATTCCTCTGGCTATTCGACATCTTACCTGGTTCCATACAAATTTTAGGATTCCTTGTTCCATTTCTTTGAAAAAAAAATGGATGGGATTTTGATAGGGATTGCATTAAACATGTAGATTGCTTTAGGTAGCATAGACATTTTTACAATATTTGTTCTTCCAATCCATGAGCATGGAACATTTTTCCATTTCTTTGTGTCTTCCTCAATTTCTTTCAGGAGTATTCTATAGTTTTCTGAGTACAGATACTTTGCCTCTTTGGTTAGGTTTACTCTTGGTACCTTATGGTTTTGGGTGCAATTGTAAATGGGACTGACTCCTTAATTTCTCTTTCTTCTGTCTTTTTGGTGTAAAGAAATGCAACTGATTTCTGTGCATTGATTTTATATCCTGACACTTTACTGAATTCCTATGCAAGTTCTAGCAGATTTGGAGCGGAGTCTTTTGGGTTTTCCACACAAAGGATCATATCATCTGCAAAGAGTGATAGTTTGACTTCTTCTTTTCCGATTTGGATGCCTTTAATTTCTCTTTGTTGTCTGATTGCTGAGGCTAGGATTTTTAGTACTATGTTGAATAGCAGTGGTGATAATGGACATCCCTGCCATGTTCCTGACCTTAGCGGAAAAGCTCAGTTTTTCTCCATTGAGAATGATATTCATGGTGGGTTTTTCCTAGATGGCTTTGATGATATTGAGATATGTACCCTCTATCCCTACACGTTGAAGAGTTTTTGATCAAGAAAGGATGCTGTATTTGTCAAATGCTTTTCAGCATCTATTGAGAGTATCATATGGTTCTTGTTCTTCCTTTTATTAATGTATCACGTTGATTGATTTGCAGATGTTGAACCAACCTTGCAGCCCTGGAATAAATCCCACTTGGTCGTGGTGAATAATCCTTTTAATGTACTGTTGGGTCCTATTGGCTAGTATTTGGGTGAGAATTTTTGCATCTGTGTTCATCAAGGATATTGGTCTGTAATTCTCTTTTTGATGGGATCCTTGTCTGGTTTGGGGATCAAGGTAATGCAGGCCTCATAAAATGAGTTTGGAAGTTTTCCTTCCATTCCTATTTTTTGGAACAGTTTCAGGAGAATAGGAATTAATTATTCTTTAAATGCTTGGTAGAATTCCCCTGGGAAGCCGTCTGGCCCTGGGCCCTTGTTTGTTGGGAGATTTCTGGTGACTACTTCAATCTCCTTTCTGGTTGTAGGTCTGCTCAGGTTTTCTGTTTCTTCCTGGTTCAGTTTTGGGAGTTTATGTTTCTAGGAATGCATCTATTTCTTTCAGATTGTCAAATTTGCTGGCGTATAGTTGCTCATAATATGTTCTTATAATTGTTTGTATTTCTTTGGTGTTGATTAGGATCTCTCCTCTTTCATTCATGATTTTATTTATTTGGGTCCTTTCTCTTTTCTTTTTGATAACTCTGGCCAGGGGTTTATCAATCTTATTAATTCTTTCAAAGAACCAGCTCCTAGTTTTGTTGATTTGTTCTATTTTTTTTAAAGATTTTTATTTATTTATTTATTTGACAGACAGAGATCTCAAGTAGGCAGAGAGGCAGGCAGAGAGAGAGAGAAGGAAGCAGGCTCCCTGCTGAGCAGAGAACCCGATGCGGGGCTCGATCCCAGGACCCTGGGATCATGACCTGAGCCGAAGGCAGAGGCTTTAACCCACTGAGCCACCCAGGCGCCCCGTTGATTTGTTCTATTGATTTTTGGTTTGTGTTTCATTGATTTCTGCTCTGATCTTTATTTTTCTTCTCCTGCTGGGTTTAGGCTTTCTTTGTTGTTCTTTCTCGAGCTCCTTTAGGTGTAGGGTTAGGTTGTGTATTTGAGACTTTTCTTATTTCTTGAGAAAGACTTGTATCACTATATATTTTCCTCTCAGAACTGCCTTTGCTGTGTCCCACAGATTTTGAACCATAGTGTTTTCATTATCATTTGTTTCCATGAATTTTTTCAATTCTTCTTTAATATCCTGGTTGACCCATTCATTCTTTAGAAGGATGCTCTTTAGTCTCCATGTATTTGGGTTCTTTCCAAATTTCCTCTTATGATTGAGTTCTAGCTTCAGAGCATTGTGGTCTGAAAATATGCAGGGGATGATCCCAGTCTTTTGGTACCAGTTGAGACCTGATTTGTGACCTATTCTGGAGAATGTTCCATGTGCCCTAGAGAAGAATGTGTATTCTGTTGCTTTGGGATGTAATATTCTGAATATATCTGTGATGTTCATCTGGTCCAGTGTAACATTTAAGGCCTTTATTTCCTTGTTGATCTTTTGCTTGGATGATCTGTCCATTTCAGTGAGGGGGGTGTTAAAGTCCCCTATTATTGTATTATTGACGATGTGTTTCTTTGATTTTGTTATTAATTGGTTTATATAGTTGGCTGCTCCCACGTTAGGGGCATAGATATTTAAAATTATTAGATCTTCTTGTTGGACAGACCCTTTGAGTATGATATAGTGCCCTTCCTCATCTCTTATTATAGTCTTTGACTTAAAATCTAATTTATCTGATATAAGGATTGCCACACCAGCTTTCTTTTGATGTCCATTAGCATGGTAAATTGTTTCCCACCCCTCACTTTACATCTGGGGGTGTCTTTGGGTCTAAAATGAGTTTCTTGTAGACAGCATATTGGTGGGGTTTATTTTTTTATCCATTCTGATACCCTGTGTGTTTTGATTGGGGCATTTAGCCCTTTTACATTCAGGGTAACTACTGAGAGATATGAATTTAGTGTCATTGTATTGCCTGTAAGGTGAGTGTTACTGTATATTGTCTCTGTTTCCTTATGGTCTACTACTTTTAGGCTCCTCTTTGCTTAGAGGACCCCTTTCAATATTTCCTGTAGAGCTCGTTTGGTGTTTACAAATTCTTTTAGTTTTTCTTTGTCCTGGAAGCTTTTTAATCTCTCCTTCTATTTTCAATGATAGCCTAACTGGATATAGTATTCTTGGCTGCATGTTTTTTCATTGAGTGCTCTGAATATATCATGCCAGTTCTTTCTGGCCTACCAGGTCTCTGTGGATAAGTCTGCTGCCAATCTAATATTTTTACTGTTGATGTTACAGACTTCTTTTCCTGGGCTGATTTCAGGATTTTCTCTTTGTCACTAAGACTTGTACGTTTTACTATTAGGACCTAGTCTTACTGATTTTGAGGGGGGTTCTCTGCACCTCCTGGATTGTGATGCTTGTTCCCTTTGCCATATTAGGTTAATTCTCTACAATAATTCACTCCAGTATACCTTCTGCTCCCCTCTCTCTTTCTTCTTCTTCTGGAATCCCAATTATTCTAATGTTGTCTTATGGTATCACTTATCTCTTGAATTCTCCTCTTATGGTCCAGTAGTTGTTTGTGTCCCTTTTGCTCAGCTTCTTTATTCTCTGTCATTTGGTCTTCTATATCACTATTTCTCTCTTCTGCCTCATTTATCCTAGCAGTAAAAGCCTCCATTTTTTATTGCACCTCATTCATAGCTTTTATCATTTCAGCTTGGTTAGATTTTAGTTCTTTTATTTCTCCAGAAAGGGCTTTTATTTCTCCAGACAGCGTTTCTCTAATACCTTCCATGCCTTTTTCAAGCCCAGCTAGCACTTTTCGAATCGTCATCCTCAACTCCAGATCTGACATATTACCAATGTCCGTATCGATTAGGTCCCTGGCCTTCAGTAATGCCTCTTGTTCTTTTTTTTTTTTTTTTGTGGTGAGTTTTCCCGTCTTTTCAATTTATCTAGATAAGAACATATGAAGGAGGGGACACCTGGGTGGCTCAGTGGGTTAAAGCCTCTGCCTTCAGCTCAGGTCATGATCCCAGGGTCCTGGGATTGATCCCCGCAACGGGCTCTCTGCTCAGCAGGGAGCCTGCTTCCTCCTCTCTCTCTGCCTGTTTCTCTGCCTACTTGTGATCTCTGTCTGTCAAATAAATAAATAAATAAATAAATCTTTAAAAAAATAAAGAATATATGAAGGAGAGAATAAAGTACTAAAAGGGTGGCAAAGACCCCAGAAAAATGTGCTTTAACCAAATCAGGAGATACCCCAAATCGTAGGGCGAAGAAAGGGGGTAAAAAGAATTTGAAAAGAAGTTCTTCTCTTTGATCTTTTGTCAGATTTGTAGGTGTTCAGAATGGTTTGAGAAACTATCTAGCTGATCTCCTGATACCTGATGTCATCTCAGCCTGCTGCACCTCCGCCATCTTGACTCCTCCCATTTCCATGTATTTTTAAAATTGTTCTTTAATTTTTTGGGTGATCCATTCATTCTTTAGTAAGATGCTCATTAACCTCCATGTATTTGTGTTCCTTCCATACTTTTTCTTATGATTGAGTTCATCTTTTAAAACGTTGTGGTCTGAAATTATGCCTAGTATAATTTTAGATTTTGGGTAGCTGTGAAGACCCGATTTGTGACCCAGTATCTGATCTGTTTTGGAGACTGCTCCATGTACACTCAAAAAAATGTGTATTCTGTTGCTTTAGAATGAAATGCTGTGAATATAACTGTGACGTCTATCTGCACCAGTGTGTCATTCAAAGCCATTGTTTCCTTCTTGATCTTCTGCTTAGATCATCTGTCTCTAGCTGTGAATGGGGTGTTAATATTCCCTACTATTATTGTATTATTATCAGTGAGTTTCCTTAAGTTTGTTATTTATTCATATAATTGCCTGCTCCCAAGTTGGGGGCATAAATATTTAAAGTTGTTAGATCTTGTTGTTGCATAGACCCTTTTATTATGATATAGTGTCCTTCTTCATTTCTTATTACAGTCTTTGGTGTAAAATCTAGTTTATCTTTCATAAGGATGCTACTCCAGCTTTCTTTTGATGTCCATTAGCATGATATGTGGTTCTCTACCTCTTCACTTCCAATCTGGAGGTGTCTTTGGCTGCAGTATGAGTCTCTGTAGACAGTATATGGATGGGTTTTGTTTTTTTATTCACTCTGATACCCTGTGTCTTTTGATTGGAGCATTTAGTCCATTGACATTCCCTGTAATTATTGAAAGATGAATTTAGTGCCATTGTATTACCTGTAAAATTACTGTTTCTGTAGATTGTCTCTGTTCCTTTCTGGTCTTTATTACTTTTGGGCTCTCTCTCTGTTCAAAGTATCCCCTTTAATATTTCTTCCAGGGATGGATTAGTTCTCATGAATTCCTTTAGTCTTTGTCCTGGAAACTATCTTCTTCTGTTCTGAATAACAGCCTTGCTGGATAAAGTATTCTTGGCTGCATATTTTTCCCATTTAGCACATTGAATATATCATGCCAGTCCTTTCTGGCTTGTCAGGTCTCTGTGGACAGGTCTGCTGCCAACCTTATGTTTCTACCCTTGTAGGTTAAGGACCTCTTGTCCGGAGCTGCCTTCCGGATTTCCTCATTGTCTCTGAAATTTGCAAGTTTCACTCTTATATGTCAAAGTGTTGACCTATTTTTATTGATTTCAAGGGGGGTTCTGTGTGCCTCCTGGACTTGAATGCCTGTTTCCTTCTCTATATTAGGAAAGTTCTCAGCTATAATTTGTTCAAATAAACTTTCTGATCATCTCTCACTCTTCACCTTCTGGGACCCCTATTATCTGGATGTTATTTCACTTTATGGTATCGCTGATTTCTTGCAGTCACCCCACATGATCCAGTAGTTGTTTTTCTCCTTTATTCTCAGCCTCCTTATTTGCCACCATTTGTCTTTTAGATCACTGACTCATTCTTCTGCCTCATGTATCCTCACCCTTAGAGCCTCCATTTTGACTATATCTTAGTAATAGCATTTTCAGTTTCAGCCTGATTAGATATTAGTTCTTTTATTTCTATAGTAAGGGATTTTCTAGTGTCGTCTATGCTTTTTTTCCCTAGCTCAGCTAGTATCTTTATAATCATTGTTTTGAATTTTTGAATTCTAGTTCTGACATCTTACTTATATCCATATTAATTAAATCCCTGGCAGTGAGTACTTCCTCCTTTTCTTTCTTTTGGGGTGAGTTTCTCTATCTTATTATTATGGCCAGAAAATAATAGAAGAAAGAGAGAGAAAAGACAAAAATAACAACAAGACCAGAAGAAAAGAAACAAAACTAACTAGAAGAAAACAGAAACAAAACAAGATAAGAAAAAAATCAAGCAAGAAGTAAAACAAAACAAAACAATAAACTAGATCTTGGGTGTATTTTGGTCAGTTGTTAAAAGAAACTAGATCCCAAAATAGGAAAGAAAGTAAAATGCATAAATATATACAAAAATAAAATAAAAGACAATGAAAGGAAACCAAAAGTAAAAGAAAATATATGTATATATATAATATATACATAAAAATAAACATTAAAAAAGAATAAGAAATAGAATTGAGAAAGTAAGTAAATAGTTGGAAAAAAATAAAACTGAAAGACTAAAGAATAATAATAAAATCTGTGGACATTTGTAATACCTGGCTAGGTAAGTTTTAATAAACATATGCCTCCCTGGGTGAGACTAGTTGAAAAGCAAGGAATGAGTGTCCATAAAACTTGGCCTTTTTAAAGGTTTCTGGACTGAAAACAGCTAGATTGTTGTTGCGGCTCAATGTACCCATTCAGGGAGTAAATCCTCAGGAGAAAGATTTATCTTTGATGGTCACGTACTCCCTTCCTTCATGTGCATCAAGAGCATAGTTCATTCTAATCACACGATACTCCCCTATATTGCTGTCCTGATTATTAAACCTTTGCATTCCTTTTTGTTTCTCTTATTCCTCTGATATATCGATAACATTCATAATAAAAGTGGACGCAGTGCTTGGCTCGGGATCTTCTGCCACGAGAGCATCTGGTCCCCCTGCCCTCTCTTTTCTTCTGCTTAGGTGTCTGGAGTGATCTTTTCATTTACTGCCTCAGGATTTGCTGGCCAAACCTAACGATGTCTGCTATATACCTTTCTCCCCAAGGGCTGAAATTTTGCAGTTCTCTGTGATCAGTAAACCTGGTGCTAGCTGGTTGTTCCTGCTGGTCTTCTGGGAGGTGCCTGTGTGCTGATTCTTGATGCCTTTGCTCTGGTGGAATTGCATCTCCCTTGCCAGAGGGCCAGGTTCAGTGCAAGAGGCTCCAGATTCCAATATGTAGCACTGTTTTGCTCCCTGATGGCTTTTGGCACATAGGTGCGGGATGAAAATGGTGAGGCCCTGATCTCTAGCCCTGGAGTCAAAAGTTCGTGCTCCCCACTCTTCCTTGAGCCCTCACAGAAAAGCAGTCAATTATCTGGTCTCCCTGGTTTCTGTCCAAACTATTTGTTCCCCAGCCTGTGACTGAGAATTTTTATCTCAGGCTCACGACTGAGTTTCAAGTCAACAAACTTTACAACTCCCATGGCGTGGACCTGCGCTATTCCTCCTGGGGGAATGTGCTTCTGCATTTTACCGGGCCCCTGCCCTGAGAGCAGTCATGCAACCATGCATTGGTTCTCAGTTTATGGCAACACCAAGCAGAAAGCTCATGCCTAGACTCACTGTTTACAGCTGGCTTCCCCACTCTGATGCCTGGCATCACTGCCACACTCAGCTCCCCCTCCTCCTGTTCTTATGACCACAGGGATCCTGAGACTTCGCTTTCCCACCTGGTTTTATGCCCTGCTTCACCACCTGAGAACCTTTAAGCCAGAGACATCCCCCACTGTAGCAGACCTAAAAGTTCTGATTTTATGCTCCACTGCTTATAATACTTTACAGTAGCCTCCTTAAGAAGGTTCCCTCCCCTTGCAGTATCCTCTCACATCCCACCCTGGATTCATATCTCCACACCTCCTACCTTGGAAAAAGTGGTCACTTTTCCATTTGTAGAATTGTAGCATTTCTTTTCTTAGATCTTCGATTGATTTTGTAGGTCTTCAAAATGATTTGATAACTATCTAGCACAATTCCTGGGACCAAATGAACTTAGGGACCCCTACTCCTCTGCCATCTTAACTCTCTAAATGCACCTTGCTTTTTTCACTTAATGTTTTATCTTGGATACCATGCTATAGCCCTACAGAGAAGGAGTCTTCATTGCTTTATTCAAATAATTATTCAATTAAGTTAAAATACACATAAATTTACCATCTTAACCATTTTTATTTTTTTAAAGATTTTATTTATTTATTTGACAGACAGAGATCACAAATAGGTGGAGAGGCAGGCGGTGGGGTGGGGAGAAGGGAAGCAGGCTCCCTGCTGAGCAGAGAGCCCGATGTGGGGCTCCATCCCAGAACCCTGGGATCATGACCTGAGCCGAAGGCAGAGGCTTTAACCCCACTGAGCCACCCAGGCGCCCCCATCTTAACTATTTTTAAATGTATTGTGGTGTTAACTATATGCATATTGTTGTGCAACAACAGTAATTGTAGAACTTCCTCATCTTACAAAACTGGAAACTGTTTCCATTGAACAATGCTTTCTCCTTTCTCCAAGACCCTTCCAACCACCATTCTACTTTGTGTTTCTATGAATTTGACTACTTTAGACACTTTGTATCTGTGGTATCATGTTGTATTTTTATCTTTTTGTAACTGGCTTATTTCACTTAGCATAATGTCTTTAAGGTTCATCAATGTTGTAGTAGCATATGACAGGATTTCCTTCTTTTTTTAAGGCTGAATAATATTCTATTTTATGGATATGTCACATTTTGTTTATCTATTCATTGGTAGATGGACAGTTTGCTGCTACCTCATCGTTATTGTGAATATTGTTTTGGTGAAAAATAGTATGAATACCTCTTCAAGATCTCGTTTTCGGTTCTTTTGAATCTATACCCCGAAGAAGAATTGCTGGATCATATATTAATTGTATGGGTTTTTGAAAAGATTTTATTTATTTATTTGACAGAGTGAGAGAACACAGCGGGGGGAGCAGCAGAGGGAGAGGGAGAAGCAGGATCCCCACTGAGCAAGGAGTCTGATGTGGGGCTCAATCCCAGCACCCCGGGATCATGATCTGAGCCAAAGGTAGGTGCTCAATTGACTAAGCCCCCAAGGTGCCCCTAATTGTATGTTTTAATTTTTGAGGAACCTCCATACTGCTTATGATAGGGGCTTACACCATTTTACATTCACACCAACAGTGCACAGGGTTCTAATTTCTTTACATCTGTGTCAATACTTGTTATTTGCTGTTTTTTTAATAGTGGTCATCCTAATGAGTGTGAAGTGATATCTTATTGTGGCTTTGATTTGCATTACCCTGATGATCAGTGATGTTGAACATCTTTTTATAGACTTCTTGACCATTTGTATATCTTCTTTGAAGAAATGTCTACTCAAGTCCTTTGGCCATTTTTTAAATCTAGTTATTTGTTTTGTGTTGTTGACTTGTATTATGATACATATGATATATATGATAATGTTAATTCATTATCAGATACATGATTTGAAAATATTTTCTCGGGGCACCTGGGTGGCTCAGTGGGTTAGGCTACTGCCTTCAGCTCGGGTCATGATCTCAGGGTCCTGGGATCGAGCCCCACATTGGGCTCTCTGCTCAGTGGGGAGCCTGCTTCCCCCTGCCTCTCTGCCTACTTGTGATCTATCTCTCTCTGTCAAATAAATAAAATCTTTAAAAACAAAAAGAATTTTTGCGTCTGTGTTCATCAAGGATATTGGTCTGTAGTTCTCTTTTTTGGTGGGATCCTTGTCTGGTTTTGGGATCAAGGTGATGCTGGCCTCATAAAATGAGTTTGGAAGTTTTCCTTCCATTTCTATTTTTTGGAACAGTTTCAAGAGAATAGGAATTAGTTCTTCTTTAAATGTTTGGTAGAATTCCCCTGGGAAGCCGTCTGGCCCTGGGCTTTTGTTTGTTTGGAGATTTTTGATGACTGTTTCAATCTCCTTACTGGTTATGGGCCTGTTCAGGTTTTCTATTTCTTCCTGGTTCAGTTGTGGTAGTTTATATGTCTCTAGGAATGCATCCATTTCTTCCAGATTGTCCAATTTGTTGGCGTAGAGTTGCTCATAGTATGTTCTTATAATTGTCTGTATTTCTTTGGTGTTAGTTGTGATCTCTCCTCTTTCATTCATGATTTTATTGATTTGGGTCCTTTCTCTTTTCTTTTTGATGAGTCTGGCCAGGGGTTTATCAATCTTATTGATTCTTTCAAAGAACCAGCTCCTAGTTTCATTGATTTTTTCTATTGTTTTTTTGGTTTCTATTTCATTGATTTCTGCTCTGATCTTTATGATTTCTCTTCTTCTGCTGGGTTTAGGGTTTCTTTCTTGTTCTTTCTCCAGCTCCTTTACGTGTAGGGTTAGGTTGTGTACTTGAGACCTTTCTTGTTTCTTGAGAAAGGCTTGTACCGCTATATATTTTCCTCTCAGGACTGCCTTTGCTGTGTCCCACAGATTTTGAACTGTTGTGTTTTCATTATCATTTGTTTCCATGAATTTTTTCAATTCTTCTTTAATTTCCTGGTTAACCCATTCATTCTTTAGAAGGATGCTGTTTAGTCTCCATGTATTTGGGTTCTTTCCAGCTTTCCTCTTGTGATTGAGTTCTAGCTTCAGAGCATTGTGGTCTGAAAATATGCAGGGAATAATCCTAATCTTTTGATACCGGTTGAGACCTGATTTGTGACCCAGGATGTGATCTATTCTGGAGAATGTTCCATGTGCACTAGAGAAGAATGTGTATTCTGTTGCTTTGGGATGAAATGTTCTGAATATATCTGTGATGTCCATCTGGTCCAGTGTGTCATTTAAGGCCTTTATTTCCTTGTTGATCTTTTGCTTGGATGATCTGTCCATTTCAGTGAGGGGAGTGTTAAAGTCCCCTACTATTATTGTATTATTATTGATGTGTTTCTTTGATTTTGTTATTAATTGGTTTATATAGTTGGCTGCTCCCACGTTAGGGGCATAGATATTTAAAATTGTTAGATCTTCTTGTTGGACAGACCCTTTGAGTAGGATATAGTGTCCTTCCTCATCTCTTATTATAGTATTTGGCTTAAAATCTAATTGATCTGATATAAGGATTGCCACCCCAGCTTTCTTCTGATGCCCATTAGCATGGTAAATTGTTTTCCACCCCCTCACTTTAAATCTGGAGGTGTCTTCGCATCTAAAATGAGTTTCTTGTAGGCAACATACTGATAGGTTTTGGTTTTTTATCCATTCTGATACCCTGTGTCTTTTGATTGGGGCATTTAGCCCATTAACATTCAGGGTAACTATTGAGAGATATGAATTTAGTGCCATTATTAGCCTGTAAGGTGACTGTTACTGTATATTGTCTCGCCAAAATACTAGCCAATAGGATTCAACAGTACATTAAAAGGATTATTCACCACGATCAAGTGGGATTTATTCCAGGGCTGCAGGGTTGGTTCAACATCCTCAAATCAATCAATGTGATAGAACACATTAATAAAAGAAAGAACAAGAACCATATGATACTCTCAATAGATGCTGAAAAAGCATTTGACAAAGTACAGCATCCCTTACTGATCAAAACTCTTCAAAGTGTAGGGATAGAGGGCACATACCTCAATATTATCAAAGCCATCTATGAAAAACCCACCGCAAATATCATTCTCAATGGAGAAAAACTGAAAGCTTTTCCGTTAAGGTCAGGAACACGGCAGGGATGTCCATTATCACCACTGCTATTCAACATAGTACTAGAAGTCCTAGCCTCAGCAATCAGACAACAAAAAGAAGTTAAAGGCATCCAAATCGGTAAAGAAGAAGTCAAACTATCACTCTTCGCAGATGATATGATACTATATGTGGAAAACCCAAAAGACTCCACTCCAAAACTGCTAGAACTTGTACAGGAATTCAGTAAAGTGTCAGGATATAAAATCAATGCACAGAAATCAGTTGCATTTCTGTACACCAACAACAAGACTGAAGAAAGAGAAATTAAGGAGTCAATCCCATTTACAATTGTACCCAAAACTATAAGATACCTAGGAATAAACCTAACCAAAGAGGCTAAGAATCTATATGCAGAAAAGGCTAAAGTACTCATGAAAGAAATTGAGGAAGACACAAAAAAATGGAAAAATGTTCCATGCTCCTGGATTGGAAGAATAAATATTGTGAAAATGTCTATGCTACCTAAAACAATCTACACATTTAATGCAATCCCTATCAAAATACCATCCATTTTTTTCAAAGAAATGGAACAAATCATCCTAAAATTTATATGGAACCAAAAAAGACCTCGAATAGCCAAAGAAATATTGAAGAACAAAGCCAAAGTTGGTGGCATCACAATTCCGGACTTCAAGCTCTATTACAAAGCTGTCATCATCAAGACAGCATGGTACTGGCACAAAAACAGACACATAGATCAGTGGAACAGAATAGAGAGCCCAGAAATCGACCCTCAACTCTATGGTCAACTAATCTTTGACAAAGCAGGAAAGAATGTCCAATGGAAAAAAGACAGTCTCTTCAATAAATGGTGCTGGGAAAATTGGACAGCCACATGCAGAAAAATGAAATTGGACCACTTCCTTACACCACACACGAAAATAGACTCCAAATGGATGAAGGACCTCAATGTGAGAAAGGAATCCATCAAAATCCTTGAGGAGAACGCAGGCAGCAACCTCTTCGACCTCAGCCGCAGCAACATCTTCCTAGGAACAACGGCAAAGGCAAGGGAAGCAAGGGCGAAAATGAACTATTGGGATTTCATCAAGATCAAAAGCTTTTGCACAGCCAAGGAAACAGTTAACAAAACTAAAAGACAGCTGACAGAATGGGAGAAGATATTTGCAAACGACATATCAGATAAAGGGCTAGTATCCAAAATCTATAAGGAACTTAGCAAACTCAACACCCAAAGAACAAACAATCCAATCAAGAAATGGGCAGAGGACATGAACAGACATTTCTGCAAAGAAGACATCCAGATGGCCAACAGACACATGAAAAAGTGCTCCACGTCACTCGGCATCAGGGAAATACAAATCAAAACCACAATGAGATATCACCTCACACCAGTCAGAATGGCTAAAATTAACAAGTCAGGAAATGACAGATGCTGGCGAGGATGTGGAGAAAGGGGAACCCTCCTCCACTGTTGATGGGAATGCAAGCTGGTGCAACCACTCTGGAAAACAGCATGGAGGTTCCTCAAAATGTTGAAAATAGAACTACCCTATGACCCAGCAATTGCACTACTGGGTATTTACCCTAAAGATACAAACATAGTGATCCGAAGGGGCACATGTACCCGAATGTTTATAGCAGCAATGTCTACAATAGCCAGACTATGGAAAGAACCTAGATGTCCATCAACAGATGAATGGATAAAGAAGAGGTGGTATATATACACAATGGAATACTATGCAGCCATCAAAAGAAATGAAACATGCCATTTGCGACGACGTGGATGGAACTAGAGCGTATCATGCTTAGTGAAATAAGTCAATCGGAGAAAGACAACTATCATATGATCTCCCTGATATGAGGACATGGAGAAGCAACATGGGGGGTTAGGGGGATAGGAGAAGAATAAATGAAACAAGATGGGATTGGGAAGGAGACAAACCATAAATGACTCTTAATCTCACAAATAAACTGGGGGTTGCTGGGGGGAGGTGGGATTGGGAGAGGGGGAGCGGGCTATGGACATTGGGGAGGGGAGGCGAACCATAAGAGACTATGGACTCTGAAAAACAACCTGAGGGTTTTGAAGGGTCAGGGGTGGGAGGTTGGGGCAACCTGAGGGTTTTGAAGGGTCAGGGGTGGGAGGTTGGGGGAACAGGTGGTGGGTAATGGGGAGGGCACGTTTTGCATGGAGCACTGGGTGTTGTGCAAAAAGAATGAATAATGTTACACTGAAAAAATAAATAAAATGAAAAAAAAAACCAAAAAGAAAATATTTTCTCTCACTCAATATGTTACCTTTTCAGTCTGTTATTTTCTTTTGCTGCGCAGAAGGTTCTAAAAATTTTTAAGATTTTATTTTTAAGTAATCTCTGTACCCATTGTGGGGCTTAAACCTACAACCTCAAGATCAAGAGTACGCTCCACCAATTGAGCCAGCCAGGTGTCCCAGAAGTCTTTAAATTTGATGTAGTCATTTGTCTATTTTTGTTTGTTTCCTGTACTTTCAGTGTCATGAAGAAATCATTGCCAAGTCCATTGTCATGAAGGTATTCCCCTATATTTTCTTCTAGGAGTTTTATCGTTTGAGGTTTTTAATACATTTTATTTTTCTATATGGTGTAAGGTAAGGGTCCAGCATCATTTTTTTTTTCGCATGTGTATAGCCAGTTTTCCCAATATCATTTGTTGAATTGACTATATCTTTTATTCATTGTGTCACCTTGACAACCTTGTCAAGGATCATTTAACCGTATATGCAAGGGTTTACTTCTGGGCTCTCTAGTTTGTTTGGTCTATATGCCTGTATTTATGCCAGTGCCCTAATGTTTTGAGAACTGTAACTTTGTAATATGTTTTAAAATCAGGAATTATGAAGCCTTCAACTTTGTTTCTCTTTCTCAAGATAGGCTTTCCCAAGTTTTGCCTATTAGCAGGTCCTTTGAAGCTCCAAATGAATGTTAGGATTATTTTTTCTATTTCTGAAAAAGATGGCATTGAGATTTTGATAGTGACTGCACTGATTCTGTAGATCACTTTGGGAAGTATGGATATTTTAATAATTTTAATTCTTCCTGTCCATGAACCTGAGATGTCTTTCCATTAGTTTGTACCTTTAGTTTCTTTCATCCATGTCCTGTAGTTTTCATTGTATAAGTCTTTCACTTCCTTGGTTAAGTTTATTCCTGAGTATTTTATTATTTTTTGATACCATCTAAAGTAGAGTTGTTTTCTTAATTTCCTCTTCTGGTTGTTTATTGTTAGCATATAAATTTCAAGTGACTTTTAAAAGTTGATTTTATATCCTGTAACTTACTGAATTTGTTTATTCTAACAGGTTTTTTTGGTGAAATCTTTAGGATTTTCTACATGTAAGATTATGTCATCTGTGAGCAGAGATAATTTTATTTTTCCTTATCAATTGGAATGGCTTTTTTTTCTTTCTTTCTCTCTCTTTCTTTCACCTAATTATTCTGGCTAGGGCTTCTAATACTATGTTGAATAGAAGTAGTAATAGTTGGCATTCATGCCTTTTCCTGATAATTGAAGGAAAAGCTTTCAGTTTTTCAAGGCTGAGTTCAATGTTAGCTATATGCTTTCTATATACAGCCTTTATTATGCTGAGGTGATTTCTTTCTATTCCTAGTTTGTTGAAAGTTTATCTTGAAAGAATTTGGATTTTCTCATGTTTTTTGTGCATCAGTTGAGATGATCACATGAGATTTTTTTCCCTTTATTCTGTTAATGTGTGATGTATTACATTGACTGATTATCATATGTTGAAACGTCTTTGTGTTCCAGAAATAAATCCCAGTTGGTCATGTTTTATATATATATATATATATATATATATATATATATATATATTCCTCTCTGGTGTATATTCTTTTTAATGTGCTATTGAATTTCATTTGTTAGTATTTTGTTGAGCATTTTTACATCAATATTCATCAGAGATATTGTTCTGTAGTTTTCTTGTATCTCTGTCTTGTTTTGGTGTCAGGGTTATGCAGGACTCATACAATGAGTTTGGGAATATTCTCTCCTCTTCAAATTTTTGGAAAAGTTTGAGGAGGATTGGTGTTACTTTTTCTTTAAATATTTGGCAGAATTATCCTGCAAAGCCATTTGGGCCTGGTTTTTGTTTTTTTTTTTTTGTTTTGTTTTAAGATTTTTATTAATTTATTTGACAGAGAGAGAGAAAGAGCACATGCACAAGCAGGGGGAGCAGCAGACAGAGGGAGAAGCAGGCTTCCCACTGAACAGAGAGCTGGATGAGGGACGCAGTCCCAGGACCTGAGATCTTGACCTGAGCCAAAGGCAGACTCTTTTTTTTTTTTAAAGATTTTATTTATTTATTTGACAGAGAGAGAGAGATCACAAGTAGGCAGAGAGGCAGGCAGAGAGGGGGACACAGGCTCCCTGCTGAGCAGAGAGCCCAATGCGGGCCTCGATCCCAGGACCCTGGGATCATGACCTGAGCCAAAGGCAGAGGCTTAACCCACTGAGCCAACCAGGCGCCCCAAAGGCAGACTCTTAACTGACAGAGTCACTCAGGTGCCCCAGTTGGGAGTTTTTTGATTATGGATTCAATCTCCTTACTGTTATAGATCTATTTAGATTTTTTAATTTCTTCTTGATTCAGTCTTGGTAGTTTGTATGTTTGTAGGAATTTACCCATTTCTTCTAGGTTATCCAGTTTGTTGTTGTATGATTATTCATAGAAGTCTCTGTGATCAGGGTGCCTGTGTGTCTCAGTCAGTTAAGCATCCGACTCCTGATTTCAGCTCAAGTCATGAGCATCAGGCTCCATGCTAGGCATGGAGCCTACTTGAGATCCTGTCTCTCCCTCTGCCCCTCCACCCTTGCTCATACTCTCTCTCTCCCCCCAAAAAGTCTCTTGTGATCCTTTTTATTTCTGTGGCATAAGTTATAATGTCTCTCATATCTGATTTTTTAGTGTTCTCTATTTTTTTCTTAATTTAGCTAAGGTTTGTCACCTTTGCTGATTTTTTTCAAAACATCAAACTCTAGTTTCATTGATTTTTAGTACTGTTTTTCTGTTTTCTATTCCAATGATCTCTGCTCTAATCTTTATTTCTTTCCTTCTGTTAACTTTGGGTTTAGTTTGCTCCTTTTTTCTATTTCCTGGAGGTATAAAGGTAAGTTGTTGATTAGAGATCTTTTTTGAATTAGACCTTATTCCCATAGACCTCCTTCTTAGTATTGCTTTTGTTGCTTTCCATTAATTTTGATGTATTTTGTTTTCATTTTCATTTGTCTCAAGATATCTTCTAATTTCCTTTATGATTTCTTTGGCATACTGGCTGTTCAGGGGTATATTGTTTAATTTCTACATAATGGGAATTTTCTAATTTTCCTTTTGCTATTGATTCCTGGTTTCATTCCATTGTGATCAGAAAAGGTATTTGGTATGATTTCAACCTTCTTAAACTTGTTGAAAATTTGTTTTGTGGCCTACTATATAATCTGTCTTGGAAGATGTTTCATATGTGCTTGAGAAGAATGTGTATTCTGCTGTTGTTGGTTGGAGTATTTCTTATATGTCTCTTAGGTGCAATTAATCTACAGTGTTCAAATCCTCTTTCCTTATTGATCTTCTATGTGGTTTTCCTATCCATTATTGAAAGTGGTCTATTGAAATCTCTTATTATTATTATGCTTCTGTGTATTTCTTCCTCTAATTTTACCAACACTTGCTTCATATATTTGAGTGCTGTGATGTATGCTACAAATATTTATACTTGTTATAATATCCTGTTGAATTGACCTTTTTATCTTTATATAATATCCTTCTTTATCTCCTGTGACAATTTTGATTTAAGGTCTATTTTTTCTTATGTAACTGTGGTTGAGGTTATACCTACTCTCTTCTGGTTATAATTAGCATAGAATATCTTTTTATATTCTATACCTTTTTATATCTATATCTATATCTTTTTATATTTATATATAACCTACTCCCTTTTGGTTATAATTAGGACAGAATATCTTTTTCCATCCTTTCACTTTCTGCCTGTGTGTATCATTATATCCAAAGACAGCATACAGTTGAGTCTTATTTTTTTTATCTGTTCAGGTGCTCTATATCTTTTGGGGAGTTTAGTCCATTTACATTTAAAGTAATCACTGGGGCACCTGGCTGGCTCTTTTGGTAGAGAGTGTGACTCTTGAGCTCAGGGTTGTAAGTTTCAGCCCCACATGGGTGTAGAGATTACTTAAAATCTAAAAAAAAATAATCACAGATAGGAAAGGACTTACTATTGCCATTTTGTTAATTGTTTTCTGTGTGTCAACATTTATTCTGTTCCTCTCTTCTAGGCTTTCTTTGTGTTTTATTGATTTTTTTTTATTGTGATAGGCTTTCTGTTGTTCTTTTGTGTATGTTCTTTAGGTATTTTCTTTGTATTTACTATGGAGATTATGTAAAACACTTTATAGTTACAACAGTCTATTTTAAACTGATAAAAACTTCAATAGTGTATGACAACTCTACTCCTTTATGTCTCATCCACTTTGTTATTGATGTCACAAATTACATCTTTTTATATTTGTATCCATTAATGTACTTTTATAGTTATAATTATTTTTATGCCTTTATCTTTTAAATACTATACTAGAATTAAAGGAGATCTGTGTAATACCATAATCAATTCAATTCAATTAATGTGTTTTTCAGCCTTGGAATTTCGGTTTGGTTCTTTTGTGTAGTTTGTCTCTGTGTTGATATTCTCATTTTGATCATGTTTCTTTTTCTGATTTTATTTAGTTTTCTATGTTTCTTGTAACTCACTGAACTTCCTTAAGATGAGTATTTTGACATTTTTGTCAAATAATTCATAGATACTTATGTATTTATGATTGGTTTCCAAGAGTTATTTTGGAAATATGATTGGGTCATATTCCTCTGTTTCTCTGTATGCCTTGTTACTTTTGTTGAGATTTATACATTTGAAAAAGCAACATCCTTTCCCAATCTTTAAGGACTGGTTTTCTACAGAGGAAGATCTTTACCAGTCAGCCTCACTAGAGATTGAGGGTAACTTCTCAAATCTTTTTGGGGAATGCATATTCTCTGGGCTTGTTCATGTAATTTCCCAGTCAGAGTGATATGTTGGCTTTTTTTTTTTCTTGAACTTGGAATCTCTTGTTCCTTCTGGTCTGTGGTACTACAGGTTCTCTGGTTCTCCAGCAGGCTACAGAGTTCTCATTTGCTTTCATTGGCCCCTTTCAGCTTTTTGGGTCAGATGACACAGAAATCAATCCCTTGGGAAGCCCGTAAAAAGCCAGAACCTTGGATGTACATATCACTCTTGTCTTTTGCTCTGGAAGGAGAAACTGCAAATTGGGTATTTTCCGCCAGCTGCTCTGAGCTTTGCTGGCTTGGGTAAGGGGCTAATGTGGGTGAAATGCAGTGGCTTTTCTTACATATATTCATGTGGCTTTTCTTGGTTTTGTGCTTGCTAGGGTATGACAACTTTTTAACTGGTTTCTGGGCTCTCATAAAAGCCTTTTGGATTGTATATTGTTACATTATTGTCTCTGTGGGGAAACAAGGCCTGAGGCTTTTTATTCTGTTATCTTTCACCAGGAGGAATCCCTCATGCTCTTTATATTCTAATTTTTTGTGTAGTTTTAATTTTAATTCCAGTTAGTTAAAATATAGTGTTATATTAGTTTCAGTTATACAGTATAGTGATTCAACAATTCCATGTATCACCCAGTACTCATCATGACAAGTGCCTTCCTTAATCCCCATCACCTATTTCACCTACCCAGCCTACCCCTCTCTGGTACCATCAATTTATTTTCTATAGTTGAATATGTTTCTTGGTTCTTCTTTTTCTGTCTCTCTTTTTCCCTTTGCTCATTTGTTTTGTTTCTTCATTTCCATATATGAGTGAAATCATATGCTATTTGTCTTCCTCTGACTGTTTTGCTTAGCATAATACTCTCTAGCACTGTCCACATTATTGGAAAATGGCAAGATTTCATTCTTTGTTTTTAAAGATTTTATTTATGTATTTGACAGACAGAGATCACAAGCAGGCAGAGAGGCAGGCAGAGAGAGAGAGGAAGGGAAGCAGGCTCCCCGCTGAGCAGAGAGCCTAATGCGGGGCTCGATCCCAGGACCCTGAGATCGTGACCTGAGCCGATAGCAGAGGCTTTAACCCACTGAGCCACCCAGGCACCCCTCATTCTTTTTTTATTTTTAATTTCTTTATTTTAGTGAGAGAGCACAAAAGGGGCAGAGGGAGAGGGAGAGAAAATCTGAACCAGACTCTGCACTGAGCATGAGCCCAAGAAGCTCTGTCTTATGACCATGAGATCACGATCTGAGCCAAAACCAAGAGTTGGATGCTTAACTGACTGTGCCACCCTGGCACCCCAAGATTTCATTTTTAATGGCTGAATAATATTCCATTGTATATACATATATATACACATTTTCCCCTCTTTTTTTTTTTTAGATTTTATTTATTTAACAGAGAGAGACTAAGAGTGTGCAGCAGAGGGAGAAGGAGAAGCTCCCCACTGAGCAAGGAGCTGGATGCAGGACTTTATCCCAGGACCCTGGGATCATGACCTGAGCTGAGGACAGACACAACCAACTGAGCCACCCAGGTGCCCTTTCCCTCATGTTTTTTTATACTTGCTTAGTACTCTAGGATGTAGAGGTACTGGTCATTCAATCAGTCCCCTATGGGTAGACATTTGTCTTATTTCTCATCTTCTACTATTATGATTGTTTTGCTAGTAATGGCCTTGTACTTATGCTTTTTTGTCTTTTTGCAGTATATCTTTGGGATAGAGTCTTAGAAGAGGAAGTGCTGGTTCTAAGAGTAAATATTCTAGTATTTTTACTAGATAGTATCAAATCCCCTTGATATGCATTGTAATATTTTACATGGTTGTTGGCCTTTATTTCTTCAAATACTTTTTATCCATGCACCCTTTCTCCTTTCTTTCTAAAATAACTAACCATGTCACTAACTTCAGATTTTTTATATAATCCTACAAGTCCCCGAGTTGTCATTGTCTTTTTTCTTTAGTCTATTTTCTCTCCATTGCTCAAATTGGGTACTTCTTATTGTTGTGTTTTCAAGTTCATTAATTCTTTTCGTTTTCCTCTCCATTCAGTTGTTGAGTCTATACACTGAGTTTTAAAATTTTCAGTTATTGTGTTTTTCAGGTCTAAAATATTTATATTGTTCTTCTATATATCTTCTGTTTCTTTCCTGAGAATTTCTGTTCCTTAATTTATTTCAAGTATAATTATAATTACTCTTTGAAACATTCTGAGAATGACTACTTTAAAATCCTTATCAGATAATTCCAACATCTGTGGCATCTTGTTGTTTTTATATGTTGACTGTCATTTCTCATTCAAGTTGAAATTTTTATGGTATTTGAAGTAATAGGGCATTTTTACATTTTCTTTATGTTATATGTAGGATTTGGTAGCATTTCTTATTCCTATAAGAAGTTACGTGGGGATGGGGCGCCTGGGTAGCTCAGTGGGTTAAGCCTCTGCCTTCAGCTCAGGTCATGATCCCAGGGTCCTGGGATTGAGCCCCGCACCTGGCTCAGTGGGGAGCCTGCTTCCCTCTCTCTCTCTGCCTGCCTCTCTGCCTAGTTGTGTCTACTACTCTGTCTGTCAAATAAATAAATCTTAAAAAAAAAAAAGATGTTACGTGGGGATGATGGGAAAGAGGATGCAGATCATCTTCTCTTTACTTTTCACTTCATCTTCTCATCAAATTTTTATTTGATCTTTAACTTTTGAATCTTTTTTTTTAATTGTCTGTTTTGACATTGGAATAGCTGGCCCCACTAATTTCCAGAAAGGAAACAGTACAGAATAATAGAGTATGAAGATGGGTCAGCTCTGCAGCTGACTGGGAACAGGAGACCTACATACAAAATATCAGAAAAATTCTTGCCTACAGGACTATGGGTAGTCACCTCCTCTTTGCCGTCCTCAGCCCTGACACAGAAAAAGATTACATATCTCAGCGGATAGGGACATGAGCTCTGTGGAGTGTGATTTAAGTTTGGGCATGTTTAATTGCTGGTTTCATGAACTTCATAAAGCAAATTATAAGTCTTCAGATCTATGAAACCCACATGTGTTGTATATATGCATGCATATGGGAGGAAATGAACAAATGTGACAATGTCTTTTTTTAGAGAGGGAAGAGGAGAGAGAGAGGGTGGGGGGAGGGTCAGAGCAGGCTCCATGTCCAGCATGGAGCCCAATGGGGCTTGGTCTCAACCCCGAGATCTGACCTGAGCCAAAAATCAAGAGTCAGACGCCTTGGGGCACCTGGGTGGCTCAGTGGGTTAAGCCGCTGCCTTCGGCTCAGGTATGATCTTGGGGTCCTGGGATCGAGTCCCGCATCGGGCTCTCTGCTCAGCAGGGAGCCTGCTTCCCCCCCACCCTGCCTGCCTCTCTATCTACTTGTGATCTCTCTCTGTCAAATAAATAAATAAAATCTTAAAAAAAAAAGAGTCAGATGCCTAGCCCACTGAGTCACCTAGGTGCCTCTGACAGTATTTTTTAATATTAATAGGAGGTTGGTTTGCTGACTAATTATGTATCACTGGAATTAACTGTGCTTTCCGAAATTTTCAAATTAATGTGTGTTGTTGCTTACAGCATATATAAACTCATTTAACGGTGATTGTTACAGTATTTCACACATACAAAAAGTTATAGAAATTATATAATGGAGTTTGGTACTCATATTAATAAATAAAACATTACACATCTCATTTGAATTCTTTTCTGATGGCATTAGTCTCCTTCTAACCCAGGCATAACTACTAACAAAACATTGGATATTTCATTCTTAATACATTTCTCTATACTTTTATTACATATGTATATATTCTTTACAAAAAATATGGTATTATTTTGTTGCATATGTTTACCCATAGATGCTTGGCTATCTCACAGAAATTAAAAAGGAAGAAATATGAGAAAAACAAATCCGCATTCACATTTCAACAGTGTGACCTGCCCTATCAGCCTCCTTGCTGTATGTATTTTCTTTCTAAGATTCTAAAATGGACACACCCATTTTCTCAGTTTATATGTTATAAGAAGCATGAATAGAGTTTGAACATACTATTTTCACTTACTTTTTTGTGTGTGATGTTCAAAGTCTTGGAGTTTGTTAGGTGCTGGCTACTGTGAAACAGTACCTGAATGTGTCCTAAATGCAAAACATCTTCTTGTTTATCCAGGCCTAATTTTCTGGCTTTAATCCACTCTGTTAATCATCTAGGCCTATAAATCTGGAATCTAATCTGGGCCACTCTGGTGAAAGAAGACAGTGATTGTAAGGAGTTTGTTTTCCTGTGTACAGACTAATGACCAAATCTCTGGGTTGGTTTAGGGATGCATCCCATTCTGAACTTGAGCTGATTTCAATTACAAGTGATGGGCACCTGTATATTTTCCTTTCCTTTTACTATTTTAATGCTTGGCTAACCAGGAGGTTAAACCTATGAGTCTGCTTTCCATTCAGGGGGGCTTTATTTGGGAGATAAGAGACGCATGTTGTGAAAATACTTTTGTCTCACGACCTTTGCTAAATCCTGGGAGGTAGAAACACTGTCTGTCTGTAGAATGCAAGGTTTATATGAGCAACATGCTTGCTCTTCCCTTAGGCATCTGTAATTTTCCCAATGACACCCAATTGGAACAGTCATGTAGTAGATTACTGAATTTGTTCTAAGACCATCCTATTACCTAATTCCCTTGGCTTAGTGATATTATGCATTCTGATCCTGAACCACTTTCTTATGGGAAGGGCTAAGGATATAAATTTCTTTTACTTCCAAAATCAAAACATTTTCATTTTTTATTATTATTATTTTTTAAAAGATTTTATTTATTCACTTGACAGACAGAGATCACAAGTAGGCAGAGAGAGAGAGAGGAAGAGAAGCAGGCCTCCAGCTGAGTGGAGATCCCGATGCAGGGCTCAATACCAGGACCCTGGGATCATGACCTAAGCCAAATGCAGAGGCTTTAACCCACTGAGCCACTGAGGTGCCCCCCAAATCAAGACATTTTAAAAAGAAGATTTATTTATTTATTTGAGAGAGAGAGAGAGTGGGGGGGGGCAGGGCAGAGGGATAGGGAGCAAGAGAGAGAGAGAGAGAGAGAGAGAGAGATAAGCAGACTCCTTGCTGAGCGTGGAGCCTGACCCGGGGCTTGATTTCACAAACCTGAGCTGAAATCAACAGTTGGATACTTAACCAGCTAAGCTACCCAGGTGCCCCTCAAGTCATTTTTGTTGTAGACAAAAATGCGAAATGCAGGAGATGAAAAGATTGTTAAGAACCCTTAGAAGTCTACTATTCATGAGTAACCACTGTTATCATTTGAATATATGTTTTTTCAGAAATTTTATATGTCACTGTATATTTAAGAACAAAAATGAAATTATATCCTACTTAACAGTTTTGGTAAACTGCTTTTTTACAACAAATATGAAGATCAATCCATGCCTATCAGTGTATATCCATATAGTAATAAAAATGACAGTAGAATCTCTAATGCATTCTGGTGTGATAATAATAAGAAGAAAGGTTAATATTTCTGACTCCCTCAGTGCCCCACACTGGTTTCACTTATTTCATCCTCACCACAGCCTATGAAGAGGAGCTATTTTTGCCAGACTTTAAAATCAGGGAACTGAGGCACAGTGAGGACAGGGCTAGTAAGTCATTAGGCTTATATTAGAAAACAGGCTTGTGGCTCCTGAGTCACTTCATCTAACCAGTGTATGATACCGCCTCTCATATGGTAAGACTGTCAACCTTACTTTTAATCAGGGTGAAGAAAAATGAAACAAATTAGGGTACCATGTTTTTCCCCAGTTAACTAAGCAGAGATCTGAAGTATTGATAATAATTATCGTAGTTTGGAATTTGGGGAGCTGTGTCCTGTTTTACTGTAGAAGGGGCTCCCCCAGTATCTTCTTTCATGTCCTGTGCCTTTGGGATATCCCTGTTCTAAAGCTGACGGCTTTCCTGTAGATGGGCTGAGACTGCTTAAATTTTACTGTTATTTCATTGTTTTGTGTAATTGCAAGAGTATTTATTACAAGGCATTTAGTATAGTAAAAATTAGATAGCAGAAAAAATACTAAAAATTAACATAAAAAGAGAATAATTTTACCCTCAAACATAACCACCAGAGGAAAAGTCCTGGTAAGGTTTTCATCTGCATTATATCCTTTCAGAAATTTTCTTATGCTGGTACTTATACATTTATGCACATATGCATTTATTTAGTTTTGTAACCTCATCTTTTTAAAAGATTTTATTTGTTTGACAGAGAGAGCATGTGCACTAGCAGGGGGAACGGCAGGCAGAGGGAGAGGGAGAAGCAGGCTCTGCACTAAGCAGAGCCCGATGTGGAGCTCGATCCTAGGACCATGAGTTGATGACCTGAGATGAAGGCAGATGCTTAACCAACTGAGCCACCCAGGTGCTCCGACCTGCTCACGTCTAACAATGTACCTCTAAGGTCATTGACTGTGAATAAAGATTAGTACATATCATATGGATAGTAGAGATACTAATGGCCAATAAAGACAGTGACAGAGAAATTAAAATGACTAAGAAGTATTATGTAGCAAGTACCTTATATGTATTGAGTCATTTATGCTTACAGAACTATTATGAGTTAGATATGGTGTTAATCCCCATTTTTACAGATGAAGAGCTGAGGTACAGAGAGTATAAGGATTTGGCCCAGGACTACATAGTTAGGGAGTAGTACAGCTTGGATTCATATAGTACCTCATGATCTAGAGCCTGGAAACTGTCAGATTTGTTAAGTGACAGAAACAGTTTACACAAGCATGAGTGTTTTAGGTGGTCATTAAAAGTGATATTTATATATTTATATTTTTATACAAAATTAGTGTACCTAGTGACAAAACGTGGCTTGTGACCTTAATGAGACCATGTTAATTGCAGTCATGGGGACAGAGCTGTAGTGCAGTGGAAGGAAGCATTAGTGGGAAGTAAAGAATGTTACCAAGGAAAGTAAGAAACTCTTTTTGGAATTTTGATGAGGAGACCAAGGAGGGATTTTTAGGAATCTTCAGTTCTTTGAAATTTGAGCGAGTCTAAAAGTTGATGGGGAGGAGCTAGCCTATCTCAGATTTAACCCTTGAGTTTGCCCATATACTCATAAGCTCAATATATATTTATTAGTTACTAGTGAATGGAGGAATGAATAATGGTGTATCAAAGAAATGATAATAATTCTTGGATTTTTGTCTCCTAGGAAAGAAGTAAATGGCTGGTATCTTTGTATAGTGTGGCTGAATAATGTACTGGTGACTTCAAGATGGGTCCAGAATTTTTCCATAAATGTATTAAGATATGGAGTAGTCCAGGAGCAGTCCAGGAGCAGTAGCTGGCCAAACAGCATAGCATGCTGCCCTGGTGCCATTTCCCACTGAGCTCATGAGGTAAATCAAAGACAAGCCTGTCTTCCCAGCATGGGGGGGCTGCATTAGGTTCTGCTCACAAGCATGATGGTGAGCAGCTGTAATAAGCTACAGAAACATCCAGGAAAGTAGATCACCTTCCGTGCCCAATCCTTTGAACTCAAGCCATGTCAGAGACATATTTGTTCATCTCCTCTACATGTCCATAACCTCATTAGGGGAAGCAATGAGAAACAACTTTTCATGAAACCTGCCTTAGCCCTGAGGCTCAGCCAACCCCTACTGCCAAATCACAACATTTAAAGGGCCAAGAAATCCCTCTACGTGTTGTATTCTCTGGGCAGGTTTTCTCACCCCTTGGGACTGCTCTGTGACAAAGGAATCAGGTATCGTGAGTCTTATTTCACAGATGACCAAGCTCAGGCTGATAGAACCTAAGTCGTCACTCCAGGTCAGTGGCAGGGTGGGAATGAAGTTCCATCCCTTGCCCTCCCTAAAGGACACACAGCAGCCTCCCTCTTAGAAGATGGGCTTTCAGGCTAGAGAAATGGTTGGTCACAATTTCCTGCTACTCTGACCCCTGGGTAACCCAGTCAGCAACCCCTTTGGGTGATGAAGATGACAGAGGAGTTGAAATTCCATCCCTTGTACCGACAGATCTGACTATGCATATGTCAGGCTACAGGTACTGGCTAATCCCTGAAGTGCTGAATCAGGCTGTCCCAGCATAGATGGGACAGATGATCTAGAGGGAGGGAAAGTGATATGCGTGGAACTGCATTAAGCAAATACACATTCTGTTTCATTTCTTTAATCCTAATAGCTATTCAAGTTACCTATCATTATGACCATTATTCAGATCAGAGTACTGACTTGGGGTTGTCTAATTAGTCAGGGAGATATCTTCATTATCTCCTGATCAGCAGCTCACTCTGGAATTAAAATATTTTTCCATTTTGCTTTGAGGTCCATAGGGAAGTATAAATGGTTTGTCAACTTTGCTTATAGTTTTTCTGTACTCATGGACATTTAGATTGCTTATATTTTTCTTTTCTTTTTTTCTATTTCATGCAATGCTGTATCAGATGATCTCTTACCTCCTTACTTTTGCACATATTAAAAAATTTCTGTGCATTGCATTGCTTAATGCAATGGGGCTTCATTTCAGTAGTTTAAACTCCTTCCAAAAGTGAGTGTTCTCATTTCTTTAAAAAAAAAAAAAGATTTATTTAAGAGAGAGCACATACAGGGGATAGGGACAGAGGGAGAGAGAGAGAGAATCTCAAACAGACTAGTGCAGAGCCCGAGACAGGGCTTGATCTCATGACCTAGAGTTCACAACCTGAGCTGAAATCAAGAGTCAGAGGTTTAACCAACTATGCCACCCAGGTGCCCCAGGTGTTCTCATTTCTTATCCACCTCTATACTTGTTCGTAATATTTAAATTGGTCCTGTGTTTCCATTTCCTTGACTCCTACTGAAATTGAATCTCCTTCTCTCTTCCTCTACCACACGCATATACACACACACACACAGCTGTTTTCACATTTTTATTTGTGAATTTTAAATTTTTATTCATTTTTCTCCATATAGTTTTACTTTTATTTTTTATTTATTATTGAAGTATAATTGTCACATCATGTTATATTAGTTTCAGGTCTATAATGTTATTACAGTATTATTGATTATATTCGCTATACCGTACTTTTCATCTCTGTGACTTTTATTTTTTTCTCTAAATTTTTATTTATGTTCCAACTATTTAACATGCACTATAATATTAGTTTCAGGTATAGAATTTAGTGATTCATCACTTACATACAACACCCAGTGCTCATCACAAGTGCAGTCCTTAATTCCCATCACCTATTTAACTCATCCCCCCACCCAGTAACCATGTGTGTTCTCTATAGTTAAAAGTCTCTTTCTTGGTTTGCCTCTATTCCCCCCATGTTCATATATTTTATTTCTTAAATTCCACATATGAATGCAGTCATACAGTATTTGTCTTTCTCTGACTGACTTATTTCGCTTAGCAAAATAACCTTTAGCTCCAACCACATTATTATGAATGGCAAGATTTTATTCTTTTTGATGGCTGAATAATATTCCATCACACACACACACATACACACACACACACACACACACACACACACACACACACACACACACCACACCACATCTTCTTTATCCACTCATCAGTCAGTGGACATTTGGGCTCTCTCCATAGTTTGGCTAGTGTTGATGATGTTGCTGTAAACATCAGGGTGCATATGTCCCTTCCAATCTGTATTTTTGTATTCTTTGGGTAAATATTACTAGTACAGTTGCTGGATTGTAGGGTAGTTCCATTTTTAACTTTTTGAGGAACTTCTGTACTGTTTTCCAGAGTGGCTGCACCAGTTTATGTTCCCACCAATAATGCAGTAGGGTTCCCCTTTCTCTGCATCCTTGCCAACACCTGTTGTTTCCTAACTTGTTAATTTTAGCCATTCTGACAGGTATGAGGTGATATGTCATTGTAGTTTTCACTTGTATTTCCCTGATGATGAGTGGTGTTGAGCATCTTTATGTGTGTCTTTTGGCCATTTGTATGTTTTCTTTAAATGTTCATGTCTTCTGCTGAAACATTTTCTTAAATTGGATTTTTTTTGTTTTTTTTTTGTTTTATTTCTTTCTTTTCAGCATAACAGAAGTCATTGTTTATGCACCACACCCAGTGCTCCATGCAATACGTGCCCTCCATAATACCCACCACCTGGGATTATTTGTTTTTTGGGGTGTTGAGTATTTTAAGTTCTTTATATATTTTGGATACTAACCCTTTATCAGATATGTCATTTGCAAATATCTTCTGCCATTCTGTAGGCTGCCTATTAGTTTCATTAGTTGTTTCCTTCACTGTGCAGAAGCTTTTTCTCTTGATGAAGTCCCAATAGTTTGTTTTTATTTTTGCTTTCCTTGCTTTGAGAAACATGTCTTGCAAGAAGTTGCTATGGCTAATGTCAAAGGGGTTACTGCCTGTGTTTTCCTCTAGGATTTTAATGATTTCCTGCCTAGCATTTAGGTTATTTTGTAACTGGAAGTTTCATAACTGTGAGTGGGGAGATGGACAAGATAGATGAAGGGGATTAAGAGGTACAAATTTTTTTTCCATATTTAATACATATCAGATGGTAGGTAATAAAAGGATATTTAGATGATTTCATTTGCATTCTTTAAGTTATTAGTGATTTAGAACGTATTTTCTTTCTTTTTTTTTTTTAAAGATTTTATTTATTTATTTGACAGAGAGAGAGATCACAAGTAGGCAGAGAGGCAGGCAGAGAGAGAGGAGGAAGCAGGCTCCCCGTGGAGCAGAGAGCCCGATGCGGGGCTCGATCCCAGGACCCCGAGATCACGACCTGAGCCGAAGGCAGCGGCTTAATCCACTGAGCCACCCAGGCGCCCCTAGAACGTATTTTCTTATGATTATTGACCATTTGCTTTTCTTCATCTGTGAACTGTTTATACATTTTGTCCATTTTGCTGTTTTGTTATAGGAGCTCTACATTAATGGTAATACTCTACTGATTTATGGATTTGTGATTTCAATCAGTTTTTGTTGGGCAAGTACTATTTGCCAGAAATTCCAGTGAAAATCCATGTCCCAGATCCCTCATCTGAGACCGAAATGCTTTTATTTGCTGAAAAGGTCCACTTGGAGAAAGTATACTAGTGTCCATCCATACATGGACAGCTTGTCAAGAAGAGCATGTACAGACAATTCAGAAACACTTATTTCTAAGCTTTGCATGGCTACAAAGTAAAAAGGATGCATTGTACATGGGGAGAATACCGCCTCAGGATTAGGATTTCTGTGATCTTTATACTTAGGGCAAGACTTTTAAAAACTATGTAATATTTCTGAGTTTGCCTTTTCTCATTTATAAAATGGAAACCCTTTATAGTTGATATGAGATAACTTGTGGAAAAAAAAAGCAAAATCAAAACTATCACCCCATTTCACTTTATTTCATATACTTTCCCATCCCACCTTTTTTCTAAAGAGGGAAAGTGGAGGAGTGACAGAGGGAGAGGGAGAGAATCTTAAGCAGACTCCACAACCAGTGCAGAGCCCAATGCAGGGCTTGATCTCACAGCCCTGAGATCATGACCTGAATGGAAATCAAGAGTTGGAAGCTTAACCAACTGAATCACCCACGTGCCCCTTCCATCCCACTTTCTATCTTCTGTGTTAGTTTCTCAAGACTAGTATGTACAACATAACTCTGAGAGAAGAGGCTCTGCAAAAGGACCCTGTAATAGAACACTGGGAACTCTCTGGGTAAGTCATTTTCCCTGTGCTCACTGTTTGTTGGATAAAAGCCTTCAGACAAGACTAAAGGTAAATGGAATTCCATTTTGGAAAGCACTTTTGGGGTACCTGGGTGGCTCAGTCGGCTAAGCAGCTGAATTCAGCGCAGGTCATGATCCCAGGGTCTTGGGATTGAGTCCCACATCCGGCTCACTGCTCAGAGGGGAGCCAGCTTCTCCCTCTGCCTGCTGCTCCCCCCTGCTTGTATGTACGTACTCTCTCTCTCTCTCTCTGCCAAATAAATAAATAAAATCTTAAAAAAGAAAGAAAGCACTTTTGAGACCTTAGTTTGGAGGGAAGGAGCAGTGATTTCCAGGTAATTATTTCCAGTCTTCACTGCAGCTGTTATCATACTCTGTATTAGGTGAACTCAGTAAGTTCTCATAGTGTTTTATAATTGAATGACCATTTGTGCATGGTCATAGAGTGGTTGGAACTTAAAACTCTCACAGAAAGCAGGACTCCTGACTTCAGGAAACACAGGAGGGCTCGGTGTTCCTGAATTCAAGCTACCATTTTATCGCATGTGTTTCCCACAAAATTCTAGGGAGGCAAGGATGTGATTGTCCCACCATTTTGGATCCAGTAAAATGACACTGTACAGAGAGGTTAAGGAACCTGGTTGGAGGTCACATTGCTACTGAGACTAAAATCAGAGACTGCAACCTGATATGTTCAAATGTAGACTACATGATGCTCAGCTGCACATCACAGAACCAAGAAAATCTTGGTTTCCTGTTCATTTGTTTCACTTCTGAAACCTGTATTTTTATTTCTGATTCCAAGATGCTGGTGCTATCTGTATTTATGCAAGTCAGTGAAGCTGTTTCAACCACAATTTTCTATTCTGTAAAAACAAGGAGTGTGAAATAAACACAGGGAAATTTTTGGAAGTGCTGGATATGTTGAAGACCTTGGTTGTGGTGTTTGTGCTATGGGTATATGCATAGGTCCAAGCTCATGAAAATGTACACATTAAATGTGTGTAAATTTGCATATATCATTTATACCTTAATAAAGCTAAAAAAAAAACCCCAAGAGAATATGTTTAAGATATTTTTGAAGGTAGGGGGCTCAGGCAACATATAATTCAAGGAATATGGATTCTCTAAGACAGGGATGAGGGTCATGCTGAGGATGCACACTTGAAGGAGCAAGCCCCAAATACATACAGACCGGGAGAACAGAAACTTTTGGTGAACACTGACAGCTCAACCTAGAAAGAGGTTGTAGTTATTGACATCCCCACAAGCAATAACAGGACTGCAGGCTTCCCCACATGCACACCCACATTGGGAATCCTCAACAGTTTGTTATACTTTGCTGACATAATAAGTAGAAAATCTATCATCATCATATTTAACTTAATATTAAGGTTATTTAAAAAGCTTTCCTACTATGCAAAAGACTATGTTAACCATTATTGTCATTATTTTTCCATGCAAAGGGGTCCAGTTACATATGCAGCCTTACAACGAGCAATAGCCACAAAGGCCTGCAGGTTCTCCTAGTTCTACTGTTGGCTCGTAGGCTCCAGGATCTGTGTGTGAGTGTTTGTGTAGCCTCTGGGGGTTCCTAATTACAGTATGTATGCCTAGAAGGAGACTGAGAAAATCTCTCTGGGATACATGTTGAATTCAAGTTTGGGGAGGAGCTGGAGCTGCTCTTCCTTAAGACTTTGTGAACGACACAAGAACTGAACCACAGCATGTTTCTGAGCAGACTGTAATCCCACACCCTTGACAGATGGCAAGCCTGTCTTCCTGCTTGGGGCAGGATCCCTCCAGGACCTGTGCGGCAGTCTGCCTAAATCTGCCTCTGAACACTGAAGTTGAGGGCTCCCATCTTACAGCCCTTACTTGCAGAGTCCTGAGAAGCTGTGTCTTCTCAGCTACCCAGCACTACTAGTTCATTAGTTAAATGAAGAGTTCTATCCTGATGCAAAAATCTCTAACTTTCCAGCACATGTTTGACATCTCCTGCATCCATCCATGCATCCAATCAACAGACATTAACACCAAACTACATCATTGCTTTGGTTAAGTTTCAGGCTGCTCCAGAATAGAAACAAGGAAGTAAAATGTGGAAAGGGTCAAGTGGTAAATTCAGATAGTAGATTGTTTTTAGAAGATTTTATTTATATGACAGACTGAGAGAAAGCACAAGCAGTAGGAGCAGCAGAGGGAGAGGGAGAGGGAGATATAGGCTTCCCATTAAACAGGGTGCCCAGTGCAGGGTTCAGTCCCAGGACCCTGGGATCTTGACCTGAGGGAAAGGCAGACACTTAACCAACTGAGCCACCTGGGCACCCCTTTAGGTGGTAAATAAGAAACGATGGCTCCTTCCTAGTAAGCTTTCAGTCTGCTCAAGTTTCCTATAGTTGACAATTTCAAATGCAGTTTAATACCATGAACGCTTCTCTATTCCTCTAGTTTCTGTCCTCTTTACATATATTTTCCCCTTTGCCCCAAAGTCCTATAGAGAATTCTTTTTTTTTTTTTAAAGAATTTATTTAGAGAGGGGCGCCTGGGTGGCTCAGTGGGTTAAGCCTCTGCCTTCGGCTCAGGTCATGATCTCAGGGTCCTGGGATTGAGCCCCGCATCAGACTCTCTGCTCAGCAGGGCGCCTGCTTCCACCTCTCTCTGCCTGCCTCTCTGCCTACTTGGAAGATCTCTTCCTCTCTGTCAAATAAATAAATAAAATCTTTAAAAAAAAGAATATTTAGAGAGTCTGTGTACAAGCATGGCAGGGCGGTACAGAGGGAGAGGGAGAGAATCTCAAGCAGACTCCATGCTGAGCATGGAACCCGACTCGGGACTTGATCCCATATCCCATGAGATTGTGACCTGACCTGAAATCAAGAGTTGGACACATAATGGACTGAGCCACCCAGGTGCCCACCCTACAAAGAATTCTTGATACTCAACTTACATGCCCCACACTTCTCCAATTCAGTCTTTATCCTTCATCTAACAGAGCTCTATTCCACCATGCTTCCATGGACATTAACCTTGGCAAGGTCAACAACCACCTCTTTGTCATATTTATAGAACAAGGTTGTTGAAATGAAGGTTCAAAGGAGACAAGTAGCTACTTCTCCAGGAGGTATTTCTGTCCTAAGGACAGAATTCATTTACTTGTGTATAGATAAGGATTATATTGCAATGCTACTAGTTACCCAAAAAAAGTTGTAAAATGCCTTCTATAGAGTCAGATAATGTGAAGGCTGTGCTTTGGACAGCAGGCTTTCAAATAAAAGCTTTTCAAACTTCTTACATCCCATATTTTTGTTTCATTAAAATAGATTTTGTAAATAAATTTAGTACATGTCACAATTTTTTATGGTCACTTTATTAAACTGTCTTATCTGTTATTTCTTTCTCAACTGACTTCCAAGTATGCAATAAAATAATCTAAAATTATGTCTCAGACTCTGCCATGCTTAAATGTATTGTCTAAAAACATTGGTATACCACAATTAGTATAATGGTTCTGAAATATAATAGTGGTGATAGCTCTTTTGTAGCTGACTCTAAAATACTTACATTTCACCACAGAAATCACATTTTTGGAATATATCCTTCCAGTAAAATAACACCTTTATAATAAAAATATGCATGAATCCATATTAATATAAGTGAATTAATAAATGGGAGAGGAGATTTTTAAAATTTCTTTTTTATTGAGGTATAGTTGACATATTAGTTTCAGGTGTACAACAGTGATTTGACCATTCTATACATTATGAAATGCTCACCACAATAAGTGTAGTAGTTACCATCTGTCACCATAAAAAGTTAAAACAATATTATTGAACATTTTCCTGTGCTGTACTTTTCATCCCTGTGACTTATTTTGTAACTGGAAGTTTGTGGGCGCCTGGTGGCTTGGTCAGTTAAGCGTCTGCCTTCAGCTCAGGTCATGATCTCAGTTTCCTGGGATGGAGTCTCAAATTGGGCTCTCTCCCTGCTTAGTGGGGAGTCTGCTTCTCCCTCTCCCTTTGCCTCTCCCCCTGCTCATGCGCATACTACCTCTCTCTCTCTCACTCTCTCACTTGCTCTCAAATTAAAAAATCTTTTAAAAAATAACTGGAAGTTTGTCCCTCTTTATCCCCTTCACCTGTTTTGCTCATACCACTCCCCCCACACAACACTCTGGCAATCATCAGTTTTCTGTGTTTGTGTTTATTTCTGTGTTTTTTTTTTTTGCTTGTCTGTTCATTTGTTTGATTGCACATATATATGAAATCATAAAATATTTTCTTTATCTGACTTATTTCACTTAACATAATACCCTCTAGGTCCACCCATGTTATAGCAAATGTCAAGATTTAGTCCTTTTTTATGGTTTTGTAATATTCCATTATATATACACACGCCACATCTTTATTCATTCAACTACTGACACCTAGGTTGCTTTCAAATCTTGGGTATCATAAATAATTCTGCAATAAACAGGAGTGCATGAATTTTTTCAAGTTGGTGTTTTCATTTTCTTCAGGTACTTACCAAGAAGTGGAATAACTGGGTTGTGTGGTATTTCCATTTTTAACTTTTTGAGGAGCCTCCATACTGTTTTGGACAGTGGCTACATCAATTTACATTCCCACCAAAAGTGCACAGGAGTTTCTTTTTACCCATATCCTTGTTAACACTTGCTATTTCTTGTCTTTTATGACTATTCTGGTTTGAGATAATATCTCATTGTGGTTTTGATTTACATTTCCCTGATGATTAATGATGTTGAGCATGTTTTTACGTGTCTGTTGGCATGGATGTCTGGATGTCATCTTTGGAAAAATGGCTTTTAGGTCCTCTGTCCATTTTTAATCAGATTATTTGTTACTCCCTTTTGCTACTGGAGATACATTTTCTTTAGCAGACAATTCAAAATAATATGTATAAATACCTTCCCTCCATGAGTTGAAACATTCTGCCTCCTGCACCTGAGGGCAAGGAAGACTTAGTGATTCACTGCTAAGGAACAGAGCAGGTGAATGAAAAATACCTACTGTATACTGGGGAAACTAGACCATCTTAGCCCAGCGATGAAGGTGAACATCTCCAATTTTTAAAAAGCTTTATTTATTTACTTGTCAGAGCACAAGCAGAGGAAGCAGCAGGCAGAGGGAGAGGGAGAAGAAGGTTCCCCGCCAAGTGGGAAGCCCAATGTGGGGCTTGATCTCAGAACCCTGGGATCTTGATCTGAGCTGAAGGCAGATGCTTAATCGACTGAGCCACCCACGTACCACTCTGATTTTTTTTAAAGAGAATGTGACATTTATTAGAAGTAAACTACAAAAATAAAACCACCAAAATTGGGACCCAGTGAGCCCCCACCCCAACCCCCATAAAAACATTTCACATACACACACAATAGTTAGCAAAGACTAAAAGGATGCAAAGCTTCCCATGCGACAGATGCTCAGCTCGGGAAGGTTGATGACTGGGTCAGGTTAGTCCATTCCTGGAGGAGCCCACTGTTGGCTCAGACACAGCACCAGGTCCCAAAACCCAGGCTTCTGGCCCAGTGGTTGACGGCAGGGCGTCCCTGAGCATGTGATAGGCTGCAGGCTCTGGGTGGGAGGCAGACCACAGTGATGTTACATGAATATTACATTCTCCTAAATATGTGATGAGAAGGGCACTTCAACTCCGGTTTTCTTTCTCAAAACCAAAAACTACAGTCTAATCAAGAGAAAAATAACAGACTATGCCTGTACTCCCCAACACTGTCACAGGCATGAAAACAGTCTGACAGGTCCTCAAATGGTTCAACAGAAAGTTATCAAATGATCCAGCAATGCCATTCCTAGGAGAAAAGACAACCAATGCCTACATAAAAACTTGTACATGAATGTGTGGAGTATTAGCCAAAAGTGGAAATGTGTGCGCAGTTCAGGCTTTTGTCACAAGATGGCACCAACGCACCACTGTCATCAAATTTCTAAGCTGTGTGCAAGGAGGAAAAAAAAAATCTTTAACAGAAGGAGGGAAGGAAAGAAGGAAGATAAGGAAGGAGGGAAGGAAGGAAGGAAGGAAGGAAACTGCCTTAAGACACAGCCTATGAGCTTATGTATAGAATGATTCTGTCTGAAAAAAACTGATGGATGTAAAAGAAGACTGTAAAAACATATATTCCAGGACCTGAGAAGATGAAATAGTGCTCCTTGACAATGGGCAGCAGGTAGGTGAAGAGCAGGGCAGGGCAGGCAGGAGGTGACAAAAAAGATGGGGCATTGAAGTGTGATCTGGGGTTCTGTGTCTAGTGTCCTGGACAGGGAATGGTAGGGGGCTGGGAGAAGAAATAGGCAGTTTGTAGAGGGGTGGGGTAATGGAAGATGAATACCCTGTCCTCTTGGAGGTAACCCCTCTACAGTATGGATCAGTCATCCTACACTGATGAGGGAAGAGCAAAATCAATAAGTGTGATGTAGATTTGGGGTCAACAGCAGACGGAATTGCTATGATAAACGTGATTTTTCTACACAGAATTGATACTATACTAAAGAAACCGTTCCAAGTGTTAAAAAGAAAACCACAGGCCCAGATGGTGTCACTAGGTTAAGGCCCCAAGTTAGGAAACCAAGACCTAATACCCAACCTAACTGCATTTTCAACCTCCCACAAAGGTAAGCTTTAACCAGTGAACATGGGAATTTCTTAGTCAGCACTAGGAATTTATTGATAGACCCCTTCTGTTCCCTTAGGAGGACAACCTTGCCTAAAACAATACATTTTTCTTTTCTAAAAGAAATATTTTATTTATTTGTCAGGGAGAGGGAGAGAGAGAGCAAGCAGGGAGAACCGCAGGCGGAGGAAGAAGCAGGCTTCCCACTGAGCAAGGAGCCCAATGCGGGACTCCGTCCCAGGTCTCTGGAATAGTGACCTGAGCTGAAGGCAGACTCTAAACTGAATGAGCCATCCAGGCATCCCAACAGTACATTTTTTCTCTAATAATTTCCTTTTTTCTGCTCTCCCGCTCTCTGCCTTTAACAAACCTTTCTCTCTCTCTTTTTTTGTAGTCCTTTGGAGTTTCTCTCTATTTGCTAGATGGGATGCTGCCTGATTCATGAATGGATTAATAAAGCCAATTAGTTCTTTAAAATTTACTTGGTTGAGGAGCACCTTGGTGGCTCAGTCGGTCAAGTATCTGCCTTCTACACAGGCCATGAGTTCAGTGTTCTGAGATTGAGCCCCACATGTAACCCCACATCTAGCTCCCTGATGGTCGTTGGGATGGGGGGGGGCGGCAGGGAAGGCTGCTTCTCCCTTTGCCCCTCACCCCGCTCGTGCTCTCTCTCGCTCACTCTCTCTCAAATAAATAAATAAAATCTTTAAAAAATGTGCTTGGTTGTTTTTTGTTATTTGTTATCTAACACAAGACGCATTGTTCTTTGTAAATTGTGCTCCTTTTCATTAAAAAATGGAGCAGGCTCCCACCTAGTGGCCATATCGAGGATTGCCGCTCAGAGAGTCCCACCTGGGGGCTAAGCAAAGAGGAGCGGTGGAGTTTGGGATCTTGGTTTAATGGTATCAGCAAGTTTTCTGGAATTATTCTTCAAAGGGAATAACTCCTCTGCAGCTATCATTTTCTGGGATCTCTAAACCTTCGTTTGTTTGTCCAACCCTTGTCAAACTGAAGATAAAGCTGTACTTGTGAGTTTGTAGTTGAGGGGTGATCCAGCTAGCTGGAAGAGACAAACACAAGACCACACATACTCCCCCACACCGACAGATACACTGTCAATTCAATTTTTATTGACTTAATTACCCCATAAATGAATACAGTGAAAGTTTTTCAAAGTAATAAATATATGTGCATATTACTTCTGTCAATTTGGTCACAAATATATTGTGTTCAAACTTTTATCCAAATACTTTTTTCCTCAATACTACATTTCAAACAATATATGAAAGTATATTATAAATTAATCTGCATCTCTCGTCAACCCAACTGCCACCCTTTGACCCGAAGGGGTCTATTGTCAATAAGATGTGTCCTTGTAGGTAAGGGTTACATGAACATAGACACCTGCACACACACACAGTGTCTCTCAAACAAGAATCACATTTCTAATCTTTTTCATATTGTCTTTCCATTTAATATTCTTCTTGGGGTTTATATTTTCATCTTATTAGTTCTAGTAATTATGGTTAATTTTACATGTCCATTTGACTGTCCATGGGGTGCCCAGTTTAAACATTATTTCTGGGTGTGTCTGTGAGACTGCTTCTGTATGAGATTAGTATTTGAATTGGTGGACTCAGTAGATTGTCCTCCCCAGGGCAGCTGAACCTCACCTAATCTCATTGAAAGCCTGGATAGAACACAGTGTAAAGAGGAAGAATTTCCCCCTCTTTCCTGCCTGCGGCACTGCTTGACCTCTTCTCTGGCTCTCACATTGGGATTTAAACCATTGACTTCCCAGGTTCTCAGGTCTATGGACTCAAGCTGAATTTTACTGCTGTCTGTTCTGGGTTTCCAGCTTGCAAATGCCAGACTGTGAGACCTCTCGTCTTGCATAATAGCATGAGCCAATTCCTCATAAATAAATTTCCATATATATAGGTATATATATATATATATACATACACATATATATATACATGCATATATATATATATGTGTGTGTGTGTGTGTGTGTGTGTGTGTGTGTGTGTCCTATTTCCATTTCTCTGGAAAACCCTAAGACGCTGCTGCTTTAAGTATGTTCTAACATACTAATTGTTTTTTTTAAAGAATTTATTTATTTGATAGAGAGAGAGATCACAAGTAGGCAGAGAGGCAGGTGGGGGGGTGCAGGCTCCCTGCTGAGCAGAGAGCGGGATGTGGGGCTCGATGCCAGGACCCTGAGATCATGACCTGAGCTGAAGGCAGAGGCTTAACCCACTGAGCCACCTGGGCACCCCAATACTTATTGTTATTATATATATTTATTTGAATTTCTTGCTGAAATTAGTTGCTAATCATTTATTTCAGTTGTCATTTATTTTTGGCTCTTGGGGCAATGTTATTTTTCAATACGAAAAAAAGCAAATTCAACACAAAATAGTAATTTGAAGTGTAGGGCAGGATGAAATGAAGGGAAGAGAGTGGGTAGATAATAGCAAAAGGAAGAACTGAGATGTTGCCAAAAGGTGGAGCGTCTCCTTGTCCCCTGTCTGGAAGAATGATTCAAAAGATTTAGGTGTCAATACACACCTTTCCACATGTACACAGTAGAGCTGGGTTTATACTAAGAAAAGGTGGGGATGGCCTTTCTGGAGGCTTTAGGGTTCGAAGGAGGGCCTTTCTGGAGGCTTTAGGGATCAAGGCTAGTCCCTCGTCCCCCTCTTCTCCAACCAGGGGAAAAAGAAGGAATCCAACATGTGAAGGAGGTTATAGAGGAGAGGGAAGGATCTTGCTTAACAGAGTGGGGCAGACCCCTGCAAAAGGAACAGCTCAGGACAGAGCTTGGAAGAAGACTAAAAATAGAACTAATACTGTCAACACCTCCCGTGAAGCTGAGAGAGGAGCAGGGAAATTCATGGAAATCAGGACTCAATAACCTGGATATCCTTCTCCAAAACTGCTCTAGAATAGAAAACTCTACCCCTTCCTTACAGGTACCTCTACTACTATGAAGTAGCTTGGTTTCCTTTCCCCTGGTGTACCACATGGGCTTAGGATGGTGTTCATCTACTGGGTTTTTAGTACATGGTTCTAAATGAGATATGATGAGACCTAGCTTCTTGGAGAATTATCTTAAAAAAACAAAGGGAAATATCAACTGAACAGATGGAAGAAATGGACAGCAAAACAAAATACAGGGCTACCCAGAATGGCAGAAAACCTAGGTTTCCTAGAGTGGGAGAGAAGAAATATTCAACAACCAACAAATACTAATTGAGTGCCTATTATGTACCAGGCACTGTTCTAGGACCTCCCCTTCCAAAAATGGAAGCAAAGCAAAACAAAACAAAATGAGACAGAGGCAGAAAATGCAAACTCTGAGGGAGAGAACCAGGGCCGCTGAGGAGGAAGGCTGAGGGAACGGAGAAGCCTTGGATGATGGTGCTCTGCCTTAGGTCTCCTCTTTGGCCTCCTCACCAAAACCCTTCTCTTCTTCTACAGTGACATCCTGGTACTGCTGGTACTCGGAGACAAGGTCGTTCATGTTGTTCTCAGCTTCAGTGAATTCCTTCTTGTCCATGCCCTCACCTGTGTACCAGTGGAGGAAGGCCTTGGCTGGAACATGGCCATGAACTTCTCTGAGATGCTTTTGAAGAGCTCCCAGATGACTCTGCTATTTCCAATGAAGGTGATTGCCATCTTGAGACCATAGGGTGGGATATCTCAGACAGCTGTTTTGACACTCTTGGGGGATCCATTCCACAAAGTAGCTGCTGTTCTTGTTTTGCACATTGAGCGTCTGCTCATCTTCCTCCTTCATAGACATCTGCCCACGGAAGACAGCAACCACAGTGAAGTAATGGTGTGGCAGGTGTCCCAGGCAGCATCATGTTCTTGGCATCAAAGACCTGCTCGTTGATTTCAGGCACAGTGAGTGCCCAATACCGCTGGCTTCCAAGGCTGGTCAGAGGTGCAAAGCCAGACATGAAGAAGTGAAGATGTGGGAAGCACACCATGTTAATTGTTAGCTTGTGGAGGTCAGCATTGAGCTTACCAGGGAAGCGGAGGAGTTGCCAGTCATTTTGTTACTGTGTGCACTTCACTAATCATGACTATTAACCCAGTATCTGAGGTGCAGTTTATAAATGTTTTTTCCCTTTTTAAAACCACAAACACTTAGTGTTTTTTTTCATTTAGAAATTGTTTTTTAAAAAAGGAAGTATTTTAAATTCCAATAATGTGGCTTAGAAACAACAGAGTATAATTAAAAAGGAAAAATGTGGGGAGCATGTATTGTTAGCCTCCAGGAAGATTATAGCATTTGAAACCCTGGGGACATCAAGACGAATGGAAGGAAAAAAAAAAAAGCTAGAGTAATTCCAGAGTGAGCTGCTGATCAGGAAATAACAGAGTTGTCTCACTGATTAATTAAACTTCCCTAAAAGAAGTACCTTGGTAAAAGTGTTGGTCATAATTATAGGTAACCTGAACAGCTGTTAGGATCAAAGGTGATAAAATATATATTTGCTTAATGTGGCCCTGTACATATCACTTTCTTTACCTCTAGATCACCTGTTCCAAGGGTAACACCTGAGCTTCTGCCTGAACCCCACTTCCCCCTAGAGATCAGCCAACAGATGTGGCCTGACACCCAAGTCTCTTCGCATAAAGGCCGTATTTCATTTCCTCAGTTATCTTTATCACACCCAGAGGGGTTGCTGAGTGAATACCTGAGGGGCCACAATGGCAGGGGGTTTGTGATTCAACCATTTCTCCAGCCCTGGAAGCCCATCTTCAAAAAGGGTGGCTGCTCTGTGTCGCCTAGGGAGGGTTAGGGATGAAACCTCATTCCCATCTCCACTGATCTAGAGAGTTAATTTAGGTAGGCTTTGTCAGTCTGAGCCTGGACACCTGTGAAGCAGGATTCACCATACCTTTGTACAGAACTGTTTCAAAGAGTAAATGAGAAAAGTTGCCTATATTATATGCATGTAGTGGGACTTCAGGGACCCTTTAAATGTTGAGCTAGAACAGTCAGTCAGTGCTGGCTGAGCCTCAAGGCTAAGGCAGGCACCGTGAAAAGTTGTTTCTCTTAATGAGATTACAGACATGTAGAGGAGGGAAGCAATTATCTCTCTGATATGCCTCGAGTCAAAGTTTCGAACATAGAGATTCTCTACTTTCTTGGGCGGTTCAGAATCTCATAAGAGCTGTTCCACGTTGTGCCCCTGAGGAGACCTTAAAGCAGTTCCCCATGCTAGGAAGACAGGCTTGTCTTTGACTCACCTGGTGAGCTCAGTGGAGGATGGCACCAAGACAGCAAGCTGTTGTGTTTCTTAACTGTTATGCCTGGACTACTCTATATTCTAACATATTTATAGGAAAATTCTGGACCCGTCATGCAGTAGCCAGTGCAAGCATCCTCAGATCATGCATTATCCAATCACACCACACTAGGATTCCTGCCATCTGCTGCCTCCTGAGAGCCAAAAAATCCACAGCTTTTTTTTTTCTTGGACATGCAATTATCCATTCTTCCATTCACTGACTAAATATATTGAGCTCAAAACCCATGTTGTTCCACGGGAGATGCCTCACTAACTCTTCAGTGAAAGTAAGATGGTAAGAAGGAAAGTCAGTATATGGGGAAATTCAAGAGTTAAACCAGAGAAGAAATGACTCTTCACATGAACTTTTATACTTTCAAGGAACTGGAGATTTTAAAAAATCCCTCCTTGGACCCCTCATCCCCATAGTCACAAGTCTCCCTCACTCTCTCTCCCCCCTCAAAATAAAATTTCCAGATTTTTTTTAACATTCCCTGTTAACATTTTTCCTCTCCTACAGTGTTGGTTTGAAACCCTCCCAGGAGCTTCCCTCATGTTATCTGAAACTGGACCCTGTACTTCGAAGGCAGGGAGAGACTGAAGAAAGAGGCAGGCCACTCCAGGTTGGTAAGTGGCAGTTTTAATAAGGAAAGCGAACTTATATATAAAGCTCATCTTGGGCAACAGCAAGATGAAGGGATCCCCACACCAGCCCTCCAAATCTTTAAAGTTTTTATAAAGAGACCCTAACCGGGCTCAGTCATGTATACCGTACAGGTGTTTTCAATACCACATCAACATCTCAACACTATGTCCTTGGAGCAGCCCCTGGGAAAAGGAAAGGCAAGAAAAACTCACATTCCAAGGACAGGAGAGGGGGTGAGAAGCTTTTGAGTGCTTGGGTCCAAGCTCACATGTCAATCAGAGGTTGCGTTTTTTTTTTTGTGACGTTCCCCAACACACAGACTTGTTCTTCAATTGTACTATAGCTTCTGTCCCTGTGATTGCAATGAACCCTTGCTTTCTCACACCAAGGTCACAAGCCATCTCTTTGTCACTAGGTCTAGATATTTTATATAAATATTTTAACATGTTGAGTATTACATTTAATGACCTTCTAAATTACACATGCTTGTGTAGACTGTTTCTGTCACTTACATCATCTTTGCCTAAGTGATTTGTATCCTGTGCCAGTGAAAGTGTCTTGCCAGTGGGATAGAGATTTGATGATTCCCATCTTTTGTCTAGATCACCCATTATTATTCTTTACTATTCTGTTCTACTTCTTGGAGTTCAATGAGAAACTGCTTTACCCATGTCAAACTAGAAAGAAAATAAGAGACCAGAAGATACATGGAATGAAGGAAATGAGGACAGAGGACCAAAATTTGCATTCTATTTATGAGACAAAGGTGTTTTCTCTTGGAACCAGGAATCTCTTCTTAGACTTTGTATAGGAGATATCACGTAAAAAGACAAAAAGGCATTAGCACAAAGCCATTCTTCACAGAACAAATCACAACAGCAAAAGACAAGAAATAAGACATATGTCTACCAATAAGGTTAAATGATAATCTAAGGACATCTAATACTAAAGTACTATGCAGCTATAAGGAGCAAAAAGGAACCCCTCCTTATATTGTTATGGCATGATCTCCAGGATATATTGTTCAGTGAAAGAAGCAAGGTGCAGGAAAATGTGTAAACTTGCTGCTATCCAATATGGTAGGCACAGACACACGTGGCTATTTAAATAGAAGATAATTAAATTTGGATGAAATTAAAAATTCAATTCCTCAGTCGCATTTACCACACTTCAGGTGTTTCACAGCTATAAGTAGCTAGCTACTGTGTTGGACAATGAAAACACAGAATATTTCTATCTCTGCAGAAATTTCTATTGGATAGTGCTAATGTAGAATATACCACCTTTTACCCATGAAAGGGAATGACAATTAAAATATATTTGTTTATATATTTAAGAATTTGAAGGTTAAAACAAAACAAAACAGATAAAGATTATAATCTGTAAGAGGACAGAGAAACAGCCCAGGATGGAAGGTTATGATCTGTATTCTCCTAAAAATACTGTACAGATTTATGAGCTCTATATACTGAAGAGGGCAGGGAAACAGTGAACAACCCAGTAGCAGAAGCACCCCTAGTCCTCAAACTGAATCCTCTGAAGCATTCTCCACTAAAAGGAACTCAGCTTCCTTAGAGAAATGGTTCATTCCAGGTCTGGGTAGGAATTGTTCCAACTGAGTCTGGACCAAACTCTCATACCAGAAAACATGTCAAAGACAGAGAAGCCAACCTGAAAGGGCGCCCACTGATGAAAGATAAAACCATTTGAATGTCAAATAAAATAATGACTACAATGTATTAAAACTCATCAAAATATAGATGAATCAAGAGCTCATGATGACATTCTAAAAGAAAAAAAAAACCAACAAAACCAACTTATTGCTCACTTTTGAAGGATCCTAAGGAAACAATTTATTATTTTGAAAACAGAAATATAAGGGGCGCCTGGGTGGCTCAGTGGGTTAAAGCCTCTGCCTTCGGCTCAGGTCATGATCCCAGGGTTCTGGGATGGAGCCCCACATCAGGCTCTCTGCTCAGCAGGGAGACTGCTGCCCGCCCCTCTGCCTAGTTGTGATCTCTGTATGTCAAATAAATAAATGAAATCTTTTAAAAAATTTGAAAACAGAAATATTACAAAAGAATTAAACATTCATCCTTCCTGTATGAACCATACCACAGCATAACCTAACAGGAGATTAGGGGAAGTTCCTTTTATGGAAGAATTCCAGCTGATAAATGTAGAAGAGATTGTAAGATTAGATTATCACCATTTTGTGATCTCTAATGAAATGTAGATCTATGCAACAATCTTTCTTTATTTGTTTAACATATATGTATGTATTATTGGTTTCAGGGATACAGGTCTGTGATTCATCAGTCTTATGTAATACCCAGTGCTCATTACGACATATAACCTCCCCAAAGTCTATCACCCAGTTACCCCCTCCCCCCTTCCCTCTAGCAACCCTCAGTTTGTTTCCTAAGATTAAGATATGGTTTGTCTTCCTCTTTGGTTTTGTCTTGTTTCATTTTTTACTCTCTTCCCCTATGATCCTCTGTCTTCTTTCTCAAATTCCACATATGAGTGAGATCATATGATAATTATCTTTCTCTGATTGACTTATTTTGCTTAGCATAATACCCTTTAATTCCATCCACATCATAGGCAACAGTCTTTAGAAGATGCAAAAAATGTGAGGTGAAAAGCAGGTGGAAAATCTTATAATGGACAGATCAGGCTGACAACATCTGAACCAAGTGACTAATCTCAGCATCACAGGATGGAAGACAGCTAGACACAATGAACCTCCTGGTGTAATATTGTGAGGATAAACAACAATACATCTGAGGTAATTTTGCCAAAAAAAATCTGAATTGGATCAAGCCTCTGAATCTAATCACCAGTTTAATAGAAATAGGGGAAGGAAGCAAAAGAACATAAACAATACAAGAGGGATACAATCAGCAAAATCCAGAATAAAAACACCACAGGACAAAAAAAAAGGCAGTTTCTTAAGCAAATTAATTGAAAGGTGTGGTGGTTAATTTCATGTGTCAAGTTGATTGAGACACAGAGTATGTAATGTTTGTGCAAACATTATTCTTGTTCTGTGAGGGTATTTATCGATGAGATTAACATTTGAATGAGTAGGCTGAGTAAAGTGGATTCTCCTTTCTAATGTGGGTGGGCACATCTAATCAATTGAAGGCTTGATTGAAGGCAGTTCTTGTCTGCCTTTAGACTCAAACTGAGAAATAAGCTCTTGGATCTCGAGCTTGCTAAATTTGGACTGGAGTTTACACCATAGGCTCTTCTGGGTCTCAGTTTTGGAAATGGACTGGAACTACACCAAAGTCTCTCTTAGGTTTCTAGAGCTTGCCGACTGCAGGTCTTGGGATTTCTCAGCTTCTATAATCACATGAGCCAGTTCCTTAAAATAAATCTATGTATGTATATATATCTATATATCTATATTTACATCCTATATGTATATGACCTATTGGTTCCATTTCTGTGGAGAATCCTGAAATGAGCTTTTTGTACTGAAAGTGGTGCTAAGGGAACAGTAACTTAAGGATGAGTTTTCTGAATTCGTTCTGGTTTCTGTAATTGCTATTCTCAGTGATCCTATGGATGAAGCATTATTATCCCCATTTTGCAGAGGGGGAAGCAGGGGCACAGAGTCATTACCTGTCTTCCCTCCTGTGCCTCTACCTTTAGAGGAAAGCAGCTCCTGAACACCCCTGTAGCAGGACCCACACTCCCTGGAGCTGAGCAGGACCCCAATGGCTTTACCTACAAGATGGCTGGAGCACTGAGCCTCAAAGTGGGAAAGAGTTGGATCTGGATCCTTTTGTATCCCCACACCCCAGGGTGGTTTAGCCTCCACAGCAGGGACCCACTCCCTCAGCTGATTCCCAGATATCTGAGGAAGAAAACTGCTCTCCTCACTAAGGCACATTTATCTCTGTAAAAGTCATCATGCTCACCCTATTGCAGGATGGCCGGGTTCTTGTCTGACTGAGTTGAAGAATGAATCTCATGGACACAAAAGGGTGAGTTCATTAAGTGAAGGTGAGAGCTGAAAGGAAAGGAAAAAAGCTCTCTAGAGTGAGAGGGGTCCCAAATGTGTTGCCACTGACGGCTTTTAGTGGCAGTCTTTTATTGAGAACTGGGTGAGAAGCTTGTGGCCTTGAGATTCTTGTGCAGTTGTGGTTTGTTCCCTGATCTCTTGTTCCGCTCTGTGTCAGCGTCTTCACTTGCCAGGAATAGTTTCGGAGCCTAGTCAGAGGAGTCAGGGGCCTCCTATCTCTCCTGCTTATCCCTTTACCCCTTCCCCACCCACGGCACGGGATCTGTGGGCCAGAAGGAGCTACACTAGGATTGTGAGGAGTGACTGTATACCTTTTTTTAAAAGATTTTATTTATTTATTATTTATTTAAATGAGAGAGAGAGAGAGAGAGAGAGAGAGTATGAGAAAGACAACATGAGAAGGGAGAAGAGCAGAGGGAGAGCCTGATGTGGGCCTTGATCCTGGGACTCCAGGATCATGACCTGAGCCAAAGGCAATTGCTTAACTAACTGAGCCACCCAGGTGCCTGTGACTGTATACTTTTTAATTAGTGGGGGTTAGAGATAGCACAAGTCTGCAAGGGATTCGAAAACAAGGCTTTCAGGACCTTGAGGGGTCAGCTGCTGCCAAGATAATGTTCCTTTAAAGCATGAAGTCACCAAGGCAGCCATGAGTTCCTTGAGTAAGGTCATGCTCTGCATATTTCAGGTATCTATCAGTGGGCTGCAAGCTGTAAGGAGATTTTAATTTAAGCTACATTTCTTTTGCTTTTGTTTCCCTCAACCCTATGACGTCGGGTTTCTGTGGCAACTGGTATGAGCAGGGCTGGCCCTCTACACTAGAAGTCCTTTGCATATTCCTCCCTGAGATTTCCCGGGAAGCGAAACACCTTAGCTCTTCAGGCCACCACTTGAGAAAGTATAGTAATTACAGGATTTAGAGCGGGTCCTGGGGAATTGGCAGAACTCTGCCCAAATTGATGAAGAACAAACACAAAATGTTCCTTTTCATTAGGAAGTTTGCTTGCTTTAAAGTTGTTAGGGGAATATTATGAGTACACAGAGTCCCAGAGGGTAAACTGATGTTCTTGGAGATGAGCTAGCCCTGGCAGGATGACCATGTAAAATCAAGTTCATGCTAATCATTTACCTGATTTACTGAGGCCACAAAGACAAATGGGTTGCACATCCCAGGCCTTCTCCATTGTTCTGACTGCATGCTCATCAAGCCACCCTCTGGGGAAATGACTTTCCATATGTCTCAGGAAAGCACGATTGCAGTGGAGGCTGTCTTGTGGAAAGGGATTGGAATACACTTCTAAATTTCAAGAGTAGGATGAAAATCATAAGCCATAAAAATTTCTCTGGAAAACCCCTTCAAGAAGGAATTAAGAAAAAAAAAAAAGGAAGGAATTGAGGAATCGTCCAAAATTTACACCCACACATAAATCCACACACAAACTATAGCCAGGCAACTACAGTTGTGAGAGAATAATAGCATATTTCATGTGGCGATACACACATATGTAATAAAAGTATCAAGAAATGTATTAAGATTGAAAAATCCAACTTTGGGGGAATAGTGACCCTTGGATAAGAAAGATAATGCAGGGGGCGCCTGGGTGGCTCAGTGGATTAAGCTGCTGCCTTCGACTCAGGTCATGATCTCAGGTCATGATCTCAGGGTCCTGGGATCAAGCCCCGCATCGGGCTCTTCTGCTCCGCAGGGAGCCTGCTTCCTCTTCTCTGCCTGCCTCTCTCCCTACTTGTGATCTCTCTCTCTGTCAAATAAATAAATAAATAAAATCTTAAAAAAAAAGAAAGAAAGATAATGCAGTCAGAAAAGTACTTCAAATGAATTACAACTACATATGTAATGTAATAATAAATATATTATTTAATAGGAGGCTATAGTAGTCTGTTACATTATTTTTATAATTCGTTTAAAATAATTTATAACAAACAACGGTTCTCTGAGCTTTGTGATTTTTAATATGATTCATATTAATTTAGAAATTGTTGGAAAAAATTAAGCCCAAAAGGAGATACATAAGAAGCAATCCTACTATTCATTAATTGAAAAAATGTGTCTTGTTTGTGCATTTCATCCAATTATATGCTCCATTCATGCATCTATATTCATTACATGAGGTTTCACATATGAATCAACATTTGCTAAAGATCATGACACCAGTTATTAACTTTTCCCAACTTCACAAACAACTTTATCTGACTTTAAAGTGCCTGTCCCTAGCCTTTGGGTAATACAGTCTTTTCTCTGTGTTAGGGCTGAGGCTCTTCTTTTTCTTGCTCCTTTAGATGTATGGTTAGGGTGTTTATTTGTGAGTTTTCTTTCTTCTTTATGTATGCCTATATTGCTATAAACTTCCTTCTTAGAATAGCTTTAGTTGTATCCCATATATTTGGACTTTTGTGCTTTCATTTTCATTTCTTTCCATGTATTTTTTAATTTCCTCTGATTTCTTGGCTGGTGTATTCATTTTGGTTTTTTTTGTTTTGTTTTGTTTTGTTTTTGCCTATTCATTCTTTAGTAGCATATATTTGTGTTCTTTCCAGGTTTTTTCTTGTTGTTGATTTCTAGTTCTATAGTGTTGTGTTTGGGGAAAAAAAGCATGGTATGACTTCTATTTTTTGTATTTGTTGAGACTTGTTTTGTGGTCTAGCATGTGATCTATTCTGGAGAATATTCCATGTGCATTTGAAAAGAATGTGTATCTACGGTTTTAGGGGGAATATTCTGAATATATCTCTTAGATCCGTTTGAGCCAATGTGTCATTCAAGGCCACTGTTTCCCTGTTGATTTTTTGTACGGATGCTCTATCCATTGATGTAGGTTGGATGTTGTCCAATAGATTGTCCTCTATTTTCATTGTATTACTATTGGTTACTTCCTTTATGTTTGTTTTTAGCTGCTTTATGTATTTGGGTGGTCCTGTGTTGGGTGCGTAAGTATTTATAATTGTCATATTTTCTTGTTGGATTTTACCTTTATACTTATAGTGTCCTTCTTTGTCCCTTGTCGCAGTCTTTGTTTTATTTATTTTTACTTCCTTTTATAAAAATTTATTTCTGTATTTGAGAGAAAGAGAGACACCCTGGGTGGGGGCAGAGGGAGAGAGAGGGAGAGGGTATCTCCAACACACTCCCTGTTGAGCGCAGAGCCCATGGGGCTTAATCCCACGACCCTGAAATCATGATCTGAGCCAAAATCAAGTCAGACACTTAACTAACTGAGGCACCCCGGTGCCCCACAGTCTTTGTTTTAAAGTGTATTTTGCATCGCATAAGTATTGCTAGCCTAGCTTTCTTTTCACTACTATTTGCATAACAAATTCTTTTCCATTCTTTCATGTTCAATCTGCATGTCTTCTTTTTTAAGATTCCATTTATTTATTTGACACACAGAGAGGGACATCACAAGTAGGCAGAGAGGCAGACAGAAGGAGAGGGGAAGCAGGCTCCCGGTTGAGCAGAGAGCCCGATGCGGGGCTCAATCCCAGGAACCTGAGATCATGACCTGAGCAGAGGCTTAACCCACTGAGTCACCCAGGTGCCCCTGCATGTCTTTTTTTTTTTAAAGATTTTATTTATTTGAGAGAGAGAGGAGAGCAAGAACACAAGCAAGGGGAGCAGCAGAGGGAGAGGGAGAAGCAGGGATGCGTGGCTCGATCCCAGGACCCTGGGATCATGACCTAGCCAAAAGCAGGTGCTTAACTGACTGAGCTACCCAGGCATCCCTGGATGTATCTTTAGATCTGAAATGAATGTCTCATAGGCAGCATATAGATGTGTTTTGATTTTTATCCATTTCATCACCCTATGTATTTTGATTGGGTCATTTAGTCTATTTACACAAAGTAATTATTGGTAGGTATGTACTTATTGCCATTTTGTTGCTTCTTTTATGGTTGTTTTGTAGTTTTTCGATGTTCCTTTATTCTCTTGTCTTCTGTCATGGTTTGCTGGTTTTCTTTAGTGATATACTTGGATTCTTTTCTCTTTATTTTTTGCATATGTATCACCAGTTTTTGGTCTGTTATGACCATTGGGTTTACATATAACACTTTCTGTACATAACAGTCTGTATTAAATTGATGGTTGCTTAAGCTTGAACCCATTCTTCACTCCTTCACTCTCCCCCACACACATTTTAGGTTTATGGTGTCATACTTTGCATCCTTTTATTTTGTGAATCCCTTGACTGAGTTTTATAGGTATATTTAATTTTACTGCTGTTGTGCTTTGTACTTTTCTTACTCCTACTTTTGATCTTTCCTTTCCAGTCAAAGAGTCCCTTTCAATATTGTAGCACTGGTTTAGTGGTCATGAATTCTTTTAACTTTTGTTTGGGAAAGTCTTTATCTCTCCTATTCTGAATGATAACCTTGTTGGATAGAGTATTCTTTTTCTTTAAACATTTTTAAAATTTAAATTCAATTAATTAACATATAATGTATTATTAGTTTCAGAGGTACAGATCTGTGGTTCATCAGTCTTATATATACCCAGTGCTCACTACATCACATGTCCTCCTTAATGTCAATCAGCTGGTTGTCCATCCCTCTACCCCCCGGCTCTCTAGCAACCCTCAGTCTGTTTCCTATGATTAAGAGTCTCTTGCGTTTTTGTGGGTGTCAGTGTGATTGAAAAATATGGACAAACTGGGCTAATAGAATATGAATATTTTAGGCTGGAAGGCATGTTAGATATTATCTAGTTTGCCTCCCTTATTTTATAGATGAAGTAGTTGAGCCATAGGAACATTAAGACATAAGTATAATTTCACCCAACCAATTAGCAGCTGCATAGTCTAAACTATATCCCAGGTCTTCTGTTTACAAGTTCACATGTTCAGCATTTTTCACAGTTATAGCAGTGTGAAAAATGCTGAAAAAGTAAAAGAAAAAAACTAGAGGCATCACATACCTCAGCTACAAGTTATATTACAAAGATGTAGTGATCAAAATAGCATGGTACTGCCACAAAAATAGACACATAGATCACTGGAACAGAATAGAAAACCAAGAAAGGAACCCACAACTATATGGGCTATTAATCTTTGACAAAGCAGGAAAGAATATCCAATGGGAAAAAGACCATCTCTTCAATGAACAGTGTTAGGAATACTAGACATCTACTCGAAATGAATGAAACTAAAAGTGGATCACTTTCTTATACTATATACAAAAATAAATTTATATGGGTGAATGACCTAAATGTGAGACAAAAAAAAAACCATCAAAATCTTGGAGGAGAATGCAGGCAGTAACCTTTTGACATCGGCCATAGCAACTTCTTTCTAGATAGGTCTTGGGGCAAGGGAAACAAAAACAAAAATGTTCTGCACAGAAAAGGAAACAATCAGGAAAACTAAAAGTCAGCCTATAGGATGGGAGAAGATATTTACAAATGACAAATCTGATAAAGGACTAGTAGTGTCCAGGAAGTATGAAGAACTTGTAAAACTCAGCACCCTAAAGATGAATAATTCAATTAAAAAATGGGCAGAAGACATGAAAAGATATTTTTCCAAAGAGGACTATAGATAATGAAGAGGCACATGAAAAGATGCTCAACGTCACTCATCATCAGGGAAATGCAAATTAAAACTATACCTCACACCTGTCAGAATGGCCAAAATCAACAACATAAGAAACAACAGGTGTTGGTGAGGATGTGGAGAAAGGGGAACCCTATTGCACTCCTGGTGGGAATGCAAACTGGTGCCCCCACTCTGGAAAACAGTATTGGGTTTCCTTGGAAAGTTAAAAATAGAACTACTCAATGATCCAGCAATTACACTACTAGGTATTTACTGAAAGAATACAAAAATACTAATTCAAAAGGATACACACATCCCGATGTTTATAAGCAGCATTCTCTGTAATAGCTAAATTATGGAAACACCCCCAAGCGTCCATCAATTGCTGAATAGATAAAGAAGATGTGGTGCACACATGTGTGTACACACACACAATGAATATTACTCAGCCGTAAAAAGGAATGAAATCTTGCCATTTGTGATGACATGGATGGCGCTGGAGAGTATTATGCTAAGCAAAATACGTCCGTCAGAAAAAGACATACCATATGATTTCTCGTATGTGGAATTTAAGAAATAAAACAAATGAGAACAAAGTGAAAAAGTGAGGGGGCGGTGGCAAACCAACAAACAGCCCTTCACTATAGAGAACAAACTGATGGTTACCATAGGGGAGGGGGGTGGAGATATGGGTTAAACAGGTGATGGGGATTAAGGTACACACTTGTGATGAGCACCCAGTGTTGTATGGAAGTATCAAATCACTTTATTGTATAAATGAAACTAATATTACATTGTATGTTAACTAACTGGCATTTAAATAAAAACTTTAAAACAAAACAAAAAAAAAGAGTCTCTTGCGGTTTGTCTCCTTCTCTGGTTTTTTATTGTTTTATTTTTTCCTCTCTTCCCTTATAATCTTGTTTTGTTTCTTAAATTCCACATATGAGTGAAACCATATGATAATTGTCTTTCTCTAATTGACTTATTTTGCTTAGCATAATACCCTCTAGTTCCATAGATGTCATTGCAAATGGCAAGATTTTATTTTTTTGATGGTTGCATAATATTCCATTTTATGTAGACCCCACATCTTCTTTATCCATTCATCTGTCAATAGACACTTAGTCTCTTCTGTAGTTTGGGTATTGGGGACTTTGCTGTTATAAACATTGGAGAGCTGGTGCCCCTTCAGACCACTACATTAGAATATTTGGGGTAAATATCTAGGAGTGCAGTTGCTGGGACATAGGGTAGCTCTATTTTCAACTTTTTGAGGAACTTCCATACTGTTTTCCAGGGTGATTGCACCAGGTTGCATTCCCACCCACAGTGTAAGAAGGTTCCCCATTCTCTGCATCCTTGCCAACATCTGTTGTTTCCTGACTTGTTAATTTTAGCTATTCTGACTGGTGTGAGGTGGTATCTCACTGTGGTTCTGATTTGTGTTTCCCTGATGCTGAATAATGAGCATTTCTTCATGTGTCTGTTAGCCATTTGCATGTCTTCTTTGGAGAAGTATCAATTCATGTCTTCTGCCCATTTCTTTTTTTTTTTATTTGTTTATTTACAGCATAACAGTGTTCATTGTTTTGGCATCAAACCCAGTGCTCCACGCAGTACGTGCCCTCCCTATTACCCACCACCTGGTTCCTCAACCTCCCACCCCCCCGCCCCTTCAAAACCCTCTGGTTGTTTTTCAGAGTCCATAGTCTCTCATGGTTCATCTCCCCTTCCAGTTTCCCTCAACTCCCTCTCCTCTCCATCTCCCCATGTCCTCCATGTTATTTGTTATGCTCCACAAATAAGTGAGACCATATGATACTTGACTCTCTCTGCCATTTCTTTTTTTTTAAGATTTTATTTATTTATTTGACAGAGATCACAAGTAGGCAGAGAGGCAGTCAGAGAGAGAGGAGGAAGCAGGCTCCCTGCTGAGCAGAGAGCCCAATGCAGGACTCGATCCCAGGACCCCCGGATCATGACCCAAGCCGAAGGCAGAGGCTTTAACCCACTGAGCCACCCAGCCGCCCCTTCTTTTTTTTTTTTTTTAATTTATTTATTTTTATTTGTTTATTTACAGCATAACAGCGTTCATTGTTTTGGCATCACACCCAGTGCTCCATGCAGTACGTGCCCTCCCCATTACCCACCACCTGGTCCCTCAACCTCCCAACCCCCCCACCCCCCCGCCGCCCCTTCATAACCCTCTAGTTGTTTTTCAGAGTCCATAGTCTCTCATGGTTCATCTCCCCTTCCAGTTTCCCTCAACTCCCTCTCCTCTCCATCTCCCCATGTCCTCCATGTTATTTGTTATGCTCCACAAATAAGTGAGACCATATGATACTTGACTCTCTCTGCTTGACTTATTTCGCTCAGCATAATTTCTTCCAGTCCCGTCCATGTTGCTACAAAAGTTGGGTATTCGTCCTTTCTGATGGAGGCATAATACTCCATTGTGTATATGGACCACATCTTCCTTATCCATTCATCCGTTGAAGGGCATCTTGGTTCTTTCCACAGTTTGGTGACCGTAGACATTGCTGCAATAAACATTGGGGTACAAATGGCCCTTCTTTTCACTACATCTGTATCTTTGGGGTAAATACCCAGCAGTGCAATTGCAGGGTCATAGGGAAGCTCTATTTTTAATTTCTTCAGGAATCTCCACACTGTTCTCCAAAGTGGCTGCACTAACTTGCATTCCCACCAACAGTGTAAGAGGGTTCCTCTTTCTCCACATCCTCTCCAACACGCGTTGTTTCCTGTCTTGCTAATTTTGGCCATTCTAACTGGTGTCAGGTGGTATCTCAATGTGGTTTTAATTTGAATCTCCCTGATGGCTAGTGATGATGAACATTTTTTCATGTGTCTGATAGCCATTTGTATGTCTTCGTTGGAGAAGTGTCTGTTCATATCTTCTGCCTATTTTTTGATATGATTATCTGTTTTGTGTGTGTTGAGTTTGAGAAGTTCTTTATAGATCCTGGAAATCAACCTTTTGTCTGTACTGTCATTTGCAAATATCTTCTCCCATTCCGTGGGTTGCCTCTTTGTTTTGTTGACTGTTTCCTTTGCTGTGCAGAAGCTTTTGATCTTGAGGAAGTCCCAAAAGTTCATTTTTGCTTTTGTTTCCTTGGCCTTTGGAGACATATCTTGAAAGAAGTTGCTGTGGCTGATATCGAAGAGGTTACTGCCTATGTTCTCCTCTAGGATTCTGATAGATTCCTGTCTCACGTTGAGGTCTTTTATCCATTTCGAGTTTATCTTTGTGTACGGTGTAAGAGAATGGTCGAGTTTCATTCTTCTACATATCGCTGTCCAGTTTTCCCAGCACCATTTATTGAAGAGACTGTCTTTTTTCCGTTGAATATTTTTTCCTGTTTTGTCGAAGATTATTTGACCGTAGAGTTGAGGGTCCATATCTGGGCTCTCCACTCTGTTCCACTGGTCTATGTGTCTGTTTTTATGCCAGTACCACGCTGTCTTGGTGATCACAGCTTTGTAGTAAAGCTTGAAATCGGGTAACGTGATGCCGCCAGTTTTATTTTTGTTTTTCAACATTTCCTTAGCAATTCGTGGTCTCTTCTGGCTCCATACAAATTTTAGGATTATTTGCTCCAGCTCTTTGAAAAATATCGGTCCAGCCGCCCCTTCTGCCCATTTCTTGACTGGATTATTTGTTTTTTGGGTATTGAGTTTGATAAGTTCTTTATAGATTTTTGGATGCTAGCCCTTTATCTGATATATCATTTGCAAATATCTTCTCCCATTCCATAGGATGTCTTTTGGTTTTATTGACTGTATCCTTCGCTGTGTAAAAGCTTTTTATTTGATGAAGTCCCAACAGTTCATTTTTGCCTTTGTTTCCTTACCTCTGGATATATGTTTAGCAAGAAGTTGTTGTGGCCGAGATCAAAGAGTTTGCTGCCTGTATTCTCCTCTAGGATTTTGATGGATTCCTGTTTCACATTAGATCTTTTCAACCATTTTGAGTCTATTATGGTGTAAGGAAGTGGTTCAGTTTCATTCTTCTCCATATGGCTGTCCAATTTTCCCAACACCATTTGATGAAGAGACTGTCTTTTTTCCGTTGGATATTCTTTCCTGCTTTGTTGAAGATTAGTTGACCATAGAGTTGAGGGTCCATTTCTGGATTTTCTGTTCTGTTCTATTGATCTAGGTGTTTGTTTTTGTGCAGTATCATGCTGTCTTGATGATTACAGCTTTGTAATACAACTTGAAGTCTGGAATTCTGATGCCACCAGGTTTGGTTTTCTTTTTCAACATTCCTCTGGCTCTTTGGGGTCTTTTGTGGTTCCATACAAATTTTAGGATTATTTTTTCCAGCTCTGTGAAAAACATCGATGGTATTTTGATAGGGATGGGATTCAGCATGTAGATTGCTTTAGGTAGTATGGACATTTTAAAAATATTTATTCTTCCAATCCATGAGCATGGAATATTTTTCCATTTCTTTGTGTCTTCCTCAATTTTTTAAGCTTTCCTAAATTTTATTGGCACTGAAATAGAACATGGATTGAGCATAAACCGCACCAAAAACAATTTTTAAAACCCCTCAAACACACACACACACACACACACACACACACACACACACACACAAACTCAGTACAAAATCTAACCTTTCTCGCTAGCCTCCCTGTGGGTGCATTATTATTCTTTTTTTTTATTATTTTTTTTTAAGATTTTATTTACTTATTTGAGAGAGAGAGAGAATGAAAGAGAGCAGGCATGAGAGGGGAAGGTCAGAGGGAGAAGCAGACCCCCTGCCAAGCAGGGAGCTCAATATGGGACTTGATCCTGGGACTCCAGGATCATGAGTGGGTGCATTATTATTCTTAAGGCAGCTAGACTGCACCACAACTCCAGGTTTGAATTTAGCCGGTAGAGGGCATATCACCAAGAGAGTGTCAATATAATTCACATATAATTTATAAATGTTCTATAGTTTTCTGAGTACAGATCCTCTGCCTCTTTGGTAGGTTTATTCCTAGGTATCTTATGGCTTTGGTACAACTGTAAATGGGATCAACTCTTTAATTTCTCTTTCTTCTGTCTCATTGTTAGTGTATAGAAATGCAACTGATTTCTGTGCATTGATTTTATATCCCGCCACTTTGTTGAATTCCTGCATGAATTCTTGCAATTTTGGGGTGGAGTCGTTTGCATTTTGCACATAGGGTATTATGTCATTGGCAAAGAGTGAGAGTTTGACTTCTTTGCTGATTTGGATGCCTTTTATTTCTTTTTGTTGTCTGACTGCTGAAGCTAGGACTTCTAGTACTATGTTGAACAGCAGTGGTAATAGTGGACATCCCTGCTGTGTTCCTGACTTTAGTGGAAAACCTCTCAGTTTTTCCTGTTGAGGATGACAATCGCTGCAGACTTTTCACATATGGCTTTTATGATATTGAGTTATGTCCCTCTCTCCCTCCATTGTGAAGAATTTTAATTAAGAAAGGATGCAGTACTTTGTCAAGTGCTTTTTATGCATCTATTGAGAGGATCATATGGTTCTTGTCCTTTTATTAATGTAGTGTATCACATCGATTGATTTGTAGACGTTGAACCCACCAGCCCAGGAGTAAATCCCACTTGGTCATGGTGAATAATCCTTTTAATGTATTGTTGGATCTTATTGGCTAGCATCTTGGTGAGAATGTTTGCATCCATGTTCATCAGATTTATTGGTCTGTAATTCTCCTTTTTTTGGTGGGGTCTTTGACTGGTTTTGAGATCGGTGATCCCATTACCTTGGGAAAGGTAATGCTGGTTTCATAGAATGAGTTTGGAAGTTTTCCTTTCCTTTTTATTTTTTTGAAACAGCTTCAGAAGAATAGTTATTAATTCTTCTTTAGATGTTTCATAGAATTCCCCTGGGAAGCATCCAGCCCTTGGTTCTTTTTTGTTGGGAAATTTTTGATTATTGCTTCAATTTCCTTGCTGAATATGGGTCCGTTCAGGTTTTCTATTTCTTCCTGTTTCAGTTTTGGTAGTTTATGTGTTTCTAGGAATGTATCCATTTCTTCCAGATTGCCTAATTTTCTCAACACCATTTGTTGAAGAGATTATCTTTTTCCCATTGCATATGCTTTCCTACTTTGTTGAAGATTAATTGATCATATAATTTCTGCTGCCATTTTTAATACTATGTGCATTTGTATTGTATGGGGTAGATTGAGCTTCATAATATATTTATTATGAAAAGGCAGTATGCAAAACTGTAAGTAAAATCTTATTTCCTTTCTGGTTCTTCCATGTAGTTACATTTGCATAGTAAAACTTCTGAAAAAAGATGTTGAAATGGAAACAGTGCCTTTTGTGAGTAATAGACTTTTAAGGGTTTCTCATATTTTTTTTTCTTGCTGGTTTTCCATTTTTATTTACAACAGAAGCACTTGGGTTTAGAAATGAAAAAAAAATATCTTCAGCCATCTCAAAAGGAATGTAAGTCAGTGTCAGATGTATAATATTCCTAAAGCAAAGGAATTAGGTAATAAAAAGATCACAACATTAAGTTCTGAATCTATCACACTGACAGTTCTATTTGGGTGGCCTCAGGAACACAAAAGAGGCCTAGGGGAGGGGCAAATGTGTCTCGGAAATAAACCATCCTTTCTGCAGTCCTAGGATGTCTTCACTTTCCAGGATTTAGTGAAGGTCATGAAAGGAAAGTACTTTCACATCGTGCTTCTTTCTGTTCTCTCCAAAGCTTCTTGACCTGAAAGCAGGCTCAGGTGTTTAATTTCCTGGTTAGCCATGAGGGGAACCCATAGGGGAGGGAAAGGGAAATTTTTAACTAACCTGAAATTTTTGTTTTAGGTATATTTTTGTAAAATTTTTGTTCTGTATTTTCCTTCAATAGACAATTTGGAAACTATTTCTTTTACTAAGTGAGTTAAATAAATTTACATTTACTGATATAATCAATGTCTTTGATTATTTATATTCAGTTCCAACCAATTATTTATAAACTTAAGATATACTCTTACACTACATGGTGTGTTGCACTTTCTCTTTTTATTTAGTATTTAGAATGGTTCTTGTTTTGTTCTAGTGGTTCTTTTATACTAAATACTTAAGTATCCTACTTAATTATCCTTGGTATGTAATAAGGTCTTGCTAATAATAGAGAAATGGTTAAATGATACAAATAGATAATTCATATAACAAGCAATATACATACTTATTGAAATTTAAAAATATGTCATGTTACAATACATAAAGGAATGCAAATTAATATCCTGAGCTATCATGTAAAAAAGGCAAGTTGCTTAGGTGTACCTTGGTGGCTCAGTCAGTTAAGCATCTGACTCTTGATCTCACCTCGGTCTTGATCTCAGGAGTGTGAGTTTATAAGCCCATGTTGGTCTCCATGAGGGATGTGGAGACAACTTAAAAAAAATGCTTAAAAAAGACAAGTTGCTTAAAATTTGTTATAATATGATTTGACAAAAGTATATATGTAAATGAACATATTTTGTTTTATATGTATGTGTGTATGTGTGTATATGTATGTGTATCTATATCTATATCTATATCTATATCTATATCTATATCTATCTACATTCTTGCCTCTAAAGATGTGTTTGACACTGGAGTAGTAGTGACCTTGAACTTATTCATCTGTAAAATGGAGGTATTGGTATTTACCTCAAAGGGCTGTTATGAGAAGTGAGGAAGACTTTAGAAACCATCTGATACATAATATTTCAGCAAATATATGTATGGTCTTCAATGTGTTCTTCCACTCACAAAAGAGATGGTTAAAAATTGATCATCCATATAGATCTATCAGATTGAAGCTGAAGGAAAGGAAATGTATACATATATTTATATGAGAGATAAGATTTTGTGGTATTTCTTTATAGGATGAATTACCTAAAGATGGTGTAAACAAAGAAACAAATCATCACCTCTTTATTTTTTTGTCCATTCTGATCTTTTTACCTTCCATTTGACACGGGAGAAGCAAGATTCCTTTGAGTCACAGAAAAGGGACAGTACAGAATAACAGAGTACGAGGATGGGTATGCTGTACAAAGACTGGAACGAGGAAGCTTTGGTCCCAGATACCAGATCAGTTTTTGCTTATAGTACTATAGGTAGTCACTTTCCCTGTGCTAGCCTTAGCCCTAACACAGAAAAAAAAATCTTGCGATTCACAATAGCTAGTGATGGAGATTTGGGGTGAGACAGAGTTGTCAACTTGGGAAAATTTAATAACTGGTATGTGAAACCCACATGTAATGAATTTACTTTACAGATGCATACATAGAGAAGATAGTAGGAGGAAATGCACAAATATGGCATTCTTTAAAAAAATTAATGTCAGAATTGCTTCTTAATTATATATTTCATTCTGGGCTTAATAATTTTCCACAATTTCTAAATTAGTATGGAATATTTTAAAAATCAGAATGAGAGTGCATAGAAACAAGCATCATTGGTTATATAATATTTTAGACAGATATTATAAAAATAATAGAGCAAATTTCCACATTTTTCTTATAAATATTAAATATTACATATACAGTTGTAACTCATTTGAACTACTTTTCTTACTGTATTAGATATCTTCTTTTTTAAAAAAATATTTTATTTATTTATTTGACAGAGAGAGAGAGAAGAAGAAAGACCACAAGCAGGGAGAGCGGCAAGCAGAGGAAGAAGCAGGCTCCCCAGCAGGGAGCCTGATGTGGGACTTTATCCCAGGACCCTGGGTTCATGACCTGAGCCCAAGGCAGACGGTTAATGACTGAGCCACCCAGGCACCCTCTATTAGATACTTTCTTATCCAGGGGTAATCACTAACAAGAATTTGGACTTTTAAATTTTCAATGTATATATATATGTGTGTGTATATATATACATATATATATATACATATATATACACACACATATATATACATATATATACATATATATATGTATACACACACACACATATATATATCACATTTACATATTCCTACATGAAATATGCTATTATTTTCTTTCATGTTTTATCTATAGTCTCCTGGTCTTGTCTGTGTGTGGGTTCATATGTGCCTATGGATTTTGAACATTTCCTCAATTCACTCTTTTTTTTTAAATATTTTATTTATTTATTTGACAGAGATCACAAGTAGGCAGAGGGGCAGGCAGAGAGAGAGGAGGAAGCAGGCTCCCTGCCAAGCAGAGAGCCTGATGCGGGGCTTGATCCCAGGACCCAGAGATCATGACCTGAGACGAAGGCAGAGGCTTAACCCACTGAGCCACCCAGGCGCCCCTCCTCAATTCACTCTTGAAAGGATTTCCAAAAGAAATTTGCATGATGTCTGATTTTCATCCAGCTCTTTGAACTTTGAAATTCATTATAATCCCCTTCCACAAGAAGAGACTCCACTGCTATCCTCCTTTATAAGAGAATGGGAGGTGTTGCCACATACTACTGACTGAGACACAGGGAAAGCCACTTCCTCAGACAGTGACTTGGTGAGTACGTAGTCAGAACAAGGGATGTTCATTCACTTTGAGAAGTTGTTTCAAAGACGTTCTCCTGAGATAATTTGTACTGCCACAGGGAGAGACTTGCGAGGAAGCCAATTTTCTTTTATTGAAGTATAGTAAGTACACAATATTACATTAGGTGTATATATCAGGTATACATCTGGTATACGGAAGCCACTTTTCCCAAGTACACATAGACAGGACTCCTTTACTGGAGAAAAGATACTTAAGTATTGAAGTCCCTGATTGTCTTATGCAGCTGTGCTGGGTGGAAGGATCTGTACAGTTCTGGGGTCCATTAATAGGAAGCCCAACTGCCTTGTAGCAAATCTAAGCCACATTCTTCAATATCATCTTTGTAAGGAATAAAGTCAATGCATTTTTCTCCTTCTTTTGTCCTATTTCTTAGCTTTTCAGTGGTTTCTTAGTTCAAGATGAAATATGGAAGAGGGGCATATTTGGGGGGCTCTCCAAGGTCCAAGAATTTTTGAGCAAGACCACAGGAATAATTTGGGGGCCAGAAAGACAGAAAAGAAGAAAAGATTTGTGGATGTATTTTTAGACCCACTCCTGAGGGCAGAGGACAAACATGTATTTCATAAGGGGAGCTTGCCAAGAGTTTTGAAGGGAGAGGCCTGGGCTGTGAAACCCATTTGTCCTTCAACCCCACTATTCAGGTAAGTGACTCTCTAGATAGAGGAGTGAGTGCAGGTGGAGGATGTGCCTACACCTGGAAGAAAATATCAGGAATGGAGGATATGAATTCCCCAGGGTTCATATATACAATGGAATATTACTCAGCCATCAGAAAAGATGAATACCCACATTTGCATCCATATGGATGGAACTGGAGGAGATTACACTAAGTGAAATAAGTCATGCAGAGAAAGACAATTATCATAAGGTTTCACTCATATGTGGAACATAAGCAATAGCATGGAGGACCATGGGGAAGGGAGGGAACTGAATGAGAGGAAATCAGAGAGGGAGACAAACCATGGAAGATTCTTGACTCCAGGAATCAAACTGAGGGTTGCAGAGGGGAGGGGGGTTGGGAGGATGTGGTAACTTAATGGGATATTGGTCACTTGATGTGATATGATGAGCACCGGGTGTTATATGCAACTAATGAATTTCTGAACACTGCATCAAAAACTACTGTTTTTGATGTGCCAAATGTTGGCTAACTGAAAATAATAATAATAATAATAATAATAATAATAATAATAGAAACTCCCCTCCCGCAAAGAAAGAATTCCCCAGGAAAGACAATGTATGGTTCAACTGGCTAGGTTTCTGCCTATTAAGTGACTATAATAGTTTAGGCCTGTTTCCCTGAAGTAACTCTGAGACTTCTTGAATGACATTTTTTTTGTGTGTATGTATGTATCTAGGTCATTCAGTCACATGGTTAGAGACAGTCTCTTAGTTTTCTGCCACAGATGGCTGACTGCTTACCATAACCTTGATTTTATATGTACACCCTGTGAAGGCTAGCTCATCTCCAAGAACCCTAGAGTAATTCCCTGAGTCTGCATACTGATATTCCCCCACTGTCTCTTTAAAGCAAACACAGTTCCTGATGACAGGGATATTCTTTGTTTCATCAACTTGAGCAGAGTTCCCTCAGTTGCCCTGGTCCCTGTCTAGTGCATCTAATTAGTATGTTTTCTCACGTGATGGCCTAAAGTGTTACAGTATTTTCCTTTCAGCGACTTCCAGAAAGCTCTAGTGGGTTTGTGTCATAGATTCTCCCTCTCCCTTTCCTTTTATTACAAGCTGGAGTTCAGGCTTTTGTCACAAGGTGGCACCAAAGTACCACCTTCATCAAACTCCATGCTGAAGAACTTTCTGCAAAGAGTAAAAGAAAAAAAAAAGACAATAATCTCCCTTAAAACAAGGACTTGAACCTATACAGAATAATTCTAGGGATGCCTGGGTGGCTCTGTCGGTTAAGCATCTGTCTTTGGCTCAGGTCATCATCCCAGGGTCCTAGGATTGAGTCCTGCATCAGGCTTCTTGCTCAGCGGGGAGTCTGCTTCTCCCTCTGCCCGGCACACCCCCTCCTTGTGTGCGCACTCTCTGACAAATAAATAAAATAAAATAGTGATTCTAATTCTGCCTAAAGAATGATTAGATGTAAAAGAAGATTCTGAACACATATATTCTGGAAACTGCCGACCATGAAACAAATGGTGAGAGTGGTGTATTATGGTATTCAGTGGCAGGTGTGTGAAAGTGGTGTAGAGCGAAAAATGGGGTAGGTGACTGAGAGAGGCTGGGACATCAGATATAGGTCTGGACAGTTGTGTTCTTTGCCATGGACAGGGAATGATAGGGGTGGGAGGTCTCAGTAACCTATATAAGCGTAGGTTAGTGGAGGGTGAACGCCCTGTTCTCCTATTTCAGAAATATGCCCAAGGTGATGGAACAAAACAGTGTCTCTGTCATCAGGAATTTTGTTTGCCTTAAAGAGACAGTAGGGAAGTATCTGTATTTTGAGATGCAGGGTGATATCTTAAAGTTCTTGGAGGTACGCTAGTCCTTGGAGAATGAACATGTAAAATTAAAGACATGTTAAGTGGGGCGCCTGGGTGGCTCAGTGGGTTAAAGCCTCTGCCTTCGGCTCAGGTCATGATCCCAGGGTCCTGGGATTGAGCCCCGCATCGGGCTCTCTGCTCTGCGGGGAGTCTGCTTCCTCCTTTCTCTCTGCCTGCTTCTCTCTCTACTTGTGATCTCTGTCAAATAAATAAATAAAATATTTAAAAAAAAGACATGTTAAGTGGTTAGCCATCTGTGGCAGAAAACCAAGAGATGGTCTATAATTATGCAACTGAATAATTTAGATACATACACACAAAAAGTTATTGAAGAAGTTTCAGTTATTGGTGCACCTGGGTAGCTCTGTCAGTTAAGCTTTTGACTCTTGGTTTCAGCTCAGGTCATGGTCTTGGTGGTCGTGGGATCGAGCCCTATATTGGGCTCCATGCTCAGTGTGGAGTCTGCCTCAGATTCTTCCTCCCTCCCAATCTGCCCCTCCCCATTCATGTGCTCTCTCGCTCTCTCAAATAAATAAATAAAATCTTAAAAAAAGAATTCTCAGTAATTTCAGGGAAGAATGGCAATACTATTCCAATGACTTAGAAGGCAGAAACCTAGTAAACTGAACCATACATTGGTTATTCCCAGAGAATTCCTATCCTCCATTCCTGCTAATTTCTTTCTGGTGTAAGGACACCCACAACCAGACACATCTAACCTCTCTACACACTTGCTTCTCTACCTAGGGAATCAACTACCTGATTAGCGGGGTTAAAAAGACAAATGAGTTGCACAGTACAGGCTTTTCCCTTCAAAACTCTTATAGTAAGCTGTCCTTATGAAGCATATGTTTTCCTCTGCCCTCAGGGGTGGGTCTAAAAATACATCCACTGCTTTTTTACCCTTTTCTACATCTTGCTGGATCCCAAACTATTTATATGGTCTTGCTCAGAAATGCTTAAACCTTAGGGTTCCCCAAAATACACCCCTTCTCCACATCTGGGATCTGAACCAACTAAGCTATAAGACAAAAGAATACAAAGAAATTCATTGACTTTAGTTGTATTAAAGGTGATGTTGGAAAAAGTGGCTTAGATTTGCCACAAGGCAGGTGCGCTTCCTATGAATGAAACCCAGAACTGTACAGAACAGAAAGGTCAAGGACTGCAATCCATATGCATCCATTGTCTGATGAAGGAGTCCTGTCTATGTGTCCCCAAGAAAGTGGCTTTCTTGCAAGATTATCCTTGTAGCAGCAGAAAGTATTTAAGTACACCTTTTGTGAGGAGACTTCTTAAAACAAATAAGTATCCTTTGTGCTGACTGCATACTTACCAAGCCACCTTCTGAGGAAATGATTTCCCAGGTGGCTTGGGAAGCAGTTTGAAGAAATACCTTCTCATTCCCTGAAGATACATGATTAAAGTGCAGGATCTTCTTTTGGAAGGGAATTGGAATAAATTTCTAAATTCCAAGAGGAGGATGAAAATCATGTCATGAAAATTTCTCTTGGAAATCTTTTCATGTTTGTGCATTTCCTCCCATTATATTATCTATGCATGCACATATAATGTATACTTACTATATGTGAGTTTCATGTATGACTCAACATTTGCAAAAGATCATGAAACCAGTTATTAACTTTTCCCAAATTGATAAGCAACTCTTTTAGGTTCAAAAGTCCTTGACCCGAACCGGTGGGTTTGCAATCTTTTTCCTGTGTTAGGGCTGAGGCCAGGACATGGGAAGTGACCCATGGTACTACAGACAAAGACCCATTTGATATTTGGGACCTGGGCTTCCTGATTTCAGTACCTTGTACAGCAGACCCATCTTGGTACTCTGTTATTTTGTACTGTCTTCTTTCTGGTGATCATTGGGAGGCTGCTATTCCAATGTTAAATGGAAGGTAAAAGGATCATAAAAAACATTAAAAAATTTGCTAAGTTAGTGCAAATAAATAGTAAATCATGGCCTTGTTATTTGATTCACTTCTTCATTTCTTTCACCTTTAGGTAACGTATCCTTTAAAGGTATTCCATCAAAGTTTATCCATCACGCAAATATGTAAACATTTCCTTTCCTTCTGTTTCAGTTGCAGGATCACTGCAAGATTTATTTTTATGACCTCTCTTTTTGTGGATAGAAGAACACTGAAAATACCATACGAATGTTGACTGAAATATTATGTATCAGATGCTTCTAAAGTTTTGCTCATTTCTTTTTTTTCCTTTTTTAAAAAGATTTTATTTATTTGACAGAGATCACAAGTAGGCAGAGAGCCAGGCAGAGAGAAAGGGGGAAACAGGCTCCCTGCTGAGCAGAGAGCCCAATGTGGGGCTCGATCTGAGGACCCTGAGAGCATGACCCGAGCCGAAGGCAGAGGTTGAACACACTGAGCCACCCAGACACCCCAAGTTCTGCTCATTTCTTAAAATAGCTCTCTGAGGTAAATATCAATATGGAGAAATATTTAATTATTTTAGAGAAGATATAAACAACAGAATCCCAAGGGCAGATCTTAAAGACAGAGATACAGAACCGTGACGCCTATTAGACAAAACAACTTGCTTTTCATAAAAGCATGGGACATTCATATAAATGGATTTTGTCAGAGGTTGTTAAACTAATCTTGAGTCCCAATGGAAATACAGATTAAAATTGCTGAATTTGATGAGGATAAAGATAATAAAAACAAAACATATCAGAATCTATCCAAAGCAACTGTAAGAAGCCTTAAATACCTACATTAGGGTGAGAAGTGAGTGAAATGGGTGAGAGGATTCAAAATGTACCAACTTCCACTTATAAAATAAATAAGACATGGTGATGCAATGTATAGCATGGTGACCATAATAATACTATATTACGTATTTGAAAGTTCTCATTAAAAATAGTTTCATATTTATGTATGGTGATAGATGTTAACTAGACTTATTGTAGTGATCATTTGACAAAATATACAAATATAGCATCATTATGGTATATAATTAAAACTAATATACTGCTATATGTCAGTTATACCTCAGTAAAGAAAAAAGAAATGGGTAGAGATGGTCAAAAGCTACAAACTTCCAGTTATAAGACAAACCAGTTCTGGAGGTGTAATGGTGACAATAGTTAACAATAGTGTATTGTATATTTGAAAGTTGCAAAGAGAGTAGATCTTAAAAGTTCTTATCACAAAAAACAAACAAAAAACTGTTTGAAGTTATGGATATTAACTAAACTCCTTGTAATCTTTTTGCAATATATACATATATCAAATTGTGTTGTACTCCTTAAATTTATACAATTTTATATTTTAATTTTATCTTTTAAAAAATTTTGAATATTTTTAAAATAATTTTAAAATTTTTATTAAAATATAATATATTATTAGCCCCAGGGGTACAGGTCTATGGATCACCAGGTTTACACAGTTCACCACACTCACCATAGCATATACCCTCCTCAGTGTCCATAACCCAACCACCCTCTCCCTACCCGCCCTACCCCCAGCAACCCTCAGTTTGTTTTGTGTGATTAAGAGTCTCTTATGGTTTGTCTCCCTCCCAATCCCATCTGGTTTCATTTTTTCCTTCCCTACCCACCAAACACCCCACATTGCCTCTCAAATTCCTCATATCAGGGAGATCATATGATAATTGTCTTTCTCCAATTGACTTATTTTGCTAAGCATAATACTCTCTAGTTCCATCCTCGTCATCACAAATGGCAAGATTTCATTTCTTTTGACGGCTGCATAGTATTCCATTGTATATACATACCACTTCTTTATCCATTCATCTGTTGATGGACATCTAGGTTCTTTCCATTGTTTGGCTATTGTGGACATTGCTGCTATAAACATTCTGGTGCATGTGCCCCTTTGGATCACTACATTTGTATCTTTTGGGTAAATACCCAGCAGTGCGATTGCTGGGTTGTAGAGTAGCTCTATTTTCAAATTTTTGAGGAACCTCCATGCTGTTTTCCAGGATGGTTGTACCAGCTTGCATTCCCACCAACAGTGTAGGAGGGTTCCCCTTTCTCCACATCCTCGCGAACATTTGTCGTTTCCTGACTTGTTAATTTCAGCCATTCTGACTGGTGTGAGGTGGTATCTCATTGTGGTTTTGATTTGTATTTCTCTGATGCTGAGGGATGTGGAGCACTTTTTCATGTGTTTGTTGGCCATCTGGATGTCTTCTTTGCAGAAATGTCTGTTCATGTCCTCTGCCCATTTCTTGATTGGATTATTTGTTCTTTGGGTGTTGAGTTTGCTAAGTTCTTTATAGATTTTGGACACTAGCCTTTTATCTGATATGTCGTGTGCAAATATCTTCTCCCATTCTGTCAGCTGTCTTTTGGTTTTGTTGACTGTTTCCTTTGCTGTGCAAAACCTTTTGATCTTGATGAAGTCCCAATATTTCATTTTAGCCCTTGCTTCCCTTGCCTTTGGCGATGTTCCTAGGAAGAAGTTGCTGTGGCTGAGGTCAAAGAGGTTGCTGCCTGTGTTCTCCTCAAGGATTTTGATGGATTCCTTTCTCATAATGAGGTCCTTCATCCATTTTGAGTCTATTTTGCCAACACCATTTGTTGAAGAGACTGTCATTTTTCCATTGGACATTCTTTCCTGCTTTGTCGAAGATTAGTTGACCATAGAGTTGAGGGTTTATTTCTGGGCTTTCTATTCTGTTCCATTGATTTATGTGTCTGTTTTTGTGCCAGTACCGTACTGTCTAGATGATGACAACTTTGTAATAGAGCTTGAAGTCTGGAATTGTAATGCCACGAACTTTGGTTTTCTTTTCCAACATTCCTCTGGCCATTCAACGTCTTTTCTGGTTCCATAAAAATTTTAGGATCCTTTGTTCCATTTCTTTGAAAAAAATGGATGGGATTTTGATAGGAGTTGCATTAAACATGTAGATAACTTTAGGTAGCATAGACATTTTCACAATATTTGTTCTTCCAATCCATTAGCATGGAACATTTTTCCATTTCTTTGTGTCTTCCTCAATTTGTTTCATGATTATTCTATAGTTTTCTGAGTACAGATACTTTGCCTCTTTGGTTAGGTTTACTCTTGGTACCTTATGGTTTTGGGTGCAATTGTAATTGGGATTGACTCCTTAATTTCTCTTTCTTCTGTCTTGTTGTTGGTGTAAAGAAATGCAACTGATTTCTGTGCATTGATTTTACATCCTGACACTTTACTGAATTCCTGTACAAGTTCTAGCAGATTTGGAGTGAAGTCTTTTGGGTTTTCCACACAAAGGATCATATCATTTGCAAAGAGTGATAGTTTGACTTCTTCTTTGCCAATTTGGATGCCTTAAATTTCTCTTTGTTGTCTGATTGCTGAGGCTAGGATTTTTAGTACTATGTTGAATAGCAGTGGTGATAATGGACATCCCTGCCATGTTCCTGACCTTAGCGGAAAAGCTCAGTTTTTCTCCATTGAGAATGATATTCATGGTGGGTTTTTTCCTAGATGGCTTTGATGATATTGAGATATGTACCCTCTATCCCTACACGTTGAAGAGTTTTGATCAAGAAAGGATGATGTATTTGTCAAATGCTTTTCAGCATCTATTGAGAGTATCATACGGTTCTTGTTCTTCCTTTTATTAATGTATCACATTGATTGATTTGCAGATGTTGAACCAACCTTGCAGCCCTGAAATAAATCCCACTTGGTCGTGGTGAATAATCCTTTTAATGTACTGTTGGATCCTATTGGCTAGTATTTTGGTGGGAATTTTTGCATCTGTGTTCATCAAGGATATTGGTCTGTAATTCTCTTTTTGATGGGATCCTTGTCTGGTTTGGGGATCAAGGTGATGCTGGCCTCATAAAAATGAGTTTGGAAGTTTTCCTTCCATTCCTATTTTTTGGAACAGTTTCAGGAGAATAGGAATTAATTCTTCTTTAAATGTTTGGTAGAATTCCCCTGGGAAGTTGTCTGGCCCTGGGCCCTTGTTTGCTGGGAGATTTTTGGTGACTGCTTCAATCTCCTTACTGGTTATGGGTCTGCTCAGGTTTTCTGTTTCTTCTTTCTGTTTCTGTTTCTTTCTGTTTCTTCTGGTTCAGTTGTGGTAGTTTATATGTCTCTAGGAATGCATCTATTTCTTTCAGATTGTCAAATTTGCTGGTGTATAGTTGCTCATAGTATGTTCTTATAATTGTTTGTATTTCTTTGGTGTTGGTTAGGATCTCTCCTCTTTCATTCATGATTTTATTTATTTGGGTCCTTTCTCTTTTCTTTTTGATAACTCTGGCCAGGGGTTTATCAATCTTATTAATTCTTTCAAAGAACCAGCTCCAGTTTTGTTGATTTGTTCTATTGATATTTGGTTTGTGTTTCATTGATTTCTGCTCTGATCTTTAAATTTCTCTTCTCCTGCTGGGTTTAGGCTTCCTTTGTTGTTCTTTCTCCAGCTCCTTTAGGTGTAGGGTTAGGTTGTGTATTTGAGACCTTTCTTGTTTCTCGAGAAAGACTTGTATCACTATACATTTTCCTCTCAGGACTGCCTTTGCTGTGTCCCACAGATTTTGAACCATTGTGTTTTCATTATCATTTGTGTCCATGAATTTTTTCAATTCCTCTTTAATTTCCTGGTGGACCCATTCATTCTTTAGAAGGGTGCTCTTTAGTCTCCATGTATTTGGATTCTTTCCAACTTTCCTCTTGTGATTGAGTTCTAGCTTCAGAGCATTGTGGTCTGAAAATATGCAGGGAATGATCCTAATCTTTTGATACCGGTTGAGACCTGATTTGTGACCCAGGATGTGATCTATTCTGGAAAATGTTCTATGTGCCCTAGAGAAGAATGTGTATTCTGTTGCTTTGGGATGGAATGTTTTGAATATATCTGTGATGTCCATCTGGTCCAGTGTAACATTTAAGGCCTTTATTTCCTTGTTGATCTTTTGCTTGGATGATCTGTCCATTTCAGTGAGGGGGGGTGTTAAAGTCCCTTATTATTGTATTATTGTCGATGTGTTTCTTTGATTTCTTATTAATTGGTTTATATAATTGGCTGATCCCATGTTAGGGGTGTAGATATTTAAAATTTGTAAATCTTGTTGGACAGACCCTTTGAGTATGATATAGTGTCCTTCCTTATCTCTTATTATAGTCTTTGGCTTAAAATCTAATGTATCTGATATAAGGATTGCCACCCCAGCTTTCTTTTGATGTCCATTAGCATGGTAAATTGTTTTCCACTCCCTCACTTTAAATCTGGGGTATCTTTGAGTCTAAAATGAGTTTCTTGTAGACAGTTGAAACTGTAGACAGTTTCTTGTAGACATCAATATGTCTACATATTTTTTTTTTTGCTTTTTTATCCATTCTGATACCCTGTGTGCTTTGGTTGGGGGCATTTAGCCCATTTGCTTTCAAGGTAACTATTGAGAGATATGAATTTAGTGCCATTGTATTGTCTATAAGGTGACTGTTTCTGTATATTGTCTTTGTTCCTTTCTGGTCTACTACTTTTAGGCTCTGTCTTTGCTTAGTGGACCCCTTTCAATATTTTCTATAGAGCAGGTGCTGCGTTTACAAATTCTTTTAGTTTTTCTTTGTCCTGGAAGCTTTTTATCTCTCTTATTTTCAATGATAGCTTAGCTGGATATAGTATTCCTGGCTGCATGTTTTTTTCATTGAGTGCTCTGAATATATCATGCCAATTCTTTCTGGCCTGCCAGGTCTCTGTGGATAAGTCTGCTGCCAATCTAATATTTTTACTGCTGATGTTACAGACTTCTTGTCCTGGGCTGATTTCAGGATTTTCTCTTTGTCACTAAGACTTGTAAGTTTTACTATTAGGACCTATTCTTACTGATTTTGATGGGGTTTCTCTGCACCTCCTGGATTTTTATGCTTCTTCCTTTTCCATATTAGGGAAATTCTCTACAATAATTCACTCCAATATACCTTCTGCTCTCCTCTCTCTTTCTTCTTCTTCTGGAATCCCAATTCTTCTATTTCATCCCAATTCTTCTATTTCATCCCAATTCTTCTGTTTCATCTTATGGTATCACTTATCTCTTGAATTCTCCTCTTACGGTCCAGTAGTTGTTTGTCTCTCTTTTGCTCAGCTTCTTTATTCTCCATCATTTGGTCTTCTATATCACTAATTCTCTCTTCTGCCTCATTTATCCTAGCAGTAAGGGCCTTCATTTTTTATTGCACCTCATTAGTAGTTTTTATAATTTCAGCTTGGTTAGATTTTAGTTCTTTTCTCCAGAAAGGGCTTTTATTTCTTCAGACAGGGTTTCTCTAATATCTTCCATGCCTTTTTTGAGCCCAGCTATCACCTTGAGAATCATCATTCTGAACTCTAGATCTGACATATTACCAGTGTCCGTATTGATTAGGTCCCTAGCCTTCAGTACTGCCTCTTGTAGTTTTTTTTTTTTTGGGGGTGAGTTTTTCAGGCTTGTCATTTTATCCAGATAAGAATATATGAAGAAGAGAATAAAGCACTAAAAGGGTGGAAAAGACCCCAGAAAAATGTGTGTTAACCAAATCAGAAGAGACCCCAAACCATGGGGGGAAGAAACGGGATAAAAAGAAGTTTAAAAAATTTTAAAAAAAGAAAAAGAGGAAAAAAGCAAATATATGTATTAGACTGGTGAATAGAACAGAGCCACCTACTTAATTTGGGGAGTATTTTGGTCTCTTAGAAAAACTACCTTCATTTCAAAGAATGAAAAAGTTTATATATATATATATATATATATATATATACACACGAAAATTATATATTTCGTTACTAAGGGTAAACATGATGAAGGGACGGAATATGACTATAAAGATAAAAAATTTAAAAAAAATCTAAAAAAAAAGAGTTGATAAGATAAGTTGGTTGGGAAAAGAAAGAAAAAGAGAGTGGAGAGAATTTGCTCAGGCTGGAGACTAGAACAAAGCCCTGTGCTAGATTTAGGGTATATTTTGATATATTAGAAGAAATTGTATCCCAAAATTTTTTAGAAGAAAAAATCCTATGTGTATACAACAAATAAAGTTAGATACAATGAAGGATAAAATATGACTATAATAATGAAGTTTCAAAAGATTTTTTTTAAATGAAAGGTATTGTTAAGATAAACTAGTTTAAAAGTTAAAAGAGGAAAGAGTAAAAGTTAAAAAAATCGGAATGGGAGAAGATATTTGCAAATGACAGTACAAACAAAAGGTTGATATCCAGGATCTATAAAGAACTTCTCAAACTCAACACACACAAAACAGATAATCATGTCAAAAAATGGGCAGAAGACATGAACAGACACTTCTCCAATGAGGACATACAAGTGGCTATCAGGCACATGAAAAAATGTTCATCATCACTAGCCATCAGGGAGAGTCAAATGAAAACCACGTTGAGATACCACCTGACACCAGTTAGAATGGCCAAAATTAACAAGGCCGTAAACAACGTGTGTTGGAGAGGATGTGGAGAAAGGGGAACCCTCTTATACTGTTGGTGGGAATGCAAGTTGGTGAAACCACTTTGGAAAACAGTGTGGAGACTCCTCAAGAAATTAAAAATAGAGCTTCCCCATGACCCTGCAATTGCACTACTGGGTATTTACCCCAAAGATACAGAGGTAGTGAAAAGAAGGGCCATCTGTACCCCAATGTTTATAGCAGCAATGGCCACGGTCGCCAAACTGTGGAAACAACCAAGATGCCCTTCAACGGATGAATGGATAAGGAATATGTGGTCCATATACACTATGGAGCATTATGCCTCCATCAGAAAGGATGAATACCCAACTTTTGTATCAACATGGATGGGAGTGGAAGAGATTATGCTGAGTGAAATAAGTCAAGCAGAGAGAGTCAATTATCATATGGTTTCACTTATTTGTGGAGCATAACAAATAACATGGAGGACAAGGGGAGATGGAGAGGAGAAGGGAGTTGAGGGAAATTGGAAGGGTAGATGAACCACAAGACACTATAGACTCTGAAAAACAATGTGAGGGTTTTGAAGGGGTGGGGGTGGGAGGTTGGGGGAGCCAGGTGGTGGGTATTATGGAGGGCACATATGGCATGGAGCACTGGGTGTGGTGCATAAACAATGAATTCTGTTACACTGAAAAGAAATTAATAAAAAAATTGAATATGAAAAAAATAAAATAAAAAAATTAACAGATATGAGTAAAATGACTGGTGAAGAATTTAAAGCAACAATACTCACTGGGCCTCAGAAAAAATAAAAGACTCCAGTGAGACCCTTAACACAGAGATAAAAGAGTTAAAAAAGAATTTAAAAAGAGCTAAAAAGATAAAAGAGTTAAAAAAGGAAGAGATAAAGAATGCAATAAAAGAGATTGAAAACAGGCTTGATGCAATGGGTGGGTGGCTGGAAGAAGCAAAGAAATGAATTAGAGGTCCAGAAGACAAAATAATGGAAAGTAATGAAGTTGAACAACAGAGAGAAAGAAAAATTATGCAACATGAGAATACACATAGAAACTACACAGAGAGGGCTGCCTGGGTGGCTTAGTGGGTTAAGCCTCTGCTTTCAGCTCAGTTCATGATCTCAGGGTCCTGGGATTGAGCCCCACATTGAGCTCTCTGCTCAGCGAGAAGCCTGCTTCCCACTCTCTCTCTGTGCTTGCCTCTCTGCCTACTTGTGATCTCTGTATGTCAAATAAATAAATAAAATCTTAAAAAAAAAGAAACTACACAGAAAAATACATATTACATCAAATGTAATAGCATTAGCATCATATGACATCATAGGCACTAACATGATGTCTTCTTCATAAGGCTATTAATTTTAGGAGCAGGAGACATAACTGTTTTTTTTTTTTATAAAACACAGAAGAGGACAGAGACTTAGACAAAATGTGAAGATGGAGGAGTTTGTCCCAAATGAAAGAACAAGATAGAAGCCTCTTTAAAACAATGGAAAGTAATGAAGCCGAACAACAGAGAGAAAAAAGAATTATGAAACATGAGAATAGACTTATGAACTCAGTGAATCCTTCAAATGTAATAACATTCGTATCAAAAGAGTCCCAGAAGGAGAAGAGAGATAAAAGGGGGCAGAAAATTGTTTAAAAAATAGTAGCATAGGGGCGCCTGGGTGGCTCAGTGGGTTAAGCCGCTGCCTTCGGCTCAGGTCATGATCTCAGGGTCCTGGGATCGAGTCCCACATCGGGCTCTCTGCTCGGCAGGGAGCCTGCTTCCTCCTCTCTCTCTGCCTGCCTCTCTGCCTGCTTGTGATCTCTCTCTGTCAAATAAATAAATATTTAAAAAAAAAAATAGTAGCATAAAACTTTCCTAATCTGGAGAAGGAGATGGACATCCAGACCCAAGAGGCACAGAGAACTCCCATCAAAATCACAAAAACAGGCCAACACCAAGATATATTGGGAAGATATAGTGATAAAGAAAAAAAAATCATAAACAGAAAGACAAAAGAAATCCTTAACTTACAAGGGAAAACCCATAAGGCTAGCTGGAGATTTCCCAAAAGAAATTGGTGTGATATATTTTATGTGCTGAATAGGAAAACTCTGCAGCCAAGGATACTCTATTCAGCAAGGCTATCATTCAGAGTAGAGGGAGAGATGAAGAGTTTCCCAGACAAACAAAAACTAAAGGAGTTCGTGACCACTAAGCCAGCCCTGCAAGAAATATTAAAGGGGACTCTGAGGGCAAAGGAGAGACCAAAAGTGACAGACAAGAAAGGATCAGGGAAAATGTCTAGAAACAAAGACAAAACAAATAATAAAATAGCAATAAATACATATCTATCAAAAACAACTTCCAATAATTACTTATAATGTAAATGGACTAAACACTTCAATCAAAAAACATAGGGTGTCAGAATAATTTAAAAAATGCACTTGGGGCATCTGAGTGGCTGAGATGGTTAAGCATCTGCCATTGCCAGGGTCTTGGGATCAAGTTCTGCGTTGGGCTTCCTCCTTCATGGGGAGCCTGCTTCTCCCTCCCCCTCTGTTGTCCCTCCTGCTTGTGTGTTCTCTCTCTCTCTCTCAAATGAATAAATATTTAAAAAAATAAAAAATAGAAAAGCTGGAGGCATCTCAATTATGAATTTCAAGTTATGTTACAAAGCTGTAGTGATCAAGACAGTAAGGTATTGGCACAAAAGTAGGCACATAGATCAATGGAACAGACTAGAAAATTCAAAAATAAATCCACACCTATATGATCAATTGATCTTTGACAAAGCAGGAAAGAATATCCAATGGAAAAAGACAGTTTCTTTGACAAATTGTGTTGGGAAAACTGGACAGTCATATGAAAAAGAATGACACTGGACCTCTTTCTTACACCAAACAAAAAACAAATTCAAAATGGATTGAAGTCCTAAATGTGAGACCTGAAACCATAAAAGTCCTATGGATAACACAGGGAGTAACCTCTTTGACATTGACCTTAGCAGCTTCTTTCTAAATATGTCTCCTGAGGCAATGGAAACAAAAGGAAAAATAAATGACTGGGACAACATCCAAATTAAAAGTTTCCACACAGTGAAGGAAACAATCAACAAAACTGAAAGGCAATCTATGGAATGGGAGAATATATTTTTAATTGACATATCTGATGCAGGGTTAGTATCCAAAAATATATAAAGAACTTATAAAACCGAACATCCAACAAAATGAATAATCCAATTAAAAAAAGGCAGAAGATGGGGCGCCTGGGTGGCTCAGTGGGTTAAAGCCTCTGCCTTCGGCTCGGGTCATGAGCCCAGGGTCCTGGGATCAAGCCCCACATCAGGCTCTCTGCTCAACAGGGAGCCTGCTTCCTCCTCTCTCTCTCAGCCTGCTTCTCTGCCTACTTGTGATCTCTATCTGTCAAATAAATAAATAAATAAATAAATAAAAATCTAAAAAAAAAACAGGCAGAAGACATGAATTGACATTTTTCCAAAGAAGACATACTACTCTAACAGACAAATGAAAAGATGCTCAATATCACTCATTATCAGGAAAATACAAATCAAAACTATGAGATATTACCTCACACCTGTCAGAATGGTTAAAAAGAAAAAGGAGAAATAGCAGAGGTTGGTGAGGATGTGGAGAAAGGGGAATTGTCTTGCACTGTTGGTGGGAATGCAACCCGGTACAGCTACTGTGGAAAACAGTATGGAAATTCCTCAAAAATGTAAAAAACGAACAACCTTTTTATGAACAACCAAGTATTTGTCCAAATAATACAAAATACTAATTCAAATGGATACATGCATCTGGATGTTTATAACAGCATTAACTACAATAGCCAAATTATGGAAAGAGCCCAAGTGTCCACTGATAGATGAATGGATACAGAAGAGGTAGTATATCTATGAAATAGAATATTATGAAAGAATGAAACCTTGCCATTTACAATGACATGGATGGAACTAGAGAATATTATGCTAAGTGAAATAAGTCAATCAGAGAAAGACAAACACCATATGATTTCACTCCTTTGTGGTATTTAAGAAACAAAACAAATGAGGAAAGGGAAAAAGAGAAAAAAGCAAACCAAGAAACAGACTCTTGACTATAGAGAACACACTGATGGTTACTAAAGGGGAGGTAGGTGATGGGGAAATGATAATTATTTTCCAAGTGTTAGTTAAAAATGTCTGTTACCTGATAGGTAAATATAATTTTTGCTGTATTCCTAGGACATCACACTTTAAGCCTATACTCTTCAACCACCCATTTCCTCACCTGTCCCCAAGCAACCACTGATCTTTTGAATGAGGTGATTATCATTCTCATGCATTCCTTTATCAACATTTCCATACAGTACTTGGTGCTCATAGCAACAAGTGCCCTCTTTAATCCCCATCACCTAGAAAAATTTAGGCTTTTAAAAATGTTCATTGTAGAATGGATAAAAACATGATTACCAGGAACAAATCCATGTTACGATCTCAAATTACTAGGAACCCTTCTAACTGCATATTTTCACATCCCTCTGAGAGAACATATGATTTATTATTGTTTATGTGTTCAGAGTATAAATATGTATTTATTGCAAGTGTCTGTTGAAGATCAAGTCCATGTTGAGCTGAACTGTTCATTGCTTTCACATAAAAGCAGACTTCTCTAACATGGGCCTCAGGGCTATTACACAACATGTACATACTCAAGGGTTGTAATTCCATCTGCTAAATATCTTTTCTCATTATGAAATCAAAGCAGTTTGTCTATTTTTATGTTAGTTTGTGAACCTCAAGGGAGTTATTCCACAACATACTTTTGTTCAGATCTGTTAACTTACTTGTGTCAGGTATCATATTCCACCAGGAATATGAGGTGCTGGTGTTTCCTAAGGACTGCTGCCCTTGCATCTGAAGTAAACATTTTAGCATTGATGAGAACAGAGATACATGGAATCTGCCTCCTGATCTGCACCTGATAGCAGCTCAGTCACCAACATGAAAAGCTGCACTGTGAAAACAGATCCAGCAATCACTATGATTTACTGGAGTAACTAAGTGCCTGGCACCATGCTAGGCACCAGGTTAGTGACAGTTACACTGATACAATTCCATCATGGTTGAAACGACATGTCTCAATGGGCTTTACAACAGGTCTTTTTAAACCTCCTTTCCAAGTCTATCCCTTAACGGCAAAGTTGAAAGAAGTAAGAAGTGGCCTGAATTCATACAGACATTCATGATTCCACAGTAACCATGGATTTGCTCATGTGTATCATTGACTGTTCTTGCACATCCTGGGTGAAGCGTTCTCATCCCCATTGTACAGATGGGAAAGCTGGGGCTTAGAGAGGGTCATTAACTGTCATACCTCTAGTGCCCCTGCCTTTAGATGAAAACAGTTTCAGAAAACTCCTGGAGCAGGACCCACAATCACAGGGGCAGGACATGGCCTCCATGTCTTTACCTAGGAGACTACCTGGGCACAGACCTCCAAGGCATGAAAAAGGTGACTAGGATCTTCATCACTTCGTGTCCTGACACCCTAGAGTGGTTCAGCTCCCAGTGTGGTGCCCACACCCTCATTTGAGTCCCAAACACTTGAAGGTTGCTTTTCCTCCCAGGCTGCATTTCTCTCTATTAAAAAGTCACCAAGGTCACTGTGATAATGTCAGATTTCTATGGTAAAGGTGACTCTCATGCCTGTCTTCCGCACTTGAAATGCCCTCCACATTTAGCCACTTGTTGTTGAGTCCTGAGCAGCTGTGTCCTTTCAGGGACATACGGCTTTAGTCAGCTGTATGAAGAGCTTTGCTCTGTGACATAAAAATCCATGACTTTTCAGGGCATGTTTGACACCTCCTAAATCCATCCAACCATCCAGTTAACAGGCATTTCGACCAATGCCTCTACACCATACTTTGGTTAAGATTTTGGTTTCTCCAAAATAGAAAGAAGGACATAATGTATGGATAGAGTGGGGTGGTAAATTCAGAAGTTAAATGGAAGAAGAGATGACTCCTTGCCATAAAGATTTCAACCTGCTCAAGTCTCTTATAATTAATCATTTAAAATACGCTTTAAAACCCTGGGCCCCTCTCCACATCTCTAACATCTAACATCTCCATATTACTGTCCTTTTTACGTATATTCTCACCTTTGCACCAAAATACTAAGAATTCTAGGTGCTCAGTTGACATCCCCTTCCAACTCAGTCTTCATCCTTCATCTAAGAGGACTGTGTTCCCCATGCTTCATTGAAAATTACACTTGCCAGCTCAACAGCCACTTCTTTGTCACATGTACAGATCAGAAATGTTGAAATTATTATTCAAATGAAGACAAACAAGCATTTCCACAAGAAAGAAGAATTCCTTGCCCCCAGAACAGAATTGAATTTCTTGAGAATAGGCGAGAATTGTAATGCAGTGTGATGAGTTACATAAAAGCTAGTAGTATAATATCAGCTCTGGACTAAAAAGCTGGGAAAGAAACTTAATTTTCTTTTTTGCATAAACCAGCAAAACAGCTGGTGTATGCAGTTTCCTTGTTGACCTCAGCAGATGAACTGAGCTGATAGTGTTAATTCAGATTCAATAAATTATCTGAATCTTGGTTTGTGTAGCAATCTACATGCAATTTTAACTAAGTCAGGTGGTTTTTACATTTTCACTTGTGTACATAGGCTCTCCCCACCTGTTTCAACATACATTAGTTAATTGATCTTTTCAAACTGGCATTGAAACATTACAATTTTGTTAACAATTAAATTAATTTATTAATTTAATAAATTTAATTAACATTAAATTTATTAAATTTAATGTTAATTAAAAATTAACATAATTAATTTATGGTGCAATACATGTTATTTTTCTGAGAAAAACCAAAGGTTAAATTCTCAAGGTTCTTGCTGCCTGCTTTAGCAGCATTTGATGGGAGGATCTTTTATATACATTTGTAGTAGATGAAAAATAAACCAGATTGGAAATCCTTTTTTTTTTTTTTTAAAGCTTAAAGCATGTACCGAGTCTTTGGTCCAAATTGTGTAGGATAAGTTAAACTTAAATTGCTTTTTATTGGCCAATATGGGTGTATTTCTGTAAGCATAGTTATGTTGAAATAAAGTTTTAAAAAGCAAAAAAAAAGGAAAGAGTTATAAAATATCTTTCATAGAGTCAGAGTCTCATAACTGGAGGCTTTGCTTTAGACAACGGGCTTTCAAACGAAGCACACGTTTTCTCCGACATATTTCATACTTTTGTTTCACTTGAAAAGGATTTTATAAATATATTTTTTTCATGTTAGCAATAATTTTTTATTGTCACTTCAGGAATACCTGGCTTATCTCTTTGTTTTTGTTTGCTTATTTGTTTCTCAAGGAATTACCAAGTACAGAATAAAGTCATGTGAAATTTATAATGTTGTTCCAAACTCTATATGGTTAAATATATTGCCTAAGTGTATTTTTTAATATACCATATTTAGACAGTACAACGATGGTGATATATAGTGGCAGAGATAAAGATCTGCAGTTTTCTGAGTGTTTGGCTAAAATTCCTTTAATGCATAATAAAATCCTGATGCTAGACTTTCTTGTGGTATGTATCCATGAAAAAGAAAATCTACAGAACAGTATGCATGAATCTAAATATATAAATAAATATAAATGTAAAAAATGAATTAATAAAAATGGGTGATAAGAGACAAACTGTCTTTTCAAATAATTCCAAATAATATATGAATATACCATGCCTCTATGAGGTGAACTTTAATTCCATCTCCCGCACTTGAGCCCAAGGCAGACTGTGTTTCACTTCTAAAAAATAGAGTAGGTGATTGAGTAACAGTCACTGTAAATTGGAGAAAGTAGACAAAAACGGCCTTAACCCTGCCATGAGGGTCAAAGTTTCCAGTGATCCAGTAATGTCTCGTGGGTATCATGTCCTCTCAGATGTGAGGTAATTAGAAGGGCACCTCAACCCTATCATTTTTTCCTTAAAACTCATAGCTACAATCTAATAAGGAGAGAAGTAACAGACTATGCCTGCATTCCTCAGCACTGTCAGGGTCATGACCACAATCTGGCAGTTCCTCAAACATTTCAACAGAGTTATTATATGACACAGCAATCCTGCTCCTAGGTACACAACCAGAAGAAATAACTACATATGTCTACATAAAAACAAACTTGTACACAAATGCACATAGCATATTACTGATAATAACCAAAAGTGGAAACAGCTTAACTGTCCACCAATTCAAAAATGAAAAAAGAAAAATGTGGTATATTATTTGGCGATAAAAAGAAAGGAAGTACTTATATGTGCTACAATATGGATGAAACTTAAAAATGTTAAGCTGGGTGAAAAGGGACAAAAATGCAAAGACCTCATATTGTATGATTTCATTTAAAATGTCCAGGGAGAGTTCACCAATATGCTTTACTCAAGGAGGTTGTCACTTTCCATCCTGACTTCTAGAAATTTACATCTGTTGAGTTTGTGTCACAGACCCTCTCCCCGATTTTCCTGTTTCATATTGTTCAAGCAGCAGTTCAGGTTTTTGTCACCAGATGACACCAAAGTATCACCATCGTTAAACACTGCTCCCAAGAATTGTCTGCAAAAAGCAAAAGAAAAACAAAACCAAAACATAAAGACCCAAACAAACTCCTTTAAACCCCAGGATTTTTATGTATACAGAATGATTCTAACGCTGTCTGGAGAAATGGTTGGATGAAAAAAAAGATTGTGAAAACATATACTCTAGATCCTGAAGATGATGAAACTCCAGGTGTCAGTGGCATGCCTTGGCATCAAGAGGCCAGTTTGTGAAGGCAGTGTATACCAGAACAGGGGATAAGAGGCTGAGAGAGGATATGCCATCAGAGCAGGATCTGGGCAGCTGTGTCCTGTGTCATGGACAGGGGATGACAAACAGGGGGTGTGAGAAGGTCTGAGCAGCCAGTACAGGGGTGGGATATGGGACGGTGAAAGCCCTGTTTTCTAGTAGAGACCCTCTATACAGTCCACACTGAACATCAGCTGACAGCGATGAGGGAAGAGGTAAATCAATGAACATGATGAAGTTTGGGGTCAATAGCAAATGGAACTGCTTTTATATACATATGAAGTTCCAGCAGAATTGGTATTACAATAAACAAACCATTTCATGATTCTTTTTTACACTTTTGTAACACAATTAAAAGGTAACAATGAAAATGAAGAGAAATGTGATGGCATCTGGTGGCTAGATCCAGGGCTTTCATAAGGAAATAAGACAGACCGAGTGGCTTAAACAATAGAAATTTATTTTCTCACATTTCTGGAAGCTAGAAGATCAAGGTCAGGGTCAGCAGGTTTGGTTTCTTCTGAGACTTCTTTCCTTGTCTTGCAGATGGACACTTGCTCTCTGTATCCTCATGTGGTCATCCCTAGGTCTGTCTTTTCTGTGACCTACGCTTCTTTATTAAGACCCAATTACATTGGTTTAGGGCCCATCCATAGGAGATCATTTCACCTTAATTTCTTTTTAAAAGCCTTGTCTCCAAAAAAAAAAAAAAAAAAAAAAAGAAAGAAAGAAAGAAAGAAAGAAATCACATTGTGAGGTACTGGGAGTGAAGATTTCAATATATAAATTTTGTGAGAGCACAATTCAGTTCATAACACTCCCATCATATTTTCCATGTGCACACATGTAATGCATATCATTACATGGGGGTCTCATATGTCTGGAGACTTAACATTTGCTAAAGATCATAAAATGAGTAACTAAATGTGTCCTGTTTTCTCCCCACTCTAACCATCGAAATATGCAGTATTTTTCTGTGTTAGACCTGCAGCCAATGCAGGGGAAATGACTACCCATGATACTATAGGACAAGAATGAGCTGGTATCTGAGGCTCAAGTTTCCTCTTTTCAGTCTATTGTATAGCAGATGCATCTTTATACTTTGTTATTCTATACTGTGTCTATCTTGGGATCAGTAGGAAGCTGATATTTTAGCATCAAAGTGGAAGGTGAAAGAGAGCACAGAAAATGAAAAACAATATCCAATAAGGGTTAATAACCAAAATATTTAAACTCGTGCAACTCAGTAATAAAAGTAAACAATCCAGTTTTAAAAAACGCAGTAGATCTGAATAAAATTTTTTTTCCAAAAAAGACATACAGATGGCCAGCAATACATGAAAAGATGCTCAATGTCACTAACCATCAGGAAAACACACAATGAGATATCATCTTACATATGTTAGAATAGGGATTATGAAAAAGACAAGAGATAACAAGTGTTGGTGACATGTGAAAAGGAAACACTTGTGCACTGTTGGTGAATACGTAAATTGGTACAGTTACTATAGAAAATAATATGAGGGTTTCTCCAAAAATTAAAAATAGAGCTACTATATTATCTAACAAATCTATTTCAGGGTTTATTTATCTGATAAAAATAAAAATAACTTGAAAAGATATATGCACCACCATTTTAATTATAGCACTATTTACAATAGCCAAGATGTGGAAACAACCTAAGTGTCCACTGATGGGTGAATGGATAAAGAGATTGTGATATATATATATATATATATATATATATATATATACACACACACACACACACTATATAATACTAGTGAGCCATAAAAAAATGAGATCTTGCTATTTGTGATAATATGTATGGATTTTAAGGGCATTATGTCCAATTAAATAAGTCCCACAGAGAATGAAAGAAAAAGACCATATAATCTCAGTTATATGTGAAACCTAAAAAAACAAACAGAAAACCAAGCACGGGTATATAGAGAAAACTTCGATGGTTGCCCAAATTAGTGGCTGAGGGATAGGTGAAAAGAGGAAAAGGTTCGAAACATAAAAATTTTTAGTTATAAAATAAATAAGTCACAGGACTCCTGGGTGGCTCAGTTGGTTAAGTGTCTGCCTCTGACTTAGGTCATGATCCCAGGGTCCTCGGATCCTGTCCCACATTAGGGCTCCTTGTTCAGCAGGGAACCTGCTTCTCCCTCTGCCTGCCACACCCCTGCTAGTGTTCTCTCTCTCTCTCTCTGCCAAATAAATAAAATCTTAAAAAAAAAGTCATGAAGATGTCGTGTATAGTAATGGTGACTATAGTTAATAATATGCTATTGCATATGTGGAACTTGATAAGAGAGTGGATTTTTTTTCCATTTGTATGTTGAAGATAAGAGAGTGGATTTTAAAAGTCCTCATAACACACAAAAATCTGTAACTATGTAAAGTGATGCAAGTTAGTTAGACTTACAGTGGTCATCATTTCATAATATACATATAAATATCAAATTATTATGTTGTACACAATCACATGCAAATATAACAAGGGGATGATTTGCATCCTCCTCCTCATAATCAGGTAAAGCATTTAAGAAATAAACTGCACCAAAGCTGATCCAGCATATAAACATGAGTACGTTTCCTTTCCTGCTGCATCAAATCCAGTGATCTTTATGAGTTATTCATTTCTTTTGTTGGGAGGAAACACAGGAGTGACTATACTCATATTTGTTGAAATATTACAGCATGGGAAGTCAGATAGTTTTTATTGTTTTGTTCATTTCTCTTCACAGAACTCTGAGGTGAGTATCAACCTGCCTATTTTACAGATGACTCACTACAAGGTCACACACATCTATGTAGATACATCATTTTCATTTTCTACGGGTTATTTTTTTCCCAATGAAAAGACATTATTTTAGACACAGAAACAAAATCTTTTCTTCAAACCAGATTATGAAACAATAAATATAGGGTGATCCCAATGTTCTTGAAAAGTTCATATGTGTATAAAAAGAATGAAAGAACATATACATAGTTTTGTTTTCTACTTAATCTATATCTCATTTTTATTAAATGTGAATTAGATGTCTACTGTGTGCCAGACACTATCTATCCAATTCCATATCTGTATCCACATCCTCTCTCTTTTGATATGTAGACTGGATAACTGGAAATGTCCACAAGTAGTAAGATGGTTGTTAGTGCCCACCCCATGGGCTGGTGAAATATGACCTTAAATGATCTCCATTCCAAGCAGGTTTAGTCCAAGCTTGACCCTGAGTCCTGCAAAACTGGCATCTAAACCAGAATAAATGGGGTTGAACAGAGAAAGGTTGTACCTTGGGAAACTGAGGATATTTGCAATCCAGACCTCTCTTCCTTCTGAATAGCAGTAAGAGGCTACGACCTTCTTCTCCACTCTCCTAGATAGGTAACACTTGTGTGGTTTTAGTCTTGGTTCTCTTATGGGTGTGAACTAGAGATTTTGCTTTCTCTTTAGTCCATGGCCAGGTTATGTGGTAGATTTCAGAAATGACTTTGTGTCTGTATTATCCCTAAAAGGTTTTCTCTCCCAATGAGTCCTCTGAGGGGTCCATCTGAGGTAACATGCAATTTCTGCTTCATTTAAGACCTCATCTGCCAGTTGTGGTGGCCTGGATCCACATCCACAGGAGAGAGAGAGAGGAGAGAACAGGTTCTCAAAGTTAAGCACAAGACTGAAACCCTGATCTCAATATCAAATTCTCCCGACTTAGTGACATGATTTTCACAGGTTTATCACAAGATGGTCACCTTCCCAGATGTTCTTTTTATGCCTGATGCCCCAGTATGGTCCATCTGTCTCTCATCTCTTTCCTGTTCACAGAAGGACACCCAGTGATATTTCTCTATAACTTGGTGGTGGAGGAAACTCTTTAGCTCTGATTAAAAATCCAGAAGCAGGGACACCTGGCTGGCTTAGGGACATCTGGCTGGCTCAGTTTAGTAGAGTATGCAGCTCTTGATCTTGGGGTTGTGAGTTTGAGTCCCACACTGGGTGTAGAGATTACTTAAAAATTGTGGTGTAGTAGGTGAATCTAGGCTTATCTCACCCCTGGAACACAACTGGCTAACTATCAAACCATCCTGAATAGCCAAGAAATCAATCTGAGGACTAACAGAACAAACTCCACAACTAGAAGGAAAGAAGAAGCCACATTGAAGAAGGTAGGAAGTGCAAAGATGTGGTTTGGGGGAGAAATAGATCATGGGTGCTGCAGAGGGGAGGGAGCCCTGTTTGCAGAGAAATGTGAGAAAGAGGAGCACATAAAGGAACACACAAGGAGAACACTTCACTAAAACCATTGGCTGGGAAAACGGGAAGGGCTGATTTTTGAGTTTTTGCAACCTGCAGAACTTCAATATTGGAGTTTTAAAGGTCAGCAGGCTTGGCTGGGATAGAACCCTGAGGGCACAGACCTACTCCTGGGGAGAAGTGAGCCAAGCAACCTGGTTGCAGATGGCATGATCTGAAGAATGCGCAAGGTTCACAGGGGAGAGATTGCTCTTCTTGGAGTGCATCTGTGAGAGATGGCATTTGCAGAGGTGTCTCTCTGGGGACAAAAGAGCCAGTGGGCTTCATTTCACTCCTGCATCCCTTGGTCTAGATGAAAACCACCTGCTGAGGATGGCTCACCCAACACTGGCAGTCTAGCCTGCTTGCTCCAAGTCCCATGCCCCTGTGCTCTGATGTTAGTTCTTTTCTTGGTTAAGCCTGCATCAGCCCCACTGTAGTGAGACACTCCTCCAGCAGACCAGCACAGGCCACTGCCACACCACATCCCTAAAGCTTGGAGTTTTAAAAGTCAGCAGGCTTGGCACTTGATAGAGCCCAAAGTGCATGTGCTGCTCCAGGCAGGCAAACAACTCAAAGAAAGACAGCATGTAAGTGGTGATTTGAAAAGTGTCTGGGACCCATGGGGTGGGGGTGAGGAGATTATTCACTCTTCTGGGAGTGCTTCCGTGAGAGCAGCAAGCATGGAGATCCCTCTCTGGGGACAAAAGAGCTGACTGGCACCATTTCCCTGCCTTGCCCCTCAATATTAACCAGCTTCAGTAACAGCTTAGCACAGAAGGAAGCTTAACTTGCTTACAAGCTACACCCCCTGTGCTCTGCTGGTACTGCTTTTCTTGGACACATGTGTCTAAGTTCCAGAACTGTGGGCCCTTTGCTCAGAAGACCAACGGTAATGCTGGACATAACACATTTCTCGACCAAAGATTTCTACAAAACTTCAGTGGAAGAAACATCAGGTCTCATTTAACAAGCAGACAAGAGCGTACCTAGTTAAAACTTGCCACACTCTGGCCAAGATTCAAATACTGCCCACTGCAGGCAAGGAGAGCCTGTGCAGATGACTGGCCTGAAAGAGCAAGAAAAACACAGCAGCAAACAAACAAACAAGCAAACAAAAAAACCACAGCAGCAGAATGCATGCAGAACACACCAGGGATACTCCATGAAGTGCTAGGCCCTGGACACTGTGAGCTCTTCTTCTTGAGTACACATGGAATAGTCTCCAGAATAGACCACATACTGGATCACAAATAAGTTATCAAGCAGTACCAAAATATTGGGATTATTCCCTGCGTGTTTTCAGACCACAATGTGTTGACACTTGAACTCAATCACAAGAGGAAATTTGGAAGGAACACAAATAGATGAAGGTTAAAGAGCATCCTGCTAAAGAGTGAATGGGTCAAACAGGAAATTTGGGAAGAATTGAAAAATTCATGGAAACAAATGAAAATGAAAAAATAAATCTGTTCAAAACCTTAAGGATGCAGCAAAAGCAGTCCTAAGAGTGAAATACATAGCAATGCAAGTCTTTCTCAAGAAATAAGAAAAGTCTCAGGTACACTATCTAACCTTACACCAAAAGGAGCCAGAGAAAGAATAGCAAATAAAACCTAAACTGGGGCACCTGGGTGGCTCAGTTGGTTAAGCAACTGCCTCCTGGGATCGAGTCCCCCATCTGGGTCCCAGCTCTGTGGGGGGTCTGCTTCTCCCTCTGACCTTCCCCCCCCTCGTGCTCTCTCTCACTGTCCCTCTCTCAAATAAATAAATAAAAATCTCTTTTAAAAACCACCTAAACCAAGCAGGAGAAGAGAAATATTTAAGATTAGATCAGAAATCAGTGAAATAGAAACCCAAAAGAACAGTAGAGCGAATCAACCAAACTAGAAGCAGGTTCTTTGAAAGAATTAATAAGAACGATAAAAACCTCACCAGACTTATCAAAAATAAGAAAAGGGATCCAAATTAAAATCATGAATGAAAGAGGAAAGATCATGACAAACACCAGGGAAATACAATTTTAAGAACATATTATGAGCAACTATATGCCAAAAAATTGGGCAATTTGGAGAAATTGATGCATTCCTAGAAACTTATAAACTACCAAAACTGAAACAGGAAGAAAGAGAAAACCTAAACAGACCCATATCCAGCAAGGAAATTGAAGCAGTAATCAAAAATCTCCCAATAAACTAGAGTCCGGGGCTGGATGGCCTCCCAGGGGAATTCTACGAAATATTTAAGAAGAACTAATACCTATTCTTCTGAAGCTGTTTCAAAAAATAGAAAGGAAGGAAAACTTCCAAACTCATTTTATGAGGCCAGCATTACCTTGACCCCCAAACCAGACAAAGATTCCACCAAAAAGGAGAATTACAAACCAATATCCCTGATGAACATGGGTGCAAAAATTCTCACCAAAATACTAGCCAACAGGATCCAACAGTATATTAAAAATTATTATTCACCACGACCAAGTGGGATTCATTCCTAGGCTGCAAGTGCTGTTTAACATCTGCAAATCAAGTAACATCATACATCACATTAATAAAAGAAAGAACAAGAACCATATGATCCTCTCAAAAGATACAGAAAAACATTTGACAAAATACAGCATCCTTTCTTAATTAAAACTCTCCACAGTAGGAGATATCCCCTCTAGGGATAGAGGGAACATACCTCAATATCATAAAAGCCATTTATGAAAAAAACACAGTGAATATCATTCTCAATGGGGGAAAGCTGAGAACTTTACCCCCTCTGGTCAGGAACATGACAGGGATGTCCACTCTCACCACTGTTGTTCAACATAGTACTAGAGTTCTAGTCTTAGCAATCAGACAACAACAACAACAACAAAATAGAAATCATTCAAAATGGCAAAGAATTCAAACTCTCACTTTTCACAGATAACATGATACTTTATGTGGAAAACCCAAAAGACTCCACCCTAAAATTGCTAGAACTCATACAGGAATTCAGCAATGTGTCAGGATACAAAATCAATGCACAGGAATGACTTTCATTTCTATAAACTAACAATGATGCAGAAGAAAGAGAAATTAAGGAATCGATCACATTTATAATTGCACCAAGAACCATAAGATACCTAGGAATAAATCTAACCCAAGAGCTAAAGAATCTGTCCTCTAAAAATTATAGAACACTCATGAAGGAAATTGAGGAAAGAAATGGAAAGAAATGGAAACACATTCTGTGCTCATGGATTGGAAGAATAAATATGTTTAAAAGGTCTATGCTTCCAGAGCAATCTACACATTCAGTACAACCCTTATCAAAATACCATCAACATATTTTTTACAGAGCTGGAACAAATAATCCTAAAATTTGTATGGAACAAGAAAAGAACCCAAGTAGCCAGAGGAATGTTGGAAAAGAAAACCAAAGCTGGAAGCACAATAATGTCAGACTTCAAGCTATATTACAAAGCTGTAATCATCAAAAGAGTATGGTACTGGCACAAAACCAGACACATAGATCAATGTAACAGAATAGAGAATCCAGAAATGGACCCTTAACTTTGGGTCCATTAACTACTCAAGTAATCTTTGAAAAAGCAGGAAAGAAGATCCAATGGAAAAAGGACAGTCTCTTCATCAAATGGTGAAAATTGCACAGCCACATGAAGAATGAAAGTGGGTCATTTCCTTACACCATGCACAAAAATTGACTCAAAATGGATGAAAGACCTAAATGTGAAATAGGAATTCATCAAAATCCTAGAGAAGAACATGAACAGGAACCTCTTTGATCTCGGCCACAGCACCTTCTTTCAAGACACGTCTCCAAAGGCAGGGAAAGAAAAGCAAAAATGAACTATTGGGACCTGATAAAAATAAAAAGCTTCTGCAAGGCAAAGGAAACAGTCAACAAAACTAGAAGGTAACCTATGCAATGGTAGAAGATATTTGCAAATGATATATCTGATAAAGACTTAGTATCCAAAATATATAAAGAACTTTTACAACTCAACACCAAAATCCCCCAGATAATCCACTTAAAAACAGCCAAAAGACATGAACAAGTATTTCTCCAAAGAAGACATACAAATGGCTAACAGACACATGAAAATACATTCAACATCACTCATCATCAGGGAAATACATATCAAACCAACAATGAGATACAACATCACACCTGTCAGAATGGCTAAAATTAACTCAGGAAACAATAGATGTTGGTGAGGATGTGGAGAAAAGGGAACACTCTTACACTGTTGGTGGGAATGCAAGCTGGAAAACAGTATGGAGGTATGCATGGTGTAAGAAGGCAGGACAATTCCATTCTTCTGCATGTTGCTGTCAAGTTTTCCCAACTCCATTTGTTGAAGAGACTGTATTTTTCCGTTGGATATTCCCTATCAGGGATGCATTCCATGAAGAGTGAGTAATCTCCCTTCTGCGTGCCCCAGGTGCTCTTCAGATTGCTGTTTTCATGGTATCTGCCCCTCGATTCTCTCCAGGAAGAGTGCAATCTCCTCTAGGCTCTAGCCCAGTCAAGCCTCCCGACCTTTAAAACTCTAGTTTTTAAGGCCACTCATTGCAAGAACTCATGAAATTCAGTCCCTCTCCTTTTCCAAGCCAAAGACTTTGGGTTAACTTTCTCCTTGTGCATTCCCCATGTGCTCCTCTCTCTTTCACCCTTCTCTGTGATCATGGCTTCCTCTCTTCCTTAGCAGCCATGATACATTTCTCCCTTAAATCACATCTCCACACTTCCTACCTTCTTGGATGTGGTTTCTTTTCTCCTTTTAGAGAAGTTAGTGGAGTTAGTTCTTTCAGTTTTCAACCCAATTTCTGGAGTGTTATGATAATTTGATAGTTATCTTGTTATTTTTGTGGTACCAGGAGAGCCTAGGGTCTTCTACTCTGCAACCATCTTTCTGCTGCCCACTGATGGATATTTTAGTCACTATCACTGCAACCACCTTTTGATCTTAACTAATTCTCATCAGAACATCTCAAAGACACTTAAAACAGCAGATCTTGGGAAACAAAGCCACCATATCTGCACCTGACTAAGGAAAAGGCCAAGGGCTGGCTCATCCTGGATTCACTTCATTATCACAAACCACTACCATCCATCACTGCAGTTCTTATTTGTCCTACGTACATCATACTCAGTCCAGGGTCACTTCTGTCCCCTGCACACTGCTGCAGCACTGGGGCAATCAACTCTTATACCTTCCTTGATTTCTGTAAGATTCTCCTAATGGTTATTCCCACAGTCATCTTGTCCCTGTCCATTCTATTCTCCAAACAGTGGCCAGAGTCACCTTCTGAGCACATGAATGAGATCACGTCACTCTCATAATGTAACTCTCCAGCCCCAGAATATCTCCAGAATGATGTGGTTCCTGTCTGACTTTTTTTTCTAAGATTTTATTTATTTATTTGACAGAGAGAGATCACAAGTAGATAGAGAGGCAGGCAGAGAGAGAGAGAGGGAAGCAGGCTCCCCGCTGAGCAGAGAGCCCGATGCGGGACTCGATCCCAGGACCCTGAGATCATGACCTGAGCCGAAGGCAGCGGCTTAACCCACTGAGCCACCCAGGCGCCCCCTGTCTGACTTTTTGACCTCATCTCCTACCGTCTGCATGTTGTCTGCCGGGCTCCAGTCTGTTCCTGGAAAAAATTATGTCAAGCTCATAACAAACCAAAGGCCAGCCCAGACCTGGTTTCCTCTTGATCTTCAGAACTCAACTGAAATATTACTTCCTGAGAAAGAGCTTCACTGACAATCTCACATATAATAGTCCCATTCTGGGGCGCCTGGGTGGCTCAGTCAGTTAAGCACCCAACTCTTGGTTTTGGCTCAGGTCATGAGCTCAGAGTCTTGAGATTGAGCTCCATGTTGGGCTCTGCACTTAGCAGGGAGTTTGCATTCCTCTCTTTCCCTCTGCCCCTCCCCCCACTTGTGCTTGCTCTCTCTCTCTCTGAAACAAAAATAATCTCATCTCCATTATTTCCTACTCAGTGGATTCACTTATTTTAAAGCAATCATTTTCATATACAGTTATCATGAGTACTGATTTGCTTACATGCTTACTGCCAGTTTTCCCATGTTAGAAACAAAGTGCGATGGAGGTTGCCTTGTCTTGTTCACTGTGCTGGGTCCCCAAGAACTAGTTCAGTGACTGCTATAGGTTGAACTGTACCACTGCAAAGAAGATATCTTGAAGTTTTATCCTTCAGTGCATCATAAACCTTATTTGGAGAGTGATTATTGCAGATGTAATGAATTAAGGTCATACTGAAGTAGGGTGTGTCCCTAAACCAATGTGACTCTTGTCTTTATAAGAAGACAGTCATGTGAAATCAGAATGGGATAATGGCTTGTGACAAAGAAGGAAGATATTGGATTCAAACATCTGCAAGCCAAGAAATGTAAACATTGGGGTGCCTGGGTGGCTCAGTGGGTTAAAGCCTCTGCCTTTGGCTCAGGTCATGATCCCAGGTTCCTGAGATTGAGCCCCGCATCGGGCTCTCTGCTCAGCAGGGAGCCTGCTTCCTCCTCTCTCTCTGCCTGCCTCTCTGCCTACTTGTGATCTTTGTCTGTCAAATAAATAAATAAAATCTTTAAAAAAAAAGAAATGTAAACATTGCCAGACAACCACCAGAAGTTAGGGAGAAGTATGTATAGATGCTCCAATAGAATTCTGAGAGAGCATGTCCCTGGCAACACCTTTATTTCAGGCTTCCAGGCTTCAGAAATGTGAGACAATAAATTTCTATTATTTAAGTCACCTAGTTTGTAGTACTTTGTTATGGGACCCTTAGGAAATTACTTAAATCCCTCAAAAGTCAAACAGTAAATGAGTATGACTGAAAAGATTATTTCTTTTTGATCTACTGGGGATAGACATAGATACTTAAAGCTCAGTTGTGGGACAAATTGACACAAAAAGAAGACATTACATGATTCAAAATAGTAAGAAAAGCTCATCGCAAATTCACAGCAGTGATTTTCAAACTGCATGGATACCACCATACACAGGAGAAATAATTCAAAATGTAAATACTTCCTACTGAACCTCCCAGTTTTGGGTACAGCAGACTTAATGTGGACCCATGTAGCTGCAGTTTTAACAAGCACTCCCTACTAATTTTGATGAAGTGTTCCTAGGGCCACACTTGGAAAACTCCTGCCCTAAGCATCTGTAGTTTGTGCACTCTTAATTTAATGTCTATCATGCAGAGTTCTGTGATATGTGGGATGTCTCTGTTAATATCATTAATCAAGAGGTCTCATGTTCTAACCTCTCCACTATGACCACAGATTGCTTTCCTTTGTGGATTCATACTAAACTCCATGATATTCCTGTGTTGTTAGAGAACTGGGTGTTGTTAGCCCTTTGTATCCCCACTGGAAAAAGGGAAGTGACTTACACAATGGGACCCTGATTTCTTCACTTTTACTTGAGGAAAATGTCTAACACACTGAACATCAAACTTGGTTTTCTATTGGCTCATTTCTGAGGCTTAGGGTGCACATCTTCTCTGCTGTTCCACTACAAGGGACAGTCAGAAGATCATACAGCATGTGGAGCAGAGAGAAAAGTAAGAGGAAGGGAAAACACAAGAAACACAGGGGAAAAGGGTAAGCATGTGCTTGCTTGTCCCCACTCAGGTCACTGGAAGGTGTGCAGCGATGCTGTGCCTCTTCCCCAGCTCCATCCCACAGCCCCCTCCCACACACAGCAGTGACACCGAAGCTCTCACATCACGGAGATGGGGGCTCATCCCTGCTTCCTGTTCCATGTCCAAGTATTCTCTCCAGTAGTTATGCTATGATGTTCATGTCAGAGGCATCATCACATTGACAGAATTAAGGAAGCAAAGCTAGAATGGACAACTAACAGTTTGAGGGCTTTCTAGATGCCACAGAGTGTGATTTGCTATTTTCAAACTTCTTTCCTTTATATACTCAAAGCTTTGTTCTGAAGCTCACAAAATTGCTTTCTTCATACAGTTTCAGGGATACTCAGGCTCACAGAGGAAAGTACATGCTCCAACAATTTTAGGGAGGTGACAATGGACGCTAATGGAAGCCAATTTGAAGAGGTTAACACTGGCTAATCCTGAAACAATTTTAATATCAAAATACATAATTATAGTGTCAGATGAAAACTTTTTGAGCACAGTAGGAATCCATGAGTCATACTAATAAAAGAAATTCATAGAATTTAAGAAACAAAACAAATGAGCAGAGGGAAAAATGCGAGAGGCAAACCAAGAAACAGACTCTTAACGACAGAGAACAAACTGTAGGTTGCCAGAGGGGAGGTGGGTGGGGAATGGGTGAAATAGGTGATGGGGATTAAGGAATGCACTTGTGATGAACACCAGGTGTTGTATGGAAGTGTTGAATCACTATATTGTACACCTTAAACTAATATTACACTGTATGTTAACTAGCTGGAATTTAAATAAAAAATTTAAAAAGGAAATACAAGAAAAAATAGATAAATTATATGGGAGAAAGCAAAATCTCTACTCAACACGAATACCAATGAATAAATCTAGAAGGAATGATGACACCATAATAAAAAAGAAACACTTAACAATTATCGGGGTAATGAGTGATTCAGGCAAGTATCAAAAATGGATTTTCAGTCTGTACCAAGTCCCACATTAGTCACTGAGTCACCATGGTAACCATGCTGGCCAAGGAAAGCTGAGATAAAACAAGCAGCAACCACCCTGACTTGTCTCCTGAACTATTACATATTAGTGACTGGTTTCCTGAAGATGATCTGTGGAATTTTCTGTAGTTCATTTTCATCTCTGGATTTATTTATTTTTTAAAATTTTTTTTTCTACCAAGATTTTTTTTTGTTTGTTTATTTACAGCATAACAGTGTTCATTGTTTTGGCATCACACCCAGTGCTCCATGCAGTACGTGCCCTCCCTATTACCCACCACCTGGTTCCTCAACCTCCCACCCCCCCCGCCCCTTCAAAACCCTCTGGTTGGTTTTCAGAGTCCATAGTCTCTCATGGTTCATCTTCCCTTCCAGTTTCCCTCAACTCCCTCTCCTCTCCATCTCCCCATGTCCTCCATGTTTTTTGTTATGCTCCACAAATAAGTGAGACCATATGATACTTGACTCTCTCTGCTTGACTTATTTCGCTCAGCATAATCTCTTCCAGTCCCATCCATGTTGCTACAAAAGTTGGGTATTCATCCTTTCTGATGGAGGCATAATACTCCATTGTGTATATGGACCACATCTTCCTTATCCATTCACCCGTTGAAGGGCATCTTGGTTCTTTCCACAGTTTAGTGACCATGGCCATTGCTGCAATAAACATTGGGGTACAGATGGCTCTTCTTTCCACTACATCTGTATCTTTGAGGGAAAAACCCGGCAGTGCAATTGCAGGGTCATAGGGAAGCTCTATAATTTCTTGAGGAATCTCCACACTGTTCTCCAAAGTGGCTGCACTAACTTGCATTCCCACCAACAGTGTAAGGGGGTTCCCCTTTCTCCACAACCTCTCCAACACACGTTGTTTCCTGTCTTGCTAATTTTGGCCATTCTAACTGGTGTCAGGTGGTATCTCAATGTAGTTTTAATTTGAATCTCCCTGATGGCTAGTGATGATGAACATTTTTTCATGTGTCTGATAGCCATTTGTATGTCCTCATTGGAGAAGTGTCTGTTCATGTCTTCTGCCCATTTTTTGATATGATTATCTGTTTTGTGTGTGTTGAGTTTGAGGAGTTCTTTATAGATCCTGGATATCAACCTTTTGTCTGTACTGTCATTTGCAAATATCTTCTCCCATTCCGTGGGTTGCCTCTTTGTTTTGTTGACTGTTTCCTTTGCTGTGCAGAAGCTTTCGATCTTGATGAAGTCCCAAAAGTTCATTTTCGCTTTTGTTTCCTTGGCCTTTGGAGACATATCTTGAAAGAAGTTGCTGTGGCTGATATCGAAGAGGTTACTGCCTATGTTCTCCTCTAGGATTCTGATGGATTCCTGTCTCACGTTGAGGTCTTTTATCCATTTCGAGTTTATCTTTGTGTACGGTGTAAGAGAATGGTCGAGTTTCATTCTTCTACATATAGCTGTCCAGTTTTCCCAGCACCATTTATTGAAGAGACTGTCTTTTTTCCATTGAACACTTTTTTCCTGTTTTGTCGAAGATTATTTGACCATAGAGTTGAGGGTCCATATCTGGGCTCTCCACTCTGTTCCACTGGTCAATGTGTCTGTTTTTATGCCAGTACCACCCTGTGTTGGTGCTCACAGCTTTTTAGTAAAACTTGAAACCAAGTAACGTGATGCCGCCAGTTTTGTTTTTGTTTTTCAACATTTCCTTAGCAATTCGGGGTCTCTTCTGATTCCATACAAATTTTAGGATTATTTGCTCCAGCTCTTTGAAAAAATTGCTGGTGGAATTTTGATCGAAATGGCATTAAAAGTATAGATTGCTCTAGGCAGTATAGACATTTTAAAAATGTTTATTCTTCTGATCCAAGAGCATGGAATGGTCTTCCATCTTTTTGTGTCTTCTTCAATTCCTTTCATGAGTGTTCTGTAGTTCCTCAAGTACAGGTCCTTTACCACTTTGGTTAGGTTTATTCCCAGGTATCTTATGGTTCTTGGTGCTATAGTAAATGGAATTGATTCTCTAATTTCCCTTTCTGTATTTTCATTGTTAGTGTATAAGAGAGCCACTGATTTCTGTACATTGACTTTGTATCCTGCCATGTTACTGAATTGCTGTATGAGTTCTAGTAGTTTGGGGATGGAGTCTTTGGGGTTCTCCATAAAGAGAATCATGTCATCTGTGAAGAGAGAGAGTTTGACTTCTTCCTTGCCAGTTTGGATACCTTTTATTTCTCTTTGTTGTCTGATTGCCATTGCTAGGACTTCTAATACTATGTTGAACAGAGTGGTGAGAGTGGGCATCCTTGTCGTCTTTCTGATCTCAACGGGAAGGCTGCAAGCTTTTTTGCATTGAGGATGATATTTGCTGTGGGTCCTTCATAGATAGATTTTATGAAGTTCAGGAATGTTCCCTCCATCCCTATACTTTGAAGTGTTTTCATCAGGAACGGATGCTGGATTTTGTCAAATGCTTTTTCTGCATCCATTGAGAGGACCATGTGGTTCTTCTCTCTTCTCTTATTGATTTGTTCTATCACATTGATTGATTTGCGAGTGTTGAACCATCCTTGCAACCCAGGGATGAATCCCTCCTGGTCATGGTGGATAACCTTTTTAATGTGCTGCTGGATCCTGTTTGCTAGGATCTTGTTGAGAATCTTTGCATCCATATTCATCAGTGGTATTAGTCTGAAATTCTCCTTTTTGGTAGGGTCTTTGCCTGGTTTGGGGATCAGGGTAATGCTGGCTTCATAAAAAGAGTCTGGAAGTTTTCCTTCTGCTTCAATTTTTTGAAAAAAAATCAGGAGAATTGGTGTTATTTCTTCTTTGAAAGTTTGGTAGAATTCCCCAGGGAATCCGTCAGGTCCTGGGCTCTTGTTTTTTGGGACGTTTTTGATCACTGCTTCAATCTCATTACTAGATATCTGTCTATTCAGGTTGTCAATTTCTTCCTGGTTCAACTTTGGGAGTTTATAGTTTTCCAGGAATGCATCCATTTCTTCTAGGTTGCTTAGCTTATTGGCATATAACTGTTGGTAATAATTTCTGATGATTGTTTCTATTTCCTTGGTGTTCGTTGTGATCTCTCCCTTTTCATTCATAATTTTATTAATTTGGGCTTTCTCTCTTTTCTTTTGGATTAGTGTGGCCAATGGTTTATCGATCTTATTGATTCTTTCAAAAAAAACAGCTTCTAGTTTCATTGATAGGTTCTACTGTATCTCTCGTTTCTACCTCATTGATCTCTGCTCTAATCTTGATTATTTCCCTTCTTGCACGTGGAGTTGGTTTGATTTGTTGTTGATTCTCCAGTTCTTTAAGGTGTAGAGACAGCTGGTGTATTCTGGATTTTTCAATTTTTTGGAGGGAGGCTTGGATGGCTATGTATTTCCCCTTTAGAACTGCCTTTGCTGTATCCCATAGGTTTGTCTTCATTCTCATTGGTTTCCATGAATTGTTTAAGTTCATCTTTGATCTCCTGGTTGATCCAAGCATTCTTAAGCAAGGTGATCTTTAGCTTCCAGGTGTTTGAGTTCCTTCTGAACGTTTCCTTGTGATTAAGCTCCAGTTTCAAAGCATTGTGATCTGAGAATATGCAGGGAATAATGTCAGTCTTTTGGTATCAGTTGAGTCCTGCTTTGTGATCCAGTATGTGGTCTATTCTGGAGAAGGTTCCATGTGCACTTGAGAAGAATGAGTATTCTGTTGTTTTAGGGTGGAATGTTCTGTATATGTCTATGAGGTCCATCTGGTCCAATGTTTCATTCAATGCTCTTATTTGTTTATTAATTTTCTGCTTCAATGGTCTATTTCTGAGAGACGCATATTAAGATCTCCTACTATTCTTGTATTCATATCATTATGACTCTTTATCTTGATTAATAGTTTTCTTATATAATTGGGTGCTCCCATATTGGGGGCATAGATATTTATAATTGTTAGATCATCTTGGTGGATAGTCCCTTTAAGAATTATGTAGTGTCATTCTGTATCTCTGACTACAGTCTTTAGTTTAAAATCTAATTTATCTGATATGAGAATCACTACCCCGGCCTTCTTTTGAGGCCCATTGGCATGAAAGATGCTTCTCCATCCCTTCACTTTCAGTCTGGGTGTATCCTTAGGTTCAAAATGGGTCTCTTGTAGACAACATATGGATGGGTCCTGTCGTTTTATCCAATCTGCAACCCTGTGTCATTTTATGGGCGCATTTAGGCTATTCACATTGAGAGTGATTATTGAGAGATAAGTTTTTATTGACATCGTGTTACCTTTGAAGTCTTTCTGTCTGTAGATTGTTTCTATATTTCTGTTCAATGATATTCTTAGGATTTTTCTCTTTTATAGGACCCCCCCTTAACGTTTCCTGCAGTGTCGGCTTGGTGGTTGCATAGTCTTTTAAGCCTTGCCGGTCTTGGAAACTCTTTATCTCTCCATCCATTTTAAATGTCAGTCTTGCTGGATAGAGTATTCTTGGCTGCATGTTCTTCTCATTTAGTACTCTGAATATATTTTGCCAGCCCTTATTGGCTTGCCAGGTCTCTGTGGACAGGTCTGATGTTATTCTAATGGGCTTTCCTCTGTATGTAAGGAGCTTCTTTGTCTTAGCTGCTTTTAAGAGGATCTCCTTGAAACATAATTCCTCATTTTAACTATAAGGTGTCATGAGGACTTTCGAGAATCTAAAATCTTGGGGGGAAATCTCTCTGCCTCTAGTACATGAACGTTGTTTCCATTCGTGAGATTGGGAAAATTTTCATAGACAACTTCTTCCATTATATCTTCCAGACTTCTTTTTTTCTCCTCCCCTTCAGGGATTCCAATAATTCTGACATTGGAACGTTTCATGGCATCATTTATTTCCCTGATTCTGTTTTCGTGGCTTCTGAGCTGTTTGTTCCAGGCTTCCTCCTCATCCTTTCTCTCTATCTGTTTGTCCTCCAGATCACTAATTCTATCTTCTGTCTCAGTTACCCTAGCTTTTAGAGAATTTAGATTAGACTGGAACTCATTGAGAGCATTTTGAACATCATCCCTGGTGGCTTTCAGTTCTGCCCTAACATTGTGAACATCATCCCTGGTGGCTTTCAGTTCTGCCCTAATCAATTCCGTTTGGTCATCCATGGCTTTCTCCAACCTAGCTATTGCCTGGATAATTGTTAGTCTGAATTCCTTTTCCGACATATTGTCTATGTCGAAAGCCATTAACTCTGTTGCAGAAGGTCCATCCTCTGTATTTTTCTTCTGTTGGGTATTCCTCCTCCTAGTCATTTTGGTAAGAGATGACTGAACAGATGCAGCTGGATTTATCAATTGTGGTGCAGTCAAGGTGCACCCTGGAACGCTTCTGTGCAATCAGGGTTCCCCACCCAAATGAGAGAAAAAAGAAAAGAAAAAGAAAAAGAGAAGAAGAAAGAAAAAAAAAGGAAAAGAGAAAAGGAAAAAAAAGAGAGAGAGAGAGAGAGAGACAGGAAAAAAAAAGGGAAGATAAAAGAGAAAGCTCAGCCCAAATGCGCCCCACGGTAAGATTTATGAAGTATACAAATAAAAACAGACAAACAAAAAGACTGATAAAAGTATATGATAAGAGAAAAAAATATATATATAAGCAAAAAAACGGAAGAACCTCGTCAGAAAGAACCCCAAGTATAAGATTTATATTCTATCAGGACAAACACAAATTCACAGAAACACTGGCAGAAGGAAAAATTGGGAGAGTGGTTATAAATTCTCAGTGTGGGCGAGGAAGGTTATTTTGATTCTTCCTGAAGGTATCTTGATGTGTTTGTTAAGGGACTCAACTTTCCTAAGTTACAGGGGGATTAGAAACTGGTTTGCCTATAGGGGTAGCATTGATTGGGGAAAGGGGATTACCTTGAAGTTTAACTCTATATGTATAGTAGAAAATAAAAATTAAAAAAGAATAAACTAGACTAAACTAAGTTACAAATTAAAAAAATTAAAAAAAATAGAAAAGCAAAAGAAAAACACGGGTGTATATATCAAAAAGTTCAGGTTAGAAGGTTATTAAGGAATCTGATGTACTGGACATCTCAGTGTGATGATAAATAGGTTAAAAATTATCTGTATGTATTAAAAAAAAACAACCAGAATATTGGTAAAGAGTTAAAAATAAAAGTTGTATTTATGAAGTAGTGGTGGTTGTTCTCTTGTCGTCTTCTTTTTTTTTTTTTCTTCCTTCCTGGTTGGTTTTCTGGGGGAGGGGCCTGCCACGTGGGTTTTCAGACAATGATGTTCCCTGAGTTAGGTCCTCCCGCTCCCCTCAAGGGGGTGGGCTCTGAGGAAACTGTTTTTTTTCAGGCTTTTGTTCTCTGGGGGTTTTTATGTTCTTTCATCTGTTTTCTCTCACCTTGACAGCTTTTGATGGTTTTTGGAGTTTTAGAGGAGAGCAAACTGCACCCCAACCTCCCTCTCAGAGAGAAGCCTCAGAATGCTCTGCAGAGCTGCTGGCAGAGTAGGTTCTGAGTCACGGTCCCTGGGGATGCAGGAACTCCTCATTGTACCTAATACCAGGGCAGCAGTGGCTGTCTGGGCAGCTCCAGACCGCCAGAGAGGTTCCAAGCAGAGATCGCACACTGAGATTTTCCTGCTGTCGCGGGCTGGGAATGTCTGGTTTTTCCGGATGCCAGAGCTCCAGGCTAGCATCTATGAGCACCTCTCCCAGGGGAGGGTGTGGGAGGCACGCATTTCAGGATTGCCATCTGGCCAGGCTCCCAGCCCCTCACGGGAGCTGGACCCCACTCATTCTAGGGCGTGGTGGAGGCTCAGGCGTGCTGGCGGCTCAGGGACTGGGACCTGATTTCTCCACGGCTCAGCTCCAGGGAAAGCTCTCCTGGGTCGGGGGGCTTAGGTCCCTGTCCCTAACTGCCCCGATTCCCACTATTTCCCCCCAGGATCCTTTGCTCTTTTTGTTTTTTGAGTGCTTTCAACCAGACTCCAAGTTAATGCTGGTCCCCAGACGCAGGGCACTCTCGTATTGGGGTATTACTTTCCAATCGGTCACCTCTGGTGGCTCCCTCCCCCTTTTGTTTATCTTCCAATATCAGTCCAATGTTCCCACTCTGCTTTACCTGCCACTGGCGTCTTCTGCTCCTGTAGAGATCCAGACGTGTATAATTCTGCTCTCAGGCTGATTTCATGGGTGGTCGGAGTTCTTTGGTAGGTAATCAGCTCACTTTAGGGTACAGGTTGAAACGGCGCCTCCTCCTACTTCCCCGCCATCTTGACTCCTCCTCATCTCTGGATTTAGTATAGTGCCAATCATATCTAAAGTCACAGCAAATGTATATTGTATGTGTGGATGTATACCACTTGTCTGTGACAATTCAAACATCAAAATACATAATTATAATGTCAGATGGTAAATATTTGAGCAAAAAAGTAATCCGAGCATCATGCCAATAAAATAATACACGAATAAATAAGTAAACGATAGGGGAGAAGTGAAAAGCTCTATTCAACATTTGAATGTCAATTTTTAAATCTAGAAGGAATGACAGTGTTATAAAAGCAACACTTAACAGCTATCAGAATGATGGGTGAGTAAGGCATGAATCATAAATGGATTTTCAGTTTGTAACAAGTTTCACAGCAGGCACTGAGTCACCATGGTAACCATACTGGCAAAGGAAAGCCGAGAGAAAGCAAACAGCAACCATCATGACTTGTCTTCTAATATGTGTTTCGAACTGAGGATGATAGATATAACCCACAGTAAATTACCTCACATATTCCTCACAAGAGCTACTTTTACCAACACACAAACACACACACACACACTCATGCATGTTCTCTCAATCTTTCTTACCACCAAAAAGTCTAGGAATTCATTGAGGTGCATTTGTTTAAGAATAAACAAGAAAAATCCCTAATTCAATTCTAACCACACAAAGATGAAAGCTACTAAACAATTACATACTAATGACTGGTTTTCTGAAGATGACCTGTAGAATTTTCTGTAGGTCATTTTCATCCCTAAATTTAGTATAATGGCAATCATATCTAAAGTCATGGCAAGTGAATATTGTGATGATTAATTATATATATCTTTTCGGTAGGGTCACATCACCCACATATTTGATCAAACATTATTCTGGATATTTCTGTGAGAGTGTTGTTGGATGAGACTTACACTCAAATGTGTAGATTTTGAGTAAAGGAGTTAGTTCTCTATATTGGTGGACCTCATCTTACCATGTGCAGATTTTATTAGGAAGGAGGAATTATCGCCCCTAAGCCAAAGGGAGTTTTTCAAGTAGATTGTTTTTTTTTTTTTAATTTAATTTTTCAGTGTTCTAAGATTCGTTGTTTACACACCACACCCAGTGCTCCATGCAATACGTGCCCTCCTTAATACCCACCACCAGGTTCACCCATCCTCCACCTCTCCCCTCTAAAACCCTCAGTTTTTTCCTCAGAGTCCACAGTCTCTCATGGTTTGTTTCCCCCTCTGATTTCCCCTACTTCACTTCTCCTCTCCTTCTAATGTCCTCCATGTTATTCCTTATGTTCCACAAGTAAGTGAAACCATAAGATAATTGACTTTCTCTGCTTGACTTATTTCACTCAGCATAGTCTCCTCCAGTCCTGTCTTTGACTCCACTACAACATCAGCCCCTGTGGTTGTCTAGCAAATAACTTTCAGAGTCCAGCTGTAAGTACTTCTTAAGTCTTCAGTATGCTTAGCCTTCCCTATCAGATTCTGCCAACCCTCCACAATCTCTAGAGACAACTAAATAAATCTCTATGTATATGGTAACATCCTATTGGCTTTGTTCCTCTGGAGAACACTGACTAATACAGGTTTTAAGGAGCAATTATCTTTTCCATCCTAGAATAACTTGTGTCTTTAAACAAAAAGATTCACAGCAACATTTAGCTACTGATGGTTTGGTGAAAATATAATACCTGGAAATCATAATAAAAATTAGTGCCATCGACAATAATATAAAAAGCATGAACTACACAGAGGTGATCTATGTATCACATCTATGTTTATAGATGTGCAAGGCTTGTATTCTGAACACTGCAAAACATTGCTGAGGGAAATTTAAAATACCTAAATAAATGAAGGGAAATACAATCTTTAAAGCATGAGAAGACTCAGTATTGTTAGGATGTCAATTCTCCCCAAACTGATTTATAGATTCAATGCCATCACAGTAAAAAACCTACCATATATTTAAAAAATGGCAGGTTTATTTTAAAAGTCATGTGAAAATGCAAAGGGTGTAATCTATGAAAACAAATTTGAAAAACAAGAATAAGGCTGAAGGATAAGTCCTACCTTATGTCAAGACTAATTATAAATTCACAGCAACCAAAACAGTGTAGTATTAGGATGAAGGTAAAAATGTGTGTCAAAGGAACAAAATGAAGAGTTCAGAAAGAGACCCACACATATATGGAAAACCGGATTTTGACAAAGGTACAAAAGCAATCCAGTGCATAGATGATAGACTTTACAACAAAATACTGCTGGGACAAGTGAGTCTCCATATGCACAAATACCAACTGTGATCCATGTATTGCACCATATAAAAAATCAATTCAGTATGAATTACAGACCTAATATAAGGCTAAAAGCATAAAACTTCAGGAGGAAAACACCTTGGGACCTTAGTTTAACTGAATATATTGTAGATATAACATCAATGTCAAAATCAAACCATAAATAAACAAACTGAAAAACCAGATTTCCTAAAAATTAAAACAAAATAGTTCCTCCAAGGACACTGTTGAGAGAATTAAAACACAAGCCACTGACTTGGAGAATATATTTATAAACCATATATCTGATAAAGGGCTTGTATCCAGAAAAAAATCTCACAAAGTCAATAAGAAGAAAACAGACCCTCTAATTAATAAGTGAGCAATTGAGAAGATACTTCACTAAAGAAGGTATGGAAAAGAACCCGAATAGCCAGAGGAATGTTGAAAAAGAAAACCAAAGTTCGCGGCACCACAATTCCAGACTTCGAGCTCTATTACAAAGCTGTAATCATCAAGACAGTATTGTACTGGCACAAAAACAGACACACAGACCAGTGAAACAGAAGAGAGAGCCCAGAAATAGACCCTCAACTCTATGGTCAACTAATCTTTGACAAAGCAGGAAAGAATGTCCAAAAAGAAGACAGTCTCTTCAACAAATGGTGTCAGAAAAATTGGACAGCCACATGAAGAAGAATGAAACTGAATGATTTCCTTACACCAGACACAAAAAATGGGTAAAAGACCTTAATTTGAGATAGGAATCCATCAAAATCCTAGAGAAGAACACAGGCAGCAACCTCTTTGACCTCAGCCACAGCAACTTCTTCCTAGAAACATTGCCAAAGGCAAAGGAAGCAAGGGCAAAATGAATTACTGGAATTTCATCAAGGTAAAAAGCTACTGCACAGCAAAAGAAATAGTCGACAAAACCAAAAGACAACCCACTGAATGGGAGAAGATATTTGCAAATGACATATCAGATAAATGGCTAGTATCCAAAATCTATAAAGAACTTATCAAACTCAACACCCAGAGAACAAGCAATCCAATCAAGAAATAGGCAGAAGACATGAACAGACATATCTGCCAAGAAGACATCCAGATGGCCAACAGACACATGAAAAAGTGCTCCTCATCACTTGCCATCAGGAAAACACAAATCAAAACCACAGTGAGATATCACCTCACACCAGCCAGAATGGCTAAAATTAACCAGTCAGGAAATGAAAGGTGTTGGCGGGTATGCAGAGAAAGGGGAAGCCTCCTACAGTATTGGTAGGAATGCAAGCTGATGCAACCACTCTGGAAAATAGTATGGAAGTTCCTCAAAAAGTTAAAAATAGAGCTACCCTATGACAGCAATTGCACTACTGGGTATTTACCCTAAATACAAATGTAGTGAACTGAAGGGACACGTGCACCTGAATGTTTGTAGAAGCAATGTCAACAATAGGCAAACTATGGAAAGAACCTAGATGTCCATCAACAGAAGAATGGATAAAGAAGATGTGGTATATGTCTACAATGGAATATTATGCAGCCATCAAAAATGAAAGCTTGCTATCTGCAATAATGTGGATGGAACTAGAGGGTATTTGGCTGGGTGAAATAAGTCAACCAGAGAAAGACAATTATCATATGATCTCTCTGATATGAGGAATTTGAAAGGCAGGGCAGAGGGTCGTGTGGGGTAGGGAGAGAAAAAATGAAACAAGATGGGATGGGGGAAGTACACAAACCATAAGAGACTCTTAATCTCAGGAAACAAACTGAGGATTGCTGGGGGGTTGGGGAAAGGATAGGGTGGCTGGGTGATGGATATTGGGGAGGGTATGTGAGGTGGTGAGTGCTGTTAATTGTGTAAGACTAATGATTCACAGATCTGTACCCCTGAAGCAAATACTACATTATATGTTATATAATAATGATATATCATCTCCTTGGGTCAGAAGACTCAGTGTTGTTAAGATGCCTTTCTCCCCAAACTGATCTATAGATTCAGTACAATCCCAATAAAATCCTAGCAGACATTTTTGCAAAAGAAATTCACAGGCTTGGGGCACTTGGGTGGCTCAGTTGATTAAGTGCCTGCCTTCGGCCCAGGTCATGATCCCAGGGTCCTGGGGTCGAGTCCCGTATCAGGCTCCCTGCTCAGCAGAGAACTTGATTCTTCTTCTTCTGCTCCCCCTGCTTGTGTGCTCTCTCTTTCTCTTTCTCCCTTTTCTTCTCTCTCTCTCTCTCTCTCTCTTTCATATAAATAAATGAAATCTTAAAAAAAAGAACCTAACAGGCTTATTCTAAAAGTCGTGTGGAGATACAAATGTCCAAGACTATGGAAACAACTTTGAAAAAGAAGAATAAAGTTAGGAGATAAGCACCACCTTATTTCCAGACTCATTATAAAACCACAGTATTTAAGACAGTGTGGCATTGAGATGAAAGTAGAACTATATAAAGGAACAACATAAAGAGTCCAAAAGCAGACCCATACATATATAGACAATTGATTTGTGATAAAGCTCCAAAGGCAATTCACTGAGAAAAGATAGTCTCTTCCATAAATGGTGCTAAGACAACTGGTTCTCCATATGCATAAACAGCAACTGTGATCCAGGTAGCACACGATTTACAAAAGTGAACTCAAAATGACCACACACCTAATTATAAAGGTATTTTTTTAAAGATTTTATTTATTTATTTGTCAGAGAGAGAGAGAGAGAGAGAGAGAGAGAGAGCACAGGCAGACAGAGTGGCAGGCAGAGACAGAGAGAGAAGCAGGCTCCCCGCCGAGCACGGAGCCCAATGTGGGACTGGATCCCAGGACGCTGGGATCATGACCTGAGCCAAAGGCAGCTGCTTAACCAACTGAGCCACCCAGGCGTCCCCACACACCTAATTATAAAAGCCAGCATTCAAAACATCGTGAAGAAAATACAGAAAATGATTGTGATCCTAGGTCAGCTGAAGATGTTCTAGATATGACATCAAAGGCAAAATCAGAAGTATTAATGACAAACGGACAAACTAGACTTCCTCAAAATTAAAAACTTTCATTCTTCCAATGAAACTGATAGGAGAATTGAAATATAAACCACTGAGTTGGAGAAAATACTTGCAAATTATTTATCTGATAAGGGACTTGTATCCAGAATTTAAAATCTAACAAAGGTCAATTAGAAGAAAACAGACACTCTGGTAAAACTTCTTTTTTGATGGATTTATTTTTTTAAAATGAGAAAATAAGTAAATATGAATTCATACTGATATACATAAATGTTTTAATTAATAAAAATGGGTCACAAGTGGTAAACTGTCTTTATCAAATAATTTAAAATAATATATATAGATACTCTTCCTCCAAGGTGTGAACTTTAATCTACCTCCCATCTCTGAAGGCAGGACAGACTAGTGACTTCCTTCTAAAGAATAGAGTAAGTGAATGGAAAATAGTTACTGTACACTGGAGATATTAGACAAAAACCACTTTAACCCTGTGAAGTGGGTCAACATCTTTAATGACCCAGTGATATCAAAAGGGTCTTATGTCCTTCTTAATATGAGGTAATGAGAAAGAGATTTTAACTGTGGTGTTCTTTCTCAAAACCCATAACCATAACCGACAGTCTAATCAGGAGAAAAATAACTGACTACGCCTGCACTCCTGAAGACTGTCAGGGCCATGAAAACAGTCTAAGAGTTTCTCAAATAGTTCAACAGAGAGTTACTGTATGACTTAGCAACTCCACTCCTAGGTTTGCAGCCAGGACAAATGATAACATATGTCTACATAAAAACTAGTATACAAATATACAAAGATAGAATCATTATTCATAATTAGCCCAAAGAGGAAACAACCCAAATGTCAACCATTCAATGAATGGATAAAATGTGAGGCACATTATTTGGCCATTAAAAGAAAATGAAGTACTGATGCGTGGTTACAATGTGGATGAACCTTGAAAACTATGCCAGTGAGAGAAGCCAAATATGCAAAAGACTATGTGTTGCGTAATTCCATTTATATGACATATCCAGAAAAAAGGCCATCAATATAGTTGTGTCCAGTGAATTCCCTCCTTTCTATCCTGACTTCCGGAAAGATCTTCTAGTGGGGTTCAGTCATGGCCCCTCTTCCCACTTTACAGCTCCATAAAAGTTCATTCTGTAATTCAGACTTTTGTCACAAGGTGGCACCAAAGTACTACCATCATGAAAGTTTCCTAGAAGTCCACAAGGAGTAAAAAAATAAACATAATCTTTAAAACCCAGGTTTTAAAGTTATATAGAATGTTCTAACTCTGTCCGGAAAAAAAAAAACTGATAGGGGTAAAAGAACACTATAAAAAAGTACACCCCTGGGCCTGCCGAGGATGAAACTTTAGGTGGAAATGGCATGCCCTGGCCATCTGTGGCCAGTATGTGAAGGGCTGTGTAGGTCAGAACAGGGGGTAGGTGCCTGAGAGAGGATGAAGTAGCAGAGCACGGTCTGCACAGATGTGTCCTGTGTCATGGACGAAGGATGACAGACAAGGAGTGGGAGAAGGTCTGGGCAGCCTGTACAAGGGTGGGAGAATGGATGATGAATGCCCTTTTCTCTGAAAGGGTCCCCTTGGACAGGCCACTCTGAACATCAGCTGACAATGATGAGGAAAGAGGTAAATCAATGAGCATGATGTAGTTTTGGTTCAGCACTATATGGAATTATTTTATTGCAGATAAGAATTTTCCAGGCAGAATTGGTATCATGGTAAATAAACCACTTCATGTTATTTTTCATCCTTTGTAAAATGTACTTGTCATGAGCATGCTATGAAGACACACACAGGAGTTGTGTCTTTCCACAATGTCGGCTTTATCCAATCATAAAGCAAAGTTAAATCACAGTTATAAAGCATGTTCCGGATTTCAAACTCAGTGACATTTCACCATGTGATTGAACTTGGCTTCTTACATAATACACAGAATGGAAGATAAGAGAACCCACACAGCAGACAAGGTAACAGAAGGGTGCAGAAAATTAAGAAAACAAACTCGAATTCATTCTGTGGGCTCGCAGTTGAGATAAGGCCTCAGTCTTGTTTGGGTCAGCTCTTGGCACTTACTGCTTCAGATGTTCAAGCAGTGAAGGCTTTCTGTTCTGTTTGGAGATCAATCAGGCAGAGCCTTCAGGGGCAGTTGCCTTTTCTAAGTGTTCAGACATAGAGGGGTCAGGTCTGAAGAGTCTGACAGTTTGCTGCCCAAATCCTTCCCTTTTTAAAGAGATTTAATCAGTTTGGGGTCTCTGCAGAACTCTTCTGTTTCTGTTCTTTATCAGTTCTGGGGTGTCAGCTGGTGTTGGGCCTGGTGATATCTCTTACCTGCAATACCTTAACTGCTTGACACAGGCTCCTGTTTGACATGAGAGACTCCATTTTGATCTCTACAGTATTCCTTTTCATTAAGGAACAACAATAAAAAAAAGTGGAAGAAATATGATGCCACCCAGGGTTTGAATTTAAGACAATGCCTCTGAGAGTCTCAGACCACGGAACTCAGCAATGGGGAGGGAGGAAGGAAGTTAGGAGCTTGACTTTATGGGATCAGCCACTTTCTGGATTTTTGCTTCATTGGTACAATCCCTCTGTATCCATCACTTTTCTAAGATATTGAAAAAAATGCTTTTCTTGAGCTGTCTAAAGCTGACATTAGAGGTCCAGCTCCTTTCTGAACTGAGAATAATGCTGCAACTGTAAGAATGTATGGAAGTGGTAGAGCTGGTTAGGGACATAGAAATACACACACACACACACACACACACACACACACCATTCACGTTCATCGCTTGGCACAAAAATGTACCCTGACACTTCCTCAGGACAATTAAGGTAGATGGAATTTTTCCAGGGCAACCCTTAACTATGTTTCTGCCAGCAATTGCCCTTCCATACTTCATATACATATGTAAGCTCTCTCTTATCTTGCCTAACAGGGAAATTAGGTCTTTGCTTCAACTGAGTAGGCTTTTAAAGTACAGCCCCATTGATTTCTCATTGGATCTGTTATATTACGAAATACAGATCAAAACCTCATATTACTTAACCTGTCTTTCATGATCCCAAAGGCACTCGAGAATCCAGGAGTGTCTCGGGACCATTGATTTTCGCTGGATAGTATTAAATAATATAGAAGATTTGCTAAGTCTGTGTTGGCTCTGGATAGTCACTCTGGAAACAGTTAAACTGAAGAAGGTGGGTTTCACATATAATTCAACATTTGCTTTAGATCACAAAACCTGCTATTAATTTTTTTTTTCTGATTTCACAAGCATCGGTCCCAATCTGACTCCAAATTCCTTAACCCCAGGAAATACAATCTCTTCTCTGTGTTAGGGCTAAGGCCAGCACAGGGGAAATGACTATCCAGGGTACTATATTGTAAGGACTGTTTGGGTGTTTGGGACCCAAGTCTCCTGAAATCACTCTGTTGCACAGCACACAAAATTTAATGCTCAGTTATTCTGTTGTGTCTACTTTCTGCCACTCAAAGGAAGGTAACAATCTTCCAGTGTCAAAGGTATCAGAAAGGTACCGGTGTCAAAATGGAAGTTTAAAAAGATCAGAGGGGGTTGCCTGGGTGGTTGCGTGGGTTAAAGCCTCTGCTTTCGGCTCAGGTCATGATCCCAGGGTCTTGGGATCGAGTCCCGCATCGGGCTCTCTGCTCCGCAGGGAGCCTGCTTCCTCCTCTCTCTGCCTGCCTCTCTGCCTACTTGTGGTCTTTGTCTGTTGAATAAATAAAATAAAATCTTTAAAAAGATCAGAGGGAACGTAAGAAAAAAAGAAGAAGAAAGAGATAATACATCTATAAATAAATACATCTATAAATACAGGTAACACATCTATAAATAATTATCACTAAAGCTTATCCATCGTGTAAATATGTATCTATTTCCTTCCCCTTCTGCTCAGTCTGAAGGATCTCTATGAGATGTTCATGTTCAAACTATTTCTTTTGTGAGTGGAGGAACACAGTGAAGACCATGCATATGTGACAGAATTAAACACAAATGATCAAAGACATGGATCATATCAGTAGAGAGAAATACGCTCAAATCACCCAGTAAAAGAAAAGCATTTTCAAACTGCATATGGTAGGATAATCTAAAACTTTATATTTTCCAGAGGTAAACATTAAACAAAGGAATTCAGGGACGCCCAGGTGTCTCAATCAGTTAAGCATTAGAGTCTTGATTTTAGTTCAGGTCATGATCTCAGGGTTGTGAGATCCAGCCCTGTGTAAGGCTCCATGCTGGGCCAGCATAGTGGTCATTTGAAGAAAAGAGAGCATGAAAAATGGTAGAGGGGCCCTCAAGAACATCTAGGGGAATCTTCGACAAAGCAGGAAAGAATGTCCAATAGAAAAAAAAAAAAACAAACAGTCTCTTCAACAACTGGTGTTGAGAAAATTGGACAGCCACATGCAGAAGAATGAAACTGGACCATTTACTTACACCACACACAAAAACAGACTCAAAATGGGTGAAAGACCTCAATGGGAGACAGGAATCCATCAAAATCCTTGGGGAGAACACAGGCAGCAATGTTTCCGACCTCAGCCACAGCAACTTCTTCCTAGAAACATCACCAAAGGCAAGGGAAGCAAGGGCAAAAATGAACTATTGAGACTTCATCAAGATCATAATCTTTTGCACAACAAAGGAAACAGTCAACAAAACCAAAACGTGACCAACAGAATGGGGGAAGATATTTGCAAATGATTTATCAGATAAAGTGCTAGCATCCAAAAATCTGTAAAGAACTTATCAAACTCAACACCCAGAGAATGAACAATGCAGTCAAGAAATGGGCAGAAGACATGAAAAGGCATTTCTGCAAAGAAGACTTCCAAATGGCCAATAGACACATGAAAAAGTGCTCAACATCACTCAGCATCAGGGAAATACAAATCAAAACCACAGTGAGATACCACCTCACACCAGTCAGAATGGCTAAAATTAACCAGTCAGGAGAGGATAGATGTTGGCGAGGATGTGGAGAAAGGGGAACCCTCTTACATTGTTGGTGGGAATGAAAACTGGTGCAGCCCCTCTGGAAAACAGTATGGAGGTTCTCCAAAAAGTTGAAAATAGAGCTACCCTATGACTCAGCAATTGCACTACTGGGTGTTTACCCTAAAGATACAAATGTAGTGATCCGAAAGGGCATGTGCACCTGAATGTTTATAGCAGCAATGTCCACAATAGTCAAACTATGGAAAGAGCATAGATGTCCATCGACAGATGAATGGGTAAAAAAAGAAGTGATATGTATATACAGTGGAATATTATGCAGCCATCAAAAAAGAAATCTTTCCATTTGCAATGATGTGGATGGAACTAGAGGGTATGACGCTAAGTGAAAGAAGTCAATCAGAGAAAGACAATTATCATATGATCTCACTGATATGAGGAATTTGAGAAACAAGACAGAGGATCATAGGGGAAGGGAGGGAAAAATGAAACAAGACAAAACCAGAGAAGGAGACAAACCATAAGAGACTCTTAATCTCGGGAAACAAACTGAGGGTTGTTGGAGGGGAGGGGGGTGGCTGGGTGAAGGGCATTGGGGAGGGTATGTGGTATGGTGAGTGTTGTGAATTGTGTAAGATTGATGAGTCACAGACCTGTACTCCTGAAACAAATAATACATTATGTGTTAATTTTTTTAAAAAAATGAACATCTAGGGGAGTAGGAGTGGTAAGGTTCTATGTCTTAAGATTCTGAATGTACTATATGTTGGCTAATTGAGTTAAAGAAATAAAAAGTAAAATTACATTCTAAAAACATAGCACTTCATTTTCATTTTCAGAGAGCATGGGACATTAATAAAAACCAAATCATGAATCCAAGTGGAAATATGATTAAAACTGCCAAATTTGATAAAGATAATGATAACAAAAACACAACATAGCAGAATCTAGCTAAATCAGCAGTTCTAAGACATGCTGAAACATTAAATATCTATATGAGGAGTGGGGAAGTGGGCAAAATGGCTGAAGAGGGTCAGAAGTTACAAACATCTGGTTACAAAATAAGTCACGGGGTGTAATGTTCAGCATGGAGAATATAATTCATAATACTGTATTGCATATTTGAAAATTATTAAGAAAGCGGATCTTAAAGTTATCATGACAAAATAAGTTTTGTACCTATGTATGGTGACAGATCTTAACCAGACTTATGGTGATCATTTGGCAAAATATACAAATACAACATCATTATGTGCACTGGAAACTAATATAAGGTTAATGTCAATTGTACCTCAATAAATAAAAAGGAGATGGTAGATGCAGTCAAAATATATAAAGCTCACTTAGAAAACAAATTAGTTATGCAGTTGTAATGTATAGAATAGTGATTGTAGTTAACAATAGTGTATTATGTACTTGAAAGTTGCTAAGAGAGTCAATCTTAAAAGTTCTTATCACAGAGGGTGCCTGGGTGGCTCAGTTGGTTAAGCATCTGACTTTTGATTTCGGTTCAGATCATGATCTCAGCCCCTTTGTGGGGCTCCATATTCAGCGGGGAGTCTGCTTGACCCTCTAACCACTTGTGCACTCTCCTTTCCTCTAAAATAAATAAATAAATAAATAGATAAATAAATAAATAAATAAATACAATCTTTTTAAAAAATTTCTTATCACAAGAAACAAAAATGATCACTATGCAAAGTGATGGTATTAACTAAAGTTATGGTAGTATTCATTTTGTGATATATACATATATCAAATCATTATGTTGTAGTTTTTAAACTTACACAATGTTATCTGTCAATTATCTCTTAAAATGACAGAGGAAAGATAAAGTTAAAAAACTTATATAAATAGAAATGAAAACCAATGAATTAAACATTCAATGCAAAGCCATGGTAAAGAATCACAACCTAAACTATAGGAATGAGGGGCAAACTGAGGGTTGCTAGGGGAGGGGGTAGGAAGAGGGTGGTTGGGTTATGGACATTGGGGAGGGTATGTGCCATGGTAAGTGCTGTGAATTGTGTAAGACTGATGATTCACAGGCCGGAAAGAATAGTTAAAAGGAAAGCAGAAGTGAATGAATCAAGAAACAACATGCCTGTCAAGGCTCAGAGTAGCTGGAATGGAAAGACAGCAAAACTTGGCGTTGTGGCTGATGCATCAAATACTGTGCTGGGATCTTGAGCGAGGTTTCCCCTTGAAATCCTCACAACACTCTTTTTCTTTCTTTCTTTTTTTAAAATTAATTAATTAATTTTCAGCGTAACAGTACTCATTGTTTTTGCACAATACCCAGTGCTCCATGCAATACGTGCCCTCTCTATTACCCTCCACCTGTTTCCCCAACCTCCCAATCCCTGCCCCTTCAAAACCCTCAGGTTATTCATCAGAGTCCATAGCCTCTCACGGTTCATCTTCCCTTCCAATTTCCCACAACTACCTTCTCCTCTCCATCTCCCCATGTCCTCCATGTTCTTTGTTATGCTCCACAAATAAGTGAAACCATATGATACTTGACTTTCTCAGCTTGACTTATTTCACTCAGCATAATCTCTTCCAGTCCCGTCCATGTTACTACAAAAGTTGGGTATTCATCCTTTATGATGGAGGCATAATACTCCATCGTGAGTATGTACCACATCTTCCTTATCCATTCGTCCGTTGAAGGGCATCCTGGTTCTTTCCACAGTTTGGCGACCATGGCCATTGGTGCTATAAACATTGGGGTACAGATGGCTCTTCGTTTCACTGCATCTGTATCTTTGGGGGAAATACCCAGCAGTGCAATTGCGGGGTCATAGGGAAGCTCTATTTATAATTTCTTAAGGAATCTCCACACTGTTCTCCAGAGTGGCTGCACCAACTTGCATTGCTACCAAAAGTGTAAGAGGGTTCCCCTTTCTCCACAACCTCTCCAACACACGTTGTTTCCTGTCTTGCTAATTTTGGCCATTCTAACTGGTGTCAGGTGATATCTCAATGTTGTTTTAATTTGAATCTCCCTGATGGCTAGTGATGATGAGCATTTTTTCATGTGTCTGATAGCCATCTGTATGTCCTCAGTGGAGAAGTGTCTGTTCATGTCTTCTGCCCATTTTTTGATATGATTATCTGTTTTGTGTGTGTTGAGTTTGAGGAGTTCTTTATAGATGCTGGATATCAACCTTTTGTCTGTACTGTCATTTGCAAATATCTTCTCCCATTCCGTGGGTTGCCTTTTTGTTTTGTTGACTGTTTCCTTTGCTGTGCAGAAACTTTTGATCTTGATGAAGTCCCCAAAGTTCATTTTCGCTTTTGCTTCCTTGGCCTTTAGAGACATATCTGGAAAGAAGTTGCTGTGGCTGATATCGAAGAGGTTACTGCCTATGTTCTCCTCTAGGATTCTGATGGATTCCTGTCTCACGTTGAGGTCTTTTATCCATTTCGAGTTTATCTTTGTGTACGGTGTAAGAGAATGGTCGAGTTTCATTCTTCTACATATCGCTGTCCAGTTTTCCCAGCACCATTTATTGAAGAGACTGTCTTTTTTCCACTGTACATTTTTACCAGTTTTGTCGAAGATTATTTGAACATAGAGTTGAGGGTCCATATCTGGGCTCTCCACTCTGTTCCACTGGTCTATGTGTCTGTTTTTATGCCAGTACCATGCTGTGTTGGTGATCACAGCTTTGTAGTAAAGCTTGAAATCGGGTAACGTGATGCCGCCAGTTTTGTTTTTGTTTTTCAACATTTCCTCAGCAATTTGGGGTCTCTTTTGATTCCCTACAAATTTGAGGATTATTTGCTCCAGCTCTTTGAAAAATACCGGTGGAATTTTGATCGGAATGGCATTAAAAGTATAGATTGCTCTAGGCAGTATAGACATTTTAACAATGTTTATTCTTCCGATCCAAGAGCATGGAATGGCCTTCCATCTTTTGGTGTCTTCTTCAATTTCTTTCATGAGTGTCCTGTAGTTCCTCGGGTACAGACCCTTTACCTCTTTGGCTGGGTTTATTCCCAGGTATCTTATGGTTCTTGGTGCTATAGTAAATGGAATCGATTCTCTAATTGCCATTTCTGTATTTTCATTGTTAGTGTATAAGAAAGCCACTGATTTCTGTACATTGACTTTGTATCCTGCCACGTTACTGAATTGCTGTATGAGTTCTAGTAGTTTGGGGGTGGAGTCTTTGGGGTTCTCCATATAGAGAATCATGTCATCTGCGAAGAGAGAGAGTTTGACTTCTTCCTTGCCAGTTTGGATACCTTTTATTTCTCTTTGTTGTCTGATTGCCATTGCTAGGACTTCTAATACTATGTTGAACAAGAGTGGTGAGAGTGGGCATCCTTGTCGTCTTTCTGATCTCAACGGGAAGGCTGCAAGCTTTTTTGCATTGAGGATGATATTTGCTGTGGGTCCTTCATAGATAGATTTTATGAAGTTCAGGAATGTTCTCTCCATCCCTATACTTTGAAGTGTTTTCATCAGGAACGGATGCTGGATTTTGTCAAATGCTTTTTCTGCATCCATTGAGAGGACCATGTGGTTCTTCTCTCTTCTCTTATTGATTTGTTCTATCACATTGATTGATTTGTGCGTGTTGAACCATCCTTGCAACCCAGGGATGAATCCCTCCTGGTCATGGTGAATAATCTTTTTAATGTGCTGCTGGATCCTGTTTGCTAGGATCTTGTTGAGAATCTTAGCATCCATATTCATCAGTGGTATTGGTCTGAAATTCTCCTTTTTGGTAGGGTCTTTGCCTGGTTTGGGGATCAGGGTAAAGCTGGCTTCATAAAAAGTGTCTGGAAGTTTTCCTTCTGCTTCAATTTTTTGAAAAAACTTCAGGAGAATTGGTGTTATTTCTTCTTTGAAAGTTTGGTAGAATTCCCCAGGGAATCCGTCAGGTCCTGGGCTCTTGTTTTTGGGGAGGGTTTTGATCACTGCTTCAATCTCGTTACTAGATATCAGTCTATTCAGGTTGTCAATTTCTTCCTTGTTCTATTTTGGGAGTTTATGCATCCATTTGGGCGGAATGCATCCATTTCTTTTAGGTTGCTTAGCTTATTGGCATATAACTGTTGGTAATAATTTCTGATGATTGTTTCTGTTTCCTTGGTCACAACACTCTTTTTTAAGGATAAGAATTGGATTTTTATCAGTATGTATATGTGCATTATATATACACACATATTTTACACATATGAATATATGAATGCATACACAACGTGAAATTAGAAATTAGAAGGATGAGCACAGTGCTGCTTGTGTATGTGTGTGCCTATGTGTAGTGAAAACATACAAAGCAATACTATATTTCCTTTGAGGAAGCTCTTATTTGGAGTAAAAGGAAGAAAGAAGGCATGGGAATGATAATCATCTCTTTTGGGTAATGATCATCTGTAGGGAGAAAGAAAGAAGGACGGGTAGAAATTTTTCCCAGTTTGGATTGATTTTATAACTCACAATGCTTTTTACCTGAAATATCTCATAAGTAGCAGAGCTTTCAAGGGATACACATTTTACCGTAAATACAATACACGTTCATTTTAGCAATGGTTTAATGTTGAGCCATGTGCAGATGTTTAATAGCAATACCCAGTCACCCCATCTTCACTGATATTCACATGGTGCACGCCTAGTGACTCATTTCTAAGGAACAGAGTAGGTGAATGGGCAAGAGTTAATATATACTGGATAAAATAACACACACCACTTTAGACCGTGATGAAGGTCCACATTTCCAGTACTCAGTGATGTCATGTGGGTATCATATCCTCAGAAGTATGACCTGATAAGTAGGACATTCAACTCTGTGTTGTTGTTGTTGTTTTTTTCTCAAAACCCAGAAACACAGTCTATTCAAGAAAAAATATCAGACTATGTCTGCACTCCTCAACACTGTCAGGGTCATGAAAATGGTCTGGCATTTCTTCAACCAGTTCAACAGTGTTACTTTATGACCTAGCAATTCCACTCTTAAATACACAGTCAGGAGAAATGAAAACATATATCTACATAAAAACTTGGACACGTTGTATGCAGCATCATTATTCAAGAGTTTAAAGTGGAAACAAACAGAATGTCCACCAATTAATTAACAGATTAAAAATGTGGTCTATTTCTTGCCAATAAAAAGGAATGAAGTACTAATAATGCTACGACATGGATGAAACTCGAAAACATTAAGCTGAGTGAAAAAAGTCAAATATGTAAAAGACCATGTCTTATATGATTCCATTTATATTGTGTCCAGAAAGAACCCATCAATATGTCGTGCTCAAGGAATCCCCTTAAGTTCTGACTTCTAGAAAGCTCTGTGTGGTGGGTTTGCTTCTTTACCCCTGTCTCCTACTTTCCTTCTTTGTAATATTCAAGCTGCAGTTCAGGCTTTTGTCAAAAGGTGGGACCAGAGTACCACCATTATCAAACTTTTCTTCTAAGAACTGTCTGCAAGGAATAAAAACATAACAGTAATCACCAAAAACCCAGTTTTTGAACCTCTAGATAATGAATCTATTCTGTATGGGAAAAAAACCTGAGAGGTGTAAAAGAAGATTGTGAAACCACACACTCAGTGGTCTGAGATGAAAAATGCAAGGTGGCAGTGGCATGCCTTGGCAGTCAGTGGTGGGTATGCAAAGGGCAGAGCAGGGCAGAATGGGGGTAGGTGAGTGAGCAAAGATGTGGCATCAGAGTGGGGTCTAGGTAGTTGTGTCCTGTGTCATGTACAGGGGGCACTGACAGGAGGTGAGAGAAAATATGAGCACCCTGTACAACATGTGGGTCATGGAGAATTAATGTCCTAGTCTTTAGTAAGAACCCTCTGTACAGTCCATGCTGCACATCAGCACACAGTGATAAGGGGAGGGATAAGTCAATGAACACAATGTAGTTTTGGGTCAACAGAAAATGGATCTGCTTTAATATACACAAGAATTTTCTGAACAGAATTGGTAAAATAGTAAACAGTCTGTTGTGTTGTTTTTGTTTTTTGTTTTTTTTTTTTACTCTTTGAAAACTATACACCTTTTCATTAAAAAAGTAACACCAAAAATGGAGATAAATGTAATGTTATCCGGTAGCCAGATGCAAGATGGTACCTCTGATATAAAGTATATTTGGGGCCTTTTCATCCTGTATTAGTTTGCGATGACTTTCATAACAAATACCATACACTGGATGGTTTAAACAACAGATAGTTATTTTCTCACAGTTCTGGAAGCTAGACATCCAAGGTCAAAGTGTATGAAGGTTCGGTGCCTTCTCTCTTCTTAGGTTGCAGATGTATCTTCACATCATGGTCACCTTTTCACTGTATCCTCACATGGTCATCCCTAGGTGTGTCTTTTCTGTGACCTAGTCTCCTTTTATAAAGCACCAGCTATATTGGTTTAGGGCCCAACCATATGATTTTACTTTACCTTTATTTTACTTTAAAGGCCCTGCTTCAAAAGCCATCACATTCTAAGGTACTGGAGGTTAGAATGTCAATGTACGACTTTTGTGGGACTCAGCTGAGTCCATAATACTCCCATTATATTCTCCGTGTGTGAATATGAAATATATACACATCAAGTGTGGGTCTCATATGCCTGGGGACTCAATATTTGCTAAAGATCACACAACCAGTAATTAAATGTACCCAGTTTTCTCCGCATTCTAACCATTGGGATACACAATATTTTCCTGTGTAAAGGCTGAGGCTAGCACAAGATAAGTGACTACCATAAGGACTGGTAGTCAAGACTCAAGTCTCCAGTTTTCAGTCTGTTGTACAGAAGACCCTTCTTTACACTCTGATATTCTGTAGTAAGTCTTTTATGGGGATCAATGGGAGGCGCTATTCCAATATCAAAATGGAAAATAAAAAAAAATATCTGAAATCATATCAGAAAAGCACTGATCTTGATAATGTCCCCAAAGTTCATTTTTGCTTTTGCTTCCTTGGCCTTTGGAGACATATCTTGAAAGAAATTGCTGTGGCTGATATCGAAGAGGTTACTGCCTATGTTCTCCTCTAGGATTCTGATGGATTCCTGTCTCACGTTGAGGTCTTTTATCCATTTCGAGTTTATCTTTGTGTACGGTGTAAGAGAATGGTCGAGTTTCATTCTTCTACATATCGCTGTCCAGTTTTCCCAGCACCATTTATTGAAGAGACTGTCTTTTTTCCACTGTACATTTTTACCAGTTTTGTCGAAGATTATTTGAACATAGAGTTGAGGGTCCATATCTGGGCTCTCCACTCTGTTCCACTGGTCTATGTGTCTGTTTTTATGCCAGTACCATGCTGTGTTGGTGATCACAGCTTTGTAGTAAAGCTTGAAATCGGGTAACGTGATGCCGCCAGTTTTGTTTTTGTTTTTCAACATTTCCTCAGCAATTCGGGGTCTCTTCTGATTCCATACAAATTTGAGGATTATTTGCTCCAGCTCTTTGAAAAATACCGGTGGAATTTTGATCGGAATGGCATTAAAAGTATAGATTGCTCTAGGCAGTATAGACATTTTAACAATGTTTATTCTTCCGATCCAAGAGCATGGAATGGCCTTCCATCTTTTGGTGTCTTCTTCAATTTCTTTCATGAGTGTCCTGTAGTTCCTCGGGTACAGACCCTTTACCTCTTTGGCTAGATTTATTCCCAGGTATCTTATGGTTCTTGGTGCTATAGCAAATGGAATCGATTCTCTAATTTCCCTTTCTGTATTTTCATTGTTAGTGTATAAGAAAGCCACTGATTTCTGTACATTGACTTTGTATCCTGCCACGTTACTGAATTGCTGTATGAGTTCTAGTAGTTTGGGGGTGGAGTCTTTGGGGTTCTCCATATAGAGAATCATGTCATCTGCGAAGAGAGAGAGTTTGACTTCTTCCTTGCCAGTTTGTATACATTTTTTTAAAAATTTTTTTTATTTGTTTATTTACAGCATAACAGTGTTCATTGTTTTGACATCACACCCAGTGCTCCATGCAGTACATGCCCTCCCTATTACCCACCACCTGGTTCCTCAACCTCCCACCCCCCCCCCCCCCCCCGCCTCTTCAAAACCCTCTGGTTGTTTTTCATAGTCCATAGTCTCTCATGGTTCATCTTCCCTTCCAGTTTGCCTCAACTCCCTCTCCTCTCCATCTCCCCATGTCCTCCATGTTCTTTGTTATGCTCCACAAATAAGTGAGACCATATGATACTTGACTCTCTCTGCTTGACTTATTTCGCTCAGCATAATCTCTTCCAGTCCCGTCCATGTTGCTACAAAAGTTGGGTATTCATCCTTTCTGATGGAGGCATAATACTCCATCGTGTCTATGTACCACATCTTCCTTATCCATTCATTCATTGAAGGGCATCTTGGTTCTTTTGACAGTTTGGCGACCGTAGACATTGCTGCAATAAACATTGGGGTACAGATGGCCCTTATTTTCACTACATCTGTATCTTTGGGGTAAATACCCAGCAGTGCAATTGCAGGGTCATAGGGAAACTCTATTCTTCATTTCTTCAGGAATCTCCATACTGTTCTCCAAAGTGGCTGCACCAACTTGCATTCCCACCAACAGTGGAAGAGGGTTCCCCTTTCTCCACATCCTCTCCAACACACGTTGTTTCCTGTCTTGCTAATTTTGGCCGTTCTAACTGGTGTCAGGTGATATCTCAATGATGTTTTAATTTGAATCTCCCCGATGGCTAGTGATGATGAACATATTTTCATGTGTCTGATAGCCATTTGTATGTCTTCATTGGAGAAGTGTCTGTTCATATCTTCTGCCCATTTTTTGATATGATTCTCTGTTTTGCATGTGTTGAGTTTGAGAAGTTCTTTATAGATCCTGGAAATCAACCTTTTGTCTGTACTGTCATTTGCAAATATCTTCTCCCATTCCATGGCTTGCCTTTTTGTTTTGTTGACTGTTTCCTTTGCTGTGCAGAAGCTTTTGATCTTGATGAAGTCCCCAAAGTTCATTTTCGCTTTTGCTTCCTTGGCCTTTGGAGACATATCTTGAAAGAAGTTGCTGTGGCTGATATCGAAGAGGTTACTGCCTATGTTCTCCTCTAGGATTCTGATGGATTCCTGTCTCACGTTGAGGTCTTTTATCCATTTCGAGTTTATCTTTGTGTACGGTGTAAGAGAATGGTCGAGTTTCATTCTTCTACATATCGCTGTCCAGTTTTCCCAGCACCATTTATTGAAGAGACTGTCTTTTTTCCACTGTACATTTTTTCCTGTTTTTTCGAAGATTCTTTGACCATAGAGTTGAGGGTCCATATCTGGGCTCTCCACTCTGTTCCACTGGTCTATGTGTCTGTTTTTATGCCAGTACCACGCTGTCTTGGTGATCACAGCTTTGTAGTAAAGCTTGAAATCGGGTAACGTGATGCCGCCAGTTTTGCTTTTGTTTTTCAACATTTCCTTAGCAATTCAGGGTCTCTTCTGATTCTATACAAATTTTAGGATTATTTGCTCCAGCTCTTTGAAAAATACCGGTGGAATTTTGATCGGAATGGCATTAAAAGTATAGATTGCTCTAGCCAGTATAGACATTTTAATAATGTTTATTCTTCCGATCCAAGAGCATGGAATGGCCTTCCATCTTTTGGTGTCTTCTTCAATTCCTTTCATGAGTGTTCTGCAGTTCCTCGAGTACAGGTCCTTTACTTCTTTGGTTAGGTTTATTCCCAGGTATCTTATGGTTCTTGGTGCTATAGTAAATGGAATCAATTCTCTAATTTCCCTTTCTGTATTTTCATTGTTAGTGTATAAGAAAGCCACTGATTTCTGTACATTGACTTTGTATCCTGCCACGTTACTGAATTGCTGTATGAGTTCTAGTAGTTTGGGGGTGGAGTCTTTGGGGTTTTCCATATAGAGAATCATGTCATCTGCGAAGAGAGAGAGTTTGACTTCTTCCTTGCCAGTTTGGATACCTTTTATTTCTCTTTGTTGTCTGATTACCATTGCTAGGACTTCTAATACTATGTTGAACAAGAGTGGTGAGAGTGGGCATCCTTGTCGTCTTTCTGATCTCAATGGGAATGCTCCAAGCTTTTTCGCATTGAGGATGATATTTGCTGTCGGTCTTTCATAGATAGATTTTATGAAGTTCAGGAATGTTCCCTCTATCCCTATACAGCAAAGGAAACAGTCAACAAAACAAAAAAGCAACCCACGGAATGGGAGAAGATATATGCAAATGACAGTACAGACAAAAGGTTGATATCCAGCATCTATATAGAACTCCTCAAACTCAACACACACAAAACAGAGAATCATATCAAAAAATAGGCAGAAGATATGAACAAACACTTCTCCAACAAAGACATACAAATGGCTATCAGACACATGAAAAAATGTTCATCATCACTAGCCATAAGGGAGATTCAAATTAAATCAACTTTGAGATACCACCTGACACCAGTTAGAATGGCCAAAATTATCAAGACAGGAAACAACATGTGTTGGAGAGGATGTGGAGAATGGGGAACCCTCTTCCACTGTTGGTGGGATTGCAAGTTGGTGCAGCCACTTTGGAGAACAGTGTGGAGATCCCTCAAGAAATTTTAAATAGAGCTTCCCTATGACCCTGCAATTGCACTACTGGGTATTTACCCCAAAGATACAGATGTAGTGAAAAGAAGGGCCATCTGTACCTCAAAGTTTATAGCAGCATTGGCCGTGGTCGCCAAACTGTGGAAAGAACCAAGATGCCCTTCAATAGATGCATGGATAAGGAAGATGTGGTTCATATACACGATGGAGTATTATGCCTCCATCAGAAAGGATGAATACCCAACTTTTGTAGCAACATGGATGGGACTTGAAGAGATTATACTGAGTGAAATAAGTCCAGCAGAGAGAGTCAAGTATCATATGGCTTCACTTATTTGTGGAGCATAACAAAGAACATGGAGGACAAGGGGAGATGGAGAGGAGAAGGGAGTTGAGGGAAATTGGAAGGGAGGTGAATCATGAGAGACTATGGACTCTGATAAACAACCTGAAGGTCTTGAAGAGGCGGGGGGTGGGAGGTTGGGGGAATAAGGTGGTGGGTGTTAGGGAGGGCACTTGTGCATGGAGCACTGGGTGTGGTGCAAAAACAATGAATACTGTTACACTGAAAAGAAATAAAATAATATATATATATATAAAATTAAAAAAAGCACTCATATCTGATAAAAGGTAAGTATCCAAAATATATATATAGAACTCATGTAACTCAATAGGAAAAATTCAATTCTATTTAAAAATGGACAGTAGATCTGAATAGAGAATATTTCAAGGAGGCATACAGATGGTCAACAATATGTGGAAAGATGCTCAACATCACTATCATCAGAGAAATGCAAAACAAAACTACAATAAGATACATATTTCACCAGTTAGAGATAACATGTTTTGGAGAATGTACAGAAAAGGGCACTCTTTTGTCTTGGTGCTGGGACTGTAAATTGGTGCAGCCACTACGGAAAACACTGTGGATGTTCCTCAGAAAATTAAAGAGAACATGTAATCTAGAAATTCCACTTCTGGATATTAGTCTGATGACAACAAAAACACTAACTTGAAAAGATATATGCATCCCCATATTAATGCAGCATTAGTAACGATAACCAAGATACAGAAACAACCTAAGTGGCCACTGATGGGTAAATGGATTTATTTTTTTTAAAGATTTTATTTATTTATTTGACAGACAGAGATCACAAATAGGCAGAGAGGCAGGCAGAGAGAGAGAGAAGGAAGCAGGCTCCCGCTGAGCAAAGAGCCCGACGTGGGACTCGATCTCAGGACCCTGAGATCATGACCTGAGCCGAAGGCAGCGGCTTAACCCACTGAGCCACCCAGGCACCCGGGTAAATGGATTTAAAAAAAAAAGTGGTGTATATATACAATGGGATATTAATCAACCATGAAAGAGAAAGAATTTTTGCCATTTGCAACAACATGGCTAGACCCTGAGCACCGTATGCTAAACGAAAATAAACTAAGACAGAAAAAAAAATCCTGCATGATCTCACTTAGATGCAGAATTTAAAAAATAAATAAAAAGCAAAAAAGCAACTCATGGATATAGAGAAGGCATTAGTGGTTGCCCGAAGTAGTGACTGAAGGGTGAGCTAAATGGGTAAGGGAAGTCAAAAGGTACAAACTTCTATTTATTTATATAATACATAAGTATATGGCTGTCATGTACAGCATGGTGACTGTAATAAATAATACTGTATTGCAAATTTGTAAGTTGCTGAGAGTGGCTCTTGAATGCCCTCATCACACACACAAAATTTATAACTATGTAAAGTGATGAATGTTAACAAGATTTATTGTGATGATCATTTCACGGTATAGATACATCAAATTCTTATGTTGTACAAACACACAAAACAAGCAAGTAATGAGGGGATGATTTGCTTCATCTTCCTCACCATAATCAGATGAGTCATCAGAAAAGAAATGACACCAAAGGTAATCCAGCCCATAAATAATATGTGTATATTTCCTTTTCTGCTTTATCAAATTCCAATGATCTGTATGAGTTGCTCAGGCTTATGTCACCATTTTTGTTGGGGGGAGAACGTGGGTGAACCTACTCATAGACATATTGAAGTTTTACAGTGTTATGTGTCAGATACAATCTACTGGTCTCTTCATTTCTTCTGATAATAACTCTGTGAGGTAAATATCAATCTCCTCATTTTACAGATAAACCACTACAGAGTGACACGTATCTACAGAGAGGCATCTTTTTCATTTTCTATAGGTTATTTTTTCAAATGAAAACATAAAACTTTTTGAAATAGAAACAAAAGTTTCATTCAAACTAAATTATGAAACAATAACTGCAGTGTGATGCTAATGTTCTTTGACAAATTCATATATGTGTAAAAATAATATAAGAAGATATACATAGATTTAAATCCTAGTTATGCCTATGTCTACATCTCACATTTATTAAATGTGACTTAGATGTCGTCTAGTATGTTCCAGGCACTGTCATTTGATTCTACATCTGCATCCATATCTTTTCTATCTTGATATCTAGACGGGATAACTGGAAATGTGCACAGGCAGCAAGATGGATTTTAGTGTCCACCCAATGGGGTGATTAGGTATGACCTCATATTGACTCCATTCCAAGCAACTTTCCTCTGAGCTTGACTCTGAATCCAGGAAACCTGACATCTAAACAGGAAATAATGTGGTTGAGAACAGAGAGGTTGTACCTTGGGAAACTGTGACAACTTTTAGCCCATATCTCCATCTTCTTCAATAATACTGAGAGGCTATGACCTTCTCCCAAGGAGGCCTCACTACCAGATAGAGAGTGGAGGAAAAGGTAACACTCATGTGGTTTCTGTCTTCATTCCCGCTTAGGAACAAACTAGAAGTTTTACTAGTTTATGTGAGCTAGGATCTCTAGCTTCCAGATTGAACACTGTTGTGTGGTAGATTTCAGACATAATTTTTTGTCTGTCTTACTTGCAGATGGTGGTCCCTCCCACTTAGTCTTTTGAGGATTCATCAGGGGTGACATGGAATTTCTGCTTTATTTAAGACCTCGTCTACCAGTTATGAGGGCCAGGACCCACATCCACAGGAGAAATAGGAGAGACAAGGTTCTCAAAGACAAGCATAAGACCAGAACCTACATTTCAACATTTAATTCTCCTGACTTGGTGACATGGTTTTCACATATTTCTCACAAGATGGTCACCTCCTGAACTGTTCTTATGCCTGACACTCCAGTGTGATTCCTCTCTCTCTTGTCTCTCTCCAGTCCCCAGAAATACACCCACTGAAATTCCTCTATAACCTGGTAGTGGAGGAAACTTTTCCAGCTATTGTTAAAAATCCAGAAGCAATTAGAGAAAAGAGTGATGCATTTTTTATTTTAAAATTAGATGGCAAAAGCAAAAAATAATGTAAGCAACATTAAATGAAGTTACAAAATTGGGTAACAATTTAAAACTTACCCCACAAACAATGGTAATATCCCTAATATATAGAAAGTCATGGAAAAAATGAAGGCAAAAATAAAACCCCTGAAACACAAAGAAAGAAAAAGGGGCAATAGATACAAACAGGTATTTGAAGAAAAAAGAAAGATCCTTAACATGTTAGAATTGTTCTACCTAACCCATAAGAAGACATGAAGAAAGAAAAAAATAAGTCTTTCTCACCTATTTGATATTTTGCGAGGAAATGGTCATTCTCAGCCATCCCTGGAGGTAATGTACAAACCTTGTGGGTAGGATTTAATTGTATCTAGTAAGATTACATATGTATTTCTCCTTAGAACCAGGAATCTCTTTTATAAGAATCTATCCCAAAGAAGCAATGCAAGAGATAACACAGCCTAAGTGCAAGGTCATTCCTTACAGAAAAATTCCTAGCAGCTCAATACTAGAAACAAGACAGGTGTCCACCAATAGGGGGCTGAGTGAATAAAATATGGCACATCTGCACCCTGGCATACTATGAAGCTAGAAAAAGAATGAAGACTTCATGTCTACTGCTATGGTTGATCTTCAAGATATATTAAGTGAGAAAAGCTCTAAAGCACTAAAATGTGTAGAACAGCTGTCCAATATGGCAACCATGGTAACACAGGGCTATTTACACTTAAACTACATTAAAAATCACTTCGGAGAAAGGGGAACCCTCCTCCACTGTTGGTGGGAATGCAAGCTGGTGCAACCACTCTGGAAAACAGCATGGAGGTTCCTCAGAATGTTGAAAATAGAACTACCCTATGACCCAGCAATTGCACTACTGGGTATTTACCCTAAAGATACAAACATAGTGATCCGAAGGGGCACGTGTACCCGAATGTTTATAGCAGCAATGTCTATAATAGCCAAGCTATGGAAAGAACCTAGATGTCCATCAACAGATGAATGGATAAAGAAGCAGTGGTATATATACACAATGGAATACTATGCAGCCATCAAAAGAAATGAAATCTTGCCATTTGCGACGACGTGGATGGAACTAGAGCGTATCATGCTTAGTGAAATAAGTCAATCGGAGAAAGACAACTATCATATGATCTCCCTGATATGAGGACATGGAGAAGCAACATGGGGGGTTAGGGGGATAGGAGAAGAATAAATGAAACAAGATGGGATTGGGAGGGAGACAAACCACAAATGCCTCTTAATCTCACAAAACAAACTGGGGGTTGCTGGGGGGAGGTGGGATTGGGAGAGGGGGAGGGGGCTATGGACATTGGGGAGGGTATGTGCTATCGTGAGTGCTGTGAAGTGTGTAAACCTGGCGATTCACAGACCTGTACCCCTGGAGATAAAAATATATTATATGTTTATTAAAAAAAATTTTGGAAGGGGAGGCAAACCATAAGAGACTATGGACTCTGAAAAACAACCTGAGGGTTTTGAAGGGTCAGGGGTGGGAGGTTGGGGGAACAGGTGGTGGGTAATAGGGAGGGCACGTTTTGCATGGAGCACTGGGTGTTGTGCAAAAACAATGAATACTGTTACGCTGAAAAAATAAATAAAATGGAAATAAAACAGAAAAAAAAATCACTTCCTTAGTCACAGTAACTGTATTTTAGGTGCTCAACACCCATAGGTAGCTAGTAGCTACCATGTTGAATAGCGCAGACTCAGAACATTTTCATTCTGCAGAAATACCAATTACATAGCACTAACATAAAATATGCCATCTTTTACCTATGAACAGAGGGTAAAACTAGTACACATATTGTAATTGATTACATATATATTTATATATTTAAAGATTTTATTTTTTTACTTGACAGAGAGAAAGAGAGAGCACAAGCAGAGGAAGCAGCAGGCAGAGGGATAGGTGGAAAAATTCTCCCCACTGAGCAGAGAGCCCTATGTGGGTCTCAGTCTCAGGATGCTGGGATCATGACCTGAGCTGAAGCCAGATGCTTAACAGACTGAGCCACCCAGGTGCCCCTATATTTTTTAAACTGGAAGCTTAAAACAAACACTGAGAAAAGTGATTACCTGTAAGCTCACAAAGAAGCAGCCCAGGATGGGAGAAGATGAGGTATATTTCCACTAAAATTATAATTTGTATGTACAGGCTACAAGCACTGTAAAGGACAAGAAACAATGGCCAACCCAGTAGCAATGAGCATCTCTAGCTCCCAGGTAGAACACTCTAAAAACATTTCTACATAAATGGAACCAGTCTTCCTTGGAAAAATGGCTGATTCTAGGGCTGTGTAGGGATTGTGCCAGGTGAGTCTGGACCAAATTCCTATGTCAGATAGCATAACAAGGACACAAAAGCCAACATGAAGGGGTTCCCATGGGTCATACACAACAATTTCAATTACAAAAACATGATCGCCATAGATTACAAGCTCAACTATATAAATATTCAGAGCTCATGATAACACTCTAAAGGAAAAACAAAAAATAAACAAAGCCAACTCACTATTCACATTTAGAGGATCCCAGAGAAGCTTCTTGCTATTTTGCAAAGTGGAAATGCTGCAGAAGTAAGCACTCATCCTTCCTTTCTATGTGAACTACACCTCAGTGTAACCATGTAGTTGATAAGAGGTACTTAGTTTTTTTTTTAAAGATTTTATTTATTTATTTGACACACAGAGAGAGATCACAAGTAGGCAGAGAGGCAGGCAGAGAGAGAGAGAGCACGGAGGAAGCAGGCTTCCTGCTGAGCAGAGAGCCCGATGCAGGGCCCGATCCCAGGACCCTGAGATCACGACCTGAGCCGAAGGCAGCGGCTCAACCCACTGAGCCACCCAGGCACCCCAAGAGGTACTTAGTTTTATAGAAAAATTCTGGCTGATAAATGTGGAGCCTTGGAACCAGTATCGGTAGTGAAGGGCTCATTTCACACACAGACCAGAGCACACAAAGCTAAAACCCACCACATTCAGGCCAGGTACCAAACACTGTCCACAGCAGGCAAAGAGAGCCTCTGCAAACAACTGGTTCCACAGAAAAAGTAGCCAGGTCAGAAGAGTAGAGCACACACAGCACACATTGGAGACACACCCAAAAGTGCCAGTCCCTGCGAATGGGGACGCTAAACTGCAGGCACTACCGAACGTCTTCTTCATAAATCCATTAACCTCAAGAACAGGAGATGTAGCTGAATTTCATAACACACAGAAAGAGGCACAGTGACTTAAACAAAATGAGAAGACAGAGAAATTTATCCCAAATGAAAGAACAGGACAGGGTTACAGCCAGAGATCTAAGCAAAATTGATATAAGTAACATGTCTTTTAAAGAGTTTAAAGTAATGATCATAAGGATACTCGCTAGACTTGAAAAAGAGTGGAAGACATGAGTGAGACCCTTAATGCAGAGATAAAGAATACCATAGCAGAGATAAAAGGCTCAACAAATGTTGAGAGAAAAACACTTGATGGAATGACCAGCAGGATGAAAGAAGCAGAGGAATGAATTAATGACCTTGAAGATAGAGTAATGGAAAGTAACCAAGCTGAACAAAAGAGACAGAAAAAATTATGCAAAATGAGACTAGACTTAGGGAACTCAGTGACTTCATCAAGCATAATAACATTTGTATCACAGAAGTCCCTGAAGAAGAAAAGAGAGAAAAGGGAGCAGAACATTTATCTGAAGAAATAATTGTTGAAAACTTCCCTAGTCTGGGGCAGGAAACAGATATCCAAATCCAGGAAACACAGGTAACTCTCATCAAAATTAACAAAAACAGACCCACACTAAGACATATTGCAATTAAATTGGCAAAATAGAGTCATAAAGAAAAAATTTTAAGCACCAAGACTAAAGAAACAGTAAATTGTAAAAGAAAACTAAAAAATCCAAGGTATTTTTCAACGGAAACTTTGCAAGCCAGAGGGGAGTGGTGTGATATATTCAAAGTGTTGAATGGGAAACATCTGTAGCCAAGAATATTCTGTCCAGCAAGATTGTCATTCAGAATGGAAAAAGAGAGAGAGTTTCCTAGAGAAACAAAAATGAAAGGCGTACATTGCCACTAAATCAGCCTGGCAAGAAATATTAAAGGGAACTCTCTGAGTGGAAAGGACAGGCCAAAGGTGGAAATATAAAGGTAGGAAACAGAAAAATAGTAAAAATGAATATTTCTATAAAAAAGTCAGTCAAAGAACTCACAAAATAAAAGGATATAACATATAACAACATATACCTAAAACATGGGGAGAAGAGTAAGAAATGAGTTCAAATTTAACTATCAACTTAATTTAGACTGCTCTATCCAAAAGAGTTTATATATAAACTTAATGGTAACCATATATCAAAAACCATTAATAAATACACAAAGAATAAAGAGAAAGTAATCCAAATACAACACTAAAGAAAACTGTCAAAACATGAAAGAGAGAAATTCAAGAAAGGATCAGAGAACATCCTCAGACACAACCACAAAACAAGTAATAAAATGACAATAATACATATCAATCAATAATTACCTTGAAGGTAAACAGACTGAGTGTTCCAATCAAAATATATAGGGTGATAAAATGTATATAAAAACGGGACCCCTTTACATGTTGCCTACATTATGCCAGAATTATTTCAGACCTAAAGATACCTGCAGATTGAAAGTGATGAGATGGAGAAACATATATCATGCAAACGGATGTTTAAAAAAAAAGCTGAAGTAACATTACTTACATCAGACAAATAAATTTTAAAACAAAGATTGTAATAAGAGACAAAGAAGGACACTATGTAATACTAAAGGGGACAATCCAGTGAGAAGATATAACAATTGTAAATATTTATGTACCCATCATGGGACTACCAAAAACATAAAACAATTTTTAAAAACATAAAAGAAGACATACAAATGGCTAACGGACACATGAAAAAATGTTCATCATCATTAGCCACCAAGGAGATTAAAATAAAAACCATATTGAGATACCACCAACTTACACCAGCTGGAATGGCCCAAATTAACAAGACAGTAAACAGCAAGTATTGGAGACGATGTGGAGAAAGGGGAACCCTCTTACACTGCTGGGAATGCAAGTCGGTGCAGCCACTTTGGAAAACAGTGTGGAGGTTCCTTAAGAAATTAAGAATAGACCATGAGAAACTATGGACTCTGAAAAACAACCAGAGGGTTTTGAAGGGGCGGGGGGGGGGGGTGGGAGGTTGAGGAACCAGGTGGTGGGTAATAGGGAGGGCAGTACTGCATGGAGCACTGAGTGTGATGCCAAAACCATGAACACTGTTATGCTGTAAATAAACAAAACAAAAATAAATAAATAAATAAAATAAAAGGAAAAGGGGAAAGAAAAAAAAAAGAAATTAAGAATAGAGCTACTCTAGGACCCTGCAATTGCACTACTGGGTATTTACCCCCAAAATACAGATGTAGTGAAAAGAATGTACCCCAATGTTGATGGCAGCAAGGCCACAATCGCCAAACTGTGTAAAGAGCTAAGATGCCATTCAACAGATGAATGGATAAAGAAGATATGGTCCATATGTACAATGAAGTATTATGCCTCCATCAGAAAGGATGAATACCCAACTTTTGTATCAGTATGGATGGTGCTGGAGGAGATTATGCTGAGCGGAATAAGTCAAGCCGAGAGAGTCAATTATCATACGGTTTCACTTACTTGTGGAGCATAAGGAGTAACACGGAGGACATTGGGTGAAGGAGAGGAGAAGTGAATTGGAGGAAATCTGAGGGGGAGACGGACCATGAGAGACTTTGGACTCTGAGAAACAAACTGAGGGTTTTGGAGGGGAGGGGGTGGGGGATTGGGAGAGCCTGGTGGTGAGTATTAAGGAGGGCACATTTGCGTGGAGCACTGGGTGTGGTGCATAAACAATAAATCTTGGAACACTGAAAAAATAAAATTTAAAAAAACATAAACTAATCAATGATAATACAGTGACATTCGGGGACTTTAATATTCCACTTACATCAATGGACATATCATCTAAACAGAAAATCAGCAAAAAGCAGTGGCTTTGAATGACACACTAGAACATATGGACTTAACAGATATGTTCAGAACACTCTATCCTAAAATAGCAGAATGCACATTCTTTTCAAGTGGACATGGAACATTCTTCAGAATGGATCACATATTAGCCCACAAAATAAGCCTTAACAAATTCAAGAAGATCAAAGTCATACCACGTATCTTTTCTAAACACAATGCTATGAAACTAGAAGTCAACCACAAGAAAAAATCTGGAAAAACCACAGATACATGAAGCTTAAAGTATATGCTACTAAACAAAGGCTGAGTCAACCAGGAAATTAATATGTGCATAGAAATGAATGAAAATGAAAATGCAACAGTCCAAAACCTTTGGGATGCAGCACAAGTGGTTCTAGGAGGGAAGTTTACAGCAATACAGACCTACCCTCAAGAAGCAAGAAAACTTTCAAATAAACAACTTAATCTTATCCCTAAGGAAGCTAGAAAAACAACAACAAACAAAACCTAAAACCACCAGAAGGAAGGAAAAATAAAGTCAAGAGCAGAAATTAATGATATAGAAACTAAAAAAAAAAAAAAAAAAAGAGGGATCAATGAAACCAGAAACTGATTCTTTGAAAAGATCAACAGAATTGATAAACATCTAGCTAGACTTATCAAAAAGAGAGAGAGAGAAGAGAGAAAGGGGGTGACTAGGTGGCTCAGTCAGTTTGGCATTTAACTCTTGATTTTGGCTCAAGTTATGATCTGAGTTAGGAGATCAAGCCCTACCTTGGGCTCTGTGCTGAGCATGAAGCCTGCTTGAGATTCTCTCTCCCCTCTCTGTCTGCCCCACCTCCACCCACTTGCACCCTCTCTCTCTCTCTAAAAAAAAAAAAAAAGAAGAAAAAAGAAGGAAAAGAAAGAAAAAAGAAAAAAATAGAAAAGGACTTAAATAAATAAAATAATAAAATTACAGATGGGAGAGGAGAAATAACAACCAACACCACAGAAATGCAATTATAAGAGAGAATTATGAAAAACTATATGTCAACAATTTGAGAACCTGGAAGAAATGGATTAATTCCAAGAAATATATAAACTGCCAAAACTGAGACAGGAAGATATAGAAAATTTGAACAGACTAAAAACCAGGAAAGAAATTGAATCGGTAATCAAAAAACACCCAAAGGACAAAAGTCCAGAACTAGATGGTTTGTCAGGCAAATTCTATCATTTATAGAAGAGTTAATACCTATTCTTCTCAAACTATTCCAAAAATAGAAAAGGAAAGACTTCCAAACTCATTCTATGAGGCCAGCATAACCCTGATACCAAAACCAGATAAAGACACCACTAAAAAAAGGGAACTATAGGCCATGATGAACATAGGTGTAAAAATTCTCAACAAAAATACTAGCAAACTGAATTCAACAATAAGTTAAAAAATCATTCACCACGATGAAGTGGGATTTATTCCTGCATCAAGGTATAGTTCAATATTCATAAATCAATCAACATGATTCATCACATCAGTTAGAAAAAGCACAATTATGATATGATCATTTTAAGAGACAGAGAAAAAGCATTTGACAAAGTACAACATACATTCATGATAAAAATATCCTTAACAAAGTAAGTTTACAGGGAACACACTTCAACATGGTAAAGGTTAAATGAAAAAACCACAGCTAACATCACACTCAATGGGGAAAAACTTAGAGCTTTTCCCCTAAGGTCAGAAACAAAACAAGGATTCCATTCTCATAATTTTTATACAACACAGTAATGGGAGTCCTAGCCATAGCAATCAGACAAAAAAAAAAAAAAAAAGTAAAAGGAATCCAAATAGGAAAAGAAGAAGTAAAACTTAGACTATTTGCAGGTGACATGATACTCTATATAGAAAACCCAAAGAATCCACAAAAACTGCTGGAATAGATAAACTAATACAGTAAAGTTGCAGAATACAAAATCAAAACACAGAAATCTGTTACATTTCTATACACCAATAATAAAGCAACAGAAAGAGAAATTAAGGAAACAACACAAAATACAATTGTATCAAAAATAGTAAGATTCCTAGGAATAAACCTAAAAAAAGAGGTGAAAGACCTTACTCTGAAAACTATAAAACACCAATGAAAGAAATTGAAGATGACACAAATAAATGGAAAAACATTCCTGCTCGTGGATTGGAAGAACAAATATTGTGAAAATGTCTATTTGACAAAAAGCAATCTACATATTTAATGTAATTTCTATCAAAATACCAACAGCATTTTTCACAGATCTAGAACAAACAATTCTAAAATTTGTATGGAACCACAAAAGACCCTGAATAGCCAAAGCAATCTTAAGAAAAGCAAACCTGGAGACATCAAAATTTGACTTCAGGTTGTATTACAAAGTTTCAGTAATCAAAACAGTATGGTACTGACACAAAAGTAGACACATAGCTCTGTACAACAGAAGAGAAAACCTAGAAATGAACCTATAACTCTACGGTCAATTAGTCTTCAACAAAGAAGGAGCAAATATCCAGTGGGCAAAGAACAGTCTCTTCAACAAGGAGTGTTGGGAAAACTGGACAGATGGATGCAAAAGAAAGAAAGAAACTAGACTACTTTATTACACCATACATGATAATAAATTCAAAATGGATTAAAGACCTCAGTGTGAGACCTGAAACCGTAACAATCCTAGAAAAGATCATGGGCAGTAAGATTTTGACATGGGCCATAGCAACTTGTTTCCAGACAGGTCTCCTGATGTAAGGGAAACAAAAGCAATAATAATCTATGGGAGTACACTAAGATAAAAAGCTTCTGCATAGCAAAGGATACAATTAACAAAACTAAAAGGCAACCTGCAGAATGCAAGAAGATATTTGCAATTAACAGATCCAATAAAAGGTTTGTATCCAAAATATATAAAGAACTTACAAAACTCAACATCCAAAAAATAAGTAATCCAATTAAGAAATGTGCAAAGGACATTAAGGGCTATTTTTCTGAAGAAAACATGTAGATGACCAATAGACACATGTAAAAATGCTCAATATCACTCACCATCAGGGAAATGCAAATCAAACTACAATGAAATTTCACCTCACAGCTGTCAGAATGCCTAAAATCAACAAGTAACAGCAGCTGTTGCCAAGGATATGGAGAAAAACAAACCCTCTTGCATTGTTGGTGGGAATGCAAACTGGTGCCGCCACCATGGAAAACAGTATGGGGGTTCCTCAAAAAGTTAAAAATAGGACTACCTATGATCCAGTAATCGTGCTACTCCATATCTGCCAAAAGTATACAAAAATACTAATCCAAAGGAATACATGCACCCCTATGCTTATAGCAGTATTATTTATAATAGCCAAATTTTGGAAGCAGCCAATTGTTTGTCAATTGGTGAAATTGATAAAGAAGATGTGGTAAACATACAATGGACTAATGGGCTATTACTCAGCCATAAAAAGATTGGAATCTTGCCATTTGCAACAACATGGATGGAGTTAGAGAATATTATGCTAAGAGAAGTAAGTCAGTCAAAAAAAGACAAATACCATGACTTCATTCATATGTGGAATTTAAGAAACCAAACCAATGAGCAAAGGGAAGAAAAAGAGACAGACAAGCCATGAAACAGACCCTTAACTATAGAGAACTGATGCTTACAGGGCAGGGTCAGGGGGTGGGAGATGGATGAAATAGGTTTTGGGGATTAAGGAGTGCACTTGTTGAGACGAGCACTGGGTGATATATGGAATTGTTGAATCACCATTATTACATACCTGAAACTAACATAACATATAATTTAACTAAGTGGAATTAAAATAGCTTAAAATGAAAAAAAATGAGCTCACAGAAATTAAGTGAAAACCACAATGAGAAACCACTGCAAGCCTAGCAGAAGAAAAAGAAAAAGGAATAAAAAACCTGTGGGAAGCCACGGTGGGGCTCGAGACGAGAGCCAAACCAGGCTCGGACTTGTGCCTCCTCCAATGTCTCACTGCATGATTCAAGGCAGAGGATAATGGAGTCGAGCTGCATTTGAGAAAGAGCCTGTGCCATGCGCTGCTTGCTCGCCTACGTGACTTCTCACATGCCCTCTAGATATTTGACCTTCAAAACAACCCAGATGCACTCGTTAATCTTCTAGTGGTTCTTGCTGTCCTGTTAGAAGCTATGAGATAACTTTCAAGTGTATTTCTAGTGGATGATGTTTATCATCCACCACCTGGCGCTGTTATGTCTGTAGTGAAAAATATTATGAAGCTGGTGTGTGAACCTTTAATCCTGCAGCAACACTTAGATAAGGCACCCCTTCATTGTAAGACTTCTATATACTCTCTTGTTTTTACTAATAAAGCGGCATTTGGTGGAAATCATCCCCGGTGCTCCTCCTCCCCTCATCTCTTTGTCTCTTTGATTTCTTTTCACCAGCCTCTTACCCTCGCGTTCCTGGTCGATTTGTCATGCGGGCCGTGACAAGTGGCGCCCGAACAGGGACAGTGAGCACAGGTCAGGGGAGCGCCACGCATACACTGGTAAGTAGTTACCTCCATTCAGGTAAGAGGCGCCCTGATGGTGCGGGCGACAGCAGGAGTATATAATGGGGCACTTTCAGTCTTTAGAGCAGGATCTTTTTGTCACTGCAGTGCAGGCCCTTTTGAAGCAGAAAGGGTCCAAGGTCTCTAAGAAGGCCTTGCAGCAATTTTTTGGTACACTTTCAGAATTATGCCCATGGTTCCCTAAAGAAGGAACCATGAGTTTGGATGCATGGCAAAGAGCAGGGCAAGAAATAAAGAACCAGATCAAAATACGTGGCTCCACTGCTGTTCCCCCTGATACTATGCAGGTCTGGGATATTCGTGAGGCATTAGACCCACAACACTCTTTTGAGCTGGTTTCTAGAGCTTCCCAGGAATCTCCAGATGAGATTGACAAGTTGCCCAAGGAAACGGAGGATATAGGGGAACCAATGACTGTAACTGGAGCCAACTGGGGTTGGTCTAACTCAGGACAGAGACCTTAAGGAATATTCCCAAGCAGCTGCCGAAACCTCTTTGTTTCTGGGAAGTTCCCTGCTTTCTCTGGCCTGACTTGGACTGCTTAACCCTAAGTTAAGTTTGGTGGTTCAATTAAGATAAACATGTCTTTTAAGTTATCAGCAGTAAATGTAAAACTTCAAAGTTTACTGAAGGTCAAATAAGTTCATGTTATTGGTTAAAATTTGTTAGCAAAAAGAAATTACTAAACTGATGGTTAATTGTCTGTCTCAAAGTTTTAATGGGTAATTGTTAAAGTAACTTTCAAAGTCTTTGGTAACATAAAAGTTTAAAGTTTTGCTTGAATAACAAATAAAATTAAATTTGTTAGACACCTAGGTCTTAACCAAACCAGACAAAGTGCTAAAGCATTGATTACTGAACATAGATTTGTGCTTTTAACTTCTTATAGCAAAGAAATTAAGAGTATTTAAATCTGTTAGTGAGCATGTTTTGTGCTTAACTAACTCATAATTTGCCATCTGAAGAATTCTGTTGTAACAGTTTGCAGTTGGTTAATACTTAGTCTTCACTAGAGATTAAGGTGTTTCTAAGAGTACAAAATTCTGCTTAATGTAACTAAGACTGATGGAAATAAAGAAAACAACTCTGTATGTAGGAAAGTAGGAGATATGTAAGAAAGATTTAAGGAATGGGAACACATTTTATTAAAGGTAAAAGAAGGTAATTTTGTCCTAAATGAGATGGTTGTTTGGAAGGAAATGGCTTGGGAAGTTATAAAAGGTTTGTAAAGGGAAATCTTCAGAAAAGGAATTTTAGATATGGTCAGGATGGACTAAGAAAAGAAAGAAAAAACAGCCCCCAGGGTGATTTAGCACTCTCCTGGCATACTTCCACATAGATTATACTTCCAAGTGAAAGGGCCATTTGGCCTTGAGAGTTTGGGAAAGCGGTCTAACCTTGAGGGACTGCGAAAACACCCCGTTACCATCCCCCATTGCCTGTAACCATAGAAACTCACTCTTATTAGTAAAGAATGAAAGGGGAGACTGATCACCTCCCATTAGCCCGGGATACCCAGGGAAAGGTGATATCCAACCTGTCTGAATCTGAAGAGTGCCTGACTATGTGAATGTGTCTGTACGGCTCCACCGCTTCAGCTACGGAGTCTGAGTGGGCTGCACCCTGAGTCTCGCGGGGCGTCATATGGCATAATGGTCATCTACTCCATGGAGTAGCCTGGTCCGGGGCTTATATGGGCAGACCTTAGCTAAGACGCTCCTAAGTTCCCACGAGGGACGCGAGCAAGACAGCATCTGAAAGATCCCCCTCCCTTTGTCTGCGACATCATTCACGATAGGAGGGAAATCTAATAAACCCACTATCTTAAGACTGCATGCTTAAAAATAAAAAGACACTAATATAAAAAAACTGGTTTTTCTCTCTGTTTAAAAGGGCAAAATTTTCTTAGGTTAATTGATCTGTTATGGTTTTCTCTTCGCCTGCCCAAAACTACAGTTTCTATGTTTTGTTTTATCAGGTGTTTAACATCCCTAATTATATTTAGGGATGTGCTTTAAAACTTTTTAAGATTTTAGCAATTGTTGACAAGATTTAAATTGCAAATGAGATCTCTTTGACTCATAAGACTTTTCCTTGGTATACTAAGTTACTCAGTAAGTACTGCTAAATCAATAATAAACCCTTAGTTGCATTTGGGTAAGTGCTGTAACTACTCTAAGGGTACTATACATTTCCTAAAGTTTTAATGTTTTGATAAGGTCATTACCTGGTAAATTAGCCATATCTATTCTGAGTTTTTGTCATTTGTAATTGTTTTAATTATATTGTAAAATGAATTCCACTTTAAAGAAGGCTCATATAAAGGACTTTCAGGACATATACAGGTCTTTAATATGTTAAAATCCTAAAACTGAAATGGGTAAGAATTTCCAGAACTAACTGAAGCTGCATTCGGACCAAACCAGATTTAGTAACATGGGACTAAATAAACTAAAAGATTATAGTGTTATGTCTCTTAATGTTTTGTCTTATTTTAAACACTGCTGGTTCTCTAATGTTTGCTCTCCCAGACTAAGGAAACTTTTTTTCTTAAGATGTCTGTGACTTACAGAAATATAAAATTTTTATTTGCAAACAAATCAAAGGATTCAATTTTTTTTTTTCTGTCTGAACCCTCTGAAAATCAAAAGGTCTCAGTAAGTATTCTTTCTTCCATGGCAATCAGTTATTTACATAAATTCAATAAGAATCTGTTCTCCTTGTAACAGGACACTATTGGAAACATGGGTTATTTTACTAAGGCTTTTCAAAAATTTTGTCAAACCCTTCAAATTAAGCATTCGATGAGTATTCCTTATAATTCTCAAAGACAAGCCATTACAGAAAGAGCTAATAGAGTCCTAAAATCCTATCTCAAAAAATTAAAAGAGGGGGAGATACTACAGGGAACAGTGAAATATTCACCTCATATGCATTTAATTTTAACTCTTTATGTTTTAAAATTTTTGATATAGGTCACACAGCAGCTGAACGGCCAGAACACACGGAGAAGAAGAAGCTGCCTCCCCCCTTACAGTCAGAGCTTAATAAGAGGTCTCCTGAATCAGGCCCTAGAGATAGTGAATCAGATCCAACCCAATAAAACATTGATCACTATATTATTAACATTATTAACTATGGTTGGCCTCCTGCATAGTGAGGCCATAGCCTATTGGGCATATCTGCCTGACCCACCTACTATAAGGCCTGTTACTTGGAATGATCCCACTCCCCGAGTACACACTAATGTTACAGATTATTTCAAGGGAAGCAGCTCTGATGGCATGGAGTGCACAGAGCATTATATTAATTGGACTAGTCTAGCCGCTCAAGTACCTGTATGTTTCCAGTTACCTTCCTCTGGCCATGATTTTATTAATGGGTGTATGGTGGTCCAATCGAGACCTCATATAGTTACCTATATTTTAGGATATGAAAGAGGTGGAATCATTTGGTCTAATTCTGAGATAGGACTGGAAAGATGGGCAGTCTATGAGGTTATAGGTGGCAAAACTCCTAACACTTCCCAGAGAGATATGCGTCCTCCTGGTTACCCTAATTGTCCCCCCAAATTAAACTATTCTAACCCACGCTTCCATTCTAATCCAGGCCCCATTTGGACAGAATGTCTCCAAGAAAAGCCCTTCATCATCTCTCCTCACGGCATGCCTGATTTCTCCATCACCAATTGGTCAGGAATGGATAGAGAAGAACCTCTGCTATATGTTGCTTACCCTCCCGGCCTGCCAATGCATAATGTGACTATCCCTGGTGGGATCTTCTCTACAGCTGGAGGGATGTTTCACGCAGAACTTTGGAAGCTGGTTACTGCCCTAGGACCAATTGGGGTGCAAATAGCTAAGAGCCGTTATACTGCCACAAAAGACTTCAACTTAACCTTATGGGCCTATGTTCCTAGACCTTTTTTACTGGTAGTGGGCTCAGGAACAATAGTTCTCACCTCCTTTCCGGGGGAACACCTACTGTAAAACATCCATTGTAACAACCATATGTTAACTAATTGTTTATCATACCAATGTTAGCCTTGATTTAGTGGATCTGCAAAAGAATATATCAAGCATCAGTCAGTCTCCACTGGATGTAGTAAACCCTGCTGATGTAGTAAATCAAATACTAAGCGGCCATCGAGGTTTTAATCCGGGTAATATCATGAAACATTCCTTCTGGATTTTTATAATCATTTTTGTGATTCTCACTGCCCTCCTCATTGGCTGGTCTATTTCTGTATATCGAACAGGACGGCAATGACTGCATACCCAAGCCCAACTTCATATGCTTGATTTATTTAAAAAAGAAGGGGGAGATGTGGGAAGCTGCGGTGGGGCTCGAGAGGAGAGCCAAACCGGGCTCGGACTTGTGCCTCCTCCAATGTCTCACTGCATGATTCAAGGCAGAGGATAATGGAGTCGAGTTCCATTTGAGAAAGAGCCTGTGCCATGCGCTGCTTGCTCGCCTACGTGACTTCTCACATGCCCTCTAGATATTTGACCTTCAAAACAACCCAGATGCACTCGTTAATCTTCTAGTGGTTCTTGCTGTCCTGTTAGAAGCTATGAGATAACTTTCAAGTGTATTTCTAGTGGATGATGTTTATCATCCACCACCTGGCGCTGTTATGTCTGTAGTGAAAAATATTATGAAGCTGGTGTGTGAACCTTTAATCCTGCAGCAACACTTAGATAAGGCACCCTTTCATTGTAAGACTTCTATATACTCTCTTGTTTTTACTAATAAAGCGGCATTTGGTGGAAATCATCCCCGGTGCTCCTCCTGCCCTCATCTCTTTGTCTCTTTGATTTCTTTTCACCAGCCTCTTACCCTCGCGTTCCTGGTCGATTTGTCACGCGGGCCGTGACAAAAACCCAAATTGTCTGATATATAGTAAGTTTAAGAAGAGTTATTATTTTGGTTGTTATGATTATTTTCTCGTTTTTCTTACACAAATACCCTCTTTATATGGAAAAATGACCACTGACGCATAGTTTCCACTGTTAACCAAAATTCAAGGAGTACATTTGAAGATTTAATTGGCTTTTCTATGCAATTCATGAATCGGGCAACATCCCATCTAGCAAGTAGAGCCAAGGCTCCACGTGGCTACAAAAAGGGAAAGGGTTTTAATGGAAGGTCAAGGAAGTCATAAACAGAAAAGAGGATTATTTCAAGTGAAATCACCTTTTTCACAGACAAACAGGTCTTACTAGGTGAATTTCTTCTCTTCTTTAGGGGGATAGAGAAGGCCCAATTGACGGATAACTTTACTGGGGCAGACCAGACTATTCTTGACTACCCAGTTAAGACTACATTTCTGGAGGAGACTAGAAATGTAATTAGGTTAGGTGTTAAGCAAAAATTTGATGACTTGGTCTAGCCTAATGGACTACATTTGGGGCCTGTGGTCTCCTTTTGACAACAAAAGAGATGTGGGCCTGGCCTAACATCATGCACTGTGGGCTGACAGAGTTCAATAAATTTCTCTTTCTTCTTTCCAAGTGTACTGTTTATGAGTGGGCTCTGGGGACAGACTGGATCTAAACCCTAGTTCTCTATTTACAAATGATGTGTTTGATTACTTTCATTTGACCTTGTAGTCGCTCATTTGCCTCATCTGGAAAATTGTGCTTTTACAGTACTGACTATAGAAAAAAAAGCTTAAAACAAAAATATATCATTACATTTTTTTTTTTTTTACAAGAACGAATGGTCGGGGTGCCCGGGTGGCTCAGTCAGTTAAGTGTCTACCTTCAGCTCAGGTCATGATCTCATGGTCCTGGGATTGAGGATTGAACCCTGGTTCAGGCACCCTGCTCAGCAAGGAGTCTACTTCTCCCTCTCCTTCTGCTCCTGCACCTTGCACCTCCTTTTTAAAAAAAGGATCAACAGTCAGGAATTACATCATTTAATAAATTCTACTGTAGAGGCACTGGGACAGTTGGCTCTTTCTGAACCCTGGAAAGCAAAAATACCTCTCTGTGCCTAGTTTCTGCTTCTGTAAATGAGGAAGCAACTGGCCCTTCCTCAAGGGTTGTCCTTTTAAGAAATGATTGAGTTAATATGTGAACACACTTGGAAAAGGTAAGGCACACAGTAACAGCCCAATAAATGCTATAATTTTTATAAATATATGCAAGTGTAGATTCTAGGAGTTTTGATAGTTTTATTAAAAACTTTCCATATGTTTTTAGTGAAGTTTAATGATCTTTTTTTCCAAGATTTTATTTGTTTGTTTGACAGAGAGAGACAGTAAGAGAAGGAATACAAGCAACGGGAGTGGGAGAGAGAGAGAAACAGGCTTCCTGCTGAGCAGGGAGCCTGATGCAGGGCTCGATCCCAGGACCCTGGGATCATGACTGGAGCTGAAGGCAGATCCTGAATGTCTGAGCCACCTAGGTGCCCCACGAAGCTTAATGATCTTACAACTGAATCCTATCTATCAACAGATATATGTTTTACATCACTAACTTCTACCATAACCATTTCTGGGTACCTAACTCATTATCATGAGAGCATCTCAAAAACCACCTGGAACAAGAAACCTCAGAAGACAGCACCATCATTTCTGCATGTAGTTGAACAAAAACCTGAGGGCTAGTCCTGGATTCACCTTTATTCTCACACACCCCCACCCACAGCCACTGCAGGTCTCACATGTCCTACTTCCAACATGCTCTGTCCAGAGCCACCACTGCCTCCTTCACACTGCTGCAGCATTTGGCCATTTCACCTCATCCCTCTCCTGGACTTTTGCAAGTTTCTCTTAATGGTTATCGCCAGAGCCGTATTGTTCCTGTCTAGTCCATTTTCATCACAGTGGCCAGAGTCACCTTGTGAGCACATGAATCAGATTATGTCACTCCCACACTCTAACACTCCACCATCAGAATGATTCCAACCTCCTTATACATCCCAAATTATGTGGCTCCTGGCGGCCCTTCCACCTCATCCCATACCATCTGCATATTGTCTGCCAGGATCCACGCATTTGAGTCTGTGGTCTGCTTCTATAAAAACTAGTGCTACATACATTGCAACCAAAGGCTGGTTCAAGCCTGGTTTCCTTTTGTCGTTCGTTCATTCATTCATTCATTCATTCATTCATTTTAGAATTAAGCTCAAATGTCACCTCCTGGGAAAGAGATTGACTGATGATGCGCTTATAATAATCCTTGTCCCTATCCTTTCCTACTCAATGAACATTCTCATTTTCTTTTTTTTTTAATTTTTTAAATTAACATATAATGTATTATTAGCCCCAGGGGTACAGGTCTGTGAATTGCCAGGTTTATGCCTCACAGCACTCACCATAGCACATACCTTCCCCAATGTCCATAACCCCACCACTCTCTCCCTACCCCCCTAGCCCCCCCCCACCCGCAACCCTCAGTTTGTTTTCTGAGATTAAGAGTCTTTTATGGTTTGTCTCCCTCCCGATCCCATCTTGTCTCATTTATTCCTTTCCTGCTCTCCCAACCTCCCATGTCGCCTCTCAACTTCCTCATATCAGGGAGATCGTATGATAATTGTCTTTCTCTGATTGACTTATTTCGCTAAGCATAATACCCTCTAGTTTCATCCACGTCGTTGCAACATTTTCATTTTCTTGAAACCACTCATTCCCCTATGAAAATTTCCTGCTTGTTGATTCACTTACCTGCTTCTTGCCAGTTTTCCCAAGCTAGACACAAAGCATCAGGGACACTGCCTTGTCAATTTCACTGTGTTGTGTCCACAGGGTCTAGTTCTATGCTTATAATTGGCTCAATTGTGTCACCCCAAGAAAGAAATGTTAAAGTCTTAACACCCAGGACCTCGATGTAATCTTATTTGGAACTATAATTGGTGTACATGTAATTAGTTAAAATAAGGTCACACTGTATAAGGTGTCTCCCAAAACAAATGTGGCTGGTGTCTTTATAAGAACACAGTGATGTGAAGGCAGAATAGGGATAGCACCTTGTGCCTGTGATAGGAGAGACTGGGATCATAAAGCTATAAGCCAAGAGATGCAGAGATTGCCAGCGAACCTCCAAAAGCTAGGAAAAAGCATAGAGAGATACCCTGAAAGGATTCTGAGGGAGCATGGCCCTAACAACACCTTGATTTCAGGCATCTAATCTCCAGAACTGGGAGACTATAACGTTCTATGGTTTAAGCCACCCCGGCAGTGGTACTTTGTTATAAGAGGCTTAGGAAACTAATACACTCTTTGCCAGATCAAACTATGAGTATGACTGAAATGAAAGAACAGTTCCCCTTTTTCATCCACTGGGAGGAGACACAGATATCTAAAACTGGGTTGCAGGACAAATTGACATCAAAATAAGGCATGAAATGATTCAAAATTTCAAGAACATCTTGTTGAAAATTCACAGCAGTGACTTTCTAACTTGGAGGAATACCACAATAAACAGGAAAAAATTATTTAAAATGAGTACAACCTGATTAATACAAGTGTTGAACATCAAGTATCTTTTCCTTCCTAAAATTACTTGTGTTTTCAACAGAAAGTTTTCCCAGCAGTATTTTACTACTGACAGTTCAGAGAAAATATAACACCTGCAAACTGTAAAAAAAAAAAAATCCTTCCACTGACAATATCATCAAAAAGTATGAACTACCCCTTTTACGAAGAAGGCGCCGAAAGCTAAGAAGGAAGCCCCTGCCCCTCCCAAAGCCGAAGCCAAAGCAAAGGCTTTGAAGGCCAAGAAAGTGGTGCTGAAAGACGTCCACAGTCACAAAAAAAAAGAAGATCCCCACATCACTTACGTTCCGACGACCCAAGACTCTGCGTCTCCGAAGGCAGCCCAAATACCCTCAAAAGAGCGCCCCCAGGAGAAACAAGCTTGATCACTATGCCATAATCAAGTTTCCCCTGACTACTGAGTCAGCCGTGAAGAAAATAGAAGACAACAACACACTTGTGTTCATTGTGGATGTCAAGGCCAACAAGCACCAGATCAAACAGACTGTGAAGAAGCTCTATGACATTGATGTAGCCAAGGTCAACACCTTAATCAGGCCTGATAGAGAGAAGAAGGCATACGTTCGACTGGCCCCTGACTATGATGCTTTGGATGTTGCCAACAAAATTGGGATCATCTAAACTGAGTCCAACTGGCTAAATCTAAATACAGATTTTTCATGATAAAAAAAATAAGTATGAACTATATAGAGATGCTATGTAGCACATATATGTCCACATGTAGGAGGACTGTGCTCTGAACACTGCAAAACATCACTGAGAGAAATTAATGAGTCCTAAATAAGTGGAGGGATATATCAACTCCTTGGGTCAGAAGACTCGGCATTGTTAAGATGCCTTTCTCCCCAAACTGATCTATAGATTCAATACAATCCCAATAAAATCCTAGCAGACATTTTTGCAAATGAAATTCGCAGGCTTGGGGCACCTGGGCGGCTCAGTTGGTTAAGTGCCTGCCTTTGGCTCAGGTCATGATCCCAAGGTCCTGGGGTTGAGTCCCATATCAGGCTCCCTGCTCAGCAGAGAGCTTGCTTCTCCTTCTCCTTCTGCTGCTCCCCCTGCTTGTGCGTGCGCTCTCTCTCTCGCTCTCTCTCTCTCTCCTTTCTCCCTGTTCTTCTCTCTCTCTCTCATATAAATAAATAAAATCTTTTTTTTTCATTTTATTTATTTTTTCAGCATAACGGTATTCATTGTTTTTGCACAACACCCAGTGCTCCATGCAAAACGTGTCCTCCCCATTACCCACCACCTGTTCCCCCAACCTCCCACCCCTGACCCTTCAAAACTCTCAGGTTGTTTTTCAGAGTCCATAGTCTCTTATGGTTCGCCTCCCCTTCCAAATTTTTTTTTTTATAAACATATAATGTATTTTTATCCCCAGGGGTACAGGTCAGTGAATCGCCAGGTTTACACACTTCACGACACTCATGATAGCACATACCCTCCCCAATGTCCATAACCCCCTCCCCCTCTCCCAATCCCACCTCCCCCCAGCAACCCCCAGTTTGTTTTGTGAAATTAAGAGTCATTTATGGTTTGTCTCCCTCCCAATCCCATCTTGTTTCATTTATTCTTCAACCTCCTACTCCCCCCCCCCCGCCCCTTCAAAACCCTCTGGTTGTTTTTCAGAGTCCATAGTCTCTCATGGTTCATCTCCCCTTCCAGTTTCCCTCAACTCCCTCTCCTCTCCATCTCCCCATGTCCTCCATGTTATTTGTTAGGCTCCACAAATAAGTGAGACCATATGATACTTGGCTCTCTCTGCTTGACTTATTTCGCTCAGCATAATTTCTTCCAGAAGAACAAGGTGGTGGGTAATAGGGAGGGCACGTACTGCATGGAGCACTGGGTGTGATGCCAAAACAATGAACACTGTTATGTTGTAAATAAACAAATAAAAAAAAAAAAGAAAACAAAAACTAAAAAAAAAAAAAAGTGAACCCAAAATGACCACAGACCTAATTATAAAAGCCAGAATTTAAAACATGGTGAGGAAAATACAGAATATGATTGTGACCCTAGGTCAGCTGAAGATGTTCTAGATATGACATCAAAGGCAAAATCAAAAGTATTAATGAGACCATTTCAACCTGTACCCTAAAGTGAGCTGATTACCTACCAAAGAACTCCGACCACCCATGAAATCAGCCTGAGATCAGAATTATACACGTCTGGATCTCTACAGGAGCAGAAGACGCCAGTGGCAGGTAAAGCCAACTGGAGCGTCGGACTGATATTGGAAGATAAACAAAAGGGGGAGGGAACCTCCAGAGGTGACCAATTGGAAAGTAATACCCCAACACGAGAGTGCTCTGCCTCTGGGGACCAGCATTAACTTGGAGTCTGGTTGAAAGCACTCAAAAAACAAAGAGCAAAGGATCGCGGGGGGTAATAGTGGGAACCTGGGCAGTTAGGGTCAGGGACCTAAGTCCCCGGACCCAGGACAGCCTCCCCTGGCGCTGAGCCAGAGAGAGTGTGGCGGAGAAATCAGGTCTCTGTCCCTGAGCCGCCAGTGCGCCTGAACGCCAGCGTGCCCGAGACCGAGTGGGGTCTGGCTCCCGTGAGGGGCTGGGAGCCTGGCCAGACGGCAATCCTGAAACGTGCGCATCCCACACCCTCCCTTTGGATACGTGCTCATAGGCGCTAGCCTGGAGCTCTGGTATCCGGAAAAACCAGACATTCCCAGCCCGGGACAGCGGGAAAATCTCAGTGTGCGATCGCTGCTTGGAACCTCTCTGGCGGTCTGGAGCTGCCTAGACAGCCACCGCTGCCTTGGTTTTGGGTACAACGAGGAGCTCCTGCATCCCCAGGGACAGTGACTCAGAACCGACTCTGCCAGCAGCTTTTGCAAAACATTCTGAGGCTTCTCTCTGAGAGGGAGGTCGGGGTGCCGTTTGCTCTCCTCTAAACCTCCAAAAACCATCAAAAGCTGTCAAGGCGAGAGAAAGCAGATGAAAGAACATAAAAAACGCCCAGAGAACAAAAGCCTGAAAAAAACAGTTTCCTCAGAGCTCACCCCCTTGAGGGGAGCGGGAGGACCTAACTCAGGGAACATCATTGTCTGAAAACCCACGTGGCAGGCCCCTCCCCCAGAAAAACAACCAGGAAGGAAGAAAAAAAAAAAAAAAGACTACAAGAGAACAACCACCACTACTTCATAAACACAACTTTTATTTTTAACTCTTTACCAATATTCTGGTTCTTTTTTTTTATACATACAGATAATTTTTAACCTATTTACCACCACACTGAGATGTCCAGTACAACAAATTCTTTAATAACCTTCTAACCTGAACTTTTTGATAAATACACCCGTGTTTTTCTTTTGCTTTTCTATTTTTTTAATTCTTTTTTAATTTTAACTTAGTTTAGTCTAGTTTATTCTTTTTTTAATTTTTATTTTCTACTATACATATAGAGTTAAACTTCAAGGTAATCCCCTTTCCCCAATCAATGCTACCCCTATAGGCAAACCAGTTTCTAATCCCCCTGTAACTTAGGAAAGTTGAGTCCCTTAACAAAAACATCAAGATACCTTCAGGAAGAATCAAAATAACCTTCCTCACCCACTCTGAGAATTTATAACCACTCTCCCAATTTTTCCTTCTGTCAGTGTTTCTGTGAATTTGTGTTTGTCCTGATAATATATAAATCTTATACTTGGGGTTCTTTCTGATAAGGTTCTTCCCTTTTTTTTGCTTATATATATATCTTTTTTTATCTTGTCATATACTTTTATCAGTCTTTTTGTTTGTCTGTTTTGTTTGTATACTTCATAACTCTTACCTTGTGGCCCATTTGGGCTGAGCCTTCTCTTTTATCTTCCCTTTTTTTCCTATCTCTCTCTCTCTCTCTTTTTTTCCTTTTTTCTTTCCCCTTTTTTTTCTTTCTTCTTCTCTATTTCTTTTTCTTTTCTTTTTTCTCTCATTTGGGTGTGGAATCCTGATTGCACAGAAGCGTTCCAGGGTGCACATTGACTGCACCACAATCGATAAGTCCAGCTGCATCTGTTCAGTCATCTCTTTCCAAAATGACTAGGAGGAGGAATACCCAACAGAAGAAAAATACAGGAGATGGGCCTTCTGCAACAGAGCTAATGGCTATCGACATAGACAATATGTCAGAAAAGGAATTCAGACTAACAATTATCCAGGCAATAGCTAAGTTGGAGAAAGCCATGGATGACCAAACAGAATTGATTAGGGCAGAACTGAAAGCCACCAGGGATGATGTTCCCAATGTTAGGGCAGAACTGAAAGCCACCAGGGATGATGGTCACAATGCTCTCAATGAGTTCCAGTCCAATCTAAATTCTCTAAAAGCTAGGGTAACTGAGACAGAAGATAGAATTAGTGATCTGGAGGACAAACAGATAGAGAGAAAGGATCAGGAGGAAGCCTGGAACAAACAGCTCAGAAGCCACGAAAACAGAATCAGGGAAATAAACGATGCCATGAAACGTTCCAACGTCAGAATTATTAGAATCCCTAAAGGGGAGGAAAAAGAAAGAAGTCTAGAAGATATAGTGGAAGAAGTTGTCTATGAAAATTTTCCCAATCTCACGAATGGGAACAACGTTCATGTACTAGAGGCAGAGAGATTTCCTCCCAAGATTTTAGATTCTCCAAAGTCCTCACGACACCTTATAGTTAGAATGAGGAATTATGTTTCAAGAGAGACCCTCTTAAAAGCATCTAGGACAAAAAAGCTCCTTACATACAGAGGAAAGCCCATTAGAATAACGTCAGACCTTTCCACAGAGACCTGGCAAGCCAGGAAGGGCTGGCAAAATATATTCAGAGTACTAAATGAGAAGAACATGCAACCAAGAATACTCTATTCAGCAAGACTGACATTTAAAATGGATGGACAGATAAAGAGTTTCCAAGACCGGCAAGGCTTAAAAGACTATGCAACCACCAAGCCGACACTGCAGGAAACGTTAAGGGGGGGTCCTATAAAAGAGAAAAATCCTAAGAATATCATTGAACAGAAATATAGAAACAATCTACAGACAGAAAGACTTCAAAGGCAACACGATGTCAATAAAAACCTATCTCTCAATAATCACTCTCAATGTGAATGGCCTAAATGCGCCCATAAAAGGACACAGGGTTGCAGATTGGATAAAACGACAGGACCCATCCATATGTTGTCTACAAGAGACCCATTTTGAACCTAAGGATACACCCAGACTGAAAGTGAAGGGATGGAGAAGCATCTTTCATGCCAATGGGCCTCAAAAGAAGGCCGGGGTAGTGGTTCTCATATCAGATAAATTAGATTTTAAACTAAAGACTGTAGTCAGAGATGCAGAAGGACACTACATAATTCTTAAAGGGACTATCCACCAAGATGATCTAACAATTGCGAATATCTATGCCCCCAATATGGGAGCACCCAATTACATAAGAAAACTATTAATCAAGATAAAGAGTCATATTGATATGAATACAAGAATAGTAGGAGTTCTTAATACGCGTCTCTCAGAAATAGACAGATCATCGAAGCAGAAAATTAATAAGGAAATAAGAGCATTGAATGAAACATTGGACCAGATGGACCTCATAGACATATACAGAACATTCCACCCTAAAACAACAGAATACTCATTCTTCTCAAGTGCACATGGAACCTTCTCCAGAATAGACCACATACTGGGTCACAAAGCAGGACTCAACCCATACCAAAAGACTGACATTATTCCCTGCATATTCTCCAATCACAATGCTTTGAAACTGGAACTCAATCACAAGTAAAAGTTCAGAAGGAACTCAAACACCTGGAAGCTAAAGACCACCTTGCTTAAGAATGCTTGGATCAACCAGGAGATCAAAGAAGAACTTAAACAATTCATGGAAACCAATAAGAATGAAGACACTTCGGTCCAAAACCTATGGGATACACAGCAAAGGTGGTTCTAAGGGGGAAATACATAGCCATCCAAGCCTCCCTCAAAAACATTGAAAAATCCAGAATACACCAGCTGTCTCTACACCTTAAAGAACTGGAGAATCAACAACAAATCAAACCAACTCCACGTGCAAGAAGGGAAATAATCAAGATCAGAGCAGAGATCAATGAGGTAGAAACGAGAGATACAGTAGAACGTACCAATGAAACTAGAAGATGGTTTTTTGAAAGAATCAATAAGATCGATAAACCATTGGCCACACTAATCCAAAAGAAAAGAGAGAAAGCCCAAATTAATAAAATTATGAATGAAAAGGGAGAGATCACAACTAACACCAAGGAAATAGAAACAATCATCAGAAATTATTACCAAGAGTTATATGCCAATAAGCTAAGCAACCTAGATGAAATGGATGCATTCCTGGAAAACTACAAACTCCCAAAATTGAACCAGGAAGAAACTGACAACCTGAGTAGACCGATATCTAGTAACGAGATTGAAGCAGTGATCAAAAACCTCCCAAAAAACAAGAGCCCAGGACCTGACGGATTCCCTGGGGAATTCTACCAAACTTTCAAAGAAGAAATAACACCAATTCTCCTGAAGCTGTTCCAAAAAATTGAAGCAGAAGGAAAACTTCCAGACTCTTTTTATGAAGCCAGCATTACCCTGATCCCCAAACCAGGCAAAGACCCTACCAAAAAGGAGAATTTCAGACCAATATCACTGATGAATATGGATGCAAAGATTCTCAACAAGATCCTAGCAAACAGGATCCAGCAGCACATTCAAAAGATTATCCACCATGACCAGGTGGGATTCATCCCTGGGCTGAACATTCAACTGGGTTGAATGGTTCAACATTCACAAATCAATCAATGTGATAGAACAAATCAATAATAGAAGAGAGAAGAACCACATGGTCCTCTCTATTGATGCAGAAAAAGCATTTGACAAAATCCAGCATCCGTTCCTGATGAAAACGCTTCAAAGTATAGGGATGGAGGGAACATTCCTGAACTTCATAAAATCTATCTATGAAAGACCCACAACAAATATCATCCTCAATTGGAAAAAGCTTGCAGCCTTCCCGTTGAGATCAGGAAAACGACAAGGATGCCCACTCTCACCACTCTTGTTCAACATAGTATTAGAAGTTCTAGCAACGGCAATCAGACAACAAAGAGAAATAAAAGGTATCCAAATTGGCAAGGAAGAAGTCAAACTCTCTCTCTTCGCAGATGACATGATTCTCTATATGGAAAACCCCAAAGACTCCACCCCCAAACTACTAGAACTCATACCGCAATTCAGTAACGTGGCAGGATACAAAGTCAATGTACAGAAATCAGTGGCTTTCTTATACACTAACAATGAAAATACAGAAAGGGAAATTAGAGAATCGATTCCATTTACTATAGCACCAAGAACCATAAGATACCTGGGAATAAACCTAACCAAAGAGGTAAAGGACCTGTACTCGAGGAACTGCAGAACACTCATGAAAGAAATTGAAGAAGACACCAAAAGATGGAAGACTGTTCCATGCTCTTGGATTGGAAGAATAAACATTGTTAAAATGTCTATACTGCCTAGAGCAATCTATACTTTTAATGCCATTCCGATCAAAATTCCACCAGTATTTTTCAAAGAGCTGGAGCAAATAATCCTAAAATTTGTATGGAATCAGAAGAGACCCCGAATTGCTAAGGAAATGTTGAAAAACAAAAACAAAACTGGCGGCATCACGTTACCCGATTTCAAGCTTTACTACAAAGCTGTGATCACCAAGACAGTGTGGTACTGGCATAAAAACAGACACATAGACCAGTGGAATAGAGTGGAGAGCCCAGATATGGACCCTCAACTCTATGGTGAAATAATCTTCGACAAAACAGGAAAAAATATTCAATGGAAAAAAGACAGTCTCTTCAATAAATGGTGCTGGGAAAACTGGACAGCGATATGTAGAAGAATGAAACTCGACCATTCTCTTACACCGTACACAAAGATAAACTCGAAATGGATAAAAGACCTCAACGTGAGACAGGAATCTATCAGAATCCTAGAGGAGAACATAGGCAGTAACCTCTTCGATATCAGCCACAGCAACTTCTTTCAAGATATGTCTCCAAAGGCCAAGGAAGCAAAAGCAAAAATGAACTTTGGGGACTTCATCAACATCAAAAGCTTCTGCGCAGCAAAGGAAACAGTCAACAAAACAAAAAGGCAACCCACGGAATGGGAGAAGATATATGCAAATGACAGTACAGACAAAAGGTTGATTTCCAGGATCTATAAAGAACTTCTCAAACTCAACACACACAAAACAGATAATCAGATCAAAAAATGGGCAGAAGATATGAACAGAAACTTCTCCAACGAAGACATACAAATGGCTATCAGACACATGAAAAAATGTTCATCATCACTAGCAATCAGGGAGATTCAAATTAAAACAACATTGAGATACCACCTGACACCAGTTAGAATGGCCAAAATTAGCAAGACAGGAAACAACGTGTGTTGGAGAGGATGTGGAGAATGGGGAACCCTCTTCCACTGTTGGTGGCAATGCAAGTTAGTGCAGCCACTTTGGAGAACAGTGTGGAGATTCCTGAAGAAATTAAGAATAGAGCTTCCCTATGACCCTGCAATTGCACTGCTGGGTATTTACCCCAAAGATACAGATGTAGTGAAAAGAAGGGCCATCTGTACCCCAATGTTTATTGCAGCAATGTCTACGGTCGCCAAACTGTGGAAAGAACCAAGATGCCCTTCAACGGATGAATGGATAAGGAAGATGTGGTCCATATACACAATGGAGTATTATGCCTCCATCAGAAAGGATGAATGCCCGAGTTTCGTAGCAACATGGACGGGACTGGAAGAAATTATGCTGAGCAAAATAAGTCAAGCAGAGAGAGTCAAGTATCATATGGTCTCACTTATTTGTGGAGCATAGCAAAGAACAGGGAGGACATGGGGAGATGGAGAGGAGAGGGAGTTGAGGGAAACTGGAAGGGGAAATGAACCATGAGAGACTATGGACTCTGAAAAACAACTAGAGGGTTTTGAAGGGGCGGGGTTGGGAGGTTGAGGAACCAGGTGGTGGGTAATAGGGAGGGCACGTACTGCATGGAGCACTGGGTGTGATGCCAAAACAATGAACACTGTTATGCTGTAAATAAACAAATAAACAAATAAAAAAAATTACTAATGAACAAACGGACAAACTAGACTTCCTCAAAATTAAAAGCTTTCATTCTTCCAATGAAACTGATAGGAGAATTAAAACATAAACCACCGAGTTGGAGAAAATACTTGCATATCATTTATCTGATAAGGGATTTGTATCCAAGAATTTAAAATCTCACAAAGGTCAATTAGAAGAAAACAGACACTCTAGTAAGTAAATGGAAGAAAGATATTTTAAAAAATGCTTCACCAAAAGAAATATACAAATTTCAAATAAGGACATGAAAAGATGCTGAACATCATTAGTCATCAGGGAAATGTAATGCCACTATACCATCCCCACCCCCAAAGAAAGCTCAAAATAAACAACAGACCATAACAAATCCTTGCAAGGTTGTGGACGAAACTCTCACACATTGCTGGGGGTAATAAAAAATGATGCGACCCCTTTGGAGAAACAGTTTCTCATTTTCTTACAATGTCAATCTTACACCTATCATATGATGCAGGTTTTGAACTCCAAATGTGTTCACCTGAGAGACAGACCTATGTCCAAGCAAAAATTAATCACAAATGTTCATAGCACCTTTTTTTTTTTTTTACAAGACGCCCAAATTGGGGGAGGGGGAGGAAAAAATATCCATGAACATGTGAATGGATAGAACAATTTTTGGTATATCCACAGAATGGAATATTAGTTGACAATAAAGAACAAGGAAACATTCATGCATGGATAAATCTGGAAACAAGTTGAAAGAAAAAAGACTAACAACAAAGAATACAGATGAGTGTATGAGTGCATTCACATAAAATTATAGAAAAAAAAAACTATCCATAGTGGCAAAAGATCAGTGGTTGCCTAGGAATAGAGTAGGGTGGCATGGAGAGGAGGGCTGGAGAGAGGTAGATGGGGCATTACAAACAGGCATGAAGAAGTTTTTTGAAGTGATGGATATGTTCGTTATCTTGACTCCAGTATTGGATTCACAAGTGCCTACAAATATAAAAACATACTATAGCTTGCACTTTAAATATGTACAGGGCACTGCATGTCAACCACACCTTTGATGTATATTTACATATTCATAATTCTCTGATGCAATTTAATCAGGGGAAAGATTTCCATGATTATGTTCATACAGTGTTAGCAGACTCACACTATGTCTTAATAAATTTGTCCATACTACATATAATCAAAATAGAAACAAACATTTGCAATAGAAGTTATCTAAATATTTAGAAAAGGTTGATGTCCATTTCCTTCTGAAGTGCAGAAATAAAAGCATTATGTATTAGAATATAATTATAATGATATTTAAAAGGAGCTGCTTATGTTATGTAAGCTCTAGTGCAATAAATATTACTTAAAATATTAAATTCTAGTCACTCAAGTCTTAAACTACCACAGGGAAATTTTCTGGCTCTTTAATTTCTTTATATAATGGGGAAAACCATGGGCATCAAGGAAGAATCTACCTTACAATGTGAAATTGCGAGGAAGATCTAACAACTGCACATTTCCACACCCATCTAGGAGATACATGGGAATTGTTGATTATTATTTATACAGTGAGAACAATATTGCTTATTTATTTCTAATGCATATTAAAGAGCAACTTCCTTCTATAACTGGACAATTTATTGGTTTTCAGCAAAAAGACACCCCTAATATGGGCCTCAAGGCCTACTATACAGCCTGTAATTTCTGGTGGAATAAAATTCTACCAGCTAAACCTCTTCTCCCATGATGAGATCAAAGTAGCCTCTCTACTTTTAGGCTAGTTTGTGAACCACATAGGAGCTATTTCACAACATGCTTTTGTTTAAATCTATCAACTCTTTTGTGCCAGACATCATATCCCATTAAGGATGTGAAGTTATAAGGTCTATTGATGACTGCTGCCCTTGAATCTAGCATTAAAAATTTTAGCAGTCATCAGGATACAGTTCCCCCAAATCCGCCATCCTCAGGCACCACATACTTTTTTTGAAGATTTTATTCATTTATTTGAAAGAGAGAGAGAACATGTGGGGAGGAGGGACAGAGAGAGAGGGAGAAGCAGGCTCCCCGCCAAGCAGGGAGCCCAAAACTGGCTCCATCCCAGGACCCTGGGATCGTGACCTGAGCCAAAGGAAGACGCTTAGCCAACTGAGCCACCCAGGCACTGCCCCACCAGCACCACATATTATGTGAGCCAAAGGCCTGAAAGTGGCATGGTAAGTGATCCAATAATCACTGTGCTTTACTGGTGTAACCATGTAGGTGTTCAGCACCATGCTAGGCACTGGATTAGTGACAATGACCCTGATACAATTTGGTGGTGATCGTAACAACCACATATTATAATGAACTTTTCAGAGGGCCTGTTTCTTCTCTTTTCCTCATCTGCCCCCTAACAACAAAGAAAAGGAGTAAGAAGTGTCCTGAATTCATACAGACATTCATGATCTTGCAGTAACCACAGGGCCATGGGCTTGCTCGTGTGTATCGCTGACTATTCTCAGCAATCCTGTAAGTGAAACATTCTCATCCCCATTGTACAGAAGAGGAAGCTGGGGCTCAGAGCCCTTACCTGTCTTCCCTACTGCATCTTTGCCTTTAGAAGAAAGCAGCTCCAGGACTCCCTGGAGCAGGACCCACATTCACTGTGACCAGGAAGGACCCCAGTGGATTTACCTAAGAAAGAGCCTGGGCACAGAGTCCCACAGAAAGAGGAGATTAGGATCTGGACCCTTCTTCTCCCCACACACCAGGGTGGTTCAGCCCCACCACCACTGGGACCCACACCTTCAGCTGAGTCCCAGACACCTGAAGTGGGATCTGTTCTTCATGCCAAAGTGGCTGTCTCTACTGAGAAGTTCACAGGATCACCATAATAACGTCAGATTTCTATGGCAACTGGGAAGCAAGGGCAGGTCCCCTACACCAGAAATGCCTTCCCTCAGCCAGCCTGGGCTTTTGCCAGAAGCAAAGTACCTTCACTTTTCAGGTCACCACATCAGAATGCATAGTAATTAGAGGCTCTAGACTGGGGCCCACGCAATTAATGGAACTCTGCCCAGGTTGATGGAACAAAGAATGTCTCTGTTGTCAGGAATTTTGTTTGCTTGAGAGACAGTATGGGAATATTATATTCCCAGGGGAATATCTTAGCTTTCTTGGAGATGAGGTAGCCCTCAGAGGGTGAACATGAAAATCAAGGCTGTGCTAAGCAATAAGCTGTCTGTGACAGAAAATTAAGAAACTGTCTATAGGGGCGCCTGGGTGGCTCAGTGGATTAAGCCGCTGCCTTCGGCTCGGGTCATGATCTCAGGGTCCTGGGATCGAGCCCCGCATCGGGCTCTCTGCTCCGCGGGGAGCCTGCTTCCTCCTCTCTCTCTGCCTACCTCTCTGCCTACTTGTGATCTCTCTCTGTCAAATAAATAAATAAAATCTTTAAAAAAAAAAAAAGAAACTGTCTATAAACATGTGACAAAATGATCCAGATACACATGACACATACAAATGTCATTTAACATGCCTCAGCGTTATTTCAGGGAGGCAAACCTAAAATATTACAATTTGTACTTTTTCATTTTACTTTGCTTATGTTGTTTGCTTTTTGCCATGTAATTTTTTAAATTTTTAATTTTTTATTAACATATAATGTATTATTAGCCCCAGGGGTACAGGTCTGTGAATTGCCAGGTTTACACCCTTCACAGCACTCACCATAGCACAGACCCTCCCCAGTGTCCATAATCCAACCACCCTCTCCCTACCTTGCCGTGTAATTTTTAAATGAAATACTGATGAATCTCTAAATTCTACCCTGAAACTAATAATACACTACATGTTAACTAAATTCAATTTAAAAGAAAAGAAACTAAATACATCACTCTTTCCATTTTCAAAAAGAAATCTGTGAGGGGCGCCTGGATGGCGCAGTCAGTTAAGCGCCTGACTCTTGGTTTCAACTCAGGTCATGATCTCAGGGTCCTGAGATCAAGCCCCACCTATGACTCCAGGCTGGAGTCCGCTTAAGACATTCTGTCCCTCTCTCTCTGCCCCTCCCTGCCTCTCTCTCTCTCTCTCTCTCTCAAATAAATAAATAAATCTTTTTTAAAAATAAAAAGAATAAAAAGAAAAAGAAAACTGTGGGCCCCATATCGTGTCATTTAGACACTGTTTCCAAACTGGGGCTTAATACATAATCTAATTATCATCTCAGCCACTCCCAGAAATGTATTCTTAACCAGTCAATGAGGAATTTTTCAGTCAGTGTTAGTTACTTTGCCATGTGTGCCCCTTTCATCTCCCCCCAAAACTGAGGCAATCAGCATAAGACCCCTTGTTTTTCCCCAGTAAAGGAAAACCACCTTGCCTGAAACAATGCTTCTGTTGCTAATAAAGCAATAAGTGTTTGTTTGTTTTTTTTTTTTTTTAGTCGGAGGAAGCCCCAGCCTCCTTCTATAAAAACCTTCCATTTTGTACATCTCCTAGGAGCATCCCTCTATTTGCTTGAAGGGATGCTGCCCGATTCATGAATCACTTAATAAAGCTATTTAGAACTTTACAATTTCCTCAGTCAAATTTTTAAATTTCACTTCCTAATTGCTTCTGGGTTTTTAGTCATAGCTGGAAAATTTTCCTCCACTTCTGGTATATCAAGGAATTTCACAGGATCTGCTTCTGTTGACAGAAGGGAGAGGAGAGAGCTGAATCATATTGGGGTATCAGGCACAAGAACAACAATTGAGAAGGTGACCACATTGTGAGAAATGTTTTGAAAACCAGGTCTCTAAGTCAGGAGAGTTAGATGTTGTAATCATAGTCCCGATCTTGTGCTTGACTTTGAGAAGTCATCCTCTCCTCTTTCTGCTGTGGATGTGGGTCCAGGCGCTCACCACTGGAAGACAAGATCTTAAATGAAGCAGAAACTCCATGTCACCTCAGATGGATCCCCCAGAGGACTAAATGGGAGTGACCAACATCCTAGGGATAGGGCAGACTCAAACTTATTGCCATAATCTACCACATAACCCGATCAAGGACCAAAGAGAAACTAAAACCTCTAATTGACACCCATGAGAGAGCCAAGACCGGAAGCACACACGTGTTATCTCATCCTTCTCTCTCTGTCTGGGAGTGAAGTCTTAGGAGAAAGTACTAGCCTCTGAGTGCTACACGAGACGATGAAAGTCTGGATTACAAACTGTGTCCATTTCCTAAGGTACAACCACCCCTTTCAACCAGATTACTTCCTGTTTAGATACTGGGTTTCCAGGATTCAAGGGCAAGTTTTGTCAAATGCAGTCTATTTGAGGTTAGACTTCACCACTCCATTGAGTGGGCTCTAACACCCATTTTGCTGCCTGTGGATATTTTCAGTTATCCACATCTAGATACAAAGATAGGGAAGATGTGGGTGCAGATGTGGAATTGGACTGACAGTGCCTGGCACACAGGAGACATCTAATTGACATTTAATAGACGTGAGATGTAGCCAGAGGCATAAGCATGATATAAGATTATGTATATGTTCTTTCAGTCCTTTTATTAACATGTGAATTTTTTTAAGAGCTTTGGGATCATGAAAGTTATTGTTTCATTATCTGGTATGAAGACAACTTTTTATTTCTGTCTCTAAAAGCTATGTGATTTCATTGGGAAAAAATTAACATGTAGAAAATGAAGAAGATGCTTCTACATAGATGTGAATGACCCTGTGATGGGCCGTCTGTAAAATGGGCAGGTTGATATCTCACAGAGCTGTTGTGAGAGGAAATGAACAAACCAGTGGAAAGTATCTGGCACATAATAGACCAAACACAAACACCTATATGCAGGTCTCTCCTGTGTTCCCTCCCCAACAAAAGAGGTTGCATAACCAGGAAAACTCACAGTGATCAATGGGATTTGACACAGCAGGAGAGGAAATGCATTTATTTATATGCTGAATTGGCTTTGGTGCCATTTCTTTGTAGATGAATTACCTGATTATGGTGAGGAAGAGGAAGATAATCATCCTCTCATTTCTTTTTGTGTGTTTCTGTGTGTGTGTGTATACAACATAATAATTTGATATTCATATCTGTATCAAAACATGATCACCACAATAAAGCTAGCTAGTATCCATCATCTTAAATAGTGATAGATTTTCTTTCTTGTGACGAGTACTTTTAAGAACCACTCTCTTAGCAACTTTCAAACATGCAATACATTATTAACTATAGTCACCATACTGTACATGACATCCCCATGACTTATTTTTTAATGAGAACATTGAACTTTTTTTGCTACATTCACACATTTGGCCCATCTCTCAGCCCTGCCTCATGACACGGCCCATGTGTTCTCTATACCCATGAGCTCATTTGTTGGTTTGTTTAGATACCACATCTAAGTGATATCATACAATGCTTGTCTTTTTCTGTCTGGTTTATTTCATTTATCCTAATGCCCTCGAGGCCCATTCATGTTGTCAGAAATGGAACTATTTCATTTTTTATGACTGAATAATATTCTATTATTCCCCATTGTCCCATGGATGGACACTTAGGTTGTTTCCATAGCTCGTGTATTGTTAACAATGCTATAACTAACATAGGGGTTCATATATCTTTTCAAGTTAGTGTTTTTGTTTTCATCAGATAAATACCCAGAAATGGAATTACTGGACCATACAGTAGTTCTACTTTTGTGTCTTTGAGGAAACTCTATAATGTTTTCCACAGTGACTGCACCAGTTTCCATCCCCACCAACAAAATACAAGGGTCCCCTTTTGTCCACATTCTCCAACACTTGTTATCTCTTGACTTTTTGATGATAGGTATTCTAACACATGAGAAGTGATAGCTCCTTGTGGTTTTGTTTTACATTTCCCTGATGATAAGTGATGTTGAGTACCTTTTCACGTATTGATTACCACGTGTATGTCTTCTTTAGAAAATTACCTATTCAAATCTACTGTGTATTTTTTTAAATCAGATTTTTTGATTGAGTTGTATGAGTTGTTTATATATTATGGATAATAACCCCTTATCAGATATTGCTTTTTATCTGATGTGATTTCTGATCTTGTTATTTACCCTCCATTTTGACACTGGAAGAGCAGTCTCTCATTGATCCCCCCAAGAAAGACAGGACACAATAACAGTATAAAGACGGGTCTGCTGTGTACAACAAACTAAAAACAGGAGACCTGATCTGGAATATAAGTTGGTCCTTCCCTACAGGATCACGGGTAGTGACATCCCCAGTGCAGGCCTCAGCCCTCACATGGGAAAAGATTGCATATCCCAATGGTTAGAGTAGGGGGAACACTTGGGCACATTTAATGATTGTTTTCACAATCTTTCGCTGGTGTTGAGTCTCCACATATATGAGACCCACATGTAACATATGTGTATTACACGTGCACACATGGAGAATATGATGGGAGTGTTATGGACTGAATTGTGTCCCCATAAAATCCACATACGGAAATCCTCACCGCCAGTACTTCACAATGTGATTGTTTTTGGATACAGGGCCTTTAGAGAGAAAGTAAAGTAAAAGAAAACATTTGGGTGAGCCCTAAACCAACACACCTGGTATCTTTATAAGAGGAGAATAAAATTCAGAAAAGACAGACCTAGGAATGACCATGTGGGAATACAATGAGAAGCTGGTCACCTACAAGCCAAGAAGAGAGGCCTCAAAAGAACCCCCCTGCTTACACTTTGACTTTGGACTTTTACTTTGCAGAACCATGAGAAAATAAATTTCCCTTGTTTAAGCCACTCAGTCTATGGCACTTTGTCATGAAAGCCCTAGAAAACTAATACAGGGAGGAAATGCACAAACACAATATTCATAAGTGGTAGGTTGCAAACTAATTACTTATTTGCACCTGGCTTTGACCAAAATTTTAACTTTCTTTAAATTAGTATGTATCATTTTTAAAATTCTAATTAAAGCATATAAAACTGGAGTTGATATGAAATATTATAGACATGCGATGGTTAAACAAAGATTATATATGATTGTTATGTACTGATATTCATAAGTAAAGCATTACATAGAGAGAGGACCCTCACATTGTATTATTCTATGATATCCTAGAGGTGATGACTGTCAGGGATTGGGGTTTTATACACTTGAAATCTTTCTGTATAGTTTCTCTTTAAGTGAAATATAGTACGGTTTCATAACTTGTTTTATTCATAGATGCCATAGATGGCTATGTTATGGAAAAGGAGGAAAAAACAGAAACAGAGCAAATCTACATTCACATGTCAACAAAGTGACCTGCCATTTATGCCTCCCTGCCATGTGTGTTCTCTCTCAGAGATTTTAAAAGGGACACACCCGTTTTCTCACTTTCCATGCTGTAGAGAGCACTAATAGAATCAGCAGATACTATGCTCAGACACTTTTTTCTATTTATCGGCTGTGTTCAGGGTTAGAGTTTCCAGGCACCAGCTAGCCCAAAACAGTGCCTCAGTGTCTCTTGAACGCGAAACATCTTCCTATGTCTAGGCCTAATATTCTCGCTTTCATTCACAGTGTTACGCAGGGATGCATCCCATTTTGAACTTGAACTAATTTATATGACAAGTGCTGGGCACATGTATATTTTTCTTTCCTTTTAGTGTTTTAGTTGTACAAAGAAAATACTTCAGAGATGTTTCAATCCATGTGTGTTGGTTGGGCTGGGCCCTGGGCTGAAAGGAGCCTGTGACTAAACTCCCCACCCCTGAATCCTGCCGTTGAAGCTGTTGAAATATCTCCTCTCTAGAAGCTGTGGGCTGAGTGCTGGGCCATATCATGCAGCCTGACTCTTTCCCTCCCCTGTGGGATCCCTGCTTGGTTAACGGAGTGGTTAATCCATGAGCCTGCCTTCAGTTCAAGGGGTTTTATTTGGAGAGAACAGATAAGGGTGTTGCAAAAGTGCTTTCATCTCATGAACTTCACTAAATCCTGGGGTACAGAGATATTCTAGGACTGAGGTACATTCTAGGGCTGAAGAATGTAAAGTTTATTTGAGTGAGGTGCTTATCCTTTCTCTAGGCCTCTGTAATGTCTTGATGTCACCCAATTGGGACTCTCATATGATAGTTTAAAAAATGAATGCTGTGACCACCTTATTACCTAATTCCCTTGCTTCAGGGTATTGTGCATCTGACGCTGACTCACTTTCCTATGGAAATGGGTGCAGACTTTTTCCTCATTATTTTTAAAATTCTAAATGCAACTGCTTTTTTTTTTGCAACTGCTTTTTTGTGAATATAAACGAAGAATACAGGGAAGGAAACAATCACTGGAAACCGTTAAATGTCTATTCTTCATGAAGAGCCACTGCTTCCATTTCAATACATATTTACCATATTATGCAGGTTAATAAATATCCTACAATATGAATGCATATAGTTATAAGAAGAGAAGTCAAAACTTCAATGATATTAGTAATAACTGTCGCCCCCTGCTCGCATTCTCTTGAAGCTGACTTGTTTGTGCCTCATTCTTCTCCTGTATGCCGTCAGAAGGTGGCACGCCTGCCCTCCAACTCAGTCTTCATCCCTCATGTAACCAGGCCATGTTCTCCCTTGCTTCCATAAGAATTACCCTGGCCAAGTCAACTATCATCTCTCTTTCACACGTAGAGGTCAGGAATGTTGAAATGATTGTGCAAATGAAGGAAAAGTGTTTTCCTACAGGGAAAGGGTTTGCTTCGTCCAGGACAGAATACAATTGCTTGAGTAAGACAGGGATTGTATTTCAATGCCGTCAGTTACCTAAAAGAGCTGTAAAATACCTTCTATAGAGTCAGGGTCAGATAACTGTGAGTCCACCAGCGATTGCCCTCTCTCCCTTTTTACATAGATATGTGAACTCTCTTATCCAGAATAACTGGGAAATGAGGTCTTTTCTTCAACAGACTATCCAGATACAGCGCAGCATCATTGATATATCAATGGATTTGGTATATTCTGAACCCCAGATCAAGACCTCACATTGTATAACCTGTCCTTGATGACCCAAAAGACACTTTAGAATCCAGCACGGTCTCAAGAGCACTGGTTTTCGACGGACAATATTAAGTGATATAAGTGGTTGGCTAATCTTTCCTTGCTCTGAAAAGTATTTCTTTGAATCAGGTTTTGACACAGTTGCTCTGTATGTCATTCTGTAGGCATAAAATAAACAACACGGGGAACTTCGCTTTGATGATCCATAGTTGTTAGATTTCGGCAAAGAAAATGTATTATTTTTGTAGAAGAACTATAAAAACACTAACACACGACTAAAGGTAAAGTGCAGCACATTTGGGTCTCATGAAAACATGGATTTACTGTGGTAAAAGTCACGATGACCACTCATAGAATTAGGTGCAATTGACAGTGTTTTTTTTTTTTTTGAATAGAGTGCATTTTTGCAAAGTGTTGTATATTATCATTAACCTCAGTTTTCCCTCTTTCTCTGATTTTCATTACTAGAATCAATAGCTGGAAAATTTAAAACATATCAATAATAACTATTTCCAGGTAAGTCACCCAGTACACACGTCTCATATTTCTTCTAGTTTCAGACATAAAGGGGATCTCATCTCAGAGAAGAACAATCCTTGCTGCACACCCACCAGTTCATGCATTCCCCTCTTTATGTTGAGAAGCTCCAGCTCTCACGAAAGTTACAAGGTTAAGTGCTCCTCTGATTTTTGACATAACCAGTGCTTTGTGGGTCTTCAAAAAACTGGAAGTATGCAATTCCTTCTTTTTAAAAAAATATTTTATTTATTTATTTATTTTTAAAGATTTTATTTATTTATTTGACAGAGAGAGATCACAAGTAGAGAGGCAGGCAGAGAGAGAGAGAGAGGGAAGTAGGCTCCCTGCTGAGCAGAGAGCCCGATGCGGGACTCGATCCCAGGACCCTGAGATCATGACCTGAGCCGAAAGCAGCAGCTTAACCCACTGAGCCACCCAGGTGCCCCCAAAAATATTTTATTTATTTGACAGAGAGAAATCACAACTAGGCAGAGAGGCAGGCAGAGAGAGAGGAGGAAGCAGGCTCCCTGCGGAGCAGAGAGCCCGATGCGGGGCTTGTACCCAGGACCCTGGGATCATGACCTGAGCCAAAGGCAGAGGCTTTAACCAACTGAGCCACCCAGGTGCCCTGCAATTCCTTCTTAAATATGCCTTCCAAGTGGATGTCTTTGGCCATGAGCTGCTCTTTGACTTCATCAAGTGTCACTGACCAGGATGGAAGCCTGACCCAGATGCATCTAATGTGAGTAGCTGGATTCTTTGTTGTAGCATAGGTTTAAAATCAATGGTCAGTGGAAATAGGACCTTGTTTGTGATAGAGCCTAAAAATGTCACATTGAACTAGTCACCAATAATCATAGGAAGGACATTTGTTGTATTGCCTTTCATCATGTCTGTAAGTATAGTGGGATGAGTCAGAGGAATAGGCACCATTTTCCTTTTTTTTTTTTTTTTTTTTTTTTTTTTTTTTTTGGAAAATCCACTCTCATGTTGTTGAAGTTATATTCTCTGTTGTTACCTGGGGAGAAAAATCGTTGTACTTATTATTTTGTTGTATTGTTTCCTAGATGCATATTGAGATTCTACCCCAGGTACTTATGAGTGGGACCTCATTTGGAAATAGGATCTTTGCAGATGTGCTCAGGATAAGCAAGGTGAGGTTACTAGGGAGTGATTTACGGTTTCCTAAGAAGGTGAAAATGCCATTGAAGACAGGGACGTGAAGGGAGAACATGTGACGACAGAGGCAGAGACTAGAGTGATGTTGCTGCAAGCAAGGAACATCAAGGATAGACGGTGGTCAGCTCCAGAGGCCAGGAAATGCCAAGGCGGATTCTCCCTAGTGTCTTAATATGCAAAGCCCTGCCGACACCTTGATTTCAGACTTGTATCATCCCAAACTAAGACAAACTCAATTTCTGTTGTCTTAAGCCACTAGTTTATAGTATATAATAAGAGCAGCCCATGGAAACTAATACACTACCTTAGTTTTGTTTCTTTCCTTGTATTTTGTTGGTTTGCTTTGATGAAAAATAAGGCTACATTTCACTTATATGTGGAATACGAGAAACAGTACAGAGGACCATAGAGGGAGGGAGGGAACACTGAATGGAAAGAAATCAGAGAGGGAGATAAACCATGAGACACTCTGGACTCCGGGAAACAAACTGAGATTTGCTGGAGGTGAGGGGAGGTGTGGGGGATGAGGTAACTGGGTGATGGGCATTAAGGAGGGCACGTGATGTGGTGAGCACAGGGTGTTATATGTAACTGATGAATAACTAAACTCTGCATCTGAAACTAATGATGTGCTAGATGTTGGTGAATTGAATGTAGATAAAATTAAAAAATACTGTATCTTATAATATGGTCAGCAGTGCTGAATACTGGTTACATGTTTTCACTCGGGAGGCTGTGTGGCTCCTGCATTCAAACCCAAGCCTTAAAACTTGCTAGCCTTACCCTTGCTGTGCCTCAGTTCCCTGATATCTAATGTCAGGCAATAATCATTACTCCTTATAAGCTGTGGTGAGGATTAATGAATAAGTATAGGTTTAGCACTTAGCAGTACTGGGTAAAAGGAAGGCAACAATAAATATTTTTCATTGTTATTGCTGCCTCCTGATGGCACGCGGGAGGAGAATGAGGCACAAACAAGTCAGCTGCAAGAGAAAGGGAGCAGGGACGACGGTAGAAAAGACTGTTGCCCCCAAAAACTCCTCAGTCTCATATTTATTAGAAAGTGAGTAACAACCAACAAAGAAGCTGGAGTAGATTACACATTGACCATGAGTCTTGTAGATACGTAAGAAGAAAGGCAAAATATGTCTGGTCACGTGGTACCTGACCTACAGTGAGCAAGCCCAAATAAAGGATTGTCTGACTAACTGCTGATGCTCTCCGGGGAAGGGGAGATAATGGGAAAATGAAGCAGGCGGCGTTCGGCTCTAAGTGAGCCGGGCATCCCCAGTTGCTTGGCTTCAAGGATGTATATTGTCCTCTCCCCCGGAGGCCTGTTGCCAGTACATGTTTTTCTTAAGGCTATATCTAAGCATGCTTGGTAACTAGTATAATTTCTCATGGGTTATATTTTAATCAGTACGTCGTTCTGAGGGACGGTTACACAGGTGCAGGGAAATATGAACTGAGCATTGAGAATTCTTAGAATTTTGGTTCAAAGGTGAGAATATACGTAAAAGGGACTGTAACGAGAGGTGTAGGCAGACTCCCAGGGATTCAAGCAAATTTTAAAATCATTAATTCTAAGAGACTGCTTCAGGTTGAAATCCTAAGGGGAAGGAGCCATCCCTTCTTAGATTTAACATCTAAATGGCCTACACTACCCTATCCACACTTGGCATCCTCGTTCCCATTCTGGAGAAGCCCTAAATATAACCAGATGGTGTGGAGTTTGGTCTTGATGCCTGTTAATTAGATAAATGGATGAATGGCTAGATGCATGGATATAGGAAATGTCTAAGAGGTGCTGGGAAATCACAGACTTTTATGTGCCAAAGCAGAGTTCTTCATGAAGTTGATGAACCCATGTTGTTCAGTGGTTAAGAGGATGAAGTTTCTCAGGACTCTCGAACAGATGGCTTCAAGATGGAAGGCACCGAGGATGTGCCGGACTAGGCTGAGGATCACCAAGGAGACCTGATGTCATTGTGAGGATTATGATGACATTGTAATAGATACAATCACTGCCTGACAAGAAGAGCAAGTACTTCCTTTTAGTGCTTGAGACTCAGCTGAGGGTGTGGACCCTGGAGGGGGTTGCTGGTCTCTCCTGAGGTGTGGGGAATCAAAGGAATTCAAAACCAAGTCTCCTCTTTCCACCTTTGGGGCTCAGTGCCCTGGAAGTCTGAAGGGTAGTCATGGGTTCCTGCAAACTCCAGTGAGTGTGGGTCCTGTTTCAGGAGTTTTCTAGAGCTGTTTTCCTCTAAAGGCAGGGAGGAGTGCAGAAGGGAAACCAGGTAAGGACTCTGAGCTTTCTCATCTGTCACATGGGGATGAGAATGCTTCATCCACAGGATTGCTGAGAAGAACACTCAGTGATATACATGAGCAAGCTCATGGCCCTATGGCTACTGTGGGATCATGAATGCCTATATGAATTCAGGCCACTTGTTACTCCTCTTCTATTTTGTCATCAGAGGATAAAGGAGGAAAGGAAAAGAAAAAGGCCCGGGTGAGGAGTCTATTATAACAGACTATGTGGTTGTTATCCAATTGCATCAGTGTCATGTCACTAAACTAGTGCCTAGCATAGTGCCAAGCATGTAGGTACTCTCGTAAAACCTATGTAGTGATTTCTGGATCTGCCTCTCCCTATGCAGCTCTTCATGCCAGTGGCCCAGCTCATATCAGGTGCCTCAAGGAGATAGGTTCTGAAGACCTGAGTCCTGATGGCTGCTGAAGCTTCTATCCCAGGCTCAAGGGCAGCAGTCCTCAGAAGACCCCCAAATTTCACCTCCCTGGTGGGATATGAGCCCTGGATCAGGTGGGTTCATTGATATGAAGAATATCGTGTAGTGTAATAGCTCCTGTAAGGCTCACAAACTTGGCTGAATGTAGGGAAGCTACTTTGATCTCATGAGGAAGAAGAGGTTTAGCAGGTGGAATTTCATTCTGTCAGCAGCTGTAAGCTCAGTGTAATAATAGCCCTTGAGCCCCATCTTAGAGAAATCTGCCATTGTTTGAAAGCAACGAATGGTTCCACTTGACGAGGACCTGTTCTTCAACATGCACTTGCAATCAATATACATATACTTTTTTCTTGCTGTAGAAATAATGAAAGAACCTTACATTCACTCTGAGAATGTGAAAATATGTATTAGATTGAAGGGTTCCTAGCAATTTGAGATTCTAACTTGTCTTCTTTCCTGGTAACCATGGTTTCATCTGTTTTGTAAAGGGAATTTTTTAGGAGCCTACAATTTTTCAAGTGTTAGTTTAAAACGTCAGTTAAAAGAATTTGGAATTTTATAAAATAATAATACCCTGTGTGTCTTTGCCCTATTGTCATGATGCCAAATCATATCTCTTATAACAATCAGAAATTCTTAAACATCATTATGATTATATTCCCAGGACACCACATTCAGGTTTATGGTTGCCAACTACACCATGCCCCGTCTCCAAGCAACCATCAATCTTTTGCCAATCGATTAGTTTTGATTTCCTATAATTTTATGTCAGTGGAATCATACAGGTTGCATTTTATTTTCACCTGGCTTGTTATGTTCAGCCATTTATTTGTTTACAATTCTAAATTATCTTTTATTTGACATAAATATATGAAATATTTATGAACATTTGGGAAATACTTTCTTGAATATTTAATACCTAATATATATTAAAGAAGACTTCTGTTTGGGAATCATGTAGATGACCATTTCTTTTGTGAATCACCAAATTATCCATTTCTTATACACTGAAGTACAAAAACATATGGTATTCTCTTCAGATTTAAGATTATAGTGAATATTTAATATGCAACTATAACAGGTTGGAGTTATGAAACTGTTCCCAAGAAGGGGGAATAGAAATATTAGCCTTTTTTTCTTTTATAAAGGAAAATTTTGTGCTTTAACAATGATAAAAACCAAACCATAGAAATGGCTTGTTTTGTTTCCTACATACATATTTAACTGAAGTATAGTCCAGTAATTAAGACTATACTAATCATGTAACTATTTTTAATTTTAGAAATTTATTTTATTTAAAAAAATATTTTATTTATTTATTTGTAGAGAGAGAGAGAGGTCACAAGGAGGCAGAGAGGCAGGCAGAGAGAGGAGGGGAAGCAGGCTCCATGCTGAGCAGAGAGCCCGACACGGGGCTCGATTCCAGGACCCTTAATGCTTAATGATATCGAGCATCTTTTTTATGCACTGTTGGCCATCTGTATGTCTTCCTTGAAAAAATGTCTATTCATATCTACTGACCAATTTTTAATTAGGATTATTTGATTTTTTCCTCTTGAGTTTTTTTTAATATATATTTTTTGTGTCAACTCTATATCATATGTCATTACTTTTTATTTTATGTGATTTCTCATGTTTTACCTTCCATGTTGACATTGGAGTACAAAACTCCCATTGATTCCCAGGAGGAGGCAGCAGAAAATTACATTGTGTAAAGATGAGTTTCTAGGACAATAGACTGAAAACAGGAGACTTTAGTCCCCAAACCCAGATCAGTCCCTGCCTACAGGACCGTGGTTGGTGACTTCCTCTATGCTGGCCTCAGCCCTTACACAGTAAAGGATTGCATATCCCAATGGTTAGAGTGGGGAGAACACTTGTGTATATCTAACTACTGACTTGATCTTTAGCAAATGTTGAGCCTCCACATATATGAGACCCACATGTAATACATGTGCATTACATGTGCACCCATGGAGAATATGATGGGAGTGTTATGGATTGAATTGTATCCCTCCCCCAAAATTCATATTTTGAAATTCTAACACCCAGTACCTCAGAATGTGACTGTTTTTGGAGACAGAACTTTTGAAGAGGTGGTTAGGGTAAAATGAAATCCTATGGATGGATCTCACACCAATATAACTGGTATCCTTAAAAAGGGAGAATAAGACACAGAATCACAAACGTTGGGATGATTCTGTGAAAATACTGTATGAAGGTGGTCATCACTGTAGATGAAAATAATGATAATAATAATAATAATAAATAAGAACAAGATAACAAACATTGGTGAGGACATTGAGAAATATGGACACAGTGTACTGTTAATGGGAATGTAAACTGGTACAAAAAGTAAGGAAAACATTATGGAGAGTCCTCAAAAAATTAAAATTAGAACTAACTTATGATCCAGCAATCCCATGTCTGGCTAATTGATGAAAATGAAAACACTAACTGGAAAAGGTATATGCACACCCATATGCACTGCAGCATTATTTACAACAACCAAGATATGGAAAGAACTTGTGCCCATTGATGGGTAACTAGAAAAAGGTAATTTGGTATACATATAAGGCCACATATATAATTTAACACACACCCACACAATGGAATATTATTCATTCATAAGAAAGAACAAAACTTGACCATTTGTGATAACATGGGTGGAATAAAAGCATTACACTAAATGAGAAAGTCAGATAGCAAAAGAAAATTACCATAGGATCTCACTTACATGTGGAATCTAAAAAAAAAAAAAAAAGGCACAAACCAACGAAGAAAGAAAATAAGCTCATGGATATAGAGACCACGTTGTTGGTTGCCTGAAACAGGGGTGAGGGGTGGGACAAACCGGTAAAGGGGGTCAAAAGGTAGAAACTTCCTATAAAATAAATGACAGAATGAAAGAATATAAATTCTTATAAAATTCACAAGAGTGGTAATATAATCTACAGCAGGGTGAGTCTAGTTAATACTACTGTATTGCATATTTGAAGGTTGCTAAGAGAATGGATCTTTTTTTTTAAATTTTTTTATTTATTTATTTGACAGAGAGAGATCACAAGTAGACAGAGAGGCAGGCAGAGAGAGAGAGAGAGGGAAGCAGGCTTGCTGCTGAGCAGAGAGACGGATGCGGGACTCGATCCCAGGACCCTGAGATCATGACCTGAGCCGAAGGCAGCGGCTTAACCCACTGAGCCACCCAGGCGCCCCGAGAATGGATCTTTAAAGTCCCCATCACATACAAAAAATTTAAGTATTTCAACTGACAGATACTAACTAGACTTATCCTGGTGATCATTTCATAATATATATAAAAATATCACATTTTGTTGTACACATACACACAAAAAGACCCCCAACTAATAGGATGATTTGCTTCCTCTTCCTCACTATAATCAAGGAACTCATCTACAAAGAAATGGCACCACACCTACCCCAGCATATAATTATGTATACATGTCCTTTCCTGCTGCACTAATGGCGTCTCTGAGTTATTCATGGTTAAATCATCTCTGGTATTGTGGGTAGAACACAGGTGAGCCCATACATGTCTTTGTTGAGGCTTTACACTGTTACATGTTGGATACTTTCAATTGGTTTGTTGTATTTCTTGTCACAACAGCTCCGTAAGGTAAGTATCAACCTGCCCATTTTACAGATGACCAACTACAGGGTCACACACATCTATATAGAGGCACCTTCTTCATTTTCCAGAGGTTATGTTCTCCCAGCAAAAAGACATAATGTTAGACACAGCAATAAGCCATGAGAAGACAATTTTAGACACAGAACAAAGGTTTTTCTTCAGACTAAATTATGAAATAATACCTGTTGTGTGAGCCCAATGTCCTTTGAAAAATTAACATGTGTATGAAAAGAATGACATACACAAAATTTCACTTCCTACTTATGCCTACCTCTACATTCATTTGCTTATTAAATGCGAATTAGATGTCTACTGTGTGCCAGGCACTGTCACTCCAGTTCCACATCTGAATCCACATCTTCTTTCCCTTGATAAGTAGACAGGATAAATGGAAATGGCCACAGGCAGCAAGATGGATGTTAGTACCCAGCACTTGGGGCAGTGAGGTTTGACCTCAGATGGACTCCATTCCAAACATTTTTAGTCAAAGCTTGACTCTGAGTCCTGGAAATCCAGCATCTACACAACCTAGACAAACTAGGTCTATACCCCAGTTCTCTACTTACAAATGGTGTGAGTTTGATAATTTTGCTTCCCCCTGCAGTCACTCAGTTGCCTCCTTTGCAAAATTGCAATGAATCAGATTATGTCACTCCTACACTCTAAACCTCCACCATCATAATGACTCCAACTCCTTACATCCAAATGATGTGGTTCCTGTCTGACCCTTGATCTTACCTCCTACTATCTGTGCACATTCTCTGCAAGATTCCAGCCTCTTGAGGTCATCGTGTGCTTCTGGAATAATTGATGCCATTCACATAGCAAACCAAAAAGCCAACCCAGGTCTGGTTTCCTCTTCTTGTTCAGGACTCAACTCAAAAGTCACTTCCTGAGAAAGAGTCTGACTGACAAACCCATCTGTAGTAATCACTGTCCCCACCGTTTCCTATTCAATGGAGCTGTTTATTGTTTTAAAGCACTCCCACACATTCCCACACAAAATTCCCACACAAAATTCTCCCTCTTCTTGACTTGTTTACCTGCTTATTGCCAGCTTTCCCAGCTGAAACAAAGCACTAGGGACAATGTCTTCCCTTGTTCACTGTGTTGCATCCACAGTGACCGGTGCAGTGGCTGTTAACAGATCTGATTGCATAACCCAAAAAAAGATAGCTTAAAGTCTTAACCCCCAGTACCTCAATGTAAACTTAATGGAACTATGGTTGTTTGCAGATGTAATTGGTTAAGATGAGGTCACACTGGAGTAGAGTGTGTCCCTACACCAAGGTGACTGGTGTCCTTATGAGAAGATAGCTGTGTGAAGATAGAGCAGGGGCAACACCATGTGACTATGAAGGTAGAGACTGAAGTCCTGCAGCTAAAAGCCAAGAAATCACATCTTGTTAGCAAACCGGCAGAAGCTAAGAAGAAGCATGGATAAAGATATCGAAAGGATTATGAGATGTAGTGAAAAGAAGGGCCATCTGTACCCCAATGTTTATTGCAGCAATGGCTACGGTCGCCAAACTGTGGAAAGAACCAAGATGCCCTTCAATGGATGAATGGATAAGGAAGATGTGGTACATATACACAATGGAGTATTATGCCTCCATCAGAAAGGACGAATACCCAACTTTTGTAGCAACATGGACGGGACTGGAAGAGATTATGCTGAGTGAAATAAGCCAAGCAGAGAGAGTCAAGTATCATATGGTCTCACTTATTTGTGGAGCATAACAAATAACATGGAGGACATGAGGAGATGGAGAGGAGAGGGAGTTGAGTGAAACTGGAAGGGGAGATGAACCATGAGAGACTATGGACTCTGAAAAACAACCAGAGGGTTTTGAAGGGGCGGGGGGGTAGGAGGTTGAGGAACCAGGTGGTGGGTAATAGGGAGGGCATGTACTGCATGGAGCACTGGGTGTGATGCCAAAACAATGAACACTGTTATGCTGTAAATAAACAAATAAAAAAAAAAGAAAAGATTCTGAGAGCACATGGCCCCGGAGACATCTTGATGTCGGGTTTTAGCCTCCAGAACCAGAAGATAAACAATTTCTATGGTTTAAAACACCCAGGTTTTGGTACTTAGTCATAGGAGCCTTAGGAAACTACTGCAAACACTGAATAAGTATGGCTGAATAGAATTATTCCCTTTTTGATCCATTGGGAAAAGGCGTAGATACTTAAAGAGGAGTTACAGGGGAAATTGATACCAAATAAGAAATTAAAACGTTCAACATTTTAAGAACACCTTGTTGCAAATGCACAGCAGTGACTTCCTACCTCAGATGAATACCACAATAACCAGGAGAAATTATGCAAAATGTAGATAACTCGTGTCCCACTTCCCAGTTTTGGATACAGCAGACCTAAGGTGGGCCCATGAACCTACCATTTCAACAGGCACCTCCTACTGATTTTGATGAGGTGGTCCATGGACCACACTTAGGAAACTCCTGACCTAAACATCTGACTTTCGTGTACCGTTAATTTAATGCCTGCCATGTAGTGTTCTGTGGTATGTGGGAAATCTCTATTAATTTAATTACTCAAAAGGGCTCTGGTCCTTCCCTCCTACATGCAACCATAAATCCCTTCCTTGCATGGGATCACACTTAAGTCCACAATATTCCTGGCTACTTCGAGTATTGGGTGTTGTTATCATGTTGTAATGAAAACACTGGAGGAAGGGTAGTGACTTAACTAAAGTGCCCCAATGATGTGACCCTGATCTTTTTACTCTTGTTCCAGCAAATTATCTAGCAGAGTGAACATCACACATGGTTCTTCTCTTTCAACCCCTGTTTCTGGGACTCAGAGTCCACACCCTTCTCTCATGTTCCACTAGAGGGGAGATCCAGGGTATCAGATAGCAGATGGAGTGGAGAGGAAAGGGAGAAGAAGGGAGCATACACGAAGTGCAGGGGAAAGCAGTAAGCATGTGCTTGCCTGTCCCCACTCAGGTCACTGGAAGCTGTGCAGTGATGCTGTCCCTCTTCCCCAGCTTCATCCCATAGTTCCCTCCCGCACACTGCAGTGACACTGAAGCTCTCTCATCATGGAAATGTGAGCTCATGCCTGCTTGCTGTTCCACGTCCAAGTATTCCGTCAGGTAGCCATGCTATAGTGTTCATGTCAGAGGCAACACATTGACAGAAAGAAGAGAGCAAAGCTGGAACAGGCAGCTCACATTCTGAGGGCTTTCTAAATGCCATATAGTGTAGGTTTCTCTTTTCAGACTCCTTCTGTCAAGAGACTGCCTTTGAATTCATCTACAGTATCAGTACCTCCTCGTTCCCTAGTCAACCGCCTTCAGTCTCCAACTGTAACTCTTTCCTGTGTCCTCAGCCTGCTTGCAGGCTTCTTCATCAGATTCTACTAGGCTTCCACAGTCACAGCAGTCAATTTATTAAAATAAATGTGCCTCAATATACCGATATCCGATTGGTTCTGTTCCTCTGGAGAACCCTGACATCAAGTTTCTATGGCAAGTGCCATACCCAGGCAGTTCCCCATCCAGAAAAGACTCCTCACAGCCATCCAACCCCTGGCCTTTTGCCAAAAGAAAAACACCTTTGGTCTTCAGGCCACCACATAAGAAAACATTGTAGTTAAACCCTGTAGGCTGAGAGATGGGAAATGAGTGGAAATCTGTCCACATTGATGGAATAAAGGATGTCCCTGTCATCAGGAATTTGGCTTACTTTAAACAGACAATAGGGGATTTTTAGCTCTACGCAGAGCCCCGGAGAGGTAGCTCGGGTTCTTTTTTTTTTTTTTTTTTTTTTCAAGTAGCTCGGGTTCTTACAGAGGAGCTGCTATGCCTTAGAGGGTGAGCAGGTAAAATCAAGATCGTGCTAAGCTGTCAGCCATCTGTGGCAGAAAACTAAAGACTGTTTACAAGTATGTGACTAAATGATCCAGAGACATAAAAATGTCATTTAAGAAGCCTCAGAGTTGTTTCAGGGAAGCAGGCCTAAAATGCTACAATTTCTACATTTTCAGTTTGCTTTTTTTGTTTTTGCCGCGTAGTTTTCTAATGTTCAAAACATCACTCTTTCCCTCATTGCTTCTGGAGTTTTGGTCCTAGCTGGAAAAGTTTCTAACATTATACTCAATGGTAAAACACTTAAAGCCTCTCTCTAAGATCAGAATCAAGACAAGGATGTCCACTCCCACCACTTTCATTCAACATCCTATTGGAAGTCCCAGCCACAGCATTAAGATAAGGAAAAGAAAAGTCATACAAATTGGTAAGGAAGAAGTAAAACTGTCACTATTTGCAGACAGCACGATACTATGTATAGATGTCCCTAAAGACTCCATCACAAAACTATTCAAAATGATAGGTAAATTCACTAAAGTTGCAGGGTACAAAATTAATACACAGAAGTCCGTTGCATTTCTATATACTAAAAATGAAGTTGCAGAAGGAAAACTTAAGAAAGCAATCCTATTCACATTTGCATCAACTTGAAGTTATAAAGTACATAAGTAATGGATAATAAAAGATAGCATCTGAGATAGAGTTAATAATACTGTAATAATGTTTGGTGACAAATGGTCACAACACTTATCTTGGTGAGTATTGAGTAATGTATAGACTTGTTGACAATATGTTTATACAGAAAACCAACGTAATGTAGTATGTTGACTCTACTTCAAAACTAAAAAAACATTTATATATACTCTTGTCTTTTGGTTATTACAAGGATGAATGATCAGGAATCACACAATTTTCAAAATTCTACTGCAGAGTTTGGAAGAGCAGGCTCTCTCTGAACCCCGAAAGAGTAAAAGAACTTCTCTGAGCCCCAGTGCTCCTCATCTATAAAATAGAGAAAATAATCAGCCCCATGTCAGGGGTTGTCATTTTGAATATTGATTGAGTTCATACATGAACACACTGAGCATAATGCAAGGCACACAGTAATAGCTCAATTAATGCTAGAAGTTACTGTAAATATATGCAAGTTCAGATTCTTACACTTTTAATAGTTTTACAAAAGGTTTACATGTGTCCTTAATAGAACTTAATAGTCTTACAACTGAATCCTATTCATCAACTGATGCATGTTTTAAATCACCAATTTTCACTATAACCATTGTTGGACACCTAGTTATCATGAGAATGAATCAAAAGTACTTTGAACAACCCATCATGGAAAACAGCAACACCATTTCTGCATGTGGCTGAATAAAAAGCTGACATCTCGTCAAGGATCCTGCCTTATGGCCACACATTCCCACACATAGCTACTGCAGGTCCCACATATCCTACCTCCAACCAACCCTATGGTGAGCCAGCTCTGTCCCCTGAAGGCTGCTCCAATGCTGGGCCTATCCATGCTGGTCATTCTCCTGGATTTCTGCAAGATGCACCTAATGTTCATCCCCCACGGTCCTCATGTATCTGTCTAGTCCACTTCCCACACAACAGCTAGAGTCACCTCTGAGCATATGAATCAGATCATGTCACTTCCATGCAGTAAACAAACAAAATCAACTGCAGTCTTCTTCTCTGACCCAAATGATGTGGCTTCTGTCTGCCCTTGAACTTCATCTTCCACCATCTGCACACTCTCTCCCAAGTTCCAGCCACTAGAACTTGTCATCTGCTATGTGTGGAATAACTGGTGTCACACGTATCACAAACAAAAAGCCAGCCCAGGCTTGGTTTCTTCTTGACCTTCAGGACTCAGCTCAAATGTCCCTTCCTGAAAAGGTGCTTGACTAACGGCATCATCGATAATCCCTGTCCTCATCCTTTCCTACCCAGTGGATTCATTTATTGTCTTTAAAGCTCTCAAGTCCAAAAAATTAAAAAAAAAACTTAAAAACAAAAAAAGAATAAAGCACCCATATCCACATGCAAGTGTCCTGTTTATTGATTCGCTTGCTTTATTGACAGTTTTCCCAACCTAGAAACAGAGCACCAGGGACACTGTCTTGTCTTGTTCACTGTGCTGCAGCCACAGCAACTAGTTCAGGGGCTGTTACAGGTTGAATTGCCAACCAAGACATTGGAGTCTTAACTCTCAGCACCTCAAACGTAACCTTCTTTGGAACTGTAGATGTTCCAAATGTAATTAGTTATGATGAGGTCCTGTTGGAGTAGGACATGTCCCTAAACCAGTATGTCTGGTGTCTTTTTAGGAAGCCAGGCATGTTAAGACAGAAGAGGGATAACACCCGTGATGATGAAGACAAGGACTGCAGCCGCACAGATGCAAGCCGAGAAATGCACACATTGCCAGCAAACCCCCAGAAGCAGGGAAGAAACGGGATAGGTACACCAAAAAGATTCTGAGGGATCATGGCCCTGGCACTGCCTTGATTTCAGGCTTCTAGCTTCCAGAACTGTGAGATAAACTTCTATTGTTCAATCCACAGTTTGTGGTTCTTAGCCATGTGAGCCTTAGGAAAGTACTGCAGCGCCTCCCATATCAAACACTAAATAAGTGTGACTGAAGAGAAAGAATTGTTCCCTTTTTGATGCACTGGGAATAGTCACAGATATTTAAGGCTGTGCTGCAGGAGAAACTGACACCAAAATAAGACATTAAAGGATTCAATATTTTAAGAACCCCTGTTGCAAATCCACAGCAGTGTTTTTCACTGTGGGTGAAATACACCACTGTGGGTGAATACCACCATAAACAGGAGAAATCGTTCAAAATATAGATACTTCCCACCTCATATCCCTGTTTTGGACAGAGCAGATGTTGGTTGGGCCAATATGCATGATGTTGTAGCAAGCACCTTGATGACTTTGATGAGGGAGTTCATGGACCAAACTTGGAAAAATCCTATATTCTACATCTCGATGTTTGTGTACCATTAATGTAATGCCTACCATGCAGAATTCTGTGATATGTGTGGAGTCTCTGTGAATATAATTACTCAGAAGGGCACTGGTCCTCCCCCCACTGCCCCCAGGACCACAGATTGCCTTCCCATAGCGTATCACACCTAAAGTTCACAATATTTCTGGGTGGTTGGAGAATTGTGCATTGTTATTCTGTTGTACAGAAGACACTACAGAAAGAGTAGTGGCTTACCTGAAATGTCCCCAATGATGGGATCCTGATCTCTTCACTCTTCTTCCAAGAAATTGTACACAACACTGGACGTCGCTCTTGGTTCTTCTCTCCATCAACTCCTGTTCTAGGGATCCAGAGTCCACGTTCTCTCTCACTTCCACTAGAAGGAGAGTCAGGGGATCAGACAGCATGTGGAATAGAGAGGAAAGTGAGAAGAAGGGAAAGCACATGAAGTGCAGTGGAAAGGGGTCCACTTGTGATTGCATGTCCCCACTCAGTCACTGGAATCCATACAATAACACCGTGCCTCTTCTCCAGCCACATCCCACAGCCCCTCCTGCACACAGCTGTGACAGTCACACACTCTCACATCATGGAAATGTGGGCTCATTGCTGCTTGCTGTCCCGTGTCCAAATAGTCTCTCTAGCAGTCATGCTAGCATGTTCATGTCAGAGGCATTTCATTGATGGAATGAAGGAGGCAAAGCTGGAATGGAGAGGCACCACACTGAGGGCTTTCTAGAGCCAAATACAGTGTAGGTTGCTGTTCCCAGATTTTTATCTTTAAGTCCTCAAATCACTGATGTGAGGTTGGCAACATTACTTTCTTTCTACAGATTGGGAGATTATCAGGCGACAGAGCAAGGTCATACTCAAAGAATTCTAAGAAGGTGACAAATGGAAGCAGCAGTTAATTTAAAAAAGCTAACATTGGCCAATTCTGTGACAATGTCAGCATCAAAATATATGTAAGTACTATGTTTGGGTGTTATTCCTTTCGTCAAAGTAGGAATCCATGAGTCAGACTCATGAAATAAACCCATGAACAAGCAAATAATTGAAATGGGAGAATGGACAACCCCCGACCGACACTTAACAACTATCAGAGTTGAGTGCTTCAGGCAAGAATCATAAATGGATTTTCAGTCTGCACCAAATCTTACAGCAGTTACTGAGTCACCATGGTAACCATGCTGGCCAAGGAAAGCTGGCAGAAAACAAACAGCAACCATCCTGAAATTGTTTCCTAACGTGTGCTCAGATCTCAGGAGGACTGATGTAACCCACAGTACCTCACCTCACATATTCCTCACAAGAAATATTCCTCACATCTTCACCAACACACACACACACACACACACACACACACACACACACACACCCCCATACATGCTCTTTCCCTCTTTTTCTTACCACCCAAGAATCCATCTTAACTATTTCGCATTAGTGACCGCTTTTCTGAAGACAACCTTTAGAATTTTGAGAGTCACATTTCAATCCCTATATTCAGTACATTGCCGATCACATCTAAAGGCTAATGTGGATGGCTAACAGGCACATGAAAAGATGCTCAACATCACTCATCATCAGGGAAACACAAATCAAAACTACAATTTTAACTATAGGAAACAGACTGAAAGTGGCTGGAGGGGACGTGGATGGGGGGATGGGTAACTGGGTGATGGGCATTAAGGAGGTCACATGATGTGATGAACACTGTGTGTTATAAGCAAGTGATGAATAACTGAACTCTACTTCTGAAACTGATCATGTACTTACTATATGTTGGCTAATTGATTGAACTAAATAATAATTTTAAAAAACTACAATGAGATATCACTTCACACTGTCAGAATGGCTAAAATCAATAACAGAAGAAACAACAGATGTTGGCAAGGATGTGGAGAAAAGGTATCCCTCCTGCACTGTTGGTGGGAGTGCAAACTGGTGCAGCCACTTTGGAAAATGGTATGGAGGTTCCCCAAACGTTAAACATAGAACTAACGCTACAACTAACCCTACAATCCAGCAATTTCACTACCCGGTATTTACCCAAAGAATGCAAAAATACTACTTGAAAGGGATACAGGCACCTTAATATTTATAGCAGCAATATGTGTAGTAGTCAAGTTATGGAAGCAGCCCCAGTGCTCATTGACTGAAGAATGGATAAAGAAGATGTGGTATATGTATATATACACGCATATGTATATATGTCATATATTATAATAATATATATTATATAATATGTAAGTGTATGTATATATGTGTACATATACATATATCTACACACATGTATATGTGTGTGTGTGTGTATATATATGTTACTCAGCCATAAAAAAGAATGAAATCTCACCATTTGCAATGACATGGATGGAGCTAGAGAGTATTATGCTAAGCAAAATTAGTTAGAGAAAGACAAATATCACATGATTTCACACATATATGGAATTTAAGAAACAAAGCAAATGACTAAAGAGGAAAAAAAAGAGAGAGAGAGGGAGGCAAACCGAGAAATAGACTCTTAACTATAGAGAACTCTCCAATGGTTACCAGAGGGCAGGTGGGTAGAGGGATGATTGAAATAGGTGGTGAGGGGGGCGCCTGGGTGGCTCAGTGGTTTAAACCGCTGCCTTCGGCTCAGGTCATGATCTCAGGGTCCAGGGATCGAGTCCCACGTCCGGCTCTCTGCTCTGAAGGGAGTCTGCTTCCCTCTCACTCTCTCTGCCTGCCTCTCTGCCTACTTGTGATCTCTCTCTGTCAAATAAATAAATAAAATCTTTAAAAAAATAGGTGGTGAGGATTAAGGAGTGCTCTTATGATGAGCACTGGGTGATGTATAGAAGTGTTGGATCACTATGTTATACACCTGAAACTAATATTGTACCATCTGTTAACTAACTAGAATTTAAGTAAAAACTTAAAAATACATACATACAGATAATCTATGTAGATAGAGCATCCATGTCTACAGATGTGCAAGTCCTATATACTGAACACTGAAAAACATGGCTATGAGGAATTAAACTAGTCCTAAATAAATGGAGAGACATACCTTCTTCAGGGGTCAGAAGACTCAGTATTGTTGAAATTTCTGTTCTCCCCAGATGGGTCTGTAGATTACATGAAATACCAATAAAAATTCTAGCATATATACTTAAAAAGAAATCGACAGTCTTATTCTAAAGTCACGTAAAAATGGGAAGGGCCTGCACTATGGGGGAAAAAAAATCTTTGAAATAGGAGAATAAAGTTGGAAGGTAAGCTCTATTTTATTTCAAAACTAATTACAAATTCACAGTAATTAAGACAATGTGGCATTGGGATGAAAGTAGAATGTGTAGCAAAGGAACGACATGAAGAGTCCACAAACAGACCCAAACATGTATGGACAACTGAGTTTTGACAAAGCTACAAGGGCAATTCAATAAAGAAAAAAAATGGCCCTGTGACAAGTGGGTCTCCATATACACAAACATCAGCTGTGATCCATGTATTGCTCCATACACAAAAGTCAAATCAAAATGAATCACAGAACTAATTGTAAAAATTAAAGTACTAAACATCGGGGGGCCTGGGTGGCTCAGTGGGTTAAAGTCTCTGCCTTCAGCTGGGGTCATGATCCCAGGGTCCTGGGATCGAGCCCCGCTTCGGGCTCTCTGCTCAGCAGGGAACCTGCTTCCTTCTCTCTCTGCCTGCCTCTCTGCCTACCTGTGATCTCTGTCTCTGTCAAAAAATAAATAAATAAAATCTAAAAAAAAAAAAGTACTAAACATCTAGGAGAAAACCATAAAAAAATAATCCTGTTACCCTAGGCTAGCTGAAAATTTCTTAGACACAACCTCAAATGCGAAATAAAATCACGAATGAACAAACTGAAAAACCAGACTTCCTCAAAATAACAACTTTTCTTCCTCCAAAGACACTGTTGAGAGAATTAAAAGACAAGCCACTGACTGGGCAAAAATATTTGCAAATCACGTATCTATTAAAGGACTTGTATCCGGAATAATAATAATAATTTAAAAATCTCAAAACAGAAAGAAGGAAACAGACAACTCAATAAACAAGTGGACAACAATTTGAAAAGAAACTACACCAAAAGAGATGCACGAATGTCAGGTAATCACATGAAGAGATCATTAGTCATTAGGGAAATGTAATCCCATTACACCCCTCTGAGAATGGCTGAAATAAACACATCGACCACTCCAAGTCCACGTGGGGTTTTGGCAGATGGAACTCATACACTGGTGGTGGCAATGAGAAAACGGTGTGACCACATGAGAAAAGAGTTGAGCAATTTTTTTTTTAACTTTATTTATTTTTTTCAGCGTAACAGTATTCATTGTTTTTGGACAACACCCAGTGCTCCATGCAAAACGTGCCCTCCCTATTACCCACCACCTGTTCCCCCAACCTCCCACCCCTGACCCTTCAAAACCCTCAGGTTGTTTTTCAGAGTCCATAGTCTCTTATGGTTCCCTCCCCTTCCAATTATTTTTTATAAACATATAATGTATTTTTATCCAGAGGTACAGGTCTGTGAATCGCCAGGTATACACACTTCACAACACTCATGATAGCACATACCCTCCCCAATGTCCATAACCCCCTCCCCCTCTCCCAACCCCACCTCCCCCCAGCAATCCCCAGTTTGTTTTGTGAGATTAAAAGTCATTTATGGTTTGTCTCCCTTCCAATCCCATCTTGTTTCATTTATTCTTCTCCTATCCCCCTAACCCCCCATGTTGCTTCTCCATGTCCTCATATCAGGGAGATCATATGATAGTTGTCTTTCTCTGATTGACTTATTTCACTAAGCATGATACCCTCCAGTTCCACCCACGTCGTCGCAAATGGCAAGATTTCATTTCTTTTGATGGCTGCATAGTATTCCATTGTGTATATATACCACTGCTTCTTTATCCATTCATCTGTTGATGGACATCTAGGTTCTTTCCATAGTTTGGCTATTGTAGACATTGCTGCTACAAACATTCGGGTACACGTGCCCCTTCGGATCACTATGTGTGTATCTTTAGGGTAAATACCCAGTAGTGCAATTGCTGGGTCATAGGGTAGTTCTATTTTCAACATTTTGAGGAACCTCCATGCTGTTTTCCAGAGTGGTTGCACCAGCTTGCATTCCCACCAACAGTGTAGGAGGGTTCCCCTTTCTCCACTCAGCCGCAGCAACATCTTCCTAGGAACAACGGCAAAGGCAAGGGAAGCAAGGGCAAAAATGAACTATTGGGATTTCATCAAGATCAAAAGCTTTTGCACAGCAAAGGAAACAGTTAACAAAACCAAAAGACAACTGACAGAATGGGAGAAGATATTTGCAAACGACACATCAGATAAAGGGCTAGTTTCCAAAATCTATAAGGAAGTTAGCAAACTCAACACCCAAAGAACAAACAATCCAATCAAGAAATGGGCAGAGGACATGAACAGACATTTCTGCAAAGAAGACATCCAGATGGCAAACAGACACATGAAAAAGTGCTCCATGTCACTCGGCATCAGGGAGTTGAGCACTTTTTAAAAAAATTTTTTAATTTATTTTTTAAATTGCTTTTCAGTGTACCAGAATTCATTGTTTAGGTACCACACCCAGTGTTCCATGCAATACGTGCCCTCCATAATACCCACCACCAGGCTCACCCAACCTCCCACCCCCTGCTCCTCCAAAACCCTCAGATTGTTTTTCAGAGTCCATAGTTTTTGGTTCATCTCTCCCTCCAATTTCCCCCAGCTCCCTTCTCCTCTCCATCTCCCCATGTTCTCCGTGTTATTTCTTATGCTCCACAAATAAGTGTAACCATATGATAATTGACTCTCTCTGCTTGACTTATTTCACTCAGCATAATCTCTTCCAGTCCCGTCCATAATAACAAAATTTGGGTATTCATCCTTTCTGATGGAGGCACAATACTTTATCGTGTTTATTTTAAATTCCTCTAAATAAATACGGCTAAGTATTAGAGAAAGAAACCATACATCCAAGCACAATCTTAAACCTAAATGTTTATAGCAGCTTTATTTACAAGAACCCCAGATTGGAAATAGTCCAAATACCCATTACCTGCTGAATGTAAAGATCAAATTGTGCTCTATCCACATGCAGGGATATTAGTCAAAGATTTAAGAAGAAGGAAATATTCACACATGCAACAAATGCATAGATTGAGAAATAAATAGGTTGAACAGAAGAAGACTGACAAAAAGGAATATACACTGTAGAGTTTCATTCACATAAAATTATAGGAAAAGTTATTTTTGTAACAAAATATCACCAATTGCCTGGGAATGAGGTTGGATGACAGAGACAGGGAGTTTAGAGAGTGGCAAAGAGGGGCATTACAAAAGAGTACAAAGAAGCTTTTTGAGGTGATGGATACTTTCATGAACTTGACTGTAGAATTGGACTCATAGGTATATACATATATCAACACTTATTAGAGCATATACATTAAGTATGTAGAGTGCATTGTAGGTCATCCACATTGGATGACACTGGATGTCAAACATCAAAAAGTGTTTGACATATGTTTATAATTCTCTGGTACAATTCCAAAAAGTGAGTCGAAGATTCCCACAGTTATGTTTTTATACTATTAACAGACCTACAGTCTATCTAATCAAATTGGCCCATACTGCATAAAACCAGAGTAGAAATAATCACTTGCAACGAAATTTCTCCAAATATTAGGAGAAAGTTGATTCCCACTTCCTTCTGAAGTACAGAAATAAAAATATTATATGTTAGGAATGCAATCGATCATATTTAAGAGGACTGTTTATTTTATAGAAGAAGCAGGTTCAAAATCATTGGACAAACTGTAGAATAATAAGTATTCTCTACAACTTAAATTTCAAAGCAGAGTGAGTAGTAGAGACTTCCAGGTATAAACTGAACTGAGTCATGGGAATAAAAAGCCAGGGAATTGAGTCAATGGTATTGTAACAGTACTCGGTGGTGACAATAGCTACATGTGTGAGCATAGCATAACTTAAAGACTTGTGGAATCACGATGTTATACACCTGAAACTTGTGTAACATTGTCAACTGCACCTCAATTTTTTAAAAAAATGTATGAAATTCTAGATGCTGACATTTCAAACTAACATTTGGAAAATTTCTAGCTCTTTCAGAAACGTATTATATAATGGGAAAAAAGAACACATGGGAACCAGGGACGAATCTGTTGTGTTACAATGTGAAAATGCATGGAAGATGTAACAAAAGCACATCGACCTCCATCTATGAGATACAGGGGAATTGGCGATTATTCTTTATGCAGCGAGGATAATTTAGGTTTATTTATCCCAAATGCAATTAAAGACCACCTTCCTTCTCTAGCTGGACAATTTATTACTTTTTAAGGGGGGGGATCATTTCTAAGATGGGCCTCAAAGGCTACTACACAGGCTCTAGCTGCTAATGGAATGACATTCCACCTGCTAAACCCCTTAACGCGTAATGGGATCAATCCGGTTTCTCTCATTTTAAGCGTTTGTAAACTTCACAGGGGCTATTCCACAACAGTCTTTTGTACAGATCTATGAACTCAGTTCAGCCAGGATTTATACGCCAGCAGGGATATGAACCATTAACGACTCCTGAGAACTGCTGCTCTAGAATCTGGAGAAGAAGCTTCAGCAGCCATCAGGACTCAGATCCTCAGAACTTGCCTCCTCCAGACATCTGACATGAGCTGGGCCACCAGCATCAAGAGCTTCACACGAAGAGGGACACATCCAGTAATCACTATGCTTTTACCAGTGTATCTATGTGCCCAGAACCAGGCTAGGTAGTAGGTAGTGACAGTGACACAGATACAAGAGGTTGTGATCCCAACCAAGAGGTTGTGTTATAATAGACTTCTCCCTGGCCTTTTTCTTCTCTTCTCCTCATTTATCCCCTAACAACAGAGATGAAAAGGAATAGATGTGACCTGAATTCAAACAGGTTTCCATGATCCTATGGTAGCCACAGGGCCATGGGCTTGCTCATGTGTATCACTGACTATTCTCAGTGCTTCTGTGGGTGAAGCATTCTCATCACCATTTTGCAGAGAGGGAAGCCGGGGCACAGAGTTGTTACCTGTCTTACCTCCAGCAGCACCACTGCCTTTAGAAAAAGGTAGCTCCAGGACACTCCTGGAGCAGGACGCATACTCACTGGGGACAGGCAGGACGCCAATGCCTTTACCTGTGAGACTGCCTGGGCACGGAGCCCCAAGACAGAAAAGAGGTGCCTCGGATCTGGATCCCTTTGTCTTCCCACACCATGGTAACCGATGCCCTCAGCTAAGATCCAGACAACTGAACTGCGCCCCGCAAACCCCACCAAGGCAAGTGTGTCTCTATTAAGTGTCCTCACAACCACCGTACTGACATCAGGATTCTTTTTTCTTAGTTCAATTAGCCAACATATAGTACATCGTTAGATTTTGATGTAGTGTTCATGAGTGATTCATTAGTTGCACGTAACACCCAGTGCTCATCACATCATGTGCCCTCCTTGATGCCCATCCTCCAGTTTCCCTATCCCTCCACCCCCTTCCCTTCTGTAACCTTCAGTTTGTTTCCCGGAGTCAAGAGTCTCTCATGGTTTGTCTCCCCCTCTGATTTCATCCCCTTCAGTTTTCCCTCCCTTCCCCTATAATCCTCCGCACTATTCCTTATATCCCACATATGAATAAAGCCATACGATAACTGTTTTTCTCTGATGCACTTATTTCACTTAGCATAATACCCTCCAGTTCCATCCATGCCAATGCAAACGGTAGGTATTCATCCTCTGATGGCTGAGTAATAGTCTGCCGCATATATGTATGGCATCTTCTTTATCCATTCATCTGTTGAAGGGCATCCAGGATCCTTCCACAGGTTGGTGATTGCGGACATTGCTGCTATGAACATTGGGATGCAGGTATCCCTTCTTTTCACTACATCTGTATCTTTGGGGCAAATACCTAGTAGTGTAATTGCTGGGCCATAGGGTAGCTCTACTTTTAATTTTTTGAGGAGCCTCCATACTGGCTTCCAGAGTGGCTATACCAGGTTGCATCCCCAAAAACAGTGTAAGAGGGTTCCCCTCACTCCACATCCTCACCAACATTTATTGTTTCCCCGTCTTCTTCATATTGGCCATTCTAACTGGTGTAAGGTGGTATCTCATTGTGGTTTTGATTAGAATTTCCCTGATGGTTAATGATGATGAACCCGTTTTCATGTGTCTGTTAGCCATTTGTATGTCTTCTTTGGAGGAGTGTCTGCTCATGTCTTCAGCCTGTGTTTTGACTTCATTATTTGTTTTTTTGGGTGTTGAGTTTGAGAAGTTCTTTGTAGGTCTTGGATATCAGCCGTTTGTCTGTAGTATCATTTGCAAGTATCTTTTCCCATTCCCTGCGTTGCCTCTTTGTTTTGATGACTGTTTCCTTTGCTGCACAGGAGATTTTTCATCTTGATAAAGTCCCAATAGTTCATTTTTGGTTTTGTTTCCCTTGCCTTTAGAGACGGGTCTTGCGGGAGTGCCCGAGGTCAAAGAGGTCACTTTGACCCATGGCCGAGGTCAAAGAGGTTACTGCCTGTGTTCTCCTCTAGGATTTTGATGGATTCCTGTCTCACATTGAGGTCTTCCGGCCATTTTGAGTTTATCTTTGTGTACGGTGTAAGAGAATGGTCCCGTTTCATTCTTCTGCATGTGTCTGTTCAATTTTCCCAGCACCATTTATTGAAGAGACTGTCCTTTTTCCATTGGATAGTCTTTCCCCCTTTTCCAAAGATTAGTTGACCGTGGAGTTGAGGGTCCGTGTCTGGGCTCTCTGTTCTGTTCCATTGATCTATTTGTCTGTTTTTGTGCCAGTACCATGGTGTCTTGATGATCACAGTTTTGTAATATAGCTTGAAGTCAGGCACTGTGATGCCCCAGCCTTGGTTTTCTTTTTCAACATTTCCTTGGCGATTTGGGGTCTTTTCTGGTTCCACACAGATTTTAGGACTATTTGTTCCAGCACTTTGAAACATTCCAATGGTATTTTGATCGGGATGGCGTTGAAAGTATAGATTGCTCTGGGCAGCATAGACATTTTAACAATGTTTATTCTTCCAGTTGATGAGCATGGAACGTTTTTTCCATCCCATTGTGTCTTCCTCACTTTCTTTCACAAGTGACATCAGGATTCTACGGCAACTGGGAGCCTAGGCTGATCTTCCACACCGGAAAAGCCTCCACACACGCATCCACTGAAACCCATTCTCCTGAAAATAAAATGCTTTACCTCTTTAGGTCACACATGAAAAATCACAGTAATTAGAGGCACTAAACTGGGACCCAAGGCAATTGGCAAAATTCAGCCCTGGTTGATGGAACAAAGAATTTCTCTGTTCTCAGGAATCTTGTTTGCTTTAAAGAGACAGTAGGGGGAATCCAGGCAAGATGGAAGAGGAGTAGGGGACCCTATTTCAACCAGTCCCCTGAATTGAGCTGGATATCTGCCAGACCACTCTGAACACCCATGAAATCAGCCTGAGATGTAAGAAGATATATCAGGATCTATACCAACAGAATATCTCTGGCAGCCAGTTTTGAGGTATGAAGCAGGGAGCAACAATTCTATGGGCAGATATGGAAGATAAATGGAAGAGGGAGGGAGCCACCATAAGCGCTGGCGCTGGAAAGGTGAAATAACACAGGAGCGCAAAAGCGTCCTGCACTGGGGCCCAGGCACAGCCTCACAGACCAGTAGCCACAGGGAATGGACTTTAGGGCAGGCACACCCCCCTCCCAGGCTGAAACCTGGAGCTGCAGGGGCACACTGTGAACTAAGGTTGGCTGGTGGTTTTAGAAGCACAAAGAGCAGAGACATGCCTGGACCTGGAAGTGAGGGTTGGGTGTGCTGCTCTGGGGCACACAACCCAGGTCACTGTGGTTTTTAGCAGCACAGACAAAAACAAGAGTCAGCGTGACCTGGAGGGCTTTCTGGAGAACGGTCTTCAAGCTCTCTGTTCTGAGACAGAAGTTTGGGCACAGTCACTTCTGCTCTGACTCTTGGAAGGGACACAGAAACGTTCCAGGGAAAGCCGCCAGAGAACAAAAGCCCCCCAAAGCCACAGGGGCCAAGGCAATTCTGCCCAAACAGGGTTGCCTGAATAACAGCATGGCAGTCCCCTACCCCCAGAAGACAGGCTGAAAAAACAAGAGGCCAAGAACCCTAACATCCCTATGAAAAAGGTGCATCTTGCTTGGATTGTGGTCAATAGCTTTGACTCTGCACATTCCCTCAACCACCTCTCACCAGAATGACTAGGAGGAGGAACCTGAACTTTACCAACACAGGAAAAGTTCAGAGACTATGACCTCTGCCACAAAACTAATGGATATGGACATAAACAAGACCTCGGAAACAGAATTCAGGTAACAGTTATCCAGACAACAGCTAGGTTGGAGAAAACCATTAATGGCAACATAGGTTCTCTAAGGGCAGAAGTGAGTGCTGATCAGGCAGAACTTAACAATGCTACCAATGAGATCCAATCTCATCTAGATACTCTAAGAGCTGGGGTAAACGAGGCAGAAGAACGAATTAGTGATCTAGAAGACAAACTGATAGAAAAGAAGGATCAGGAGGAGGCCTGGAACAAAAGCTTGGAATCCATGAAAACAGAATTAAGAGGAATAAATGATGCCATGAAACATTCCAATGTCAGAATTATTGGGATCTCTGAGAGGGGCTGGAGATAGAGAGAGGACTAGAAGATAGAGTTGAGCAAATCCTGGCTGAAAACTTCCCGAATCTGGGGAATGAAATAAGTGTTTGTGTCCTAGAGGAAGAGAGGGACACCCCCCAAGATCAACGAGGGTAGAGTGACCACCTGGCATATGATAGTGAAACTCACGAATCTTAAATCCAGAGGAAATATCTTAAGAGAAGCAGGGGAAGAGATTCCTTCCATACAGAGGGAGGAACATCAGAATAACATCAGACCCGTCCACAGAAACCTGGCAAGCCAGAAAGGGCTGGCAAGACATATTCAGGACACTAAGTGAGAAGCACAGGCAGCCAAGAATACTTTATCCAGCAAGGCTGTCATTTAGAATGGATGGAGAGATAAAGAGCTTCCAAGACTGGCAAAGATTGAAAGAATATGTGACCACCAAGCAGGCCTTGCAAGAAATATTAAGGGGGGGGCTCTATAAAAGAAGAAAGACCCCAAGAGTGATATGGAACAGAAATTTACAGAGACGATCTATAGAAACAAGAACCTCACAGGCAACATGAAGACAATAAAAACATATCTTTCATTATCCACTCTTAATGTGAAAAGCCTAAATGTTCCCATAAAATGGCACAGGGTTGCAGATTGGATAAAAAGACAGGACCCACCCATATGCTGTCTACAAGAGACTGATTGTGAACCTAAAGATACACTCAGACTGAAAGTGAAGGGATGGAAACCCATCTTTCATGCCAACGGATCTCAAAAGAAAGCTAGGGTAGTGATTCTCATATCAAAGAAATTAGATTTTAAGATAAAGACTGTAGTCAGAGATACAGAAGGACATTACATCATTCTTAAAGGGTCTATCCAACGAGAAGACCTAACAGTTGTAAATAGCTATGCCACCAACATGGGAGCAGTGGACTACATAAAACAACTGTTAGTCAAAATAAAGAGACGTATTGCTAAGGAAGAGATTATGCTGAGTGAAATAAGTCAAGCAGAGACAGTCAATTATCATATAGTTTCACTTACTGGTGAAACTTAAGGAATAACATGGAGGACATTAGCAGAAGGAAAGGAAAAGTGAAGGGTGGGAGGAGTCGGAAGGGGAGACAAACCATGAGAGACTGAGGACTCTGAGAAACTAACTGAGGGTTTTAGAGGGGAGAGGCATGGAGGATGGGTGAGCCTGGTGGTGTGTATTAGGGAGGGCACATATTGCATGGAGCACTAGGTGTTATACATAAACAATGAATCTTGGAACACTACATCAAAAAGTAATGATACATTATACGGTGACTAGCATAACATAATAAAAATTAAAAATAAAATAAAATTCACTTCCAAATAAACAATATGTTAATTGTAGGGCGTCTTAACATGCCACTCTCAGCAATAATATATAGATCATCCAAGCAGAAAATCAATAAAGAAACAAGAGTTTTGAATGACACACTGGACCGGATGGACCTCATAGATATATACAGAACATTCCACCCTAAAACAACAGAATACTCATTCTTCTCAAGCGCACTTGGGACTTTCTCCAGAATAGACCACATACTGGGTCACAAGTCAGGTCTCAATCAACACCAAAAGACTCAGATTATTCCCTGCATACTCTCAGACCACAATGCTTTGAAACTGGAACTCAAGCACAAGAAAAAGTTTAGAAGAAATTCAAACATTTGGAAGCTGAAGACCATCCTGCTCAAGAATGTTTGGGTCAACCAGGAAGTCAAAGAAGAACTTAAAACAATTCATGGAAACCAATGAGAATGAAAACACGTCGGTCCAAAACCTAGGGGATATGGCAAAGGCGGTCCTGAGGGGGAAATACATAGCCATCCAACCCTCGTTCACAAAAAATAAAAAGAAAAGAAAAGAAAACCCCCGAATACACAAACTCTCTTTACATCTTAAAGAACCGAAGAATCAACAACAAATTAAGCCTACCTCAGGCACAAGAAGGGAAATAATTAAGATTAGAGTAGAGGTCAATGAATTACAAACCAGAAATACAGTAGAACACATGAATGAGACTAGAAGCTGCTTCTTTGAAAGAATTAATAAGATCGATAAATCACTGGCCAGACTAATCCAAAAGAAAAGAGGAAAGGACCCAAATTAATAAAATTATGAATGAAAGGGGAGAGATCATGACTAGCACCAAGGAAATAGAAACAATTATCAGAAATTATTATCAACAACTATATGCAAATAAATTAAGCAAGCTGGTAGAAATGGGTGCATTCCTGGAAACCTATAAACTACCAAGACTGAATCAGGAAGAGACTGGCAACCTGAGTAGACCAATAACCAGTAACGTGATTGAAGCAGTGATCAAAAACTTCCAAAAAAACAAGAGTCCAGGACCTGATGGATTCCCTGGGGAATTCTACCAAGCATTCAAAGAAGAAATAATACCTATTTTCCTGAAGCTGTTTCAAAAAATCAGAAACAGAAGGAAAACTTCCATACTCTTTCTATGAGGCCAGAATCACCTTGAACCCCAAACCAGGCAAAGACCCCACTAAAAATGAGAATTTCAGACCAATATCCCTGATGATACGGATGCCAAGATTCTCAACCATATCCTAGCTAAGAGGATCCAACAGTACGTTAAAATGATTTTCCACCATGGGGGCGCCTGTGTGGCTCAGCGGGTTAAAGCCTCTGCCTTCGGCTCAGGTCATGGTCTCAGGGTCCTGGGATCGAGCCCCACATCGGGCTCTCTGCTCAGCAGGGAGCCTGCTTCCTCCCTCTCTCTCTGCCTACTTGTGATCTCTGTCAAATAAATAAATAAAATCTTTTAAAAAAAATAAATAAAATAAAAAGATTATCCACCATGACAAGGTGGGATTTATCCAGGGGATGCAAGGGTGGTTCAACATTCACAAATGTGACAGAACAAATAAATGAGAGAAGAGACAAGAAACACATGTTCCTCTCAATTGATGCAGAAAAAGCAATTGACAAAATACAGCATCCTTTCCTGATTGAAACTCTTCAGAGTATAGGGATAGAGGGAACATTCCTCAACTTCATAAAATTCATCTGTGAAAAACTCACCGTCAGTATCATTCTCAAAGGGGAAAAGCTGAGACCCTTTCCCTTAAGATTAGGAACACAACAAGGATGCCCACTCTCATCACTATTATTCAACATATTACTAGAAGTCCTAGCAACAGCAATCAGACAACAAAAAGAAATAAAAGGCATTCAAGTTGGCAAAGAAGAGGTCAGACTCTCTCTCTTCACAGATGACATGATTCTTTGTGTGGAAAACCCAAAAGACTCCACCCCCAAACTTACAGAACTCATACAGCAATTCAGTAATGTGGCAGGATACAAAAACAATGCACAGAAATAAGTTGCTTACTTATACACCAACAATGAAACTGCAGAAAGGGAAATTAAAGAATCGATTCCATTTAAAATAGCACCCCAAACCATACAATACCTTGGAATAAACCTAACCAAAGAGGTAAAGGATCTATACTCGAGGAAGAAGTTGAAGAAGACACAAAAAGATGGAGAAATGTTCCATGCTCATGGATCGGAAGAATAAGCATTGTTAAAATGTCTATGCTGCCCAGAGCAATCTATACTTTCAATGCCATCCCGATCAAAATACCATTGGAATGTTTCAAAGTGCTGGAACAAACAGTCCTAAAATCTGTGTGGAACCAGAAAAGACCCCAAATCGCCAAGGAAATGTTGAAAAAGAAAACCAAGGCTGGGGCATCACAGTGCCTGACTTCAAGCTATATTACAAAACTGTGATCATCAAGACACCATGGTACTGGCACAAAAACAGACAAATAGATCAATGGAACAGAACAGAGAGCCCAGACACGGACCCTCAACTCCACGGTCAACTAATCTTTGGAAAAGGGGGAAAGACTATCCAATGGAAAAAGGACAGTCTCTTCAATAAATGGTGCTGGGAAAATTGAACAGACACATGCGGAAGAATGAAACGGGACCATTCTCTTACACCGTACACAAAGATAAACTCAAAATGGCCGGAAGACCTCAATGTGAGACAGGAATCCATCAAAATCCTAGAGGAGAACACAGGCAGTAACCTCTTTGACCTTGGCCATGGGTCAAAGTGACCTCTTTGACCTCGGGCACTCCCGCAAGACCCGTCTCTAAAGGCAAGGGAAACAAAACCAAAAATGAACTATTGGGACTTTATCAAGATGAAAAATCTCCTGTGCAGCAAAGGAAACAGTCATCAAAACAAAGAGGCAACGCAGGGAATGGGAAAAGATACTTGCAAATGATACTACAGACAAACGGCTGATATCCAAGACCTACAAAGAACTTCTCAAACTCAACACCCAAAAAAACAAATAATGAAGTCAAAACACAGGCTGAAGACATGAGCAGACACTCCTCCAAAGAAGACATACAAATGGCTAACAGACACATGAAAACGGGTTCATCATCATTAACCATCAGGGAAATTCTTTTTTTTTTTTTTTTAAAGATTTATTTATTTGACAGATAGAGATTACAAGTAGGCAGAGAGGCAAGCAGAGAGAGAGAGAGGAGGAAGCAGGCTCCCAGCCAAGCAGAGAGCCCGATGCGGGGCTCGATCCCAGGACCCTGGGATCATGACCTGAGCTGAAGGCAGAGGCTTTAACCTGCTGAGCCACCCAGGCGCCCCAACCATCAGGGAAATTCTAATCAAAACCACAATGAGATACCACCTTACACCAGTCAGAATGGCAAAAATTAACAAGGCAGGAAACAAGAAATGTTGGAGAGGGTGCGGAGAAAGGAGAACCCTCCTACACTGTTGGTGGGAATGCAAGCTGGTGCAGCAATACTGGTGAAGCCAGTATGGCGTTTCCTCCAAAAGTTAAAAATAGAGCTACCCTATGACCTGGCAATTGCACTACTGGGTATTTGCCCCAAAGACACAGGTGTAGTGACAAGTAGGGCTATATGTACCCCAATGTTCATAGCAGCAATGTCCACAATAGCCAAAACTGTGGAAAGAGCCGAAGTGCCCTTCAACCGATGAATGGGTAAAGAAGATTTTGTCCATAAACACAATGGAATATTACTCAGCCATCAGAAAGGATGAATACCCAACTTCTGCATCATCATGTATGGGACTGGAGGAGACTATGCTGAGTGAAATAAGTCAAGCAGAGAAAGTCAGTTATCATATGGTTTCACTTGTGGAATGTAAGGAATAGCATGGAGGGCATTAGGAGAAGGAAGGGAAAACTGAAGAGGGGGAAACCGGAGGAGAGACAGACCAGGAGAGACTGTGGACTCCAAGAAACAAACTGAGGGTTTTAGAGGGGAAGGAGGTGGGGGCGATGGCTTGACCCGGTGATGGGTTTTAAGGAGGGCATGTATTGCACGGAGCACTGGGTGTTGTATGTATACAATGAACCTTGGAACCCTACATCAAAAACTAATGACATAAAAAAAAAAACTAATGACATACTGTATGGGGACTAATAAAACATTAATAATAATAATAATAATAATAATAATAAAAAGAGATAGACAGTCAGGTACTAATATCAGTACAAAGAGCCCCAAAGAAGTATTGTAGGATTCTGGGAGATGAGCCATCTCATGGGGATGAACATGGATAATTAAGGCGATGCTAACCAGCTAGCCATCTGTGACAGAAAACTAAGAAATTGCTTATAGTCATGTGACTGAATCATCTAGATACATACACAGAAAACGTGATTTAAGAAATCTCTGAGTTATTTCGGTGAGGCAGTCCTAAACTATTACAGTCAGTAGGCAGAAACCTAGTCAATTAAGCTGTATTATTGTTTTTCTTGGGTATTGTTTTTCCTCCATTCCCAATATGTTCTCCCAGGTATAGAGACATGCACAACCAAACACATCTAATTGCTCTACACACCTCCTTCCCTACCTAGAGAATCATTTATCTGATCAGTGAGGTTAGAAGGACAAATGGATTGGGGCACCTGGGTGGCTCAGTGGGTTAAGCCTCTGCCTTCGGCTCAGGTCATGATCTCAGGGTCCTGGGATGGAGCCCCGGATCAGGCTCTCTGCTCAGCAGGGAGCCTGCTCCCCACCCCCCGACTGCCTCTCTGCCTACTTGTGATCTCTGCCTGTCAAATACACAAATAAAATCTTTAAAAAAAAAAAAAAGAAGGACAAGTGGATTGCACCGCCCAGTCCTCTCTCCTCAAAACTCTTGTAGCAAGCTGCCCTCACGGAGCACATGTTTTTTCTTCTGAGCTCAGAGGTGAGTCTGAAAATACATTTACAGCTCCTCTCCACTTTTTTATGTCTTGCTGACTCCCACACTATTCCTATGCTCTTGCTGCAAAATGTTTTGACCTTTAAGAGTCCCCCCACTCCAACCAAATACACTCCTCCACATCTGAGCTCTAGGCCAGCTAAAAAGTAGGACAAAAAGAAGGAAGGAGGGAAAATGCATTGACTCTATTTCTTATAAAGGTGGTGTTGGAGGATGTGGCTTAGATTTGCCACAAGCAGGTGGGCTTCCTATTAAGGAACCCCAGAACTGAGCAAAGATTTCCAATTAGCAGTGCTGTACTGGGACAGTCAGAAACATCAGGGACTGCAGTGCATATGTTACCTGCTGTCTGACGAAGGAGTTTTGTCTATACATACTCAAGAAAAGTGGCTGCCTTGCAAGGCTATCCCTGTATCAATCAGAAGAAAGAACTTCAGGACACTTTTGGAGAACATTTCTCAAAATAAATAATACCCCTGTTCTGATTGCATACTCACCAAGCCATCTTCTGAGGAAATGACTTTCCATGTATTTCAGCAAGCAGTTTTAAGAAATACTCTCTTATTCCTTTTAAACAACATATAGTAATATTTTGTATGTTTTCACTACACACAGACATGCAAACACACGTATACCCGTAAACATAACAGGTGTCATTGGGGAGGGTATGTGCTATGGTGAGTGCTGTGAAGTGTGTAAACCTGGCAATTCACAGACCTGTACCCCTGGGGATAAAAATACATTATATGTTTATAAAAAAATAAGAAACAAATTAAAAAAAAATAACAGGTGTCCCCTCATCCTCCAACTTGCTAATTTAACATTGTGTGTCCATACATACATTCATAGATATAATATGTATATGTATAATGTGTACATATATGTATATAATGTGTGTATGTGTCTTGTGTATACACACACACACACACACACACACACACACACACATTTGAACTTTACCCTCAAGGGAGCATTGTGAGGAGGGCAAGGGGGAATCTCCCTCCACATCCCGGCACAGCATTTGCTGCATCACCCACAACGTCAACTTTTGCTGCCTTTCCATCCCAACTGCTCTGAGCTTTAACAGGGATGTTGTTTTTTAACCCATTTTTTCTTCTTTAATTTTACCTATTTTTCCATCTCATTCTTACAGTTTACATTGTGGGTCTTTATCATGCTTTCTGAATTGAATCTTTAATCATTTATTTTCATTTTTATTGACATAGATATTTCTTATTTTTTCTTTAGGTTTGTTAAGATATAATTGACATACAACATTGTGTGAGTTCAAGGAGTGCAACATGATGGATTTGAGATATATATATATATAGCCATATGATTTCTACAATAAGTTTAGCTAATACCCGTCACTTCACATTGTTACAAGTTTTATTTCTGTGATAATAACTTTTAAGATGTACTCTCTTCGTTAACTTTCAAATACATAAGAGAATCATTAACTCTCAAACTATAGTCACCATGCTGAGCATTCCATCCCCATGGCTTACTTATTTTATAACTGAAAATTTGTACCTTTTGACTCTATCACCCGTTTTCCCCAATTGGCACTCCTGATGTAGGTATTTAATGCTTCAGATATCCTTTGACAGTTGCTTTAGCTTGATTCTTATATGTCTGATATTTCATTATCATTATCCTCCTAAAATTTGGCAATTTCAATATGTATTTCCATTTGGGCCCAAAAGATTTGTTTAATGATTTAAATAGAATCAATTCTCATGAATATTCCACACTCTTCTGAGAAGTGTCTTGTCTAACAGGGATCTCAATTTAGTATCTCTAACATCTGCCCTTGGGATTATGTTTATTATTTCTTCTCTACAGTGACAAACTATTGCTCCATTCGACCATTTTTGGATTAAGAGAAGTGTGTTAGATTCATCTACTCTTAGTGTGTTTCTTTCTCTTTCCCCTTGTGCCTACTGTAGTCTTTTGCCCCATATATATCTTGCTGTGTGATTGAGTATATGAGTATAAATATCGCAAATCTTCCTTGTGATACTTAGCTGTTATCATTAGAAACTACGTTTTTGTCCTTTTTTAAAATTTTTTTATTTGTTTATTTACAGCATAACAGTGTTCATTGTTTTGGCATCACACCCAGTGCTCCATGCAGTACGTGCCCTCCCTATTACCCACCACCTGGTTTCTCAACCTCCCACCCCCCACCCCCCGCCCCTTCAAAACCCTCTGGTTGTTTTTCAGAGTCCAAAGTTTCTCATGCTTCATCTCCCCTTCCAGTTTCCCTCAACTCCCTCTCCTCTCCATCTCCCCATTTCCTCCATGTTCTTTGTTATGCTCCACAAATAAGTGAGACCATAGGATACTTGACTCTCTCTGCTTGACTTATCTCGCTCAGCATAATCTCTTCCAGTCCCATCCATGTTGCTACAAAAGTTGTGTATTCATTCTTTCTGATGGAGGAATAATACTCCATTATGTATATGTACCACATCTTCCTTATCCATTCATCTGTTGAAGGGCATCTTGGTTCTTTCCACAGTTTGGCGACCGTAGCCCAGGATCTGATGGATTCCCTGGGGAATTCTACCAAACTTTCAAAGAAGAAATAACACCAATTCTCCTGAAGCTCTTCCAAAAAATTGAAGCAGAAGGACAACTTCCAAACTCTTTTTATGAAGCCAGCATTACCCTGATCCCCAAACCAGGCAAAGACCCTACCAAGAAGGAGAATTTCAGACCAATATCACTGATGAATATGGATGCAAAGATTCTCAACAAGATCCTAGCAAACAGGATCCAGCAGCACATTCAAAAGATTATCCACCATGACCAGGTGGGATTCATCCCTGGGTTGCAAGGTTGGTTCAACATTCGCAAATCAATCAATGTGATAGAACAAATCAATTAGAGAAGAGAGAAGAACCACGTGGTCCTCTCAATTGATGCAGAAAAAGCATTTGACAAAATCCAGCATCCGTTCCTGATGAAAGCGCTTCAAAGTATAGGGATAGAGGGAACATTCCTGAACTTCATAAAATCTCTCTATGAAGGACCCACAGCAAATATCATCCTCAATGGGAAAAGGCTTGCAGCCTTCCCGTTGAGATCAGGAACACGACAAGGATGCCCACTCTCACCACTCTTGTTCAACATAGTATTAGAAGTTCTAGCAACGGCAATCAGACAACAAAGAGAAATAAAAGGTATCCTTTTTGTCCTTTTAAACTCATTTTAATCTCAATTCTGCTTTCTCAAACACCAAGATTATAACCCCTTCTTTCTTGTTATTGGCAAGTCGCAACACACACACACACACACACACACACACACACACACACACACACACCTTTAATTTTTTAAAATATTTTATTTATTTGACAGAGAGAGATCACAAGTAGGCAGAGAGGCAGGCAGAGAGAGAGGGAGAAGCAGGTTTCCCACCAAGCAGATAGCCCGACATGGGGTTCGATCCCAGGACTCTGAGATCATGACCTGAGCCAAAAGCAGAGCCTTAACCCACTGAGCCACCCAGGTGTCCCAATATTTTTAACAGATCTGAATTCCTTTGTTTTAGATATACCTCTGGAAAAAGTATAGTTTTGGATTTTCTTTCAATAGCCATTTGAAAATACTTTACTTTTACTAGGGGTACTAGGGGAATTCGGTACACTTACATTAACTGATATGATCGGCGTGTTTGAAAGTTTGTGCTCAGTTTTGTCACATGGTTAATAAACTCATAGAAATTACATTTTTTAAAAGATTTTATTTGCTTATTTGACAGACAAAGATCACAAGTAGGCAGAGAGGCCGACAGAGAGAGAGAGAGGAGGAAGCAGGCTCCCTGCCGAGCAGAGAACCTGACGTGGGGCTCGATCCCAGGACCCTGGGATCATGACCTTAGCCGAAGGCAGAGGCTTTAACCCACTGAGCCACCCAGGCACCCCTAGAAATTACATGTTTTTACATGAGACTGTGTGCTTCATTTGTTCTCTCTTGTTACTTAATATTTAGAATGGTTCTTGTTTTGTTCTAGTGGTACTTTTATACTAAACCCTTATGTACCCAACTTAATATGCTTGATATGGAATGAAGTATAACTAATGAATAGAGAAATGGTCAAATTATACGAGGAGATAATTCACATAACAAGCAATATACATGCTCATTAAACTTGAAAAAAAAAAAGATCCCCAGTTACAATACGTAAAGGAATGCAAATTAACATCCTGAGCTACCACATGGAGTTAAAAAGACAAGTTGCTTGAAATAAGTAAAATGTCTTTCTCCGACTGACTTATTTCGCTAAGCATAATAGCCTCTAGTTCCACCCATGTCGCAAATGGCAAAATTTCAAATGACAACTATCATATGATCTCCCTGATATTAGAAAGTGGAGATGCAATGTGGGGGGTTTTGGGGGGGGTAGGAAAAGAATAAATGAAACAAGATGGGATCGGGAGGGAGACAAACAATAAGAGACTCTTAATCTCACAAAACAAACTGAGGGTTGGGGGCAGGGAGAGGGTGGTGGGGTTATGGACATTGGGGAGGGTATGTGCAATGGGGAGTGTTGTGAAGTGTGTAAACCTGGCGATTCACAGACCTGTACCCCTGGGGCTAATAATAAATTATATGTTAATAAAAAAATAAGTAAAACGTAGTAGTTGGGGCAAAAATATATGTAATGAATGTATTTTGTAGAACCACATTCCTGCTTCTTTTTTTTTAAAGATTTTATTTATTTATTTATTTATTTATTTATTTTTTAAAGATTTTATTTATTTTTTTGACAGAGAGAGATCACAAGTAGGCAGAGAGGCAGGTAGAGAGAGAGGAGAAAGCAGGCTCCCCGCCAAGCAGAGAGCCTGATGCGGGACTTGATCCCAGGACCCCAAGGTCATGACCCGAGCGGAAGGCAGAGGCTTAACCCTCTGAGCCACCCAGGCACCTCATTCCTGCTTCTAAAGATGTGTGGGAGAGTGGAGTTGTGAATTATCCTTTGTGAGCTTGAACCTGCTTGTCTTTAGAATGGGCATAATGATATTAAGCTCAGACAGCTGTTATGAGAAATGAGCAAAGCTTTAGAAAGCATCTGATATATAATATTTCAGCAAATACATGTATAATCTTTGCTCTGTTCTTCCACTCACAGAAGAGATGTCTTGAAATTAATGAACATCTCACAGGGATTTTTTTGATTAAGCAGAAGGAAAGGAAATGCAGACATATTGACACGATAGATAAGCTTAGGTGATATTTCTCTCTAGGACGAAATACCTGAAGATGGTGGAAACGATGAAGCAACACCCGGCTCTTTATTGTTTTTAATGTTTCTGAGCTTTTTACCTTCCATGTTGACAATGGAATAGCACCTTCCTTTGAGCTTCAGAAAGGAGACAGTACAGAATAACGGAGTATCAAGATGGCTCTGTTGTATAGCAGGCGGAAATCAAGAGGTCTGGGTCCCAAATACCATACTGGCCCCTCCTACAGCATCATGGGTAGTCACTTGCCCTATGCCAAACTTGGCTTTAACACAGAGAAGATTGTAAACTTAATGGTTAGTGACGTGGGCTTTGGACACAGAGTTTCTTGTCAACTTTAGGATATTTAATAACCGGTTTCATGATGTTTAGCAAAGGTTGAGTCACGTGGGAAAATCACATGTAATAAATATACATTATAGATGCAAGCAAAGAGAGTGTAATGGGAGGAAATTACACAAACACAATATTCTGTTATCTCTCTCTCTATATATATATACATATGTATGTGTGTATATATGTATATGTATATATACATATATAAACACAATGAATGGTAAGATTGCTGATTAATTATATAATTCATTCTATTCTGAACTTTCTCCCCACAATTTGTAAATTAATATGAATCATGTAAAAATGAAATATAGGCTCACAGAAACAATGCTTAGTATAAAAATTTTAGACAGAAATTATAAAAATGGCATACTTCTGTGTATTCCTATTAAGTGATAAAATATTACATATACAGCTGTAACTCATTTAAAGTATGTTTCTCAAAAAAAAAAAAGTACTTTTCTGACTGCATTAGCCTCCTTCTTATCAAAGGGTAACCACAACAAGAATTTGGATTTTTCATTCTTCATACATTTGTTCAGAGTTTTGTTACATATGTATATACCCCTCCATGAAATATGCTACTATTCTCTTGCCTGTTTTATCTATACTTGCCTGGCTATAGTCTGTGTTTGAGCTTTTGTGTGGGTATAGATTTTGAACACTTCCTTAATTGTTTCTTGAAGGGATTTCTAGAAGTTTAGAATGATGTATGTAAAATTCATCCTATTCTCCCATTTTTTAAAATTTATTTATTTATTTTCAGCATAACAGTACTCATTGTTTTTGCACCACACCCAGTGCTCCATGCAATACGTGCCCTCTCTATTACCCTCCACCTTGTTCCCCAATCTCCCACCCCCCGCCCCTTCAAAACCCTCGGGTTGTTTTTCAGAGTCCATAGTCTCTCATGGCTCATCTCCCCTTCCAATTTCCCACAACTCCCTTCTCCTCTCCATCTCCCCATGTCCTCCATGTTCTTTGTTATGCTCCACAAATAAGTGAAACCATATGATACTTGACTCTCTCTGCTTGACTTATTTCACTCAGCATAATCTCTTCCAGTCCCGTCCACGTTGCTACAAAAGTTGGGTACTCATCCTTTCTGATGGAGGCATAATACTCCATCGTGTATATGGACCACATCTTCCTTATCCATTCATCCATTGAAGGGCATCTTGGTTCTTTCCACAGTTTGACGACCGTGGCCATTGCTGCTATAAACATTGGGGGTACAAATGGCTCTTCTTTTCACTACATCTGTATCTTTGGGGGAAATACCCAGCAGTGCAATTGCAGGGTCATAGGGAAGCTCTATTTTTAATTCTTGAGTAATCTCCACACTGTTCTCCAGAGTGGCTGCACCAACTTGCATTCCCACCAACAGTGTAAGAGGGTTCCCCTTTCTCCACATCCTCTCCAACACACGTTGTTTCCTGTCTTGCTAATTTTGGCCATTCTAACTGGTGTCAGGTGGTATCTCAATATTGTTTTAATTTGAATCTCCCTGATGGCTAGTGATGATGAACATTTTTTCATGTGTCTGATAGCCATTTGTATGTCCTCATTGGAGAAGTGTCTGTTCATATCTTCTGCCCATTTTTTGATATGATTATCTGTTTTGTGTGTGTTGAGTTTGAGGAGTTCTTTATAGATGCTGGATATCAACTTTTGTCTGTACTGTCATTTGCAAATATCTTCTCCCATTCCGTGGGTTGCCTTTTTGTTTTGTTGACTGTTTCCTTTGCTGTGCAGAAGCTTTTGATCTTGATGAAGTCCCCAAAGTTCATTTTCTCTTTTGTTTCCTTGGCCTTTGGAGACATATCTTGAAAGAAGTTGCTGTGGCTGATATTGAAGAGGTTACTGCCTATGTTCTGGTACATAGACCAGTGGAACAGAGTGGAGAGCCCAGATATGGACCCTCAACTCTATGGTCAAATAATCTTTGACAAAACTGGAAAAAATATACAATGGAAAAAAGAATGTCTCTTCAATAAATGGTGCTGGGAAAACTGGACAGCTATATATAGAAGAATGAAACTCGACCATTCTCTTACACGGTACACAAAGATAAACTCGAAATGGATAAAAGACCTCAACGTGAGACAGGAATCCATCAGAATCCTAGAGGAGAACATAGGCAGTAACCTCTTCGATATCAACCTATTCCCCAAATTTCAAAGTTTATTCCAATCATCTTTCACATGATGAGCCTCTACTGCAATAATGCTTTATAAGGCAATGAATGCATATTGCTACACACTGTTCCTTGGGGCACATAAAAAGTCATTTCCTCAGAAGGTGGTTGAGTATACAATCAGAACAAGGAATATTATTAATTTTAAGAAGTTCTCTAAAAAGTGTCCTGAAGTAATTTCTTCTGCTACAGAAATAGCCTTGCAAAGAAGCCACTTTTCTTGACTACCCATAGCCAGGATGCCTTCATCAGACAGGAGATATATATACGTTTCAGTTCTTGAACTTACTGATTGTCCCCATGCAGCACTGCTGGGTGGAAACGTCTGTCCGGTTCTGGGGTTTAGTTATAGGAATCCCACCTGCCTTGTGACAAATGTAAGCCACATTCTCCAACATCATTTTTATCATGAATAAATTTGATGTATTCTTCTCTTTATTCCTTTGTCCTATTTCTTAGTTGCTTCAGAGCCTAAATATGGAGAAAATGTGTATTTTGGGGGAGGGGGGTCCCTTAAAGGCCCAAGCATATTAGAACAAGACCATAGGAATTGTTGGGGATCCAGCAAGACAAAGAAAAGATTAGAAGAGCTGTGGACATATTTTTAGACCCACCCTAGAGTGCAGAGGATAATATCTGCTCCATAAGGGGAACTTGCTACAAGAGTTGTGAAGGGAGGTTCTGGGCTGTGCCCCCCATTTTTCCCCCACCCTCACTAATCAGATAAGTGATTCATTGTCTAGATAAGGGAGTGAGTGTATGGAGAGATTGGATATCTTTTTGTTTGGATGTCCATACACCAGGAAGCAAATAACAGAAATGGAGGATAAGAATTCCTCCTCAGGACAAACCAATTTGTCTTTTAATTGACTAGGTTTCTGCCTTCTAAATGACTTTAATAGTTTGGGTTTGCCTCCCTAAGATAATTCTGAGACTTTCTCTCTCTCTCTCTCTCTCTCTTTCTCTCTCTCTCTCTTAGTTTTTATTTAAATTCCACTTAGTTAGCATAGAGTGTAATATTAGTTTCAGATGTACATTTAAGTGATTCAACACTTACATGCAACACCTTAGTGCTCATCAGGAGAAGTGCACTCTTTAATCCCCATCACCTCTTTCACCTATCCCCCACCCCACTCCCCTTGGGTAACCATCATTTTGTTCTCTATAATTAAGAGTCTGTTCCTTGGTTTGCCTTTCTTTTTCTTTCCCCTAGGATCCTCTGATTTGCTTTTTAAATTCTGCATGTGAGTGAAATCATATGGTATTTGTCTTTCTCTTATTTTGCTTAGAATAATACTCTCCGGTTCCATCCATAGTCACTGCAAAGGGCAAGGTTTCATTCTTTTTACAGCTAAGCAATATTCCATATACACACCACATCTTCTTTATCCATTTGTCAGACAACAGACATTTAGGCTCTTTCCATAATTTAGCTATTGTAGAAAATGCTGCTATAAACATCAGAGTGCATGTATCCCTTCGAATTAGTATTTTTGCTTACTTTGGGTAACTACCTGGTAGGGAAATTGCTGATTGTAGGGTAGTTCTGTTTTTAACTTTTTGAGGAAACTCCATACTGTTTGCCAGAGGTAACTCTGAGATTTCTTAAATGACATTTGTAGTGTATGTATCTAGATCATTCAGTCTCATGATTATAAACAGTTTCTTATTTTCCTGGCACAGATGGCTAACTGCTCAGCATGGCCATGATTTTACATGGTAACCCTGCAAGGACTAGTTCATCTCGAAGAAGACTAGGATACCTCCCTGGGGAATCTGTGCACTGATAATACCGCCCCCTAGTGTCCCTTAATCAAAATTCGTTTTTCAAGTTAGTTAACAGATAATACAGTAATGGTTTCAGGAGTAGAATTTAGTGATTCTTCATTTATATATAACACCCAGTGCTCATCCCAACAATTACCCTCTAGAATGTCCATCACTGATTTAGCCCATTCCTCCACCCACCTCCCCTCCAGCAACCCTCAGTTTGTTCTCTATATTTAAGAGTCTCTTAAAAAAAAAAGTATTGGGGGAGTCAAGATGGCGGGGAAGTAGGAGGAGGCGTCATTTCAACCTGTACCCTAAAGTGAGCTGATTACCTACCAAAGAACTCCAATCACCCATGAAATCAGCCTGAGATCAGAATTATACATGTCTGGATCTCTACAGGAGCAGAAGATGCCAGTGGGCAGGTAAAGCAGAGTGGGAACGTCGGATTGATATTGGAAATAAATAAAAGGGGGAGGGAGCCACCAGAGGTGACCGATTGGAAAATAATACCCCAATACGAGAGTGCCCTGTATCTGGGGACCAGCATTAGCTTGGAGTCGGGTTGAAAGCAGTCAAAAAAAAAAGACCAAAGGGTCACGGGGGGAAATTGTGGGAATTGGGGTGGTTAGGGACAGGGGCTTAAGTCCCTGGAACCAGGACAGCCTCCCCTGGTGCTGAGCCAGAGAGAGTGCGGTGGAGAAACCAGGTCTTGGTCCCTGAGCTGTCAGCGCGCCCGAGCCGCCAGAACGCCCAAGAACTTGTGGGGTCCCACTCCCATGAGGGGCTGGGAGCCTCGCCAGACAGCGTTCCTGAAATGTGTGCGCCCCAAACCCTCCCTGAGAGAGGTGTGGGCAGGCATTAGCCTGGCGCTCTTAGACCTCCCGCAGAGGGATCAGAGCCTGAGGCGCGTGCGCCTCACACCCTCCGCTGGGAGAGGTGTTCACAGGCGCTAGCCAGGAGCTCTGGGACCCTGAAAACCCAGGCACTCCCAGCCGCGGCCAGCGGGAAAATCTCAGTGTGTGATCGCTGCTTGGAACCTCTCTGGTGGTCTAGAGCTTCCCAGACAGCTGCCGCTGCCATGGTTTTGGGTACAAGGAGGAGATCCTGCATCCCCAGGGACCATGACTCAGAACTACTCTTGCCAGCAGCTCTGCAGAGCATTCTGAGGCTTCTCTGTGAGAGGGAGGTCTGGGTGCAGTTTGCTCTCCTCTAAAACTCCAAAAACCATCAAAAGCTGTCAAGGTGAGAGAAAACAGATGAACAAACATAAAAACCTCCAGAGAACAAAAGCCTGAAAAAAACGGGTTCTTCAGAGCCCACCCCCTTGAGGGGGGTGGGAGCACCTAACACAGGGAACATCATTGTCTGAAAAGCCACGTGGCAGGCCCCTCCCCCAGAAAACCAACCAGGAAGGAAGGAAAAAAAAAGAAGACAACAAGAGAACAACCACCACTACTTCATAAATACAACTTTTATTTTTAACTCTTTACCACTATTCTGGTTCATTTTTTTATACATGTAGATAATTTTTTAACCTATTTACCATCACAGTGAGATGTCCAGTACATCAAATTCCCTAATAACCTTCTAACCTGAACTTTTTGATACATACACCTGTGTTTTTCTTTTGCTTTGCTATTTTTTATTTTTTAAATTTTAATTTAGTACAGTTTGGTTTATTCTTTTTTAATTTATATTTTCTAATATACATATAGAGTTAAACTTCAAGGTAATCTCCTTTCCCCAATCAATGCTACCCCTATAGGCAAACCAATTCTTAATCCCCCTTTATCTTAGGAAAGTTGAGTCCCTTAACAAAGACATCAAGATACATCCAAGAAGAATCAAAATAAACTTCCTCGCAAACACTGAGAATTTATAACCACTTTACCATCTTTTCCTTCCATCAGTGTTTCTGTGTATTTCTGTTTCTCCTAATAGTATATAAACCTTATACTTGGGGTTCTTTTGGATGAGGTTCTTCCTTTTTTTGCTTCTATATATATATCTATCTATAGATAGATAGATAGATATATTTTTTCTCTTGTCATATACTTTTATCAGTCTTTTTGTTTGTATGTTTTTGTTTGTATACTTCATAAATCTTACCTTGGGGCCCATTTGGGCTGAGCCTTCTCTTTTATCCTCCCTTTTTCCCCTGTCTCTCTCTCTCTCTCTCTCTCTCTCTCTTTCTCTCTCTTTATCTTTTTTTTCCTCTATTTCTTTTTCTTTTCTTTTTTCTCTCATTTGGGTGGGGAATCCTGATTGCACAGAAGCATTCCAGGGTGCACCTTGACTGCACCACAGTCGATATATCCAGCTGCATTCATTCAGTCATCTCTTACCAAAATGACTAGGAGGAGGAATGCTCAACAGAAGAGAAATACAGAGGATGGACTTTCTGAAACAGTGCTAATGCCTATCAACATAGACAATATGTCAGAAAAGGAATTCAGGCTAACAACTATCCAGGCAATAGCTAGGTTGGAGAAAGCCATGGATGACCAAACAGAATTGATTAGGGCAGAAATGAAAGCCACCAGGGATGATGATCACAATGTTAGGGCAGAACTGAAACCCACCAGGGATGATGTTCACAATGTTCTCAATGAGTTCCAATCTAATCTAAATTATCTAAAAGCTAGGGTGACTGAGACAGAAGATAGAATTAGTGATCTGGAGGAGAAACAGAGAGAAAGGATATGGAGGAAGCTTGGAACAAACAGCTCAGAAGTGACAAAAACAGAATCAGGGAAATAAATGATGCCATGAAACGTTCCAACGTCAGAATTATTGGAATCCCTGAAGGGGAGGAAAAAGAAAGAAGTCTAGAAGATACAGTGGAACAAGTTGTCTATGAAAATTTTCCCAATCTCATGAATGGAAACAACGTTCATGTACTAGAGGAAGAATGGTTTCCCCCAAGATTTTAGATTCTCAAAAGTCCTCGTGACACCTGATAGTTAGAATGAAGAGTTACAATTCTAGACAGACCCTCTTGAAAGCAGCTAGGACAAAGAAGCTCCTTACATACAGAGGAAAGCCCATTAGAATAACGTAAGACCTGTCCACAGATACCTGGCAAGCCAGAAAGGGCTGGCAAAATATATTCAGAGTACTAAATGAGAAGAACATGCAGCCAAGAATACTTTATCCAGCAAGACTGACATTCAAAATGGATGGAGAGATAAAGAGATTCCAAGACCGACAAGGCTTAAAAGACTATGCAACCACCAAGCCGACACTGCAAGAAATATCAAGGGGGGTTTTATAAAAGGGAAAAAAATCCTAAGAATATCATTGAACAGAAATATAGAGACAATCTACAGACAGAAAGACTTCAAAGGTAACACGATGTCAATAAAAACGTATCTCTCAATAATCACTCTCAATGTGAATGGCCTAAATGCACCCATAAAATGACACAGGGTTGCAGATTGGATAAAACAACAGGACCCATCCATATGATGTCTACATGAGACCCATTTTGAACCTAAAGATGCACCCAGACTGAAAGTGAAGGGATGGAGAAGCATCTTTCATGCCAATGGGCCTCAAAAGAAGGCCAGGGTAGCGATTCTCATATCAGATAAATTAGATTTTAAACTAAAGACTGCAGTCAGAGATACAAAAGGACACTACATAATTCTTAAAGGGACTATCCACCAAGATGATCTAACAATTGTAAATATCTATGCCCTCAATATGGGAGCAGACAACTACATAAGAAAACGATTAATCAAGATAAAGAGTCACATTGATATGAATACATTAATAGTAGGAGATCTTAACACGCCTCTCTCAGAAATAGACAGATCATCGAAGCAGAAAATCAATAAAGAAACAAGAGCATTGAATGAATCATTGGACCAGAGGGACCTCATAGACATATACAGAACATTCCACCCTAAAACAACAGAATACTCATTCTTCTCAAGTGCACATGGAACCTTCTCCAGAATAGACCACATACTGGGTCACAAAGCAGGACTCAACCGATACCAAAAGACTGACATTATTCCCTGCATATTCTCAGATCACAATGCTTTGAAACTGGAGCTCAATCACAAGGAAAAGTTCAGAAGGAACTCAAACACCTGGAAGCTAAAGACCACCTTGCTTAAGAATTCTTGGATCAACCAGGAGATCAAAGAAGAACTTAAACAATTCATGGAAACCAATGAGAATGAAGACACTTCTGTCCAAAACCTATGGGATACACAACAAAGGTGGTTCTAAGGGGGAAATACATAGCCTCCAAGCCTCCCTCAAAAATACTGAAAAATCCAGAATACATCAGCTGTCTCTACACCTTAAAGAACTGGAGAATCAACAACAAATCAATAAAACTCCACACGCAAGAAGGGAAATAATCAAGATTAGAGCAGAGATCAATGAGGTAGAAACCAGAGATACAGTAGAACATATCAATGAAACTAGAAGCTGGTTTTTTGAAAGAATCAATAAGATTGATAAACCATTGGCCACACTAATCCAAAAGAAAGAGAGAAAGCCCAAATTAATGAAATTATGAATGAAAAGGGAGAGATCTCAACTAACACCAAGGAAGTAGAAACAATCACCAGAAATTATTACCAACAGTTATATGCCAATAAGCTAAGCAACCTAGATGAAATGGATGCATTCCTGGAAAACTATAAACTACCAAAATTGAACCAGGAAGAAATTGACAAACTGAATAGACCGATATCTAGTAACCAGATTGAAGCTGTGATCAAAACCCTCCCAGTGGAGGAGGAGTCAAGATGGTGGAGAAGTAGCAAGCTGTGACTACATCAGGTAGCTGGTGATCAGCTAGATAGCTTATCCAAACATTGCAAACACCTACAAATCCAACGCAGGATGGAAGAGAAGAAGAACAGCAATTCTAGAGACAGAAAATCCACCACTTTCTGAAAGGTAGGACTGGCGGAGAAGTGAATCCAAAACGATGGGAAGATAGACTGCGGGGGGAGGGGCTGGCTCCCACCAAGTGGCAGAGCAACAGAGCACAAAATCAGGACATTTAAAAGTCTGTTCCACTGAGGGACATTGCTCCAGAGACTAAACCGGGGTGAAGCCCACGCGGGGTCAGTGTGGCCCCAGGTCCCGCAGGGTCACAGAAGGATCGGGGGTGTCGGAGTGTCACAGAGCTCGCAGGTATTAGAATGGTGAAGCCAGCTACAGAGATAGAGCCAAGGACTGAGCTCTCAGCTCGGAGTTACCTTGAACTGGTCGCAGGCTGGGTGAGCTCAGAGCGGCTGGAGGCCGGGGATACGGCAGTAATTGGGTGCTGTTCTCTGGGGGCCCACTGAGGAGTGGGGTCCTAGGCTCTCAGCTCCTCTGGGCCGGAGACTGGGAGGCCACCATTTTCATTCCCGTCCTCCAGAATTCTATGGAAAGCGTTCAGGGAACAAAAGCTCCTGAAAGCGAACCGAGTGGATTACTTAGTCCCGCCCCCGGTAAGGGCGGTGCAATTCCGCCTCGGGCAAAGACACTTGAGAGTCACTACAACAGGCCCCTCCCCCAGAAGATCAACAAAAAATCCAGCCAGGACGAAGTTCATCTACCAACGAAAGCAGGTTCAATACCTAGGACAGCAGCAGAATTCCAGAGGAGGAGAAAGCAAAGCACAGAACCCATGGCTTTCTCCCCATGATTCTTTATTCCTGAGATTAATTTAATTTTTTTTCAATTTTTTTTTCTTTCTTTTTTCTTCTTCTTCTCATTTTTTAAAAATTTCACACTTTTCTTCTTTAGCATTTTTAACTAGTTTATCTAATATACATATTTCTTCTTTCTTTTTTATATTTTTTCTTTATTTGTTTTCTTTTTTAAAATTTTTTCTTTTTTTTCTGAAGCTCCTTTTATTCCCTTTCTCCCCCCCACAATTTGGCGTCTCTTGTGATTTGGTTACAGCGCATTTTGGGGAGGTCTTTACCACCCTTTTAGTGTTTTACTTGTTCCTTCATATACTCTTACCTGGCCAAAAGGACAGGTGGAAAAATTCACCACAAAAAAATGAACAAGAGGCAGTACCAAAGGCTAGGGACATAATCAATACAGACATTGGTAATATGTCAGATCTAGAGTTCAGAATGATAATTCTGAAGGTTCTAGCCGGGCTCAAGAAAGGCGTGGAAGATATAAGAGAAACCCTCTCTGGAGATATAAAAGCCCTTTCTGGAGAAATTAAAGAACTGAAATCTAACCAAGTTGAAATCAAAAAAGCTATTAATGAGGTGCAATAAAAAATAGAGGCTCTCACTGCTAGGATAAATGAGGCAGAAGGAAGAATTAGTGATATAGAAGGCCAAATGACAGAGAATAAAGAAGCTGAGCAAAAGAGGGACAAACAGCTACTGGACCATGAGGGGAGAATACGAGAGATAAGTAACACCATAAGACAAAACAACATTAGGATAATTGGGATTCCAGAAGAAGAAGAAAGAGAGAGGGGAGCAGAAGGTCTATTGGAGAGAATTATTGGAGAGAATTTCCCTAATATGGCAAAGGGAACAAGCATCAAAATCCAGGAGGTGCAGAGAACCCCCCTCAGAATCAACAAGAATAGGTCCACACCCGTCACCTAATAGTAAAATTTACAAGCCTTAATGACAAAGAGAAAATCCTGAAAGCGGCCCGGGAAAAGAAGTCTGTAACATACAATGGTAAAAATATTAGATTGGCAGCAGACTTATCCACAGAGACCTGGAAGGCCAGAAAGAACTGGCATGATATATTCAGAGCACTCAACGAGAAAAACATGCAGCCAAGAATACTCTATCCAGCTAGGCTATCACTGAAAATAGAAGGAGAGATAAAAAGCTTCCAGGACAAACAAAAACTGAAAGAATTTGCAAACACCAAACCAGCTCTACAGGAAATATTGAAAGGGGTCCTCTAAGCAAAGAGAGAGCCTCAAAGTAGTAGATCAGAAAGGAACAGAGACAATACACAGTAACAGTCACCTTACAGGCTAATAATGGCACTAAATTCATATCTCTCAATAGTTACCCTGAATGTTAATGAGGTGAATGCCCCAATCAAAAGACACAGGGTATCAGAATGGATAAAAAAACAAAACCCATCAATATGTTGCCTACAAGAAACTCATTTTAGACGCGAAGACACCTCCAGATTTAAAGTGAGGGGGTGGAAAACAATTTACCATGCTAATGGGCATCAGAAGAAAGCTGGGGTGGCAATCCTTATTTCAGATCTGTTAGACTTCAAGCCACAGACTATAATAAGAGAAGAGGAAGGACACTATATCCTACTCAAAGGGTCTGTCCAACAAGAAGATCTAACAATTTTAAATATCTATGCCCCTAACGTGGGAGCAGCCAACTATATCAACCAATTAATAACAAAATCAAAGAAACACATCAATAATAATACAATAATAGTAGGGGACTTGAACACTCCCCTCACTGAAATGGACAGATCATCCAAGCAAAAGATCAACAAGGAAATAAAGGCCTTAAATGACACACTGGACCAGATGGATATCACAGATATATTCAGAACATTTCATCCCAAAGCAACAGAATACACATTCTTCTCTAGTGCGCATGGAACATTCTCCAGAATAGATCACATCCTGGATCACAAATCGGGTCTCAACTGGTACCAAAAGATTGGGATCATTCCCTGCATATTTTCAGACCACAATGCTCTGAAGCTAGAACTCAATCACAAGAGGAAAGCTGGAAAGAACCCAAATACATGGAGACTAAACAGCATCCTTCTAAAGAATGAATGGGTCAACCAGGAAATTAAAGAAGAATTGAAAAAATTCATGGACACAAATGATAATGAAAACACAATGATTCAAAATCTGTGGGACGCAACAAAGGCAGTACTGAGAGGAAAATATATAGCGGTACAAGCCTTTCTCGAGAAACAAGAAAGGTCTCAAGTACACAACCTAAACCTACACCTAAAGGAGCTGGAGAAAGAACAGGAAAGAAACCCTAAACCCAGCAGGAGAAGAGAAATCATACAGATCAGAGCAGAAATCAAGGAAATAGAAACCAAAAAAAAAAAAAAAAACAATAGAACAAATCAACGAAACTAGGAGGTGGTTCTTCAAAAGAATTAATAAGATGGATAAACCCCTGGCCAGACTTATCAAAAAGAAAAGAGAAAGGACCCAAATAAATAAAATCATGAATGAAAGAGGAGAAATCACAACTAACACCAAAGAAATAGAGACAATTATAAGAACATACTATGAGCAACTCTACGCCAACAAATTCGACAATCTGGAAGAAATGGATGCATTCCTAGAGACATATAAACTACCACAACTGAACCAGGAAAAAATAGAAAACCTGAACAGACCCATAACCAGTAAGGAGATTGAAACAGTCATCAAAAATCTCCAAACAAATGAAAGCCCAGGGCCATATGGCTTCCCAGGAGAATTCTACCAAACATTTAAAGAACAACTAATTCTTATTCTCCTGAAGCTGTTGTTCCAAAAAAATAGAAATGGAAGGAAAACTTCCAAACTCATTTTATGAGGCCAGCATCACCTTGATCCCAAAACCAGACAAGGATCCCACCAAAAAAGAGAACTACAGACCAATATCCTTGATGAACACAGACGCAAAAATTCTCACCAAAATACTAGCCAATAGGATTCAACAGTACATTAAAAGGATTATTCACCACGACCAAGTGGGATTTATTCCAGGGCTGCAAGGTTGGTTCAACATTCACAAATCAATCAATGTGATAGAACACATTAATAAAAAAAAGAACAAGAAACATATGATACTCTCAATAGATGCTGAAAAAGCATTTGACAAAGTACAGCATCTCTTCCTGATCAAAACTCTTCAAAGTGTAGGGATAGAGGGCACATACCTCAATATTATCAAAGCCACCTATGAAAAACCCACCACCAATATCATTCTCAATGGAGAAAAACTGAAAGCTTTTTTGTTTAGGTCAGGAACACGGCAGGGATGTCCATTATCACCACTGCTATTCAACATAGTACTAGATGTCCTAGCCTCAGCAATCAGACAACAAAAGGAAATTAAAGGCATTCAAATCAGCAAAGAAGTAGTCAAACTATCACTCTTCGCAGATGATATGATACTATATGTGGAAAACCCAAAAGACTCCACTCCAAAACTGCTAGAATTTGTACAGGAATTCAGTAAGTGTCAGGATATAAAATCAATGCACAGAAATCAGTTGCATTTCTCTACACCAACAAGACAGAGGAAAGATATTAAGGAGTCAATCCCATTTACAATTGCACCCAAAACCATAAGATACCTAGGAATAAACCTAACCAAAGAGGCTAAGAATCTATATGCAGAAAATGCTAAAGTACTCATGAAAGAAATTGAGGAAGACACAAAGAAATGGAAAAATGTTCCATGCTCCTGGACTGGAAGAATAAATATTGTGAAAATGTCTATGCTACCTAAAGCAATCTACACATTTAATGCAATCCCTATCAAAATCCCATCCATTTTTTTCACAGAAAAGGAACAAATAATCCTAAAATTTATATGGAACCAGAAAGACCTCGAATAGCCAAAGGAATATTGAAAAAGAAAGCCAAAGTTGGTGGCATCACAATTCCGGACTTCAAGCTCTATTACAAAGCTGTCATCATCAAAACAGCATGGTACTGGCACGAAAACAGACACATAGATCAATGGAACAGAATAGAGAGCCCAGAAATAGACCCTCAACTCTATGGTCAACTGATCTTCGACAAAGCAGGAAAGAATGTCCAATGGAAAATTGACAGCCTCTTCAATAAATGGTGCTGGGAAAATTGGACAGCCACATGCAGAAAAATGAAATTGGACCACTTCCTTACACTGCACACGAAAATAGACTCCAAATGGATGAAGGACCTCAATGTGAGAAAGGAATCCATCAAAATCCTTGAGGAGAATGCAGGGAACAAGCTCTTCAACCTCAGCCACAGCAACATCTTCCTAGGAACATTGGCAAAGGCAAGGGAAGCAAGGGCAAAAATGAACTATTGGGATTTTATCAAGATCAAAAGCTTTTGCACAGCAAAGGAAACAGTTAACAAAACCAAAAGACAAGTGACAGAATGGGAGAAGATATTTGCAAATGACATATCAGAAAGGGCTAGTGTCCAAAATCTATAAGGAAGTTAGCAAACTCAACACCCAAAGAACAAACAATCCAATCAAGAAATGGGCAGAGGATATGAACAGACATGTCTGCAAACAAGACATCCAGATGGCCAACAGACCCATGAAAAAGTGCTCCACATCACTCGGCATCAGGGAAATACAAATCAAAACCACAATGAGATATCATCTCATACCAGTCAGAATGGCTAAAATTAAGAAGTCAGAAAATGACAGATACTGGCGAGGATACGGAGAAAGGGGAACCCTCCTACACTGTTGGTGGGAATGCAAGCTGGTACAACCACTCTGGAAAACAGCATGGAGATTCCTCACAATGTTAAAAATAGAACTACCCTATGATGCAGCAATTGCACTACTGGGTATTTAACCTAAAGATAGAAACGTAGTGATCCAAAGGGGCAGGTGCACCCGAATGTTTATAGCAGCAATGTCTACAATAGCCAAACTATGGAAAGAACCTAGATGTCCATCAACAGATGAATGGATACAGAAGATGTGGTATATATACACAATGGAATACTATGCAGCCATCAAAAGAAATGAAATCTTGCCATTTGCGATGGCGTGGATGGAACTGGAGGGTATCATGCTTAGTGAAATAAGTCAATCGGAGAAAGACAACTATCATATGTTCTCCCTGATATGAGGACATGGAGATGCAACATGGGGGATTACAGGGATAGGAGAAGAATAAATGAAACAAGATGGGATTGGGAGGGAGATAAACCATAAGTGACTCTTAATATCACAAAACAAACTGAGGGTTGCTGGGGGGAGGGGGGGTTGGGAGAGGGGGAGGGGGGTTATGGACATTGGGGAGGGTATGTACTATGGAGAGTGCTGTGAAGTGTGTAAACCTGGCGATTCACAGACCTGTACCCCTGGCGAAAAAAATACGTTATATGTTTATAAAAAAATAAGAAATAAATAAAAAAAATTTTTAAAAAATACCTCCCAAAGAACAAGAGCCCAGGATTTGATGGATTCCCTGGGGAATTCCTCTAAACTTTCAAAGAAGAAATAACACCAGTTCTCCTGAAGCTGTTTCAAGAAATTGAAGTAGAAGGAAAACTTCCAGACACTTTTTATGAAACCAGCATTACCCTGATCCCCAAACCAGGCAGAGACCCTACCAAAACGGAGAATTTCAGACCAATATCACGGATGAATATGGATGCTAAGATTCTCAACAAGGTCCTAGCAAAGAGGATCCAGCAGCACATTAAAAAGATTATCCACCATGACCAGGTGGGATTCATCCCTGGGTTGCAAGGATGGTTCAACATTCGCCAATCAATCAATGTGATAGAACAAATCAATAAGAGAAGAGAGAAGAACCACATGGTCTTCTCAATGGATGCAGCAAAAACATTTGACAAAATCCAGCATCCATTCCTGATTAAAATGCTTCAAAGTATAGGGATGGAGGGAACATTCCTGAACTTCATAAAAGCTATCTATGAAAGACCCACAGCAAATATCATCCTCAATGCAAAAAAGCTTGCAGCCTTCCCGTTGAGATCAGGAACACGACAAGGATGCCCACTCTCACCACTCTTGTTCAACATAGTACTAGAAGTCCTAGCAACGGCAATCAGACAACAAAGAGAAATAAAAGGTATCCAAATTGGCAATGAAGAAGTCAAACTCTCTCTCTTCGCAGATGACATGATTCTTTATATGGAAAACCCCAAAGACTTCACCCCCAAACTACAAGAACTCATACAGCAATTCAGTAACGTGGCAGGATACAAAGTCAATGTACAGAAATCAGTGGCTTTCTTATACACTAACAATGAAAATACAGAAAGGGAAATTAGAGAATCGATTCCATTTACTATAGAACCAAGAACCATAAGATACCTGCGAATAAACCTAGCCAAAGAGGTGAAGGATATGTACCCGAGGAACTACAGGACACTCATGAAATAAATTGAAGAAGACACAAAAAGATGGAAGACTATTCCATGATCTTGGATCAGAAGAACAAACATTGTTAAAATGTCTATTCTGCCTAGAGCAATCTATACTTTTAATGCCCTTCCGATCAAAATTCCACCAGTATTTTTCAAAGAGCTGGAGCAAATAACCCTAAAATTTGTATGGAATCAGAAGAGACCCCGAATTGCTAAGGAAATGTTGAAAAACAAATACAAAACTGGCAGCATCACGTTACCTGATTTCAAGTTTTACTACAAAGCTGTGATCATCAACACAGCGTGGTACTGGCATAAAAAAAGACACATAGGGGCGCCTGGGTGGCTCAGTGGGTTAAAGCCTCTACCTTCGGCTCGGGTCATGATCCCGGGGTCCTGGGATCGAGCCCCACATTGGGCTCTCTGCTCAGCAGGGAGCCTGCTTCCTCCTCTCTCTCCCTGCCTGCCTCTCTGACTAGTTGCAATCTCTGTCTATCAAATAAATAAATAAAATCTTAAGAAAAAAATACCCAGACACATAGACCAGTGGAACAGATTGGAGAGCCCAGATATGGACCCTCAACTCTACGGTCAAATAATCTTCGACAAAACAGGAAAAAATATACAATGGAAAAAAGATAGTCTCTTCAATAAATGGTGCTGGGAAAACTGGACAGCTATATGTAGAAGAAGGATACTCGAACATTCTCTTAAACAACACACAAAGATAAACTCGAAATGGATAAAAGACCTCAGCATGAGACAGGAGTCCATCAGAATCCTAGAGGAGAACATAGGCAGTAACCTCTTCGATATCAGCCACAGCAACTTCTTTCAAGATATGTCTCCAAAGGATAAGGAAACAAAAGCGAAAATGAACTTTTGGGACTTCATCAAGATCAAAAGCTTCTGTACAGCAAAGGAAACAGTCAACAAAACAAAAAGGCAACCCACGGAATGGGAGAAGATATTTGCAAATGACAGTACAGACAAAAGGTTGATATCCAGCATCTATAAAAAACTCCTCAAACTCAACACACACAAAACAGATAATCATATCAAAAAATGGGCAGAAGATATGAACAGACACTTCTCCAATGAGGACATACAACTGGCTATCAGACACATGAAAAAATGCTCATCATCACTAGCCATCAGGGAGATTCAAATTAAAACCACATTGAGATACCACCTGACACCAGTTAGAATGGCCAAAATTAGCAAGACAGGGAATAACGTGCGTTGGAGAGGATGTGGAGGAAGGGGAACCCTCTTACACTGTTGGTGGGAATGCAAGTTGGTACAGCCACTCTGGAGAACAGTGTGGAGATTCCTCAAGAAATTATAAATAGAGCTTCCCTAGGACCCTGCAATTGCACTGCTGGGTATTTACCCCAAAGATACAGATGTAGTGAAAAGAAGAGCCATCTGTACCCCAATGTTTATAGCAGCAATGGCCATGGTCGCCAAACTGTGGAAAGAACCAAGATGCCCTTCAACGGATGAATGGATAAGGAAGATGTGGTCCATATACACGATGGAGTATTATGCCTCCATCAGAAAGGATGAGTACCCAACTTTTGTAGCAACATGGATGGGACTGGAAGAGATTATGCTGAGTGAAATAAGTCAAGCAGAGAGAGTCAAGTATCATATGGTTTCACTTATTTGTGGAGCATAACAAAGAACATGGAGGACATGGGGAGATGGAGAGGAGAAGGGAGTTGAGAGAAACTGAAGGGGAGATGAGCCATGAGAGACTATGGACTCTGAAAAACAACCTGAGGGTTTTGAAGGGGCAGGGGGCGGGAGGTTGGGGAACCATGTAGTGGGTAATAGGGAGGGCACGTATTGCATGGAGCACTGGGTGTGATGCAAAAACAATGGATTCTGTTATGCTGAAAAGAAATTAAAATAAAAAAGGATACACATAGACTTAAAGAGAAGGGATAGAAAAAGATACGCCATGCAGATAGAAACTAAAGAGAGCAGAGGTCGCTATACTTATATAAGGCAATGTAGAGGTTAAGTCAAAAATTGTAACAAGAGACACAGAAGGTTATTATGTAATGATAAAGGGCTTGGGTTATCAAGAGAATATAACAATCATAAATATATATGCACCCAACATCAGACTAGCTAAATACATCACACAAATATTAACAGATGTGAAAGGGAGGAATAGACAACAATGCCCTAATAACAGGGGATTTCAATACCTCACATTCAACAACAGATAGATCATCCAAACCAAAAATCACTACAACAATCTGGGATGTGAACTAATACTTTAGAGAAAATGGACCTAACAGACATACGCAGAACATTCCATCCAACAACAGTGGGAAACACATTCTTCTCAAATGCACACAGAACATTCTCTAGGATAGATCATATGATAGGCTACAAAGGAAGTCATGGCAAATTTAAGAAGACTGAAATGAATCAAGGATTTTTTTCCAATGACAATGGTATGAAACTACACATCAAGGCAGCAGGATAACTGAAGAATTTACAGATATTTCAAATAAAGCAACACACTCCCAGACAACTAACAAGTCAAAGAAGAAACCAAAATGAAAATTTAAAACAATTTTGAAACAAACGTGAAAATACATTGAACTTAAAGCATGCAACAAAAGCCCCCCCTTTTTTTCTTAGATTTTCCAAGGACCCTGGCAAATCTTTTTTTTTTTTTAATTTAATTTAATTTAATTTTTGTTCAGTGTTCCAAAATTGTTTATACACCACACCCAGTGCTACAAAAGCACTTCTAAGAGAGAAATTTAGAACCATAAACAACTACATTTTATATTAAAAGAAACATCTCAAATAAACCATCTAACTTTTTAAAAAAATCGTATTATTCATTTTTTTTATTTTAGAGAGAGAGAGAGAGAGAGAACAGGGGGAAGAACAGAGGGAGAGAGAGAGAGAGAGAGAGAGCATCTCCAGCAGACTCCGAAATGGGTGCAAGACCTCAGTGTGGGGCTCTATCCCAGGACACTGAGATCATGACCTGAGCCAAAACCAAGAGTCAGACACTGAACCAACTGAGCCACCCCGTTGCCCCTATAGTACAGAGTCTCTTATGGTTTGCCTCCCTCTCTGTTTTTAATCTCATTTTATTTTTCCTTCCCTTCCCCTATGTTCACCTGTTTTGTTTCTTAAATTCCACATAGGAGTGAAATCATATATTTGTCTTTCTCTGGCTGACTTATTTTGCTTAGGATAATACACTCTAGTTCCAACCACATTGTTGCATTGTGTACGTATATATGTGTGTATATGTTTGTGTGTGTGTGTCTGTGTGTGTGTGTGTATCTCACATCTTTATTTTTTAAGATCTTTTTTTTTAATATTTTATTTATTTATTTGACAGAGAGAGAGGTCACAAGTAGGCAGAGAGGCAGGCAGAGAGAGAGGGAGAAACAGGCTCCCCACTGAGCAGAGAGCCCGATGCGGGGCTTGATCCCAGGACCCCGAGATCATGACCTGAGCCGAAGGCAGAGGCTTAAACCACTGAGCCACCCAGGCGCCCCAAGATCTTTTTATTTATCTATTTGACAGACAGAGATCACAAGTGAGCAGAGAGGCAGGCAGAGAGAGAGGAGGAAGCAGGCTCCCTGCTGAGCAGACAGCCGGATGTGGGGCTCGATCCCAGAACCCTGGGATCATGACCTGAGCTGAAGGCAGAGGCTTTAACCCACTGAGCCACCCAGGCGCCCCTCTCACATCTTCTTTATCCATTCCTCAGTTGATGGACATTTGGGCTCTTTCCATAATTTGGCTATTGTTGATAATGCTGCTATAAACATCAGGGTGCATGCATCCCTTCAAATCACCACTTTTGTATCCTTTGGGTAAATACCTAGTAGTGCAATTGCTGGGTCATAGGGTAGTCCTATTTTTAACTTTTTGAGGAACTTCCAACCTGTTTTCACAGTAGCTGCACCAGTTTGCATTCCCACCAACAGTGCAAAAGGGTTCCCCTTTCTCCACATCTCACCAATATCTGTTGTTTCCTGAGTTGTTAGTTTTAGCCATTCCGACAGGTGTGAAGTGGTATCTCATTACAGTTTTGATTTGTATCTGCCTGATGATGAGTGATGTTGAACATCTTCTCATATGTCTGTTAGCCATGTGGACGTTTTCTTTGAAACAGTGTCTATTCATGTCTTCCATCCATTCCTTAAGTGGATTATTTGGTTTTGGGGTGTTGAGTTTGATAAATTCTTTATACACTGTGGATACTAACCCTTCATATGATATGTCATTTGCAAATATCTTCTCCATTCCCTCTGTTGCCTTTTAGTTCTGCTGATTGTTTCCTTTGTTGTGCAGAACTTTTTATCTTGATGAGGTCCCAATAGTTCATTTTTGGTTTTGTTTCCCTTGCCTCTGAAGACGGGTGTAGTAACAAGTTGCTGCAAGGGGTGCCCAAGTGGCTCAGTCGGTTAAGCACCTGCCTTCAGCTGAGGTCATGATCCCAGAGTCCTGGGATGGAGCCCTGCATTGGGTTCCTTGTTCAGCAGGGAGCCTGCTTCTCCCTCCATCCCTCCCCTGTTCATGTGGTCTCTCTCTCTCAAATAAAGAAATAAAATCTTAAAAAAAAAAAAAGGAGTTGCTGCAGCCTAGATCAAAGAGGTTGCTGCCTGCTTTCCCTTAATCAAAATTCCTGAGGACGACAGGGCTACTCTTTGTGCCATCAACGTCAGCAGAGTTGGCTCAGTTGCATGGGTCTCAGTCTAGAGATTCTAATTACCATGCTTCCTAAGGTGGTGGCCTGAAGAGCTAAGGTGTTCTGCTGTTAGGGAAAGGCTGGGGCATGAATAATTATGCAGAGGCGTTTGCTGTGTGGAGGGGCAGCCTGTGCTGCTTCACAGTTGCCATAGAAACCAGAAGTCAGCATTGCAGTCCTAAGGACTTTTTATGGAGACAGGGTGCTTGGCAGGGTGGCAGGGATTTCAGGGCCCAGCCTTCAGGTGTCTGGGTCTCAGCTGAGGGTCTGGGTCCCTATGGTGGGGCTGAATCTCCCTGGGGTGTGGGGACACAAAGGCATCCTGATCCAGGTTGCCTCTTCCCAGCTGTGGGGCTTGGTGCCCAGGCAGTCTTGTAGGTAAAGCCATTGGGGTCTTACCCTGCCCTGGTGAGTGTGGGTTCTCCTTCAGGGGTGTCCTGGAGCTGTTTTCATCTAAAGCCTGGGCCTTCCGAGCCCTAGCTAGCCCCTCTGTAAAATGGGGTTGAGAATGCTTCATCACAGGACTGTTGAGACCAGTCAGTGATACCCATGAGCAAGGCCATGGCCCTGTGTTTAATGTGGGGTTGTAAATGCCTGTATGAATTCAGGCCACTTCTTTCTCCTTTTCAACTTTGTTGTTAGAAGATAGATGGCGCAAGGAGAAGAAGAAGGCCAGGTGAGAAGTCCATTATAACGTGTGATTGTTAGGTGAGAAGTCCATTATAACATGTGATTCTTATGATCATGACCAATTGTATCTGTGTCATTGTCACTAATTTAGTGCCTAGCATGGTGCTGGGCATAGAGCTACATCAGAAAAGGATAGTGATTTCTGGATATGTCTCTTCTTTTGCAGCTCTTCATGCTGGTGGCCCAGCTCCTATCAAGTACCTGAAAGAGTAGAGGATCTGACCTCTACTCCAGATTCAAGGGCAACAATCTTCAGGAGACTCCAGAACCTCACATCCCTGGCTGGATATGAATCCTGGCTTAAGCGAATGCATAGATCTGAACAAAAGGGTGATGTGGAATAGCTCCGCCGAGGTTCATAAACTAGCCTAAAATTTAAAAAGCTGCCTTGAACTCATCATGGGAGAAGAGGTTTAGCAGGTGGAATTCCATTCCATCAGCAGCTACATGCTGTACAGTAACCCTCAAGACCCATTTTGGAGATGGCTTTTATAGCTGAAATGTAATAAATTGTCTGGTTCAACAAGGCAGTAGGTCTTTAATATTCATTTGCATAAATAAACTTAAATTGTTCTCACTGTATAAATAGTAATCAGCAATTCCCATGTATGTCCTAGGTGGGTGTGGAAATGTGCAGTTGTTAGATCCTCCTAGCAATTTGACATTACAACGTAAATTCTTCCTCATGATTCTTTCCATAATATAATAAACACATTTTTTTAAAGATTTATTTATTTGACAGAGATCACAAGTAGGCAGAGAGGCAGGCAGAGAGAGAGGCGGGGAAGCAGGCTCCCTGCCGAGCAGAGAGCCCGATGTGGGGCTCGATCCCAGGACCCTGAGATCATGACCTGAGCCGAAGGCAGAGGCCTAGCCCACTGAGCCACCCAGTGCCCCTTATAATATAATAAACACTTTTAAAGGGACAGAACAGCCCCAAATGACTAGAGTTTAACAGGTTGCTTTCAATGAAGCTAAGCGGACACACAATGTCACATTTATCTCAGGTGTACAGCATAGTGTTTGGAAAACTATATGTTATGCTAAGCTCACCACAAGTGTAATTGACATCTGTCAACATACAATGCTGTTACCATACCATTGGCTATACTCATTATGTGGTACTTTTCATCCTTACGTCTTATTCAGTCCATACCTGGAAGCCTGGACCTCCCCCTCCTCTTAAAATTTAATATCTTAAAAACTATTTAACACCCTAGGGTTTGCTCAATTATAATGAAACTCAGCTTCTTTCCATAAAATAACCGGGTCTCTTAAATATTATCATGATTATTATATAATATTTTTATTTCTGTACTTCAGAAGGAAAGGAAAATCAACTTTCTCTAAATATTTGGATAAAGTTAATTGAAAATAATTATTTCTACTTTGGTTATATGTAGTGGGAACCAGCTGATTAGATATAGTGTGTGTCTGATCATGCTATAAAAGCATAATCATATGAATACCTCACCCAATTTATTTAATAACATCAGAGAATTTTCAATATATAGTAAATGTCAAATACTCCAACGAGGTACAGCCAATATACAATACAATACATATTTAAAGGAGATGCTCTAAAAGGTTTGGTATGTGTATGCTCCTGTCAATCTAGTTCTACAGTCCAGATGATGAACATATCCATCCCCTCAAAAAGCCTCTTTGTGCCCCACTGTGATGCCCAGAGCTACCTCACTCTAGCTCCCTCTCCACACCACCCTACCTCAAATCTCAGGCAACCACTGATCTCTCACTATGGATAAGTTTTCTTCTCCTGTAATTCTATGTGAGTGGAAGCCTACAGTGTATATTCTTTTTTTGTCCTTTTTTGTTCTTTCCTTCAGCCCAATTATTTCTAGATTTATCCATTGGTTGCATGTATGAATATTTCCTTCTTTTCTTTTTTTTTTTTAAAACCACTGACTAATATTCCAACCTGTGGATGTGTCACTATTTGGTCTTTCGTTCGCCTGCTAATGGATATTTGGGTTGTTTCTAATTTGGGGCTCTTGTAAATTCAGGAGCTATGAACACTCAGGTGTATGTTTTTGCCTGGACCTATGCTTTCTTTCTCTGATGCTTAAGTGTATTTACTTAGAGGAGTTATACAATTAACTGTGTTGGAAACTGAGTGTTTTCCTCGGCAGTCACACCATTATTCATTGCCACCAGCTGTGTATGAGACTTCCGTCCTCTACACCCTGCCAGGACTTGGTAAGGACAGTTTTTTTATTTTAGCTATTCTCAGGGATACAGTGGTATCACTTTTCTTTAATGACTAATGATGGTTGGTATCTATTCTTGCGTATTTCATATTTGTATATCCTCTTTAGCGGAGACTCTTTTCAAATATATTGCCCACTTATTTATTGGAGTGACTGTTTTCTTCTAATTGACCTTTGTGAGCCTTTTTATTCTGGGAACAAGTCCTTCATCAGATATATGATTTACAAACATTTTCTCCAAGTCAGTGGCTTGTCTTTTAATTCCCTCAACAAGTCTGTGGAAGAACAAAAGCGTGTTGTTGTTGTTGTTGTTAAATTTTGAGGAAATCGAGTTTTCTGTTTATCATTTATGCTTTGATTTTTTTGTATCTATAAAATATTCAGCTAACCCAGGGTCATAAGGATTTTTTCCAGTGTTTCCCTTCAGAAGTGTACTTTTAGTTTTTATATTTAGGTCTGTGATTCATATTTAGCTGACTTTTTAAATATGGTGTGATACGTGGATCACAGTTGATGTTTGTGCATATGGAGACCTACTTGTCTCAGCACCATTTGTTGAAAAGACTGTACTTTCTTTTTTTTTTTTAAATTTTCAGCGTAACAGTATTCATTGTTTTTGCACCACACCCAGTGCTCCATGCAGTACGTGCCCTCCCTATTACCCACCACCATCTGGTTCCCCAACCTCCTACCCCCTGCCCCTTCAAAACCCTCTGGTTGTTTTTCAGAGTCCATAGTCTCTTATGGTTCATCTCCCCTTCCAATTTCCCTCAACTCGTACTTTCTGCATTGAATTGTCTTTGAAGCTTTGTCAAAAATCAGTTGTCCATATATGTGTGGATGTTTTTGTGGACTTTTCATGTCGTTCCTCTGATATACACTTCTACCTTCATCCCAATGCCATACTGTCTTGGTTACTGTAAATTTATATTTAATTTTGAAATAAGGTAGTGCTTATCCTCCAACTTATTCTTCTTTTTCAAAGTCATTTTAATAGTGTAGGCCCTTTAAATTTCCACATGACTTTTACAAGCAGCTTGTCAGTTTCTTAAAATATATATATATATATATATATATATATATATATATGCTAAAATTGGCACTGAAATGAGGTTGAATGTATAGATGGAGTTGGGAGGAATAGTGAGTCTTAACGATATTGAGTCTTCTGACCTCTGAAGACAGTAGGTTCTTCCATTCATTTAGGTCCTATTTCCTTCACTGATGTTTTGCAGTGTTCAGAATACAGGCCTTGCACATCTGTGGACATAGATGCTCTACATACTTTACCTCTGTGTGGTTCATACTTTTTATGCTATTGTCAATGGCAGTAAATTTTGTTGCAGTTTTCAGGGAGCATATTTTCACTGAACTGCTCGTAGACAAATGTTGTTGGGGAATCTTTTTGTTTGAAAACACAAGTTACTCTGGGAACCATGAGAGACTGTGGACCCTGAGAAACAAACTGAGGGTTTTGGAGGGTGGGGGGTGAGGTGAGTCTGGTGGTGGGTATTAAGGAGGGCACGTATTGCCCAAAAAAATAAAAGAAAATTCAAAAAAATGAAAACACTAGCTACTCTGGTATAGAAAAGATACCTGTTGCTTAACACCTGTATTAGTCAGTGTTCTCCAGAGAAGCAGAACAAAGAAGATATTGGCATAGAGCATAGAGATGGAGCTTTCTTTTTAAGAATTGACTCAAGATTGTGGAGGGTTGGCAGAATCTGATGGGGGAGGCTGGCAGTTTGCAGACTGGGGAAAGAGTTACAATCGGACTCTGAAGACTATCTGCTAGAGAACCAAAAGTTGCCAATGTTGTAGTGAAGTCAAGGGCAACCTACTTGAAAAATCCCCTCCGGCTCAAAGAAGATAATCCCTCCTTTCTGAGGAGAGCTTCACCTGATTAGATGAGGCCCACCCACATGGAGAGCTAACTGCTTTCCTCAAAGCTTACCCACTTCAGTGTAAGTCTCATTCAAAAACACTCACAGAAACATTCAGAGTAGTGCTTGTTCAAATATCTGGCCACCATGGCCTCACCAGTTGACACAAAATTGTTGATCACAATTTTAATTTGCCAAGACTTTCATAGTAGCTTCTAGATATGACTAGCAATGTACTGAATCTAGGGAGTAAAATGACCTACAGAAAATTCTGCAGGTTGTCTTCAGAAAATTACCCACTAATATGAAATAGTTGAGGAGTTTTCAACTTTGTGTGGTTAGAATGGAGTTATGGATTTTTCCTCAAACAAATACACCTCGATGAATTCCTTAGTTTTTTGGTGGCAAAAAAAAAGAAAAAAGAAAAAGCAAGAGAGCATGCATGAGTGTGTGTGTGTGTGTGTGTGTGTGTGAGCGCACGCGCGTGCACGCGCGCACGCGCGCGTATCTGTGTGTGCGTCATTGAAACTCTGGGGAATATTTCTTGTGAGGAATATGTGAGGTGAATGACTGTGGGTTATGTCTGCTCCTCAGTTCCGAGCACATGTTAGGAGACAAGTCAGGATGGTTGCTGTTTGTTTTCTCTCAGCTTTCCTTGGCCAGCATGGTTACCATGGTGACTCAGTGACTGCTGTGAAACTTGGTATAAACTGAAAATCCATTTATGATTCTTTGCTGACTCCCTCGTTATTCTGATAATTGTTAAGTGTTGCTTTTATAATGCTGTCATCCCTTCTAGATTTAAAATTTGGCATTCAAATGTTGAATAGAGCTTTCTGCTTCTCCCCCATCATTTACGTATTTATTCATGTATTTTATCGGTATGATGCTTGGATTCCTATTTTGATCAAACACTTGCCGTCTGACATTTTACCTATGTATTTTGATGCTTATATGGTCACAGAATTAGCCAGCGTTAGCCCCTTCAAATGGGCTTCTGTGTCTCTTTATTACTGCCCATAAATTCTCTATGCATGTACTTTGCTCTTTGAGCCTGAGTATCCCCCAATCTGTAGGAAGAAAGTAATGTTGCAAGCTTCAGAGCAACGCTTGGAGGATTTAAAGAGAAAAAGTCCGGAAACAGCAATCTACACTGTGTGGCATTCAGAAAGCCGGCAAAATGTTAGCTGCCCATTCCAGCTTTGGCTTCATCATTGTCAAATGTGCTGCTTCGGATGTGAACATTCTACCATGACTGCTAGAGAGAATATTTGGACATGGAGCAGCAAGCAGGGATGAGCCCCCATCTCCATGATGTGGTCTCGGTGTCACTGCTGTGTGCAGGAAGGGACTGTAGGGTGGAGCTGGGAAGGAGGCAGCGTGTCACTGCACAGCTTCCAGTGACCTGAGTGGGGACAGGCAAGCACATTCTCATCTTCCTGTGTGTTTCATGTGCTCTGCCTCTCACTTTCCTCTCTATCCCATGTGCTGTCTGATCCCCTGACTCTTGCCAGCAGAGAAGGGTGTGGACTCTTAGCCCCAGGAATAGGAGCTGATAGAGAAAAATCAAGCAAGATGTCCAGGGGGCTAGACAATTTCCTAGAGCAAGAATGAAGATATCAGGGTCCCTTCACTGGGACACTTTTGTTAAGGAACTGCCATTTTTCCAGTATGTTTTGTTTTGTTTTGTCTTTAAACAACAGGAGAACAACATGCAATTCTCCAACAACACGGATATTGTGGAATTTAAGTGTGAATCCATGTGGGAATGCAATCTGTGGTCACAGTTGGGAGGGAAGAACCAGTGTCCCACTTGATAATTGTACTAATAGAGACATCCCATATATCACAGAATTCTGCATAGCAGACATTACAATAACGATATATGAATGTCAGATGTTTAGGTCAGGAGTTTTACAACTGTGGTCCCTGGACTACCTCATCATAGTCAGCAGGAAGTGCACATCGAAATAGCAGGTACAGGGGCCCACCCTAGGTCTGGCGTATCCCAAACTGAGAAATTGGGTTGGCTGTGTCTGCATTTTGAATAATTTCTCCTGTGTATTGTGATGTTTGTGCAAGTTTGAAAAGCAGTGCTGTGAACTTGCAGCAAGCCGTTCTTAAAACTTTGAATCCTTTCATGTCTTATAGTGGTATCCATTTCTCTTGCACTCAGTTTTAACTATCTGTGTCTGCACCCAGTGGATCAAAAAGGGAACAATTCCTTCTCTTCAGTCGTACTTATTCAGTGTTTGGTATGGGAGGGGCTGCTGTAGTTTCTTAAGTTCCCATAACAAAGTACCCCAAACGACGTGGCTTAAATAACAGAAATTTATGATCTCACATTTCTGGAGGCTAAATGTCTGAAATCAAGGTGTTGCTAGGGCCATGTTCCCTCAGAATCCCTGCAGGGCATCATATCCATGCTTTTTTTTTTTTTTTTTTTGGTAGCTCCTGGTGGTTTGCTGGCAATCTCTGCATCTCATTCATAGTCACATTGTGTTGTCCATGGTCTGTCTTCACGTTGTTGTCTTCTTATAAGGACACCAGTCACCTTGGTTTGGGGACCGACCCTACTCCAGTATGACCTCATCTCAACTACATCTTATTAATTACATCAGATTAATTACATCTGCAATAACCATACATCAAGTAAGGTTACTTTCTGAGGTTCCGGGGGCTAAGACTTCAAGATATCTTTTGGGGGGTGATTCAACTCAACCTATTGTTACGGAACCTGGACTGGATCCTGGCGGAAGAACCAAGCGGCCCTCAGAGACTTGGAGGATCAGAGGTTTATTTAATGCCAGCAGGCTCAGAGGAGAGTAATCTCCCAAGGTCTGAGCCCTGAGCACAAACAAAGGGGGTAGTTTATACACTTTTACATCCTTATCTGTGGCACTTTTTGTAGCCATGGCAGGCAGGGCAGGAGGGAAAATCCAGAATGGCCTTGGGGCGGGGACTGGGATTTCCCTGCTGGATTGGTTAGCCACCTGAGAACACAGGTTTCCCTTATCACCATAACAGCCACTGACTAGTTGCTGGAGACACAACACAGCAAAAAAGACAAGGTATTGTCCCTGGTGCTTTGTTTCTAGCTTGGGAAAACTGGCAAGAAGCAGGTGAGAAAATCAGTAAGGAGGACAGTTGTATATGGGAATGAGTGCTTTACTAAAGATAAATAAATCCATCAAGTAGGAAATGATGGGGACTTGGGTTTTCATAAATGGGGTTGTCAGTGACACTCTTTCTCATGAAGTGACATTTGAGCTGAGTCCTGATGATCCAGAGAAATCCAGGCCTGGGCTGGCCTTTTGGTTTGCGATGTGCCTGGCACCAGTTATTCCAGGAGCAGACAGCAAGCTGAAGTAGCTGGAGCCCGGTAGACAAAATGCAGATGGGGAGACATGAAGTTGCAGGACATACAGGAGCCACACCTTTTGGGCTGTGTAAGGAGACTGGGGTCATTCTGAAGGTGGAGGGTTACAGTCTGAGAGTGACATGATCTGATTCACGTGCTCAGAAGGTGACTCTGGCCACTGTGTGGAGACTGGACTGGACAGAGACAAGATGGCTATGGGGATAACCATTAGGAGAATCTTCCAGAAGTCAAAGGAGGGAGGCATGAGGGTGGATTGTCTCAGTACTGCAGCAGTGTGCAAGGAACAAGGATGGTCTTGGACTGAGCCTGTTGGAGATAGGACATGCAGGACCTGCAGTGGCTGTGGGTGGGGGTGTGTGGGGGAGGAGGCTGAATCCAGGAGGAGCCCTTGTATTTTGTTTCCTCATGTGCAGAAATGGTGGTGCTCTTCCCTGAGACTGCTTGTTCCAAGTTCTTTTGAGATGTTCTCAGAATTAGTTAGGTATCCATCAGTGGTTACAGTGAAATTTGGTGATTTCAAATGTGCATCAGCTGATGAATAGGATTCAGTTGTAAAATTAACGAGCCCAGGTGGTGGGTAATAGGGAGGGCACGTACTGCATGGAGCACTGGGTGTGATGCCAAAACAATGAACACTGTTATGCTGTAAATAAACAAATAAAAAAAAAACACATGAAAATCGGGGCACCTGCGTGGTGCAGTTGGTTGAGTGGGGACTCCCGGTTACAGCTCAGGTCTGATCTCAGGGTCATGGGACTGAGCCCCGTGTTGGGCTCCGCACTCAGCACAGAATCTGCTTGAGTTTTTCTCTCCCTCTGTGCCTAACCCCGGCTCGCACGCTCGCTTTCTCTCTCAACAAATAAATTTTAAAAACACATGAAAACATTTTATAAAAACTATCAAAACTAAAAGAATCTGAACTTGTGTATGTCTATAAAAACATCTGACATTTATTGAGCTGGTACAGCGTGTCTTACTATGTTTAAAGCGTGTTCACGTATTAATTCAATCGATTCTCAAAACGGCAACCCAAGGAAAAGGGTTTTCAGTCGTTTTCCCCATTTTACAGTAGGAACTGAGGCACAGAGTTCTTTCACTCTTCCAGGGTTCAGAAACAGCCAGCTATCCCAATGTCTCTGCAGTAGAATTTTAGAAGCGATGTGGTTCCTCACTATTCATCTTTGTAAACCTCAAAACACAAGGATACATTTTTGTTTTAAACCGTTTTCTTCTGTAGTCAGTACTGTATAAGTGCAATTTTAGAGCTTGGGCAACTGAGTTAAAGTAAGATAAAATAAAAGTAATCAAACTCACACCATTTCCAAGTGCAGAACTAGGGTTTAGGCCTTGTCTATCTACAGAGCTCACACTCATGAACAGTACACTTTGAAAGAAGAATGAGACATTTATTGAACTGTGTTAGCCCCTGGTGGGTGACACTAGGTCAGGGTCATGACTCTTCAGTGGTGTCAAAAAGAAAACCATCGGTCAAAATGCAGCCAAGTCACCACACTGGGCTTTAATACCTAACATAATCACATTTTCAACCTCCTCCAGAAATTAAGTTGTCTTCACTTGTCAGTCAGGAATTTCTGGTCATCACCAGGGTAATATGTCACAGGGAAACTGGAGATAGTCATTTCTACTGAGTTGGTCATTGTTTCTTGTGGTTTTCAGTGCACGGAGCCTGTGAATGTGTATTATAATCTTTAAGAGAATATACAGCATCTTCGATCTTGGGCTGTTCTTCTGTCACCGTATAGGTGCTCATTTTTGTCTGTCTTTGTTTAAACTTCCAATTAAAAAAAAAAAATGATCCTACCCTTATGTGTTGAGCCCCTAAAATATGGTTACTGTGACTGATGAAGTGTATTTTTTTTTTCATTTAACTGTAATAGTCCTGTGTGGCTTGACTACCATATTGGACAGCAGTGTCCCTGCACATTTTTGCCACCTTGCTTTTTTCACCAAAAAAAAAAATATATATATATATATATATATATATATATATATATATATATATATATGCTGGAGATCAGTCCATAGCCGTACAGTGAGGCAGACCCTCTTGCTTTTCTAGCTGCATATTATGCTAGGATGTAGATGTGTCATATCTTATTCATCCAGCCCCTTATTGGTGGACATCTGTCTTATTTCTAGGTTTTGTTGTTACAAATTTCCCTGTAAGGAATCACCCTGTATCTTTCCCTTTTTGTCTTTTCTGTTGTTTTGTTTTTGTTTTTTAGGATATATTTTTCATAAGAGAGGTTACTGGTTCCAAGAGGAAATTTGTATATAACTTTACTAGATGACACAAATCCCATCCACCGGGTTTGTACCATTTTTACAATACCTCCAGTGATGCAAGGGAATGTCGATTTCCTTAGAGGCTATCATACTGTTATCATATTGTTAAGAAGAGGTCATGATTTTTGGGGGGGGTGTCAAACACCTGTTTATATCTATTGCTTCTATTTTTCTCCTGGTATTTTTGGAGGATGTTTTTGCCTTTAATTTTTCATGACTCCCTATATAAAAGGGATCAAACCTTTTGTGACATAAATTGTAAATATTTTTCAAAATTTATAACTTTTCAATTTAGATTGCTTGCGTTTTTCCTTTTGCCACGCAATTTTTTTATTTCTTTTCAGCGTATCAGTATTCATTGTTTTTGCACCACACCCAGTGCTCCATGCAATACGTGCCCTCCCTAATACCCACCACCTTGTTCCCCAACCTCCTAGCACCCGCCCCTTCAAGACCCTAAGGTTGATTTTTTTTTAAGATTTTATTTATTTATGACACAGAGAGAGAGACAGAGAGAGTGAGAAAGGGAACACAAACACGAGGGATATAGAGAGGGAAAAGCAGGCTCCCCTGTGAGGAGGGAGCCTGACATGGGCAGATCCCAGGATGCTGGGATCATGACTTGAGCCGAAAGAAGGAAGATGCTTAACAACTGAGCCACCCAGGCATCCCACCATGCAATTTTATTTATTTATTTATTTATTTATTTTTAAATTCCCACCATGCAATTTTTTAATTTATTTATTTTTTCAGCGTAACAGTATTCATTGTTTTTGCACAACACCCAGTGCTCCATGCAATATGTGCCCTCCCTATTACCCACCACCTGGTTCCCCCAACCTCCCACCCCCACCCCCTCAAAACCCTCAGGTTGTTTTTCAGAGTCCATAGTCTCTTATGGTTTGCCTCCCCTTCCAATTTTTTTTTAAATAAACATATAATGTATTTTTATCCCCAGGGGTACAGGTCTGTGAATCGCCAGGTTTACACGCTTCACAGCACTCACGATAACACATACCCTCCCCAATGTCCACAACCCCCTCCCCCTCTCCCAACCCCACCTCTCCCCCCAGCAACCCCCAGTTTGTTTTGTGAGATTAAGAGTCATTTATGGTTTGTCTCCCTCCCAATCCCATCTTGTTTCATTTATTCTTCTCCTATCCCCCTAACCCCCCATGTTGCATCTCCAATTCCTCATATCAGGGAGATCATATGATAGTTGTCTTTCTCCGATTGACTTATTTCACTAAGCATGATACCCTCCAGTTCCATCCACGTCATCGCAAATGGCAAGATTTCATTTCTTTTGATGGCTGCATAGTATTCCATTGTGTATATATACCACATCTTCTTGATCCATTCATCTGTTGATGGACATCTAGGTTCTTTCCATAGTTTGGCTATTGTAGACATTGCTGCTATAAACACTGGGGTACACGTGCCCCTTCAGATCACTGCGTTTGTATCTTTAGGGTAAATACCCAGTAGTGCAATTGCTGCATCATAGGGTACTATTTTCAACATTGTGAGGAACCTCCACGCTGTTTTCCAGAGTGGTTGCACCAGCTTGCATTCCCACCAACAGTGTAGGAAGGTTCCCCTTTCTCCGCATCCTCGCCAGCATCTGTCATTTCCTGACTTGTTAATTTTAGCCATTCTGACTGGTGTGAGGTGATATCTCATTGTGGTTTTGATTTGTATTTCCCTGATGCCGAGTGATGTGGAGCACTTTTTCATGGGTCTGTTGGCCATCTGGATGTCTTCTTTGCAGAAATGTCTGTTCATGTCCTCTGCCCATTTCTTGATTGGATTGTTTGTTCTTTGGGTGTTGAGTTTGCTAACTTCCTTATAGATTTTGGACACTAGCCCTTTATCTGAGATGTCGTTTGCAAATATCTTCTCCCATTCTGTCAGTTGTCTTTTGGTTTTGTTAACTGTTTCCTTCGCTGGGCAAAAGCTTTTGATCTTGATGAAATCCCAGTAGTTCATTTTTGCCCTTGCTTCCCTTGCCTTTGCCGTTGTTCCTAGGAAGATGTTGCTGCGGCTGAGGTCGAAGAGGTTGCTGCCTGCATTCTCCTCAAGGATTTTGATGGATTCCTTTCTCACATTGAGGTCCTTCATCCATTTGGAGTCTATTTTCGTGTGTGGTATAAGGAAGTGGTCCAATTTCATTTTTCTGCATGTGGCTGTCCAATTTCCCCAGCACCATTTATTGAAGAGGCTGTCAATTTTCCATTGGACATTCTTTCCTGCTTTGTCAAAGATCAGTTGACCATAGAGTTGAGGGTCTATTTCTGGGCTCTCTATTCTGTTCCATTGATCTATGTGTCTGTTTTTGTGCCAGTACCATGCTGTTTTGATGATGACAGCTTTGTAAGAGAGCTTGAAGTCCGGAATTGTGATGCCACCAGCTTTGGCTTTCTTTTTCAATATTCCTTTGGCTATTCGAGGTCTTTTCTGGTTCCATATAAATTTTAGGATTATTTGTTCCATTTCTGTGAAAAAATGGATGGGATTTTGATAGGGATTGCATTAAATGTGTAGATTGCTTTAGGTAGCATAGACATTTTCACAATATTTATTCTTCCAGTCCAGGAGCATGGAACATTTTTCCATTTCTTTGTGTCTTCCTCAATTTCTTTCATGAGTACTTTAGCCTTTTCTGCATATAGATTCTTAGCCTCTTTGGTTAGGTTTATTCCTAGGTATCTTATGGTTTTGGGTGCAATTGTAAATGGGATTGACTCCTTAATTTCTCTTTCTTCTGTCTTATTGTTGGTGTAGAGAAATGCAACTGATTTCTGTGCATTGATTTTATATCCTGACACTTTACTGAATTCCTGGACAAGTTCTAGCAGTTTGGGAGTGGAGTCTTTTGGGTTTTCCACATATAGTATCATATCATCTGCAAAGAGTGATACTTTGACTTCTTCTTTGCCGATTTGAATGCCTTTAGTTTCCTTTTGTTGTCTGATTGCTGAGGCTAGGACTTCTAGTACTATGTTGAATAGCAGTGGTGATAATGGACATCCCTGCCGTGTTCCTGACCTTAACAGAAAAGCTTTCAGTTTTCTCCATTGAGAATGATATCTGCGGTGGGTTTTTCATAGATGGCTTTGATAATATTGAGGTATGTGCCCTCTATCCCTACACTTTGAAGAGTTTTGATCAGGAAGGGATGCTGTACTTTGTCAAATACTTTTTCAGAGTCTATGGAGAGTATCATATGTTTCTTGTTCTTTCTTTTATTAATGTGTTGTATCACATTGATTGATTTGCGGATGTTGAACCAACCCTGCAGCCCTGGAATAAATCCCACTTGATCGTGGTGAATAATCCTTTTAATGCACTGTTGAATCCTATTGGCTAGTATTTTGGTGAGAATTTTTGCATCTGTGTTCATCAAGGATATTGGTCTGTAGTTCTCTTTTTTGGTGGGATCCTTGTCTGGTTTTGAGATCAAGGTGATGCTGGCCTCATAAAATGAGTTTGGAAGTTTTCCTTCCATTTCTATATTTTGGAACAGTTTCAGGAGAATAGGAATTAGTTCTTCTTTAAATGTTTGGTAGAATTCCCCTGGGAAGCCGTCTGGCCCTGGGCTTTTGTTTGTTTGGAGATTTTTGATGACTGTTTCAGTCTCCTTACTGGTTATGGGCCTGTTCAGGTTTTCTATTTCTTCCTGGTTCAGTTGTGGTAGTTTATAAGTCTCTAGGAATGCATCCATTTCTTCCAGATTGTCAAATTTGTTGGCGTAGAGTTGCTCATAGCATGTTCTTATAATTGTCTATATTTCCTTGGTGTTAGTTGTGATCTCTCCTCTTTCATTCATGATTTTATTTATTTGGGTCCTTTCTCTTTTCTTTTTGATGAGTCTGGCCAGGGGTTTATCAATCTTATTGACTCTTTCAAAGAACCAGCTCCTAGTTTCATTGATTTTTTCTATTTTTTTTTTTTTTTTTGGTTTCTATTTCCTTGATATCTGCTCTGATCTTTATGATTTCTCTTCTCCTGCTGGTTTACGGTTTCTTTCTTGTTCTTTCTCCAGCTCCTTTAGGTGTAGTGTTGGGTTGTGTACTTGAGACCTTTCTTGTTTCTTGAGAAAGGCTTGTACCGCTATATATTTTCCTCTCAGGACTGCTCTTGCGGTGTCGCACAGATTTTGAACCATTGTGTTTTCATTATCATTTGTTTCCATGAAATTTTTCAATTCTTCTTTAATTTCCTGGTTGACCCATTCATTCTTTAGAAGGATGCTGTTTAGTCTCCATGTATTGGGTTCTTTCCAGCTTTCCTCTTGTGATTGAGTTCTAGCTTCAGAGCGTTGTGGTCTGAAAATATGCAGGGAATGATCCTAATCTTTTGGTACCGGTTGAGACCCGATTTGTGACCCAGGATGTGATCTATTCTGGAGAATGTTCCATGCGCACTAGAGAAGAATGTGTATTCTGTTGCTTTGGGATGAAATGTTCTGAATATATCTGTGATATCCATCTGGTCCAGTGTGTCATTTAAGGCCTTTATTTCCTTGTTGATCTTTTGCTTGGATGATCTGTCCATTTCAGTGAGGGGAGTGTTAAAGTCCCCTACGATTATTGTATTATTATTGATGTGTTTCTTTGATTTTGTTATTAATTGGTTGATATAGTTGGCTGCTCCCACATTAGGGGCATAGATATTTAAAATTGTTAGATCTTCTTGTTGGACAGACCCTTTGAGTAGGATATAGTGTCCTTCCTCATCTCTTATTATAGTCTTTGGCTTAAAATCTAATTGATCTGAAATAAGGATTGCCACCCCAGCTTTCTTCTGATGCCCATTAGCATGGTAAATTGTTTTCCACCCCCTCACTTTAAATCTGGAGGTGTCTTCGCGTCTAAAATGAGTTTCTTGTAGGCAACATATTGATGGGTTTTGTTTTTTTATCCATTCTGATACCCTGTGTCTTTTGATTGGGGCATTCACCCCATTAACATTCAGGGTAACTATTGAGAGATATGAATTTAGTGCCATTATTAGCCTGTAAGGTGACTGTTACTGTGTATTGTCTCTGTACCTTTCTGATCTACTACTTTGAGGCTCTCTCTTTGCTTAGAGGACCCCTTTCAATATTTCCTGTAGAGCTGGTTTGGTGTTTGCAAATTCTTTCAGTTTTTGTTTGTCCTGGAAGCTTTTGATCTCTCCTTCTATTTTCAATGATAGCCTAGCTGGATAGAGTATTCTTGGCTGCATGTTTTTCTTGTTGAGTGCTCTGAATATATCATGCCAGCTCTTGTTGACTTTGAGGGGGGTTCTCTGCATCTCCTGGATTTTGATGCTTGTTCCCTTTGCCATATTAGGGAAATTCTCTCCAGTAATTCTCTCCAATAGACCTTCTGCTCCCCTCTCTGTTTCTTCTTCTTCTGGAATCCCAATTATTCTAATGTTGTTTCGTCTTATGGTGTCACTTATCTCTCGAATTCTCCCCTCATGGTCCAGTAGCTGTTTGTCCCTCTTTTTCTCAGCTTCTTTATTCTCTGTCATTTGGTCCTCTTTATCACTAATTCTTCCTTCTGCCTCATTTATCCTAGCAGTGAGAGCCTCCATTTTTGATTGCACCTCATTAATAGCTTTTTTGATTTCAACTTGGTTAGATTTTTGTTCTTTTATTTCTCCAGAAAGGGCTTTTATATCTCCAGAGAGGGTTTCTCTAATATCGTCCATGCCTTTTTCGAGCCCAGCTAGAACCTTCAGAATCGTCATTCTGAACTCTTGATCTGACATATTACCAATGTCTGTGTTGATTAGGTCCCTAGCCTTCGGTACTGCCTCTTGTTCTTTTGTCTGTCGTGATTTTTTCCGCCTTGTCATTTTGTCCAGATAAGAGGATATGAAGGATCAAATTAAATACTAAACGGGAGGCAAAGACCCCAGAAAAATGCACTGTAACCAAATCAGAAGAGACCCCAAATTGTGGGGGGGAGAAAGGGGATAAAAAGAGGTTCAGGAGAAAAAAAGAAAAAAATTTAAAAAATAAAACAAATAAAGAGAAAATATAAAAAAGAAAGAAAAAATATATATATTTAGATAAACTAGTCAAAAAACGTTAAAAAAGAAAAGGGTAAAAGTTTTAAAAATTTAGCAGAAGAAGAAAAAAGAAAGAAAAAAAATTGAAAAAAGAAAAAAATAACTGAATTAACTGCAAGACTAAAGAATCATGGGGAGAAAGCCATGAGTTCCATGCTTTGCTTTCTCCTCCTCTGGAATTCCGCTGCTGTCTTAGGAATTGAACCTGCTTTCCTTGATAGATGAACTTCGTCCTGGCTGGATATTTTGTTGATCTTCTGGGGGAGGGGCCTGTTGTAGTGACTCTCAACTGTCTTTGCCCAAGGCGGAATTGCACTGCCCTTACTGGGGGCCAGACTACGTAATCCGCTCGGGTTCGCTTTCGGGAGCTTCTGTTCCCTGAACGCTTTCCGTAGAGTTCCGGAGTATGGGAATGAATATGGCTGCCTCCTAGTCTCCGGCCCGGAGGAGCCGAGAGCCCGGGGCCCCACTCCTCAGTGCGCCCCCAGAGGACAGCACCCAATCACTCCCGTATCCCCAGCCTGTAGCCGCGCTCCGAGCTCACCCAGCCTGCGACCAGTTCAAGGTAACCCCGAGCTGAGAGTTCAGTCCTCGCCTCTGTCTCTGTAGCTGGCTTCTCTGTTCTAATACCTGCGAGCTCTGCGACACTCCAACACCCCTGATCCTTCTGTGACCCTGTGGGACCTGGGGCCATGCTGACCCCGCGTGGGCTTCACCCTGGTTTAGCCTCTGGAGCAATGTCCCTCAGTGGAACAGACTTTTAAATGTCCTGATTTTGTGCTCCGTTGCTCCGCCACTTGCCGGGACCGGGCCCCTCCCCCATGGTCTATCTTCCCGTCATTTTAGATTCACTTCTCCGCCAGTCTTACCTTTCAGAAAGTGGTTGATTTTCTGTTTCTAGAATTGCTGTTCTTCTTCTCTTCAATCTCCCGTTGGATTTGTAGGTGTTTGCAGTGTTTAGATAAGCTATTGAGCTGATCTCCTGCTACCTGATGTAGTCTCAGCCTGCTACTTCTCCGCCATCTTGACTCCTCCCCCCCCACCATGCAATTTTTTAATGAAATTAAATATATCACTCTTTTCTCTAATTGCTTCTGGGGTTTTAGTCATAGTTGGACAAGTTTACTGTACCACTAGGTTATAAAGGAATTTCACTGGGTCTAGTTCTGTGAACAAGAAAGAGATGAGAGAGAGATGGATCATACTGGGGTGTCAGCTCTAAGAGGAACAGTGGGGGGAGGTGAATTTCTTGTGAGAAATCTGTGAAAACCATGTCACTAAGTCAGGAGAATTAGATGTTGAGGTCAGGCTCCTGGTTTTGTGCTTGTCTTTGAGAACCTCATTTCTGCCCTTTCCCCTATGGATCTGAGTGCAGGCCCCCACAACTGGGAGATGAGGTCTTTCATGAAGCAGTAAGTCCATGGCACCTCAGATGGACCCCTCTCAGGACTAAATGGGAAGACCAACATAGGTCTTAGGCATAAAACAGACACAAGATATTTTCCAAAATTTACCATACAACCTGACCATGGACTAAAAAGTGAAACTTCTATTTCCGACAAGCAAGGCGGAAGCCACACAGGTTTTATCTTGTCCTTCACTCTGTACCTGGGAGCGAGGTCTCCTCAGAGGAAGGTTACAGCCTCTGAGTGTTATTCAAGAGGGTAAAGGTATGGGCTACAAGTTGCCTCACTTTCCCAAGGTACAATCTAGCCCCACTCGGCTGCATCATTTCCCATTTAGGTGCTGGGTTTGCAGGACTCAGGGTTAAGCCCTGGCTTAACTTGCTTGGGATGGAGTTCATTTGAGGTCAAACCTCATCACTGCATGTGGTGGGCACTAACATCCAATCTGGCTGCCCGTGGACATTTCCAGTTATCCAGTCTAGATACCAAGAGAAGGAAGACATGGATGCAGATGTGGAATTGGACTGACAGTGCCTGGCACACAGTAGACCTCTAATTCACATTTAATAACCATGACATGTAGATGTAGGGCACAAGTAGGAAGTACAACTTTATACATGTTCTTTCGTTCTTTTCATACATATGAATATTTCAGAGAGTATTGGGATCACACTATAGTCACTGTTTTGTAATCTGGTTTGAAGAAAAGTTTTGTTGCTGCGTCTAAAATAATGTCTTTTCGTTGAGAACCTGTACCCTGTAGAAAATGCTAACCTGTAGAAAATGAAAATGATGCATCTATAGAGATATGTGTGACCTCATAGTGGGTCATCTGTAAAATAGGCAGGTTGATACTTACCTCACAGAGTGTTGTGAAGAGAAATGAGCAAAGCAATAAAAAGTATGTGACTTCTAGTGCTGTAATATTTCAACAAATATATGCATATGTATATGTCCTTCCTGTGTTCTCCCCCCACCCCAACAAATGAGATGACTTGACTATGAACATCTCATAGAGATGATTGTGCTTTGACACAGAAGAAATGGAAGTGTACACATATTTACATGCTGGATTATCTTTGATGCCATTTCGTTTTTTAAATTAACATATGATGTATTATTTGTTTCAGGGGTACAGGTCTGTGAATCATCAGTCTTATACCGTTCACAGCACTCACCATTACATACACCCTCCCCAGTGTCCATCACCCAGCCACCCTATCCCCCACCCCCGCCACCCCACCCAGTAGCCCGCAGTTTGATTCCTGAGTTTAAGAGTCTCTTATGTGGGCTCTTCCTGGCCCCATCTTGTTTCATTTTTCCCTCCTTTCCCTCCACGAACCCCCGCCCTGCCTCTCAAACTTCTCATATCAGGGAGAGCATATGATAATTGTCTTTCTCTGATTGACTTATTCCACCTAACATAATACCCTCTAGTTCCATCCACGTTGTTGCAAATGACAAGATTTCGGGGTTTTTTTGATGTGGTGCCATTTCTTTGTAGTTGATTTACCCCATGTCAGTGAGGAAGAGGAAGCAAATCACCACCACTTTTTATTTGTGTGTGCATAACATAATAATTTGGTATTGATATGTATATCATGAAATGATCATCACAATAAGTCTAGGTAACATCCATCACCTTACATATAGTTACAGAAATTTTGGGTGTGATGTGGACCCTCAAGATTTACTTCTGAGCAACTTTCACATTTGCAGTACAGTATTAATAACTATAGTCACTGTGCTGTACATTATATTCCCCATGACTTACTTACTTTATAACTAGAGTTTGTATGTTTTGACCCATTTCACCCTTTTGCCCACGCCTCAGCCACCACCTCAGGCAGCCACCAATCTATTCCCCATATCTCTGCACTTGGTTTTTCTGTTTGTTTGCTTGTTTTTGTTTTTTTAGATTCCACATGTAAGTAAGGACATATGGTATTTTTTTGTCCTCTATGGGGTTTATTTCATTCAGCATAACACCCTTAAAATCCATCCGTGTTGCGATAGGTGGCAACATTTCATTCTTTTCATGGCACACTAATAGTCCATTGTGCATGCATGCGTGTGTTTGGGGGGGGGGTGTGTATTATATTTCCTATTTTCTTTATCCATTCACCCATCAATGGACACTTGGGTTGTTTCCATGTCTTGGCTATTATAAATAAATATGCAATTAACTTGAGGTTCATATATATTCTCAAATGAGTGTTTTTTGTTTTCATCAGAGAAATCCAGAACCAGGATTGCTAGAAAATAGGGTAGTTCTATTTTTAATTTTTTGAGGAACTTTCATATCGTTTTCCATTGTAGCTGCACCCATTTACCACCAACAGTGGATGAGGGTTGTTTTGGTTTTTTTTTTTTTTTCGCCACATCTTCACCAACACTTCTTACATCTTGTCTTCTTCATAATCCCCATTCTAACATGGATGACATGATATCACATTGTGGCTTTGCTTTGCATTTTCCCGACAGCTATGGTGTTGAGCATCTTCTCATGCATTTTTGGCCAGCCATCTGTATCTTTTCTTTATAAAAATTTCTATTCAGATCTACTGCCCTTTTGAACACTGGGTTGTTTGGTTTATTTTTGCTATTGAGTTGCATGAGTTGCTTATATATTTTGGATCTTAACCCTTTATCAGATGTTTCTCTCCATTTGATGTGATTTCTGTCTTTCTTTTCACCTTCTACAATTTTTTAAAGATTTATTTATTTATTTTAGAAAGAGACAGAGGAAGAGGGAGAGAAGCAGACTCCCCACTGATCACGGACCCGGTGAAGGGCCGGATCCCTGGGATCTGGCCCTGCATCTCGCCAGGCTCCCTGCTCAGTGGGGAGTCTGCTTCTCCCTCTGTCTCTGCCTCTCACCACAACCCCTCGCTCTTACTCTCTCTCACTCTCTCTCTTTCTCAAATGAACAAATAAAATCTTTTAAAAAAATATCATCCTCTCAGTGGTCCCCTAAAAGGACACAGTACAGAATAACAAAGTATAAAGGGGAGCCTGTTGCACAACAGATTGTAAACAGGAGACTCCAGTCCCAAATACAGGATCAGTCCCTTCCTACAGGTCCATGGCTAGTCACTTCCCTTGTGTTGGTCCCAGTCCTTAACAGAAAAAGAGTGCATAGTCCAATGGTTAGAGTGGGGAGAAAACGGGGTACATTTAGCTACTCGTTTCATGATATTTAGGAAATGTTGAGTCTCCAGATATGCAAAGCCCACACGTAAGGTAATGTATATGTATTACATGTGCACACATGGAGAATATAATGGCACTATTACGGACAGAATTACGTCCCTCCCAAATTAACATGTTGAAATCCTAAACCCTAGCATCTCAGAATGTGATGGTTTGAACACATTTCCTTTAAAGAGAAAGTAAGATAAAAAAATCCTACAGGTGAATAATCCTTTTAATGTACTGTTGAATCCTATTGGCTAGTATTTTGGCGAGAATTTTTGCGTCTGTGTTCATCAAGGATATTGGTCTGTAGTTCTCTTTTTTGGTGGGATCCTTGTCTGGTTTTGGGATCAAGGTGATGCTGGCCTCATAGAATGAGTTTGGAAGTTTTCCTTCCATTTCTATTTTTTGGAACAGTTTCAGGAGAATAGGAATGAGTTCTTCTTTAAATGTTTGGTAGAATTCCCCTGGGAAGCCATCTGGCCCTGGGCTTTTGTTTGTTTGGAGATTTTTGATGACTGTTTCAATCTCCTTACTGGTTATGGGCCTGTTCAGGTTTTCTATTTCTTCCTGGTTCAGTTGTGGTAGTTTATATGTCTCTAGGAATGCATCCATTTCTTCCAGATTGTCCAATTTGTTGGCGTAGAGTTGCTCATAGTATGTTCTTATAATTGTCTGTATTTCTTTGGTGTTAGTTGTGATCTCTCCTCTTTCATTCATGATTTTATTGATTTGGGTCCTTTCTCTTTTCTTTTTGATGAGTCTGGCCAGGGGTTTATCAATCCTATTGATTCTTTCAAAGAACCAGCTCCTAATTTCATTGATTTTTTCTATTGTTTTTTTGGTTTCTATTTCATTGATTTCTGCTCTGATCTTTATGATTTCTCTTCTCCTGCTGGGTTTAGGGTTTCTTTCTTGTTCTTTCTCCAGCTCCTTTACGCGTAGGGTTAGGTTGTGTACTTGAGACCTTTCTTGTTTCTTGAGAAAGGCTTGTACCGCTATATATTTTCCTCTCAGGACTGCCTTTGCTGTGTCCCACAGATTTTGAACTGTTGTGTTTTCATTATCATTTGTTTCCATGAATTTTTTCAATTCTTCTTTAATTTCCTGGTTAGCCCATTCATTCTTTAGAAGGATGCTGTTTAGTCTCCATGTATTTGGGTTCTTTCCAGCTTTCGTCTTGTGATTGAGTTCTAGCATCAGAGCATTGTGGTCTGAAAATATGCAGGGAATAATCCTAATCTTTTGATACCGGTTGAGACCTGATTTGTGACCCAGGATGTGATCTATTCTGGAGAAGGTTCCATGTGCACTAGAGAAGAATGTGTATTCTGTTGCTTTGGGATGAAATGTTCTGAATATATCTGTGATGTCCATCTGGTCCAGTGTGTCATTTAAGGCCTTTATTTCCTTGTTGATCTTTTGCTTGGATGATCTGTCCATTTCAGTGAGGGGAGTGTTAAAGTCCCCTACTATTATTGTATTATTATTGATGTGTTTCTTTGATTTTGTTATTAATTGGTTGATATAGTTGGCTGCTCCCACGTTAGGGGCATAGATATTTAAAATTGTTAGATCTTCTTGTTGGACAGACCCTTTGAGTAGGATATAGTGTCCTTCCTCATCTCTTATTATAGTCTTTGGCTTAAAATCTAATTGATCTGATATAAGGATTGCCACCCCAGCTTTCTTCTGATGCCCATTAGCATAGGATTCAACAGTACATTAAAAGGATTATTCACCACGATCAAGTGGGATTTATTCCAGGGCTGCAGGGTTGGTTCAACATCCGCAAATCAATCAATGTGATAGAACACATTAATAAAAGAAAGAACAAGAACCATATGATACTCTCAATAGATGCTGAAAAAGCATTTGACAAAGTACAGCATCCCTTCCTGATCAAAACTCTTCAAAGTGTAGGGATAGAGGGCACATACCTCAATATTATCAAAGCCATCTATAAAAAACCCACCGCAAATATCATTCTCAATGGAGAAAAACTGAAAGCTTTTCCATTAAGGTCAGGAACACGGCAGGGATGTCCATTATCACCACTGCTATTCAACATAGTATTAGAAGTCCTAGCCTCAGCAATCAGACAACAAAAAGAAATTAAAGGCATCCAAATTGGTAAAGAAGAAGTCAAACTATCACTCTTCGCAGATGATATGATACTATATGTGGAAAACCCAAAAGACTCCACTCCAAAACTGCTAGAACTTGTACAGGAATTCAGTAAAGTGTCAGGATATAAAATCAATGCACAGAAATCAGTTGCATTTCTGTACACCAACAACAAGACTGAAGAAAGAGAAATTAAGGAGTCAATCCCATTCACAATTGTACCCAAAACTATAAGATACCTAGGAATAAACCTAACCAAAGAGACTAAGAATCTATACACAGAAAATTATAAAGTACTCATGAAAGAAATTGAGGAAGACACAAAAAAATGGAAAAATGTTCCATGCTCCTGGATTGGAAGAATAAATATTGTGAAAATGTCTATGCTACCTAAAGCAATCTACACATTTAATGCAATCCCTATCAAAATACCATCCATTTTTTTCAAAGAAATGGAACAAATAATCCTAAAATTTATATGGAACCAGAAAAGACCTCGAATAGCCAAAGGAATATTGAAGAACAAAGCCAAAGTTGGTGGCATCACAATTCCGGTCTTCAAGCTCTATTACAAAGCTGTCATCATCAAGACAGCATGGTACTGGCACAAAAACAGACACATAGATCAGTGGAACAGAATAGAGAGCCCAGAAATTGACCCTCAACTCTATGGCCAACTCATCTTCGACAAAGCAGGAAAGAATGTCCAATGGAAAAAAGACAGCCTCTTCAATAAATGGTGCTGGGAAAATTGGACAGCCACATGCAGAAAAATGAAATTGGACCACTTCCTTACACCACACACGAAAATAGACTCCAAATGGATGAAGGACCTCAATGTGAGAAAGGAATCCATCAAAATCCTTGAGGAGAATGCAGGCAGCAACCTCTTCGACCTCAGCCGCAGCAACATCTTCCTAGGAACAACGGCAAAGGCAAGGGAAGCAAGGGCAAAAATGAACTATTGGGATTTCATCAAGATCAAAAGCTTTTTCACAGCAAAGGAAACAGTTAACAAAACCAAAAGACAGCTGACAGAATGGGAGAAGATATTTGCAAATGACATATCAGATAAAGGGCTAGTATCCAAAATCTATAAGGAAGTTAGCAAACTCAACACCCAAAGAACAAACAATCCAATCAAGAAATGGGCAGAGGACATGAACAGACATTTCTGCAAAGAAGACATCCAGATGGCCAACAGACACATGAAAAAGTGCTCCACGTCACTCGGCATCAGGGAAATACAAATCAAAACCACAATGAGATATCACCTCACACCAGTCAGAATGGCTAAAATGAACAAGTCAGGAAATGACAGATGCTGGAGAGGATGTGGAGAAAGGGGAACCCTCCTCCACTGTTGGTGGGAATGCAAGCTGGTGCAACCACTCTGGAAAACAGCATGGAGGTTCCTCAAAATGTTGAAAATAGAACTACCCTATGACCCAGCAATTGCACTACTGGGTATTTACCCTAAAGATACAAACATAGTGATCCGAAGGGGCACGTGTACCCGAATGTTTATAGCAGCAATGTCTACAATAGCCAGACTATGGAAAGAACCTAGATGTCCATCAACAGATGAATGGATAAAGAAGATGTGGTATATATACACAATGGAATACTATGCAGCCATCAAAAGAAATGAAATCTTGCCATTTGCGACGACGTGGATGGAACTAGAGCGTATCATGCTTAGTGAAATAAGTCAATCGGAGAAAGACAACTATCATATGATCTCCCTGATATGAGGACATGGAGAAGCAACATGGGGGGTTAGGGGGATAGGAGAAGAATAAATGAAACAAGATGGGATTGGGAGGGAGACAAACCATAAATGACTCTTAATCTCACAAAACAAACTGGGGGTTGCTGGGGGGAGGTGGGATTGGGAGAGGGGGAGCGGGCTATGGACATTGGGGAGGGGAGGCGAACCATAAGAGACTATGGACTCTGAAAAACAACCTGAGGGTTTTGAAGGGTCAGGGGTGGGAGGTTGGGGGAACAGGTGGTGGGTAATGGGGGAGGGCACGTTTTGCATGGAGCACTGGGTGTTGTGCAAAAAGAATGAATACTGTTACGCTGAAAAAATAAATAAAATGGAAAAAAAAATCCTACAGGTGGGCCTAAATCAATGTACCTGGTGTCTTTATAAAAGGAGAACTGGTCACAGAAAAGATGGATCTAAGGATGACCATGCAAGGATACAGTGACAAGGTGGCAATCTACAAGCCCAGGAGAGAAGCCACCAAGAAACCAAACATGCTGACACTTTGGCCTTAGACATCTACCTTCCAGAGCTGTGAGAAAAACAATTTCTGTTGTTTAAGCCACCCAGTCTCTGGTATTTTGTTATGAAAGCCCTAGCACACTAGCACAGGGAGGAAATGCACAAACATGATACTAGGGAAAAAAAATTGAGTGGTGGTGTTGAAGATTGGTTTACTCATTGGTATCTGGTTTGACTGTAGTTTTCATACCTTTTTAACAAATAATTCCTACTTCAGTGAAATATTCTATTGTTTCGTTACTTCTTTTTTTCACTGATGCCGGGCTACCTAATAGAAAAGGAGGACGGAAGAAACAAGAACAATTCCAGAATCACATGCCAGCAGGGTGACCTGCCATTTATGCTTCCGTGCCACGTGTGTTCTCTCTTAGAGATTTTAAAAGGGATGCGCCCAGTTTTCCACTTTGCATGCTGTAGGGAACACTAACAGAATAAGCAGATAGTATTTTTAGTCACTTTTTTCATCATCTGTGTTCAGCCTTAGAGTTCCCAGGCTTCAGCTAGCACAATGCAATGTCTTGGTGTCTCCTGAACCTAAAACACTTTCCTTTGTCCAGGCTTAATTTTCTGGCTTTCATTCACGCTATTACTCATCTGGCCGGTATATCCAGATCATAATCTGGGCCATGCTGGCGAGAGACAACAGTGATTGTAGGAATTTTGTTTTTTCTGTGTCCAGAATAGCACTGAAATCCCTAGATTGGTTGAGGGATACACCACATTTTGAACTTGAGCTGATTTGTATTATAAGTGTTGGCCATCTCTATATTTTTCTTTCCTTTTACTAATTTAGTGGTACAAGGAAGATACTTCAAAGATATTTTAATCCACGTGTTTTTGTTTGCCTAGGCCCTGGGCTGAAGGAGCCTGAGACTAAACTTCCCCCTGAATCCCGCTGTTGAAGCATCTTGCCACTGAAAACTGTGGGCTGAGAGCACATCTCATGTGGGATGAGGGCCATCTCATGCTCCTCCCCCTTTCCCTCTGCTCTAGGTTCCCTGCTTGGCTAACTGGGAGGTTAAAACCCTGAGCCTGGAATGTAAAGTTTATTTGAAAGACCGGCTTGCCTTGCCTTAGGCATCTGTGGTGCCCCTGAAGATGCCCATTGGTATTGTCATGGGGTAGATTCGCAAGTTAAAGCTGTGGCCACCCTATTAGTTAATTTCCTTGCTTTGGAGATATTCTACATCCGACCCTAACTCAGGCTCCTTTCGGAATGGCTGAGGATATTTATTTCTATCTTGTTATCTATTTCACTTCTAAACCCAAGTCCTTTTGTTGAAAAAAAAAAAAGGAAAATACAAGGAAGGAAAAAATCATTAGAATTTTTTAAAATGTCTATTACTCATGGATAAGTACTATTTACAGTTGAATATATATATATATGCGTGTGTACACGCACGTGTGCACGCACACACACACACACACACACACACACACACATATATATATTTCTTTTTTCAAAATTTACTGAACAGGGGCACCTGGGGGGCTCAGTGGGTTAAGTGTCTGCCCTTGGCTCAGGTCATGATCCCAGCATCCTGAGATCGAGCCCCACGTCAGGCTCTCTGCTCAGTGGGAGCCTGCTTCTCCCTCTCCCTGCCACTCACCCTGCTTGTACTCTCTATCTCTGTGTCTCTCTCTCTCTCATAAAATAAATAAATAAAATATTAAAAAAGAGAAATTTTACTGTGCAAATGTAGCATATTTAAGGACAGAAGTGAAATAATATCCCACTTACAGCTTTTTTTTTTTTTTTGAGCAAAAGAAAGTGAGTATGAGTGGGGTGGGAGGGACAGAGGGAGAGGGAGAAAGAAAATCTTAAGCAGATTCTCTCAAATCTCACAAGTCAATCTCACGACCCTGAGATCGTGACCTGAGCCAAAAACCAAGAGTCCGATGCTTAACTGACTGAGCCACCCAGGAGTCTCCAATATATAGGTTTTTTTTTAACTGCTTTTTGAGATAAATATTATATTATGAAGGTCACTTAACATCATACAATATGAATGCACATAATAATAAAAATGGCTCTCAAAACTTTAAAAGTCCATTCTGACATGATAGTAATGATAACATGATTAATATTTGTTACCTTCCCTTTGTCCAATATTGTTAAGTGTGAAACCTATATTTACTCATTAATACTCACCACAACCTATGAGGTGAAGCTATTGTTGTCTGACTTTCAACATCAGGGAACTGAGGCACAATGAAGGCAGGGCTAGTTAAGTTTCAAGAGTTAGATGTGAACACAGGCTCTGTGGCTTCTGAGCGAATACATCTAACCACTATATGCTACTGTTTCCCATTTCATAAATTGCAGCCTTATTGTTAATCTTAGCAAAGCAACCAATCTGACAAGAAAAGAAACAAAACTAAGGTTCTGTCATTCTTTCCATTGACTGCTATAGTAAACTATACAAATTAGTGGCTGAAAACAACTGGTATGGGGTTTCTCACAGTTGTGGATGTTAAAAGACTGAAATCAAGGTGTCACCAGTGCCTGGCACATTTGGACACTGTGCAGAATTCCCCTTGCCTCTTCCAAGCCTCTGGTGGCAACCACCAATCCTTGATGTCCTTTGCTTAAAGCAATGTCACTCCAGTTTCTGTCTCCATCGTATGTTCTCCCCAACTGTTCCTGTCTTCAGTGGCATTTTACACTTCCTGTAATGCCATATGTCATATAGGATTAGGGCCCGCCCAAATAACCTCAGCATAACCTGAAACACCAGCAAATATGCAATTTCCAGATAAGGTCCTATTCATAGGTACCTAGCTTTAGAGCCTCAGCATACTCTTGATGGGACAGTACAACCAAATAACAGGTACAGTGGTTTTTCCCATGCAACTAGACAGAAAATATTACATCAGCAACTCAGAGGATGGATTTTTTTTTAAACAGTTAAAAGGAAGGTAGTGCCTATTTTCCTCTGACTCATTCCACTGTGCTCACAGACAGGATGAAAGGCATGGTAACAAGTGCCCTTCCAAATCAGAGAGGGAGATAAACCATGAGAGACTCTGGACCCTGGGAAACAAACTGAGAGTCACAGAAGGGAGGGGGGTGGAGGGGTGGGATAGCCAGGTGATGGGTATTAAGGAGGGCACGTGTGGTGATGAGCACTGGGTGTTGTAGGCAACTGATGAATCATTGAGCACTACATCAAAAACTAATGATGTACTATATGCTGGCTAACTGAACATAAAGAGAAAAAAACAAATGACCTTCCTATGATTCTTTTATTTATTCTTTCATTCATTCATTTTTAAAATTTATTTTGTAAAATAGAGTTGACATAGAATGTTCCATTAGTTTCATTTGTACAACATACGAATTAGAGAATTCTATACATTACCCAGTGCTCACCCTGATAAGTGTAGCCAACATCTGCCACCATACATTATTACAATGTTATTGATTATATTCCTTATGCTGTACATTTTTTTCTCCATCACTTGTTGTATAACTAAAAATTTATAAAACTCTTAATCCCCTTTATTTACTTTGTTCTTTCACCTACTTCCCCTCTGTCAACCACCAATTTGTTCTCAGTACTTAAGGGCCCATTTTGTTTGTCCTTTGATCCCTTCTTTTCTTTTCTAGATTCCACATATAAGTGAAACCATAATGGCATTTATCTTTTCCTGTCTGACTTATTGCACTTAGCATAATTCTATCTTGGTCCATCCATGTTCTCACAAATGGCAAGAACACATTTTTAATGGCTGTGTAATACTCTATTGTGTTTATGTACCACATCTACTCACTATGCTTCCTATTGGTGAATGGATCAATATGACATTTTCAGGCTTTGTCACAAACAACATCTTATTGCCACTGTTCCTTCCTTTTAAGTCTATGCTTCAGCAAGTATCCAAACTACTCACGGGAATGGCTTCCTGCATGAGTTCTGAATCCTGGTACTTCCTAAGTATCTTTGGGCTTCAGAGCATTTGCTCTGATTCTGGGCAAAGATGATGCCACTGACCAGTCATAAACGGTGCGGGAGCAGATGTCTGAAACTGACATGGCCATGCCTACAGACACCAATAAAGATTTCAAGACAGAGTGGGATGCTTCAGAGCTGACAGATTACCCAGTAGGCACTGGATGATGTGGAAGAGGAGCTCACAGCTAAAGACTGGTAATTCCAGTAGTGAAAACCATAAAAGGGGGGGGGGGAACTGAAGCTAGTGATGATGTACAAAACTTAGCAAAATTTTGGTCCATGGAAAAAGCATTGCCAATTATTCCTCATTATTATGTTCACTTAGTCTGACTTCTAACCACAGTAAACTCTTGATTTTATGGGATACAAAGTTCTTGCATTTTACCTTTAATTTTTTGTTAGCTTTTCCTATACTTTCTTTTTTTTTTTACGATTTTGCTTATTTATTTGACAGAGAGAGAGATCACAAGTAAGCAGAGAGGCAAGCAGCGGTGGGGGGGTGGGGGTAGCAGGCTCCCCGCTGAGCAGAGAGCCTAATGCGGGGCTCAATCCCAGGACCCTGAGATCATGACCTGAGCCGAAGGCAGAGGTTTAACCCACTGAGCCACCCAGGCACCCCCTATAATATTTTCCTTATACAAATAATATATTTTCGTTTACTGTGAATGTAGCAACTGTGGATCAGCAAAGTGAAGCTCCCTGTGTTGTTCATTTTGAGCCTACAGAACGGCATACAGAACAAATGTATCAAAAACTTATTCAAGTAAACTGTTTTCAGAGTAAATACACAGAGCCAGAATAGACTTTGTGAACATTCTATGTCTCTTATTACTCTCCAGCAAATAATCAGTGACCCTGAGACCCTGTTGGATTCTAGAGTGCCTTTGGGATCATGAAAGAGAGGCTAGTTAATGCAAGGTTTTGATCTGGTATTCAGAATAATTCAAAATTATTGAAAAACAATGGTTTTGTATTGCATATGGATATGGAATTGAAGAAAAGAGCTTAGTTGCCAGTTATTCTGCACGAGAGAGAGAGTTTGCATATGTATGTAAGAAGGTAGTGAGGGCAATTGCTGGCAGACACCTAGGTAAGGGTTACCCAGGAACAGCTCCATCTGGATCAGCTGTCCCAAGAAAGAGGCAGAGTGCCATTTCTGTACCAAGAAGTGAATGTAATTTTCCATTGAATGCTGTAAGAAAGAGCAAACAAGTCTTGACTCTACAACTTAAACCAACCCATTTTCTCTTTAATTTTTTTTTAAACTGACTCTGTATATTTCTCCATCCCCTCCAACTCGACCACCTCCATACACGCTCACATTTGCATTTTTACTCTCAGTTCAGGGCAGAGTTGGACTTCCAATCTCAGGTTGGGATACAGAGGGATTATTCCAGTTATGTGAAAATCCAGATATTTGGCTGATCACATGAGGTCAAGTTCCTAACCTCTATCCTCCTTCCTCCCCGTGAAGCCCCCTGGTCCGGGACTCTCTGAGCTGCCATCCTGAGTCTGACCACCAGGTAGCATCATATTCCTCTCCATTTTTGTTGTTCTCTTTTAATTGCAAGGAGTACATGGTACAAAGAGTTAAAAAGTCACGAAAGAGTTTGTTTACTGTGATACCAATTCTGCTCAGAAATTCACAAGTATGTTAAAGTAGTCCCATTTGTTATTGAGCCTAAATTTCGTATTCATTCTCTCTCTTCCCTCATCACTGCCAGCTGATGCACAACGTATACTGTACACTGGGTCCTTCCCAGAGAACAGGGTTTTCGCTTCCATTACCTCACCCCTTTACCTGCTGCCCAGACCTTCTCCCACCTCCTGTTACTCATCCCCTGTCCACGATGCCGGACACAGCTGTGCAGACCCTGCTGTGATGGCCTAACCTCTCTCAGGCACCTGCCCCCTGTCCTGACCTGAACAGTCCTTCACATACTTGATTCTGATTGCCAAAACCGGCCACTGACACTGGTTGTTTGATCATTGGCAGACCCTGGAATATATGTTTTCACAATCATTTCTTTATGCCCCAGAGTTCTACAGGCAGAATTACAATCATTGTGCATTGGTTCAAAACCTGAGTTTTAAGGAGATTTATTTTTTTAAATTATTTATTTTTTTTAACATCTTAATTTTATTTCATTTTTTCAGTATTCCAAGATTCATTGTTTATGTACCACACCCAGTGCTCCACGCAATATGTGCTCTCCTTAATACCCACCAAGGACTCTTTTATTCTTTTTTTTTATTCGTTTATTTGTTTATTTACAGCATAACAGTGTTCATTGTTTTGGCATCACACGCAGTGCTCCATGCAGTACGTGCCCTCCCTATTACCCACCACCTGGTTCCTCAACCTCCCACCCCACCCCACCCCCCGCCCCTTCAAAACCCTCTGGTTGTTTTTCAGAGTCCATAGTCTCTCATGGTTCATCTCCCCTTCCAGTTTCCCTCAACTCCCGCTCCTCTCCATCTCCCCATGTCCTCCATGTTATTTGTTATGCTCCACAAATAAGTGAGACCATATGATACTTGACTCTCTCTGCTTGACTTATTTCGCTCAGCATAATCTCTTCCAGTCCCGTCCATGTTGCTACAAAAGTTGGGTATTCATCCTTTCTGATGGAGGCATAATACTCCATTGTGTATATGGACCACATCTTCCTTATCCATTCATCCGTTGAAGGGCATCTTGGTTCTTTCCACAGTTTGGCGACCGTAGCCATTGCTGCAATAAACATTGGGGTACAGATGGCCCTTCTTTTCACTACATCTGTATCTTTGGGGTAAATACCCAGCAGTGCAATTGCAGGGTCATAGGGAAGCTCTATTCTTAATTTCTTCAGGAGTCTCCACACTGTTCTCCAAAGTGGCTGCACTAACTTGCATTGCCACCAACAGTGGAAGAGGGTTCCCCTTTCTCCACATCCTCTCCAACACACGTTGTTTCCTGTCTTGCTAATTTTGGCCATTCTAACTGGTGTCAGGTGGTATCTCAATGTTGTTTTAATTTGAATCTCCCTGATGGCTAGTGATGATGAACATTTTTTCATGTGTCTGATAGCCATTCGTATGTCTCCGTTGGAGAAGTGTCTGTTCATATCTTCTGCCCATTTTTCGATATGATTCTCTGTTTTGTGTGTGTTGAGTTTGAGAAGTTCTTTATAGATCCTGGATATCAACCTTTTGTCTGTACTGTCATTTGCAAATATCTTCTCCCATTCCATGGGTTGCCTTTTTGTTTTGTTGACTGTTTCCTTTGCTGTGCAGAAGCTTTTGATCTTGATGAAGTCCCCAAAGTTCATTTTCGCTTTTGCTTCCTTGGCCTTTGGAGCCATATCTTGAAAGAAATTGCTGTGGCTGATATCGAAGAGGTTACTGCCTATGTTCTCCTCTAGGATTCTGATAGATTCCTGTCTCACGTTGAGATCTTTTATCCATTTCGAGTTTATCTTTGTGTATGGTGTAAGAGAATGGTCAAGTTTCATTCTTCTACATGTCGCTGTCCAGTTTTCCCAGCACCATTTATTGAAGAGACTGTCTTTATTCCATTGAATATTTTTTCATGTTTTGTCGAAGATTATTTCACCATAGAGTTGAGGGTCCATATCTGGGCTCTCCACTCTATTCCACTGGTCTATGTGTCTGTTTTTATGCCAGTACCACGCTGTCTTGGTGATCACAGCTTTGTAGTAAAGCTTGAAATCGGGTAACGTGATGCCGCCAGCTTTGTTTTTGTTTTTCAACATTTCCTTAGCAATTTGGGGTCTCTTCTGATTCCATACAAATTTTAGGATTATTTGCTCCAGCTCTTTGAAAAATACCGGTGGAATTTTGATCGGAATGGCATTAAAAGTATAGATTGCTCTAGGCAGTATAGACATTTTAACAATGTTTATTCTTCCAATCCAAGAGCGTGGAACGGTCTTCCTTCTTTTTGTGTCTTCTTCAATTTCTTTCATGAGAGTTCTGTAGTTCCTCGAGTACAGGTCCTTTACCTCTTTGGTTAGGTTTATTCCCAGGTATCTTATGGTTCTTGGTGCTATAGCAAATGGAATCGATTCTCTAATTTCCCTTTCTGTATTTTCATTGTTAGTGTATAAGAAAGCCACTGATTTCTGTACATTGACTTTGTATCCTGCCACGTTACTGAATTGCTGTATGAGTTCTAGTAGTTTGGGGGTGGAGTCTTTGGGGTTTTCCATATAAAGAATCATGTCACCTGCGAAGAGAGAGAGTTTGACTTCTTCCTTGCCAATTTGGATACCTTTTATTCCTCTTTGTTGTCTGATTGCCGTTGCTAGAACTTCTAATAGTATGTTGAACAAGAGTGGTGAGAGTGGGCATCCTTGTCGTGTTCCTGATCTCAACGGGAAGGCTGCAAGCTTTTTCCCATTGAGGATGATATTTGCTGTGGGTCTTTCATAGATAGCTTTTATGAAGTTCAGGAATGTTCCCTCCATCCCTATACTTTGAAGCGTTTTCATCAGGAACAGATGCTGGATTTTGTCAAATGCTTTTTCTGCATCCAGTGAGAGGACCATGTGGTTCTTCTCTCTTCTCTTATTGATTTGTTCTATCACATTAATTGATTTGCGAATGTTGAACCAACCTTGGAACCCAGGGATGAATCCCACCTGGTCATGGTGGATAATCTTTTGAATGTGCTGCTGGATCCTGTTTGCTAGGATCTTGTTGAGAATCTTTGCATCCATATTCATTAGTGATATTGGTCTGAAATTCTCCTTTTTGGTAGGGTCTTTGCCTGGTTTGGGGATCAGGGTAATGCTGGCTTCATAAAGAGTCTGGAAGTTTTCCTTCTGCTTCAATTTTTTGGAACAGCTTCAGGAGAATTGGTGTTATTTCTTCTTTGAAAGTTTGGTAGAATTCCCCAGGGAATCCGTCAGGTCCTGGGCTCTTGTTTTTTGGGAGGTTTTTGGTCACTGCTTCAATCTCATTACTAGATATTGGTCAATTCAGGTTGTCAATTTCTTCCTGGTTCAATTTTGGGAGTTTGTAGTTTTCCAGGAATGCATCCATTTCATCTAGGTTGCTTAGCTTATTGGCATAGAACTGTTGGTAATAATTTCTGATGATTGTTTGTATTTCCTTGGTGTTAGTTGTGATCTCTCCCTTTTCATTCATAATTTTATTAATTTGGGCTTTCTCTCTTTTCTTTTGGATTAGTGTGGCCAATGGTTTATCGATCTTATTGATTCTTTCAAAAAACCAGCTTCTAGTTTCATTGGTACGTTCTACTGTATCTCTCGTTTCTACCTCATTGATCTCTGCTCTGATCTTGATTATTCCCCTTCTTGCACGTGGAGTTGGTTTGATTTGTTGTTGATTCTCCAGTTCTTTAAGGTGTAGAGACAGCTGGTGTATTCTGGATTTTTCAATGTTTTTGAGGGAAGCTTGGATGGCTATGTATTTCCCCCTTAGAACCGCCTTTGCTGTATCCCATAGGTTTTGGACCGAAGTGTCTTCATTCTTATTGGTTTCCGTGAATTGTTTAAGTTCATCTTTGATCTCCTGGTTGATCCAAGCATTCTTAAGCAAGGTAGTCTTTAGCTTCCAGGTGTTTGAGTTCCTTCTGAACTTTTCCTTGTGATTGAGCTCCAGTTTCAAAGCATTGTGATCGGAGAATATGCAGGGAATAATGTTTCGTGACTTCTGAGCTGTTTGTTCCAGGCTTCCTCCTGATCCTTTCTCTCTATCTGTTTGTCCTCCAGATCACTAATTCTATCTTCTGTCTCAGTTACCCTAGCTTTTAGAGAATTTAGATTAGATTGGAACTCATTGAGAGCATTTTGAACATCATCCCTGGTGGCTTTCAGTTCTGCCCTAACATTGTGAACATCATCCCTGGTGGCTTTCAGTTCTGCCCTAATCAATTCTGTTTGGTCATCCATGGCTTTCTCCAACCTAGCTATTGCCTGGATAATTGTTAGTCTGAATTCCTTTTCTGACATATTGTCTATGTCGATAGCCATTAGCTCTGTTGCAGAAGGCCCATCCTCTGTATTTTTCTTCTGTTGGGTATTCCTCCTCCTAGTCATTTTGGAAAGAGATGACTGAACAGATGCAGCTGGACGTATCAATTGTGGTGCAGTCAATGTGCACCCTGGAACGCTTCTGTGCAATCAGGATTCCCCACCCAAATGAGAGAAAAAAGAAAAGAAAAAGAAATAGAGAAGAAGAAAGAAAAAAAAGGGGAAAGAAAAAAGGAAAAAAAGAGAGAGAGAGATAGGAAAAAAAGGGAAGATAAAAGAGAAGGCTCAGCCCAAATGGGCCACAAGGTAAGAGTTATGAAGTATACAAACAAAAACAGACAAACAAAAAGACTGATAAAAGTATATGACAAGAGAAAAAAATATATATATATATAAGCAAGAAAAAGGGAAGAACCTCATCAGAAAGAACCCCAAGTATAAGATTTATATATTATCAGGAAAAACACAAATTCACAGAAACACTGACAGAAGGAAAAATTGGGAGAGTGGTTATAGATTCTCAGTGTGGGTGAGGAAGGTTATTTTGATTCTTCCTGAAGGTATCTTGATGTTTTTGTTAAGGGACTCAACTTTCCTAAGTTACAGGGGGATTAGAAACTGGTTTGCCTATAGGGGCAGCATTGATTGGGGAAAGGAGGTTACCCTGAAGTTTAACTCTATATGTATAGTAGAAAATAAAAATTAAAAAAGAATAAACTAGACTAAACTAAGTTAAAATTTAAAAAGAATTAAAAAAATAGAAAAGCAAAAGAAAAACACGGGTGTATGTGTCAAAAAGTTCAGGTTAGAAGGTTATTAAAGAATTTGATGTACTGGACATCTCAGTGTGGTGGCTCAGTGGATTGGGCCGCTGGCTTCGGCTCGGGTCGTGATCTCGGGGTCTTGGGATCTTTTAAAAAAATTATCCGTATGTATAAAAAAAAAGAACCAGAATATTGGTAAAGAGTTAAAAATAAAAGTTGTATTTATGAAGTAGTGGTGGTTGTTCTCTTGTAGTCTTTTTTTTTTTTCTTCCTTCCTGGTTGGTTTTCTGGGGGAGGGGCCTGCCACGTGGGTTTTCAGACAATGATGTTCCCTGAGTTAGGTCCTCCCACTCCCCTCAAGGGGGTGAGCTCTGAGGAAACTGTTTATTTCAGCCTTTTGTTCTCTGGGCGTTTTTATGTTCTTTCATCTGCTTTCTCTCGCCTTGACAGCTTTTGATGGTTTTTGGAGGTTTAGAGGAGAGCAAACTGCACCCCGACCTCCCTCTCAGAGAGAAGCCCCAGAATGTTTTGGAAAAGCTGCTGGCTGAGTCGGTTCTGAGTCACTGTCCCTGGGGATGCAGGAGCTCCTCGTTGTACCCAAAACCAGGGCAGCGGTGGCTGTCTAGGCAGCTCCAGACTGCCAGAGAGGTTCCGAGCAGAGATCGCACACTGAGTTTTTCCCGCTGTCCCGGGCTGGGAATGTCTGGTTTTTCCGGATACCAGAGCTCCAGGCTAGCGCCTATGAGCACGTATCCCAAGGGAGGGTGTGGGACGCGCACGTTTCAGGATTGCCGTCTGGCCAGGCTCCCAGCCCCTCACGGGAGCCAGACCCCACTCGGTCTCGGGCGCGCTGGCGTTCAGGCGCACTGGCGGCTCAGGGACGGAGACCTGATTTCTCCGCCGCACTCTCTCTGGCTCAGCACCAGGGGAGGCTGTCCTGGGTCCGGGGACTTAGGTCCCTGACCCTAACCGCCCAGGTTCCCACTATTACCCCCCGCGATCCTTTGCTCTTTGTTTTTTGAGTGCTTTCAACCAGACTCCAAGTTAATGCTGGTCCCAGATGCAGAGCACTCTCGTGTTGGGGTATTACTATCCAATCGGTCACCTCTGGTGGCTCCCTCCCTCTTTTGTTTATCTTCTGATACCAGTCCGATGCTCCCAGTCTGCTTTACCTGCCACTGGCGTGTTCTGCTCCTGTAGAGATCCAGACGGTATAATTCTGATCTCAGGCTGAATTCATGGGTGGTCGGAGTTCTTTGGTAGGTAATCAGCTCACTTTAGGGTACAGGTTGAAATGGTGCCTCCTCCTACTTCCCCGCCATCTTGACCTTATTTATTTATTTTACACCTAAAGACAACACTGGAGAGTGGTGTGATGACAGTGATTCTCAAGAGCCACCTTGTGGTAACAGCCTAAACTGCTCCTTGAGCACTGATAAAAGGAAAATGGGAAGGATGATCTGTGACACAAACCCACCACGAAGAACTTTCTAGAGGTCAAAATGGAAAGTGGGAAACTCCTTGAAAAAACCAAATAGGTGGGCTCGCTCTGGACATTTTATATAAATAGAATCACTTTGTAGACAAATATAGACATATTTGTGATCTGTTCCATTTTTGACTCTTTCACTTACCTTAATATTTTCACGGTTCATCCATTTTAATTAATTAGTTAGTTACATTCTTCCTTTCTTATTCACTTATTTACTTATTTATTCATTTAAATATTTCTGTATGTATCTTAGACCTTGTAGACAAGAAACCAAAGTGGAGTTTCATGACGGTGGCTCTATGTGCCACCTGGCACAAACATAGTGAACTACTACCTGAACACTAAGGAACAGGAAACTGGAAAGGATGGTCTGGGACACAACCCACCAGACAGGGCTTTCTGGAAGTCAAAATGGAAACTGGGGAATTTCTTGACTTAACCATATCAGTGGGCTCTATCTGGACGGTACATACCAATGGAAAAATTCCTATAGACACATATATGTGTACAAATATATCTACATATATATGAATGTATATGTATCTGTGTATGTATATATGTATCTACATATATATGTAGATATATTTGTGGTTTCTTGGATTTTGACTCCTTTAACCTAACTTAACATTTTCAAACTTCATCCATTCTTTTTTATTTTTTTAAAGATTTTATTTATTTGAGAGAGAGACAGTGAGAGAGAGCATGAGAGGGGAGAAAGTCAGAAGGAGAAGCAGACACTCCAAGGAGCAGGGAGCCCGATGCGGGACTCGATCCCAGGACTCTGGGCTCATGACCTGAGCTGAAGGCAGTCGCCGAACCAACTGAGCCACCCAGGCGCCCGAAGTTTCATCCATTCTTTTCTTGATTGATTGATTGATTGATCGACCAATCTACTTATTATTCTACTAACATAGATATTTGTTAATTTATTATTTATTTATATACTCATTCATTCATATATTTTACACCTTGCCAACAATTCAAGAAACTGCTGTTTGTCGAAGGTGGTTCTATGGCACCACCTTGTGGCCAAAGACCGAACTGCTGCCAGAAAACGAAGGAGCAGGAAATTGAGAACCCGGCACAAGGAACTTTCTGGAGGCCAAAATGGAAAGGGGGAAATTCCTTGACTACACCATAGTGGTGGGCTCTCTCCGGACAGTACATAGAAGTGGAATCATACTATTGGTGGTCATTACTGCATTTGACGCCGTTCACTTAACTTACTATTTTCAAGGTTCCTAAGTTTTATTTATTTCGTTAGTCGGTTCCTTACTCATTTTCTTTTTCATTCCTTCATTCCTTCTTTCACCTATATAGCTTACACATTATGGACAATACTCCAGAGGGGAGTTTGATGATAGTATTTCTAGGGGCCACCCTGTGGCAAAAGACTGACGCGCTCCTCGAACACTAAGGAACAGGAAACTGCAAGGGATGGTGGGGCACACAAACCCACCTCACGGTATTTTCCAGAGGTCGAAATGGATAGCGAGGAATTCCTCCAATAAACCGTATGGGTGGGCTCTCTCCTACTGACACTATATGTCGATGGGATCACTTTTGTAGAGAAACATAAGACACATGGGTGGTCTGTTGCGTTTTCTAGTCCTTTCCCTTAGCTCACGGCTTTCAAGGGTCATCCTCTGTATTTTCACTTATTTATTTATTCATCCTTTCATTTATTCATGTATTTATTATCTTATTTACATACTTATTCGTGTGTCAATTTTTTTTTTTATCTTATTCATTGACTCACTCATTTATACATTTCCCACCTGGCAGACGATCCCTGAAACGTGGACATTGGCGATGGTGGTTCTATGGCGCCACCTTGTGTCCAAAGCCTGAACTGCTGCCTGAGCACCAAGGAACAGGAAGTTGAGAGGGGTTGCCTGGGACACGAGCACACCACACAGAACTTTCTGCAGGTCAGCTTGCAAAGTGGGGAATTGCTTGACGAAGCCATATAGGTGGGCTCGCTCTGGACACTATGTATAAACGTAATCGTTGTCATAGGCAAATACGGACAAATTTTTTGTCTGTTGCATTTTCTTGTCCTGTCACTGAGCTTAACATTTTCAGGATGCATTCATTTTATTTATATATTTTGTTAGATAGCTAATTCCTTTCTTGCTTTCTTACTTCCTTCAGTACGTACATAATTTTTTATGTAGTCACCCGTCTGTATGCATGTACTTACGTACCTATGTATTCTACACCTCAAAGCAGAACTTGCGAGTGGAGTTTGAGGATGTGATTCTTTGGCGCCACCTTGTGGCAACAACCTGAACTGGTGCTTGCACACGAAGGAACAGGAAAATGGAAGGGATGGTCTGGGGCACAAAGCCACCCGACAGAGCGTTCTGCAAGTCAACATGGAAAGTGGGGAATTCTTGGACTCATCCACATCAGTGGGATCTGCCTGGACACTACATATCAATGGCATCATTCTTATAGACAAATATATAGATATACGTATATATATTTGTGGCCTTTTGCATTTTTGACTCCTTTAAGCCACCTTATCATTTTCAAGCTTTATCCATTATGTTCTGGATTGATTGATCAACCCATCTATTTAGTATTCTATTACCATATTTATTTATTAATATTATTTATTCTTAAAGTCATTCATTTATATGTTTTACACCTTGCCACCAATTCCGGCAACTGATTTTTCTCGAAGGCGGTTCTATAGCGTCACCTTTTGGCAAAAGACCTAATTGCTGCGTGACCCTTAGCAGCTGGAAAATAGAAGGGGTTGTCTCTGAGAGAAACCTAGGAAACACAATGGGGATGAAAATGGAAAGGGGTATTTCCAGTTCCCAGAACTGCAGTCTAGTGGCCTTTCTCTGGACACTACATATAACTGGAATTATGTAATATCTTGACTTTCCCATTTTTGACTTTTCACTTGGCTTAGTACTTTTAAAATCCATACATATTATTTATTTCTTCAGTTATTTATTTTCTTATTTAATTTTATGTATTATTCATTCATTTTTACATTTATTATGTGTAGTTTTCACAGATAGAGCTCATATATACTTTAGTCAAGTAATTCCCCACTTTCCATTTGATCTCCAGAAATTTCTGTTTGTTGGGTTTGTGTCACAGACAGTCCCTCACATTTTGCTGTTCCTTATTATTAAAGCAGCAGTTCAGGCTTCAGTCACAAGGTGGCACCATCATCAAACTTCATTTTGAGAATTTTCTGCAAGGTGTGAAATATTTACATAAAATGTAAGTAAATAAATAAATTAATAAGTAAAAAGTATATAAGTAAAGGAGTCAATAGATAAATAAATACAATGGATAAAACTTGAAAATATAAGCTTAGTGAAAGGAGTAAAAAATAATAAAAACCAAAAATATATATATATTTCTCTATAAAAATGATTCTGTTTATATGTGGTGTCCAGAGAGACTCCATCAATATAGTTTAGCCAAGGAATCCCCAATTTCCATTTTGACCTCCAGAAAGTTTTGTGTGGTAGATTCTTTAGTGTTCAAGCAGCAGTTGATGCTTCTGACACAAGGTGGCACCAAAGATCCAGTTTCATCATATTCAGCTTTCCAGTACTGTCTTCAAGGGGTAAAATACATACATACATACATACATACATACATAAGGAAGTAAGAAAGCAAGAAGTAACTAATTGACTAATTAACCAAATAAATAAAATGGATGAACCTTGAAAATATTAAGCTAAGTGTAAGTAGTTAAAAATAAAAAAGACTACAAATATATCTATATTTGTCTATAAGAATGACTCCATTTTTTTTATCGTGTGGAGACAGAGCCCATCAATATGGTTTAGTCAAGGAATTCTCCTAATTCTATTTTGACCTCCAGAACGTTCTGTATGATGGATTTGGGTAACAGACCATCCCTCCCATTTTCCTGATCCTTAGTGTTCAAGGAACAGTTCAGGGCTTACCACAAGGGGTGCCAAAGGAATGCCATCATCAAATTGTACTCTAAGATATTGTCTACAATATGTATGTACATACATACTTACATACATTAGAAGAAAGTTACTAAGTAACATGTAACTAAATAAAATGAATGAATTGTGAAAGCATTAGGCTAAGTGAAAGGAGTCAAAAATTCAAAAGACCACATACATCTACATTTATCTATAAAAATGATTCAATTTATTTCTCTTGTCTAGAAAGAGCCCAACTATATGGTTTACTCAAGGTATTTCCCACTTTCCATTTTCACCTCCAGAAAACTCTGTATTGTGGATCTATGTCACAGACCATCCCTTCAATTTTCTTCTTCCTTAGTGTTCAAGCAGCACTTCAGGATTTTACCACTAGTGACCCAAAAGAATGAGCATCACCAGTTTCAACTCTCAAGTATTGTCCACAAGGTGTGAAATACATAAATAAAAAATATATAAAATAAATAGATAATTAGGTAAATAAATGAATGAATGAAAGAATAAAATTTATGAACCTTGGAAATAGTAAGGTAAGAAAAGACATCAAAAATGAAAAAGACAACTTATTTTATGATTCCAGTTACACATACTCTCCAGAAAGAGCCCACCACATGCTTTAGTCAAGGAATTTCCCCTTTCCACTTGACCTGCAGAAAATTCTGTCTCCTAGGTTTCTGGAACAGACCATAATGCCATTAACCAGATCATTAGTGTTCGAACAGCAGATCAGGTTTTAGACACAAGGTGGGGACATAGAACCACTATTATCAAATTCCACTTTCAAAAATTGACTGCAAGGTGTGAGATATATACATAAGTAAGCCAATAAATAAATAAGTAAAAAAAAGAAGTTAATAAGTATGTAGCTAACTGAAAAAATAAAGGAAAAAATAAGTAGACAAATATAAATACAATGTATGAACTCTCAAAAGAGTAAACTAATAGAAAGATGCAAAAATGCAAAAGAAAAAAATGAAAAAAAGAAAAAAAGGAAAAAATGCAAAAGAACACATATGTGTCTATATTTGTACATAAAAATGATTGCATTTATTTGTCATGTCTAGAGAGAGCCTACCTAGGTGGCATAGTCAAGGTAATCCCCACGTTCCATTTTAACCCCCAGAAAATACTGTGTGGTGGGTTTGTGTCACAGATCATCCCTCAACTTTTCCTGCTTAGTTTTCGCGCAGCATTTCAGGCTTCTTCCACAAGTTGGCCCACGAGAAAGAGTTTACATATATGTATGTAAACCACAATCATCAAACTCGACTCTCAAGTACTATCCGCAAGTGTGAAATACATAAATAAATAAGCAAATAAATATGTAAGTAAGTAAATAAATGACATGTATGAACATTGAAGATATTCAGCTAAGTGAAAGAAATCAGAAATGGTAAAGACCATATATTGTATGATTCCACTTCTACGTCCTGTCCCAGAGAGAGTGCAAAACAAGGTTTAGTAAAGAAAGTCCCCACTTCCCAAACTGACCTCCACAAACTTCTACGTAATGGGATTTTGGCACACACCATCCATCTCCATTCACTATTCCTTCGTTTTCAGGCAGCAGTTTGAACTTTGGCCACAAGGTGGCGCCATAGAACCAACTTCGACAAACACCAGTTTCTGGAAATGTTGGCAAGGTGTAAAATATATAAATGAATGAGTACATGAATAAAAACTAATTCAACAAATAAATATGTTAATAGAATAATAAATAGATTGGTAGATAAATCAATCAAGAAAAGAATGGATGAACCTTGAAAATGATAAGGTAGGTTAAAGGAGTCAAAATGCAAAAGACCACAAATATATATACGTATATCTATATATTTGTCTATAAGAATGATGCCACTGATATGTAGTGTCCTGACAGAGCCCACTGACATGGTTTAGTGAAAGAATTCCCCACTTTCCATTTTGACTGGCAGAAAGCTCTGTCGGGTGGCTTTGTGCCCCGGACCATCCCTTCCATTTTCCTGTTCCTTCGTGCGCAAGCACCAATTCAGGTTGTTGCCACAAGGTGGTGCCAAACAATCACATCCGCAAACACCACTCGCAAGAACTGCTTTGAGGGGTAGAAAAATAGTACATAAGTGCATGCATACATACATGAATACATAAATAAATATGTACATACTGAAAGAAGTAAGAAAGCAAGAAAGGAATTAGCTATCTAACTAAATATATAAATAAAATGAATGCATCCTGAAAATGTTAAGCTCAGTGACAGGACAAGAAAATGCAACAGACAAAAAATTTGTCCGTATTTGCCTATGACAACGATTACGTTTATACATAGTGTCCAGAGCGAGCCCACCTATATGGCTTCGTCAAGCAATTCCCCACTTTGCAAGCTGACCTGCAGAAAGTTCTGTGTGGTGTGCTCGTGTCCCAGGCAACCCCTCTCAACTTCCTGTTCCTTGGTGCTCAGGCAGCAGTTCAGGCTTTGGACACAAGGTGGCGCCATAGAACCACCATCGCCAATGTCCACGTTTCAGGGATCGTCTGCCAGGTGGGAAATGTATAAATGAGTGAGTCAATGAATAAGATAAAAAAAAAAAAAATTGACACACGAATAAGTATGTAAATAAGATAATAAATACATGAATAAATGAAAGGATGAATAAATAAATAAGTGAAAATACAGAGGATGACCCTTGAAAGCCGTGAGCTAAGGGAAAGGACTAGAAAACGCAACAGACCACCCATGTGTCTTATGTTTCTCTACAAAAGTGATCCCATCGACATATAGTGTCAGTAGGAGAGAGCCCACCCATACGGTTTATTGGAGGAATTCCTCGCTATCCATTTCGACCTCTGGAAAATACCGTGAGGTGGGTTTGTGTGCCCCACCATCCCTTGCAGTTTCCTGTTCCTTAGTGTTCGAGGAGCGCGTCAGTCTTTTGCCACAGGGTGGCCCCTAGAAATACTATCATCAAACTCCCCTCTGGAGTATTGTCCATAATGTGTAAGCTATATAGGTGAAAGAAGGAATGAAGGAATGAAAAAGAAAATGAGTAAGGAACCGACTAACGAAATAAATAAAACTTAGGAACCTTGAAAATAGTAAGTTAAGTGAACGGCGTCAAATGCAGTAATGACCACCAATAGTATGATTCCACTTCTATGTACTGTCCGGAGAGAGCCCACCACTATGGTGTAGTCAAGGAATTTCCCCCTTTCCATTTTGGCCTCCAGAAAGTTCCTTGTGCCGGGTTCTCAATTTCCTGCTCCTTCGTTTTCTGGCAGCAGTTCGGTCTTTGGCCACAAGGTGGTGCCATAGAACCACCTTCGACAAACAGCAGTTTCTTGAATTGTTGGCAAGGTGTAAAATATATGAATGAATGAGTATATAAATAAATAATAAATTAACAAATATCTATGTTAGTAGAATAATAAGTAGATTGGTCGATCAATCAATCAATCAATCAAGAAAAGAATGGATGAAACTTCGGGCGCCTGGGTGGCTCAGTTGGTTCGGCGACTGCCTTCAGCTCAGGTCATGAGCCCAGAGTCCTGGGATCGAGTCCCGCATCGGGCTCCCTGCTCCTTGGAGTGTCTGCTTCTCCTTCTGACTTTCTCCCCTCTCATGCTCTCTCTCACTGTCTCTCTCTCAAATAAATAAAATCTTTAAAAAAATAAAAAAGAATGGATGAAGTTTGAAAATGTTAAGTTAGGTTAAAGGAGTCAAAATCCAAGAAACCACAAATATATCTACATATATATGTAGATACATATATACATACACAGATACATATACATTCATATATATGTAGATATATTTGTACACATATATGTGTCTATAGGAATTTTTCCATTGGTATGTACCGTCCAGATAGAGCCCACTGATATGGTTAAGTCAAGAAATTCCCCAGTTTCCATTTTGACTTCCAGAAAGCCCTGTCTGGTGGGTTGTGTCCCAGACCATCCTTTCCAGTTTCCTGTTCCTTAGTGTTCAGGTAGTAGTTCACTATGTTTGTGCCAGGTGGCACATAGAGCCACCGTCATGAAACTCCACTTTGGTTTCTTGTCTACAAGGTCTAAGATACATACAGAAATATTTAAATGAATAAATAAGTAAATAAGTGAATAAGAAAGGAAGAATGTAACTAACTAATTAATTAAAATGGATGAACCGTGAAAATATTAAGGTAAGTGAAAGAGTCAAAAATGGAACAGATCACAAATATGTCTATATTTGTCTACAAAGTGATTCTATTTATATAAAATGTCCAGAGCGAGCCCACCTATTTGGTTTTTTCAAGGAGTTTCCCACTTTCCATTTTGACCTCTAGAAAGTTCTTCGTGGTGGGTTTGTGTCACAGATCATCCTTCCCATTTTCCTTTTATCAGTGCTCAAGGAGCAGTTTAGGCTGTTACCACAAGGTGGCTCTTGAGAATCACTGTCATCACACCACTCTCCAGTGTTGTCTTTAGGTGTAAAATAAATAAATAAGGTCAAGATGGCGGGGAAGTAGGAGGAGGCACCATTTCAACCTGTACCCTAAAGTGAGCTGATTACCTACCAAAGAACTCCGACCACCCATGAATTCAGCCTGAGATCAGAATTATACCGTCTGGATCTCTACAGGAGCAGAACACGCCAGTGGCAGGTAAAGCAGACTGGGAGCATCGGACTGGTATCAGAAGATAAACAAAAGAGGGAGGGAGCCACCAGAGGTGACCGATTGGATAGTAATACCCCAACACGAGAGTGCTCTGCATCTGGGACCAGCATTAACTTGGAGTCTGGTTGAAAGCACTCAAAAAACAAAGAGCAAAGGATCGCGGGGGGTAATAGTGGGAACCTGGGCGGTTAGGGTCAGGGACCTAAGTCCCCGGACCCAGGACAGCCTCCCCTGGTGCTGAGCCAGAGAGAGTGCGGCGGAGAAATCAGGTCTCCGTCCCTGAGCCGCCAGTGCGCCTGAACGCCAGCGCGCCCGAGACCGAGTGGGGTCTGGCTCCCGTGAGGGGCTGGGAGCCTGGCCAGACGGCAATCCTGAAACGTGCGCGTCCCACACCCTCCCTTGGGATACGTGCTCATAGGCGCTAGCCTGGAGCTCTGGTATCCGGAAAAACCAGACATTCCCAGCCCGGGACAGCGGGAAAAACTCAGTGTGCGATCTCTGCTCGGAACCTCTCTGGCAGTCTGGAGCTGCCTAGACAGCCACCGCTGCCCTGGTTTTGGGTACAACGAGGAGCTCCTGCATCCCCAGGGACAGTGACTCAGAACCGACTCAGCCAGCAGCTTTTCCAAAACATTCTGGGGCTTCTCTCTGAGAGGGAGGTCGGGGTGCAGTTTGCTCTCCTCTAAACCTCCAAAAACCATCAAAAGCTGTCAAGGCGAGAGAAAGCAGATGAAAGAACATAAAAACGCCCAGAGAACAAAAGGCTGAAATAAACAGTTTCCTCAGAGCTCACCCCCTTGAGGGGAGCGGGAGGACCTAACTCAGGGAACATCATTGTCTGAAAACCCACGTGGCAGGCCCCTCCCCCAGAAAACCAACCAGGAAGGAAGAAAAAAAAAAAAGACTACAAGAGAACAACCACCACTACTTCATAAATACAACTTTTATTTTTAACTCTTTACCAATATTCTGGTTCTTTTTTTTTATACATACGGATAATTTTTTTAAAAGATCCCAAGACCCCGAGATCACGACCCGAGCCGAAGCCAGCGGCCCAATCCACTGAGCCACCACACTGAGATGTCCAGTACATCAAATTCTTTAATAACCTTCTAACCTGAACTTTTTGACACATACACCCGTGTTTTTCTTTTGCTTTTCTATTTTTTTAATTCTTTTTAAATTTTAACTTAGTTTAGTCTAGTTTATTCTTTTTTAATTTTTATTTTCTACTATACATATAGAGTTAAACTTCAGGGTAACCTCCTTTCCCCAATCAATGCTGCCCCTATAGGCAAACCAGTTTCTAATCCCCCTGTAACTTAGGAAAGTTGAGTCCCTTAACAAAAACATCAAGATACCTTCAGGAAGAATCAAAATAACCTTCCTCACCCACACTGAGAATCTATAACCACTCTCCCAATTTTTCCTTCTGTCAGTGTTTCTGTGAATTTGTGTTTTTCCTGATAATATATAAATCTTATACTTGGGGTTCTTTCTGATGAGGTTCTTCCCTTTTTCTTGCTTATATATATATATATTTTTTTCTCTTGTCATATACTTTTATCAGTCTTTTTGTTTGTCTGTTTTTGTTTGTATACTTCATAACTCTTACCTTGTGGCCCATTTGGGCTGAGCCTTCTCTTTTATCTTCCCTTTTTTTCCTATCTCTCTCTCTCTTTTTTTCCTTTTTTCTTTCCCCTTTTTTTTCTTTCTTCTTCTCTATTTCTTTTTCTTTTCTTTTTTCTCTCATTTGGGTGGGGAATCCTGATTGCACAGAAGCGTTCCAGGGTGCACATTGACTGCACCACAATTGATACGTCCAGCTGCATCTGTTCAGTCATCTCTTTCCAAAATGACTAGGAGGAGGAATACCCAACAGAAGAAAAATACAGAGGATGGGCCTTCTGCAACAGAGCTAATGGCTATCGACATAGACAATATGTCAGAAAAGGAATTCAGACTAACAATTATCCAGGCAATAGCTAGGTTGGAGAAAGCCATGGATGACCAAACAGAATTGATTAGGGCAGAACTGAAAGCCACCAGGGATGATGTTCACAATGTTAGGGCAGAACTGAAAGCCACCAGGGATGATGTTCAAAATGCTCTCAATGAGTTCCAATCTAATCTAAATTCTCTAAAAGCTAGGGTAACTGAGACAGAAGATAGAATTAGTGATCTGGAGGACAAACAGATAGAGAGAAAGGATCAGGAGGAAGCCTGGAACAAACAGCTCAGAAGTCACGAAACATTATTCCCTGCATATTCTCCGATCACAATGCTTTGAAACTGGAGCTCAATCACAAGGAAAAGTTCAGAAGGAACTCAAACACCTGGAAGCTAAAGACTACCTTGCTTAAGAATGCTTGGATCAACCAGGAGATCAAAGATGAACTTAAACAATTCACGGAAACCAATAAGAATGAAGACACTTCGGTCCAAAACCTATGGGATACAGCAAAGGCGGTTCTAAGGGGGAAATACATAGCCATCCAAGCTTCCCTCAAAAACATTGAAAAATCCAGAATACACCAGCTGTCTCTACACCTTAAAGAACTGGAGAATCAACAACAAATCAAACCAACTCCACGTGCAAGAAGGGGAATAATCAAGATCAGAGCAGAGATCAATGAGGTAGAAACGAGAGATACAGTAGAACGTACCAATGAAACTAGAAGCTGGTTTTTTGAAAGAATCAATAAGATCGATAAACCATTGGCCACACTAATCCAAAAGAAAAGAGAGAAAGCCCAAATTAATAAAATTATGAATGAAAAGGGAGAGATCACAACTAACACCAAGGAAATACAAACAATCATCAGAAATTATTACCAACAGTTCTATGCCAATAAGCTAAGCAACCTAGATGAAATGGATGCATTCCTGGAAAACTACAAACTCCCAAAATTGAACCAGGAAGAAATTGACAACCTGAATTGACCAATATCTAGTAATGAGATTGAAGCAGTGACCAAAAACCTCCCAAAAAACAAGAGCCCAGGACCTGACGGATTCCCTGGGGAATTCTACCAAACTTTCAAAGAAGAAATAACACCAATTCTCCTGAAGCTGTTCCAAAAAATTGAAGCAGAAGGAAAACTTCCAGACTCTTTATGAAGCCAGCATTACCCTGATCCCCAAACCAGGCAAAGACCCTACCAAAAAGGAGAATTTCAGACCAATATCACTAATGAATATGGATGCAAAGATTCTCAACAAGATCCTAGCAAACAGGATCCAGCAGCACATTCAAAAGATTATCCACCATGACCAGGTGGGATTCATCCCTGGGTTCCAAGGTTGGTTCAACATTCGCAAATCAATTAATGTGATAGAACAAATCAATAAGAGAAGAGAGAAGAACCACATGGTCCTCTCAATGGATGCAGAAAAAGCATTTGACAAAATCCAGCATCTGTTCCTGATGAAAACGCTTCAAAGTATAGGGATGGAGGGAACATTCCTGAACTTCATAAAAGCTATCTATGAAAGACCCACAGCAAATATCATCCTCAATGGGAAAAAGCTTGCAGCCTTCCCGTTGAGATCAGGAACACGACAAGGATGCCCACTCTCACCACTCTTGTTCAACATACTATTAGAAGTTCTAGCAACGGCAATCAGACAACAAAGAGGAATAAAAGGTATCCAAATTGGCAAGGAAGAAGTCAAACTCTCTCTCTTCGCAGGTGACATGATTCTTTATATGGAAAACCCCAAAGACTCCACCCCCAAACTACTAGAACTCATACAGCAATTCAGTAACGTGGCAGGATACAAAGTCAATGTACAGAAATCAGTGGCTTTCTTATACACTAACAATGAAAATACAGAAAGGGAAATTAGAGAATCGATTCCATTTGCTATAGCACCAAGAACCATAAGATACCTGGGAATAAACCTAACCAAAGAGGTAAAGGACCTGTACTCGAGGAACTACAGAACTCTCATGAAAGAAATTGAAGAAGACACAAAAAGAAGGAAGACCGTTCCACGCTCTTGGATTGGAAGAATAAACATTGTTAAAATGTCTATACTGCCTAGAGCAATCTATACTTTTAATGCCATTCCGATCAAAATTCCACCGGTATTTTTCAAAGAGCTGGAGCAAATAATCCTAAAATTTGTATGGAATCAGAAGAGACCCCAAATTGCTAAGGAAATGTTGAAAAACAAAAACAAAGCTGGCGGCATCACGTTACCCGATTTCAAGCTTTACTACAAAGCAGTGATCACCAAGACAGCGTGGTACTGGCATAAAAACAGACACATAGACCAGTGGAATAGAGTGGAGAGCCCAGATATCGACCCTCAACTCTATGGTGAAATAATCTTCGACAAAACATGAAAAAATATTCAATGGAATAAAGACAGTCTCTTCAATAAATGGTGCTGGGAAAACTGGACAGCGACATGTAGAAGAATGAAACTTGACCATTCTCTTACACCATACACAAAGATAAACTCGAAATGGATAAAAGACCTCAACGTGAGACAGGAATCTATCAGAATCCTAGAGGAGAACATAGGCAGTAACCTCTTCGATATCAGCCACAGCAATTTCTTTCAAGATATGGCTCCAAAGGCCAAGGAAGCAAAAGCGAAAATGAACTTTGGGGACTTCATCAAGATCAAAAGCTTCTGCACAGCAAAGGAAACAGTCAACAAAACAAAAAGGCAACCCATGGAATGGGAGAAGATATTTGCAAATGACAGTACAGACAAAAGGTTGATATCCAGGATCTATAAAGAACTTCTCAAACTCAACACACACAAAACAGAGAATCATATCGAAAAATGGGCAGAAGATATGAACAGACACTTCTCCAACGGAGACATACGAATGGCTATCAGACACATGAAAAAATGTTCATCATCACTAGCCATCAGGGAGATTCAAATTAAAACAACATTGAGATACCACCTGACACCAGTTAGAATGGCCAAAATTAGCAAGACAGGAAACAACGTGTGTTGGAGAGGATGTGGAGAAAGGGGAACCCTCTTCCACTGTTGGTGGCAATGCAAGTTAGTGCAGCCACTTTGGAGAACAGTGTGGAGACTCCTGAAGAAATTAAGAATAGAGCTTCCCTATGACCCTGCAATTGCACTGCTGGGTATTTACCCCAAAGATACAGATGTAGTGAAAAGAAGGGCCATCTGTACCCCAATGTTTATTGCAGCAATGGCTACGGTCGCCAAACTGTGGAAAGAACCAAGATGCCCTTCAACGGATGAATGGATAAGGAAGATGTGGTCCATATACACAACGGAGTATTATGCCTCCATCAGAAAGGATGAATACCCAACTTTTGTAGCAACATGGACGGGACTGGAAGAGATTATGCTGAGCGAAATAAGTCAAGCAGAGAGAGTCAAGTATCATATGGTCTCACTTATTTGTGGAGCATAACAAATAACATGGAGGACATGGGGAGATGGAGAGGAGAGGGAGTTGAGGGAAACTGGAAGGGGAGATGAACCATGATTGTCTATGGAATCTGAAAAACAACCAGAGGGTTTTGAAGGGGCGGGGGGGGATTGGGGGTGGGAGTTTGAGGAACCAGGTGGTGAGTAATATGGAGGGCACCTACTTCATGGAGCACTGGGTGTGATGCCAAAACAATGAACACTGTTATGCTGTAAATAAACAAACAAAAAAAAAAGTTCTTATCACTGAAAATAAAAATTGTAACTATGTGAGGTGATGGATATTAACAAATTTACAATTCCATTGCGCATGCTCTCTCTCTCTCTCTCTCTCTCTATATATATATATATATGTATATATATATATATTCAATTATTACGTTGTACTCCTTAAACCCATACAGCGTTATATTTCAATTATATTTTAATAAAGTTTGAAAAAATGAAACAATAAATACCTATATCTTTAAAAATAAATGAATTAAACATTCAATTAAAAAACCATGATAAGGAATAACAACCTAAACTATAAAATGAGAATAAAAGAGAGTTAAAGGTAATTAGCAAGACAGGAAACAAGGTGTGTTGGAGAGGATGTGGAGAAAGGGGAACCCTCTTCCACTGTTGGTGGGAATGCAAGTTGGTGCAGCCACTTTGGAGAACAGTGTGGAGATTCCTGAAGAAAATGAGAATAGAGCTTCCCTATGACACTGCAATTGCACTGATGGGTATTTACCGCAAAGATACAGATGTAGTGAAAGAAGGGCCATCTGTACCCCAATGTTTATTGCAGCAATGGCTACGGTCGCCAAACTGTGGAAAGAACCAAAATGCCCTTCAACGGATGAATGGATAAGGAAGATGTGGTCCATATACACAATGGAGTATTATGCCTCCATCAGAAAGGATGAATACCCAAGTTTCGTAGCAACATGGACAGGACTGGAAGAAATTATGCTGAGCAAAATAAGTCAAGCAGAGAGAGTCAAGTATCATATGGTCTCACTTATTTGTGGAGCATAACAAAGAACATGGAGGACATGGGGAGATGGAGAGGAGAGGGAGTTGAGGGAAACTGGAAGGGGAGATGAACCATGAGAGACTATGGACTCTGAAAAACAACTGGAGGGTTTTGAAGGGGCGGGGGGGGGGGGAGATGGGGGGGTGGGAGGTTGAGGAACCGGGTGGTGGGTAATAGGGAGGGCACGTACTGCATGGAGCACCAGTGTGATGCCAAAACAATGAACACTGTTATGCTGTAAATAAACAAATAAACAAACAAAAAAAAAGATAGTTAAAGGTAAAAGTGGAAATAAGTAAGCTAAGAAACAACATCTCTGTTAAAGCTCAGAGCAATCGGGATGGAAAGGAAGCAAAAATTGACATTATGGGTGATGTGTCCAATAGGGTGCCAGGATCTTGAGAGACAATTCTCTTTGAACTTCTCACAACACTTTCTTGAGGATAATGATCATGTTTTCCGTGTGTATGTGTGTGTGTATAAGCATACACTATACATATACACATATATGAACATTGTATACATAAATTATATATATATGCATATATTATCTATAAGACATATATATACATGTATGCATGTACACATAATATTTAATTAGCCACAGTCTAATCAGGAGGAAAATGACAAACTATGTCTTCACCCTCAAGAATGTCAGGGTCATGAAAACATTCTGGCAGTTTGGGGTGCCAGGGGGTTAAGCCTCTGCCTTCAGCTCTGGTCATGGTCTCAGGGTCCTGGGATCGAGCCCCACATCAGGCTTTCTGCTCAGTGGGAGCCTGCTTCCCCCTCTCTCTCTGCCTACTTGTGATCACTGTCTGTCAAATAAATAAATAAAATCTTTAAAAAACATGCTGGTAGTTCTCTTTTTTAAGTTTTTATTTTTATTCCTATTAGTTAACATACAGTGTAATATTAGTTTCAAGTGTACAACATAGTGATTCGGCACTTCCATACATCACAAAGTGCTCATCACAAGTGCACTCATTAGTCCTCATCACTTATTTCACCCATTCCCTCTGCCTTCTGGTAACCATTCATTTGTTCTCAGCCCTGCAGTACTTGAAATACTCCAACAAAGAGTTAACAAAGGACCCAGTAATTCTACTCCTAAGTACACAGTCAGGAGAAATGACAAGATATGTCTACAGTAAAACTTAGATAAGGATGTATAGGAGAAACGACAAGATATGTCTAGAGTAAAACTTGGACAAGAATGTATAGTCAAAAGTGGAAAACCCCAAATTAACGAATGCATAATTAAAGTCTGGTATATATTTTGTCAAAAAAAGATATGAAGTACTAAGAAGAAGACTCTTTTTTTTTACTCACTTTTTAAAATTATTTATTTATTTTCAGCATAACAGTATTCATTGTTTTTGCACCACACCCAGTGCTCCATGCAGTACATGCCTTCCCTATTTCCCACCACCTGGTTCCTCAAACTCCCACCCCCCGCCCCTTCAAAACCCTCTGGTTGTTTTTCAGAGTACATAGTCTATCATGGTTCATCTCCCCTTCCAGTTTCCCTCAACTCCCTTCTCCTTTTCATCTCCCCATGTCCTCCATGTTCTTTCTTATGCTCCACAAATCAGTGAAACAATATGATACTTGACTCTCTCTGCTTGACTTATTTCGCTCAGCATAATCTCTTCCAGTCCCATCCATGTTGCTACAAAAGTTGAGTATTCATCCATTCTGATGGAGGCATAATACTCCATCATGTATATGGACCACATCTTCCTTATCCATGAGTCCGTTGAAGGGCATCTTGGTTCTTTCCACAGTTTGGCGACCGTAGCCATTGCTGCAATAAACATTGGGGTACAGATGGCTCTTCTTTTCACTACATCTGTATCTTTGGGGGAAATACCCATCAGTGCAATTGCAGGGTCATAGGGAAGCTCTATTTTTAACTTCTTGAGGAATCTCCACACTGTTCTCCAAAGTGGCTGCACCAACTTGCATTCCCACCAACAGTGGAAGAGGGTTCCCCTTTCTCCACATCCTCTCCAACACACGTTGTTTCCTGTCTTGCTAATTTTGGCCATTCTAACTGGTGTCAGGTGGTATCTCAATGTGGTTTTAATTTGAATCTCCCTGATGGCTAGTGATGATGAACATTTTTTCATGTGTCTGATAGCCATTTGTATGTCTTCACTGCAGAGGTGTCTTGTTCATATCTTCTGCCCATTTTTTGATCTGATTATCTGTTTTGTGTGTGTTGAGTTTGAGAAGTTCTGTATAGATCCTGGATATCAACCTTTTGTCTGTACTGTCATTTACAAATATCTTCTCCCATTCCGTGGGTTGCCTTTTTGTTTTGTTGACTGTTTCCTTTGCTGTGCAGAAGCTTTTGATCTTGATGAAGTCCCAAAAGTTCATTTCCGCTTTTGTTTCTTTTGCCTTTGGAGACATATCTTGAAAGAATTTGCTATGGCTGATATCGAAGAGGTTACTGCCTATGTTCTCCTCTAGGATGCTGATGGATTCCTGTCTCATGTTGAGGTCTTTTATCCATTTCGAGTTTATCTTTGTGTAAGGTGTAAGAGAATGGTCGAGTTTCATTCTTCTACATATAGCTGTCCAGTTTTCCCAGCACCATTTATTGAAGAGATTGTCTTTTCTCCATTGTGTATTTTTTTCCTGTTTTGTCAAAGATTATTTCACCATAGAGTTGAGGGTCCATATCTGGGCTCTCCACTCTATTCCACTGGTCTATGTGTCTGTTTTTATGCCAGTACCACACTGTCTTGGTGATCACAGCTTTGTAGTAAAGCTTGAAATCGGGTAACGTGATGCCGCCAGTTTTGTTTTTGTTTTTCAACATTTCCTTAGCAATTCGGGGTCTCTTCTGATTCCATACAAATTTGAGGATTATTTGCTCCAGCTCTTTGAAGAATACCAGTGGAATTTTGATTGGAATGGCATTAAAAGTATAGATTGCTCTAGGCAGTATAGATATTTTAACAATGTTCATTCTTCCGATCCAAGAGCATGGAACGGTCTTCCATCTTTTTGTGTCTTCTTCAATTTCTTTCATGAGTGTTCTGCAGTTCCTCGAGTACAGGTCCTTTACCTCTTTGGTTAGGTTTATTCCCAGGTATCTTATGGTTCTTGGTGCTATAGTAAATGGAATCGATTATCTAATTTCCCTTTCTGTATTTTCATTGTTAGTGTATAAGAAAGCCACTGATTTCTGTACATTGACTTTGTATCCTGCCAGTTACTGAATTGCTGTATGAGTTCTAGTAGTTTGGGGGTGGAGTCTTTGGGGTTTTCCATATAAAGAATCATGTCATCTGCGAAGAGAGAGAGTTTGACTTCTTCCTTGCCAGTTTGGATATCTTTTATTTCTCTTTGTTGTCTGATTGCCGTTGCTAGAACTTCTAATACTATGTTGAACAAGAGTGGTGAGAGTGGGCGTCCTTGTGTTCCTGATCTCAACGGGAAGGCTGCAAGCTTTTTCCCATTGAGGATGATATTTGCTGTGGGTCTTTCATAGATAGATTTTATGAAGTTCAGGAATGTTCCCTCCATCACTATATTTTGAAGCGTTTTCATCAGGAACGGATGCTGGATTTTGTCAAATGCTTTTTCTGCATCCATTGAGAGGACCATGTGGTTCTTCTCTCTTCTCTTATTGATTTGTTCTATCACATTGATTGATTTGCGAATGTTGAAACAACCTTGCAACCCAGGGATGAATCCCACCAGGTCATGGTGGATAATCTTTTGAATGTGCTGCTGGATCCTGTTTGCTAGGATCTTGCTGAGAATCTTTGCATCCGTATTCATCAGTGATATTGGTCTGAAATTCTCCTTTTTGGTAGGGTCTTTGCCTGGTTTGGGGATCAGGGTAATGCTGGTTTCATAAAAAGAGTCTGGAAGTTTTCCTTCTGCTTCAATTTTCTGGAACAGCTTCAGGAGAATTGGTGTTATTTCTTCTTTGAAAGTTTGGTAGAATTCCCCAGGGAGTCCATCAGGTCCTGGGCTCTTGTTTTTTGGGAGGTTTTTGATCACTGCTTCAATCTCATTACTAGATATTGGTCTATTCAGGTTGTCAATTTCTTCCTGGTTCAATTTTGGGAGTTTATAGTTTCCCAGGAATGCATCCATTTCATCTAGGTTGCTTAGCTTATTGGCATATAACTGTTGGTAATAATTTCTGATGATTGTTTGTATTTCCTTGGTGTTAGTTGTGATCTCTCCCTTTTCATTCATAATTTTATTAATTTGGGCTTTCTCTCTTTTCTTTTGGATTAGTGTGGCCAATGGTTTATCAATCTTATTGATTCTTTCAAAAAACCAGCTTCTAGTTTCATTGATACATTCTACTGTATCTCTGGTGTCTACCTCATTGATCTCTGCTCTAATCTTGATTATTTCCCTTCTTGCGTGTGGAGTTGGTTTGATTTGTTATTGATTCTCCAGTTCTTTAAGGTGTAGAGACAGCTGGTGTATTCTGGATTTTTCAATTTTTTTGAGGGAGGCTTGGATGGCTATGTATTTCCCCCTTAGAACCACCTTTGCTGTATCCCACAGGTTTTCGACCGAAGTGAAGAAGTAGACTCTTGACTATAAAGAACAAACAGATGGTTGGGACGGGAAGTGGATGGGGGGATGCGTGTAATAGGTGATAAGTACACTTATCATGATGAACATGAGTAATATATTAAATTGTTGAATCACCATATTGTACAGCTAAAACGAGCATAACACTGTATGTTAACCCTACTGGAATTAAAATTTAAAAACCTAGCTTAAAAAAAGGTATGAAGTACTGATACATGCCACAGTACAGATGAACCTTGAAAATGTTAAACTAAGCAAAAGAAGCCAAACATGCAAAGAACACATATTGTCTGAGTTCATTTATATAAAGTGTCCAGAGAGAGCCCTTCAATATGCTGTACGCATGGAGTTTGCTTTTCCATTCTGACTTTCAGAAAGCTCTGGTTAGTGAGAGTCACAGCCCCTTTGTCCCTCTTTCCTGCTCCATGATGTTCACACTACAGTTCAAGCTTTTGTCATAAGGTGGCACCAATGTACCACTATCCTGAAACTTCTCTCCTAACAAGTTTCTCCAAAGATTTAGGCCATCTGTACCCCAATGTTCATAGCAGCAATGTACCCCAATGTTTATAGCAGCAATGGCCACGGTCACAAAACTGTGGAAAGAACCAAGATGCCCTTCAACGGACTCATGGATAAGGAAGATGTGGTCCATATACACAATGGAGTATTATGCCTCCATCAGAAAGGATGAATACCCAACTTTTGTATCAACATGGATGGGACTGGAAGAGATTATGCTGAGTGAAATTAGGCAAGCAGAGAGAGTCAAGTATCATATTGTTTCACTTATTTGTGGAGCATAAGAAAGAACATGGAGGAAATAGGGAGATGGAGAGGAGAAGTGAGTTGGGGGAAATTGGAGGGGGAGATGAACCATGAGAGACTGTGGATTCTGAGAAACAAACTGAGGCTTTGGAGTGAAAGGAGTTGGGAGGTTGGGTGAGCCTGGTTGTGGGTATTATGGAGGGCACATATTGCATGGAACACTGGGTGTGGTGCATAAACAATGAATTCTGGAACACTGAAAAGAAATTTTAAAAAATAAATAAAAATTTAAAAAATAACAATAATCTCAAAAAAACCCCACAGGCTTTTAATGTATACAAAATGATTTTAATTCAGTCTGAAAAAACTGATAGGTATAAAGGAAGAAGATAAAAATATATTTCAGGGCCTGCAGAAGATGAAACCCCTTTGTGGCCCTGGCATGACTTGGCAGTCAGTGGCCGGTGTGTGAAGGGCAAAGCAGGGCAAGGAGAGGGTAGGTGACTGAGAGGACAGGGTGTCAAAGTGGAGTCTGGGCAGTTGTTCCTTGTGTCATGGATGGGGGATGACACACAGGAGTGGGAGAAAATCTGAGCAGACTGTACAAGGTTGGGGCAATGGAAGATGAACACCCTGTTCTCTGGTAGGGACCCTCTGTACAGTCCACATTGCACATCAGCCAGTAGTGATGAGGAAAGAGATAAATCAATGAACACGATGGAATTTAGGGTCAACAGAAAATGGATAAGCTTTAATATACACACACATTTTCTAAGCAGATTTGGTTATAGTAAATAAACTGTTTCATAATTTTTTTTCTCCTTACAAAAGGTACTCTTTTTCATTTAACAAGAATCACAAAAAGTGAGATAAATGTGATGTCCGCTGGTGGTTAGATCCAGGATGACACCTCTATAGTCTCCATGGGGAGCTCTGAAAGGGAGAGAGGGGATAAAGGTTAAGAGCTTGACTTCATGGGGGTCAGTCAGCTTTCTGAATTTTCACATAGCTCAAACAATCCCTCTATAACCATCAATTTTCTAGGATTTAAAAAAGCCACATGATCTGGCTGTCTAAATCTGAGACTGGAAATCAGTTCTGGTCTGAACTGAAAGTAAGCTGCAACTGTGAGGGTGTACTGTTGGGTCCCCCAATAATAGGTCCATGATTAAAAGAGCAAGACTGATACAAAGTGAAGGTCAAGCAATGCTTTATTTCGCACCAAGCATCGAGAATCAAAACAATTGGCAAGGGCCATGCCTCTTACAGAGAGCGCGACCCCTCCCTGCCTCACAGACTAACTTTTATAGAGCAAAGGCCATGCAGTTGAGCCTGGCCACACACAGGTGGCCAATGAAATTGCAATACACAGAGAAAGCTGCACAGTCATGCTAGGTCACACACGGGTGGCCAATTGAACTACAATTCACCTCATAGTAGCTATTTGAATTAGCCTATCACCTTAGTCAGAATGGGCACCCAAAAGGCACCCCAAGGGTGGGGCCCATACTCCTTGGTAGATAGGGAGACAATATGCATGCTTTACTAATTGGATGTCTCCACCTGACCCCACTCATCCCTGCATTTGGGCTGTTATCTCTACCTGACCTGACCCACCCTTGTATTTGGGCTTCGTTACCTGGGACTGGTTTCCCAGACTTGCTTTTACATAAGTTCCCCTGGGTGGGGGGGGCAGGGTCAATTTAAGTTTTACAGCATAAACAACAAAATGGCTGTTCAACCGAGGTGGGACCACTCTGGCTAAATAGGCCCTTACAATACTATATGTGATAAGAGCTGGAAAGAACACAAAAGCACAGGAACACAACCACATTTCAATATTTTTATGAGAAAAAGGGATGGTTTAATTTGTAGAGTCAGGAGTTGTTCTTGATCACAGCATTCAACGGGAAACTTGCATTCACATCTTGGTACAGAAATGACACCCTGCCACTCCCTTGGGAAGTTAATCCAGATAGAAATATTCCTGGGCAAACCTTAACTATGTGTTTGTCAATAATTGCCCTCTATTCCATCTTCCATAGATATGTAAACTCTCTCTAATCCAGGATAACTGAGAAATTAGGTCTTTTCTTCGACTGAGTAGCCAGATACACTAGAGCACCACTGATTTAACAATGATTTTGATATATTCTGAAATCTAGATGAAAGCCTCACATTAAACCTGTTTTTGATGATTCCAAGGGCACTTGAGAAACTGCCAGTGTCTCAGGGTCACTGATTTCTATTGGACCATATTAGGAAATACGGAAAGATGCTAAGTCCATCCTGGCTCTGGATATTCACTCTAAAAAGAGTTAATCTGAATAAAGTTTTAACACATTTGTTCAATTTGTTCAATTTGTTCACTGATTTCTACTGGACCATATTAGGAAATATGGAAAGATGCTAAGTCCATTCTGGCTCTGGATATTCACTCTAAAAAGAGTTAATCTAAATAAAGTTTTAACACATTTGTTCAATAACATTTTGTAGGCTCAAAATAAACTGATGGGCCAGCTGGGAAACCAGGGCTCCAAAATGGTGGATCTTCCTGCCAACCCTCTCCAAGATGGTGGACTTTCCCACCACCCTCACTGTGGCCTCCACGTCACCATCAGGAAACTGAAGCTCTCCACCCAGGAACTTCCCAACTGGGAACTGCCCATTACAGACTTCCCCTGCCCCATACCCTCCTATCACCACATACCTTGCCATATATGGACTCAAGCCCATGCCTTGGTCCCATACACTCTTCCCACCCCATACCCCTGATCACTGCATACCTTGCCTTATATGGACGCAAGGCTATGCCCTACCTCAACCCAATAAAATGACCTCGCCAACTCCCTCCCAGTGCGACTTCCCTGACTCTCTCTCTCTCTCTCAGTCGTGGAACCTCGCCCGAGAGCGCCCACCTCCTCCTAGTGCAACTTTCCTGGCTCCCCTTCTCCAGAACCCTGAAACTTCGTGGGAGAGTACCTTTAATAAATCTTGCCTTGTGCCTACCTTGCCTGGTGTTGTGTTTACCTCACCTGCAAAACCTTTCATAAACAACACAAAGAATATCACTTTGATCATCCAATGCTGCTACATTTTTGGTAATGAAAATGCATTATTTGTGTAAAGGGAGTTTAAAAGCAGTAACAAAAAGTTAAAGGTAAAATGCAGGGTAGTTGCATCTCAAAAAAACAAATGTTTACTGTAATTAAAATTCAGGCTGACTATACATAACAATGAAGAACTGACAATGCTTTTTCCACAGACTGATTTTTTTTTTTGCTAAGCTTTGTATACTATCAGTGGCTTCAGTTTTCCTTCTTTCTCTGATTTTCAGTACTAGAACCACCAGAAAGAAAATTTAAAACATTTCAAAATGGGTATTTTTGGGTATGTCACCCAACATAGTCCTCATATTTCCTCTAGTTCCAAACATAAAAGGGCACCCCAGCTCAGACAAGAACAGTAATGATACTCAGCATCTTTCCATAAAATAACCAGTTAGTCTTAAATATTATTGTAATTATTGTCTTAATATATAATATTTTTATTTCTGTACTTCAGATAGAAATGAACATCAACTTCCTATAAGTACTTGGATAAATTTATTTGCAAATGATTTTTGCTTGGTTATATGTAGTGTGGGCCAATTTTATAAGATATATTGTGGGTCTGTTAATTCTATAAGAATATAATCGTGGCGGGACCCCTGGGTGGCTCAGTTGGTTAAACAGCTGCCTTCAGCTCAGGTCATGATCCCAGCGTCCTAGGATTGAGTCCTGCATCGGACTCCTTGCTCAGCAGGGAGCCTGCTTCTCCCTCTGCCTCTGTCTCTGCCTGCCACTCTGCCTGCCTGTGCTCGCTCGCTCTCTCTCCCTCTCTCTCTCTGACAAATAAATAAATAAAATCTTAAAAAAATAATCATAGGATATTTCACCAAATTCATTTAATTGCATCAGAGAATTATAAATATATATCAGCTACATCAATAAGGTATAATAATATATAAATAGCTAAAACATATGCTCGAAACAGTTTTTATATACATATACACCTGTGAATCCAATCCTACTCATGATAAAGAACATATCCATCACCTCAAAAAACTTCTTTGCACCCCTTTGTAAATCCTCTATCTACCTCTTTCCAGTCTCTCTCCACGTCACCCACCTCCCTTCCCAAGCAACCACTGATCTTCCATCACTATGTATTAGTTTTCTTTTTCTACAATTTTGTGTGAATGGAATCATACAGTGTATATTTTTTTCTTCTTTCCTTCAACTTAATTGTTTCTAGATTGATACTGATCAATATTTCCTTCCTTTTAATTGTTGACTAATGTTCCATTATGTGGATATACCACAATTAGTTCTATTCATTCAACTGGTCATGGATATTGTTGCTCTTTTTCAATTTGGGGCTTTTGTAGATAAAGGTGCTATAAACATTTGTGTATAATCTTCGTTGGACATATATTTTCATTCTCTTGAATCAATAATTTGGAGTGCAATAGCTGGATCATATGATAGGTGTAGAATTAATATTGTAAGAAAATGACAAACTGTTTTCCAAAGTGTTGGCACCATTTTTCATTGTCTTATTGTATGAGAGTTCCATCCTCCAGAACCCTGTCAGCCCTTGGTACACAGCCAGTGTTTTTATTTTAGCTACTCTGAGTGAGGTGTGGTGAGATTACATTTCCCTAATGACTAATGCTATTCAGCAGTTTTTCACGTGTTTATTTGACATTAGTATAGCTTCATTGTGTAGTAGCTTTCCAAACATGTTGCCCACTTTTCTATTGGAATGTGTGTTTTCTTCTTATTGACCTTTGTGAGATTTTTTTCTAGATACAAATCCTATAGATACATAATTTGCAAATATTTTCTCCCACATAGTGGCTTGTCTTTTAATTCAACAGTGTCTTTGGGAGAACAGGAGATTTTATTTTGAGGAAGTCTAGTTTTTCAACCTATTCATTTATGGTTTTGATTTTGCTTTTCGTGTCATATCCAAGAAATCTTCTCTAATGTAAAAAAGAATACCTGAAAGAACTTTTATGACTCAACACCAAAGTAACAAATAATTCAATTAAAAAATAAGCAGAGTAGCTGAATAGACACTTTTCTAAAGAAGATATAAAGATGACCAACAGACACATAAAAGATGCTCAAGATCACTAATAATGAGGGAAATGCCAATCAAAATCACAATGAGTTATCACCTTACACCAGTCAGAATGGCTAGTATCAAAGACAAGAAATAACAGTGTTGGCAAAGATGTGGAGAAAGGGGAATCTTCATGTCTTGTTGATGGGAATATAAGTTAGTGCAACTATTGTGGAAAACAGTATGAGGGTTTATTACAAAATTAAAAATAGAAATGCCATATGATCCAGTAATTCTTCTACTGATATTTACTCAAGTAATATAAAAATGTTAACTTTAAAAAGATATATGCACCCCATAGTTTATTGAAGCATTATTTATAATAGCCAAAAGATGGAAACAAACTAACTTTATATTGATAAATGAATGGATAAAGATATCACGTATGTATACAATGGAATATTTTTCATCCATAAAAAAGAATATTTTTCATTCATAAAAAAGAATGACAATCTTGCCATTGTCACAAGATGGATGAACCCAGAGAGTATTATGCTAAGTGAAATGAGTTCAACAGAGACAGACAAATATCATATGATTTCATTTATATGTGGGATCTAAAGTCAAAACATACAAAAAAGACTTAAATTTTTAAAAACTTACAAAGCAAGTCTTTAGTAGCTAGTAAAATTTTCTGCTGTAGACCATTAATATTACACTGGTATAAAACAATCGATTTTTAAATTCTTCATTATGTGGGATAAAATATCATATTTGTAAGCCCACATACACGCAATAAATTATATCTAAAGATATGTGTTCCAAAATAACTATAACATAAATTTTTGAAATTAAAAATATTCGTGTGATTATTTTTTTGCTATCTTTCCTATTCTTGCTTTAAATGTATGTAGGAAACAAACACAAACCATTTCTGTGGTTAGAGTTTTTTTGTTTGTTTTTTGTTTAAAGATTTTATTTGTTTGACAGAGAGAGTCACAGGGAGAGAGGAAACTCAAGCAGGGGGAGTGGGAGAGGGAGAAGAGGGAGAGGAAGCAGGCTTCCTGCTGAGCAGGGAGACTGATGCAGGGCTCTATACCAGGACCCTGGAATCATGACCTAAGCTGAAGACAGATGCTTAACGACTGAGCCACCCAGGCACCCTGTTGTTAGGTTTTTATCATCAAAGCCCAAAATTTTGCTTTACAAAAGGAAAAAAAATGCTGATATTTTTATTATCACTTCTTGAGAGAGTTTCATAATTCCAACTTGTTAAATTCATTTATTAAATATTTACTATAATCCTAAATCTGAAAATAATTCTGTTTTCCTACCTCAATATATATGAAACAGTTAATTTGGTGATTCACAAAATAATTGCTAATCTGCATGATTCCCAACCACAAGTCTTCTTGTAGTAGATACTGAGTATTTAATATTCAAGGAACTGTTTCCCAAGTAACACTAAATAAATAAGTAGAAAATGTAAAAAGCCAGATGAAAATAAAATTCTTTTTCCATAAAGGAATTTTTCATAATTCCTTTTTCATAAAGTTATAGGAAATCGAGGCTAATGTATTGCCAAAATATCAGTGGTTTTGTAGGGATAGGTCATGGTGTGTTATGCCCGAGTTTTCACGTCCGAGAGACCACCAAGGAGCCAAGCACCAATGCAATCACATGAGGGTTTATTTGACAAGCTTGAGCTTGGGCCCAAGTACACCCGACACAGCGGAGTAGGGACTTGGACCCCGAGCTTAGTTAAGGCAGGGGTATTTATGGGTTCCTGTTACTAAAGCAGGGTGGGGATTCCTGGAACCAAAGCAGGGTGGAGGTCTCTGGAACCAAAGCAGTGTGGGGGTCTCTGGAATCAAAGCAGGGTGGGGCTTTCTGGAACCAAAGCAGGGTGGGGCTTACTAAAGCAGGGTGGGGGAAAGTTCAGCCCTTGGGCACAGGGGTCTGAGATGGCTGCCGGAGCTAAGATGGCTAAGGCTAAACCTGAGGTGGGATGGCCTTGATTTTTCTCGGCCTCCACAGGTGAACATGTGGTTGGTTGGTGACTACAGGTATAAATATGAAGCTTTAGTTACATAATCATAATGACATTGAAGAATATTTGTTCATTATATGGGACATTGCTGGGTATCACTATAATAGATCAAATGCATAGGTAATTATTATTTTGTAAATTTCCAAAGCCTTATAACTGACATTTTTATAACAGTCAAAAATTTTAGGTGCTTGAAAAACTTTCATTATAAAATGGCTAAATTATGGTTACCAGGAAAGAATCCATGTTACAATCTTAAATTGCTAGGAACCCTCCTAACTGATGGCATATTTTCACATTCTTCTTAGAGAACATAGAATTCATTTATTATTATATATCTGGTCAGACAAATAAATTAATCACAAGTACATGTTAAAGATCAAATGTTTGTCAAGCTGATTCATTCATTGCTTTCAGACAAAAGAGAACTTCTCTTAGTTGGGCCTCAAGGGCTATTATGTAGTATGTAACTGCTAATGGAAATTCCCCCTGTTAAACCTCTTCTCCCATGATGTGGTCAAAGTAGCTTCTCTACTTTTAGGCTGGTTTCTGTATCTCACAAAAGCTATTGCACAATATACTTTTGTTCAGGTCTGTTGACTCACATGTGCAGGTATCATATGCCACCAGGGATGTGAGGTGTTGGAGTCTCCTGAGGACTGCTGCCCTTGAATTTGGAGTAGAAGCTTCAGCAGCCATCAGGACTCAGGTCCTCAAAACCTACCTCCTTCAGGCACCCGATATGAGCAGGGCCACTGGTATGAAAAGTTACATGGGAAGAGACAGATCCAACTATCACTATGCTTTGCTGGTGTAACCAGGTGCCCTGTACCATGCTAGGCTCTAAGTTACTGACAATGACACTGATACATTTAGGTTATGGTCATAACAACATGGTTTAATGGACTTCTCATCCGGGATTTTTTCTTCTCTTTTCCTTGTCTATCCCTTCACAATAAAGTTGAAAAGGAATAGAAAGTGGCCTGAATTCATACAGGCACTCATGGTCCTGCAGTAACCACAGAGCCAGGGGCTTGCTCCTGTGTATCACTGAATAGTCTCAGAAATTCTGTGGGTGTGGCATTCTCATCCCCATTATACAGAGGAGGAAGCTGGAGCTCAGAGTCCTTACCTGTTTTCCCTAATGCACTTGCCATTAGGGGAAAGCAGATCCAGGATACCACTGGAGCAGGACCCACTCTCACTGTGGTCAGGCAGGACCCCAATGGCTTTACTTAGGAGGCAGCAGGAGGCACCAAGCACCAAAGCAGGAAATAGAAAACTTGAATCTGGATTCCTTTGTCTCCCCACACCCCAGTACAATTCAGCCCCTACGCCAGGACCTCAATCACTTTAAATAAGAGACAATCCAGGTACTGAGCCCCAAAGTGGGAAAGAGGTTTCTTGGATCTGGATGCTGTTGTCTTCCCACAACCCAGGACAGATCTGTCTTCACTGCAGGGATGTACTCTCCCAATTCAGTTCCAGGTATCTGAAGATGGAACATGCTCTGGACATTGCCAGGATGCATCTGTCTCTATTAAATAAAGAGTCATCATGGTCACCAAAAAAAGAGCTTTGCCCTAAGACATACAAATCTGTGAATTTCCAGCACGTTTCACACTTCCGGAATTCATCTATCCGTTAATTCATCCATTTATCCAGTTAACATTTATTTTTTTTATTTGTTTTAGAATGGTATTTATATTTTTTAATATCTTGGGTTTTCAGTAAGATGTTACAAGTTCTGCTATAAATTGTAATCATGGTGTTGAAAAACCACATTTTCTTTTTTTTTTGCATTTTAATTATTTTTTTATTCGTTCATTTGTTTATTTACAGCATAACAGTGTTCATTGTTTTGGCATCACACCCAGTGCTCCATGCAGTACGTGCCCTCCCTATTACCCACCACCTGGTTCCTCAACCACCCACCTCCCACCCCCGCCCCTTCAAAACCCTCTGGTTGTTTTTCAGAGTCCATAGTCCCTCATGGTTCATCTCCCCTTCCAGTTTCCCTCAACTCCCTCTCCTCTCCATCTCCCCATGTCCTCCATGTTCTTTGTTATGCTCCACAAATAAGTGAAACCATATGATACTTGACTCTCTCTGCTTGACTTGTCTCTCTCAGCATAATCTCTTCCAGTCCTGTCCATGTTGCTACAAAAGTTGGGTATTCATCCTTTCTGATGGAGGCATAATACTCCATTGTGTATATGTACCACATCTTCCTTATCCATTCATCCGTTGAAGGGCATCTTGGTTATTTCCACAGTTTGGCGACCGTAGCCATTGCTGCAATAAACATTGGGGTACAGATGGCCCTTCTTTTCACTACATCTGTATCTTTGGGGTAAATACCCAGCAGTGCAATTGCAGGGTCATAGGGAAGTTATATTCTTCATTTTCTTCAGGAATCTCCACACTGTTCTCCAAAGTGGCTGCACCAACTTGCATTCCCACCAACAGTGGAAGAGGGTTCCCCTTTCTCCACATCCTCTCCAACACACGTTGTTTCCTGTATTGTTAATTTTGGCCATTCTAACTGGTGTCAGGTGGTATCTCAATGTGGTTTTAATTTGAATCCCCCTGATGGGTAGTGATGATGAACATTTTTTCATGTGTCTGATAGCCATTTGTATGTCTTCTTTGGAGAAGTGTCTGTTCATATCTTCTGCCCATTTTTCGATATGATTCTCTGTTTTGTGTGTGTTGAGTTTGAGAAGTTCTTTATAGATCCTGGATATCAACCTTTTGTCTATACTGTCATTTGCAAATATCTTCTCCCATTCCGTGGGTTGCCTTTTTGTTTTGTTGACTGTTTCCTTTGCTGTGCAGAAGCTTTTGATCTTGATGAAGTCCCAAAAGTTCATTTCCGCTTTTGTTTCCTTGGCCTTTGGAGACATATCTTAAAAGAAGTTACTGTGGCTGATATCGAAGAGGTTACTGCCTATGTTCTCCTCTAGGATTCTGATAGATTCCTGTCTCACGTTGAGGTCTTTTATCCATTTCGAGTTTATCTTTGTGTACGGTGTAAGAGAATGGTCGAGTTTCATTCTTCTACATATCGCTGTCCAGTTTTCCCAGCACCATTTATTGAAGAGACTGTCTTTTTTCCATTGAATATTTTTTCCTGTTTTGTCGAAGATTATTTGACCATAGAGTTGAGGGTCGATATCTGGGCTCTCCACTCTATTCCACTGGTCTATGTGTCTGTTTTTATGCCAGTACCATGCTGTCTTGGTGATCACAGCTTTGTAGTAAAACTTGAAATCAGGTACTGTGATGCCGCCAGTTTTGTTTTTGTTTTTCAACATTTCCTTAGCAATTCGGGGTCTCTTCTGATTCCATACAAATTTGAGGATTATTTGCTCCAGCTCTTTGAAAAATACCAGTGGAATTTTGATCGGAATGGCATTAAAAGTATAGATTGCTCTAGGCAGTATAGACATTTTAACAATGTTCATTCTTCCGATCCAAGAGCATGGAACGGTCTTCCACCTTTTTGTGTCTTCTTCAATTTCTTTCATGAGTGTTCTGTAGTTCCTCGAGTACAGGTCCTTTACCTCTTTGGTTAGGTTTATTCCCAGGTATCTTATGGTTCTTGGTGCTATAGTAAATGGAATCGATTCTCTATTTTCCCTTTCTGTATTTTCATTGTTAGTGTATAAGAAAGCCACTGATTTCTGTACATTGTCTTTGTATCCTGCCACGGTACTGAATTGCTGTATGAGTTCTAGTAGTTTGGGGGTAGAGTCTTTGGGGATTTCCATATAAATAATCATGTCATCGGCGAAGAGAGAGAGTTTGACTTCTTCCTTGCCAATTTGGATATCTTTTATTTCTCTTTGTTGTCTGATTGCCGTTGCTAGAACTTCTAATACTATGTTGAACAAGAGTGGTGAGAGTGGGCGTCCTTGTGTTCCTGATCTCAACGGGAAGGCTGCAAGCTTTTTCCCATTGAGGATGATATTTGCTGTGGGTCTTTCATAGATAGATTTTATGAAGTTCAGGAATGTTCCCTCCATCACTATATTTTGAAGCGTTTTCATCAGGAACGGATGCTGGATTTTGTCAAATGCTTTTTCTGCATCCATTGAGAGGACCATGTGGTTCTTCTCTCTTCTCTTATTGATTTGTTCTATCACATTGATTGATTTGCGAATGTTGAAACAACCTTGCAACCCAGGGATGAATCCCACCAGGTCATGGTGGATAATCTTTTGAATGTGCTGCTGGATCCTGTTTGCTAGGATCTTGTTGAGAATCTTTGCATCCATATTCATCAGTGATATTGGTCTGAAATTCTCCTTTTTGGTAGGGTCTTTGCCTGGTTTGGGGATCAGGGTAATGCTGGCTTCATAAAAAGTGTCTGGAGGTCATCCTTCTGCTTCAATTTTTTGGAACAGCTTCAGGAGAATTGGTGTTATTTCTTCTTTGAAAGTTTGGTAGAATTCCCCAGGGAATCCATCAGGTCCTGGGCTCTTGTTTTATGGGAGGTTTTTGATCACTGCTTCAATCTCGTTACTAGATATCGGTCTATTCAGGTTGTCAATTTCTTCCTGGTTCAATTTTGGGAGTTTATAGTTTTCCAGGAATGCATCCATTTCATCTAGGTTGCTTAGCTTATTGGCATATAACTCTTGGTAATAATTTCTGATGATTGTTTCTATTTCCTTGGTGTTAGTTGTGATCTCTCCCTTTTCATTCATAATATTATTAATTTGGGCTTTCTCTCTTTTCTTTTGGATTAGTGTGGCCAATGGTTTATCGATCTTATTGATTCTTTCAAAAAACCGGCTTCTAGTTTCATTGATACGTTCTACTGTATCTCTCGTTTCTACCTCATTGATCTCTGCTCTAATCTTGATTATTTCCCTTCTTGCATGTGGAGTTGGTTTGATTTGTGGTTGATTCTCCAGTTCTTTAAGGTGTAGAGACAGCTGGTGTATTCTGGATTTTTCAATGTTTTTGAGGGAGGCTTGGATGGCTATGTATTTCCCCCTTAGAACCGCCTTTGCTGTATCCCATAGCACTTGGACCGAAGTGTCTTCATTCTCATTGGTTTCCATGAATTGTTTAAGTTCATCTTTGATCTCCTGGTTCATCCAAGCATTCTTAAGCAAGGTGGTCTTTAGCTTCCAGGTGTTTGAGTTCCTTCTGAACTTTTCCTTGTGATTGAGTTCCAGTTTCAAAGCATTGTGATCTGAGAATATGCAGGGAATAATGTCAGTCTTTTTGTATCGGTTGAGTCCTGCTTTGTGACCCAGTATGTGGTCTATTCTGGAGAAGGTTCCATGTGCACTTGAGAAGAATGAGTATTCTGTTGTTTTAGGGTGGAATGTTCTGTATACGTCGATGAGGTCCATCTGATCCAATGTTTCATTCAATGCTCTTATTTCTTTATTAATTTTCTGCTTCGATGATCTGTCTATTTCTGAGAGAGGCGTATTAAGATCTCCTACTATTATTGTATTCATATCAATATGACTCTTTATCTTGATTAATAGTTTTCTTATGTAATTGGGTGCTCCCATATTGAGGGCATAGATATTCACAATTGTTAGATCATCTTGGTGGATAGTCCCTTGAAGAATTATGTAGTGTCCTTCTGTATCTCTGACTACAGTCTTTAGTTTAAAATCTAATTTATCTGATATGAGAATCGCTACCCCGGCCTTTTTTTGAGGCCTCTTGGCATGAAAGATGCTTCTCCATCCCTTCACTTTCAGTCTGGGTATATCCTTAGGTTCAAAATGGGTCTCTTGTAGACAACATATGGATGGGTCCTGTCGTTTTATCCAATCTGCAACCCTGTGTCCTTTTATGGGTGCATTTAGGCCATTCACATTGAGAGTGATTATTGAGAGATACGTTTTTATTGACATCATGTTGCCTTTGAAGTCTTTCTGTCTGTAGATTGTTTCTCTATTTCTGTTCAATGATATTCTTAGGATTTTTCTCTTTTATAGGACCCCCCTTAATATTTCCTGCAGTGTCGGCTTGGTGGTTGCATAGTCTTTTAAGCCTTGCTGGTCTTGGAACCTCTTTATCTCTCCATCCATTTTAAATGTCAGTCTTGCTGGATAGAGTATTCTTGGTTGCATGTTATTCTCATTTAGTACTCTGAATATATTTTGCCAGCCCTTCCTGGCTTGCCAGGTCTCTGTGGAAAGGTCTGACGTTATTCTAATAGGCTTTCCTCTGTACGTAAGGAGGTTTTTTTTCCTAGCTGCTTTTAAGAGGGTCTCTCTTGAAACATAATTCCCCATTTTAACTATAAGGTGCCGTGAGGACTTTGGAGAATCTAAAATCTTGGGAGGAAGTCTCTCTGCCTCTAGTACATGAACGTTGTTCCCATTCGTGAGATTGGGAAAATTTTCATAGACAACTTCTTCCACTATATCTTCTAGACTTCTTTCTTTTTCCTCCCCTTCAGCGATTCCAATAACTCTGACGTTGGAACGTTTCATGGCATCATTTATTTCCCTGATTCTGTTTTCGTGGCTTCTGAGCTGTTTGTTCCAGGCTTCCTCCTGATCCTTTCTCTCTCTTTGTCCTCCAGATCACTACTTCTATCTTCTGTCTCAGTTACCCTAGCTTTTAGAGAATTAGATTAGATTGGAACTCATTGAGAGCATTTTGAACATCATCCCTGGTGGCTTTCAGTTCTGCCCTAATCAATTCTGTTTGGTCATCCATGGCTTTCTCCAACCTAGCTATTGCCTGGATAATTGTTAGTCTGAATTCCTTTTCTGACATATTGTCTATGTTGATAGCCATTAGCTCTGTTGCAGAAGGCCCATCCTCTGTATTTTTCTTCTGTTGGGTATTCCTCCTCCTAGTCATTTTGGAAAGAGATGACTGAACAGATGCAGCTGGACTTATCGATTGTGGTGCAGTCAATGTGCACCCTGGAACGCTTCTGTGCAATCAGGATTCCCCACCCAAATGAGAGAAAAAAGAAAAGAAAAAGAAATAGAGAAGAAAAAAGAAAAAAAAGGAGAAAGAAAAGAGGAAAAAAAGGAGAGAAAGAGACACAGAGAGAGAGAGAAATAGGGAAAAAGGGGAAGATAAAAGAGAAGGCTCAGTCCAAATGGGCCACAAGGTAAAATTTATGAAGTATACAAACAAAAACAGACAAACAGGGCGCCTGGGTGGCTCAGTGGGTTAAGCCGCTGCCTTCGGCTCAGGTCATGATCTCGGGGTCCTGGGATCAAGTCCCGCATCGGGTCTCTGCTCAGAACGGGCCTGCTTCCCTCTCTCTCTCTGCCTGCCTCTCTATTTACTTGTGATCTCTCTCTGTCAAATAAATAAAATTTAAAAAAAAACAGACAAACAAAAAGACTGATAAAAGTATATGACAAGAGAAAAAAATATATATATAAGCAAAAAAAGGGAAGAACCTCATCAGAAAGAACCCCAAGTATAAGATTTATATATTATCAGGAAAAACACAAATTCACAGAAACACTGACAGAAGGAAAAATTGGGAGAGTGGTTATAGATTCTCAGTGTGGGTGAGGAAGTTTATTTTGATTCTTCCTGATGATATCTTGATGTTTTTGTTAAGGGACTCAACTTTCCTAAGTTACAGGGGGATTAGAAACTGGTTTGCCTATAGGGGTAGCATTGATTGGGGAAAGGGGATTACCTTGAAGTTTAACTCTATATGTATAGTAGAAAATAAAAATTAAAAAAGAATAAACTAGACTAAAGGAAGTTAAAATTAAAAAAGAATTTAAAAAATAGAAAAGCAAAAGAAAAACACAGGTGTATGTATCAAAAAGTTCAGGTTAGAAGGTTATTAAAGAATTTGATGTACTGGACATCTCAGTGTGGTGGTAAATAGGTTAAAAAAATATCTGTATGTATAAAAAAAAGAACCAGAATATTGGTAAAGAGTTAAAAATAAAAGTTGTATTTATGAAGTAGTGGTGGTTGTTCTCTTGTAGTCTTTTTTTTTTTTTTCTTCCTTCCTGGTTGGTTTTCTGGGGGAGGGCCTGCCACATGGGTTTTCAGACAATGATGTTCCCTGAGTTAGGTCCTCCTGCTCCCCTCAAGGGGGTGAGCTCTGAGGAAACTGTTTATTTCAGCCTTTTGTTCTCTGGGGTTTTTATGTTCTTTCATCTGCTTTCTCTCGCCTTGACAGCTTTTGATGGTTTTTGGAGGTTTAGAGGAGAGCAAACTGCACCCCGACCTCCCTCTCAGAGAGAAGCCCCAGAATGTTTTGCAAAAGCTGCTGGCTGAGTCGGTTCTGAGTCACTGTCCCTGGAGATGCAGGAGCTCCTCGTTGTACCCAAAACCAGGGCAGCGGTGGCTGTCTAGGCAGCTCCAGACCGCCAGAGAGGTTCTGAGCAGAGATCGCACACTGAGATTTTCCCGCTGTCCCAGGCTGGGAATGTCTGGTTTTTCCAGATGCCAGAGCTCCAGGCTAGCGCCTATGAGCACGTATCCCAAGGGAGGGTGTGGGACGCGCACGTTTCAGGATTGCCGTCTGGCCAGGCTCCCAGCCCCTCACGGGAGCCAGACCCCACTCGTTCTCAGGCGCGCTGTCGTTCAGGCGCACTGGCAGCTCAGGGAGGGAGACCTGATTTCTCCGCCACACTCTCTCTGGCTCAGCGCCAGGGGAGGCTGTCTTGGGTCTGGGGACTTAGGTCCCTGACCCTAACCGCCCAGGTTCCCACTATTACCCCCCGCGATCCTTTGCTCTTTGTTTTTTGAGTGCTTTCAACCAGACTCCAAGTTAATGCTGGTCCCCAGAGGCAGAGCACTCTCGTGTTGGGGTATTACTTTCCAATTGGTCACCTCTGGTGGCTCCCTCCCCCTTTTGTTTATCTTCCGATATTAGTCTGATGCTCCCAGTCGGCTTTACCTGCCACTGGCATCTTCTGCTCCTGTAGAGATCCAGACGTGTCTAATTCTGATCTCCAGCTGATTTCATGGGTGGTCGGAGTTCTTTGGTAGGTAATCAGCTCACTTTAGGGTACAGGTTGAAATGGTGCCTCCTCCTACTTCCCCACCATCTTCAAAAGATCTCCAGTTAACATTTATTAGGACCAAACCATTTCATAGGTTAAGATTAGGCTTCTCCAGAATGGAAAGAAGGGCATAAAGAGTGGATAGGTTAGGATAGTAATTTCAGATGTTAAATCTAAGAAGAGATGGCTCTTTCCCATTAAGATATCAGCCTGCTCCTTTGTCTTATAATTGATTATTTTAAAGCATGCTTTAATCTTATGGGCCCTTCTCCACATCTCTAGTGACTCTTTTCTTTATGTATATTTTTTGTCTTTGCATCAAAATTCTAAGATCAATTCTCCATAGTCAATTCATATCCCCCTGCAACTCCCCTCCAACTCAGTTTTCCTACATTATCTAACAGATTGCTGGTCCCCCATGCTTCCACAGAATTTACGACTTGATAATTCAACACCACTTCTTTGTCACATGTGCAGATCAGGAAAATTCAAATGATTGTTCAAATGGAGACAAACAAATATTATCCCTAAGGGAAAAGAAATCTTTCCCCAGTGCAGAATGCAATTGCTTGTGTAAGACTATAATAATGGGATCAGTTACCTAAAACTTAACAAAGCACCTTGCATTGAGCCAGGGTCAGATAACTGGAAGGCTGTGCTTTAGACAATGGACTTTCAAATGAATGACACATTTTCTGTGATATATCTCATACTTTTCGTTTATTGAAAAGGATTTTTCAAATATGTTTTCTGTATGTTAGCAATAATTTATTATCATAATTTCAATAATCTCTTTCTGAACTTGTTTTTTATTTCTTCCCCCATAATCTGTTTCTTATGATACATAATGGTGGAGTTGGGGAACTCTTTTGCAGTTTCCTGAGTGTTCAATCAAAATTCATTTTCTGCACCATAGAATGTTAGACTTTCCTTTTGATGTATCCTTTTTAAAAAAACCTACAAAATAAATATACATGAATCCATATTACTATATATATATAATGTTTGAATTAATAAAAAATTGGTCATAAGATATAAACTTTTAAAAATTGCAAATAATATATGTAATTACCCTGCCTCCATGAAATGAACTTTCCTTCTGACTCTTACAGCTGAGCATAGGGCAAACCTAGTGACTCACCTCTAAAGAACAGAGTAGGTGAATGGAAAATAGTTTCTGTACACTGGAGAAACTAGACAAACACCACCCTAACCCTGTGATGAGGGCCAACCTCTCCAGTGGCGCAGTAATGTCCTGTGGGTATCACCTCCTCCTAAATATGAGGTGATGAGAAGGGCACTTCAACTCTGTGGTTTTATTTCTCAAAACTCATAACCACAGTCTAATCAGGAGAAAAATAGCAGACTGTGCCTGCATTCCTCAACGCTGTCAGAGTCATGAAAACAGTCTGGCGGTTCCTTGAAGAGTTCGACAGAGAGTTACTATATGACTCCACGATTCCACTCCTAGGTACAAAGCCAGGAAAAGTGAAAACATATGTCTACATAAATGCTAGTATATGTTTTATAGTATATACATAAATGCTAGTATAGTATCTTATTCATAATGCCAAAATGGAAAGAACCCAAATACCTACCTATTAATGCATGGATAAATAAAATGCAGTGTATTATTTGAAAACAAAAAGGAAGAGTACTGGTGCATTCTACAATATAGATAAACTTTGAAAACGTTAGTCCAAGTGGAAGAAGACAATATGCAAATGACATATTCTATAATGCCATTTATATAAAGCATACAGAAAGCACCCATCAAGATGCCATCACATCTCTTCCCTCTTTCCCGGAGATGTTCAAGCTGCAGTTCAGGATTTTGTCACAAGGTGGCACCAAAGGACCACCATCTTCAAAGTTCTTCCTTAAGACGTGTCTGCAGAGAGTAAAACAAAAAATAATCTCTCCCAAACTCAGAGTTTGAACCTATAAAGAATTATTCTAATTCTGTCTGAAAAACTGGTAGGTATAAAGGAAAATTACGAAAGCATATACTCTAAGGACTAGATACACCAAAACACCTGGTGCAGTGGTAACCCTTGGCCAGCTGTAGCAAGTATTCCAACAGTGGTACAGGGCAGAGTAGGGGGTAGGTGACTAAAAGAGGCTGGGACATCAAAGAATAGTGTTTCCTGTGTGATGGAAAGGGGATGAAAAGACAGAGTGTGGGTGCTTGTTCTCTGACGGGGACCTTGCATACAGTCCATACTGTACATCAGCTGATGGTGATGAGGGAAAAATCAGTGAGTACAAAGGAGTTTATAGCCAACTGCAAATGGTTCTGCTTTAGTATAATTTTTCCAGGCCAAATTTGTAAAAGAGTAAACAAACCATTTCATGATATTTTTATACTCTTTGCAAAATGTACTCCTTTCCATTTAAAAGGACTACAAAAATGGAGATAAATGTGATTTACCTGGTGGTGAGATCCTGGATGGTAGTTCTGAGAGTCTCAGACCAAGGGCCTCCACTAAAGGGAGGGAAGCTGGAGGTATATGACTTCATGGGATCAGCCTGCTTTCTGGATTTTCAATTAAGTAGAACATCCCCTCTATATCCATCGCTTTTCTAATATATATTTAATAAAACATTTTCTGGGATATCTAAACTGGAGATTGGAGATCCAGCTCTGGTCTGAACTGCAACCAAGCTGTGACTGTAAGCACATAGTAGAGGTGGTAGAGCCGGAAGGGACATAGAAACACACACACATAATGAATTAAAAATTTTTAAAGAAATAACTGGGTGATTTAATTTGTTAAGTCAAGAGTTGTTTCCTCCTGATTGCAGCATCCAACATGCAGATTTCATTCACCTTTTGGTACAAAAATGGCACCCTGCCTTTTCCTTGGGACAGTTGATCCAGATGGAATTATTCCTGAGAAACTGTTAATTGTGTCTGCCAGCAATTGCCTTTTCCCCTTTCTCGCATAGATATGTTGACTGCCTCTTACATAGAGTAACTTAGAAAGCGGGTCATATCTTCAACTGAGTAGCCATATACAGTATGGCAACACTAGTTTGTCAATGAATTTGATATATTCTGAACTCCAGATTAAGACCTGGCATTATTTATTTTTTTTAAATTGTATTTATTTATTTATTTATTTATTTGACACACAGAGAGAGAGAGAGAGCGTGCACACACACCAGCATGGGGAGGGGCAGGCAGCAGGAGAGGGAGAAGCAATCTCCCTGCTGAGCAAGGAACTTGATGAGGCGTTTAATCCTAGGACCTGAGTTGAAGGCAGACACAACTGACTGAGCCACCCAGGGTTTGCTAAGGCTATGTTGACTCTAGGCATTCACTCTGAAAACTTTATTTGAATAAAGTTTGGTTTTTTTTAATATTTTATTTATTTATTTATTTGACAGAGAGAGAGAGAGATCATGAGTAGGCAGAGAGGCCTGCAGAGAGAGAGGAGGAAGCAGGCTTCATGCTGAGCAGATAGCCTGATGCGGGGCTGGATCCCAGAACCCTGAGATCATGACCTGAGCCAAAGGCAGAGGCTTAACCCACTGAGCCACCCAGGCGCCCCTGAATAAAGTTTTGACATATTTTCTCTGTAGGCTCCAAATGATCAACACAGGAAGCTTCACTTTGCTCATCCATAGTTGCTACATTTACAGTAATGAAAATGCATTATTTATCTAAAAAAGATATACAAACACTAACAAGAAATCAAGGGCAAAATGCAGGGTGTTTGGATTTCAATAAATCAAGAGTGTATTGTGGTTAGAAATGAAGCTGACAGCACATAATAATTGGGTTTAATTGACAATTTTTTCTTCCACAGACTGCATTTTTGCTAAAAATTTTGTATATTATCATTAGCTTCACTTTTTCCCCTTTCTCTACTTTGCATTACTAGATTCACCAGAAGGAAAATTTAAAACATTTCAAGAATAGCTGTCTCCAGGTAAGTCACCCAGCACACAATCCTCATGCTTCCTTTTGTTTCAAACATAAATGGGATCCCAGCTCAAACAAGAATGATCGTTGTTGCACACCTGCCAGTTCATGCATCCTCCTTGTTATCCTGAGAGGCTCAAGCTCACAGAAAAGTTAACAAAGTTAAACACGACTCTGAGTTTCCAACATAATCTCTCCTTGGTCTTCAAAAAATAGAGGCATCCAATATTTTTTAAACATGTCTTCAGAGTGGAAGTCTTTCACCATAAGTTACTCTTCAACATCATCTAGTGCCCATTGGTGATCTATCAGCTCCAAAGTTTCCCACTCTGTCTTTAAGGCATTCTTGTGTCTATGGGCATGGCTAGAAGCCTCCAGTCATCTGATTCTGTGTCATTCATAATTGGTCAGCAGCCCAGAATCAGATTAAATGTTCTGAAGCACAAAGACATTAAAGAAGTACCAGGATGCAAAATTCACACAGGATAAATTTAATGTGAATAGTTTGAATTCTTGTAGCATAGGCTTAAAAGCAGGGTCAATGGAAATGGGACCTTATTTGTTACAAAACCTGAAAATGTCATATTAATACATTCACCAACAACAATCATAGGCATGACATTTGCTGAATTAACTTTCATTGTCTCTGTGAGTATAGTGAGATGACTCAGAGGGGAAGTAGGCACTGCCCTCATTTTAGTAGGCATTTAGTATTTTTTAAATCCATCCTTTTAATAGGCATTTAGTATTTTTTAATCCATCCTCTTTGCTTTTGAAGTAATAGTTTCTCTCTAGTCAACTGAGAAAAATTAAGGTACCTGTTTTTGATTGCATTATCCCAGAAAACTAAGCCCAGTTACCTATGAATAGGACCTTATTTGGAAATATGGTCTTTACAGATGTAATCAGGTTAAGATGAGGTCATTAAGGCAAGCTTCAATCCATATTACTTTGTCATTATACGAAGTTGAAAATGCTATTGAAGACTGGGACAGTAACTACCAAAAATAAAAGCCCAAGACCAGAAGAATTTACAGATGAATTCTACCAAACATGTAATGAAAAGCTAATACTTATTCTCTTCAAACTATTCCAAAAATATATAGGAAAAATTTCATATACATTCTGCTAGGCCAGCACTATGCTCATACCAAAACCTGACAGACACCACACAAACACAAAAACTACAGACCAATAGTCTTGATATACACCAATGCAAAGTTCTCAATAAGTTATTAGCAAGTCGAATCCAACAGTACATTAAAAGGATCATTCATCACAATCAAGTAGGATTTATTCAGGGAATACGAGGATAGTTTAATATTCACTAACCAATCAAAGTGATACACCACTTCATCAAAACAAAGGATAAAATCATATGATCATCGCAATAGATGCAGGAAAAGTGACTGACAAAATTCAACATTCATTCATGATAAAAACTCTCAATAAAGTGAGGTGAGAGTGAACATACCTCAACACAATAAAGGTCATATATGAAAAAGACAGCTAATAATACACTCAATGGTGAAAAATAGAGCTTTTGCCTAAAATCAGAAATAAAACAAGGGTGTCCACTCTTGCCACTTTTATTCAACATAATACTGGAAGTCTGAGCCACAGCAATCAGACAAAAAATAAATAAATAAATAAAAGAAAGAAAAAAAGAAAAGAAAAAGAAATGAGTTATCTACATTAGTAAAGAAAGAGTTAAACTGTCTCTATTTGCAGAAGACATAATACTATACATAGAAAACCCTAAAGACTCCACCAAAAATCTTTTAGAAGTAATAAATTCAGTAAAGCTACAGGATATGAAATTAATACCCAGAATTCCTGTACACTAATAATGAAGTAGCAGAAAGAGAAGTGAAGAAAACAATTTCATTTATAATTGCACCAAAAAGAATAAAACACCTAGGAGCAAACGTAACCAAGGAAATAAAAGACCTATACTCTGAAAACTACAAAACATTGATGAAAGAACTTGAAGACAAGACAAATGGAAAGAAATTCCATGTTCACTGATTGGAAGAATCAATATTGTTAAAATGTCCATACTACCCAAAGCAATCTATAGATTCAAGGCAATCCTTATTGAAATACCACCATGTTTTACAGAATTAGAACAAATAATCCTAAAATTTGCATGGACACAGAAGACCTCAAATAGCCAAAGCAATCTTGAGAAGTAAGAACATAGCTGAGGGGTGCCTGGGTGGCTCAGTGGGTTAAAGCCTCCACCTTCGGCTCAGGTCCTGATCTCAGGGTCCTGGGATCAAGGCCCACAGTGGCCTCTCTGCTCAGCAGGGAGCCTGCTTCCCTCCTCTCTCTCTGCCTGCCTCTCTGCCTACCTGTGATGTCTATCTGTCAAATAAATAAATTTTTAAAAATCTTAAAAAAAAAGAACACAGCTGAAGGTATCACAATCCCAGATTTCAAGATATATTACAAATTTATAGTAATCAAAAGAATACAGTACTGGCACAAAAACAGACATGTAGGTTAATGGAACAGAACAGAAAACCCAGAAATAAACCCATGCTTACATGGTCAATTAAAAGATACAAAGGAGTCAAGACAGTACAATGGGGGAAAAAGACAGTCTCTTCAATACATCATGCTAGTAGAACTGGACAGCTATGTGGAAAAGAATGAAGCTGAACCCCTTTGTAATAACATACACAAAAACAAACTCAAAATACATTAAGGACTAAATGTGAGAACTAACCATTTCAGATGTGAGATCTGAACCCATAAATTTCCCAGAAAAGAAAACAAGCAATGATGTCTGATATCAGCCATAGCAACATTTTTCTAGATATGTCTCCTAAAGCAAAGGAAACAAAAGCAAAAATAAACTATTGGGACTACATCAAAATAATAAGCATTTGCACAATGAGAAACCATCAACAAACAATAAGGCAACCTACTGAATGGGAGAAGATATTTTCAAATGATATATCCAATAAGGGCCTAATATCCAAAATATACAAAGAACTTATGCAATTCAACACCAAAGAATCTAATTAAGAAATAGGAAGAGAAGTTGAGTAGACATTTTTTTTCAAAGATAAACATGGCCAAAGGACACATAAAGAGATGTTGAACATCACTAATCATCAGGTAAATGCAAATAAAAACTACAATAAGGGGCGCCTGGGTGGCTCAGTGGGTTAAGCCGCTGCCTTCGGCTCAGGTCATGATCTCAGGGTCCTGGGATCGAGTCCCGCATCGGGCTCTCTGCTCAGCGGCGAGCCTGCTTCCCTCTCTCTCTCTCTGCCTGCCTCTCTGTCTGCTTGTGATCTCTCTCTGTCAAATAAATAAATAAAATCTTTAAAAAAAAAAAACTACAATAAGATAGCACTTCACACCTGTCAGAATGACTAAAATAAAAAAATAAATAAATAACAAGTGTTGGCAAGGATGTGGAATAAAAGGAACTCTCATGCACTGTTGGTGATAGTGTAAATTGTTTTAGCCATTGTAGAAAATAGTATGGAAGTTCCTCAAAAAATTAAAACAGAACTATTACATATCTAATAATTCAACTATTGGGTATTTACCCAAAGAAAACAAAACACTAATTCAAAAAGATACATGTACCTCTATGCTTATTGCAGCATTATTTACAATAGCCAAGATATGGAAGAAACCCAAGCGTCCATTAAGACACAAATGGATAAAAGATGCAATATGTATATGTATATATATATATATGAATATATATGAATACATGTATGAATATATATATGAATACACACACATATATATAATTGTCACAAAAAAGGATATCTTGTCACTTATGAAAACATGGATGGCAATAGAGGGTATCACACTAAGTGAAACAAGTGAGACTGAGAAAGATAAATATGGTATGATTTCACTAATATGTGTAATCTAAATATAAAATAATAAAAAAAATCAGAATTAGACCTATGACAAAAAACAAACTGATGGTGGCCAGAGTCAAGGAGGGTTGGAGGGTGGGCAAAATGGGTGAAGGGGAGTGAGAGATACAGGTTTCCAGTTATGAAATTAGTAAATCGCAGAGATTAAAGGTACAGCACAGGAAGTAGAGTCAATGGCATTATAATAATGTTGTATGGTGACAGATGGTACCTACACTTGTGGTGAGCATACCATAAATTATACACTTTTCAAATCATTATGTTGTATGCCTGAAAATAATGTAACATTTTGTGTCAACTATACTCAAAAAATGTTTTAATTAAACATTTAAAAAATTAGACACCCAGGGGCGCCTGGGTGGCTCAGTGGGTTAAAGCCTCTGCCTTCAGCTCAGGTCATGACCTCAGGTCCTGGGATTGAGCCCCACATTGGGCTCTCTGCTCTGCAGGGAGCCTGCTACCTCCTCTCTCTCCCTCTGCCTGCCTCTCTGCCTACTTGTGATCTCTGTCAAATAAATAAATACTGTTACGCTGAAAAAATTAAATAAATTAAAACATCAAAATAAATAAATAAATAAATAAAATCTTAAAAAAAAAAAAAAAGGAAAGAAAGAGTCCTGGAGATAGATGGTGGCAACAGCTGCAGGATAATGGGAATGAACTTAATGCCACTGAAATCCACTCTTGAAAATGGTACATTTCATGTTCTGTATATTTTTCTATAATTAAAAAAATGTCTGGTTCAAAAAAAGAAAAAGAAAAAGCTCTCCTCTCAAAAAACTAAAGCCACTCTTGAGAGAAAATCATTTTGATCCCTTCTAGCTTTAAAATTTCAATACTTATCATTTGTTTCCATGAATTTTTTTCAATTCTTCTTTAATTTCCTGGTTGACCCATTCATTCTTTAGAAGGATGCTGTTTAGCCTCCATTGGGGAGGGTATGAGCTATCGTGAGTGCTGTGAAGTGTGTAAACCTGGCGATTCACAGACCTGTACCCCTGGGGATAAAAATACATTATATGTTTATAAAAAAAAAAATTGGAAGGGGAGGCGAACCATAAGAGACTATGGACTCTGAAAAACAACCTGAGGGTTTTGAAGGGGCAGGGGTGGGAGGTTGGGGGAACCAGGTGGTGGGTAATAGGGAGGGCACGTATTGCATGGAGCACTTGGTGTTGTGCAAAAGCAATGAATACTGTTATGCTGAAAAAAAATAAATTTTTAAAAATAAATAAAATCTTTTAAAAAATTATACACCCAAAACAAAAGCCATAGCAAAGTAAAATGAAATATTAGAAATTGGAAAAAAAATTACAACCTACATTACAAACAATGGTTATATCCTTAATATATAGTCATGAAAAAGTGAAGGCAAGAACACCAGTGGGGGGGGGGACTGGAAAGAAAAAGGGGCAATAGATACAAACAGGAATTTCACCAAAATAAAAGGTGCTTAAATATGTAAAAATTATTTAACCTAACTCATAATAAGGCATACAAAGAAAAAATATTCACTACCACTTCTCACCAATTAGATCATCTGTGAGAAATAGGTATTCCAATGCATGACTGAAGGAAATGTAAAATGGTACAAACCCTCGGGATGGGCTTTAATGCTATCTAGTAAAATTATATATGTATTTCCTCTTGGAACGAGTAAATTTTTTCTAAGAATCTGTCCTAATGAAACAATGCAAGGGATAAAAAGGCATACGTACGAGGTCATCTCTTACATCCCTTACAGAAAAAATTGTAACAGCAGAAGACTAGAAACAAGTCAGATATCCACCAATAGGGGGCTGGATGAAGAAGCTATGGCACATGTACACTCCAATTTACTATGCAGCTAGACATGCAATGAGGACTCCTTCTCTGTACTGCTATGGAGTGATCTCCAGGATATTTTAAGTGAAAAATGAAAGGTGCATAAAAATGCGTAGAGTTGTTGCTAATCTGGTGGCCATAGTCACATAGGGCTACTTAAATTTAAATGAATTTAAAAATTCATTCCTCAGTGGTCATAGTCGCATTTTAGGTCCTCAACACCCACAGTTAGCTAGTGGCTACAATGTTGGACATCACGGAAACAGAACATTTTCATTTCTGCTGAAATGTCTTGCACAGCACTGGTGTAGAATATGTTACCTTTTACCTATGAACAGGGAAGGAAACTAATATGCATATTGCAAGTGATTATATTTTTTTAAACTGGAAAGTTAAAAAAACCCTGCTAATGATCACCTATAAGATGACAGAGGATAAGGGGCGCCTGGGTGGCTCAATCAGTTAAGCACCTGCCTTCAGCTCAGGTCATGATCTCAGGATCCTGGGATGGAACCCTGTGACAGGCAATAGGCTCAGTAGGAAGTCTACTTCTCCCTCTCCCTCTGCCTCTCCTTCCCAGGCTTGTGCTCTCTCTCTCTCATACAAATAAATAAAATCTATTTTGAAAAGATGACATAGGATAAGCCTGGGATGGAAAAAGATGATGTATATGCACATAAAAATGTAATATATAATTATAGGCTCCTGCACTGAAAAGGATAAGAAAGAAGATGTGGTCCATATACACAATGGAATATTACTCAGCCATCATAAAGGATGAATACCAAACTTTTGCATCAACATGGGACTGGAGGAGATTATGCTGAGTGAAATAAGTCAAGCAGAGAAAGTCACTTAGCATATGGTTTCTCTTACTTGTGTAACATAAGGAATAACATGGAGGACATTAGGAGAAGGAAAGGAAAAGTGAAGGGGAGTGGGGAGACAAGATGGCAGGGAAGTAGGAGGAGGCACTGTTTCAACCTGTACCCTAAAGTGAGCTGATTACCTACCAAAGAACTCCGACCACCCATGAAATCAGCCTGAGATCAGAATTATACACGTCTGGATCTCTACAGGAGCAGAAGACGCCAGTGGCAGGTAAAGCCGACTGGGAACATCGGACTGATATCAGAAGATAAACAAAAAGGGGAGGGAGCCACCAGAGGTGACCGATTGGAAAGTAATACCCCAATACAAGAGTGCCCTGCTTATGGGGACGAGCATTAACTTGGAGTCTGGTTGAAAGCACTCAAAAAGAGCAAAGGATTGCAGGGGGAAATTGTGGAAATCGGGACGGTAGGGACAGGGGCTTAAGTACCTGGACCCAGGACAGCCACCACTGGTGCTGAACTAGAGTGCGGTGGAGAAACCAGGTCTTGGTCCCTGAGCTGCCAGCGCGCCTGAGAATGCGTGGGGTCTGGCTCCTGTGAGGGGCTGGAGCCTTGCCAGCCAGCAGAATGCTGGGCCCTGCCATCAGAGCCTGAGATGCGCATGCCCCACACACTCCCCTGAGAGAGGCTGGCGCCTGTGTGCTCTTAGACCCATGCCATACTATCAGAGCCTAAGACGCACATGCCCCACACCCTCCCCTGGGAGAGGTGTGTGCAGGCGCCTGTCCGCTTGTCCGGTGCTCTCAGATCCAGAAAGACCAGGCACTCCCAGCCCAGGCCAGCGGGAAAATCTCAGTGTGGGACTGCTGCTTGGAACGTCTCTGGCGGTCTGGAGCTGCCCAAAGCCGCTGCTGCTGTGGTGTTGGGTACAAGCAGGAGATCCTGCATCCCCAGGGACAGCAACTTGGAACCTTCTCTGCCAGCAGCCGAGGGGGAACTTATGTGCTCCGCAGCACCCACAGGGGAGCAGATTGAGGCTTCTCTCTGAGAGGGAGGTCAGGGTGCAGTTTGCTTTCCTCTAAACTTCCAAAAACCATCAAAATCTGTCAAGGCAAGAGAAAACAAATAAACAAACATAAAAACCTCCAGAGAACAAAAGCCTGAAAAAGCGGTTTCCTCAGAGCCCACCCCCTTGAGGGGGGCGGGAGGACTTAACTCAGGGAACATCATTGACTGAAAACCCACATGGCAGGCCCCTCCCCCAGAAAACCAACCAGGAAAAAAAAAAAGAAAAAAAAGACAACAAGTGAACAACCACCACTACTTCATAGATACAACTTTTATTTTTAACTTGTTCCCACAATTCTGGTTCATTTTTTTATATAGATAATTTTTAACCTATTTACCATCACAGTGAGATGTCCAGTACACCAAACTCCATAATAACCTTTTAACCTGAAATTTTGATACATATACCCATGTTTTTCTTTTGCATTTTTTATTTTTTAATTTTTTTTAAATTTTAGTTTAGTTTAGTCTAGTTTATTCTTTTTTTATTTTTATTTTTTAATATTCATATACAGTTAAACTTCAAGGTAATCCCCTTTCCCCAATCAATGCTACCCCTATAGGTAAACCAATTGTGAATCCCCCTTTTTCTTAGGAAAGTTGAGTCCTTTAACAAAGATATCAAGATACATCCAGGAAGAATCAAAATAAACTTCCTCACCCACACTGAGAATTTATAACCACTCTCCCATCTTTTTCTCCTGCCAGTGTTTCTGTGTATTTGTGTTTGTCCTGATACTATATAAATCTTATACTTGGGGTTCTTTTTTATGAAGTTCTTCTTTTTTTTTTGCTGTTATATATATATATATATTTTTTTTCTCTTGTCATATAATTCTATAAGCCTTTTTGTTTGTCTGTTTTTGTTTGTACACTTCATAAATCTTATTTTGGGGCCCATTTGGGCTGAGCCTTCTCTTTTATCTTCCCTTTTTTCCCTCTCTCTCTCTCTTTTCTTCTGCTTTTTCTTTTTCTTTCTTTTTTTCTCTCATTTGGGTGGGGAATCCTGATTGCTCAGAAACATTCCAGGGTGCACCTTGACTGCACCACAGTCAATACATCCAGCTACATCCATTCAGCCATCTCTCACCAAAATGACTAGGAGGAGGAAGAGGAATGACCAACAGAAGAAAAATATAGAGGATGGACCTTCCGCAACAGAGCTAACGCCTATCAACATAGACAATATGTCGGGAAAGGAATTCAGGCTAAGAACTATCCAGGCAATAGCTAGGTTGGAGAAAGCCAAGATGACCAAACAGAATTGATGAGGGCAGAACTGAAAGCCACCAGGGATGATGTTCACAATGTTAGGGCAGAACTGAAAGCCACCAGGGATGATGTTCACAATGTTCTCAATGAGTTCCAATCTAATCTAAATTCTCTAAAAGCTAGGGTAACTGAGACAGAAGATAGAATTAGTGATCTGGAGGACAAACAGAGAGAAAGCATCAGAAGGAAGCATGGAACAAACAGCTCAGAAGCTGCAAAAACTGAATCAGTCAAAAAAATGACACCATGAAATGTTCCAACATCTGAATTATTGGAATCCCTGAATCTCACGAATGGAACCAGCACTCATGTACTAGAGACAGAACGGTTTTGCCCCAAGATTATAGATTCTTGAATGTCCTTGAGACACCTAATAGTAAGAATGAAGAATTATAATTGTAGGCAGACCCTCGTGAAAGCAGCCAGGACAAAGAAGCTCCTTACATATAGAGGAAAGCCCATCAGAATAACGTCAGACCTGTCCACAGAGACTTGGCAAGCCAGAAAAGGCTGGCAAAATATATTCAGGGCACTAAATGAGAATAACATGCAGCCAAGAATACTCTATCCAGCAAGACTGACATTCAAAATGGATGGAGAGGTAAAGAGATTCCAAGATCGGCAAGGCTTTAAAGACTATGCAACCACCAAGCCGACACTGCAGGAAATATTAAGGGAGGTTCTATAAAAGAGAAAAAATCCTAAGAATATCATTGAACAGAAATATAGAGACAATCTACAGACAGAAAGACTTCAAAGGTAACACGATGTCAATAAAAACGTATCTATCACTAATCACTGTCAATGTGAATGGCCTAAATGCGCCCATAAAACGACACAGGGTTGCAGATTGGATAAAATGACAGGACCCATCCATATGTTGTCTATAAGAGACCCATTTTGAACCTAAAGATGCACCCAGACTCAAAGTGAAGGGATGGAGAAGCATCTTTCATACCAATGGGCCTCAAAAGAAGGCCGGGGTAGTGATTCTCATATCAGATATATTAGATTTTAAACTGAAGACTGTAGTCAGAGATACAGAAGGACACTACATAATTCCTAAAGGGATTATCCACCAAGATGATCTAACAATTGTAAATATCTACGCCCCCAATATGGGAGCAGACAACTACATAAGAAAACTTTTAATCAAGATAAAGAGTCATATTGATATGAATACATTAATTGTAGGAGATCCTAATATGCCTCTCTCAGTAATAGACAGATCATCGAAGCAGAAAATCAATACAGAAAGAAGAGCATTGAATGAAACATTGGACCAGATGGACCTCATAGATATATACAGAACATTCCACCCTAAAACAATAGAATACTCATTCTTCTCAAGTGCACATGGAACCTTCTCCAGAATAGACCACATGCTGGGTCACACAGCAGGACTCAACTGATACCAAAAGACTGACATTATTCCCTGCATATTCTCAGATCACAATGCTTTGAAACTGGAGCTCAATCACAAGGAAAAGTTTGGAAGGAACTCAAACACCTGGAAGCTAAAGACCACCTTGATTAAGAATGCTTGGATCAACCAGAAGATCAAAGAAGAATTTAAACAATTCATGGAAACCAACGAGAATGAAGACACTTCAGTCCAAAACAAATGGATACAGCAAAGGCAGACCTAAGGGGAAAATACACAGACATCCAAGCCTCACTCAAAAAAATTGAAAAATCCAGAATACACCAGCTGTCTCTACACCTTAAAGAACTGGAGAATCAACAACAAATCAAAGTAACTCCACACGCAAGAAGGGAAGTAATCAAGATTAGAGCAGAGATCAATGAGGTAGAAACGAAAGATACAGTAGAATGTATCAATGAAACTAGAAGCTGGTTTCTTCAAAGAATCAATAAGATCAATAAACCATTGGCCACACTAATCCAAAAGAAAGGAGAGAAAGTTCAAATTAATAAAATTATGAATGAAAAGGGAGAGATCACAACTAACACCAAGGAAGTAGAAACAATCATCAGAAGTTATTATCAACAGTTATATGCCAATCAGCTAAGCAACCTAGATGAGATGGATGCATTCCTGGAAAACTATAAGCTCCCAAAATTGAACCAGGAAGAAATTGATAACCTGAATAGACCGATATCTAGTGACGAGATTGAAGCTGTGATCAAAAACCTCCCAAAAAACAAGAGCCCAGGACCTGACGGATTCCCTGGGGAATTCTACCACACTTTCAAAGAAGAAATAACACCAATTCTCCTGAAGCTGTTCCAAAAAATTGAAGCAGAAGGAAAACTTGCAGACTAATTTGATGAAGCCAGCATTACCCTGATCCCCAAACCAGGCAAAGACCCTACCAAAAAGGAGAATTTCAGACGAATATCACTGATGAATATGGATGCAAAGATTCTCAACAAGATCCTAGCAAACAGGATCCAGCAGCACATTCAAAACATTATCCACCATGACCAGGTGGGATTCATCCCTGTGTTACAAGCTTGGTTCAACATTCGCCAATCAATCAATGTGATAGAACAAATCAATAAGAGAAGAGAGAAGAACCGCATAGTCCTCTCAATTGATGCAGAAAAAGCATTTGACAAAATCCAGCATCCGTTCCTGATGAAAACACTTCAAAGTGTAGGGACAGAGGGAACATTCCTGAACCTCATAAAATCTATCTATGAAAGACCCACAGCAAATATCATCCTCAATGGGAAAAAGCTTGCAGCCTTCCTGTTGAGATCAGGAACATGACAAGGATGCCCACTCTCATCACTCTTGTTCAACATAGTATTAGAAGTCCCCGCAACGGCAATCAGACAACAAAGAGAAATAAAAGGTATCCAAAGTGGCAAGGAAGAAGTCAAACTCTCTCTCTTCGCAGATGACATGATTCTTTATATGGAAAACCCCAAAGACTCCACCCCCAAACTACTAGAACTCATACAGCAATTCAGTAATGTGGCAGGATACAAAGTCAATGTACAGAAATCAGTGGCTTTCTTATACACTAACAATAAAAATACAGAAAGAGAAATTAGAGAATCGATTCCATTTACTATAGCACCAAGAACCATAAGATACCTGGAATAAACCTAACCAAAGAGGTAAAGGATCTGTACTCGGGGAACTACAGAACACTCATGAAAGAAATTGAAGAAGACACAAAAAGGTGGAAGTCCGTTCCATGCTCTTGGATCGGAAGAATGAGCATTGTTAAAATGTCTCTACTGCCTAGAGCAATCTACACTTTTAATGCCATTCTGATCAAAATTCCACCAGTATTTTTCAAAGAGCTGGAACAAATAATCCTAAAATTTTATGGAATCAGAAGAGACCCCAAATTGCTAAGGAAATGTTGAAAAACAAAAACAAAACTGGCGGCATCACGTTACCTGATTTCAAGCTTTACTACAAAGCTGTGATAACCAAGACCGTGTGGTAGTGGCATAAAATCAGACACATAGACCAGTGCAACAGAGTAGAGAGCCCAGATATGGACCCTCAACTCTATGGTCAAATAATCTTCGACAAAACTGGAAAAAATATACAGTGGAAAAAACACAGTCTCTTCAATAAATGGTTCTGGGAAAACTGGACAGCTATATGTAGAAGAATGAAACTCAAGCATTCTCTTATACCATACACAAAGAAACTCGAAATGGATAAAAGACCTCAATGTGAGACAGGAATCCATCAGAATCCTAGAGAAGAACATACGCAGTAACATCTTCAATATCAGCCACAGAAACTTCTTGCAAGATACGTCTCCAAAAGCTAAGGAAACAAAAGCAAAAATGATTTTTTGGGACTTCATCAAGATCAAAAGCTTCTGCACAGCAAAGGAAACAGTCAACAAAACAAAAAGACCACCCACGGAATGGGAGAAGATATTTGCAAATGACAGTACAGACGAAAGGTTGATATCCATTATCTTTAAAGAACTCCTCAAACTCAACCCACACAAAACAGATAATCATATCAAAAAATGGGCAGAAGATATGAACAGACACTTCTCCAATGAAGACATACAAATGGCTATGAGACACATGAAAAAATGCTCATCATCACTAGCCATCAGGGAGATTCAAATTAAAACCTCATTGAGTTACCACCTTACACCAATTAAAATGGCCAAAATTAGCAAGACAGGAAACAACGTGTGTTGGAGAGGATGTGGAGAAAGGGGAACCCTCTTACACTGTTGGTGGGAATGTAAGTTAGTGCAGCACTTTGGAAAACAGTGTGGAGTTTCCTTCAGAAATTAAAAATAGAGTTTCCCTATGACCCTGCAATTGCACTACTGGGTATTTACCCCAAAGATACAGATGTAGTGAAAAGAAGGGCCATCTGTACCCCAGTGTTTATAGCAGCAATGGCCAGAGTCCCCAAACTGTGGAAAGAACCAAGATGCCTTTCAATGGACGAATGGATATGGAAGATGTGGTCAATATACACGATGGAGTATTATGCCTCCATCATAAAGGATGAATACCCAAATTTTGTAGCAACATGGACGGGACTGGAAGAGATTATACTGAGCGAAATAAGTCAAGCAGAGAGAGTCAATTATCATATGGTTTCATTTATTTGTGGAGCATAACAAATAAAATGTAGGACATGGGGAGATGGAGAGGAGAAGGGAGTTGAGGGAAATTGGAAGGGGAGGTGAACCATGAGAGACTATGGACTCTGAAAAACAACCTGAGGGTTTTGAAGGGGCGGGGAGTGGGAGTTTGGGGGAACCAGGTAGTGGGTATTAGGGAGGGCACGTATTGCATGGAGCACTCTGTGTGGTGCAAAAACAATGAATGCTGTTATGCTGAAAAGAATTTAAAAAAAAAGTGAAGGGGAGGAAATTGTAGGGGGAGATGAACCATGAGACACTGTGGACTCTGAGAAACAAACTGAGGGTTTTAGAGGAGAGGGGATGGGGGAATGGGTGAGCCTGGTGGTCGGTATTAAGGAGGGCATGTATTGCATGGAAGACTGGGTGTTGTACATAAACAATGAATCTTGGAACACTGCACCAAAATGTAATGATATATTTTATGGTGACTAACATAACACAATAAAAATTTAAAAAAGAAAAGAAAAGAAAAGAAAAGAATGACCACTTTGTTTTTTTTAGTGTTTCCTTAGCCATGCAGAAGCTTTTAATCTTGATGAAGTCCCAAAACTAAGAGGCAGTCCATGGAATGGGAGATGATATTTGCCGATGACATTACAGATAAAGGGCTGATATCCAAGATCTATAAAGAACTTCTCAAACTCAACACTCAAAAAATAATAACCCAGTCAAAAAATTGGCAGAAGAAATGAACAGACACTTCTCCAAAAAAGACATACCAATGGTTAATGGACACATGAAAAAATGTTCAGCATCATTAGCCATCAGGTATTTTCAAATCTAAACCACACTGAGATAATACCTTATACCTGTTAGAATGGCAAAACTTGACAAGGCAAGAAACAACAAATGTTGGAGAGGTTGTAGAGAAAGGGGAACCCTCCTATGCTGTTATGGGAATACATGTTGGTATAGCCACACTGGAAAACAGTATGCAGGTTCCTCAAGACATTAAAAACAGAGCTATCCCATAACCCAGCAATTGCATTACTGGGTATTTACCACAAAGGTATAGACGTAGTGAAAAGAAGGGACATGTTCATCCCAATGTTCCAGCAGCAGTGTCCACAATAGCCAAACTGTAGAAGGAGCCAAGATGATCTTCAGCAGATGAGTAAATAAAGAAGATGTGGTAAATATACACAATTGAATATTATTCAGCCATCAGAAATGATGAATACCCACCATTTGCATCTACATGGATGGAACTGGAGGGGATTATCTTAAGTGAAGTAAGTCAAACAGAGAAAGACAATTATCATATGGTTTCACTCATATGTGAAACATAAGAAATAGTATGGGGGACCATAGCGGAAGGGAGGGAAATCCAAAGGGGGATAAATCAAAGAGAGATATGAACCATGGAGACTATGGACCCCAAGAAACAATCTGGGAGTTTCAGAGGGGAGGTGGTTAGGGGGAGGGTGTAACAGGGTGAAGGGTATTGAGGAGAGCAAGTGCTGTGATGTGCATTGGGTGTTCTACTTAACTAATCAATTGTTGAACACTGCATCAAGGACTAATTATGTACTACACAGTGGCTAACTGAACTTAAAAAAAAAAAAAGAAACAATGACCAAACCAGTAGCAATAAGTGTGTTTAGTTCCCCAGAGACAAATTACCTTACTGGGCAGTGAACAGAAAATTTCTGACTATCCAGTTAAGACTATATTTCTTGGGGTAGCTGAAAATGTAATTAAGTTAGTGTTAAGGACCTGTTTGCTGACTTGGCATAGCATAAGTGACTTCATTTTTTATGCTGTGGTTTTTACAAGGATGAATAATCAGGAATCACATCATTTTAAAATCCTACTACAGAGACACTGGAACAGCTGGCTATCTTTGAATACTGGAAGAGTGAAAGCACTTCTCTGTGCCTCAGTTTTCTCTTCTGTAAAATGGGAGAAAAAGAATCAACCCTTTCTCATGGGTTGTTGCTTTGAGAATTCATAGAGTGAACCTATGAACATGCTTAGAGTAGTGCAAGGCCCACAGTAACAGCTCAATAAATGCTAGAAGTTTTTAAAAAATATATGGAAGTTCAGATTCTTAACACTATTGATTGTTTTACAAATGGATTTCATGTATCCTTAATAAAAGTTAAGATGTCCACAGGTAGCTCAGTCAGTTAAGCAATCAAATCGTGATTTTGGCTCAGGTCATGATCTCAGGGTCCCGGTGCGAGTCCCATTTTGGCGTCCACACTCATCAAGGAGTCTGCTTCAGGATTTTCTCTCTCCCTCTGCCCCTCACCCTGCTCACTTGCTCTCTTTTTCAAGTAAATAAATAAATAAATAAATAAAATCTTAAAATAAATAAATAAAGTTAATATTCTTACAACTGAATCTTATTCTTCAACTGGTGCATGTTTTAAATCACTAACTTGCACTATAATCACTGGAATCTTGCTTCTTCTTCTTGGATCTAGGTCCTTTTAATAAGCAGACTAAAACATACCTAATTAAAACTTGCCACATAATGGATAAGGTCTAAATACTCCTTCCCACTGAGGGCAAGGAGAAACTCTGCAGAAGAGTGACCTGAGGCTAGGAGCAGCCAAAACACATCAGCAGAGTGTATATAGGAACCCCCCCCCCTCTTTTTTGGACCTCTTATTAATTTGGCCATTACTCTTAGGAACAAGATTATAACAGGCTTTCCTAACAAGCACACACACACACATGCACACACACACAAAAACAGTGACCTAGACAAAATGACAAGACAGAGGAATTCACCCCAAAAGGAAGAACAAGAAATGATGGCCAAGGATTTAATCAGTACAATATAAGTAAGATGTCTGAACTAGAATTTAAAACAACTATAAAGTTACTAGATGGGCTTGAAAAAAGTATAGAAGACACTAGAGAATCCCTTACTGCAGAGATTAAAAAAAAAAAAAAACACCAAAAAACTAGGGGCACCTTGGTGGCTCAGTTGGTTAAGTGGCTGCCTTTGGCTTGGGTCATGATCCCATGGTCCTGGGATCGAGTCCCATGTCAGGCTCTCTGCTCAGCAGAGAGTCTGATTCTCCCTCTCCCTCTGCCTACCTCTCTGCCTACTTGTGTTCTCTCTGTGTCAAATAAATTAAAAAAATCTTAAAAAAAAAAACTAGAAACTAGTCAGGTAGAAATTCAAAATGCTATAACTGAGATGTAAACCTGACTGGATGCCACAACAACGAGGATGGACAAAGCAGAGGATTGAATCAGTGATACAGAAGATAAAATTATGGAAAATAATGAAGCTGAAAAGAAAAGGGAAACAGAGGTATTGAATCATAAATATCGACTCCGGGAACTCAACCACTCCTTAAAGAATAATAACTTCATATCATAGGAGTCCCAGAAGAAGAAAAGAGAGAAATGGGACCAGAAGGTTTATTTGAGCAAATTATAGCTAGAAACTTCTCTAACCTGAGGAAGGAAAAGATATTGAAATCCAAGAAGACAGAGAACTCCCATTAACGTCAACAAAAGCCAGCCAATGCCAAGACATGTCATAGTCAAAGTCATAAAATACACAGAGAAGGGAAGAATCCTGAAAGCAGCAAGGGGGAAAAAAAAGCACTTAAACTACAAGTGAAGAGAGATCAGGTTCACAGTAGATCTGTCCACATAAAATTAGCAGGGCAGAACAGAGTGGCATGATATATTCAACATGCTGAATGAGAAAAATATGCAGCCAAGAACATTCTATCCAGCAAGGCTGTCATTCAGAGTAGGAGAAATAATGAGTTTCCCAGACAAACAAAAACTAAAGGAGTTCATGACCACTAAACCAGTCCTGCAAGAAATATTAATGGGGATTCCTTGAGTGGATAAGAAAGGCCAAAATTGACAAAGATAAGAAAAAAAAAAAAAAAAACAGAGAAAATCTCCAGAAAGTACAGGGAATATAATCAGTGGTATTGTAACAGCAAAGTATGGTGACAGATGGTTGCTATATTTGCAATGAGCATAGCAGAACTTGTAGACATGTTGAATCTGAAACTAATAAAACATTGTCAACTATTCTTCAATTTAAAAATGTTAAACTTTTAGGGGCGCCTGGGTGGCTCAGTGGGTTAAAGCCTCTGCTTTTGGCTCAGGTCATGATCCCAGGGTCCTGGGATCGAGCCCCACATCGGGCTCTCTGCTCCACAGAAAGCCTGCTTCCTCTCTCTCCCTGACTGCCTCTCTTACCTACTTGTAACCTCTGTCTGTCATATAAATAAATAAAATCTTTTAAAAAATGTTAAACTTTTAAATTCTAGTATCTGACATTTCAAAATAACATTTGGAAAATCTCTGGCTCTTCAAAAAATTTATTATATCATGGAAAAACTGTGGACATCTGGGCATCTACATTACAATGTCCAATTGCTAGGATGATCTAACAATTGCACATTCACACCCTACTATGAGATACATGGGAAATGCAATTATTATTTATATGGTAAGAATGATTTAGATTTCTTTATTGCACATGAATATTAAAGACTAACTTCTGTCTCCTACCGAAAAAAATCTTGCTTTAAAAAAATCTCTATGATGGACCTCAAGAACTAGTACATAGAATGCAGATAACTGATGAAGTGGCATTCCACCTGCTATACCTCTTCTCCCATGATGAGATCAAAGCATATTGTTGGATATTACGTTAGATTGTTAAACTCAAACAAGCTATTCCACAACATTCTTTTGTTCAGCTCAATGAACTCATTTGAGCCAGGATTCATATTCCACCTGGGATGTGAGGTGTTGGGGGTCTCCTAAGGACTGTTGTCTTTGAATCAGGAGTAGAAGCTTCAGCAACCATCAGGACACATATACTCAGAACCTGCCCCCTTCAGATACCTGATTTGAGATTGACCACTGTCATGAAGAGCTGCACAGGAGAGATAGATCAGCTATCCCTATGTTTTACTGGTATAACTATGGCCCAGCACCATGCTAAGCACTAAGTTAGTGACAACGACACTGATACAGTTGGGACATGATCATAACAACCACATATTATAATGGATTTCTCACAGGGCTTTTTTCTCTTTCCTTGTCTATCCCCTAACAACAAATTAAAAAGAAGTAAGAAGTGGCCTGAACTCATAAAGACATTCGTGATTCCACAGTAACCACAGGGTCATGGGCTTATTTATGAGCTTACATTGACTGTACTCTGTGATCCTGCGGGTGAAGCACTATCATTCCCATTTTACAGAAGGGGAATCTGGGACTCAGAGTCCTTATCTGTCTTCCCTCCCACATCCCTGCCTTTAGAGGAAGGAAGCCTCAGGTTACTCCTGGAGTAGGAACCATGCTCACTGGGGCTGGGTAGGACCCCAAAGGCTTTACCTAGGAGACAGCAGGTACACTGAGCCCCAAAGCAAAAATAATCCACTTGGATCTGGATCTCTTTGTTTCCTTACACTCCAGGGTGGCTCAGCCTCCACCAAAGGGACCCACACCATCAGCTGTAACCCAAATATCTGAAGGTACAACCTTGCAATCCCAGACAAGGCATGAATGTCTCTATAAAAAGTTATCACAATAAAGTGATCATTTCTATGTCAGGTATCTATGGCAATGAGATTCTTAGGCTGGTACTTCACACAGAAAATGTCTCCCCACACTCATCCATCCCTGCCCTCTTACTGAAAGCAAAACAGATAAACTCTTCAGGTCACTACATGAGGATGGATAGTAATAGAAGCTCTAGACTGGGACTCTGGCAATGGACAAAACGCTGCCCAGGTTAATGGAACAAAGACTGTCCCTATAGCAAGAAAATGTTGTTTCCTTTAAAGACACAATAGCAGAGATTATCAGTACAGAGAGTCCCGGAGAGATATCTTAGGGTTCTTGGAGATGAGCTAGCCCTCAGAAGGTGAACATGTAAAAAATCAAGGTGATGCTAAGCAGTTAGCCATCTGTGGCAGAAAACTAAGAGAATGTCTACAATCATGTGACTGAAATACCTAGATACATACACAGAAAATGTCAACTAGGAAGTCCTAGATTTATTTCAGGGAAGCAGGACTCAACTACTAGTTAGGTAGTTAGTAGGCAGAAACTTAGTCAGTTGAACCATACATTGGTTTTATCCTGGGAAATTCTTGTCCTCCATTCCCAATATTTTCTTCCAGGTAGGCACATCCACAACCAAACACATCTAACCCCTCTATACACTCACTCATCTACCAAGAGAATCACTACCTGATTAGTGATATTGGAAGGAAAAATGGGTTGCACAACCCAGGCCTCTTCCTTCAAAACTAAAGCAAGCTACTCTTATGGAGTCAATTCTGTTAGTTTAAGAGAAAACAGGATGGTTTAATTTATAGAGCCCAGAGTTGTTTTTTCTTGATTACAGCATTCAAAATGCAAATTACATTCATCATTTGCTACAGAAATGGTATCCTGACACTTTTGTAGGGCAGTTAAAGGAGATGGAAATATTCCTGGGCAATCTTTAACTATGTATCTACTAGCAATTGCCCTCTCTTCCTTCACACATAGAACTGTAAACTCCCTTTCATCCTGAATAACTGAGAAATTAGGTCTTTTCTTTAATAGAGTAGCCATATTCAATACAGCACCATAGATCTGTCTATGGATATGATACATTTTGAAATCCAGATCAAAAACTCACATTATTTAAACCTGTCTTTCATTATCCCAAAGGCACTTGAAAATCCAGAAGTGTCTCCTGAATAATTGATTTTGGCTGGATAGTATTAAGCAATAGAGAAGGTTTGCTAAGTCTCTGATGGCTCTGGGTATTCATTCTAAAAACAGTCTGAATAAAGTAGGTGTTGGATCACAACCCAGATCCTCACCAATGTGACTAGGATCTCGTGGAATCCTGTGAGTAAACTCCAGGAGATGGAGGGCAAGAGTCTTCCAGGGCCAACACCCGGAATAAACAGGGGAGGATGCCTGGAGTCTTTTCAGGTCCTTCTTTAGATAGAGCTGATAAGTGTGGAGAACCCTTAACTTGCTCTTGTCATTTAAAGCTAGGAGATATTGTCATTTAAAGCTAAGAGATAATCATTTTCACTTGTCTCACTTGATTGCCTGTGTAAATCACATCTCACACGTAGCCCATGCCCTGCTCATAAATCTATATCCTGTTTGTAATGGGATCTTGTGGAAGGTATAAAAGAAGTGATTGTAAGAAATAAAGAGGTATACTGATCATCAGTCGGTAGTACCCCCATCACTTCAGCTCCGATCACCAGGATCCCCACCTTGTGAAGGTGACAAGTGGTGCCCAAACAGGTACCTGAAATTGACAACAGTCACGCAGTGACCCAGAGACCCTCACAGAAGGAGATAAGTGAGAATGATGGGGCAGAATCAAAGTCGTGCCCAGGCTTTTCTAGCATTAATACAACACCTTTTATCTCAGGGAGGCGCTCGAGTATCTAGACATCAATTAAGAACTGGTCTGGATGTTGTTTTCGAAAATAATCCTTGGTTTCCCAATGAAGGAACCTTGAAAGAGACCATTTGGGAATGCGCACACCATAATGTGAAAAAGGCTCATAGACAAGGTGAAAAAATTCCTGTGGAGTTTTGGGTTACATGGGCATTGGTAAAAATGGTAATTTTAATTCTTAGGAATGTAAGGAAGAGGTTGTTAAGGCTGAAACAGCCGCCTCTCTGCATACATATGAGTTAGATGATGAAACAACCCGACAAATTCAAACCAAAAGTAAAAAATTATTTTTTGGCAAAAAGGACAAACATCGCATTTCCCCTTTGGTCACGGCACCTCCAATTCCCTTCTAGAATGAGGACGAGGAAATAGCAGCAGATCTTTTTGGGGATGAGGGAAATGACACTGGGTTGGATGATAATTTATGCATGTTACAATTAGGACCAACAAAAACTAAAAAACAAAATTCTATTTCTACACTGTCTCGCCCCCATGAACTGCACTTAATTTTCCGTGTAACTTTTCATGCTAATGGGCCAAATACTTATGATGGGTTTGATGAAGTTATAGAACATAGGTGAGGTTCAGTGGGGTGAGGTCTGGAGCCGATGACCAAGAAAGAATTCTGGAGACATCTTTGGTGCAAAATGATGGTATTAAAGCATGGGAACAGGACCTGTGGTAAGGAAGAGCTGCTGCCCTGATATCCTGAGGAGTGGCTGATTATATACATAGGAGTTGGGTAGGTGAGGACAAAGGGGGTGTTCAGAAGGGATATCATGGTAAAGAAGACTGCCATGATGCTTGAGCCCTGGTTATTGTCAAGCCAAGGCTGTTTTTACATCTAATGAGGCACTAGCATGAAGATAGTTGGGAGTTTCCTGGTGGAATGGCACATTTCTCCTATCAAGCGTCCTTGTCAATGAGTTTTAGGTTTAGAAGAAATTTAACTTTATTTATATTTCCTTTCATCTCAGTCTCCTTTAGTTTTATGGAGGGGAGGGCAGTGTTAGGGCTTTAGGAACTAAGTTGTTTGTCTCTGGAAGTTAGGCTATTGATAAGATAGCTTCTTTGTTGTTAATCACAGGACATTTGTGAACCAAGGGAGACTCCTGTCTTGCAGGATTATGATCTCTGCAAGTTAACTATTTGTTTTTCTTTTAGGGCAGCCAGGGGTGCCTGAGGAATGCCACACATATTGATGAAGTTCTAGAACCTAGGTGAGGTTCGGTGGGGTGAGGTCCGGAGCCGATGACCAAGAAAGAATTTTTGAGACATATTTGGTGCAAAATGGTGGTTTATTAAAGCACAGGGACAGGACCCATGGGCAGAAAGAGCTGCTGCCCCGCTATCCTGAGGAGTGGCTGATTATATACACAGGAGTTAGGTAGGTGAGGACAAAGGGGATGTTAAGAAGGGCTGTCTAGGTAAAGAAGACTGTCAGGGTATTGGAGGCCTGGTTACTATCAAGCCAAGGCTGTTTTTCCCTTTAATGAGGCACTAGCATGAAGACAATTGGGAGTTTCCTGGTGGAATGTCACATTCCTCCTCTCAAGCGTCTTTGTTAGTGAGATTTGGGTTTAGAAGAAATTTAACTTTATTTACATTTCCTTCTGCCTCAGGCCCCTTCAGTTTTTATGGAGGGGAGGGTGATGTTAGGGCTTGAGGAACTGAGTTATGTGCCTCTGGAAATTGGGCTATTGAAAAGGTAACTTCTTTGTTATAAATCTCTAGGACATTTGTGAACCAAGGGAGACTCCTGTCTTGCAGGATTGTGATCTTTGCAAATTAACTATTTGTTTTTCTTTTAGGGCAGCCAGAGATGCCTGAGGAATGTCACACATATTACTGAGGGGAGAGGGTGGAGAGGGGGTGCAAGGTGCCAGCTTTTGCTTTGTCCTCAGCCAGCCTTCTGCTCCCTCATCATTCCCCCATGAACACTTTTGACCCTTAAATCTTTAAGGTAGTTGAAGGTGTAAGGTCTCATCTTCTGTAACTTCTTCCTGCTGAATAGGGGCATAGGGTTGTCCCTACCTATTCAGGTCAGCATTGATCAGTTGAGGAATGTGTAGGGGAGTTAGGAAAGGTGGAGGCAGCTGAATCCAGGGGAGACTGCTCAGGTGATCTTCCCAAATGGAAAGGATCATCTGTGGGAGTTATGGCAGTGAAGGAGTCCATGTCAGGTGAGGAGACATGGGAGAAAACAGCAAAACATGATTAGTGTAGCAAAAGGAAAATGAAGTTTAATTACTTTTTTTTGCTAGTTGACAAAAAAACCCTTTTCCAGTGCAGGAGTTTAATCAATCATTAAAAGAAAGAGGGACTGGGGCGCCTGGGTGGCTCAGTGGGTTAAGCCGCTGCCTTCAGCTCAGGTCATGATCTCCGGGTCCTGGGATCGAGTCCCACATCGGGCTCTCTGCTCAGCGGAGAGCCTGCTTCCCTTCCTCTCTCTCTGCCTGCCTCTCTTGTGATTTCTCTCTGTCAAATAAATAAATCTTTAAAAAAAAAAAAGAAAGAAAGAGGGACTGTTTAAAGTGCCAACTTGAGTATGTTAGAACCCAAGAAATATTTTGCGATAATCTGGAATACAAACATAGTATTTTGTTTATATGTTAGTGCAACGTCTACCTTGTGTAGCAGTTAAAACATTAAATGCCATTCTATTTTGTAAAGCTGCTTTACATAATTGTATTACCATAGCATTTTATTTATTTTTTATTTTTTAAAGATTTTATTTATTTATCTGACAGACAGAGATCACAAGTAGGCAGAGAGGCAGGCAGAGGGGGAGGGGGGGAAGCAGGCTCCCTGCTGAGCAGAGAGCCTGATGTGGGGCTCAATTCCAGGACTCTGAGATCATGACCTGAGCTGAAGGCAGAGGCTCAACCCACTGAGCCACCCAGGCGCCCCTACCATAGCATTTTAATAGAGAAATGTTACTTCAAGGGTCATTTAGGACTGACCATATACTTTGTAAGAGATCCCATGTGCCAAACATCCTTCAGTTCCAAAGGGGGAAAATAGTGGATGTTAGTTGGTCATACGAATGAGACAGAATGAATTCACCACTGTTTTAAGTTCTGAAAGGTTGGCCAGGTTGGTAATGGTTTTAATAATGCACCCGTGATTCCAGGCAAAACCCAGAGTACAGTGGCCTATCCCACCTGGGGGAAGTCATGAGCACAAGTTAGAGTCATATAACCATTGGGTCCCATTAGGAGACAGTCCTCCAATTTTGGGTTTCTGTCAAGGGCTATTCAGTTTTGGAAGGCCATTTTTTTAATGTGTAATAAAAGGCAGTCCAAATCTAGGGACAATTTTCTTTCATGAAGTTTTGGTCACCTCCATGGCCTTTTTGCCCAAATCAGTGGTCTGGTGTACAGCTATCTCTTTAGGTAGGTGTATAGCCTTAAGAATAATAATTTCAGGCCTGTATTTGATTGTGGAGTTATGGCTTGATAATAAACCCCCTTTTTCCAAATTGCTCCATGGACATGTAGGACTTGGAAAGCATATTTGGAGTCAGGATTAGTATTAATTTTTAAGGCTTTGGCAATTGCAAAGTGCTAGTGAGCACTATGGCATACCTAGCATTTCTTACTCCTTTTATGAAAACTATTGTCATCAGTAAACCAACTGTCATTTGTATTTTTAACAGGGGCCTCTTAAATCTGGCAAACTAGAATAAGCAAGATCAATAACCTCTCAACAGTTTTGCTCTATAGAGAAAGAAGTACAATGGTCAGGTTCAGGCATACGGGTAACTAGGTTTAAAGTTTGACAAGTTTTAAGTATTATTTCTGGCATATCTGTAAGTGTAGCCCAGTATTTAATAAGTCGGCCTCCATCATCCATTGGTGGTCTTTGATTTCTAAGACAAATCTGGACCTGATGTGAAGTCATTACAGTCAGGGACTGTCCCATAATAATTTTTGAGGCTCTTTTTATGAGGAGGGCTATTTTATGCTTAGCTAAAACATTTGAGCATTTGTTTGCAATGTACCTCAACAGAGGTGGCTTCTAGGATAAATATGATTAAGGGATGAATCCATTAAGAAGCCCTTTGAGTGGTCCAGCCTTAACAATGTCCTGATTACAGAGGATCACTGCCAAGTGGGAGAAAACTTGTCAAGAGATAAGGGGAGTCCCACATGCATCATCCAATCCACTCATAAAGAAAGTGGGGTCATCCATTATCTCTACAAGCCCATAGTTAATCCTATGGAGTGTGGTATGCTGGCTTTTAGGCAATTTCATCATTCCAGCCACAGACAAGGTTATAGTTAAGTTATACAATTGTTGGGGAATCAATCCCATTTTTCCAGTTGTTTAAATATTTAAGGTATGTGCCCAATGAGTTCTGTTATTATCCCTACAGAATATTAGGTAAGATCATCTAAAAGAGCTATTGTTCAACTTCTCTGAAGTTAACCTCAAGTTGTCTAGCTTAGATAAACAAACATTTAAAGATAACAAAATCTAGAACTTAACATCCACAAAGGTGTGTTACTGAAACATAATTTTTCTCTCTAAAATAACTCTCACTTCCAGAGATAGCCAAATTAGGACTGATTTATTTGAAAAACAAGTCCAGTTTAAACAGATTTGGCCTAATTATTTACATAAGATCAACAAGAACAGTGAGTGATAATATAGATCTTTTAGAATCTGCTTTGTTGGAACTTCTTATAAGGTATCTCTAGGTTGAACTTTTAGTAGCCTCTCCAGGCCAGAAACCAAGCCAAGTACTTGCCATCAGACATGCCTGCAATACCTGTCATTTGGGTGAATTCCTCTTCCTGAGGTCCCCAAAGTATCCCGAGGTTCCTGCACCTGCCAGGAAGTGACATTCTTTACTCACCTGGTGAAACTGCTGGGAAATCTGTAAGCAAGGTATCAGGCCAACAGTTCCAAGGGGCTTTATGGCTCCAGGTTTCATAAAATCAACCTTAATTCCTTAAAGCTGTCTGGTCATATCTGAGTCTATGCATGTCTTTCTCAAATATGACATTCCAGCCAAAGCCTTGGTAAAATAACCAATGTTTCCAATAGCATCCTGTTACAAGGAGAACAGATTCTTATTGAACTTATGCAAATAACTGATTGCCATGGAAGAAGGAATACTTACTGAGACCATTTGAATTTCAGAGGGTTTAGATAGAGAGAAAAGTTGAATGCTTTGATTTGTTTACAAATAAATATTTTTACATTTCTGTAAGCCACAGATAAGCAAAAATTTCCTTACTGTGTAAGAGCAAACATTAGAGAACCAGCAATGTTTAAAATAAGATGAAACATTAAGAGACACAACACTATATTCTTTTAGTTCATTTAGCCCATGTTACTAATTCTGGTTTAGTTTGAATGCCGCTTTACTTAGTGCTGGAAGTTCTTACTGATTTCAGTTCTGATCTTAAAGATACTGAATACCTGTGTTGTCCTTGAAGTCCTTTATATGAATCTCCTTTAAGGTGAAATTCATTTCATAAGAGAATTAAAACAATTATAAATGACAAAAACTCAGAATGGATATGGTTAGAGCTGATGAGACGAGAGTTTACAATTTAGTTGGCAAAGAAATCAGGTTATTTCTGTGACATATAACATTTCCATAATTATAATATCAAGTGATGATCTGTCAAAACATTAAAACTTTAGGAAATGCATAGAATGTCTAGAATAGTTATAGCCTTTACCCAAATGTAACCCAAGGTTTATCATTTGTTTAGCAGTACTTCCTGAGTAACTTAGCATACCAAGGAAAATCCTAATGAGTTAAAGAGATTTGTTTACAACTTAAATCTTGTCAACATTTGCCAAAATCTTACAAAGTTTTAAAGCACATGCCTAAATATAATTAGTGTTGTTAAAGATCTGATAAAACAAAACATAGAAACTGGTTTTTCTGGGTGGGCAAAGAGAAAATCATTTACATTTTCTTCTTAACAGCAGATCAATTAATCTAAGAAAACTTTGTCCTTTTTTTAAAATATTTTATTTATTTATTTGACAGAGATCACAAGCAGGCAGAGGGGCAGGCAGAGAGAGAGAGGAGGAAGCAGGCTCCCTGCTGAGCAGAGAGCCCAATGTGGGGCTCGATCCCAGGACCCTGGGATCATGACCTGAGCCGAAGGCAGAGGCTTTAACCCACTGAGCCACCCAGGCACCCCAACTTTGTCCTTTTTTAACAGAGAGAATTTCAGTCTTATACCAATGTACCTTTAAAACCCATTCATTTCAATCTTAGTCCGTCCTGACCATACCTAAAATTCCTTTTCTGAAGATTTCCCTTCACAAACCTTATACAACTTTCCTTCACATTCAGGTTTTGTCCCAAGCCATTTCCTTCCAAACAACCGTCTCATTTAGGACAAAATTACCTTCTTCTTTTTTTTTTTTTACCTTCAACAAAATGCATTTCCATTCCTTTAATCTTTCTTATATATCTTTTACTTTTCCACATATAGAGTTTTTTTCCTTATTTCCAACAGTCTTAGTTATAGTTAGAAGAATTTTGTATTCTTAGAAACACCTTAGTCTCTAGTCAGTTAAGTATTAACCCATTGTGAACTGTTACAACAGAATTATTTAGATGGAAAATTTATGAATCAGTTAACCACAAAACATGTTTACCAACAGATTTAATTATTCTTATTTTCTTTGCTCTAATTAGTCAAAAGCACAAACCTACATCCAGTAATTAATGACTTTGCATTTTATCTTGTTTGAAAGACCTAGATGTCCACCAAATTTAATTTTATTTGTTATCCAAGCAAAACTTTAAACTTTCAGGTTATCAAAGACTTTGAAAGCTATCTCAGCAATTACCCATTAAAACTTTAAAACAGACAATTAACCATCAGTTTAGTAATCTTTTTGCTAACAGATTTTAACAAATAACATGAGCTTATTTGACCTTCAGTAAACTTCGAAGTTTCACGTTTACAGCTGATAACTTAAATGACATGTATATCTTAATTAAACCAACAAACTTAACTTAATTCAAATAAAGATTTACGTTCCACCTGGGCCCACTCCACTTTGAATGTTTACCTGAGACACGGGTGGAGAAATCTGGAGTGGGGGCTGTTAGGTACAGGGGGTGCTCTTCTTGCTCCTTGACAGTGAAGAAAGAAGGAGCTGTGGTGCAGGAAGCACCAAGGATGGTCTAGAGGCCAGTTACACAGGCCGCACCCAACTTGGTGCAGAAAAAGAATGGGGAGACAGAAGAACAAAATACTGCCAGAAGGCAGAGAAAGGATTCCCAGTTTTAGAGCTCATCAGCCCCAACAGAGGAGCAGACACCATGTTTTCCTGCTAGCAAGGGGGGAGGGGTTAAGCAGTCCAGGTCAGGCCAGAGAAGACAGGGAATTTCTCTGAAACAAAGGGAGTTTCGGCAGCTGCTTGGGAATATTCCTTAAAGTCTCCATCTTGAGTTAGACTGACCCCAGTTAGCTCCAGTTATAGCCATTAACATGGGAAATGAGTGAGGGAGAAGCCCCCCACATCTATTAGGAGGAACAGAGAGAGATAAAGTCAGAGTCCCCTTTGCCAGGGATGGCCCAACAACCTGGGTTTACTAGAAGAAGGCTTATTTATGTAATTATCATCCAACATGTCATGAGGGAGTTTACTAGCTGACTCATTTGGGCAAACAAGTTCTGCAAAAGGCCCTTAGGTTGGGGTCCTAGTGTAGAGCAATGAAGGTATCCCAGGTGAATTTCCCATTTTCTGCAGAGGAGATCTAACTGATAGATCCCACTGAGGCCGTGTAGTGTTACAGGAGATCAGTCCTTTCCTAAGTTTTGCAGTCCAAATTATTTCCAGTGGGTTAAAGGCCATCCCAAGGTAGAGTCTGTAAGGACCTATTTTATATTTTTATTTTAGCCAGAGGCTTCCATTGAGCTAAAACAATAACTTTGTTGTTTAACCCTTAAACTGTCCCTGCTTCCGTTCCCCCAGGGGACTTAAAAACAAGTCCCAGAAACCAGCTCCCGGTGTGGAGGCCAAGAAAAACAAGGCTGTACCCACCTCGAGTCTAGCCCTGACATAGGTATAGCCATCTTGGCAAAGCAAAAGCTGGCACCTTGCACTGTAAGAGTGGGTTAGCATAAGAATGGCCATCCTGAAGGCCAGGAAGCCATTTTACTGAGTGTCCCTAACCAGCCGACACTGCATATGTGACTTGAGATAAGAGGAACTAGGTAAAACCTGAAAAAATCATGTACCACCAGGGCGGTTAGGTGGTGGTGCCACAGGGACCAGATGTTAATAAAAACAAATAGTTAACTTGCAGAGATCACAATCCTGCAAGAGAGGAGTCTCCCTCAGTTTACAAATATCCTAGTGATTTACAACAAAGAAGCTATCTTCTCAATAGTCCAATTTCCAGAGACAAATAGCTCAGTTCCTTGAGGCCTAAGGTCGCCCTCCCCACCATAAAACTGAAGGAGGCTGAGGTGGAGGGAAATGTAAATTAAGTTAAATTTCTTCTAAACCTAAATCTCACTTAACCACCAGGGTGACGCCAGGGTGGCAAAAAGTTAAAGTTAAACTGTCAAAGTGGGGCACAAGATATGTATGTAGCTATGAAAAAGTGCCTTGAAAATGCTATATAAACCCTTAGCTTTGAGTGCTTGGGGTCCTTGTTGAAACCCACTGCGCCGGGCAGATACTTGGACCCCAGCTAGCTGGAAATAAACCTCGCTGTGTGACTTGCATTATCGAGTGTTCTCTGTCTCATTGAGGGGTGGTCGACTCTGTACCCTAACAAGTCCTTGGGAACTGAAGAAGCCTACTGAGGCCATGCTCCCAGAAAAGTAAAGAAGATCCACTACCAAATACCCCCTGATGCCTGGGTGGCATCTCATGCAGAATATGTCAGAGGTTCCCGTGTGTCAAAAGTGATCAGAGGCGACCCTCAAGATATTGCTATTGATCACGATCCTGCCTTCCCCAGGAAGGCATTCCTGCCATAAAAGGCCATGGAGGGGTGTTGGCATCCCTCCTCTTCCCCATCACATCCTAGGCTGCTGATGGATGCTTGGTGAATGGACTAAAATACTGTGCAGTGCCATGTCATCATCTGTCCTGAAGATTGCATACTGTTTTGCCATTTTAACCCATGGAAATATTAGGAAAGTTTGGCAAGGGGAAATTACCCAATTTTGTAGCTTTAAGTAGTCTGTAGAAGACACTGACAAGAAACAGTAAGGACTGAAATCCATCATAGTCTATGCGACATTCCAACACATGTGGTCCTTACCGCCAACTTCCCCAGGAAATGGTGAACAGTTGCATTTTAATTCAATTGGGTACTGGTTTTGGCCAGCTCCCAGTGGAGGTCCTGTGACCAGAAGTGGCTAAACCAGGGATGTGAAGGGGATCACATTAGATCAATCAGGAGGAAACCTCACATGGGAGTCTTAAGACTGGCAGCCATCCTGGTGACTTAGGTGGTGTCCCATGCCCAAGAGAGACAACTTTATATATGAACAGGAATAAAGAGAGGGTATCAAGTTTCTGGGTCTTATTACCATTCCGGCCAGGGTACTAACTTCCAGCCAAGAGGCAGATGCTCTCCTCCCCATAAAGTAGCCTCGGGCTAGAGGATTACAGTCTGAGCAATTGACATGCAAGTGTTCCAATGAGACCATACTCCTTGAAAAGCCCCTGAAGTGAGAGTAAGGGAAGAGGAGAGAAAGTACTCACCAATTTTGCACCGAAGCTCAGAGTCCAAATGTAACGACTCACAGCCCCACGTTGGGTGCCAAATGATGAAGTTCTAGAATATAGGTGATGTACAGTGTGGTGAGGTCTGGAGATGATGACCAAGAAAGAATTCTGGAGACATCTTTGGTGCAAAATGGTGGTTTATTAAAGCACAGGGACAGGACCTATGCTTTGATAAACAGGAAGAGCTGCTGCCCTCATATCCTGAGGAGTGGCTGATTATATACATTGAAGTTGGGTATGTGAAGACAAAGGGGGTGTTCAGAAGGGATATCATGGTAAAGAAGACTGTCAGGATACTGGAGGCCTGGTTATTGTCAAGCCAAGGTTGTTTTTACCTCTAATGAGGCACTAGCATGAAGACAGTTGGGAGTTTCCTGGTGGAATGTCGCATTTCTCCTATCAATCATCCTTGTCAATGAGTTTTATATTTATATTTCCTTCCATCTCAGTCTCTCTCAGTTTTATGGAGGGGAGGGCGGTGTTAGGGCTTTAGGAACTAAGTTGTCTGTCTCTGGAAGTTAAGCTATTGATAAGATAGCTTCTTTGTTGTTAATCACAGGACATTTGTGAACCAAGGGAGACTCCTGTCTTGCAGGATTGTGATCTCTGCAAGTTAACTATTTGTTTTTCTCTTAGGGCAGCCAGAGATGCCTGAGGAATGTCACACATATTACCGAGGGGAGCAGGGTAGAGGGGGTATAAGGTGCCAGCTTTTGCTTTGTCCTCAGCCAGCCTTCTGCCTCCTCATCAGGTTGCTGATGGAGACTGTAAGAGAATTTAAAAAGGCATGTTGCATGTACAGGCCTACTTCTCCTTATTGTTATGAATATTTATCCAGTTGGAACAATAATGCTCACTGGGTTCTCTGTGATTCTCAATCATAGCTAAAATGGTATTAACCTCTTCTGAATTTCTACAATGGAAGATGGGGCTTTCTGAGGAGGCACATGAAAGGTCAGGAGTTTAAGACAGAGAGGGAATATAGCAGCTGTTACTTATGATATGCTCATGGGAACAGGAATTTGGATGACTTCTAATCATCAAACTCATAACATCCCTCCCTAAGCCCTTCCCCACACATGTGATGTGGCCTTGCAAGCCTGACAAAAAATTAATTTGGGTGCCAATTATACTGCCAGTTATACAAAAATAAAACAAGGGCCTAAAGAGCCATATGTTGATTTTATTGGCAGGTTAAAAGAATCATTGGAAAATCAGGCAAGAGGAGAACAAATTCACGAAATACTTTTAAGACAACTAGCATGTGATAGTGCTAATGAAGATTGCTCTGCCCTGATTCGACCTCTTAGAGAATCTGGCAATGTCATGGATTATTTAAAACCTTTTTGTAATGTAGGATCCTTTAAACATCAGGCCTGAGTGACCGTGTTAGAAACCATGACTGTTCAAAAACAACTGCAGGCAAAATGCTTTAATTGTGGACAAACAGATCACATAAAAAAACAATGCCATTGCCCTCCCTGTCTGGTTGCCCCCTCTCCTGCCAATCGTCTGAATAAATCCAAGATTCATCCCTCTAATGTTTGTTCCCACTGTCAATGAGGCAAGCACTGGGCCAAGGAATGTAAGTCTAAAACCGATAAAGATGGATATCCCTTGGGGAACAGTCATCAGGGAAACTCCCTAAGGGGCCAAACCCAGGCCCCAATAAATATGGGGTCATGGAACTATCCTATTCAGTTTGGACCCAACAGAGACTCTCAGTAATGGACTTAGTCCCTGCTACTCAGGGGAGCGCTGCACTTGATATCCCTCTCCCTAAGGCTTGTTTTATACATCCATCTCAATATCGTTATAAATTGTCAACAAACCTATATGGACCTATACCCCCGAAATATAGTTGGTCTCCTGTTTGGATGGAGTAGTTTAACTATGAAAGGAGTTACAGTACATACTGGAGTTAAAGACTCCCACTACTATGGTGAGAAAATTATGGTTTCTGTCACTGTTCCTTGGACCTTTTCAGCAGGCAAACAAGTTGCCCAACTTTTGTTACTTCCCTATATTATGCCTAAAATCTTCAGATTTTAGGGAAGGAGGATTCGGCAGTACTAATAAAAAGATTCATCTTTCTAAGAAACTGTTTGAAGGAAGTCGACCCCAAATGAAGCTTTCTATTAGGGGACAAATATTTGAAGGCTTTTAGATACTGGAGCAGATATCTCTTATCATTTCTTGTCAATCTTGGCCAGGCCAGTGGCCTACAATTTTTGCTGATTATGCTCTGAGGGTCTTGGCTATGTAACTACTCAACAATTGAGACAAAGCAGCCGACCTCTGCCCTGTACAGGCCCAGAGGGATTACAAGGTCATATTCAACCTTACATTGCCCCCATACCTATTAGTCTCTGAGGATGAGATTTACTACAATGGGGTGTTGAAAGTCACATACCTACATCCTCACTTGCAAAAACATGATGAAAAAATGGGGTATATTCCTGGGAAGGACTTAGGTAAAAACTCACAAGGAGTGCCTGAACCTCTAGATCTTAACCCTAATGATACTCGCACTGGAATGGGTTTTATATAGGGGCTGTTGGGGTTTATATAGCCCCTTCACCAATTCCAATCACCTGGAAAAGTAACGAGCCTATTTGGACCCCCCAGTGACCCCTCACATTAGATAAACTGAAGGTTTTAAAAGGTTTAATTCAAGAACAATTGGAAAAGGGACACATTGAATTTTTTTTCTCCTTGGAATTCTCCAGCTTTTGTTGTAAAGAAAAGGTCAGGCAAATGGAAATTATTAATAGATATTCATAATATTAATGCTGCAATGGTAACTATGGGTGCATTACAATCAGGACTTCCTGCTCCCTCTTGTATACCTACTAAATGGCCTTTAGTAGTTTTGGATTTACAAGACTGCTTTTACACTATTTCTATCCACCTCTCAGACAAAGAGCATTTTGCTTTTCAATTCCAACAGTAAATCTACAGGAACCTTTACAAAGATTTCAATGGAAAGTTCTCCCTCAAGGCATGACTAACTCTCCTGTGATGTGCCAGTATCTTGTAGGAAAGATTCTTGAGCCCATTCGACAATTATATCTCAACATGTTATATTGTCCATTACATGGATGATATCTTACTAGCAGCCCCAACACCAGAGGTCTTCCATCAATTGTTTTCAAATACACAACAATACCTTCAACAGGGTGGTCCTGTAATAGCTCCTGAAAAGGTACAATTTACTCCACCCTTCTCCTATTTAGGTCATATTATAGAACATACAGCTGTTTGTCCTCAGAAGTTTTCCATTCGTTGATACACTTTAAATACTCTAAATGATTTTTAAAAATTATTAGGAAATATCAACTGGTTATTCCCAATGTTGGATATTCCTACACATCAACTTATAAATCAATTTGCCACTCTTGAGGGAGAACCTAACCTTGATAGCTTGATAACCTTGAAGCTTAACACCACAGGAAATTCAGTTCCTTGAAGAACACCTTCATCAAGTATTCTTGCGTCAATATGATTCTTCATTACCTTTACTGTTATTTCTTTTCCCTACTCCCCATTCACCTACACTGGTGATAGTGCAACAAGACTAACCTTTAGAATGGATCTACTTGAAACAATGAGATCCTAAGGTTTTAACTGCATATGTTGATCTCCTTGCAGATCTCATTTTCCTTGGCCCAACCACATGTCTTCAAATATTGGGATACAACCCTCATGTTATTGATGAGGGAGCAGGAAGCTGGCTGAGGACAAAGCAAAAGCTGGCACCTTGCACCCCCTCTCCACCCTCTCCCCTCAGTAATATGTGTGACATTCCTCAGGCATCTCTGGCTGCCCTAAAAGAAAAACAAATAGTTAATTTGCAAAGATCACAATCCTGCAAGACAGGAGTCTCCCTTGGTTCACAAATGTCCTAGAGATTTATAACAAAGAAGTTACCTTTTCAATAGCCCAATTTCCAGAGGCACATAACTCAGTTCCTCAAGCCCTAACATCACCCTCCCCTCCATAAAAACTGAAGGGGCCTGAGGCAGAAGGAAATGTAAATAAAGTTAAATTTCTTCTAAACCCAAATCTCACTAACAAAGACGCTTGAGAGGAGGAATGTGACATTCCACCAGGAAACTCCCAATTGTCTTCATGCTAGTGCCTCATTAAAGGGAAAAACAGCCTTGGCTTGATAGTAACCAGGCCTCCAATACCCTGACAGTCTTCTTTACCTAGACAGCCCTTCTTAACATCCCCTTTGTCCTCACCTACCTAACTCCTGTGTATATAATCAGCCACTCCTCAGGATAGCGGGGCAGCAGCTCTTTCTGCCCATGGGTCCTGTCCCTGTGCTTTAATAAACCACCATTTTGCACCAAATATGTCTCAAAAATTCTTTCTTGGTCATCGGCTCCGGACCTCACCCCACCGAACCTCACCTAGGTTCTAGAACTTCATCATTATCATTCTTCCTATTTCTATAAAACATTTTTCTTCTCTGTTTCCCTTGAATGATCATCTCCTTAATGCTTTAGCAGGGTATTCTGGAACCATTGGAAACCATTGCCCTGAGGGTAAATTATGGGATTTCCTAAAAAAGACGTCATTTGTAATTTCTAATATCTGTAAAGCTAGTCCAATTCCAGGTGCTCCGGTGTATTATACTGACAGCTCCTCAACTAGAAAAGGAAGTATACATGGACCTGGCTTAAACCTCTCAATTCATAGTGAGTATGCATCAGTGCAGCAAACAGAAATATTCATTCTTACTTTTCTGTTAACTCGTATATCTTCTGCTCTTAACATCATTTCTGGTTCTGCTTATGTGGTTGGTCTCTTTTCCGCCATTGAAACAGCTCAGATATCTACAACACAAAAAACCATGTTATACCTTCTCACAAAACTACAGTCCCTTGTACAATCACATTCCCATCCTCTCTATGTCACCCATATTAGGGCCCATTTTTCTTTCTCAGGACCCATTGTAGATGGTAATCATCAAGCAGTTATCCTGACATGTCCTATTTTCACATCACCTGCAGATGAACACTCGGTTTTACATACTAAGTCTAATCGACTGCATAACCGTTACCACATTCCACTTCAAAAGGTGCATAACATTGTTCAATCCTGTCCTATCTGTGCACAGATTGTCGCATTGTTGCCTACACCCTTCAGGAGCCAATCCTCGTGGCTCACAAGCCAACAAACTATGGCATATATCCATCTCTTTCCTCATCAACCTTATTTACATGTTGTTATTGATACATTTTCTAAATTTCTTTGGGTAGTTCCTCAATCCTCCAAGTCCTTTACTGCCGTCCGCTCTACTCTATTGCAATGTTTTAGTGTTATGAAGGTCCCTGCTACCATAAAAACTGATAATGCACCAGCTCACCCAAGCCACAAATTTACTGCCTTTTCTTCTGATTGGTAGATTCATCATATTACAGGTATACCTTATAACCCACAAGGACAAGGTATAGTTGAATGAGCTCATTGTACACTAAAACTGCAATTATTAAAAAACAAAAAAGGGAAATCCCCCAAGGATGTTTTAGCACTTTCTTTATTTACTCTTAATTTTTTGAATTTACCCTATGGTGACATTCAGACAGCAGCAGAAAAACTCTTCTCACAATCACAGCAATTCCTTGAAGCATCTATTCCTTTTTGGTTCAAATCTTTTAATGAATGGCTCCCTGGCCTCCTGTTAAGTAAAGGCAGAGGGTCTGCTCTTATGCCCTCAGATTCCAGTGATGGATCCTCTGAAACACTATGGCTTCCTCTTTGGCTCATCAGGCCCGGGAAAACCAATGACCCTGCTGATAACCACTGCATCCCCGATCCCGAGAAAAATCTGGAAATGCAAGAGACACAGGAGGTCACTCACAAGATGCATGTGCTGTCCCTTCATAAGAAGAGACCCCGGCCATATCAGCATAGTGCCAAAATCCACCCACATGGGGTCAGATTAAGGCCCTGTCAGCTAAAAGGAAAGCAGTTTTAGGATCTATCCGAAGCCCACAGACCCCTGAGAACTTGTTTTTTACTATGGTTGCTCTTCTGACCTGTACATCAGCAGTAAGTGGAAATTATGTATATCGGGCATGGATACCTCACCCACCACTCTTACACTTGGTTGAATGGAGTGAAAACGGGCCTATAATATACACAAATGATTCTATACATATGCCTTCTCCTTGGAGACAGGAGGGGCCAAAACATCCTCAAGATGAAGGTACCCCTTTTAACATTTCTTTAGGATATAGAATTTTTCCTATTTGTTTAAGAGGTACTTCTCCTTGCATTCCATTGACCTTGCAGACTTGGCTTAATATTTTACCCCCTACAAAACAATCACAAACACTCTTAGGACTTTTGGAGGCCATGTCTCTTAATTTTACAGATGTGAACATTAATTACTACAGAAGGTAAATGTCATGTATCTCAATGTCAATCTATATCTTATAAACATTGGAGATATATGCCCATTCACCTGTTCGGTAGAGTGACTGTCATGCATCCCATGGGAAATTATTGACTATGAAAATAAACAATCACACTTATTACTTCATTGATTCGTGTCCACATGGGCGCTTCTCTCACAGTTGTATAGAGGACGATAGCACTATGTGTGACAATATACACAAGATACTTTGGATTGTCAATGGCCAGTAATCAGGAACACCACAGGCGTGGTTTGATGGCTTGGCATGAAGGAGGATTATCTTTACCATGACCTTGTCTTAAATATAATGATCAGTTATATCCTGAACAACTTTATATCTGGAAATTGGCCACTGCCACGCAACCTCTTGAATATTGGAAAGGCAATTTCTCAGGAACAGTCAACAATCTGAGTTCCACTTAATTCATTTGATTACAATGCATCCTCTTATATTCATGCTTGTTTAATAATACCTTATGTTTTTGCTATTAGACCTTTACAATTTAATGAAACTCTTAGAAGTGTTGAATGTACATCATGTAAATTATACACTTGCATGAATTCATTTGTACCATTTAATGCCACTCAGGATAGTATTATCATCCTGAAAGCCAGAAAAAAACATCTGGCTTCCTGTAAATCTCATTCAAGAATGAGAACATTCTCCAATAGAAGGTCTTATGACAAAGGTACTTTCTCGTCTTCTGACCTGATCAAAAGGATTTATAGAATGGATAATATTTGGCCTTATTAGTCTTATTGCTATAATTCCTGTAGCTGCAGTAGCTGGGATTGCTTGCACGTAAATAACATCTCACATAGAGCCCACATCCTGTAAAAATCTATATCCTGTTTGTAATGGGATCTTGTGGTTTTGGGGTACAGAGTCGACCACCCCTCAATGAGACAGAGAACACTCTCGATAATGCAAGTCACACAGCGAGGTTTATTTCCACCTAGCTGGGGTCCAAGTATCTGCCCGGTGCAGTGGGTTTCAACAAGGACCCCAAGCACTCAAAGCCAAGGGTTTATATAGCATTTTCAAGGCACTTTTTCATAGCTACATACATATCTTGCGCCCCACTTTGACAGTTTAACTTTAACTTTTTGCCACCCTGGCGTCACCCTGGCGGTTAAGTGAGATTTAGGTTTAGGAGAAATTTAACTTAATTTACATTTCCCTCCACCTCAGCCTCCTTCAGTTTTATGGTGGGAAGGGCGACCTTAGGCCTCAAAGAACTGAGCTATTTGTCTCTGGAAATTGGACTATTGAGAAGAGAGCTTCTTTGTTGTAAATCACTAGGACATTTGTAAACTGAAGAAGACTCCTCTCTTGCAGGATTGTGATCTCTGCAAGTTAACTATTTGGTTTTCTTTAACCTCTGTTCCCTGTGGCGCCACTGCCTAACCGCCCTGGTGGTATATGATTAAGTTGTTTTCCCAAGTTTTAGCTAGTTTCTCTTTTCTCAAGTCAAGTACTCAGTGTGGGCCTGTTAGGGATGCTCAGTAAAATGGCTTCCTGGCCTTCAAGATGGCTATTGTTATGCTAACCCACTCTTTTTTGTTTGTTTGTTTATTTTCAGCGTAACCATGTTCATTGTTTTTGCACCACACCCAGTGCTCCATGCAGTACATGCCCTCCCTATTACCCACCACCTGGTTCCTCAACCTCCCACCCCCCCCCGCCCCTTCAAAACCCTCTGGTTGTTTTTCAGAGTCCATAGTCTCTCATGGTTCATCTCCCCTTCCAGTTTCCCTCAACTCCCTCTCCTCTCCATCTCCCCATGTCCTCCGTGTTCTTTGTTATGCTCCACAAATAAGTGAGACCATATGATACTTGACTCTCTCTGCTTGACTTATTTCGCTCAGCATAATCTCTTCCAGTCCCGTCCATGTTGCTACAAAAGTTGGGTATTCATCCTTTCTGATGGAGGCAAAATACTCCATTGTGTATATGTACCACATCTTCCTTATCCATTCATCCACTGAAGGGCATCTTGGTTCTTTCCACAGTTTGGCGACCATGGCCATAGCTGCAATAAACATTGGGGTACAGATGGCCCTTCTTTTCACTACATCTGTATCTTTGGGGTAAATACCCAGCAGTGCAATTGCAGGGTCATAGGGAAGCTCTATTCTTAATTTCTTCAGGAATCTCCACACTGTTCTCCAAAGTGGCTGCACTAACTTGCATTCCCACCAACAGTGGAAGAGGGTTCCCCTTTCTCCACATCCCCTCCAACACATGTTGTTTCCTGTCTTGCTAATTTTGGCCATTCTAACCCACTCTTACATTCCCCCCTTTTGTTGTTGATAATGAGGAATCCTGCTCATTTATAGGGCAGCCGTAGGGGTCCTCAGGGGCTGGCAGCTTTTCATATTGTCTTAAGACCAGGAGTTGGATGGTATTAACTTGATCCTTTACAAAATTAATAAGTTTGTTTAGAATGCAGGGGCCAAGAGTTAAAATGAGCAGGAGCAGGACAAATGGCCCAACTAAGGTAGAAACTAGGGTGGAGAGCCAGGGAGATTTATTAAACCAAGCCTCAAACCAGTTCTCTTGTGCCTCCCTTTCTCTTTTTCTCTTAGCTAATCCTTCTCTTACCTTAGCCAGGGATTCCTTTACTACTCCTGAATGGTCAGCGTAAAAACAGCACTCTTCTCCTAGTGCAGCACATAGACCCCCTTGTTGGAGAAATAACAAATCAAGTCCTCTTTTATTTTGGAGGATGACTTCGGATAGGGAGGTGAGAGATTTTTCTAAATGACTAATGGAGGTATCTATTCTTTCTATATCTTCATCTATAGCTGCTCTCAGGAATGACATCCTTGCTTGTTGAGAGACTAGGGAGGCTATGCTGGTTCCTTTCCCAGCTACTCCCAAGCTGAACAAGGTAGCAATAGTGAGTGCTGTGAAAGGCTCTCTCTTACTCCTTAGGCTCAGGCTTTGATCCCAGTGGGAATACATGCTTTCCTCGGGGTGGTAGGTAATGCAGAGCATCACAGTCACTAGGACACAGAACTCCTTAGTGGCGTTAAGGATCAAGGTCAAGAGGCACGGGGTGAGGCCAGTCTTAGAACATACCCACCATCCATTACTTTCTGGGGTTAGCCATCTTATGTTATTTTCCTGACTCAGTGTGGCATTTATGGAAGCACATAAACTTTGTTCAACCTGTGGCACTTTTCCTACACAAGTCCCTTTACCGTTTTCATGTTGTAGGGTTAAGCCTATTTTATTGTACTCCCGTGGACACTGAGAAGGGTTTGTACTAGCCGAACTGGTATAAGCAGCATTGAGGCCTATGGCTTCATAAAATGGAGGTTTTATATCATAACATAGCCAGCAGGAAGCCATGAGGTTAGGGCTGGTAGCGTTAAGGGTTTTATACACAGCGCACATCAGTCTCCATAGGGGGTCCTTGGTGGCCTGCGTAACAAGTGCCAGGGAGATTACAGGGGTGTTGGTTGGGGAGATTACAGGGGTATTATTTTTATTATTCTGGGGTTTTATGATCCCTTTCGAAGTGTCTCTGCTATCTAGGTTCTTGGTAAGGGCGGGAGGAGCCAATATCCGATTTGGACCCACACTAGCTGTGTTTTTCTGTGCCTTGCGGATAACCAGTTTAATGGTTAACAGTTCACTTGGGTAAGGGCCAGCCCAGGAGAGCCAGCCCATATCAAGCTGAAAACCCCAAGTCACTCCGGATACCCAGGACTTTTCCCTTTTTGCCCGCACTTGGTTAAACTGTACACGCACTTGGGGTACCCTGTTGTCGGGGTCTCTAAAAGTGAAATTTACTAAATCCCGATTCCTGACAGCACACTTCCGGGGCCCATCATTAGAGGTTACACAACTCCAGCTCTTACAGTAAACACTCTCTAAGCCGCCACAGGTCTTCAAGTTATTTTTTAAATTGCCCGGGTAGGCCCAGAATCCTTGTGCTCTTCCTTGAGCAGTGTCAATAAGGGCCCGCTTTTGTCTGATGCTTAATTGTTTTCCCTCCCCCGCATGAGTTCAAAAAGGTCCCTGAGGTCGAAATATAAATCTGGCCACCATGTGTTTAGTGGGGCCGTGTTGGTGGTTTCGTTGAGGGTTTTACCAGTTTGTCCATCCGTCAAGATCCATGTCTGCTTATAAGGTTGATGAGGGTTGATCTCCGCGTGGGTCTTTCTCCAGCTGATGAACAGGGTCAGGATCAATAGCCATTTCATCATCGGGCTAGGTGGATGATCCATTGTGCTCCTGAGGTCTAGAGATCCGTAGCTTCAGGGGGTTATCTGGATGCTGCCGCATGGTCCACTCTCTGGCTTGTCTCTGTTCTGGTGGGGTGGCCCGGCGCATGTGGGAGTGGTGGACCCAAGGCAGTTGGGGTAACCAGAACAACCATATAAGAACCTTTCCTTCTTTCCTCTAAAGTTTGGGTCTTATGTCTCTTTACCCATACCCAGTCCCCTGGGACGATGCCATGTTCTGGGTTCGATGTCTCCTTTATATCATAAAGAGAATGCACCAAGGGCCAAATCTCATTTTGGCCTCCCAGTAGGGCTTCCAAACTGGCCAGATAGTTTGGGGTCACATTAGGGTCTTGTTTGGGCAAGGCACGGACAATAATGGGGGGAGGTCTCCCATATAGGATTTCGAAGGGAGTTAATCCATGCACATAAAGGGAGTTTTGAACCCGGATGATAGCATAGGGTAGGAGGGTCACCCAGTCCCTGCCAGTCTCAATGGCTAATTTAGATAAGGTCTCCTTTAGAGTCTGGTTCATCCTTTCTACCTGCCCGGAGCTCTGGGAATTATATTCACAATGTAACTTCCAATTGGTCCCCACTGCTCGGGCTAGTGCCTGTAGGAATTTACTGATGAAAGCTAGACCGTTATCAGACCCTAAAACTTCGGGGACCCCATATCGGGGTATGAGTTCTTCTAGTAGTACCTTAGCAACAACTTGGGCAGTCTCTCATTTCATGGGGAAGGCCTCCACCCATCCTGAAAAAGTATCAACGAATACCAGCAAGAACTTATATCCATACCTCCCAGGTTTTACTTCAGTAGAATCCACCTCCCAGCTCCATCCCGGCGTCTTCCCCTGCACCCTTGTACCTGTGTGTAGGGGTCCTTTCCTACTGGATCTCATAGCCTGGCACCCGACACATTGGTCCACGATTTCCTGGATCTGGGTGGCTTGTCCGGGGAACTTAAGGCGGGTGGACTCGAGAACTGTCAGCAAATTTCTCTTCCCTAAATGGGTGGCTTGGTGCAGGTTAGAAAGGAGGAACAGTCCTAGTTTAGCTGGCAGTATTAGTCTTCACTCTGGGTGCCGTTGCCACCCATGCTGATCAGGCTCTAGGCAGTGGTGGCACCAGATCCACTGTAGGTCCTATGTAGTCAGGTCGCGGGGGTAGGCGCGGGAGCTCAGGTGCGGGCAGGGCGCGTGCCAGAACTGGTGGAGCTATTGTCACCTTTTTGGCGGCCTCATCCGCTCACCGGTTTCCCTCAGCTTCCGAGGTTCGGGTAGATTGGTGTCCGGGCACGTGAACTGCAACTGCCCAGGGCTTTTGCACGGCTGCCAGCAGCCTCGGGAACCTCTGGGAGATTACGCAGTTCCTTTCCTTCCGCTGTAACAAAGCCCCTCTCCCGGTAGATGGCACCATGCACATGGACAGTGCCGAAAGCGTACCGGCTATCGGTGTAGACTGTCACCCGTCTCCCTTCAGCCGGTTCTAACGCCTCCGCCAGCACAATCAGTTCGGCCTTCTGGGCTGACGTCCCCGGGGGAAGCAAGGCACTCCAAACGACATTCCCGTCTTGGTCCACCACCGCTGCACCCGCCCTTTGCACCCCAACCATGATGAAGATGCTCCCGTCAGTGTACCATACCAACTCACTGTTGGGGAGGGCAGTGTCCTGGAGGTCGGGGCACACCTGGGTGATCTCTGTCATGATCTCCTGGCAGTTGTGCAGGGGGGCTTCCAGATCCAGGTTTGGCAGCAGAGTGGCTGGATTCAGTGCAGTTGGCTCGGCAAAGATGATCCGTGGTGCATCCAACAGGAGTCCTTGGTAATGGGTCAGGCGGGCATTGGTCATTCACCTACCAGGGGGATGTTTTAGAACTCCCTCGATTGCGTGGGGAGTCACTACCTTCAGATGTTGCCCAAAAGTGAGTTTGTCCGCATCTTTTACCAACAGGGCCACTGCCGCAATGATCCTTAGGCACTGGGGCCATCCTAAAGCAAGGGGATCTAATCTCTTAGATAAGTAGGCAACTGGACCCTTCCATGGCCCCAGGCGCTGCATTAGTACCCCTTTTGCTATCCCCCTCCTCTCATCAACAAAGAGGGTGAAGGACTTCAGTGGGTCTGGCAATGCCAGGGCTGGTGCCTTTAAGAGGGCGGTCTTGAGTTCGTCAAAGGCCTTTTGTTGTTTCGGCCCCCAGGCGCGGGGGCCTTATCCTTGGTTACCTCATATAGGGGCTTCGCTATCTCAGCATACCCCAGAATCCATAGCCGGCAGTAACCTGCAGTCCCTAGAAACTCATGGACTTCTCCGGCTGAGGTTGGGACTGAAAACCTAAGAATAGTCTCTTTCTTGGCCTCTGTTAACCATCTGGTTCCTTCCTTCAATTTATACCCCAGGTGGCTGGCTGTCTGCCTGCATATTTGGGCTTTCTTTGTGCTGGCCCGAAAACCCAATTGTCCCAGTTCCTGGAGGAGGTCTCCAGTGGCCCGCTGGCACTCGGCCTCGGTGGGGGCTGCCAGAAGCAAGTCATCTACGTATTGCAGGAGTGTAACTGAGTCATGACTCTGGCAGAATGAGTCCAGATCCTGATTTAAGGCTTCATTAAATAGAGTGGGAGAGTTTTTGAAGCCCTGTGGCAGTCTAGTCCAGGTTAACTGTCTGGAGGTTCCCGTACTGTCATCATGCCATTCGAAGGCAAAACTGTGTTGACTGCTGGGTGTCAGGGCTATGCTAAAAAAATGCATCTTTTAGGTCCAGGGTGGTATACCAAATATGTGAAGGGGGTAAGTGATTTAGCAAGGTATAAGGGTTGGGGACCATGGGGTGGATATCCTCGATCCTCTTATTTATTTCCCTCAAGTACTGGACTGGCCTGTAATCCTTTCCCCCTGGTTTTTTAACGGGGAGAAGCGGTGTGTTCCAGACGGAATGGCAGGGTTTCAGTATCCCAGCTTCTAAGAGGTGGTTAATGTGGGGGGCAATCCCTTTTCGTGCCTCAGTGGACATGAGGTACTGGCAAACCCAGATAGGCTGGGCCAACACTTTTACTTCAACCACTACTGGTGCCCGGTGGGCCACGAGGCCCACACCTGCTATCTCAGCCCATGCCTGAGGGTACATTCTAAGCCAGTAATCCATCTCATGGGGCAACTCTTTGGGGGAAGAGGTGTCCTGCAGGGCAAACAGGAGATGCTCATCCACGAGGGACAGGGTCAAAACATGAAGGGGCTGTCCTTGGCCGTCCATCACTTTGCTGTCGTCTGGCTCAAAGTGGATACGGGCCTGGACCTTGGTTAGGAGATCATGCCCCAACAAGGGGGCTGGGCATTCAGGGATAACCAGGAAAGAGTGGGTCATTTGGTGGCGGCCCAAGTCCACCTGGCACCTACTGGTCCATCGATAAGCCTTGGACCCCGTTGCCCCCTGCACTAGGCTGGTTTTCTGAGATAAGGGCTCTGTAGGCTCGTTTAGAACTGAGTACTGGGCTCCTGTGTCCACCATGAATGCCATTGGCTTCCCCTCCACATACACAGTTACCCAAGACTCAGGGAGGGGCTCCGAGTCCCGTCTGCCCTAGTCACTGTCCATTTCCGCCAGCAAAACCCGAGCGTCCTGTCTGGTTTGGCCCTGGCGTTTGGGGCAATCCTTCTTCCAATGTCCATATTCTTTGCAGTTTGTGCATTGCCTCCTATCTAGCCTGGGCCGCAGTTTTAGAGGTTGGCCCAGTCTAGTTGGACCTGGTTCTGCCCAGGCTGTACCCTGCATCCTTGCCAGCAAGACTTTGCCATCTCCCTTCGTTGCCTTCTGTTTTCCCTACTCAGATGTTCTCTATCCTCTTTCCTAATTCTTTCTTGTAACTCCTGATTTTCTTTTCTAATCCGATCCTCCCTTTCTTCCAGAGTCTCCCGGGTGTTAAAAACTCTCTCTGCCACTTTCATCAGATCCCGAATGGCCATTTCCCCCAATCCCTCCTGTTTATATAATTCCTTTCTAATATCTGGGGCAGCCTGATTATAAAGGACATAATTACAGCTGACTGATTCCCCTCTGCCAGGGGGTCCAAAGGGGCGTACTGCCTATAAGCATCATAGAGGCGTTCTAAAAACACGGCAGGGCTTTCATTTTCCCCTTGCATCACAGTTTTTACCTTAGCCAAATTGGTGGTGCGGCTCACGGCCGCTCAGAGACCTGCCATGAGTCTGGCGGTAGACTCGGAGACGCTCCCTACCTTCCGCGTTCCCAAAGTCCCAGTCCGGTCTATTCAAGTGGAAGCACTCGTTGATAGGGTTCGGCAAGGTTGTCGGTCGTCCGTTGTCGCTCGGGACATTCTTTCTGGCTTCGGTGAGGATTCGCTCGCGCTCTTCGGTAGTAAACAAGGTCTTAAGGAGCTGCTGACAATCGTCCCAGGTGGGGGTATGTGTATGCAGAATAGACTCAAATAGGTCAGTTAGACCTCTTGGGTCTTCAGAAAAAGAGGGGTTTTGAGCCTTCCAGTTATATAGATCGCTGCTTGAAAAAGGCCAATACTGGTAGGACCGTTCCCCATCTGGACCGGTACCTCCCAGGGCCCGTTCGGGGAGAATGGGCGCCCTGGCTGAGGTAGAGGAGGATGGTTCTTCTTCTGGGGTCTCCTCCTCCTAGGTGTCTGCGGGGACTTAATCCCCTCGCTGGTCCCTGGGCTGGAGCAGGGGCGGCTGCTGGGGGGCGGAGATGCTCTCTACTGGCGGGGAAGCGGACCAGTGAGGGGGCTCGGGAGGGGCGGCTGCCTCAGGTTGGAGCAGCGCCACAGGCGTGTATGGAGGGAGGGTTTCTTCTAAATCTAGGTCTATGGGAGAGGGGCACAGGTCTGACTCTTCCTGTAAGATGGGTTTCTTGGGTGGGCCCTCCAGGAGTTTCGGGCGGGCTGTGAGATCAGGCGCAGTCAGGTGTTGGGGGGTCCGAGAGATGGCTAACACGGGCGGGGGGGGGGGGTGGTCCTCCAGCTTCTCGGGGACAAATGGTTTCAGCCAGGAGGGAGGACTCTCTACCATAGCCTGCCACGTTAAAATATAGTGATACTGGTCTGCGTGGCCCCGTAGTCCAGGCCTGTTGATCACATCGCGGACTCTCTTAATAATGACCCTAGAAAAGGTCCCCTGGGGTGGCCAGGCCACCTTAAAAGTAGGCCATTCTGCGCTGCCTTCGGCTCAGGTCATGATCTCAAGGTCCTGGGATCGAGCCCCGCATCGGGCTCTCTGTTCCGCGGGGAGCCTGCTTCCTCCTCTCTCTCTGCCTGCCTCTCTGCCTACTTGTGATCTCTCTCTCTGTCAAATAAATAAATACAAATCTTAAAAAAAAAAAAGTAGGCCATTCTGCACAGCAGAGGGTATCAAACTTACCTTTTTTACTTCCAGGCCATAATAGCGAGCCTTGGCACAGATCTCAGGGAAGTGGTTCAGGAGTAGGGTCTTAGGCATTACCTGAGCCTGTCTCATTATTATTATTACAGAAAGAAGCCAGGAAAAGACAAAGGACATAAAGCCAACAAACACACAAATTCGAGCTTTCTAACACCCACCGGCCAGTCAGTCACACCACATCCACAGGCGCCGTTCCACTCACACAACACTCAGGATCCTTACCTAGCCCTCCAAATGGCATCCACTGCGGACATCGTTGGGGCCCTTTTCGTCTGGGATGCCTCCCCCGACTTCCAGTAACGGAGCCTCCAGGGTCGAAACCCGCTCCTTCCTGCCCGCGAGAGTTCTCAATTGGGACTTGGCAGAGGCCTGTTTCAGCCTCTCCTGTGGAGAACCTGTTTCAGTCCTCCCCTCTTTGGAAACCTGTTTCAGTCTCTCTGGTGAGGACCTGTTTCAGTCCTCCCCTCTCGGAGGTGGCCAAACCTCCTGCTGTGGTTCCTTTAGTTAAACCTCGGTATCGGGGTCATCTGTCTCCCTGAGGAGGGGCCTTAATATCTCGGTGGGACCTCCAAATGTTAGGGTACGGAGTCGACCACCCCTCAATGAGACAGAGAACACTCTCGATAATGCAAGTCACACAGCGAGGTTTATTTCCAGCTAGCTGGGGTCCAAGTATCTGCCCGGCACAGTGGGTTTCAACAAGGACCCCGAGCACTCAAAGCAAAGGGTTTATATAGCATTTTCAAGGCACTTTTTCATAGCTACATACATATCTTGCACCCCACTTTGACAGTTTAACTTTGTTTAACTTTTTGCCACCCTGGCGTCACCCTGGTGGTTAAGTGAGATTTAGGTTTAGGAGAAATTTAACTTAATTTACATTTCCCTCCACCTCAGCCTCCTTCAGTTTTATGGTGGGGAGGGCGACCTTAGGCCTCAAGGAACTGAGCTATTTATCTCTGGAAATTGGACTATTGAGAAGATAGCTTCTTTGTTATAAATCACTAGGACATTTGTAAACCAAGGGAGACTCCTGTCTTGCAGGATTGTGATCTCTGCAAGTTAACTATTTCTTTTTCTTTAACCTCTGTTCCCTGTGGCACCACTGCCTAACTGCCCTGGTGGTATATGATTAAGTTGTTTTCCCAGGTTTTAGCTAGTTTCTCTTATGTCAAGTCAAGTACACAGTGTGGGCGGGTTAGGGACGCTCAGTAAAATGGCTTCCTGGCCTTCAAGATGGCAATTCTTATGCTAACCCACTCTTACAGTGGAAGGTATAAAAGAAATGATTGTAAGAAATAAAGACATCTACTGATTATCTGTTGGTATTCCCCCCAGATACCCCACCTTGTGAAGGTGACAGATAGGTTTCACATGTGATTAAATATTTGCTAAAGATCATGAAACCAGTTAGTAAATATTCACAAGCAACTCCATTGAGACTCCAAAGTCCCCATACCTAATCATTGAGAAATACAACCTTTTTTTGTGTTGGGGCTGAGGTCAACACAAGGGAAGTGACTACCCACGGTACAATGGGTAAGGCTTGATCTGGTATTTGAGACCCAGGTCTCCTGACTTTACTGTTGTACAGTACACCCATCTTGATACTCTTATGTTTCTATATTGCCTCCTTTCTGCCACTGAAAGGAAAGTTGCTATTACAGTGTCAAAATGGGAGGTTAAAGAAAAGATCAGAAAGAAATAGATGATGACTTGCTTCTTCATTTCCACTATCTTCAGGCAATTTATCCTATAAAGAAATATCACCAAAGCTTATCTGCCATATAAATATGCATACATTTCCTTTGTCTTTGTTCAATCTGAAGAATCTCTGTGAAATGTTCATTTTCAAGACATCTTTTTTGTGAGTGGAAAAATACAGCAAAGACCACACATATATTTGATGAAATATTATGTATCAGATGTTTTCTAAATGTTTGTTTATTTCTTGTAACAGCTCTGTGGACTTAATATCATTATGCCCATTCTAAAGATGGGCACGTTCAAGCTCACAAAGGGTGAGTCATAACTCCACTATCACACACACATTTAGAAGCAGGAATGCAGTTCTACAAAATATATTCATTTACATATACACTTTCCCCAAATTAGTATATACACATTTTTAAGTAACTTGTCTTTTTCACTCAGCATGATAGCCCAGGATATTAATTTGCATTGCTTTTTGTATTATATCTTGGCATATTTTTTAAAAGTTTAATGAGTATAATGCTTGTTATGTGATTTATCTATATCATTTACCATATTCCTATTCATTTGTAAGACTTCATTCCATATCAAGGATATTAAGTAATGTACTTAAGGACTTAGTATAAAAGCACCACTAGAACAAAAGAGCCATTCTAAATCCTAAATATAAAGAGATAGGAAATGAAACACATTGTCTCATGTAAGAGTGTATCATTTCATGAGCTTATAAACAATGACAGAACTGAGCACAAATGATCAAATAGAATGATCACATCAGTGAATACAAATGCACATAGCTCCCCTCATAAAAGAAAAGCATTTTCAAATTGTCTATTGCAGGAAAATCCAAAAATGTATTAACCTAAAACAAAGGAATTCACATAGGCTAATTTTTAAATGTTTTATTTGAATTCAATTAGCCAATATATAGTACATCACTAGTCTCAGATGTACTGTTCAACAATTTATCAGTTGCATTTAACACCCAGTGATTACCACATCACGTGCCCATTACCCAATTACCTTATTCCCCCCCACCTCCTCTCCAGCAACCCTCAGTTTGTTCCCTAGAATTAAGGGTTTTTCATGATTTTTCTTCCTCTTTGATGACTTCTGATTCAGTTTTTCCCTCCCTTCCCCTATGATCCTCTGCAAGGTGGTACAGCCACTCTGGAAAACAGTATGAAGTTTCTTCACAAAGTTAAAAAGAGAGCTACCTTATGACCCAACTACTACACTACTAGGTATTTACACAAAGATACAAATGTGGTGATCCGAAGGGTCATGTGCACCCCAATGCTCATAGCAACAATGTCCACAGTAGCCAAACTGTGGATAGAGCTGAGATGTCCATTGACAGATAAATGGATAAAGAAGTGGTATATATATATATGAATATTACTCAGTCATCAGAAAAAATGAATACTTACAATTTGCACTGATGTGAATGGAACTGGAGGGTATTATGCTGAGTGAAATAAGTCAAGAAATCAAGCAGAGAAAGACAGTTATCATATGGTTACACTCATATATGAAATATAGGAAGCAGCACAGAGGTTAAATTTTTTTAATAAGGAAGTATATATCAGGCAATTGCCAATAATAAGTTATGAGGGGTTATAGTATTGCTATTAGAGTAAAATTGAGACCAAAACAGATTTCAAATGACAAAAAATAGGTTTTAATGCTAAAGGCTACGTTTGAAAGGAAGATGTGTGATATTAATATTTATATACACAATTACACAGCAAAAGTATTCATAGAAAGAAAAACTATAGTAAGTATGAGGGGTAAAATGAAGAAATACACTAATAATAGATGATTCTAACATACTTCCCTTACTCCTAAAATGGTCAAGTGGAATAATATTTAGTCATTACAGAGAAGACCTAAACAGAATCTCAAGGGCAGGTCTTACAAACTCTGAATTGTGATCCCTTTTAGACAAGACACTAACATTTTAGAAAAACACTAAACAGTCATGAAAATTGATTATATCTGAGGCTGTTAAAGAAATCTTGAGCCCAAATGGAAATACAGATTAAAATTGCCAAAATTGATGAGGATAATGATGATGAAAACACAATGTACCAGAATCTAGCTAAAGCTACTGTCAGAATATATTTTGAAGCATTAAATACCTACATGAAGGTGGCGAGTGGGTAAAATGACTGAAGAGGGTCAAAAGGTAAAAAAATTCTGGTTATGACATAAATTAGTCATGGGGATGTAATTTTCAGCATGATGACTATAATTAATAATTCTGTATTGCATATTTAACCATCCAAGCCACCCAGGTGTCCTATATTGCATATTTGAAAGTTACTTTGGGTGGATCTTAAAATCCTCATCACAAAATAAATTTTGTATCCATATATGACGAAGATGTTAACTAGACTTAGTGTGGTGATCATTTTGCAAAATATACAAACAGAATCATCATAGGATGCACCTGACAAATAAAATAAAAAGTTACATGTCAATTATACCTATATAAAGGAAAAAGAAATGCATTGAGGTGGTCAAAATGTACAAACTTCCAGTTAATAGATAAATCAGTTTTGGAGATGCAATGTATGGCATGGTGACTATAATTAACAATAATGTAATGTATATTTGAAAGTCGTTAAAAGAGTAGATCTTAAAAGTTATTACCACAATTAATAGAAATTGTAACTATGTGTGGTGGTGGACATTAACTTATTGTGGCAGTCGGGTTTTTTAAAGATTTTATTTATTTATTTGAAAGAGAAAGACACAGTGAGAGAGGGAACACAAGCAGGGGGAGTGGGAGAGGGAGAAGCAGGCTTCACACCAAATAGGGAACCTGATGTGGGGCTTCATTCCAGGACTCTGGGATCATGACCTGAGCCAAAGGCAGATGCTTAACAACTGAGCCACCCTGGTGCCTGTGGTAATTGTTTTGCAATGTATATATATCTCAAATCATTACATTGTACTCCTTAAACTAATCATTCTCAATAAAACTAGTGAAAAATAAAATTAAAAACCCTATATCAATAGAAATTTTTAAAAATAAATGAATTAAACATTCCATTAAAAAAGCATGATAAAGAATCAATACCTAAACTATAAGAATAAAATGGAAAAGAATAGTTAAATGTAATAGAAGAATTGAATGGTTTAAAAAACTGCATGCCTGACAAAAACACAGAGCATTTTGGATGCAAAGGCAGCAAAACTTGGCATTGTGGGTGATGCAGCAAATGCTGTGCTGGGATCTAGAAGGAGGTTGCCCTTGAACCCCACAAGACACTCCCTTGAGGGTAAGGATCATATTTTCCTGTGTCTGTGTATGCGTGTGGGCAAATACATACTATACATATACACATTATATATATGCACACTATATACATATCACATTCTACATACACTTATATTAAATATATGAATATATGTAGGCACACAAAGTGTTAAATTAGCAAGTTGGAAGATGAGCTCACTGCTGTTTACGGGTATGTATCTGTGTGTGTGCATCTCTGTGTAGCAAACCATATAAAACAATACCATATTTTGCTTAGGGAACTTTTCATTTGGAGTAAAATGATAAAGGAATGCATGGGAATATTAATCATTCTGGATAGTGATATCTCTAGGAGCGAAGAAGGAAGTGTAAACATTTCTCTCAGTCCAAATTGATTTTGTCACTCACAATGCTTTTTAACTGAAATATTTCATAAGTAGCAGAGATTTAAGGGGACAACATAAATACAATACACATTCATTTTAGCAACTGTTTAATGTTGACCAGTTGCAGATGCTTAATGTCAATACCCAGCCATCCCATCATTACTGACATTCACATTGTGCACATTTAGAGACTTAACTCTAAAGAATAGAGTGGGTGAATGGCAAATAGTTACTATACACTGGAGAAAGTAGATAAGCACCATCTTGACCCTATACTGATGGTCAACATCTCTAATGATCCAGTGATGTCATGTGGGTATCATGTCCTGCCAGTTATGAGGTCATGAGAAGGGGACTTCAACTCTGGTATTCTTTCTCAAAACCCACAATCACAGTTGAATCAGGAGAAAAATAACAGAATATGCCTGCACTTCTCAACACTGTCATGTCCTGAAGACAGTTTGGGATTTCCTCAAATGCTTCAACAGAGAATTATCATAGGACCAAGCAACTTCACTCCTAGGTACACAGCGAGGAAAAATGAAAACATATCTTGGATGTGATGCATGTAACATCATTATTCATAACAGCCAAAAGTGGAAACAACTCAAGTGACCACCAATTAATGGATGGAATAAAATTGTGGTATATTATTTAGCAATAAAAAGGGATGAAGTACTGATACATGTTATAATATGAATGAAACTTGAAAACATTAAGTCAAGTGAAAAAAGTCAATTATGCAAAAGACCATATATGATTCCATTTATATGAAGTATCCAGAGAAAGCCCATCAATAGGCTGCACCCAAGGAATTCCCCCTTTCCATCCTGACTTCCAGCAAACTCTGTATGTTAAGTTTGGGTCACAGCCCCTCCCTGTCTCTTTCCTTCCTTTAAGTGACTATTTAAGCTGCAGCTTGCACTTTTTTAAAAGGTGGAACTAATGTACTACCATCACCAAACTTCTAAGAAGTGTCTGCAAAGAATAAAAAAAATCACAATCTTCCAAAACCAATAATCTGAACCGCCACAGAATGATTCAAATTCTGTGTGGAAAAACAAACAAACAAAACCTGATAGGTGTAAAAGAAGATTGTGAAATCACATACTCCAGGGCAGTGGGGCTCCTTGGCAGTCAATAGCTGGTGTGCAAAGGGCAGCGCAGGGTAGAACAGGGGATAGGAAAGAAAGAAAATGGGACACAGAGCATTTTCTAGACAGCTGTACCTGTGTCATAGACAGGGACTGACAGTCATGGTGTGAGAAAGTCTAGGCAGCCTATACAAGGTTGGGGTAATGAAGAATGAACACCCTGTTCTCTTGTATGGACCCTCTGTTCAGGCCACAATGTACAGCAGCTGACAGTGATGAAGGAAGAGATAAATCAGTGAACATGATGAAGTTTGGGGTCAACTGAAAATGAATCTGTTTTAATATACATATGAATTTTCCAAGCAGAATTGGTAAAAGAAAATAAATCATTTCATGATTTTTTTTCACTCTGCGAAATGTACTCTTTCACACATTAAAAAAAATGGAGATAAATGGAATCAATTCTCTAATTTCCCTTTCTGTATTTTCATTGTTAGTGTATAAGGAAGCAACTGATTTCTATGCATTGATTTTGTATTCTGCCACATTGCTGAATTGCTGAATGAGTTCTAGTAGTTTGGGTGTGGAGTCTTTTGGGTTTTCCATATAAAGTATCATGTCATCTGCAAAGAGAGAGTTTGACTTCATTGCCAATTTGAATACCATTTATTTCTCTTTGTTGTCTGATTGCCGTTACTAGGACTTCTAATACTATGTTGAACAAGAGTAGTGAGAGTGGGCATCCTTGTCATGTTCCTGATCTCAAAGGGAAGGCGGTCAGCTTTTTCCCATTGAGGGTGATATTTGCTGTAGGTTTTTTATAGATATATTTTATGAAGTTGAGGAAAGTTCCCTCTATCCTTATACTCTGAAGCATTATAACCAGGAACGATGCTGTATTTTGTCAAATGCTATGTATAGAAGACTGAAACTCGACCGTTCTCTTACACCGTACAAAAAGATAAACTCGAAATGGATAAAAGACCTCAATCTGAGGCAGGAATCCATCAGAATCCTAGAGAACATAGGCTGTAACCTCTTCGACATTGGCCACAGCAACTTCTTTAAAGATGCCTCCAAAGGCAAAGGAAACAAAAGCGAAAATGAATTTTTGGGACTTCATCAGGATCAAAAGCTTCTGCACAGCAAAGGAAACAGTCAACAAAACAAAGAGGTAACCGATGGAATGGGAGAAGATATTTGCAAAGAACACCACAGACAAAGGACTGATACCCAGGATCTATAAAGAACTCCTCGAGGAGTCAAGATGGCGGGGAAGTAGGAGGAGGCACTGTTTCAACGTGTACCCTAAAGTGAGCTGATTACCTACCAGAGAACTCCGATCACCCATGAAATCAGCCTGAGATCAGAATTATACATGTCTGGATCTCTACAGGAGCAGAAGACACCAGTGGGCAGGTAAAGCGGAGTGGGAAAGCCGCACTGATATCAGAAGATAAACAAAAGGGGGAGGAAGACACCAGAGGCGACCCATTGGAAAGTAATACCCCAATACAAGAGTGCCCTGCGTCTGGGGACCAGCATTAACTTGGAGTCGGGTTGAAAGCACTCAAAAAAGAGCAAAGGATCGTGGGGAGAAATTGTGGGAATCGGGGTGGTTAGGGACAGGGGCTTAAGTCCCCGGACCCAGGACAGCCTCCCCTGGCGCTGAGCCAGAGAGAGTGCAGTGGAGAAACCAGGTCTTGGTCCCTGAGCCGCCAGCGTGCCTGAGCCGCCAGAGCGCCCTAGAACGCGTGGGGTCCCACTCCCGTGAGGGACTGGAAGCCTCGCTAGACGGCAGTCCTGAAATGCGCGCACCCCACACCCTCCCTGAGAGAGGTGCAGGCAGGCATTAGCCTGGCACTCTTAGACCCCTGCAGAGGGATCAGAGCCTGAGGCGCGCATGCCCCACACCCTCCCCTGGGAGAGGTGCTCACAGGCCCTAGCTGGGAGCTCTCAGACCTGGAAAAACCAGGTGCTCCCAGCCCGGGCCAGCAGGAAAATCACAGTGTGTGATCACTGCTTGGAACCTCTCTGGCAGTCTGGAGCTGCCCAGACAGCTGCTGCTGCCATGGTTTGGGGTACAAGGAGGAGATCCTGCATCCCCAGAGACCGTGACTCGGAACCTACTCTGCCAGCAGCTCTGCAGAGCATTCTGAAGCTTCTCTCTGAGAAGGAGGTCAGGGTGCAGTTTGCTCTCCTCTCAACCTCCAAAAACCATCAAAAGCTGTCAAGGCGAGAGAAAACAGATGAACAAACATAAAAACCTCCAGAGAACAAAAGCCTGAAAAAAACGGTTTCCTCAGAGCCCTCCCCCTTGAGGGGGGTGGGAGGACTTAACTCAGGGAACATCATTGACTGAAAACCCACGTAGCAGGTCCCTCCCCCAGAAAACCAACCAGGAAAATAAAAAAGACTACAAGAGAACAACCACCACTACTTCATAGATACAACTTCTTTTTTTAACTTGTTCCCACTATTCTGGTTCATTTTTTTATATACATATAGATAATTTTTTAACCTATTTAACATCACAGTGAGACGTCCAGTACATCAAATTCATTAATAAACTTCTAACCTGAACTTTTTGATACATACACTTGTGTTATTCTTTTGCTTTTCTATTCTTTAAATTTTTTTTAATTTTAGTTTAGTTTCGTCTAATTTATTCTTTTTTAATTTTTATTTTCTAATATACATATGGAGTTAAACTTCAAGGTAATCCCCTTTCCCCAATCAATGCTACCCCTATAGGTAAACCAATTTTGAATCCCCCGTTATCTTAGGAAAGTTGAGTCCTTTAACAAAGACATCAAGATACATCCAGGAAGAATTAAAATAACCTTCCTCGCCCACACTGAGAATTTATAACCACTCTACAATCTTTCCTTATACCAGTGTTTCTGTGTATTTGTGTTTGTCCTGATAGTATATAAATCTTATACTTGGTGTTCTTTTTGACAAGGTTCCTCCTTTTTTTTTCGCTTTTATATATATATATATATTTTTCTCTTGGCATCTACTTTTAACAGTCTTTTTGTTTGTCTGTTTTTGTTTATATACTTCATAAATCTTACCTTGGGGCCCATCTGGGCTGAGCCTTCTCCTGTATCTTCCCTTTTTTCCTGTCTCTCCTCTCACTCTCTATCTCTCTTTTTTTCTTTTTCTTTTTCTTTTTCTTTTCTTTTTTCTCTCATTCAGGTGGGGAATCCTGATTGCACAGAAGCATTCCAGGGTGCACCTTAACTGCATCACAGTCGATATATCCAGCTACATCCGTTCAGTCATCTCTCACCAAAATGACTAAGAGGAGGAATACACAACAGAAGAAAAATACAGAGGATGGGCCTTCTGCAACAGAGCTAATGGCTATCGACATAGACAATATGTCAGGAAAGGAATTCAGGCTAACAATTATCCAGGCAGTAGCTAGGTTGGAGAAAGCCATGGATGACCAAACAGAATTGATTGGGGCAGAACTGAAAGCCACCAGGGATGATGTTCACAATGTTAGGGCAGAACTGAAAGCCACCAGGGATGATGTTCACAATGCTCTCAATGAGTTCCAATCTGATCTAAATTCTCTAAAAGCTAGGGTAACTGAGACAAAAGATAGAATTAGTGATCTGGAGGACAAACAGATAGAGAGAAAGGATCAGAAGGAAGCCTGGAACATACAGCTCAGAAGCCACGAAAACAGAATCAGGGAAATAAATGATGCCATGAAACGTTCCAACGTCAGAATTATTGGAATCCCTCAAGTGGAGGAGAAAGAAAGAAGTCTAGAAGATATAGTGGAACAAGTTGTCTATGAAAATTTTCCCAATCTCATGAATGGAAATAGCGTTCATGTACTAGAGGCAGAACAGTTTCTCCCCAAGGTTACAGACACTCGAAAGTCCTTGTGACACCTGATAGTAAGAATGAAGAATTATAACTGTAGGCAGACCCTCTTGAAAGCAGCTAGGACAAAGTAGATCCTTACATACAGAGGAAAGCCCATTAGAATAATGTCAGACCTGTCCACAGAGACCTGGTAAGCCAGGAAAGGTTGGCAAAATATATTCAGGCAAAAAATATCTCACTAAATGAGAAGAACATTCAGCCAAGAATAGTTTATCCAGCAAGACTGACATTCAAAATGGATGGAGAGATAAAAAGGTTCCAAGACCGGCAAGGCTTAAAAGACTATGCAACCACCAAGCCGAAACTGCAGGAAATATTAAGGGGGGTTCTATAAAAGAGAAAAAATCCTAAAAATATCATTGAACAGAAATATAGAGACAATCTACAGACAGAAAGACTTCAAAGGTAACACGATGTCAATAAAAACCTATCTCTCAATAATCACTCTCAATGTGAATGGCCTAAATGCGCCCATAAAATGACACAGGGTTGCAGATTGGATAAAGCGACAGGACCCATCCATATGTTGTCTATAAGAGACCCATTTTAAACCTAAAGATGCACCCAAACTGAAAGTGAAGGGATGGAGAAGCATCTTTCATGCCAATGAGCCTCAAAAGAAGGCCGGGGTAGTGATTCTCATATCAGATATATTAGATTTTAAACTAAAGACTGTAGTCAGAGATACAGAAGGACACTACATAATTCTTAAAGGGACTATCCGCCAAGATGATCTAACAATTGTAAATATCTATGCCCCCAATATGGGAGCACCCAATTACATAAGAAAACTATTAATCAAGATAAGGAGTCGTATTGATATGAATACATGAATAGTAGGAGATCTTAAGATGCCTCTTTCAGTAATAGACAGATCATCGAAGCAGAAAATCAATAAAGAAATAAGAACATTGAATGAAACATTGGACCAGATGGACCTCATAGACATATACAGAACATTCCACCCTAAAACAACAGAATACTCATTCTTCTCAAGTGCACATGGAACCTTCTCCAGAATAGACCACATACTGGGTCACAAAGTAGGACTCAACCGATACCAAAAGACTGACATTATTCCCTGCATATTCTCAGATCACAAGGCTTTGAAACTGGAGCTCAATCTCAAGGAAAAGTTCAGAAGGAACTCAAACACCTGGAAGCTAAAGAACACCTTGCTTAACAATGCTTGGATCAACCAGGAGATCAAAGAGGAACTTAAACAATTCATGGAAACCAATGAGAATGAAGACACTTCGGTCCAAAATGTATGGGATAGAGCAAAGGTGGTTCTAAGGGGGGAAATTCATAGCTATCCAAGCCTCCCTCAAAAAAATTGAAAAATCCAGAATACACCAGCTGTCTCTACACCTTAAAGAACTGGAGAATCAACAACAAATCAAACCAACTCCACATGCAAGAAGGGAAATAATCAAGATTAGAGCAGAGATCAATGAGGTAGAAACGAGAGATACAGTAGAATGTATCAATGAAACTGGAAGTTGGTTTTTTGAAAGAATCAATAAGATCGATAAACCATTAGCCATTCTAATCCAAAAGAAAAGAAAGCCCAAATTAATAAAATTATGAATGAAAAGGGAGAGATCACAACTAACACCTAGGAAATAGAAACAATCATCAGAAATTATTACCAACAGTTATATGCCAATAAGCTAAGCAACCTAGATGAAATGGATGCATTCCTGGAAAACTACAAACTCCCAAAATTGAACCAGGAAGAAATTGACAACCTGAATAGACTGATATCTAGTAATGAGATTGAAGCAGTGATCAAAAACCTCCCAAAAAGCAAGACCCCAGGACCTGATGGATTCCCTGGGGAATTCTACCAAACTTTCAAAGAAGAAATAACACCAATTCTCCTGAAGCTGTTTTAAAAAATTGAAGCAGAAGGAAATCTTCCAGACTCTTTTTATGAAGCCCGCAATACCCTGATCCCCAAACCAGGCAAAGACCCTACCAAAAAGGAGAATTTCAGACCAATATCCCTGATGGACATGGATGCTAAGATTCTCAACAAGATCCTAGGAAACAAAATCCAGCAGCACGTGAAAAAGATTATCCACCATGACCATGTGGGATTCATCCCTGGGTTACAAGGATGGTTCAACATTCACCAATAAATCAATGTGATAGAACAATTCAATAAGAGAAGAGAGAAGAACCACATGGTCCTCTCAATTGATGCAGAAAAAGCATTTGACAAAATCCAGCATCCGTTCCTGATTAAAATGCTTCAAAGTATAGGGATAGAGGGAACATTCCTGAACTTCATAAAATCTGTCTATGAAAGACCCACATCAAATATCATCCTCAATGGGACAAAGCTTGCAGCCTTCCCGTTGAGATCAGGAACATGACAAGGATGCCCACTCTCACCACTCTTGTTCAACATAGTATTAGAAGTCCTAGCAATGGCAATCAGACAACAAAGAGAAATAAAAGGTATCCAAATTGGCAAGGAAGAAGTCAAACTCTCTCTCTTCGCCGATGACATGATTATTTATATGGAAAACCCAGAAGACTCCATCCCCAAACTACTAGAATTCATACAGCAATTCAGTAACGTGGCAGGATACAAAGTCAATGTACAGAAATCAGTGACTTTCTTATACACTAACAATGAAAATACAGAAAGGGAATTAGAGAATCGATTCCATTTACTATAGCACCAAGAACCATAAGATACCTGGGAATAAACCTAACCAAAGAGGTAAAGGATCTGTACTCGAGGAACTACAGAACACTCATGAAAGAAATTGAAGAAGACACAAAAAGATGGAAGACAATTACATGCTCTTGGGTCAGAAGAATGAACATTGTTAAAATGGTTCTACTGCCTAGAGCAATCTATACTTTTAATGTCATTCTGATCAAAATTCCACCGGTATTTTTCAAAGAGCTGTAGCAAATAATTCTAAAATTTCTATGGAATCAGAAGAGACCCCGAATTGCTAAGGAAATGTTGAAAAACAAAAACAAAACTGGCGGCATCACATTACCCGATTTCAAGCTTTATACAAAGCTGTGATCACCAAGACAGCGTGGTACTGGCATAAAAACAGACACATAGACCAGTGGAACAGAGTAGAGAGCCCAGATATGGACCCTCAACAATCATCTTCAACAAAACAGGAAAAAATATACAGTGGAAAAAAGACAATCTCTGCAATAAATGGTGCTGGGAAAACTGGACAGTTATATGTAGAAGAATGAAACTCGACCATTCTCTTACACTGTACACAAAGACAAACTCGAAATGGATAAAAGACGTGAAACAGGAATCCATCAGAATCCTAGAGGAGAACATAGTCAGTAACCTCTTCGATATCAGCCACAGCAACTTCTTTCAAGATATTTCTCCAAATTGGAAGGGGAGATGAACCATGAGAGACTATGGACCCTGAAAAACAACCTGAGGGTTTTGAAGGGGCGGGGCATGGGAGGTTGGGGAACCAGGTGAGGGGTAATACCGAGGGCACATATTGCATGGAGCACTGGGTGTGGTGCAAAAACAATGAATCTCTTACGCTGAAAAGAAATTTTTAAAAAAGTGAAAAAAAAGATATGTCTCCAAAGGCAAAGGAAGCAAAAGCGAAAATGAACTTTTGGGACTTCATCAAGATCAAAAGCTTCTGCGCAGCAAAGGAAACAGTCAACAAAACAAAAAGGCAACCCAAGGAATGGGAGAAGATATATGCAAATGACAGTACAGACAAAAGGTTGATATCCAGGATCTATAAAGAACTTCTCAAACTCAACACACACAAAACAGATAATCATATCAAAAAATGGGCAGAAGATATGAACAGACACTTCTCCGATGAAGACATACAAATGGCTATCAGACACATGGAAAAATGCTCATCATCACTAGCCATCAGGGAAATTCAAATTAAAACCTCATTGAGATACCACCTGACACCAGTTAGAATAGCCAAAACTAGCACAACAGGAAACAACATGTGTTGGAGAGGATGTGCAGAAAGGGGAACCCTCTTACACTGTTGATGGGAATGCAAGTTGGTGCAGCCACTTTGGAAAACAGTGTGGAGATCCCTCAATAAATTAAAAATAGAACTTTCCTATGATCCTGTAATTGAACTACAGGGTATTTCCCCCAAAGATAGAGATGTATTGAAAAGAAAAGCCATCTGTACCCCAATGTTCATAGCAGCAATGGCCAGAGTCACCAAACTGTGGAAAGAACCAAGATGCCCTTCAACAGACGAATGGATAAGGAAGATGTGGTCCATGTATACTATGGAGTATTATGTCTCCATCAGAAAGGATGAATACCCAACTTTTGTATCAACATGGACAGGACTGGAAGAGATTATGCTGAGTGAAATAAGTTAAACAGAGAGAGTCAATTATCATATGGTTTCGCTTATTGTGGAGCATAAGGAATAACATGGAGGACATGGGCAAATGGAGAGGAGAAGGGAGTTGGGGGAATTTGGAGGGGGAGACAAACCATGAGAGACTGTGGACTCTGAAAAACAATCTGAGGGTTTTGGAGGGGTGGGGGTGGGAGGTCGGGGGAGCCAGGTGGTGGGCATTAAGGAGTACACGTATTGAATGGAGCACTGGTTGTGGTGCATGAACAATGAATTCTGGAACACTGAAAAGAAATAAAAAAATAAATAAGAATTTAAAAAAAAAAACAAAAAATGGAGATAAATATGATGTTACCTGGTGGATGGATATAGGATGGCAGCTCTGAAAGTCTCAGATGAGGGCACTATAACAGGGAGGGAGAATAGATGTTGAGAGCTTGATTTCATGGGATCATTCAGCTTTCTGGATTTTTACTTTAGTGGAAAAAAATCCTCTGTGCTCATCACTTCTAGGAAATAAACACACACATACACGTGTTCTGGGATATTTAAACCTGAGATTTGAGGTCCAGCTCTGGTCTGAGTAGAGAATAAATCTAACTGATACTAACTAATCTAACTGATACTAGCTGATACTAACTGTGTAATTAAATCTAAATGACTGTGTTGCATATTATGGAAAGCACATATTGCATGGAGCATTGGTGTGGTGCTTAAACAATGAATCTTGGAACACTGAAAAGTAAAATAAAATTGGAAAAATTTAAGAAGCTACAACTGTGAGCATCGAAACACACACATGCACAGACAGTATCAATTCAAATTTTTTAGAGGAAATAGGATGTTTTACATTATAGTCAACTGTTACTTGTTCTTGTTTACAGCATTTGACAGAAAAATTATATTTACATCTTTGTACATAAATGGCACACTGCCACTTCCTTGGGACAGGTGATTCAGATAGAATTGTCCCAAGGCAACCCTTAATTCTGTGTCTGCCAGCAATTGCCTTCTATCCCTTCTTACATACATATGTAAACAGTCACTTATCCAGAATAACTGGGAAATTGGTCATATAATTCAACTGAGTGTCCATATACAGTACGGAACAATGTTTTGCCAATGGATTTGGTATATCCTAAACTCCAGATCAAGATCTTGCATTATTTAACCTGTTTTTGATCCTATTTTGTTCCTACAGAATGACATACACAGCAAATATATCAAATTTATCAAAACATTATTCAAATAAACTCTTCTCAGAGTGAATACTTAGACCCAGGACAGACTTAACCAAACCTTCAATATCTCTTAGTATTGTCTTGGAATAACCAGTGACCCTGAGACTTGCTGGATTCTCAAGTGCTTTTTTCAGCCCAGGGTCTATGACTGTTACTATTTTAGTTGCACAGAAAAGATACTTCAGAGGTGTTTTAATGCACACATGTTGGTTGGCCTGGGCCCTGGGCTAGAGGAGCCTGTGACTAAACTTCCCCCTGAATCTTGCTGTTGAAGCCTCTCCCCTCTGGAACCTGTGGGCACAGTGCTACACAATATTATGCACCCTCCCCCTTTTCCTCCCCTGTGGGTCTGTGTTTGGCTAACTGGGAGGTTAAATCCATGAGCCTGTTTTCAGTTCAAGGGGCTTTAATTTGAAGAGAAGAGAAGGGAGCATGTTGTGAAAGTACTTTTTCTTATGATCTTCACTAAACCTTGGGGAGTAGAGACAACTCAGGATCGTGGAAGATAAGGTTTATTTTAGAGACATGCTTCCCCTTCCTTAGACATCTGTGATGTTTCTGATTCCACCAATTGGGAGTCATGCCTTAGATTCAGAACTTCATGCTATAACCACCTTATCACCTAATTCCCTTGATTTAGGAATATTCTATACCTGACTGAAAAAATTAAATTGAAACATTTTTAAAAGCTACAACTGTGAGCATAGAAACACACACATGAACATACAGTACCAATTCAAATTTTTTAGAGGAAATAGGATGTTTCACATTATAGTCAACTGTTACTTGTTCTTGTTTACAGCATTGGACAGACAAATCATATTCACATCTCATTTTCCTATGGTCTGACTCATTTTCCTACCGTCACAATTGAGGATTTTTTTTTCACATTAATTTCTCACTAAACTTAAGTGCTTTTTGTTATCAATAAAAATGGAACAACCACTTAAAAGTCGTAATTGGATTAATTTGTTCTTTGGGTGTTGAGTTTGATAAATTCTTTCTAGATTTTGGATACTAGCCCTTTATCTGATATGTAATTAGCAAATATCTTCTCCCATTCTTTCAGTTGTTTTTTGGTTTTGTTGACTGTTTCCTTTGCTGTGCAAAAGCTTTTGATCTTGATGAAATCCCAATAGTTCAGTTTTGCCCTTGCTTCCCTTGCCTTTGGTGATGTTTCTAGAAAGAAGTTGCTGTGGCTGAGGTGGAAGAGGTTGCTGCCTGTGTTCTCCTCAAGGTTTTTGATGTATTCCAGTCTCCCATTGAGGTCTTTCATCCATTTTGAATCTATTTTTGTGTGTGGTATAAGGAAATGGTCCAGTTCCATTCATCTGCATGTGGCTGTCCAATTTTCCCAACACCATTTGTTGAAGGGACTGTCTTATTCCATTGGACATTCTTTCCTGATTGAAGATTAGTTGACCATAGAATTGAGGATCAATTTCTGGGCTCTCTATTCTGTTCCACTGATCTATGTGTCTCTTTTTGTGCCCATACCATACTGTCTTGATGATGACAGCTTTGTAATAGAGCTTGAAGTCTGGAATTGTGATGCCACCAACTCTGGCTTTCTTTTTCAACATTCCTCTGGCTATTCAGGGTCTTTTCTGATTCCATATAAATTTTAGGATTATTTGTTCCATTTCTTTGAAAAAAAAATGATGGTATTTTGATAGGGATTGGATTAAACGTGTAGATTGCTTTAGGTAGCATAAACATTTTCACAATATTTGTTCTTCCAATCCATGAGCATGGAACATTTTTCCATTTCTTTGTGTCTTCCTCAATTTCTTTCATGAGTACTTTATAGTTTTCTGAACACAAATTCTTTGCCTCTTTGGTTAGATTGATTCTTAGATATCCTATGGTTTTGGGTGCAACTGAAAATGGGATTGACTCCTTAAATCTTCTTTCTTCTGTCTTGTTGGTGTTGCATTTTATTTTTACCTGGCTTGTTACACTCAGCCAGTGATTGACTGATCTAAATTGTCTTTCATTTGACATTAATGTATAAAACATTCATTATTTATGAACACTTGGGTAACACCTTCTTTTATATTTAATACCTAATATATGCTAGATGAAGACTTGTGTTTGGGAATCATGTAGATTTATTGATTCCTTTGTGAATCACTATGTTATCCATTTCATATACACTGAAGTAGAGAAACATATAGAATTATCTTCAGATTATGCTAAGTGAAATAAATCCAACAGAGAAAGAAAAATATCACATGATTTCACTTACATATGGAATCTGAAAAAAAAGAGAAATGCACACAAAAACAGACTCTTAGACAAAAATTCTAAAAAAATGTAGTCTACCATAATTAGTAAAGTTCTCTGCTATAGACTATTAACATTACCCTGGCATGAAACAATCAATTTTTACGTTCTTCATTATGTAGGATAAAATTTGCCTATTTATAAGCCCATATACATATGCAATAAATTATATCTAAAGATTTGTGTTCCATGAAATACCTACAGGATAAATTTCCAAAATTAAAAAATATTCACATGATTTCTATTTTCCTGGAAACTTTCCTACTCTTTCTTTAAATATGTATGTAGGAAACAAACACAACTCATTTCTATGTTTTGGTTTGTATCATCAAAATACAAAATTTTACCTCACAAAAGGAAAAAAAATATTATTTCAGTTTTCACTTCTTGGGAGAGTTTAATAACTCCAGTTTATTATATTTACTTATCATATATTTACTATAATCCTAACTCTGAAGATAACTGTGTGTTTATCTACTTCAGTAGAAGTAGAAGAATATCAAATGGATAATTTGTGATTCAAAAAAGAATGGAGGGCCCCTGGGTGGCTCAGTTGGTTAAGCCACTGCCTTCAGCTCAGGTCATGATCCCAGAGTCCTGGGATCTAGTCCCACATCAGGCTCCCTGCTCCATGGGGAGTCTGCTCCCTCTGATCTTCTCCCCTCTCATGCTCTCTCTCACTGTCCCTCTCTCAAATAAATATATAAAATAAAATAAAAGAATGGAAAATCTATTATTCCCAGATACAAGCTTTCTTCTAGTAGATATGATATACCAAATATTCAAGAAAGTATTTCCCAAGTATTCAAAAATAATACTCCATATATGCATGTGAAATAAAAAATAATTCAGAACATTCAATCAATGGCTGAATGTAACAAGCCACAAGAAAATAAAATGCAACATGTGTAATTCTTTTCATGTAAAACTATAGGAAATAAAAACTGATCACTGTCAGGGAGCTCATACACAACATGTTTTCTTCAGCTATAAAGCCACCCATGCCAGACTTCATATTCCACAAGGGATATAAGGTGCTGGGATTTCTTGATGACCACTGTTTTTTTGTTTGTTTGTTTGTTTTGTTTTGTTTATATTTTTTATTCGTTTATTTGTTTATTTACAGCATAACAGTGTTCATTGTTTTGGCATCACACCCAGTGCTCCATGCAGTACATGCCCTCCCTATCAACCTCTCACCCCCGGCCCCTTCAAAACCCTCTGGTTGTTTTTCAGAGACCATAGTCTCTCATGGTTCATCTCCCCTTCCAGTTTCACTCAACTCCCTCTCCTCTCCATCTCCCCATGTCCTCAATGTTATTTGTTATGCTCCACAAATAAGTGAGACCATATGATACTTGACTCTCTCTGCTTGACTTCTTTCGCTCAGCATAATTTCTTCCAGACCCGTCCATGTTGCTACAAAAGTTGGGTATTCATCCTTTCTGATGGAGGCATAATACTCCATTGTGTATATGGACCACATCTTCCTTATCCATTCATCCGTTGAAGGGCATCTTGGTTCTTTCCACAGTTTGGCGACTGTAGCCATTGCTGCAATAAACATTGGGGTACAGATGGCCCTTCTTTTCACTACATCTGTATCTTTGGGGTAAATACCCAGCAGTGCAATTGCAGGGTCATAGGGAAGCTCTATTCTTCATTTCTTCAGGAGTCTCCACACTGTTCTCCAAAGTGGCTGCACTAACTTGCATTCCCACCAACAGTGGAAGAGGGTTCCCCTTTCTCCACATCCTCTCCAACACACGTTGTTTCCTGTCTTGCTAATTTTGGCCATTCTAACTGGTGTCAGGTGGTATCTCAATATTGTTTTAATTTGAATCTCCCTGATGGCTAGTGATGATGAACATTTTTTCATGTGTCTGATAGCCATTTGTATGTCTTCTTTGGAGAAGTGTCTGTTCATATCTTCTGCCCATTTTTCGATATGATTATCTGTTTTGTGTGTGTTGAGTTTGAGAAGTTCTTTATAGATCCTGGATATCAACCTTTTGTCTGTACTGTCATTTGCAAATATCTTCTCCCATTCCTTGGGTTGCCTTTTTGTTTTGTTGACTGTTTCCTTTGCTGTGCAGAAGCTTTTGATCTTGATGAAGTCCCAAAAGTTCATTTTTGCTTTTGTTTCCTTGGCCTTTGGAGACATATCTTGAAAGAAGTTGCTGTGGCTGATATCGAAGAGGTTACTGCCTATGTTCTCCTCTAGGATTCTGATGGATTCCTGTCTCACGTTGAGGTCTTTTATCCATTTCGAGTTTATCTTTGTGTATGGTGTAAGAGAATGGTCAAGTTTCATTCTTCTACATATCGCTGTCCAGTTTTCCCAGCACCATATATTGAAGAGACTGTCTTTTTTCCATTGAATATTTTTTCCTGTTTTGTCGAAGATTATTTGACCATAGAGTTGAGGGTCCATATCTGGGTTCTCCACTCTATTCCACTGGTGTATGTGTCTATTTTTATGCCAGTACCACGCAGTCTTGGTGATCACAGCTTTGTAGTAAAGCTTGAAATTGGGTAACGTGATACTGCCAGTTTTGTGTTTGTTTTTCAACATTTCCTTAGCAATTCGGGGTCTCTTCTGATTCCATACAAATTTTAGGATTATTTGTTCCAGCTCTTTGAAAAATATAGGTGGAATTTTGATCGGAATGGCATTAAAAGTATAGATTGCTCTAGGCAGTATAGACATTTTAACAATGTTTATTCTTCCAATCCAAGAGCATGGAACAGTTTTCCATCTTTTTGTGTCTTCTTCAATTTCTTTCATGAGTGTTTTGTAGTTCCTCGAGTATAGGTCCTTTACCTCTTTGGTTAGGTTTATTCCCAGGTATCTTATGGTTCTTGGTCCTATAGTAAATGGAATTGATTCTCTAATTTCCCTTTCTGTATTTTCATTGTTAATGTATAAGAAAGCCACTGATTTCTGTACATTGAGAATGTACAGAATTTGTATCCTGCCATGTTACTGAATTGCTCTATGAGTTCTAGTAGTTTGGGGGTGGAGTCTTTGGGGTTTTCCATATAAAGAATCATGTCATCGGCGAAGAGAGAGAGTTTGACTTCTTCCTTGACAATTTGGATACCTTTTACTTCTCTTTGTTGTCTGATTGCTGTTGCTAGAAATTCTAATACTATGTTGAACAAGAGTGGTGAGAGTGGGAATCCTTGTCGTGTTCCTGATCTCAACGGGAAGGCTGCAAGCTTTTTCCCATTGAGGATGATATTTGCTGTGGGTCTTTCATAGATAGATTTTATGAAGTTCAGGAATGTTCCCTCCATCCCTATACTTTGAAGCGTTTTCATCAGAACGGATGCTGGATTTTGTCAAATGCTTTTTCTGCAACCATTGAGAGGACCATGCGGTTCTTCTCTCTTCTCTTATTGATTTGTTCTATCACATTGATTGATTTGCGAATGTTGAACCAACCTTGCAACCCAGGGATGAATCCCACCTGGTCATGGTGGATAATCTTTTGAATGTGCTGCTGGATCCTGTTTGCTAGTATCTTGTTGAGAATCATTGCAACCATATTCATCAGTGATATTGGTCTGAAATTCTCCTTTTTGGTAAGATCTTTGCCTGGTTTGGGGATCAGGGTAATGCTGGCTTCATAAAAGGAGTCTGGAAGTTTTCCTTCTGCTTCAATTTTTTGGAACAGCTTCAGGAGAATTGGTGTTATTTTTTCTTTGAAAGTTTGGTAGATTTCCCCAGGGAATCCATCAGGTCCTGGGCTCTTGTTTTATGGGAGGTTTTTGATCACTGCCTCAATCTCGTTACTAGATATCGGTCTACTCAGGTTGTCAGTTTCTTCCTGGTTCAATTTTGGGAGTTTGTAGTTTTCCAGGAATGCATCCATCTCATCTAGGTTGCTTAGTTTATTGGCATATAACTGTTGGTAATAATTTCTGATGATTGTTTCTATTTCCTAGGTGTTAGTTGTGATCTCTCCCTTTTCATTCATAAGTTTATTAATTTGGGCTTTCTCTCTTTTCTTTTGGATTAGTGTGGCCAATGGTTTATTGATCTTATTGATTCTTTCAAAAAACCAGCTTCTAGTTTCATTGATACGTTCTACTGTATCTCTCATTTCTACCTCATTGATCTCTGCTCTAATCTTGGTTATTTCCCTTCTTGCATGTGGAGTTGGTTTGATTTGTTGTTGATTCTCCAGTTCTTTAAGGTGTAGAGACAGCTGGTGTATTCTGGATTTTTCAAGGTTTTTGAGGGCAGCTTGGATGGCTATGTATTTCCCCCTTAGAACCGCCTTTGCTGTATCCCATAGGTTTTGGACAGAAGTGTCTTCATTCTCATTGGTTTCCATGAATTGTTTAAGTTCATCTTTGATCTCCTGGTTGATTCAAGCATTCTTAAGCAAGGTGGTCTTTAGCTTCCAGGTGTTTGAGTTCCTTCTGAACTTTTCCTTGTGATTGAGTTCCAGTTTCAAAGCATTGTGATCTGAGATTATGCAGGGAATAATGCCAGTCTTTTGGTATCGGTTGAGTCCTGCTTTGTGACCCAGTATGTGGTCTATTCTGGAGAAGGTTCCATGTGCACTTGAGAAGAATGAGTATTCTGTTGTTTTAGGGTGGAATGTTCTGTATATGTCTATGAGGTCCATCTGGTCCAATGTTTCATTCAATGCTCTTATTTCTTTATTAATTTTCTGCTTCGATGATCTGTCTATTTCTGAGAGAGGCGTATTAAGATCTCCTACTATTATTGTATTCATACCAATATGACTCTTTATCTTGATTAATAGTTTTCTTATGTAATTGGGTGCTCCCATATTGGGGGCATAGATATTCACAATTGTTAGATCATCTTGGCGGATAGTCCCTTTAAGAATTATGTAGTGTCATTCTGTATCTCTGACTACAGTCTTTAGTTTAAAATCTAATTTATCTGATATGAGAATTGCTACTCCGGCCTTCTTTTGAGGCCCATTGGCATGAAAGATGCTTCTCCATCCCTTCACTTTCAGTCTGGGTGTATCCTTAGGTTCAAAATGGGTCTCTTGTAGACAACATATGGATGGGTCCTGTCGTTTTATCCAATCTGCAACCCTGTGTCGTTTTATGGGTGCCTTTAGGCCATTCACATTGAGAGTGATTATTGAGAGATAGGTTTTTATTGACATCGTGTTGCCTTTGAAGTCTTTCTTTCTGTAGATTGTTTCTCTATTTCTGTTCAATGATATTCTTAGGATTTTTTCTCTTTTATAGGACCCCCCTTAATATTTCCTGCAGTGTCGGCTTGGTGGTTGCATAGTCTTTTAAGCCTTGCCGGTCTTGGAAACTCTTTATCTCTCCATCCATTTTAAATGTCAGTCTTGCTGGATAGAGTATTCTTGGTTGCATGTTCTTCTCATTTAGTACTCTGAATATATTTTGCCAGCCCTTCCTGGCTTGCCAGGTCTCTGTGGAAATGTCTAACGTTATTCTAATGGCCTTTCCTCTGTACCTAAGGAGCTTTTTTGTCCTAGCTGCTTTTAAGAGGATCTCTCTTGAAACATAATTCCTCATTCTAACTATAAGGTGTCGTGAGGACTTTGGAGAATCTAAAATCTTGGGAGGAAATCTCTCTGCCTCTAGTACATGAACGTTGTTCCCATTCATAAGATTGGGAAAATTTTCATAGACAACTTCTTCCACTGTATCTTCTAGACTTCTTTCTTTTCCTCCCCTTCAGGGATTCCAATAATTCTGACGTTGGAACGTTTCATGGCATCGTTTATTTCCCTGATTCTGTTTTCGTGGCTTCTGAGCTGTTTGTTCCAGGCTTCCTCCTGATCCTTTCTCTCTATCTGTTTGTCCTCCAGATCACTAATTCTATCTTCTGTCTCAGTGACCCTAGCTTTTAGAGAATTTAGATTAGATTGGAACTCATTGAGAGCATTTTGAACATCATCCCTGGTGGCTTTCAGTTCTGCCCTAACATTGTGAACATCATCCCTGGTGGCTTTCAGTTCTGCCCTAATCAATTCTGTTTGGTCATCCATGGCTTTCTCCAACCTAGCTATTGCCTGGATAATTGTTAGTCTGAATTCCTTTTCTGACATATTGTCTATGTCAATAGCCATTAGCTCTGTTGCAGAAGGCCCATCCTCTGTATTTTTCTTCTGTTTTGTATTCCACCTCCTAGTCATTTTGGTAAGAGATGACTGAACAGATGCAGCTGGACTTATCAATTGTGGTGCAGTCAATGTGCACCCCGGAACGCTTCTGTGCAATCAGGATTCCCCACCCAAATGAGAGAAAAAAGAAAAGAAAAAGAAATAGAGAAGAAGAAAGAAAAAAAAGGAGAAAGAAAAAAGGAAAAAGAGAGAGAGAGAGGAAAAAAAGGGAAGATAAAAGAGAAGGCTCAGCACAAATGGGTCACAAGGTAAGATTTTTGAAGTATACAAACAAAAACAGACAAACAAAAAGAGTGATAAAAGTATATGACAAGAGAAAAAAATATATATATAAGCAAAAAAAAGGGAAGAACCTCATCAGAAAGAACCCCAAGTATAAGATTTATATATTATCAGGACAAACACAAATTCACAGAAACACTGACAGAAGGAAAAATTGGGAGAGTGGTTATAAATTCTCAGTGTGGGTGAGGAAGGTTATTTTGATTCTTCCTGAAGGTATCTTGATGTTTTTGTTAAGGGACTCAACTTTCCTAAGTTACAGGGGGATTAGAAACTGGTTTGCCTATAGGGGTAGCATTGATTGGGGAAAGGGGATTACCTTGAAGTTTAACTCTATATGTATAGTAGAAAATAAAAATTAAAAAAGAATAAACTAGACTAAACTAAGTTAAAATTAAAAAAGAATAAAAAAAATAGAAAAGCAAAAGAAAAACACGGGTGTATGTATCAAAAAGTTCAGGTTAGAAGGTTATTAAAGAATTTGTTGTACTGGACATCTCAGTGTGGTGGTAAATAGGTTAAAAATTATCTGTATGTATAAAAAAAAAGAACCAGAATATTGGTAAAGAGTTAAAAATAAAAGTTGTACTTATGAAGTAGTGGTGGTTGTTCTCTTGTAGTCTTTTTTTTTTTTCTTCTTTCCTGGTTGGTTTTCTGGGGGAGGGGCCTGCCACGTGGGTTTTCAGACAATGATGTTCCCTGAGTTAGGTCCTCCCGCTCCCCTCAAGGGGGTGAGCTCTGAGGAAACTGTTTTTTTCAGCCTTTTGTTCTCTGGGGTTTTTATGTTCTTTCATCTGCTTTCTCTCGCCTTGACAGCTTTTGATGGTTTTTGGAGGTTTAGAGGAGACCAAACTGCACCCCGACCTCCCTCTCAGAGAGAAGCCCCAGAATGTTTTGCAAAAGCTGCTGGCTGAGTCGGTTCTGAGTCACTGTCCCTGGAGATGCAGGAGCTCCTCGTTGTACCCAAAACCAGGGCAGCGGTGGCTGTCTAGGCAGCTCCAGACCGCCAGAGAGGTTCTGAGCAGAGATCGCACACTGAGATTTTCCCGCTGTCCCGGGCTGGGAATGTCTGGTTTTTCCGGATGCCAGAGCTCCAGGCTAGCGCCTATGAGCATGTATCCCAAGGGAGGGTGTGGGATGCGCACGTTTCAGGATTGCCGTCTGGCCAGGCTCCCAGCCCCTCACGGGAGCCAGACCCCACTCGTTCTCGGGCGCGCTGGCGTTCAGGCGCACTGGCGGCTCAGGGAGGGAGACCTGATTTCTCCGCCCCACTCTCTCTGGCTCAGCGCCACGAGAGGCTGTCCTGGGTCCGGGGACTTAGGTCCCTGACCCTAACCGCCCAGGTTCCCACTATTACCCCCCGCGATCCTTTGCTCTTTGTTTTTTGAGTGCTTTCAACCAGACTCCAAGTTAATGCTGGTCCCCAGAGGCAGAGCACTCTCGTGTTGGGGTATTACTTTCCAATTGGTCACCTCTGGTGGCTCCCTCCCCCTTTTGTTTATCTTCCGATATCAGTCTGATGCTCCCAGTCTGTTTTACCTGCCACTGGCGTCTTCTGCTCCTGTAGAGATCCAGACGTGTATAATTCTGATCTCAGGCTGATTTCATGGATGGTCGGAGTTCTTTGGTAGGTAATCAGCTCACTTTAGGGTACAGGTTGAAATGGTGCCTCCTCCTACTTCCCAGCCATCTTGACTCCCCGATGACCACTGTTCTTGAATCTGAAAAAGTAGCTTCAGAATCCATCAGGACACATATTCTCAGAAACTGCTTCCTTCAGGCCCCTGATGTGAGCTTGACCACTAGCATGAAGAGCTGCATAGGGAGAGACAGATTCAACACTCACTATGCTTTCCTGGAGTAACTATGTGCCCAGCACCCTGCTAGACACTAGACAGTGTCAATGACGCTGATACAATGGCCATGGTCATAAAAACCACATTTTAATGGATTTTTCACCAGGGTCCTTTTTTTCCCCCCTCCTTTCCTTGTCTATCCCCTGAAAAAAAGTTGAAAAGGAATAAGAAATATCCTGAATTCATACAGACATTCATGATCCCACAGTAACCACAGGGCCATGGGCTTGCTCCTGTGTATCACTGACTGTTCTCAGTGACCCTTGTGGGTGAAGCATTCCCATCTGCATTGTACAAAGGGTGAATCAGGGGCTCAAAGTCATTACCTGTCTTACCTCCCACACTCCTGAACTGGAAGAAAAGGAGATCCAGGACACCCCTGGAGCAGGACCCATACTCACTGGAGTCAGATGGGACCCCAGTAGCTTTCCATAAGTAACAACCAGGACACCACACCCTCAAGTCAGAAAGAGGTGACTGGGATCTGAATCTTGTTGTCTCCTCACACCTCTGGGCATTTCAGTTCCCATGACAGAGACCAGCTCTCCCAGGTGAGTCCCAACCACCTGAAAGCAGACATGCTTTTATTCCCAGGACATAGCTGTCTCTATTAAAAAATCATTAACATCCCACAATGATGTCCATTTTCTATGGCAATTGCAATGCTTAGGCTGGTCCTCCACACTTGAAATGCCTCCCATCATGGAGCCATCAGTTGCTGAGTCCTGAGAAGCTGCATCCTCTCAACCACCCAACAATCCCAGGTTCATCAGTTGCCTGAAGAGCTCTGCCCTAAGATGCAAAAATCAGTGATTTCCCAGGACCTGTTAGACATCTCCTGTATCCATTCAACCATTCATCTGCTTAATAGGCATTAATACCAAACTCTATATCAACTTTTTAGTTAAGAATCAGACTTCTCCAGAATGGAAACAAGTACATGAAGTGTGGAAAGGGTGGAGTAGTAAATTCAGATCTTAAATCAAAGAAGGAACAGTTCCTTCCCTTTAAGATTTCAGCCTGCTCAAGTCTCTTATAATTGATGATTTACAAATATGCTTTAATGCCCTGGGCCCCTCCCCACAACTCTCATGACTCTCCTCTTTACATATAGTTTTACCTTTGCACCAAAATTCTAAGAAAAATTCTCCATACTCAATTCACATCTTCCTGCACCTCCTCCCCAACTCAGTCTTCATCCACTATATAACTATGCCATGTTCCCTCATGCTTCCATGGGAATTACACTTAGCAACTCAACAACCACTTCTTTATCATATATATATATATATATATATATATATATATATATATAACATTGAAATGATTATTCAATGGATGCAAACAACTATTTCCCCCCAAAGAAAAGTCTCTCCTATCCCCAGATCAGAATTCAGTTGCTTGGGTAAACAAGGATTATGTTACAATGGGATCTGCTACATAAAAGCTAGAGTTGTAAAATACCTTCCATAGTTATCCACAGATAACTGAAGTACTGTGCTTTTCACAATGGGCTTTCAAATGAAGCACACATTTTCTCTGACATATAATTTTGCTTTATTTAATGGATTTTGCAAATATGTTTTCTGCACATTAGCAATAATTTGCTGTCATAATTTCAATAACCTCTTTCATATGTTTTTATTTCTTTTTCAAGGAAATCAATCATGGAATAAAATCATGTGAAAGTATAATGTCATTCCAAACTCTGCCATGGTTAAATATATTATCTAAAAGCGTTGTCTAACATACTATAGTTAGACGATGCAATGGTAGTTATACATAATGACAAAGTTAGGAAACTCTTTTGCAGTTTTCTGAGTGTTCAAAATCCATTTTCTACACCAGATACCCTGCCTCCATGAGGTGAACCATATCTGACTCCCACCCCTCAGAGCAGGACAGATTTAACGACTCGCTTCAGAGAATAGAATAGGTGAATGGAAAATAGTTATTCTACACTGGAGAAACTAGACAAACAATGCCCTAACCTTGTGATGACGGTCAGCATCTCCAGTGACAAAGTGGTGTATGTGGGTATCATGTCCTCCTAAATTTGAAGTGACAAGAAGGGCACTTCAAATCTATGGTATTCTTTCTCAAAACTCATAAAAAGAGTCCAATCAGATGGAAAATGAGACGATGCCTGCAGTCCTCAACACTGTCAAGGTCATGAAAACCATCTGGCTCAAATAATTCCTCAAACAGTTCAACAGAGAGTTACTAAATGACTCAAAAATTTCACTCCTGGGTACACAGCAAGGAAAAATGAAAACATATGTCTACATAAAAACTAGTATAGGAATGTACATAGCATCATTATTAATAGCCAAAAGTGGAAACAACTCAAATGTCTGCCTATTAATGAATGGGTTAAAAAAATGTGGTATATTTGGCCAAAAAATGTGGTAAATTTGGCCAAAAAGGAAATACTGACACATTCTACAATATGTGAAGCTTGAAAACATTAAGCCAAGAGAAAGAAGCTCAATATGCAAAAGACAACATATTGTATGATTCCGTTTGTATAAAATGTACAGAGAAAGCCATAAATACTCTGTACCCAAAGAATTCTATCGTTCTCATCCCAACTTCCAGAAAGTTGTATGGTGAGTTTGGTTCAGAGCGAGCTCTCCCTCCCACTTTACTTCCCTGACATGTTCAAGCTGCAGTTCCAAGTATTGTCAGAAGGTGGCAACAAAGTACCACTAATATCAAACTCCTGCGAAGAGGAAAATATAATAATCCAAATCCCAGGCATTAAACTTATGAAAAATGACTCTAATTCTGTCACTGATTTTTGCTGGATAGTATTAAGGAATATAGAAGGTTTGCTAAGTGTGTGTTGGATCTGGGTTTTCACTCTGAAAAGGGTTTATTTGAATAAGGTCTTGACACATTTGTCCTATATGTCATTCTATAGGATCCGAATGAAACAAACAGGGAGCCCCACTTTGCTTATCCATAATTTTCCGGAATAAAAATGCATTATTTGTGTAAATAATGCTATAAAAACAGTGACATGAAGTTAAAGGTAAAATTCAGGGTATTTGGATTCCAAGAAACCAAGAGCTTACTGTGTGGTTAGTAGTCAGGCTGACTACACATAATTTGGTATAGTCAACGAAGCTTTTTACACAGACTGAAATTTTGTTAAGTACTGCATATTATCATGATCTTCAGCTTTCCCTCTTTTTCTGATTTTCACTACTATAGTCACACACACAAAAATTTAGCCATCAAAAATAGCTATTTCCAGGTAACTCTGTACAGGGAGTACATGCTCCATATTTCCTTTAGTTTCAAACATAAATGGGATTCCAACTCAGACAAGAATGATCCTTCCTCCACATCTGCCAGTTCATGCATCTTTGTGTTTATTCTGAAAGAATCCAGCTCACAAGAAATTTACAAGTTTAAGGGCTACTCTGAGTTTCTGTCAACTAATTCGTCCTTAGTTTTCAAAAAATATAGGTGTGTGATTCCTTTTATGAACATGTTTTTGAGGTGGAAGTCTTTAGCCATGAGCTCCTCTTCATAGTGCTCACTGAATGTCACACTGGTTCTTCTCTATTGGTTTCTATTTCAGAAGCTCAGAGTCCACACACTTCTCTGCTGTTCTTCTAGAACGGAGAGTTAGGGGGTCAGAGAGTGCATGGCAGAGAGAGGAAAGCGAGAGGAATGGAAAACACATGAAATGCAGGGGAAAAGGATGAGCATGTGCTTGCTTATCCCTACTCAGGTCACTGGAAGTTGTGCAGTGATGCTGTGATTCTTCCCCAGGTTCATCCCACAGCTCCCTCCCATACATAGTAGTGACACTGAAGCTCTCACATCATGGAAGTGTGGACTCATCCCTGCTGTGTGCTTCATACCCAAGTATTCTCTCTGGTACTCATGCTGTCATGCTCATGTCAGAGACAGAAGATTGACAAAATGAAGGAGGCAAAACTGGATTAGGCAACTAACATTTTGAGAGCTTTCTTCTTGCCACATAATGTAGGTTACTATTTTTAAACCTTTAGTCTTTAAATGCTCAAAGCAAAAAAAAAAAAAAAATGCTCAAAGCATTTCTCTGAGGTTAGGAACGTTATTTTCTTTCCACAGACCAGGAAATACTCGGGCTCACAGAGCAAAGTACATGCTCAGGTAATTCAAGGGAGGCAACAAATGGACACAGAAGCCAATTTGAAGAGCCTAACGCTGCCCAATTCTGTGACAATGTGAGCATCAAAATATATAATTACAACATCAGAGGGTAAATCTTTGAGCAAAATAAGAATCCATGAGTCATACTAAGAAAATAAATACATGAATAAATAAGTAAATGATAGAAGAGAATGGTAAAGCTCTACTCAACATTTGAATGCTCAATTATTAATTAAACTAGAAAGAATGATAGCATTATAAAAGCAACATTTACCAGCTGTCAGGAAAATGAGTGATTCAGGCAAAAATTATAAAATTTATAGCTTTATACTTTATCAGAATGGTTAGAATCAAAAATACAAGAAGTAACAAGTGTTGTCAAGGATATAGAGAAAATGGAACCCTTGTGTCCTGTTGGTGGGAATGCAAATCGGTGCAGCCAATGTGGGAAACAGTACAGATGTTGCTCAAAAATTATAAATAGAAATATCATATGATCCAGTAATTCCACTAGGGAGTACTTACTCAGAATGAAAACACTAATTCAAGAATATATATGCAGCTCTACGTTTACTTCAGCATCATTTACAATAACCAAGGTGTGGAAGTAACCCAGGTGTTAATCTATAGATGACTGGGTAAGGAAAATGCCACACACACACACACACACACACACTTATTTAAAATTCAGCAATAAAAAAAGAATATCTTTTGCGACAACATGGATGGACCTGGGTGGTATTATGTTAAGGGAAATAAGTCAAAAAGAGGAAGACAAATACCATATAATTTCACTTATAAGTGCAATTTAAAAAAGAAAATGAACATATTAACAAAAATTACAACCCATAAATACAGAGCCAAAACTGATGGCTACCAGAGAGGGGCTGAGGGGAGGGCAAAATGGGTAAAGAGGAGTGGGAGATACGGACTTTCAGTTGTGAAATGACTCACAGGGATGAAAGGTACAGCATAGGGATTACAATGAATTGTATTATAATAGTGTTCTATAGTGACAGATGATAGCTGCACTTGTGGTGAGCATAGCATAATGTATACATTTGTGCCAACACCATGATATACACCTTAAACTAATGTAACATCATGTGTCAACTACACTTTGATTAAAAAATTCAATATTCAGGAATCTATTATAATCATAAAAATTAACATTGTATGCTTTCATATTTTTTTGCTAGCGGATGTATGCACATGTACTATATATGCCTTACATATACAATTCATATAACTCTTAACATACCATGTGTGCAGATTAGATCCTGTATTTTTGTTGGTTTTGATTTTGCTATTATCTTAGCTTTTTATCAAGTACTAACAAGTAGATGAAGTCTTCTGATTGACAAGCATAAATTATGATTTAACTTTGCCTTTTGACAAACCCTTTACCAGCTGACCAACTTTTATTCTTGATTAATGCATCTGATTGAAAGTCATACCTGTACCATATGAAATAATGTTATATGTGTGGGTCTTCTCATGAGCTTCCCATAGAACTGCCTTTATCTGTATGTCATCCACTCTATCCAAAATTTATAAAATTATAAGTTCATGGAATATTGTAATACCTGGCAATGTAATCCTCACTCCTACATTTAAACTTTGTATGGGTGGTGTAAATATTATTATAATTAGTATCTGATGATAAAAACACCAAAGATTACAGGGGACATAGCAAATAAATTGCTTGTGCTAGATCATGCAACCTGCAAATAATGCTTCCCAGTGTCAAATCATGATCCTTCTGACCACAAATATCACACCCATAACCACTAATTCTATAGTGAATTTTTTGTGCTAGGCTGAAGGCCAACAAACAGAAGGGATCACGTAAGGTCCTGTGGTCAATTTAAGATTCTGGCCTCTAGGATACAGGTTTGATGACTTCCATGTTCTATCTAGATGACCCTTTACTATTCTTTGCTCTACTGAAGTATTTCCTCTTCCCAGGCTCACGAAGAAATTGCTACACCCATGTCGACTTACAAGGAAAATAAGAGATCAGAAAGTACATGGAATGAAAGGAATAATGAAATAGGACCAGACTTTACTTCTTGTCGTCACGTTTACAAATGCATTCGGTCTCAAATCTTCTGCTTTGAGACAGAAATATTTTCTTAGAACCAGGAATCTCTGTTCTAATAATCTACTCAAAAGATATCATTACAAAGAAAAGAAGGCATACACCATAAAACCATTCCTGAGAGTACAAATCTTAACAGCAGAAAACCAGAAATAAGACAGATGCCCAGCAATTAGGAACAGGTTGAATATTCTAAGGACATCTATGTACTACACATCTGCAAGAAGCAATGAGGACTCTCTCCCTATATTGCTATGGAGTAATCTCCAGGATATATCTTTCAATGAAAAAAGTAAGGTACAGAAAAATGTGTAGAGTTGCTGCTGTCCAATACAGTAGGCACCAGCCACATGTGGATCATTATTATTTATGTTAATTAAATTTAGATGAAATTAAAAATTAATTCCTCAGTCTTACTGACCACATTTCAGGTGTTCCACAATTACTGGCTACTATATTAGACAATTAAGAGTGACAAAACTGGAACAAAATCTTTAAGCCCTATGGGACAACTACAAAAGGTGTAACTTACATGTCACTGCAATTCTAGAAAGAGGAGGAAGAAAGGAACAGAGCCATATTTGACACAACAACTAAGAATTTCCCCAACTTAATATTAGACAATAAACCACAGACCCTGGGGCGCCTGGGTGGCTCAGCGGGTTAAGCCTCTGCCTTCAGCTCGGGTCATGATCTCAGGGTCCTGGGATCGAGCCCCTGCATGGGGCTCTCTGCTCAGCAGGGAGCCTGCTTCCTCCTGTCTCTCTACCTGCCTCTCTGCCTACTTGTGATCTCTCTCTCTCTGTCAAATAAATAAATAAAATCTTTAAAACAAACAACAACAACAACAACAAAAAAAACCACAGACCCAGGAAGAACATAGAACACAAACCTGGATATATAACCAAAAATTACACCTTGGCACCTCATTTTCAAGTTACAGAAAATCAAAGATAAAGTCCTGAAAAAGGCCGGGGGAGGGGGGGGAATTTCTTAACTACAGAGATCAAAGATGAGAATTGTATCTGAATTTTCAGAAGCCATGCAAGCAAGGAGAGAATAGAATGAAATATTTAAAGTGTTGAGAGAAAAAAAACCCCACCAACTTTGAATTCTGAACCTGCCAAACTATCCTTTATAAGAGACAGAGAAATAAAGACATTCTCAACAAAATTGAAAAAATGTGTTGCTAGTGAACTTGTCTTATAATAACTATTAGGAGAAGTTCTTTAGCTAGAAAATTATTTAGATCAGAAACTTGATCCACATAAAGGTAGGAAAAGCATTAAAAAAGGAATAAGTGAAAGTAAAGCAAATTTGTCCTACTCTTAATTGATCTAACAGGTAACAGTTTATTCAGAATTATAACAACAACAATATATTCAATTCCATATGCTTTTATATAAGTGTGCATGTTGATATATTCTTATATATAGTTGAAAGAAATAACAGCAATAATATAAGGGATAGAGGGAAAATAGGATTAATTTGTTATATTTGCTCTCCTTGTGAAGCTGTATAGTATTATTTGAAAGTGGACTTGGATTAGTAAATGTATATTGTCAACTCTAGGTTGGCTGCAAAAAGAAAAAAGAAATATAATTGCTATCCAAAGAAAGAAGATAAAATGGACCAATACAAAATGTGAGGTGTTGGGGTCTCCTGAGTACTGCTGTCCTTTAATCTGGAATAGAAGCTTTGGCAGCCATCAGGACACAGATACTCAGAACCTGCTTCCTTCAGGCACTTGATATGAGCTCAGCCCAAGGAAGAAGAACTGTACAGGGAGAAGCAGATCCAGCAATCACCATGCTTAACTGGTATAACTTTGTTCTCCCACCATGCCAGACACTAGGTTAGTGAAAATGAGAGTGACAGAGCTAGACCGTAATCATGATAACCACATGTGACAATGAATTTCTCACCATGGCTTTTTTTCTCCTTTCATGATCTATCCACTAACAACAAAGTTCAAAAGGATTGAGTGGCATGAATTCAATACAGGCATTCATGATCCTGTAGTAACCAATCACAGGGCCATGGGCTTGCTCATGTCTGTGACTGGCTGCTGTTAGCTATCCTGTGGGTAAAGCATTCTCATCCCCATTTTAAACAGGGGGAAGCTGGGTCTCAAAGACATTACCTGTCTTATGTCCTGTGCCCTGCGTTTAGTGAAAGCAGCTCCAGGACTCCCCTGGAGCAGGACCTCACACTCACTGAGGCCAAGATTGTCCCCAATGGGTTTTCCTAGGAGACAGTCTGGGCACCAAGCCCCAAATGGGAAAAGAGGTAACTTGAATTTAGGATCCCTTTGTCTCCCCACACCCCAGGGCTAATCACATCCACTGCATGGACCCACAACCACAGCTGAGTCCCAAACACCCCAAGACAGGTTTTGGTGTTCAAGCCAGGACTCATTGTCTCTTACTAAAGTATTGTCATGGTCTTGTCAATGAATTCAGGTTTCTACAGCAATTGGAATTCTCAGGTTGGTCCTCCACACAGGGAATGCCTCCCATCTTGCAGCCATCAATTGTAGAGTCTTAAGAAGCTGTATCCTCTCATCCACCTGACACCAGGAGTTCAGTAAGCTGCATTAAGAGCTCTGTCCAAAAAAATAAAAATCTGTGACTTCCCAGCACATATTTGACACCTCTTATATCCATCCATCCATCCATACATACATACATACATACATACATACAATTAAAAGACATGAAGATCAAACTACCACACCATCCCTTTGGTCAAGTTTTAGGTTTCTCTGGAATATGAACAAGAAGTAAAGTGCAGAAAGTGTAGTGTGGTAAATTCAGGTGTTAAATAGAAGAAGAGATGACTCCTTCCCTGTAAGATTTCAGCCTGCTCAGGTCTCTTATAGGTGATGATTAAAAAAAAAAGATTTTATTTATTTATTTGAGAAAGAAAGACACAGTGAGAGAGGGAACACAAGCAGGGAGAGTGAGAGAGGGAGAAGCAGGCTTCCTGCCAAACAGGGAATCCCATGGGGGGCTTGATCCAAAAACCCTGGAATCATTACCTGAACCAAAGGCAGACCCTTAATGACTGGGCCACCCAGGCATCCCTTAAGTGATGATTTTAAAATATGTTTCAATGTTGCGGGCCCATCTCCACATCTTTAGTGACTCCTCTTTACATATATTCTTACCTTTGCATCAACATTCTAAGAATTCTTTTTTTTTATTTAATTTTATTTTTTCAGTGTTCCAAGATTCATTGTTTATGCACCACACCCAGTGCTCCATCCAATACATGCCCTCCTTAATACCCACCACCAGGCTCACCTGAGAATTCTTGATACTCAATTCACAATACCCTGCAACTCCCCTCCAACTCAGTCTTGATCCCTCATCTAAAGGACGCCCTTCCCCCCATGTTTCCACTGAAATTACACTTGCCTACTTAACAGCCACCTCTTTGTCACATGTACATATCAGAAATGTTTAAGTGATTGTTCAAATGGAGACAAACAAGTATTTCCCAAAAGGGGAAGTATTTTATTTTCCCAGGATAGAAATCAACCATTTGGGTATAGACAAGAATTATATTGTAGTGGATCAGTAAAGTAAAAGGCAGGGCTGTAAATAAAATACCTTCAATTAAGTCAGGGTCAGATAACTGGAAAATTGTGCTTTATAAGATGGGCTTTCAAATAAAGTACAAATTTTTTCTGATACACCTCATACTTGTGCTTCACTGAAAAGGATTTTTGCAAAAATGTTTTGTGTATGTTAACCATAATTTTCTGTTGTCATTTCAATAACCTGTCTGACCTGTTTTTTCCTTCTTTCTCAAGGAAAGCAAGTATGGAATAAAATCATGTGATATTATACTGTGTTTACAAGTTCTACCATGGTTAAATATATTGTCTACAAGCATTGTTTAATATACCATATTGAGATAATACAATCCTGGTGGTCTATAATGAGGAGATAGGGGACTCTTTTGCAGTGTCTTGGGTATTCATGAAAATTCTTTTTCTGCACCACAGAAATCATGATCTAGATTTTCTTTTGAAATGTGTTCTTTATAAAATAATTTACAAAATAAGCATAATTACTGATATGTTTATGTAATGGGTGAGAAGAGGCACACTATCTTCATCAAATTATACCAAATAATATATGTAGGAAACCTGCCTCCATGAAGTGAATCTTAATTCTACCTCCTACACTGAGAGCAACATAAACTGAGTAATTCACTTATAAAGTGTAGAGTAAGTGATGGAAAATAGTTACTGTACACTGGAGAAACCAGACAGATACCACCTTAATTCTGTGAAGAATCTCAATATCCTTAGTGATCCAGTGATTTACATAGATATGTTGTCTTCACAGATATTACATGATGAGAAGGGCACATCAACTCTGTTTTATGCTTTCTTAAAAGCCATAACTGCACACTCTGATCAGGAGAAAAATGATGGACTATATATACATTCATCAAGACTGTAAAGGTCATGAAAACAGTCTGGCAGTTCTTTAAATGCTTCAACAATTACCATATTACCCAGCAATTCCACTCCTAGATAAACAGCCAAGAGAAATGACAACATATGTCTACAAAAAAACTTGAGCAAGAATGTATGTAGCATCATTATTCATAATGACCAAATGTGGACAAACCCAAAAGTCCATCAATTAATGAATACATAATTAAGATCTGGTATATTCTTCGCCAGTAAAAAAATATGAAGTACTGATATATGCTACAATATGGATGAACCTTGAAAATATTGTGCCAAGACACCGAATATCTAAGATGCAACATATTGTATGATTCCATTTATATGCAGTGTCCAAAGTGAGGCCATAAGTATTCTGTACAAAGGAATTCTCCCCTTTCTGTCCTGACTTCCACAGAGCTCTGTCCCTGAGTCTGGGTCATAGCCCCTCCCTCCCTCTTTCCTGATTCTCAATGTTCAAGCTGCAGTTCAGGCTTTTGTCACTAGAAGGAAGCAATGTACCACTATTACCAAACCTCTCTTAGAGGTGTTTGCAAAGAGTGGAAAAATTACAAACCAGGAAAGAATATCCAACGGAAAAAAGACAGAAAGAAAGAATGAAACTGGACCATTTTCTTACACCATACACAAAGATAACCTCAAAATGGTTGAAAGACCTAAATGTGAGGCAGGAATCCATCAAAATCCTAGGGGAGAACATAGGCAGTAACTTCTTCAACATTGGCCACAGCGACTTCTTCCAAGACATGTCTCTAAAGGCAAAGGAAACAAAAGCAAAAATGACCTTTGGGACTTATCATCAAGATAAAAGGCTTTTTCACAGCAAAGGAAACAGTCAAGAAAACTAAGAAGCAACCCACGGAATGGGAGAAGCCATTTGCAAGTGACATTTTGAATAAAGGGCTGGTATCCAAGATCTATAGAGAACTTCTTAAAACTCAACACCCAAAAAACAAATAATCCAGTCAGTAAACGGGCAGAAGACATGAACAGACACTTCTCCAAAGAAGACATACAAATGGCCAACAGATACATGAAAAAATGTTCAACATCACTAGCCATTAGGGAAATACAAATCAAAACCACAATGAGATACCATCAGTTAGAATGGCAAAAATTAACAAGACGGGAAACAACAAGTGTTGGCGAGGATATGGAGAAAGGGAAACGCTATTACACTGTTGGTGGGAATGCAAGCTGGTACAGCCACTCTGGAAACCAGTATGGAGGGTCCTCAAAAAGTTAAAAATAGAGCTACCTTATGACCCAGCAATTGCACTACTAGATATTTCTCCCAAAGATACAGACGTAGTGAAAAGAAGGGGCACATGCACCCCAATGTTCCTATAAACAATGTCCACAATAGCCAAACTGTGGAAGGAGCCTAGATGCCCTTCAGCAGATGAATGTATAAAGAAGATGTGGTTCGTATATACAATGGAATATTACTCAGCCATCAGAAAAGATGAATACCTACCATTTGCATTGACACGGATGGAACTGGAGGGGATTATGCTAAGTGAAATAAATCAAGCAGAGAAAGACAATTATCATATGGTTTCACTCATATGTGAAACATAAGGAACAGCGTGGAGAACCATAGGGGAAGGGAAGAAAAACTGAATGGGAAAAAATCAGAGATGGAAACAAACCGTGAGAGACTTTGGGATCCAGGAACCAAGCTGAGGGTTACAGAAAGGAGGGATTGGGGGGATGGGGTAATCAGGTGATGGGTATTAAGGAGGGCATATGTGGTGATGAGAACTGGGTGTTATATGCAACTAATGAATTGGTGAATACTATGTCAAAAGCTGATGTTGTATTATATATTGCTTAATTGAATAATAAAAATCTAAAAAAAGAAAAAAAATTAGCAACCACCTCCTTTAAAACCCAGGTTTTGAACCTATACAGAATGATTTTAACTCTCTCTGAAAAAAACTTACAGGTATAAAAGATGATGAAAACATACTCCAGGGCCTTCAGAAGATGAAACACCTTGGCAGTCAGTGGTAGATATTCTAAAGGTGATGCAGGTCAGATATGGGATAGATGACTGAGAGAGGATGGAGAGTCTGAGGGATCTGGAAAGCTGTGTCCTGTATCATTGACAGGGGATGACAGATGGCTTTGAAGAAGGTCCATGTAGCTTATAGAAGGTTGTGGTAATAGAGGGTGAATGCCTTTTTTTCAGATAGGTCCCTATCAGAGGTCCTATGTATAGTCCATACATCAGCTGACAGTGATTAGGGAACAATAAAGCAACAAACATGATGTAGTTTGGGGTCAAAAACTAATAGATCTTCTTTAATACATATGAATTTTCCAGAAGAATTGCTATCATAGTAAACAAACTATTTCATGATAGTTTTCTAGTTTTTGCAAAATGTACTCCTTTTAGCTTGAAAAAGATCAACAAAAAATGGAGATAACTATGATGTTACTTAGTGTTTAGATCCAGGATGGCAGTTCTGAGAGTCTTAGACCACAGGGTTCTGAAAAGGGGACAGAGAATGTAGGTTGAGAGCTTGATTTCATGGGATCAGCCAGCTTTCTGGATTTTCCCTTAACTGCAACAAATTTTCTAGGATATAAAAAAGCCACATGTTCAGGATATCTAAACTTGATATTGGGGGTCCAGCTCCAGTCTGAACTAAGAATAAGCTACAACTGGAAGCAGGTATTGCAGGTGCTAAAGCTTGGAGGACACAGAAACGCACACACACCCCCATGCACACACATCAATTTGTTTTTTCTTTTTACAGGAAAACAGGATGATTTAACTTGTAGAATCCAGAATATTGTTCTTGATTACAATATTCAACATGAAAATTTGCATTTACATCTTGGCACACAAATGGCACTCTGCTTTTTCCTTGAGACACAAAATCCAGATGGAATCATTCCTGTGCAACCGTTAACTATGTGTCTGCTAGCAATTGTCCTCTCTTCCTTGTCACATTGATATGTCAACTCTCTCTTATCCAGAAAAGAGGTCTTTTATTCAATTGAGTATCTATATACAGTATAGCACCATTAATTTGTCAATAACTTTGATACATCCTGAACACCAGGTCAAGATTTCACATTATTTAACATATCTTTCAGGATCCCAAAGGCACTTGAGAACCTGGGAGTATCATTGTTGTCACTTGACAATATTAAGCAACACAAAAGTTTTGCTAAGTCTGTGCTGACTCTGGGTATTCACTCTCTTCAGAGTGAATAAGATTCAAATCTTATTTGAATACGATTTTGACATATCAGTTCTGTATGCCATTCTGTAGGTTCAAAATGAACAACATAGGGAGCTTCACTTTGCTCATCTGTAGTTGCTATACTTTCAAAAATGAAAATGCATTATTTGAGTAAAGAAGTTATTAAAACATGAACAAAAAATTAAAGGTAAAATGTAGGGAATTTGGATCTCAAGAAAATAAGAGTTTACTGTAGTTAGAAGTAAGATTGACTGTATATAATTATGAATAATTGACAATATACTTTCTCCACAAACTGAAGTTTTGCTAAGTTTTGTACATTATCACCAGCTTCAGTTTTTCCTTTCTCTCTCTCCTTTAATAGTGTCCCTAGAAGGAAAATTTAAATTAGTTTTTATAATAGCTATTGCAGGTAAATCACCCTGCACACAGTCCTCATATTTTCTCTAGATTCAAACATAAAGGGGATCCTAGCTCAAATAAGAATGATCCTTGTTGCACACATGCCAGGTCATACACCTTCCTTTTTATTCTGGTAGGCTATAGCTCACATGAAACTTACAAAGTTAAGCACTACTCTGAACCCAGGAATTCATTGAGATGGGTGGATTTGTTTGGGAATAAAAGAAAATTTCACAATTAAATTCTAACCACAAACAAAAAAGTTGAAAGCTACTAAACTATTTCATTTTGGTGACTGATTTTCTGAAGACAATCTGTAGAACGTTCAGTGGGACATTTTACTTCCAAGGATCAATACATTGCCAATCACATCTAAAAACTAATATAGAAATCTAGACAAATGAATATTGTGATGATGTTTCTACTTGGCAGGGACACAGTACCCAGATATTTAATCAAACATTATTCTGGATGCTCCTGTGAGAGTCTTTTGAATGAAATGTACATTAAAATAGGTAGATTTTGGGACACCTGTGTGGCTCAGTTGGTTAAGCCGCTGCCTTCAGCTCAGGTCATGGTCCCAGAGTCCTGGGATCGAGTCCTGCATCAGGCTCCTTGCTTGGCGGGAAGCCTGCTTCTCTCTCTTCCTCTGCCTGCTTGTGTGTGCTCTCTCTGACAAGTAAATAAATAAAATCTTTAAAGATAAATACATAAATAAAATAGGTAGATTTTGAGCAAAGCAATTTGTCCTCCATATGGTTGGTGGGCCACATCTAATCAGGTGAAGACACACATAGACAAGAGGGGCCATTTTCCCTTAGTGAGAAGAAATTGTTCCAGGAGACTGCTTTGAGTTCACTACAACATCAGTATCTTGTAGTACTCAGGCAGACTACCTTCAGACTCCAACTGTAACTGTTTCCTGAGTCTCCAACAATGTCGCCTCCCCATCAGATTTTGCCATGGCTCCCCACTTTCATGAGTCCATTCCTTAAAATAATTCTCTATCCACATATCAATGTCCCATTGGTTCTGTTCCTCTGGAGAACCCTGGCTGATACATGTGTTAAGAAGTTTTAGGTATATATTTTGTCCTAGAGTAACTTGTGTTTTCACCAAAAAAGAATCCCCAGTAACATTTGGCTACCAACAGTTCAGCAAAAATTATATTAAAAATATAGCCATTGACAACAGCATCGAAAAATATAAACTATATAGAGATAATCTGTGTTGTACACATAAGTCCACAGCTGTGCAAGGCCTATGCTCTAACACTGCAAAACATTGCTGTGAGAAACTAAACAAGGCCTAAATAAATAGAGAGACATACTGTATTTAGGGGTTGGAAGACTCAGTGTTTTTAAGATATCTCTTCTCCCCAAACTGATCTGGGATTCAATGCAATCACTGTAAAAATCCTAGCATAAATTCCTTAAAAGTAACTGACTATCTTATTCTAAAAGTCATGTCAAAATTCAAAATACCTAGGTTATGAAAATAACTCTAGGAAAGAAGAATAGTGTTAGAGGATAAACACTATCTTATTTCAAGACTCATTACAAATCCACAGTAATCCAGACAATAGTATATTGGGATGAAGGTGGAACTATATATAAAAGGAAAAGCAGGAAGTGTCCACAAATAGACCCACACATATATAGACAAGAGATTTTGACAGAGCTACAAAGGCAATTCAATTGAGAAAAAATAATATTTTCAACAAATGGTGCTGGGACAAGTGGGTCTATATATATGCAAATATCAACTGTAATTCTGTATTGTACTATATGCAGAAATCAAATCAAAATAAATTAAAGACATAATTATAAAAGCTAAAAGTATAAAACATGTGGAGAACAACAAAGGAAAAAAATCCTGTGATCCTAGGTTAGCTGAAAATTTCCTAGATATGACATCAAAGGCAGAATCAAAACCATGAGTGAACAAACTGAACACTTTGTTCTTTAAAGACAATGTTGAGACAATTGAGACGAGCCACTGACCAGGAGAAAATATTTGTAGATCACATATCTGATAAAGGAATTGTACCCAGAATGAAAATTTTCACAAAAGGAAAATAAGAAGAAAACAGACACTCCAACAAAAAAGTAGGCAACATATTTGAAAAGATACACCAAAATAGATATGCACATATCAAATAATCACAAGAAAAGATGCTGAATATCATTAGTCATTTAAGAAATATAATCCCACTACTCCTCTGAAAATGGGTAAAATAAAATGCTGACCATACCAAGTCCTGACAGGATTGTGGAGAATGGAACTCTCAAACACTCACTGTTAGTGGCAACAAAAAATGGTGCCACATTGGTAAAAGGCTGAACACTTTATAACTCCTCAGAGTAAACAAGTTTAAGTATTAGAGAAAGAAACCATACGTCCAAGCAAAAACTTATGCCTAAACGTTCATAGCAACTTTATTTATGAGAGACCCAAATTGGAAATAACCCAAATATGCATGACTAGGTGAATGGAAACACCAAATTGTGGTATATCCACATAATGGAATATTAATTAATGATTAAAATAAAAAAGAAGGAAATTGAGTCAATTGGGTAGGCGGGTGGGCTAAGCATATATTGATTTCAGCTCGGATCATGATCACTGTGCTCAGGGGGAAATCTGCTTGAGATTCTCTCCTTCTCCCTCTTCCCTTACCCCTGCTCGTTCTAAATAAATAAATAAATAAATAAATAAAATATTTTTAAAAAGGAAAAAAGTAAATATTCTTACATGTAACAAATGCATAAACCTAAAAATAATTAGGTTATACAAAAGAAGACTGACAGAAAAGAACACATTGTAGGATTCCATTCACATAAAATTTTAAGAAAGGAAAAATTATCCAAAGTGACAAAAGATCAGTGGTTACCGAGAAAGTGTAGGGTGACATAGACAGGGACATTGAAGAGAGGCAGATGGCAGCATTACAAAAGGGTAGATTTTTTTTGAGGTAATTGATATTTCATTATCTTGACAGTAGTACTAAATTCATAAGTACATATATATACATATAAACTGATTAAAGCATATACTTAATAAATATGTGTAGTACATTGCATGTCAAGCATACCTCATAAAGTATTTGACATATATTTATATATTCATAATTCTTTGATGCATTTAAATGAATTGTGTGAAAAGTTCCCACTATTATGTTCTTATACTATTAATGGAGCCACACTACATCCAAACTGGTCCACACTACATAAACCAAAGAAGCAACATCATTTGCCATGAAATTTATCCTAATTTTTAGAGAAAGTTGGTGTCTGCTTTCTTCTGAAGTACTGAAATAATATATAGAAAATAATAATTATATTTAAGAAAACTGGTTAATTTTTGGGAAAAGGTTGAGTATCAGTATAATAAGGCAAACTCTAGGGTAATAAATACTTTTAAAATTTAAATTTTAAAAAAGTTTTTATTTATTTATTTGACAAGGAGAGATCACAAGTAGGCAGAGAGGCAGGCAGCAAGAGAGGGGGAAACAGGCTCCCTGCTGAGCAGAGAGACCGACGCGGGGCTCGATCCCAAGACCCTGAGATCATGACCTGAGCCGAAGGCAGAGACTTAACCCACTGAGCCACCCAGGTGCCCCAAAATATTAAATTTTAAAGAGATGTTGGAGGTACAGCCTTCTGTTGATGGAATAAGTAATGGAGATGAAAGGTAGAGCATAGGGAATATAGTCAATGGTCTTATAATAGGGTTGTATGGTGACAGATGGTAGCTATGTTTGTGGTAAGCATAGCCTAACTTAAAAACTTGTGGACACTCTATTGTACACTTGAAACCAATGTAGCATTGTTTGTCAACTACACTTCAATTCAAAAATATATTAAATTCTAGTCACTGACATTTCAAACTAACATTTGGGAAATTATCTGGTTCTTTAAAAAATGTATTATATGGTGCCTGGGTGGCTCAGTTGTTAAGCCTCTGTCTTCAGCTCAGGTCATGATCACAGGGTCCTGGGATTGAGGCCCACATTGGGCTCCCTGCTCAGGGGGAAGCCTGCTTCTGCCTCTCCCACTCCCCCTGCTTGTGGTCCTTCTCTCACTGTGTCTCTCTCTGTAAAATAAATAAATAAATATCTTTTAAAAAAATTTTTAAAAAGAAAAAACATTATATAATATATAATATAAATTATATACTATATAATTTTATAATTATATTATAAAACTCTTTGCACTGGGGAAAAATCTATGTTAGAACGTCAAATTGCTAGGATGATCTAACAACTACACATCCACACTCATCTATGAGATACAAGGGAATTGTCGATTATTATTTACACTGTGAGAACAATTTAGGTATATTTATTGCAAATGCATATTAAGACCAACTTCCTTCATTATATAGACATTTTATTGTTTTCAGCAAAAAATAGGTATTTCTAAGATGGGGTACAAGGGCTACCACACAGCATGAAGTTGTTGATGGAATGAAATTCCTCCTGCTAAACCTCTTCTCCCATTATGAGATCAAAGCAGCTTCTTTAAGTTTGTGACCCTTATAGGAGCTATTATACTACACGATATTCTTCATATCAATGAACCCACTTGATCCAGGATTCATATCCCACAAGGAATGTGAAGTGATGGGGTCTATTGAGGACTGCTGCCCTTAAATCTGGAGTAAAAGCTTTAGCAGCCATCAGGACACAGATCCTCAGAACTTGCCTCCTTCAGGCACATGGCATAAACTCACCAAAAAGAGACAGATCCACCAATCACTTTGCTTTCCTTATGTATATGTGCCCAGAACCTTGCTAAGCACTAGGTTAGTAACGACGACACTGACACAGTGGCGGTCTGGTTATAACATGTTGTAATGGACTTCTCACAGGGCTTTTTCTCTTCCTGTCCTTTTTTATCGCTTACCAGCAACATGGAAAAGGAGTAAGTAGCCTGAATTCATACAGACATTCATGATCCCACAGTAACCACCAATTCATGGGCTTGCTCATGTGTATTACTGAATGTTCTCAGAGATTCTGTGGGTGAAAATTTCTCATCCCCATAGTGGGGAGCTAGGGGTCAGAGTCATTGCCTGTCTTACCTCCTGAGCAGTTGCCTCTAGAAAAAAAAAAAACAGCTACAGGACACACCTGGGGCAGGACCCCTATTCACTGTGGCTGGATGGGACCCCAGTTGCTTTACCGATGAAACAAATGGAGCACTGACCCCCCCCCCCCAAATGCAGGAACAAGGTGACCTGGATGTGGACTCTGTCCTCTCACATTCCAGAATGGTTCAGTCCCCACCACGGGGAACCATACCCTAAAATGAATCCCAAACACCTGAAAGCGGGACCCTGAAATCCCCACTAAGGCACCTATGTCTCTATAAAAGGTTGTTATAATCTCCAATTTACATAGGGTTTCTACAGCAACCCGGATGCTTATGATGTTCCTTCAACACCCGAAATGCCTGTGCATACTCATCCAACCCTTTCCCCTAAAAACAAAACACATTTGCTCTTCAGGCCACCCTATGAGAAAGCATAGATAGTAATTAGAGGTTCTAAACTGAAACCCGGTAATTGGCAGAATTTTGTCCTTGTTGATGGAAGAAAGAATGTCCCTGTGGTCAGAAATTTTCTTGGCTTTAAAGAGACAGTATTGAGAAAAGTATTAATGACATGAAGCTTCCTTGGTGCCTCCAGCTAACCTAGTAGTCTTTAAACGTCAGCAACTACCTTTAGCACATGTGAACTGATGAACTTTCTTTCATGAATCTATAGATCATGCATTCTTTCCTAGGAAGAACAGAGCATTCCTGCACATTAGGAAATGGGAACCAATCCCCCTTGCAAAACCACCAGGCACTAAGGGACCAGGCCCCCTAACACAACTTCCTAGCACTGGAATAACATCTGTAGCTGGCACCATGGAGTCTGCACATCATCAGGAAATGTTATGGACCACTATACTTCCCTTACTGATTAACTGCCCTAAACCACTTAAAAAAATCCTTGGGCCAGGCAGAAATCTCAGAGTTGGCCTTTGGACAAGAGCCTACCTTCTCCCTAGGCAGCTGGCCTCCTGAATAAAGTTCATATCCTTTCCAATCAAAACTCGTCTCTTGAGTATTGGCTTTTCCATCAATGGGTGGCAGAACTTGGGTTTTTGAAACAAATACACTGAGACCCTGGGAGGTATCATAGGGTTCTTGAAGGTGAGCTATCCTTTGGAGGATAAACAGGTGAAAGCAAGGCCATGCTAAGCAGTTAGCTATGTGTGGCAGAAAATCAAGACACTGTCTACAATCATGTGACTGAAACATCTAGATACAGACATAGAAAATGTCATCTAAGAGGTCTAAGTATTTCAGAAAAGCAGGTCTAAACTACTAGTCAGTTAGTTAGTAGGCATAAACTTAGTCAGTTGAACCACACATTGGTTTTATCCTGAGGAATTCTTGTCTTCCATTCCCAGTATTTTCTTCCAGATAGGCATATCCATGACCAAACACATCTAACCTGTCCATACACTCTTTCCTCTACCAAGAGAATTGCTTATCTGATTAGTGAGGTTGGAAGGACAAAAGGGTTGCACAGCCTATGCCTTTCTCTTCAAACTTCTTGTAGCAAACTTCCCTTATGGAGCACATGTTTTCCTCTGCCTCTTCCTCAGGGGTGGATCCAAAGCTCTTCTCTTTTTCTATGTCTTTCTGGCACTCAAACTATTCCTATGTTCTTGCTCCATAAATCTCTGGCCTTTAAGAGACCCCAAAGTATATACTTCTCCACATCTGGGCCCTGAAACAAAAAAAATATAGTAAAAAAATAAGAAGGAAAATGCATTGGCTTCATTCGTCCTAAAGGACATATTGGAGAATGTGGCTTAAAGTCATTACAAGGCAGGTGGTCTTCCTATTAACAAATCCAAGAAATGGACAGAGTTTTCCATCCAGCAATGTTGCACAGGGACAGTCAGAAAGGTCAAGGACTACAATAAATATTTATCTCTTGTCTGATGAATGAGTACAGCATACATGTATTCAGGAAAAGTGGCTTCCTTGCAAAGCTATCCCTGTAGCAGAAGAAAGTACTTCAGGACAACTTTTTTGAGAAAACTTCCTAAAATGAATAATATTCCTTGTTCCAGTTGCACAATCACCAAGCCACTTTCTGTGGAAATGGATTTCCATGTGTCTCAGGGACAAGTTTCAATGAATACCCTCTCATTGCCTTAAAGAGCATGAGTACAGTGGAGACTCAACTTTTGGAAGGGGATTGGAATAAATTTCTAAATTTCAGGTGTAGAATGAAAATCATACATTGTGAATATATTTCCTGAAATATCTTCAAACAAACGAATGTTCAAAATCCACACACAAACCCACACACAGACTGTAGTCAGGCTATAAATAAAACATGCAAGAGAATAACAGCATCTTTCACATAAGGATATATGCATATGTAAGAAAAAACCATAAATGTGTTGAGAATGAAAAATCCAAATTCTTGTGAGTGGTTACATCTGGATAAGAAAAAGAGTACTGCAGCCAGAAAAGTACTTCAAATGAGTCATAACAATATGTGATGTTATTTAATAAGAGGATATAGAAGTGCTATAATATTTTAAGAATTTCTAAAATATTTTATAAGCAATGTTTCTTTATGATCTTCAATATTGATTTTTATTTTTATATATTATTTCTTTTCAGCATAATAGTATTCATTGTTTTTGCACCAACACCCAGTGCTCCATGCAATATGTGCCCTCCCTAATACCCACCACCTTGTTCCCCCAACCTCCCACCCCCTAACCCTTCAAAACCCTAAGGTTGTTTTTCAGAGTCCAGAGTCTCTCATGGTTCACCTCCCCTTCCAATTTCTCTCAACTCCCATCTCCTCTCCATCTCCCCGTGTCCTCCATGTTTTTTGTTATGCTCCACAAATAAGTGAAATGATATGATATTTGACTTTCTCTGCTTGACTTATTTCACTCAGCATAATCTCTTCCAGTCCCGTCCATGTTGCTACAAAAGTTGGGTATTCATCCTTTCTGATGGAGCATAATACTCCATCATGTGTATGTGCCACATCTTCCTTATCCATGCGTCCGTTGAAGGGCATCTTGGTTCTTTCCACAGTTTGGCGACCGTAGCCATTGCTGCTATAAACATTGGGGTACAGATGACCCTTCTTTTCACTACATCTGTATCTTTGGGGGAAATACCCAGCAGTGCAATTGCAGGGTCATAGGGAAGCTCGATTTTTAATTTCTTGAGGAATCTCCACACTGTTCTCCAAAGTGGCTGCACCAACTTGCATTCCCACCAACAGTGTAAGACGGTTCCCCTTTCTCCACATCCTCTCCAACACATGTTGTTTCCTGTCTTGCTAATTTTGGCCATTCTAACTGGTGTCAGGTGGTATCTCAATGTGGTTTTAATTTGAATCTCCCTGATGGCTAGTGATGATGAACATTTTTTGATGTGTCTGATAGCCATTTGTATGTCTTCATTGGAGAAGTGTCTGTTCATATCTTCTGCCCATTTTTTGATATGATTATCTGTTTTGTGTGTGTTGAGTTTGAGGAGTTCTTTATAAATCCTGGATATCAACCTTTTGTCTGTACTGTCATTTGCAAATATCTTCTCCCATTCCGTGGGTTGCCTCTTTGTTTTGTTGACTGTTTCCTTTGCTGTGCAGAAGATTTTGATCTTGATGAAGTCCCAAAAGTTCATTTTTGCTTTTGTTTCTTTTGCCGTTGGAGACATATCTTGAAAGAAGGTGCTGTGGCTGATATTGAAGAGGTTACTGCCTATGTTCTCCTATCGGATTCTGATGGATTCCTGTCTCACGTTGAGGTCTTTTATCCATTTCGAGTTTATCTTCATGTATGGTGTAAGAGAATGGTTGAATTTCATTCTTTTACATATACCTGTCCAGTTTTCCCAGCACCATTTATTGAAGAGACTGTCTCTTTTCCATTGAATATTTTTTCCTGTTTTGTCAAAGATTATTTCACCATAGAGTTGAGGGTCCATATCTGGGCTCTCCACTCTGTTTCACTGGTCTATGTTTCTGTTTTTATGCCAGTACCACGCTGTCTTGGTGATCACAGCTTTGTAGTAAAGCTTGAAATCGGGTAATGTGATGCTGCCAGTTTTGTTTTTGTTTTTCAACATTTCCTTAGCAATTCGGGGTCTCTTCTGATTCCATACAAATTTTAGGAATATTTGCTCCAGCTCTTTGAAAAATACCGGTGGAATTGTGATCGGAATGGCATTAACTACCTGGCTTAAGAATGCTTGGATCAACCAGGAGATCAAAGATGAACTTAAACAATTCATGGAAACCAATGAGAATGAAGACACTTTGGTCCAAAACCTATGGGATACAGCAAAGGCGGTTCTAAGGGGGAAATACATAGCCATCCAAGCCTCCCTCAAAAACATTGAAAAATCCAGAATACACCAGCTGTCTCTACACCTTAAAGAACTGGAGAATCAACAAAAAATCAAACCAACTCCACATGCAAGAAGGGAAATAATCAAGATTAGAGCAGAGATCAATGAGATAGAAACGAGAGATACAGTAGAACGTATCAATGAAACTAGAAGCTGGTTTTTTGAAAGAATCAATAAGATCGATAAACCATTGGCCACACCAATCCAAAAGAAAAGAGAGAAAGCCCAAATTAATAAAATTATGAATGAAAAGGGAGAGATCACAACTAACACCAAGGAAATAGAAACAATCATCAGAAATTATTACCAACAGTTATATGCCAATAAGTTAAGCAACCTAGATGAAATGGATGCATTCCTGGAAAACTATAAACTCCGAAAATTGAACCAGGAAGAAATTGACAACCTGAATAGACCGATATCTAGTAACGAGATTGAAGCAGTGATCAAAAACCTCCCCAAAAACAAGAGCCCAGCAGCTGACGGATTCCCTGGGGAATTCTACCAAATTTTCTAAGAAAAAATAACACCAATTCTCCTGAAGCTGTTCCAAAAAATTGAAGCAGAAGGAAAACTTCCAGACTCTTTTTATGAAGCCAGCATTACCCTGATCCCCAAACCAGGCAAAGACCCTACCAAAAAGGAGAATTTCAGACCAATATCACTGATGAATATGGATGCAAAGATTCTCAACAAGATCCTAGCAAACAGGATCCAGCAGCACATTAAAAAGATTATCCACCATGACCAGGTGGGATTCATCACTGGGTTGCAAGGTTGGTCCAACATTCGCAAATCAATCAATGTGACAGAACAAATCAATAAGAGAAGAGAGAAGAACCACATGGTCCTCTCAATGGATGCAGAAAAAGCATTTGACAAAATCCAGCATCCGTTCCTGATGGAAAAGCTTCAAAGTATAGGGATGGAGGGAACATTCCTGAACTTCATAAAATCTATCTATGAAAGACCCACAGCAAATATCATCCTCAATGGGAAAAAGCTTGCAGCCTTCCCGTTGAGATCAGGAACACGACAAGGATGCCCACTCTCACCACTCTTGTTCAACATAGTATTAAAAGTTGTAGCAACGGCAATCAGACAACAAAGAGAAATAAAATGTATCCAAACTGGCAAGGAAGAAGTCAAACTCTCTCTCCTCGCAGATGACATGATTCTTTATATGGAAAACCCCAAAGACTCCACCCCCAAACTACTAGAACTCATAGAGCAATTCAGTAACATGGCAGGATACAAAGTCAATGTACAGAAATCAGTGGCTTTCTTATACACTAACAATGAAAATACAGAAAGGGAAATTAGAGAATCGATTCCATTTATTATAGCACCAAGAACAATAAGATACCTGGGAATAAACCTAACCAAAGAGGTAAAGGACCTGTACTCGAGGAACTACAGAACACTCATGAAAGGAATTGAAGAAGACACAAAAAGATGGAAGACTGTTCCATGCTCTTGGATTGGAAGAATAAACATTGTTAAAATGTCTATACTGCCTAGAGCAATCTATACTTTTAATGCCATTCCGATCAAAATTCCACCAGTATTTTTCAAAGAGCTGGAGCAAATAATCCTCAAATTTGTATGGAATCAGAAGAGACCCCGAATTGCTAAGGAAATGTTGAAAAACAAAAACAAAACTGGCGGCATCACGTTACGGCATTTCAAGCTTTACTACAAAGCTGTGATCACCAAGACAGCGTGGTACTGGCATAAAAACAGACACATAGACCAGTGGAACAGAGTGGAGAGCCCAGATATGGACCCTCAACTCTATGGTGAAATAATCTTCGACAAAACAGGAAAAAATATACAATGGAAAAAAGACAGTCTCTTCAATAAATGGTGCTGGGAAAACTGGACAGCGATATGTAGAAGAATGAAACTCGACCATTCCTTCCTCTTACACCATACACAAAGATAAACTCGAAATGGATAAAAGACCTCAACGTGAGACAGGAATCTATCAGAATCCCAGAGAAGAACATAGGCAGTAACCTCTTCTATATCAGCCACAGCAACTGCTTTCAAGATATGTCTCCAAAGGCCAAGGAAACAAAAGCAAAAATGAACTTTTGGGACTTCATCAAGATCAAAAGCTTCTTCACAGCAAAGGAAACAGTCAACAAAACAAAAAGGCAACCCACGGAATGGGAGAAGATATTTGCAAATGACAGTACAGACAAAAGGTTGATATCCAGGATCTATAAAGAACTTCTCAAACTCAACACACACAAAACAGATAACCATATCAAAAAATGGGCAGAAGATATGAACAGACACTTCTCCAATGAAGACATACAAATGGCTATCAGACACATGAAAAAATGTTCATCATCACTAGCCATCAGGGAGATTCAAATTAAAACAATATTGAGATACCACCTGACACCAGTTAGAATGGCCAAAATTAGCAAGACAGGAAATAACGTGTGTTGGAGAGGATGTGGAGAAAGGGGAACCCTCTTCCACTGTTGGTGGGAATGCAAGTTAGTGCAACCACTTTGGAGAACAGTGTGGAGATTCCTGAAGAAATTAAGAATAGAACTTCCCTATGACCCTGCAATTGCACTGCTGGGTATTTCCCCCAAAGATACAGATGTAGTGAAAAGAAGGGCCATCTGTACCCCAATGTTTATTGCAGCAATGGCTACGGTCACCAAACTGTGGAAAGAACCAAGATGCCCTTCAACGGATGAATGGATAAGGAAGATGTGGTACATGTACACAATGGAGTATTATGCCTCCATCAGAAAGGATGAATACCCAACTTTTGTATCAACATGGACAGGACTGGAAGAGATTATGCTGAGCGAAATAAGTCAAGCAGAGAAAGTCAAGTATCATACGGTTTCACTTATTTGTGGAGCATAACAAATAACATGGAGGACATGGGGAGATGGAGAGGAGAGGGAGTTGAGGGAAACTGGAAGGGGAGATGAACCATGAGAGACTATGGACTCTGAAAAACAACCAGAGGGTTTTGAAGGGTTGGGGGGTGGGAGGTTGAGGAACCAGGTGATGGGTAATAGGGAGGGCACGTACTGCATGGAGCACTGGGTGTGATGCCAAAACAATGAACACTGTTATGCTGTAAATAAACAAATAAAAATTTTTTTTAAAAAAGAAAAGAAAGTGATCAGACAGTAAAAAAAAAGGCACCATATAATTATATAAGAATCAGTTCTCCAAGAAGACATAATGATTTAACGTGTATGTGCCTAAGAAAATACTGTCAAAATACATAAGACAAAAACTAAAAAAACTGCAAGGAGAAATACACAAATCTATTATAGTTGGACACTTCAATAGCCCTCTGTCAAAATTAACAGATCTAGAAGGCAAAAATTAATAAAACTATAGTTTACCTCAACAGCACCATCAATCAACTCAATATAATGGACATCTATACACTACTTCATCTAACAAAAGCAGGGTACACATTCTTCTTAAACTTACATGTAACACTTACCAAGACAGATCACATTCCGGGCCATAAAACACACTGAACAAATTTTAAGGGACAGAAATCATACAAAGTCTACTCTAAGACCACAATGGAACTGAACTAAAAATCAATAAAAAGAAAGTTAGGTAGAAAATACCACAATACTTGGAGATTAAACAACACATTTCTAAATAACGCATGAGTTAAAGAAAAAATCTCAAGAGAAATTCTGAACTAAACAAAAATTACAACTTACCAATATTCGTGAGATATAATGGAATCTGTAAATAGAAATTTATAGTAGTGAGTGCATATATAAGAAAGATCGGAAGTCAAAAATCTAAGCTTCTACCTTAGAAAACTAGAAAAAATGTAAAGCAAATTAAATCCAAAGTAAAAGAAAAAAAATAATACAATTTAAAGCAGAAATCAGTGAAATTAAAAACAAGAAATCAATACAGAAAATCAATGAAATCAAAAGCTGGTTCTTTGAAAAGACCAATAAAATTGGAGGCATTAACAATAATAGTAGGGGACTTTAACACTCCCCTCACTGAAATGGACAGATCATCCAAGCAAAAGATCAACAAGGAAATAAAGGCCTTAAATGACACACTGGACCAGATGGACATCACAGATATATTCAGAACATTTCATCCCAAAGCAACAGAATACACATTCTTCTCAAGTGCACATGGAACCTTCTCCAGAATAGATCACATCCTGGGTCACAAAGCAGGTCTCAACCGGTATCAAAATATTGGGATCATTCCCTGCATATTTTCAGACCACAATGCTCTGAAGCTAGAACTCAATCACAAGAGGAAAGTTGGAAAGAATCCAAATACATGGAGACTAAAGAGCACCCTTCTAAAGAATGAATGGGTCCACCAGGAAATTAAAGAGGAATTGAAAAAATTCATGGACACAAATGATAATGAAAACACAACAGTTCAAAATCTATGGGACACAGCAAAGGCAGTCGTGAGAGGAAAATATATAGCGGTACAAGCCTTTCTCAAGAAACAAGAAAGGTCTCAAGTACACAACCTAACCCTACACGTAAAGGAGCTGGAGAAAGAACAAGAAAGAAACCCTAAACCCAGCAGGAGAAGAGAAATCATAAAGATCAGAGCAGAAATCAATGAAATAGAAACCAAAAAAACAATAGAAAAAATCAATGAAACTAGGATCTGGTTCTTTGAAAGAATCAATAAGATTGATAAACCCCTGGCCAGACTCATCAAAAAGAAAAGAGAAAGGACCCAAATAAATAAAATCATGAATGAAAGAGGAGAGATCACAACTAACACCAAAGAAATACAGACAATTATAAGAACATACTATGAGCAACTCTACGCCAACAAATTTGACAATCTGGAAGAAATGGATGCATTCCTAGAGACTTATAAACTACCACAACTGAACCAGGAAGAAATAGAAAACCTGAACAGGCCCATAACCAGTAAGGAGATTGAAACAGTCATCAAAAATCTCCAAACAAACAAAAGCCCAGGGCCAGACGGCTTCCCAGGGGAATTCTACCAAACATTTAAAGAAGAACTCATTCCTATTCTCCTGAAACTGTTCCAAAAAATAGAAATGGAAGGAAAACTTCCAAACTCATTCTATGAGGCCAGCATCACCTTGATCCCAAAACCAGACAAGGATCCCACCAAAAAAGAGAACTACAGACCAATATCCTTGATGAACACAGACGCAAAAATTCTCGCCAAAATACTAGCCAATAGGATTCAACAGTACATTAAAAGGATTATTCACCACGATCAAGTGGGATTTATTCCAGGGCTGCAGGGTTGGTTCAACATCCGCAAATCAATCAATGTGATAGAACACATTAATAAAAGAAAGAACAAGAACCATATGATATTCTCAATAGATGCTGAAAAAGCATTTGACAAAGTACAGCATCCCTTCCTGATCAAAACTCTTCAAAGTGTAGGGATAGAGGGCACATACCTCAATATTATCAAAGCCATCTATGAAAAACCCACCGCAAATATCATTCTCAATGGAGAAAAACTGAAAGCTTTTCCGCTAAGGTCAGGAACACGGCAGGGATGTCCATTATCACCACTGCTATTCAACATAGTACTAGAAGTCCTAGCCTCAGCAATCAGAAAACAAAAAGAAATTAAAGGCATCCAAATTGGTAAAGAAGAAGTAAAACTATCACTCTTCGCAGATGATATGATACTATATGTGGAAAACCCAAAAGACTCCACTCCAAAACCGCTAGAACTTGTACAGGAATTCAGTAAAGTGTCAGGATATAAAATCAATGCACAGAAATCAGTTGCATTTCTGTACACCAACAACAAGACAGAAGAAAGAGAAATTAAGGAGTCAATCCCATTTACAATTGCACCCAAAACTATAAGATACCTAGGAATAAACCTAACCAAAGAGGCTAAGAATCTATACACAGAAAATTATAAAGTACTTATGAAAGAAATTGAGGAAGACACAAAGAAATGGAAAAATGTTCCATGCTCCTGGATTGGAAGAATAAATATTGTGAAAATGTCTATGCTACCTAAAGCAATCTACACATTTAATGCAATCCCTATCAAAATACCATCCATTTTTTTCAAAGAAATGGAACAAATAATCCTAAAATTTATATGGAACCAAAAAAGACCTCGAATAGCCAAAGGAATATTGAAAAAGAAAGCCAAAGTTGGTGGCATCACAATTCCGGACTTCAAGCTCTATTACAAAGCTGTCATCCTCAAGACAACATGGTACTGGCACAAAAACAGACACATAGATCAGTGGAACAGAATAGAGAGCCCAGAAATCGACCCTCAACTCTATGGTCAACTAATCTTCGACAAAGCAGGAAAGAATGTCCAATGGAAAAAAGACAGCCTCTTCAATAAATGGTGCTGGGGAAATTGGACAGCCACATGCAGAAAAATGAAATTGGACCACTTCCTTACACCACACACGAAAATAGACTCCAAATGGATGAAGGACCTCAATGTGAGAAAGGAATCCATCAAAATCCTTGAGGAGAATGCAGGCAGCAACCTCTTCGACCTCAGCCGTAGCAACATCTTCCTAGGAACAACGGCAAAGGCAAGGGAAGCAAGGGCAAAAATGAACTATTGGGATTTCATCAAGATCAAAAGCTTTTGCACAGCAAAGGAAACAGTTAACAAAACCAAAAGACAACTGACAGAATGGGAGAAGATATTTGCAAACGACATATCAGATAAAGGGCTAGTATCCAAAATCTATAAGGAACTTAGCAAACTCAACACCCAAAGAACAAACAATCCAATCAAGAAATGGGCAGAGGACATGAACAGACATTTCTGCAAAGAAGACATCCAGATGGCCAACAGACACATGAAAAAGTGCTCCACGTCACTCGGCATCAGGGAAATACAAATCAAAACCACAATGAGATATCACCTCACACCAGTCAGAATGGCTAAAATTAACAAGTCAGGAAATGACAGATGCTGGCGAGGATGCGGAGAAAGGGGAACCCTCCTACACTGTTCGTGGGAATGCAAGCTGGTGCAACCACTCTGGAAAACAGCATGGAGGTTTCTCAAAATGTTGAAAATAGAACTACCCTATGACCCAGCAATTGCACTACTGGGTATTTACCCTAAAGATACAAACATAGTGATCCGAAGGGGCACGTGTACCCGAATGTTTATAGCAGCAATGTCTACAATAGCCAAACTATGGAAAGAACCTAGATGTCCATCAACAGATTAATGGATAAAGAAGATGTGGTATATATACACAATGGAATACTATGCAGCCATCAAAGAAATGAAATCTTGACATTTGCAACGGCGTGGATGGAACTAGAGCGTATCATGCTTAGTGAAATAAGTCAATCGGAGAAAGACAACTATCATATGATCTCCCTGATATGAGGACATGGAGAAGCAACCTGGGGGGTTAGGGGGATAGGAGAAGAATAAATGAAACAAGATGGGAATGGGAGGGAGACAAACCATAAATGACTCTTAATCTCACAAAACAAACAGGGGTTGCTGGGGGGAGGTGGGATTGGGAGAGGGGGAGGGGGCTATGGACATTGGGGAGGGGAGGCAAACCATAAGAGACTATGGACTCTGAAAAACAACCTGAGGGTTTTGAAGGGTCATGGGTGGGAGGTTGGGGGAATAGTTGGTGGGTAATAGGGAGGGCACGTTTTGCATGGAGCACTGGGTGTTGTGCAAAAACAATGAATACTGTTATGCTGAAAAAAATAAATAAAATGGGGAAAAAAGAAAAAAAAATGGAGGCATTAAAAGCGGAGGAGAAGGGGACCCTAATTTTTTGTAGTCCCTAAAATTCAGCTAGATAGTTATCAGATAATTCTGAACACCTACAAAATCAGCCAGAGATCTGAGAAAAGAATTGTTGCTATTCTACAAATAGAAAAATGACCACTTTTTGTAGGAAGTATGGAGAAGTGAATCTGAGGCAATATATCATAAGATAAATTGCAGGGGCTGGGTGGGGGGAGCCTCCATTACCCAGGTACTGGAAAGTACTATGAGCAGCACAATGCAAAATCTGAACTTTAAGGAGTCTGCCTGAAAGGTGCTCAGGTGGCAAAGAAGGGCAGTATTCCAGGTAGGACAGCATGGACTTGAAATAATTCGATAAATGCAAAAAGAATGGGGGTGTCTGAGTGCAGAAGAGACCCCAGGCAGTGGAGCAGGGAAACCAGCTGAAAACAGTGAGTCCAGGTGATGGCTTTCTGCTTGGTGTTGCCATAAACCATAAAATGCTACCAAGCTGGGAGACCACTCTCTGACCAGAAGCCCAGAAAATAGACAGAACATCAGCAAGAGCTGCCTCCCTCCCCAGGATGTGGGTGCCCACCTCAGGAGTCCATAAAGTTTGGAGAGTCCAAATAGAGTCACATGTCTGAGAGAAAGATGCTCAGTCATAGACTGGGTGAACACAGAGTTCGGAGAGAAACCGGGAATATTAAGCAATTGAACGTTTTTCTGTGAGGGTACGTGAACTTTCAGCTCCTGGGCTAGAGATCGTAGCGCCATTTTCATTCCCCTATCAGTGCTAAAGGCCTTCGGGCACCAAAACAGAGCCACATAGTGCAATCCAGAGTCCCATACACTGAGCTGGGACTCCTGGCAAGGATGGTGCATCTCTGCCCAGGGAAAGACGCCTGAGAATCCCTCAACAGGCCCCTCCCCCAGAAGACCAGCAGGAACATCAGGCTAATACCAAGTTTGCACATCATAGAGAACTGCAAAACTCCAGTTCTTGGGGAAAACACTATATAGCATTTACGGGTTTTTCTGATTATTCTGTAGTCTTTCAGTTTTATATATTTTTTTCTTTTCAGCTATTTTATTTTATAAATTCTTTTTAAAGCCTTTTTTAATTTTCATTTTTACATTTACATTTTATATTTTTTTCATTTTTGGCTTCCTTCATTGTATTCAATTGTGTGTGTGTGTGTGTGTGTGTAAAGTTTTTTTTTTTCTTTCCTATTTTGGAATCTAGTTTCTTCTAGACCAAAATACACCTAGGATCTAGTTTATTGTTGTGTTCTATTCTACTTCTTGTTTGATTTTTTTCTCATGGTTTCTGTTTTCTTCTGATTTATTTTGTATTTTTCAGGTGTTGCTGTTGCTATTTTTATATTTTCTCTCTTTCTCTCATCTATTCCTTTCTGGACATATTGACAAGATGGAAAAACTCATCTCAAAAGGAATAACAGGAGGAAGTACCCACTGCCAGAGATTTAATCAATATGCATATAACTTACCATATAAGAAACAGAATTCAAACCAACAATAATAAAGATACTAACTGGCCTTGAAAAAAGCATAGACGACACTACAGAATCCCTTACTAGAGAAATAAAAGAACTAAAATCTAATCAGGCCAAAATAAAAAAGTGTGTGTGTGTGTGTGTGAAATATATATATATATATACACACATATATATATAACTAGAGGGCATTATGCTAAGTGAAATAAGTCAATCAGAGAAAGATAATTATCATATGATTTCATTCATATGTGGAATTTAAGAAACACAACAGAAGATCATAGGGGAAGGGAGGGAAAAATAAAATAAGACAAAGCCAGAGAGGGAGAAAAGCCATAAGAGACTCTCAATTAAAGGGAACAAACTGAGGGTTGCTAAAGGGGAGGTGGGTGGGGGGATAGTATAACTGGATAGTGGGCATTAAGGAGGACACATGATGTAGTGAACATTCGGGGATATACGCAATTGAAGAATCACTAAAACTAATAATATACTATATATTAATTAATTGAATTTAAATTAAAAAAAGAAAAGACCAATAAAATGGGTAAGCCTCTACCCCAGCTAACTAAGAAAAGAGAAAGAGGACACAAATTATCAATATCAGACATGAAAAAGGAGACACTATAAATCCCATTGACATTAAAAAGATAATAAAAAATACTCTGAACAACTCTATATCAAGAAATTTTATAACCTAGTGAAATGGACTGATTCCTTGAAAGACACAATCTGCCAAAACTCACACAATAAATGGACAATCTGAGTATGCCTACATCTATTAAAGAAATTGAATCAGTAATTATCTTCGAAAACAGAAATCACCAGGCCCAGATGGGTTGGCTGGTGAATTCTACCAAACATTTAAGGAATAAATTATACCAACTTTCTACAAACTCTCAGAAGGTAGAAGCAGAGGGAATATTTCCTAATTCATTATATAAGAAAAGAAAATCACACACCAATTTATCTTATGAACATACATGCAAAAATCTTCAACAAAATATTAGTATGTCAAATACATCATTTGTAACATATAAAAAGAATTATACACCATGACCAATTGGGCTTTCTCCCAGGTGTGCAAGGCTGGTTTGAACTCAGTTAATGTAATCCATCACATCAATACACAAAAGAAGAAAAATCACATTATCATATTAATTGAGATGCAGAAAAAGCATTTGACAAACTCCAACACACATTCATGATTAAAACTCTCAGTTAACTCAAAATAAAGGGGAACTACCTAAATGTGATAAAGAATGTCCACAAAAAAAACTTATAAGTAGCTTTATATTTAATTGTGGAAAAACTTGAAGTTTTCTCACTAAAATGAAGAATAAGGCAAGGATGTCTACTTTTACCTCTGCTTTTCAACATCTAACTGAAAAGTTCTAACTAATGCAGTAAGACTGAAGAAGGAAGAACTAAAACTGTCTTTGTTCACAGATGACATGATCATCTATGTAGAAAATCTGAAAGAATCACAAAAAGTCTCCTGGAACTAACAAACAATTACAGCAATGTTGTAAAATGCAAAATAAACATGCAAAATTCAATAGCTTCCCCAAGTGCCAGCAAAGATCAAGTTGAATTTGAAATTAAAAACACAAGAATATGTATATTAGCAACCCCAAAAAGGAAATACTTAGATATAAATCTAATGAAATATGCATAAGGTCTATATGAAGAAAACTACAAAACTCTGATAAATGACCAAAGAACTAAATAAATGGAAAGATATCTCATGTCAATGACTAGGAAGGCTCCATAGTGTCAAGATGTCAGTTCTTCCCAACTTGATCTACAGATTCAATGTAACCCCAATCAAAATCTCAGGAGGAAATTTTGTGGAAACCAATACATTAATTCTAAGGTTTATGTGGAAAAGCAAAGATGCACAATAGCTGATACCATACATAAGGAGAAGAACAAAGTTGTAAGACAGACATTACCAGATTTTAAGGCATATGATAAAGTTATAGTAATCAAGACAGTGTATATTAATGAAGGTATAGTCAAATAGATCAATAGAACAGAATAGAGAGCCCAGAAATAGACCCAACATAAATATATTCAACTGGGGCACCTGGGTGGCTCAGTTGATTAAGTGTCTGCCTTCAGCTCAGGTCATGATCTCAGGGTCCTGGGATCAAGTCCCACATCAGGCTCCCTGCTCACAGGGAAGTCTGCTTCTCCCTCTGCCCTTTCCACCTCTCATGCTCTCTCTCTCTCTCTCACTTTTTCTCTCAAATAAATAAAATCTTAAGATAAATAAATAAATACATTCAACCAATTTTGAAAAAGGATCAAAGGCAATATAGTAGAGCACAGATACTCTTCAACAAATGGTACTGGAATAACTGGATATTAATATGCAAAAGAATGAATCTAGATATAGACCTTAAACCCTTCAAAAATTAACTTAGAATGGATGGATGATAAACCTAAATATAAAGAAGGTAACATAGGAAAAAATCTAGATGACCTTGGATATGATAACTTTTTATTTACTTTTTTTTAAAAGATGTTATTTATTTATTTGAGAGAGACAGAGATAGCGAGAGAGAACACAAGCAGGGAGGAGAGGGAGAAGGAGCCTCCACACTGAGCAGGGAGCCTGACGCCAGTCTTGATCCCAGGACGCTGGAATCATAAACTGACCTGAAGGTAGATGCTTAACAAACTGAGCCAGCCAAGAGCCCCTGATGATAACTTTTAGACACGAAACTAAAAGCATGATCCATAAAGAAATAATTGACAAGCTGGATTTCATTAAAATGAAAATCTTCTTCTCTTAAAAAGACAAGATACAGATTTGGAGAAAATTTTTGTAGAAAATACATCTAATAAAAGGACTGTTAACCCAAAATACAAAAAGAATTCTTAGAATTTAACAATAAGAAAGCAAACAACCCAGTTAAAAAAATGGGCCAAAGACCATAACCGACACCTCACCAAGAAGATATATAGATTGAAAGTAAGCATGTGAAAAGATGGTCCACATCATATATCATCAAGGAAATGCAAATTAAAACAAAATACTACTACACACCTATTAGTATGGCTGAAATCCAGAACACTAACAGCATCAAATGATGCCAAGGATATAATGCAATAAGAATCCTCATTTACTGGCAATGAGAATACAAAATAGTATGGCCACCTTCAAAGACAGTTTGGCAGTTTCTTATAAAACTTAACTTATAAAACTTAACATCCAATTACCATGCGATCCAAAAATCACGCTCCCCAGTATGTACTCAAAGGAGGTGAAAAGTTATGTCCTCACAAATTCTGCACATGAATGTTTATAGAAGCTTTAATCATAATTGTCAAAACCTGGAAGCATCCAAGATGTCCTTTACTAAATAAATTGACAAGCAAACTGTCATACATCCAGACATTGGAATATTATCAGTGATAGCAAGAAATGAATCATCAAGCAATTAAGCAGTCAAGCAATTAAGACATGGGGAACCATAAAAAAAAAAAGACATGGGGAACCATAAATGCATGTTATTAGGTGAAAGAAGGCAATCCATAAAAGCTGTATACTGTATGAGTCTAACTATACTACATTTTGAAAAAGATAAAATATAATGACAGTAAAAAGATCAGTGGTTGACAGGGTTTAGAAAGGGGAGAGGGATGAATTGGTGAAGCACAGAGGATTTTTAGGGCAATGAAAGTACTCTGTATAATACTATAATGGTAGATACATTTTTCCAAACCCATGAAATGCACAACACCAAGAATGAACCATAATAAACCATAAACTATGGCTTTGGGTGATAATGATGTGTTAAAATAGCTTCATCAATTAAAACAAATGTACCACTTTGATAATGTGCAGAGCATGGCATACATGGGAAATCTCTATACTTTCCACTCAGATTTGTTATCTGCCTAAAACTGCTTTAAAAAATAAAATATATATATTTACATATATATAAAATAAGTATTTATGGGCTACATGCATTGAAAATGTCAAGAAACAATGGCTAACCAAGTAGCAATGAGCACCTCTTGTACCCTGACTGAATCCTCTAAAATCATTTCCCACTAGAAGGAATCAGGCTTCCGTGGAGAAATGGCTGATTCCAGGTCTGGAAAAGGAATTATATCTGCATTATGGACCAAACTATCCTTCCGGAAAGCATATTAAAAAGATTCAGAAACCATTCTGAAGGAACTTCCACTGGCCAAATGTAGAACTTTTTGAACACCAAAATAATTAATGACCACAATGGATTAAGACATCAAATATAAAGATCTATGATTTCATGATGACATTCTAACAAATAGCCAAACAAAATAAAACAAACTCACTGTTCAGCTTTGGAGGATTCTAGTAAAATTTTCAAAATCATTATTTTGAAAAATGGAAATACTGTGAAAGAATTACACATTCATCCTTCCCTTCCTGTGCAAACCAAGTTAAGCACAACCTAAAAGTTGATGAGGTTAAGTTTCTTTATTAAAAGAATTTTAGCTAATGAATGCAGATGAAATCAGAATTAAAATATCACTATTTTGTAGTCTTTAATGAAATGCAGAGCCAGGCAACAATCTTCAGAGATTGCATAAAACAGGAGATGAAAAGCACATGGGAAATTTTATAATCAATTGTTCAGGCTAAGAATACTTCAACTCAGTGATGAATCTTAACATCATCCCAGGAGACAGCTAGATAAAATGAGCTTCACGGTGTAATACTATAACACTAAACAACACCACATCTAAGGTACTCTTGCCAAAAAATCTGAATCTAAACAAGCCTCTAAATCTAATTATCAATTTAAAGTCAATAAAAAGGACCAGAAGAACATAATATATATAACATAATAAGGATATAACTGGCAGAACCCCAAATTTAAATTCCACAGCACAGAAGATCCAGTTTTTTCAGCAAATAAATTAGGTTAAAAAATGAACACTGTTATGCTGTAAATAAACAAATAAAAATAAATATAAAAAAATGGACCTTCTTTAGATTAAAAGAAATGAAACACTTCAGAGAGAGTTAAAGAAAATTTAAAACAGAGAAACTGAAGTTAAAGCCACAGTGACATACTACTACATGCGCACCAGAACAACAAAAATGATAAAGATGTAAAATACCAAGTGTTGATAAAAATTTGGAAAAAGTAGGACTCTCACATACTGTTGGTAGGAACACACACCGGAACAACCCCTTGAAAGTCTACTGAACTCAACATAAACATACTCTATGACTTAGAAATGTTGTTCTTTAGTATATGTCCAAGAGAAATGAAAATATATATGTCCATCGAAAAATATGTAAAAGAACATTCATAGTACCATTACTCAAAATAAGTCAAAAATGTAAAAATATGTAAGTTCCCAAAACAGATATATTGTGAAATATCCACATCATATGCTTCTTACTATACCCCAATGAGGATGAACAATTTACAACTATGGATGATGATAATGTAAATAAATACACATTATGTTGACTGAAAAATCCCAGTCACAAAAGAGTACATGCTGCACGCATAATTCCAGGAATTTTTCTTCTCGTCTCCCTGTTTCTTTTTATTTGAAGAGACTCAGTGTCTTTGTATATTACTTGCAGGTTAACTTTATTATTTTTTATTTTATTTTATTTTATTTTTACTTGCAGGTTAACTTTAAAGAAGCACATATCCTTTGAGCCTTTAGAGTGATTCACTGCACATAGGAACAAGGATAGCACTATGTCTGATGTACAGAAACCTACCAGACAGAAGACAAACCTGGCCCCATAAGTCAAACTAACCCACTAACTCTAGGTGACCTTGGGTAAGTCACCATACCTCCTCTAGCTTCAGCTATCAAAAGCAGTCAAATCAGTCCTGCTCTCCATCCAACAAAGTCTAGAGCACAGAGCAACATGATTCCCATCTGAAAAGCACTTGGAATTCATAAGAGGGAAAAAAATTCACCATGAAAATCCAAAGAATTATTTTAACAGCCAATTTGTCTAATGCATAGTAACCATCATGATTATTCCTCTAGAAACACTCCTCTTAGCACTGTGCTTGACTATACCTCAACCATAAAAAAAAAATTACAAAAATAAGGAAGTGGATTTTGCCCATCTGAGTTTGCTAACCGGCCTTTATTCAAGTTAGATTTCTACTCTCTCACAGACGCTGGAGGGAGGGGCCGTATCTTCTGGTGCTGGCTGGAACAAATAGTAAATTTTTCTGGCAACCTGAGTTTTCTCAGGTCATCACTTTAAGGGAATTTAGGGTCATCTTAGGGATGTAGCTTTGAGCTGTTAGAAATTATGGTAGTGTTTAGTTCAAGACTTAATTGGCCATGGTTGAGAACACTGCTAGGTACATAGTAAGAGCTCAAAAATGGTAGCTACTTTAAACAAATACAATATAAGATTTGTATAGTTTTATAGTTTGCATGTGTGTTTAATAAAGCACAATTTTTTACCACTGAATCCTATTCATCAAATGCTGCATCTTGTAAATTAATTTCACCATAACCACTGTTGGATACCTAACTATCATGAGAACATCTCAAAAGCGCTTGGAACAGCACACATCAAGAAACAGCACCATCATTTCTGCACTTGACTGAATAAAAAGGCAAGGGTTCATCCTTGATTCAACCTTATCCTCACATACCCCTACCCACAGTCACTGCAGGTCCCACCGGTCCGATCGCCAACATGCGCTATCCAAGACCACCCCAGTCCTTTGGACACTGTGGCAGCACTGGGCCAATCCATCCTCATCCCTCCCTTAGACTACTGCAAGATTTTCTTAATGGTTATCCCTACAGCCATATCGTCCTGTCTAGTCCATTCTCATCACAGCAGCCAGAGTCACCCACGTAAGCACATGAATCAGATCATGTAACTCCCATACTGTAACACTCCACCATTAGAATGACTCTAATTTCCTTATATGGCCCAAGTGATGTGGCTCTTTTCTGCCTTTTGACCTCATCTCTGACCATCTATACTTTGTCTGCCAAGCTCTTTCTACTCAAGCTCATCATCTGCTCCTGGAATAACTGGTACCATGCACATCACAAACCAAAGGACCAGCCCAGGCCTGATTTACTTTCATTGTTCAGGACTCAACTCATGTCACTTCCTAAGAAAGAACTTCACTGATAACCCATCCATAATAAGCCCTGTCCCCATCATTTCCTATTAAATGGATTCATTTATTTTCTTTAAAATACTCATTCCCACATGAAATTGTCCTGTTTATTGATTTGTTTACCTGTTTATTGCCAGTGACCCTGCCTGTCTTGTTCTGTGCTACATCCTAGTGCCTAGTTCAATGTTTCATATGTAAATCTCAGAATAAGTATTACTTACATGAAAGAATTGTTACCTATTTGACACACAAGAGCAGACACAGATATTTAAAAATGAGTTTCATGAGAAGTTGACAAGGAAATTAGACATCAAAGGATTAAAAATTTTAAGAAGAGGTTGCTGAAAATTCACAGCAAGACTTTTTAAAAAGATTTTATTTATTTATTTGACAGAGAGATAGAGAACAAGCAGGGGGATGGGCAGAAGGAGAGGGAAAAGCAGGCTCCCCACTGAGTAGGGAGCCCAATGATGGACTTGATCCCAGGACCTTGGGATCATGACCTGAGCCAAAGGCCATTGCTTAACCAACTGAGCCACCTGGGTACCCTCACAGCAGGGCTTTTTAAACTTAGATGAGTAGCAAAAGCAACTGGAGATATTACTCAAAATATTCCATTCTACCTTCCTATTTTCAATTCAGCACACCTAGAGTGGGCTCAGGAATCTAGAATTTAAACAAGAACTCACTGATGATTTTGATGAACTCTGAGGGCTACAATTGGAGAAATCCTGACCTAAGCCTCTAACATTTATGTACCATTAATTTCATAACTACCAGAGTTCAATGATATCTGAGGTATCTCTGTTAATATAACTACTCAAAAGTACACTGGTCCTGGGGCGCCTGGGCGGCTCAGTGGGTTAAACCTTTGCCTTCGATTCAGGTCATGATCTCAGGGTCCTAGGATCAAGCTCCACATCGGGCTCTCTGCTCAACAGGGAGCCTGCTTTTCCCTCTCTCTCTGCCTGTCTCTCTGCCTACTTGTGCTCGCTCTCTCTCTCTCTCTCTCTGTCAAATAAATAAAATCTTTAAAAAAAAGTATACTGGTCCTTCCCTCCCACCTATGACTACAGATTGCTTTCCCACATGGGATCACATTTACAGACCACAGTATTCCCAGGTGACTGGGAGAATTGGGTATTGTTATCCTGTTGTATAGAAAACACTGAAAGAAGGATAGTGACTTCCCTAAATGGTCACAATGATAGGATATTAATCTCTTCACTCTTGGTCTAGGAACCAGTCTAGCATACTCAACATCACACTTTGTTCTTCTCTGTGGACTCATTTCAGGGACTGAAAATTCAGCCTTGTCTGCTGCTCCACTGGAAGGGAAAGTCAGGGGATCAGACAACACATGGAATACAGAAGAAAGTGAAAGGAAGGGAGAGCATATGAAACACAGAGGCCATGGGTGAGTATGTGCTTGCCTGTCCCCACTCAGGTCACTGAAAACTGTCCAGTGATGCTGTGCCACTTCCTCAGATCCATTCCATAACCCCCTCCCACACAGCAGTGACAAAGAAGCTCTCACATCACAGAAATATGGGCTAATCTCTGCTTACTGTTCCATATCCAAGTATTGTCTCTGGTACTCATGCTATGATGTTCATGTCAGAAACATTGCCCTGGGGCACCTGGGTGGCTCAGTGAGTTAAGCCTCTGCCTTCAGCTCAGGTCATGATCTCGGGGTCCCAGGATCAAGCCCTGCATCGGGCGCTCTGCTCAGCAGGGAGCCTGCTTCCCCCTCTCTCTCTGCCTGCCTCTCTGCTTACTTGTGATCTCTGTCAAATAAATAAATAAAATCTTTAAAAAAAGAGAGAAACATTGCCTTGACAGAATTACAGAAGTAAAATTGGGATGGAGAAATAGCATTTACTGAGGACCTACTAGATCCCACATGTTGTAGACATTTTCTCCTCAATTCCTCAAAGTCATGCTCTGAGTTGGGCATCATAATTTTCTTTCTACAGATTAAAAGATAGCCTCAGGGAACAAAGTAAATGTTGAAAGAATTCTAGGGGCGCCTGGGTGGCTCAGTCAGTTAAGTGTCTGCCTTCAGCTCAAGTCATGATCCCAGTGTCCTGGGACTGATTCCCACATCAGGCTCCCTGCCCAGCAAGGAATCTGCTTCTCCCTCTGCCTGCTACTCCCCCTGCTTGTACTCACTCTCTCTCTCCCTCTCTCTATCTCTGTCAAATATATAAGTAAATATAATCTTTAAAAGAAAGAAAGAATTCTAAGGAAGTGTCAAAGGGACACAGGAGTCAACTTGAAGGGGCTTTCATCGGCCAATTCTGAGATATTTGAGCATAAAAATAAATAATTATAGAATCAGATGGTAACTCTTTCTGAAAAATTAGGAATCTATGAGTCATTCTGATATAAATTTTAAAAACAAATAAATAGGCAGAAGAGAAAGCCCTACTTCCAGCCAAATTTCAGGTAATAAACCTGGAAGGAATGAGGAAATTAGAAAAACAACATGTGACAACCAAGATCTTAATAAGGGATTCAGACTAGAATTATAAAACAATGCTCAATCTCCCCCAGATCCCACAGCAGTCATGGAGTTGCCATGGTAACCATGCTGGCCAAATGAAGGTGGAAAAAAACAACCACTGTGATTTACTTTCTATTATGTGCTAGGAAGCGAACACAACTGACATGACCACAGTAAATTAACCTGAAGTATTTCTCACAATAAAGATTCCTGGCAGCTTCCACAATATACACATATATACAAACATACATACTCATATATGTACATGCTCTCTCCTTCCTCTGTGTCACCACTCAAGAAGCCAGAATTCATCAGTTCTAAGGGAAAAAAAAGAAAACCCCAATATTCAACTGGTTCAATTCTAACCACATGTATAAAGTTGAAAGCTACTATAACTATTTTCTTTTAGTGACTGATTTTTTCTGGAGATGACCTGTAGAATTGTCTCTATGACATTGTTCTCCCCAGTTTCAGTATATTGTCAATAATGTTGAAAAGCTGACATAGAAACACAGTCAAATGTTTGTTAGCCATCAGGTAGCTTTTTCATCTAGAGTAGTCTGTCCTTTCAACCAAAAATACCCTGCAACAGCTATTATTAAACATTGGGCCACTGACAGTTCAATGAAAATATAATAATTAGGAATTATATTTACAAAACAGTTTCTTTTAAAATAACATCAAAAAGCATGAAATACTTACAGATCATCTGTCCACAGAAGTGCAAAGCCTGTTCACTAAACACTACAAAACATTGCTCAGAACAATTAAAGAAGACCTAAATAAATGGCGAGACAAGTGTCTTCATAAGTTGGACGATTCAGTATTATTTCAATGTTACATCTCCCTAAATATAGATCCATATATTCAATGCAATCCAATAAAAATCCTGGTAAATATTTTTAAAGAAATTGGCAGGCCAATTTGAAGCTTATATGGAAATGCAGAGGATCTAGACCATGAAAAACAACTCTGAAAAAGAGTCAAGTTAGAGGATGGACACTTACAGATCTTAAGACTTGGAAAAGTACCATAATCAAGAGAGTGTGTTATTGGATTCAAGGGAGACAAGTAGATTGAAAAGAATAAAGAGTCCAGAAATAGACCCGCACATATACAGACAACTGATTTTTGAAAAAGGGGAAAAAACAATTCAGTGGAGAAACGGAAGTCTTATCAACAAATTGTGTGGAGACAAGTGAATATCATATACACAAATAGAAATTGTGACCCATATATCACACTACATACAAAAGTCCACTCAAAATGGATCACAGATCTAATTATATACCCTAATGCTATCAATCTTTGAGAAGAAACATAAGGAAAAGTCCTTGTGATCTTAGGTTAGAAGATTTCATAAAAGAGACATCAAAACTACAATCTGTAAGTGAACTAATACATAAATTAGACTTCCTCCAAGTTAAAAAAAAAATTGCTCTTCTTAAGACACTGTTAAGAGAAAGAAAAAATGAGGTACTAAGTGGGAGAAAATACTTGCAAATTACATATTTGACAAAGGATCTGTATCTAGAATATAGAAAATCTATATAGAAAGTCAATTAGAAAAAACATAGACACTATAATAAATAGAGAATAGACACTTCAGCAAACATGAAGACACTTCACCAAACATGTAGAAATAGCAAATAAGCACACAAAAATATGCTTAACATAATAAGGGAATAGTAAATTAAAGCTATGATTTGATACCACTACACCCCATGAGAATGGTTATAATTAAAAAGATTGACCATGCCAGGAGGGGAGTCAAGATGGCAGGGAAGTAGGAGAAGGCACCATTTCAAACCGTACCCTAAAGTGAGCTAATTACCTACCAAAGAACTCCGACCACCCATGAAATCAGCCTGAGATCAGAATTATACACGTCTGGATCTCTACAGGAGCAGAAGACGCCAGTGGCAGGTAAAACAGACTGGGAGCATCAGACTGATATCGGAAGATAAACAAAAGGGGGAGGGAGCCACCAGAGGTGACCAATTGGAAAGTAATACCCCAACACGAGAGTGCTCTGCCTCTGGGGACCAGCATTAACTTGGAGTCTGGTTGAAAGCACTCAAAAAACAAAGAGCAAAGGATCGCGGGGGGTAATAGTGGGAACCTGGGCGGTTAGGGTCAGGGACCTAAGTCCCCGGACCCAGGACAGGCTCCCCTGGCGCTGAGCCAGAGAGAGTGGGGCGGAGAAATCAGGTCTCCCTCCCTGAGCCGCCAGTGCGCCTGAACGACAGCGTGCCTGAGAATGAGTGGGGTCTGGCTCCCGTGAGGGGCTGGGAGCCTGGTCAGACGGCAATCCTGAAACGTGCGCGTCCCACACCCTCCCTTGGGATACCTGCTCATAGGCGCTAGCCTGGAGCTCTGGCATCCGGAAAAACCAGACATTCCCAGCCTGGGACAGCGGGAAAATCTCAGTGTGCGATCTCTGCTCGGAACCTCTCTGGCGGTCTGGAGCTGCCTAGACAGCCACCACTGCCCTGGTTTTGGGTACAAGGAGGAGCTCCTGCATCTCCAGGGACAGTGACTCAGAACCGACTCTGCCAACAGCTTTTGCAAAACATTCTGGGGCTTCTCTCTGAGAGGGAGGTCGGGGTGCAGTTTGCTCTCCTCTAAACCTCCAAAAACCATCAAAAGCTGTCAAGGCGAGAGAAAGCAGATGAAAGAACATAAAAACCCCCAGAGAACAAAAGGCTGAAAAAAACAGTTACCTCAGAGCCCACCCCCTTGAAGGGAGTGGGAGGACCTAACTTGGAACATCATTGTCTGAAAACCCACGTGGCAGTCCCCTCCCCCAGAAACCAACCAGGAAGGAAGAAAAAAAAAAAAGACTACAAGAGAACAACCACCACTACTTCATAAGTACAACTTTTATTTTTAACTCTTTACCAATATTCTGGTTCTTTTTTTTATACATACAGATAATTTTTTAACCTATTTACCACCACACTGAGATGTCCAGTACATCAAATTCTTTAATAACTTTCTAACCTGAACTTTTTGATACATACACCCGTGTTTTTCTTTTGCTTTTCTATTTTTTAAATTCTTTTTTAATTTTAACTTAGTTTAGTCTAGTTTATTCTTTTTTAATTTTTATTTTCTACTATACATATAGAGTTAAACTTCAAGGTAATCCCCTTTCCCCAATCAATGCTACCCCTATAGGCAAACCAGTTTCTAATCCCCCTGTAACTTAGGAAAGTTGAGTCCCTTAACAAAAACATCAAGATACCTTCAGGAAGAATCAAAATAACCTTCCTCACCCACACTGAGAATCTATAACCACTCTCCCAATTTTTCCTTCTGTCAGTGTTTCTGTGAATTTGTGTTTTTCCTGATAATATGTAAATCTTATACTTGGGGTTCTTTCTGATGAGGTTCTTCCCTTTTTCTTGCTTATATATACATATTTTTTCTCTTGTCATATACTTTTATCACTCTTTTTGTTTGTCTGTTTTTGTTTGTATACTTCACAAATCTTACCTTGTGGCCCATTTGGGCTGAGCCTTCTCTTTTATCTTCCCTTTTTTTCCTATCTCTCTCTCTCTCTCTTTTTTTTTTCTTTTTTCTTTCCCCTTTTTTTTCTTTCTTCTTCTCTATTTCTTTTTCTTTTCTTTTTCTCTCATTTGGGTGGGGAATCCTGATTGCACAGACGCGTTCCAGGGTGCACATTGACTGCACCACAATCGATAAGTCCAGCTGCATCTGTTCAGTCATCTCTTTCCAAAATGACTAGGAGGAGGAACACAAAACAGAAGAAAAATACAGAGGATGGGCCTTCTGCAACAGAGCTAATGGCTATCGACATAGACAATATGTCAGAAAAGGAATTCAGACTAACAATTATCCAGGCAATAGCTAGGTTGGAGAAAGCCATGGATGACCAAACAGAATTGATTGGGGCAGAACTGAAAGCCACCAGGGATGATGTTCACAATGTTAGGGCAGAACTGAAAGCCACCAGGGATGATGTTCAAAATGCTCTCAATGAGTTCCAATCTAATCTAAATTCTCTAAAAGCTAGGGTCACTGAGACAGAAGATAGAATTAGTGATCTGGAGGACAAACAGATAGAGAGAAAGGATCAGGAGGAAGCCTGGAACAAACAGCTCAGAAGCCACGAAAACAGAATCAGGGAAATAAACGATGCCATGAAATGTTCCAACATCAGAATTATTGGAATCCCTGAAGGGGAGGAAAAAGAAAGAAGTCTAGAAGATAGAGTGGAAGAAGTTGTCTATGAAAATTTTCCCAATCTCACGAATGGAAACAATGTTCATGTACTAGAGGCAGAGAGATTTCCTTCCAAGATTTTAGATTCTCGAAAGTCCTCATGACACCTTATAGTTAGAATGAGGAATTATGTTTCCAGAGAGACCCTCTTAAAAGAAGCTAGGACAAAGAGGCTCCTTACATACAGAGGAAAACCCATTAGAATAACGTCAGACCTTTCCACAAAGACTTGGCAAGCCAGGAAGGGCTGGCAAAATATATTCAGAGTACTAAATGAGAAGAACATGCAACCAAGAATACTCTATCCAGCAAGACTGACACTTAAAATGGATGGAGAGATAAAGAGTTTCCAAGACCGGCAAGGCTTAGAAGACTATGCAAGCACCAAGCTGACACTGCAGGAAATATTAAGGGGGGGGTCCTATAAAAGAGAAAAAACCTAAGAATATCATTGAACAGAAATATAGAAACAATCTACAGACAGAAAGACTTCAAAGGCAACACGATGTCAATAAAAACCTATCTCTCAATAATCACTCTCAATGTGAATGGCCTAAATGCGCCCATAAAACGACACAGGGTTGCAGATTGGATAAAACGACAGGACCCATCCATATGTTGTCTACAAGAGACCCATTTTGAACCTAAGGATACACCCAGACTGAAAGTGAAGGGATGGAGAAGCATCTTTCATGCCAATGGGCCTCAAAAGAAGGCCGGGGTAGTGATTCTCATATCAGATAATTTAGATTTTAAACTAAAGACTGTAGTCAGAGATACAGAAGGACACTACATAATTCTTAAAGGGACTATCCGCCAAGATGATCTAACAATTGTGAATATCTATGCCCCCAATATGGGAGCACCCAATTACATAAGAAAGCTATTAATCAAGATAAAGAGTCATATTGATATGAATACAATAATAGTAGGATATCTTAATACGCCTCTCTCAGAAATAGACAGATCATCGAAGCAGAAAATTAATAAAGAAATAAGAGCATTGAATGAAACATTGGACCAGATGGACCTCATAGACATATACAGAACATTCCACCCTAAAACAACAGAATATTCATTCTTCTCAAGTGCACATGGAACCTTATCCAGAATAGACCACATACTGGGTCACAAAGCAGGACTCAACCGATACCAAAAGACTGACATTATTCCCTGCATATTCTCCGATCACAATGCTTTGAAACTGGAACTCAATCACAAGAAAAAGTTCCGAAGGAACTCAAACACCTGGAAGCTAAAGACCACCTTGCTTAAGAATGCTTGGATCAACCAAAAGATCAAAGATGAACTTAAAAAATTCATGGAAACCAATGAGAATGAAGACACTTCGGTCCAAAACCTATGGGATACAGCAAAGGCGGTTCTAAGGGGGAAATACATAGCCATCCAAGCCTCCCTCAAAAACATTGAAAAATCCAGACTACACCAGCTGTCTCTACACCTTAAAGAACTGGAGAATCAACAACAAATCAAACCAACTCCACGTGCAAGAAGGGAAATAATCAAGATTAGAGCAGAGATCAATGAGGTAGAAACGAGAGATACAGTAGAACATATCTGAAACTAGAAGCTGGTTTTTTGAAAGAATCAATAAGATCGATAAACCATTGGCCACACTAATCCAAAAGAAAAGAGAGAAAGCCCAAATTAATAAAATTATGAATGAAAAGGGAGAGATCACAACTAACACCAAGGAAATAGAAACAATCATCAGAAATTATTACCAACAGTTCTATGCCAATAAGCTAAGCAACCTAGATGAAATGGATGCATTCCTGGAAAACTACAAACTCCCAAAATTGAACCAGGAAGAAATTGACAACCTGAATAGACCGATATCTAGTAACGAGACTGAGGCAGTGATCAAAAACCTCCCAAAAAACAAGAGCCCAGGACCTGACGGATTCTCTGGGGAATTCTACCGAACTTTCAAAGAAGAAATAACACCAATTCTCCTGAAGCTGTTCCAAAAAATTGAAGCAGAAGGAAAACTTCCAGACTCTTTTTATGAAGCCAGCATTACCCTGATCCCCAAACCAGGCAAAGACCCTACCAAAAAGGAGAATTTCAGACCAATATCACTGATGAATATGGATGCAAAGATTCTCAACAAGATCCTAGCAAACAGGATCCAGCAGCACATTCAAAAGATTATCCACCATGACCAGGTGGGATTCATCCCTGGGTTGCAAGTTTGGTTCAACATTCGCAAATCAATCAATGTGACAGAACAAATCAATAAGAGAAGAGAGAAGAACCACATGGTCCTCTCAATGGATGCAGAAAAAGCATTTGACAAAATCCAGCATCCGTTCCTGATGAAAACGCTTCAAAGTATAGGGATGAAGGGAATATTTCTGAACTTCATAAAATCTATCTATGAAAGACCCACAGCAAATATCATCCTCAATGGGAAAAAGCTTGCAGCCTTCCCGTTGAGATCAGGAACACGACAAGGATGCCTACTCTCACCACTCTTGTTCAACATAGTATTAGAAGTCCTAGCAACAGCAATCAGACAACAAAGAGAAATAAAAGGTATCCACATTGGCAAGGAAGAAGTCAAACTCTCTCTCTTCGCAGATGACATGATTCTTTATGGAAAACCCCAAAGACTCCACCCCCAAACTACTAGAACTCATACAGCAATTCAGTAACGTGGCAGGATACAAAGTCAATGTACAGAAATCAGTGGCTTTCTTATACACTAAGAATGAAAATACAGAAAGGGAAATTAGAGAATCGATTCCATTGACTATAGCACCAAGAACCATAAGATACCTGGGAATAAACCTAACCAAAGAGGTAAAGGACCTGTACTCAAGGACTACAGAACACTCATGAAAGGAATTGAAGAAGACACAAAAAGATGGAAGACTGTTCCATGCTCTTGGATTGGAAGAATAAACATTGTTAAAATGTCTATACTGCCTAGAGCAATCTATACTTTTAATGCCATTCCGATCAAAATTCCACCGGTATTTTTCAAAGAGCTGGAGCAAATAATCCTCAAATTTGTATGGAATCAGAAGAGACCCCGAATTGCTAAGGAAATGTTGAAAAACAAAAACAAAACTGGCGGCATCACGTTACCCGATTTCAAGCTTTACTACAAAGCTGTGATCACCAAGACAGCGTGGTACTGGCATAAAAACAGACACATAGACCAGTGGAATAGAGTGGAGAGCCCAGATATGGACCCTCAACTCTATGGTGAAATAATCTTCGACAAAACAGGAAAAAATATTCAATGGAAAAAAGACAGTCTCTTCAATAAATGGTGCTGGGAAAACTGGACAGCGATATGTAGAAGAATGAAACTCGACCATTCTCTTACACCATACACAAAGATAAACTCGAAATGGATAAAAGACCTCAACATGAGACAGGAATCTATCAGAATCCTAGAGAAGAACATAGGCAGTAACCTCTTCTATATCAGCCACAGCAACTGCTTTCAAGATATGTCTCCAAAGGCCAAGGAAACAAAAGCAAAAATGAACTTTTGGGACTTCATCAAGATCAAAAGCTTCTGCACAGCAAAGGAAACAGTCAACAAAACAAAAAGGCAACCCACGGAATGGGAGAAGATATTTGCAAATGACAGTACAGACAAAAGGTTGATATCCAGGATCTATAAAGAACTTCTCAAACTCAACACACACAAAACAGATAATCATATCAAAAAATGGGCAGAAGATATGAACAGACACTTCTCCAACGAAGACATACAAATGGCTATCAGACACATGAAAAAATGTTCATCATCACTAGCCATCAGGGAGATTGAAATTAAAACCACATTGAGATACCACCTGACACCAGTTAGAATGGCCAAAATTAGCAAGACAGGAAACAACATGTGTTGGAGATGATGTGGAGAAAGGGGAACCCTCTTACACTATTGGTGGGAATGCAAGTTAGTGCAGCCACTTTGGAGAACAGTGTGGAGATTCCTGAAGAAATTAAGAATAGAGCTTCCCTATGACCCTGCAATTGCACTGCTGGGTATTTCCCCCAAAGATACAGATGTAGTGAAAAGAAGGGCCATCTGTACCCCAATGTTTATTGCAGCAATGGCCACGGTCGCCAAACTGTGGAAAGAACCAAGATGCCCTTCAACGGATGAATGGATAAGGAAGATGTGGTACACATACACAATGGAGTATTATGCCTCCATCAGAAAGGATGAATACCCAACTTTTGTAGCAATATGGACGGGACTGGAAGAGATTATGCTGAGCGAAATAAGTCAAGCAGAGAGAGTCAAGTATCATATGGTCTCACTTATTTGTGGAGCATAACAAATAACATTGAGGACATGGGGAGATGGAGAGGAGAGGGAGTTGAGTGAAACTGGAAGGGGAGATGAACCATGAGAGACTATGGACTCTGAAAAACAACCAGAGGGTTTTGAAGGGGCAGGGGGGTGGGAGGTTGAGGAACAAGGTGGTGGGTAATAGGGAGGGCACGTACCGCATGGAGCACTGTGTGTGATGTCAAAACAATGAACACTGTTATGCTGTAAATAAACAAATAAAAAAAATCTTAAAAAACAAACAAACAAACAAAAAAGATTGACCATGCCAAACACTGGCAGGGTTATGGAGGATGAAATTCACATACATTGCTGGTGGCAAGGAAAAAATGGTACAACCAGTTTGGTAGTTTCTTAACAATGCTTATCTTAAATATACCATGTGATCCAGCCATTGCACTCTTAAGTATTTACCCTGGGAGAAATACTAGAGAAAGAAAGCATATATCCATGTAAAAACATACACAAAATGTTCATTGGAGATTTAATTTTCTTAAAAGGCAACACATTTCAAACAAGTTGTAGTCTATTTGTATACTAGGATAGTACTCATCAATTAAAAATAACGAACTATTGATATGTGCAAAAAAAAGTGGCAAATCTAAATAAATGGGCTCAATGAAAGAAGCTATACCAAAATCAAACAAGCAAAAACAAAACAAAAATACTTTATGATTCCATTTAAATAAAATTCTAGGACATGAAAACTAATCTATAGTAAGAAAAGATCAGTGCTTGCCTGGGTACATGGATGGGGGGCAGAATAGGCGAAGGCCAAGTAATAAAGAACTGAAACGGTTATATACTTGGATAGTAAACATAACTATATTTATGAAAGCCTGGTTATTATAACAGATATGGCTGGATATAATAAACATTTAATAATAAACACTCTGAAGTATTTTTAAAAATATAAATTCTTATAACTGACATGTTTAATTATTTAGAAAATTTCTGGTTTCTTAAGTGTTTTATTATAAAATGAATAAAAAAGTAGCAAGCAGGGAACTATATTACATTCTCAATCTATATTACATTCTCAAATTGCTAGGAAGACTTTCTAATCCAATGTATTTTTCAACACCCATCTGGGAGAAACATGAGAATCACTGAATAATATTTCCCCAGGGAGAATAACGTAGGTATATTTATTCCAAATGCATGTTAAAGATTCTGTGCCTAATCCAGTGCTTTACAGACAGAAGACTTCTCCAAGATGGGCTTCAAGGGCTACTACAAACCATGTAACTGCTGAAGGAATGACATTCCTCCTGCTAAACCTCTTCTCTCATGATCAGATCAAAGTAGCTTCTCTACTTCTAGGCTAGTTTGTGAACATCGCAGGAGCTATTCCACAACATGCTTTTGTTCAGATCTATGAACTCACTTTGATCCAGGTGTCATATTCCACCAGGAATGTGAGGTGTTGGGGTCTCCTGGGGACTGCTGCCCTTTAATTTGGAGTAGAAGATTCAGCAGCCATCAAGACTCAGGTCCTCAAAACCCGCCTCCTTCAGGCACCTGATACGAGCAGGGCCACTGGTCTGAAGAGTTACACAGGAAGAGACAGATCCAGCTATCACTATGCTTTACTCGTGTAACTAGGTGCCCTGTACCATGCTAGGCTCTAAGTTACTGACAATGACACTGATACAGTTGGGCAGTGGGCATAACAACCATATGTTTTTTGTTTGTTTGTTTGTTTGTTTTTAAAGATTTTATTTATTTATTTGACAGAGAGAGATCACAAGTAGGCAGAGAGGCAGGCAGAGAGAGAGAGAGGAGGAAGCAGGCTCTCTGCCCAGCAGAGAGTCCGATGCGGGACTTGATCCCAGGACCCTGAGATAATGACCCGAGCCGAAGGCAGAGGCTTAACCCACTGAGCCACCCAGGCGCCCCAAAACCACGTTTTAATGGGCGCTCACCAGGGCCTTTTTCTCTTTTTCTTGTCTATCTCCTAACAACAAAATTGAAAAGGAATAAGAAATGGCCTGAATTCATACAGGCATTCCTGACCCTCCTCCCCACTCCCCCAGTAACCACGGGGCTATGGACTTGCTTAGTTATATCGCTAACTGTTCTCAGCGATCCTGCGGATAAACTATCCTCATCTCCATTGTACAGAGGGGGAAGATGGGGGATGGGGCACAGAATCTTTTTACCTGTCTTCCCTCCCTAGCCCCTGCCTTTTGAGGAAAGCAGCTCCAGGACACCCCTGGAGCAAGACCCACACACACTGGGCAGGACCCCAATGGCTTTACCTATGAGGCAGCCGGGTTAAAGAACCCCAAAGCGGGAAAGAGTTGGACCTGGATTCCTTTGTCTCCTCACACCCTCTGGAGGTTCAACCCCCAGGGCAAGGACCCCCAACCTCAGCTGAGTCCCAAACATCTGAGGGCGGGACCTGTCTCTATGAAAAATTCGTCATGGTCTCCCCGTGACATCAGGTTTCTATGGCAACTGGGAAGGGCAGGCTTCTCCACTCTGGAAATGCCTCTGCAAGACTCACCCACCCCCTGGAATCTCGCTGGACGTAAAAACACCTTCGATCTTTGGGGAGCCATAGGAATTAGAGGCTCTAGACTGAAAGTAGGGCACTTGTCAGAACTCTGCCCAGGTTGATGGAACAAAGAATGTTCCTGTCGTGAGAAATTTTGCTTGCTTTAAAGAGACCGTAGGGGAGCATTATCAGCACACACACCCCAGGGAGGTATCTTAGGGTTCTTGGAGATGAGCTAGCCCTGGGAGGGTGAACATGTAAAGTTACTTGACACGCTAAGCAGTTAACCATCTGTGGCAGAAAACTGAAAGATTATCTACAATCATGTGACGTAATGATCAGATACACACACAAAAGATGTCATTTAAGCAATGCAATGTGGAAATTATTTCAAAGAAGCAGGCCTAGAAGATTATAGTAATTTAGTAGGAAGAAACTTAGTCAATTGAACAATACATTGGTTTGTACGGGAGATAATTTCTTTCACAGGGAGGGGCACCCATATATAACTAAAATACTTTTAACCTCTCTATATACTAAGTCTTACCCCTTCAAATCCTTGGTGGTAAGTTCCCTTTATGGAGCAAAGATCTGCTCTATCCTCAGGGGTGGGTCTTATAATTGACCCCCTGCTCTTCTCCTCTTTCTGTGTCTTGCTGGCTCTCAACTATTCCTGTGGGCTTGTTCCAAAATGCTTGGGCTTGGGCGCCTGGGAGGCTCAGTCATTAAGCATCTGCCTTTGGCTCAGTGACTTCAGGATTTTCAGGGTCCTGGGATAGAGGCCCACATCTGGCTCCCTGCTAGGCGGGAAGCTTGCTTCTCTCTCTCCCACTGCTCCTGCTTGTGTTTCTGCTTTCATTGTCCCTGTCAAATGAATAAATAAAATAGAAAAAATAAATAAATAAACAAATATATAGATATTGCTCTATATATAGATACCATATATATTATATATGTAGGTATAGATATAGATATATCTGATGTAGCTGTATCTATATCTATAATATATATATGGTATTTGTCTTTCTCTGACTTATTTCACTTAGCATAATCCAGTCTAGCTCCGTTCACATCATTGCAAATGCAAATTCTTTTTGATGGATGAGTGATATATAGATATATAGATAGATAGATATAGATATAGATACATGCCTATCTATATCTATATATATCACTTCTTTATCCATTCATCAGTCAAAGTACATTTGGTCTCTTTCCATAGTTCGACTATTGTTGTTAATGCTGCTATGAACATCTGGGTGCAGGTACCCCTTGGAATCTGTATCCTTTCGGTAAATACTTAGTAGTATAATTGCTAGATCATAGGGTAGGTCTATTTTTAACTTAAAATTTTTTTAATTTACATTAATTAATTATATTTTAAATTTAATTAATTTTATTTAATTTATAAATTTCTTTAAAATTTATTTAAAGTTCAATTAGCCAACATAGAGTTCATCATTAGTTTCGGATGTAGTGTTCAATAATTTATCAGTTGTGTATAACTTTTCTAAGATTTTATTTTTATTTATTTGACAGAGAACAAGAACGAGAGCTATCACAGAGGGAGAGGGAGAATCAGACTCCCTGCTGAGCAGAGAACTTGACATGGGGCTCAATCCCAGTACCCAAAGAGCATGACCTGGGGTGAAAGCAGATGCTTAACCAACTGAGCCACCCAGGGACCCCTACTTTTAACTTTTTGAGGAACCTCTATACTGTTTTCCAGAGTGGCTGCATTAGTTTGCATTCCCACCACCAGTGTAAGAGGCTTCCCCTTTCTCCACATCCTCACCAACACCTGTTATTTCTTGTGTTGTTGATTTTAGACATTCTGGCAGGTGTGAGGTGGTATCTCACCATGGTTTTGATTTGTACTTCCCTGATAATGAGTAATGTAGAGCATCTTTTCATGTGTCTGCTAGCCATGTGGATGTCTTCTTTGGAAAAGTGTCTATTCATGTCTTCTGCCCATTTCTTAACTGGGTTATTGGCTTTTTGGGTGTTGAGTTTGATAAGTTCTTTATGAATTTTGGATGCTAACCCTTTATCAGAAATGTTGTTTGCAAATATCTTCTCCCATTGCATAGGCTGCCTTTTAGTTTTGTTGATTGCTACATTCCCTGTGCAGAAACCTTTTATCTTGATGAAGTCCCAATAGTTCATTTTAGCTTTTGTTTCCCTTCCTTCTGGTGACATGTCTAGTAAGAAGTTGCTACGGCAGAAGTCAAAGAGGTTTTTGCTTGTGTCCTCCTCTAGGATTTTGGTTTCCTGTCTCACATTTAGGTCTTTTATTGATTTTGAATTTATTTTTGGATATGGTGTCCCAGTTTCATTTTTCTGCATGTTTCTGTCCAGTTTATCCAACACCATTTGTTAAAGAGACTTTTTTTTCCCCATTGAATATTCTTTCCTGCTTTGTTGAAGATTAGTTGACCAGGTACTTGTGGGCACATTTCTGGGCTCTTTTTCTATTCCATTGATCTACGTGTCTGTTTCTGTGCCAGTACCATACTGTCTTGATGATTACGGCTTTGTAATATAGCTTGAAATCTGGGATCGTGATGCCTCCAATTTTGTTTTTCTTTTTCAGAATTTCTTTGGCTATTTGGGGTCTTTTCTGGTTCCATACAAATTTTGGGATGGTTTTTTCTAGCTCTGTGCCTTGTTTTATTTTAATACTCACCAGGGAATGTTCTGAGGATATGGCTTTCCAGGTTGCTCATTGACAATTTTAGCAACAGCATCTTAGTCATTTGTCAGATAAGATTGACAAGGAGGCTCATCTTATAGAGGAGGACTGTAATTAGATTCTAAATTCCAAGAGTAGGGTGAAAATCATATATTGTGAAAATTTCCCATGGAGTTTTCTTCGAGAAGGAACTGAGGAAATGCTTAAAAAATCAATATCTGCACATCAACCTCTATGCAGACAATAGCTAAAATTTTAACTAATCCTACTAAGCCTTTAGCAATAAGAGAATCCCTATCTTATCCAATGATAAGAAACCACAGAAAAACAGGGAGAGTTCAACAAAATTACATGTTTTGTATATCCATTTCTGCTTAAAAGACCACCCCCAAAACAGTAGCTATTTTTATCTCTCAGGATTCTGTGGGTTGACTGGTCTCAGCTGGGTATCTTTCTTCTCTATCTGGTGTCTGTCACCAGGGGCTGCAATCATCTGGAAGCTCCACTCAGCTGGGACATGCAAGAGAGCTCACTCAAAAAGGATGACGAGCCATGCTAGGATGAGGGCTTGGCTGGGGCTGTTGACTAGAGCATCTTGGTTCTATCCCACATAGCCCTCCATATGTAGGGTTGCCAAATTAAATTTAACTCAGATAAATTTGAATTTCAGATAAACAGTAAAAACGTTCTGATGTAAATATGTCTCATGCAATATTATTTTGTCTGAAATTCAAATTCACTTAGGCATCCTATTTTATGTATGTGTATTTACTAAATCTGATAACTCTGGGGGACAAGCCTGTAAATCTATAATTTTAAAGACCATCTGATACGACTCTTCCAATGGAGGAAGTCAGGGGAACACAAATAGATTGAAGATAAAGACATAAGGTCATAATACCTCATGTTGGTGGAAAGAAAGAGCAACAGTCACTCACATACACTGTTGGTGTTAAATGGGTGTATCTGTTTTCTGAGGCCTATATTATTATAACTTAATAATTTGAATCGTCTTTGATAGAAGCCCTGTTTCTTTTTTTTTTTTAGATTTTATTTATTTGTTTATTCATGAGAGACAGAGAGAAAGACAGAGGCAGAGGAAAAAGCAGGCTCCCCGCTGAGCAGGGAGCCCAATGTGGGACACTCGATCCCAGGGTTAGGGAAGAAAATGGACCTGAGCCAAAGGCAGACGCTTAACCATCTGAGCCACCCAGGCGCCCCTGATAGAAGCCCTGTTTCCACCAAGGAAGTTTCACGTGAGGGTTTAGGAAAGGATCCCAAAGTTGGTTCTGACCTCCATTCAGGTTAATGGGCCCTGCCTGAGGGAGCAATTCAAGGAGCCATATGAGTTTCCTGCTCTGGAGAAGAAAGACAGCTATTATTTATGAACCAGATGGTTGAACTGGGCCCAGGTCCATTTTCTTCCCTTAATGGCTGGATTTAATATTCATGACAATCCTGGTAGTGAGGTACCACCATCCTCTCTTCATGGATGTATGTCAGTACAAAGCATGTGCTCCTGAACACAGGCACATACAGCAAAGAGGTTGCTCTCCACATCTACTGCAGGAGGAACCAGGCGTGGAACCTGGCATCCTGGGCACCTTTAGTTGCTGCTGGCAGAGCTTTAGCAAAGATATCAAGACACATACTGATGAGGTGTGTAATCTCTGCTCTGCTTTTTTTTTTACCTTCCCTGCAGTAGATATCCAGGTTTGTGCCTCTTTCCCTTACCTCAGGGTACATAGAAGGTGTCGGAAGCCCATGTTTCTTCCATGCTTTGTGAAAACTTAAGTTTATGGAAAGGATTGGGCTTCTTGTGCCTGGTAGAGAGAAGAAGATCTCTGAGGACCAAAGAATGAGAGGAAATTTTTACTTAGACAAGGGTAAGATTAGAGATCAATACATCCTTCTAGGAGGAACCTGAATGCTGTTCCATATCAATGCTTAAAATGGCTCCATGGATGGTCCACCCAGGCTGACAGCCAGCTGTGAGACAGATTGCCCTGTTTGAATTGAGGAATGGATGGCACAGGGTCTGGGGGACAGAATGAGCTGGGCAATGATCAACTCAGTCCTGAGAAGTATGGACAGATGAGTAATGATGTAGTGGCCTCTACACCTACATCAGGAGGATAAGTTCCATAAGTGAGACTGCTTTGTCAAAGAGCATAAACATTTAATAATTTTTAATACTTAACTATCTAGTTGAACTTTGAAATCTCTTTACTAATGTGTATTCCAACCCACTACAAGATGAGAGCACCTGGGCAAATCTGTGCAAGCAATGGGTTTCATGAAATTTTTATTACTTGCTAATCTGATACTTGTTAGAATGTTAGATTACATTTTTCTCTATTTCCTTATACATGGTACATTTCACACGTCCGTTTCTAAATGCTCCGTTTTATGTTTACTTTATGCTTCCAGAAATATATTGAAATAATTCTTGAGTTTCAAAAGAAAAGCTGGTCATTGACTTTGTATTTTTTTCATTGACTTTGTATTTATGCTATATCCTGTTTACACTAAAACTTTGAAGCCATGAGAAATCCATACACTGCTGGGGGAGGACACAGTGGTACAACATCTTTATGGAGATATTTGGCAACATCTATGAGAAAAGGTCATGAGGTCTTGTCAGTTACTGCACTCTTCAGTCTGAACTGCAGAGTCCAGGGCACATGTGCAGGTGTCACATGCTTAAAAACATCAAAACAGTCCCAAGGTCACATTATTAGAGAAATCTTAGAAACACTATTTTCACAGAGAAAAACCTCAATAAACAATACATAAATATATTACTTATATAATTAGATCTAAAAATATATAAAGCAGTTATGTGTTTTGTTTAAGGATGTATTCACATCCCTGGATAATGGCTCTCACTGGGGGTGAGGCATTCAGAGAGTTACACAGAGCATCTACTTTCTGTAATGTTTTATACATTTTGTAATTTTGGTTATATACATGTTTACCTATCATAGTATTTATTGTAGCTTTTTAAAAGTCTGAAATATAACATATTTGGCATGAATAAAGCTCTAATGGGCTTTATTTCTAGTTAGCAAGAACCCATTATCCATTTAGAAATGCAGAATGTGCATTCAAATACCAATGTGAATATATTCACAACCTTCAACCACACCATGCACTATAAAAACTGTTATCACGGTAATATATTTTCTCTAGTTATCATCTACATCCATACTTCATGGCTAAAACTTATACCCATTTATTAGATCACAAATCTGTAGTTTAGAAGCCTAGTATAGCATGATTGTGATTTCTCCTCAGGGGTTCAAAAAGCTAGAATCAAGGTGTCTGTGTAGGTTGGCTTGAGTTCTTTGGAGATTTGGAAGTCTTCGGATTTGGGGAAATCCATTTCCAAGATCATTCTTGTTCCTCATAAGTGTTGGACTACAGTCCCAATCTCCTTGATGGCTGTCAGCTAGGGGTGCTTTCAGATCCTAGAGGCTATTCTAATTTTGTGCCACATGAACCCCTCCATATTTGAACCAGCAATAGCAAAGTGAATTTTTCTTGTTCTTTGAATCTCTTACTTCTCTTCATATAAATAGCCAAAGAAAGTTTCCTGCTTTTAAATGGTTTGATTAAGTCAGGCCCACCTAGATACTCTCCATTTTGTCATATAATATAACATAATTACAGAAGTGATATCTCCTCATATTTATTTATTTCACCCACACTCAAAGGGGAGAGGATTACCCAAGAATGAAGATCACTGGAGATTGTCTTAGAACTATGCCTACAACATGTAGTTTCAGACAAAAAAAATAAAACAACACAAAAAATCTTTCAACCTTCAACTAGTGATGCCCACCCATGCTTAAACTGAGTTTTTTGATCCAAATCTCAGGCCACTCTTATAAAATTATAGAGCATCATAGTGTTAGGGCTGAGATCAGCATAGGGGGAGTAACATATCCAAGGTTCTGTAGTCAGTAATGTGTCTGTTCTCCTGACTCCAGTTTTCCATCCAGCATCCATGTTATTTTGCTCTGTACTCTCTCTTCTGCCTGAGAATCAATGGGAAACTATTCCTCCAGTGTCAAAGTAGATGATAAACTAAAGGTATAGGAAAGCATGTGCTTTAACAGGAAATGGTGTAGTGACCTTTTCTCCTCTTTCTCCAGCTTCCACAGGTAACTCATTCTGTAATTCAGAACTAGCACCAAAGCAAATATATTATATTGGGATATATTTTGGTTCTTGCTACTACCTTTCCAGATGCCCTCTATGTCAGTAATCTTTGATTAGGTCAGTGTCATCTCCTCTCTAGGAGGAAGGAGGCAGGTGGGCCAGGATTGATACATGCTCAAGTCCTATTATAGCCCATATGTATTTCACATGTTTTCTCATTTGCCCCCCAGGACAGGGGTGTGAGAAATATATCGTAGCTTCTATAATACAGATAACCAAGTTCAGGTGCATAGAGTCTAAGTCACCTTTTCAGATAAATGAAAGGAATGAGTAAGGTTCTATCTCTTGCCTTCCCCACAATATAACAACCACTGTCCCATTTAGAAGATAATAGATTAACACTTCCCCAGTATTCTGTCCTCATGAGTATGTACTCAACAACCCCCTCTTGTTGAGTAAGATGATGGTGATTAAACTCTGCCCTTGGGCTAAGAAGTCTGTCTACAGGGTCACATAGATTGGCTGGTCCCTGACGTGTTTCCCAAGCCCAATGATCCCATTCCACTGACATCAGGCTTGGCCATGTGACTGGATGTGGCCATTGAAATATAAGAGGAAATTGAGTATTTCCCTTCCAGGCAGAAGTGTTAAGAACCACTGAGGGGTATTTGTCTTTCTCTTACCAATTTATTTCATTTAGCATAATACCCTCTAGTTCCATCCATGTCATTGTAAATGACAAAATTTTATTCATTTTGATGGCTGAGTGATAGTCCATTGTGTGTGTGTGTGTGTGTGTGTGTATGTATATATATGTGTGTGCATATATATATGTGTGTATATATATATATGTGTGTATATATATATGTGTGTGTGTGTATATATATATGTGTATACATATATATATATACATCAAATCTTCTTTATATGTGGAATTTAAGAAACAAAACAGATAAATGTAGGGGAAGGGAAAGAAAAATAAAATAAGATGGAAACGGAGGCAAACCATAAGAGACGCTGAACTCTAGGAAACAAACTGAGTGTTGGTGGCGGTGGGTGGAGGAAAGGAATAATTGTGTGATGGGCATTAAAGAAAGCACTTGATGTAATGAGCACTGGGTGTTTTATGCTGATGATGAATAATTCAATTCTACCCCTGAAGCTAATAATACAATATATGTTAACTAAATTGAATTTAAATAAAGAATTTTAAAAAATAACCATTGTCAGTACTTTTTTACCTCTGCCTCAGAAATATTGCAGATTTTTTTTTAAGATTTTATTTATTTATTTGACAGAGAGAGAGAGAGAGAGAGATCACAGGTAGGCAGGGAGGCAGACAGAGAGAGGAGGAAGCAGGCTCTCCGAGGAGCAGAGAGCCAGACGCGGGGCTCGATCCCAGGACCCTGGGATCATGACCTGAGCCGAAGGCAGAGGCCTTAACGCACTGAGCCACCCAGGCGCCCCACAGATTTTTTTTACAAGGCAATTTCATTCACCCAATTTTCCAGTAATGCTTGAATATGATAATCAAGTGATAATAGGAATGCTTAGGGAGAGGAAGTTATATGGTTTATACCTAAATTTGACTTTCTGGAAGACCAATTCAAATCTCATGCTCTAAAACTGAGTCAGTGCCCAGGAGAAGGTGCAAATCTTACCTAACATCATACAGAAAATAGTCAGTCAGGGATCAACAGTTCCTTCTTTTTGTTCCATTGTGTTCTTCAGAAGATCCATCATCATGTTTTGTGCTTTCCTGGGAATTTGTCTTTACTGAGTGACAAGATGAACCCAGATACCCAGTTTGTGTGCACCCCTGATGTTAACACTCCAAGAGGCCAAAAGAGGTTAGTAAAGGTTTATTGATTTTATGAAAATAAGAAAAGTTTGGATACCTAGGTGGCTCAGTCAGTTAAGTGTCTGCTTTGGCTCAGGTCATGATCCCGGGGTCCTGGGATGGAGCCCCGTGTAGGGCTCCCTGCTCAGTAGGCAGTCTGCTTCTCCCTCTCCCTTTGCCCCTCCCCCTGCCTGTGCTATCTCCCTCACTCTCTCTCTAAAATAAATAAATAAAACCTTTAAAAAAATAAAATGAGAAAACAAGTTTTTTCCTATCCTACCTCCATAAAACAACTCTACAACACAGAAGTGGCATTGACTCTTATACATATTGTGGGTCTTTATGAGTTTATTTTCCTTCCTGTCATCAGAGTTTCAGAAGTCATTTAGGACACATTTATGCTATTTAGGACAATGTAGTTTAGGTTAAAGTCATCTCAGAAGTAGAAGCTAGGAAGTGGGATGGAAAGAAAACTTACATTTCAAGGGCCTATTACTGATCAGACATCATATTAGGAACTTTGCATACTGTATCTCTAACTACTTACAACTATTACAATTCTTAAGTTAGGTGTCAGTATTCCCTGTTAGAGCTCATTCCTCCCCCAAGACCTGCTCTACTAATGGTCATAGAGGTTAAATACATTTTTCAAGGTCACATGCCTGGTAAGAGGCAGCATGTTTATTCTAATCCAGGGTTGGTGTTCTCCAAAGTTCAGTTCCACCTTGAATATTTGTTAAATAAATGCAAATGGCTTATAGAATTTAAAATCATCAAGTCTTTTTCCATCTGCATATCAGTTCGACAACCTGAAGTAGGATCATTCTTATAAACTTCATCAAAATCTGCATTTTCAACCCAACTTTTATTGCTTAGGTTTTGCTTCCTTTATAAAAGGAATACATTTGAAGTGGTAGAACATGTAGACACAGGTTACACTACCACCAGGTATATCCAGACCCAAAAGTAGTTTCAACATCAAGATGGCTAAATAAAGAGGGAAGATCCATAATAGTCTACATTTCTATGCCAGATACCTTGCTAAATACTTCAATGACATTGACATATTTGATCTACACAACAGCCCTTTAAGGTTCTTATCATCATTTTTGGACCTTCATCATTATGGATCAAGGTACAGAGAGGTTAAGAAACTTGTCAAATGTTACAAGACTAGTGGGTAACAGAGGCAGGACCCGTCCAGGACTGTGTGGTATCAAAGCCCACTGATACTAATCATGAAGGTATCCTACCGTGTAACAACAAATATCTCTAGAGCCCACCCAGAACCTGGAAATCATGAATTTTTTTTTAACTGAACTGAACTTAATATGGCAGACGAATGAAGAATTCCAGTGAACCTATAGTATGACTCTTAAAATAATTCATTGGACTTAACATAGGAAAGTGTTCCCTTCTATAAACTCAAAGTGATTTTCTGGACAGGGGTGGCTTTATTCTATGGCCCCACCCTACCTGGCTGAGAGAAAAGGCTTATCCTCTTCGATAGGTAAGGCGGCATAGAGTGAGGTCACGAATGCAAGGTCATCCCAGAATAATGAACTGTAGTCTGCCACCAGAACCCAAGTAGATCTGGCTGTAGTGCAGGGTCCTGTCCAAAATACACAGAAATAGCCTTTGATCCTATACAATTCCTCATCTTTCAAGGGTTCAGTGGACAAGAGCTCCTCTGACGTTATTTACAGGGAGAAGTAAGGGAACATGACAGCACATGGAACAAGAAAAAAATCGGGTGATAATTTTCTTTCCTTTCCCCAATTCCTCCAGGGGAAGAGAGTAGAAATTGTATGTATTCCAGAGTTCTCTCTCTTTGCTTCCTTTCCTACCTTTTGCCCCCATGTTTTGTGAGAGTAGAGGGATGCAGACAGAAGGAATGTGGGGTGCCCTGAGAGGGGCACAGAAAATTGGGAGATGCCTGACAACCAGAATGGCAAATCAGGAAGCACAAGCACTGGATCCCATGCTCTAGATGTTGGTTTATTCACCAAGCTCTCAGTCTCCATCTGTTTCTGTTTGCAATGCCATCACTCTACCACATAGCAATGAAGCGCACACATGACAAAAATACCTATTTCCAAGGAAGGCAAACAGGGTGAAGTGACTGACCCATGAGACATGAACATCACAGAGTTATTATTTTGGGTCTGGTATTGGGACGTAAGGAGATCTCCTGTTTCTCTTGCTCCAGTGTGCTATCTAGCAGACACAGTATTAAGTTTTGATTTTGCCCATCAGGAGCTCATAGAAACACTCTTTTATACAACAAGTGGGTAAGATGAGGGACTAAGAAAACACAGGAATGGGGTGGGTAGTGACTTCAGTCCCTTACCCTAAATTCCATGTGTGAGGTTACAGGACTCAATTGAATGAACAGGCAATTGTCTTATTCCCTTCCTCCAACTCATCAGAGCAACTCATTCCACCACATAGAAATGAAACAGACTCACAGTTAACAAAAATAGAAACATGTATGTATTTTTCTTCTTTTCTCCACATTCTCCAGATCATGCTGCTCTTTAAATATATTCACACCTGTAGGTCACAGTCTCCTGCCTCCTCCACTGCTAGTAAGGTAAAGCTCTGCCAGACTCCTAACTCTCCGCAGATCCACCCTCAGAAATTATGAGTCCCCCTTCCTTTTCCTTTCCAGTGTACCACTCATTTTCTGTCTCCCCAGGCCCACTGAGGCTGGAAGGAAAAGAGGCCAAAGCCCCATGTCAGGAAGCACTGTCCCCACTGGACCATAGGATGCCGCTAGATGCTTCCTGGTGAGCATTTTTCTGAGCCCAGTGGATAAAATCCAGAAGAGCAGGGAGGTGGCAAAATCCACCTGTGGGAGAAAGCTGTTTCTGGGCAAGAACATGAAATCACAAAATTTGTTCAGTCCAGCAGTTTTAGACATGGAAAGGGTTAGTCAGAGAGTAAGGTGGTTCGTGCGGGTAGATTGTTTTTCTAAAATAATTTAAGGGCTTTAAGATCCTAAAAGAATTAATTTAAGGCCTCCTGGAAAAGTGAGGGGAGTTATCTTTATTGGGGGTTGTACAAAGGGCTCCTGAGAAATTACCCCTGCTTCCTGTGAGCAGTTGTGGAAGCAGATTGAAAAGAGGACCCTTGGATGAAGGCTCTCCTCAAGGGCCCTGAGGCAAGGGGAACCTATGTTCAGCATAATCCACCCAAAGCAAGAGTAAGGCTCTGTGGTAAGGCCCAGAAGGAGATAACCGCATGTGGTAAGGCAGTGGTTGGACACTTCTGGTGAAAGCTGCAGCACTCCTGATGTGCTGGCAGAAAAGAATCACAACTCACTCTTCAGTACAAAATGAGGAACACTAAATAAGTCAGCCAGTGAACAAGGTTGTTGTCAAATTAGCAGTAGCTCCTCCACCCAAGGCTGAACTGAAAGCTCTGAGTCTGAGGAGCAGGTCTGAGTGCTAGGGTAATAAGGGAGGTTTCAGGGTGAACACAACAGGCAGGTAATAATGAAGCCACCCCGTTGCCAGGCCAACAGACACTGAACTCCTCTGGTCACACGCCCTTTAAACCTCTGGCCCAAATCACCCATCACTGTGAATTTAGACTGAGTGAAGAGGGGACAACAACCTGAAGGGTTTGTGGCTGTGGGAAGACTCCTCTTCTAACACAAAATGATGAACTCCCTGATGCTGGCAAAGTAAAGAGAGCATCTTCTTTGAGTGAACTACCCATCCATCACAATGGGCAGTTGGTCAGATATGATTCCTTATCACTGTTTCATGTTGCAGCTGATTCTTTCTCTTCTGCTCCTCATCACCTTAGCGTCACGCATGGCCTTTCATGTTTGGAAACAACTTTGGACAACTTAACTCCAGGAGAGGCAGCCTCTTTAAGATGAAAGATTCTAACTCAGTTGTCATCTGAGAAGAACAAAGAACACGCGAAGGGGAGAAGATTATGTAGTTCCTTAACATCACCTTTTGGTACTGAATAGCTGGCTCTGGTTTTGCTCACAAAACCATGGATGATCTCACCATCTGACATAAGAGCAGAAAACATAAAGAAACAGCAGATTTATTTGTCTCTGCCTCTGCGTATTTATTCATTATCTACTTAAAAGTTTCTCATTTTGTACAGGTGTCGTAAGTAGCTTTTACTGTAAATACTCTTTACTGTGTGACAGGGATTGTGTTAAGTGCTCTTCTTCTATCATCTAATCTTCACCACAAGCCTATGAGGTAGGTACCACTTTTATGCCTGCTTTACCCAAGAGGAAATGGAGCCTGGAGGGTTTGTCCACAGCACAGCTATGGACAGAGCAAGGATGGGACTCATACCCAGACCATATGACCCCCAGACACACACTCCCAATCCTTAGGACATTCCCTGGTGGTCAGAGTGTGTGACAGTCTTCTGTAACCCTTGGGTGTACAAACTGGGGACATGGGATGATTTCTCTGGCTCCCTCAACTTTCCCTTAGCTTAACATGAACTCCTTTGGGGCTGTAGCCTGGTGCAGACTCAACACAACCAAGCCTCTTAGCATTCATAAGTAGCCTCATGACACTTGTATAGAGCAGAGGAATCCTTTACACATCAGCAAATAATGTTTTATTCTATTTGTTTTATTTTATTTTTAAGATGTTCTTTGGAACATGTTCCTTTGCAAATTCTTGTGGAAATATTTGCAACGATATAGGTGGAACTAGAGGGTATTATGCTAAGTGAAATAAGTCAATTAGAGAAAGACAATTATCATATGATCTCACTGATATGTGGAATTTAAGAAACAAGGCAGAGGATCATAGGGGAAGACAGGGAAAAAAATGAAACAAGATGGAACCAGATAGGCAGACAAACCATAAGAAACTCTTAATTTAATCTCAGAAAACAAACTGAGGATTTCTGGAGCGGAGGGGGGTGGGGGATAGAATGGCTGGGTGATGGACATTGGAGAGGATATGTGTTGTGACTGCTGTGTGTTGTGTAAGACTGAAGAATCACAGGGGCGCCTGGGTGGCTCAGTGGGTTAAGCTTCTGCCTTCAGCTCAGGTGATGATCTCAGGGTCCTGGGATCGAGCCCCACATCGGGCTCTCTGCTCAGCGGGAAGCCTGCTTCTCCCTCTCTCTCTGCCTGCCTCTCTGTATACTTATGATCTCTCTCTCTATCAAATAACTAAATAAAATCTTTAAAAAAAAAGACTGAAGAATCAAAGATCTGTACCCCTGAAACCAAGAGTATAAGTCAATAAGAAAATAAAATAAAAATAAAATGATAAATGGATAGTAGCAACAGCAACAAAAAAGATAACAAAATAAGTTCTTTCAGTTTTTTCTGCATAAGCAATCATATCACCTGCAAATAGAGACAGTTTATATAGATATAGATATTTATATTTATACATGTTTTAAGTATCTATATCTATATATGCATTTTTTAAGAGAAGTAGAGGTGGAGGGAAGGAGGAACAGAGGGCAGAGGAGAGAAAGAATCTTAAACAGCCTCCACACCGAGCACACAGCCAACGTGCGGCTCAATCCCACAACCCCGAGATCATGGCCTGAGTCGAAACCGGACACCCAACCAACTGAGCCACACAGGTGCCCTGGACAGTTTTCTTTCTTCCTCCATTTCTTCTTTACCAATTTGCATGCCTTTCATTTCATTTTCTTGCCTTCCTGCAATGGCTAGAACTTCCAGCACTAGGTTGAATAATATGAAGAGAGCAACGTTCTTGTCTTGCTGCCTATTTTAGGAAGACAACATTAGGTATTTTACCTTAAGTTCAGCCTTATCTGTACAATTTGTCAATATTCTGTATAAAGTGGAGGAAGTTTTCTCTATTCCTAACAGAATTTTTATCATTAAATGGTTTGAATTTTGTCAAATGCTTTTCTGTGTCAATTGAAACAATAGTATTTTTTTACTTTGTGGATTATACTAGTTGATTTTTGAATGTTGAATCAGCCTTGCATCTCAGGAATAAACCCCACTTGGTCCTAGTGAATACACATCTAGACCCCACATATTTTTATGTATTGTGTTCTCAGTTTATTACTCTGTTCAGAATATTTTATAATTCCTTTTGTGAGGTCTTCACTGATACATGGATTATTTATAATCAGGTTTAAATTTCAAATATAAGAGGATTTTTCAGATTTTTTTGGTTTATTATTAAATTAATTCAGTTGCCAACAGTGACCACACTCTAAGATTTTAATCCTCTTATATTTTTTGAAACTTATTTATTTAAAAAATACGTTTGAATGTTATTTAATGTTCCATGTTCAATTGTAAATAATGTTTTTTCTGCTGCTGTTGGGTGAATAGTTCAAATTTCAATTAAGTCGAGTTGATAGTGTTGTTCAAGTTTTTTTTTACTTACTGGATTTTTTTTTAAGATTTTATTTATTTATTTGACAGAGAGAGATCACAAGTAGGCAGAGAGGCAGGCAGAGAGCGTGAGAGGGAAGCAGGCTCCCTGCCAAGCAGAGAGCCCGATGCGGGACTCGATCCCAGGACCCTGAGATCATGACCTGAGCCGAAGGCAGCGGCTTAAACCACTGAGCAACCCAGGCGCCCCTACTTACTGGATTTTTTAGAGCAGTTTTAGATTTATTTAGATTTACTCCCAAGATTCCCCTATTATTAACATGATGCATTAGCATGGTACATTTGTTAAAATTGATGAACCAATACTAATACATTATTATTAACTAAAATCCAGAGTTTATATTAGGGTTCACTCTTTAGTATTATACGTATTATTCATTTTAACAAATGTATAATCCACCATTATGAATACAGAATAGTTTCACTGTCCTAAAAATCCCCTGTGCTCCATCTTTTCAACTTTGCTTTCTTTCCCCTGAATCCTTGGCAACCACTGATCTCTTTACTGTCTCCACAATTTTGCCTTTTCTAGAATGTCATACGGTTGGAATCATATACTGCAGACCTTTTCCAAATTGGTTTCTATCACTTAACAATGTGCATTAAAGTATCCTCCATGTCTTTTTGTGGCTTAATAGCTCATGTATTTTTACTACTGAATAATATTCTATTTATGGAAGAAGCACATTTTGTTTATTCATTCACCTATTGAAGGACATATTGGTGGCTTTCATGTTTTGGCAATTATAAACTAGTATAAACATTTGTGTGTAAATTTTTGTGTTTTGATGTTCAAGTTTTTATATCCTTATCTTTTTTTATCTACTTGTTCTAACAATTATTGAAAGAGAAGTATTGAAATCTACAACAATAATTGCAGATTTGTCTATTTTTATTTTCAGTATTATCAGGATTTGCTTTAAGCATTTTAATCTATTTATTGGGTGCAACATATTTAGGGTATCTATGAACTTTTGATGAATTAATTCTTCTGTCATAAAAATGTCTTTGTTTTTCTGTAGTAATATGGCTTGTTCTGAAGTATACTTTGTCTAATATGAGTATAACCACTCTGCCTTTCTTATGATTAGTGTTTCCCTTGGAATACTTTTCTATCCTATGAGTTTAGCCTGTATGTGTCTTTATATTTAAAGTCCACTTCTTGTAGAGAGCACATGTTTGTGTCTTACTTTTTATCTGATCAGACAAATTAGTTTTTTAATTGGTGTGTTCATGACACTCTATGTTTATGTAATTTTCAACAGAATTTGGTTCAATTTTACCATTTTTTTCTTTTTTTACTATTTGATTGTGTCTCTTTTTTCACATTTTCCCTCTTTTCCTGACTTCCTATGAATTACTTAAACATTTTTAATATGTTATCTCCTCTATTGGCTTGTTATTATGCTGTTTTATTTTTACTAGTTTCCCTGGTGTTTATGTGCTGTATTGCTAACATATTACTATCTATTTCCAAATAATAATTTTGCACTTCATTTATAAATGTTAAGAATCTTATAATAATTATATTCTGCTTTCTTTTTTATTATTTTTGTCATATTTTTGGATCTATATATATAAATTCTACACTGTATTTATACTATTTCAGTTTTTAAAATAATCTTTCAAATATTGAAAATAGAGGGATATCTTGGTGGCACAGTCAGTTAAACATCTGCCTTCAGCCCAGGTCATGATCCCAGGCTTCTGGGATCAAGTCCCGTATCACGCTTCTTGCTCAACAGGGAGCCTGCTTCTCCCTCTGCCATCCATTCTCCTTGTTCATGCTCTATCTCTGACAAATAAATAAATAAATAAAATCTTTAAAAAAATAAAATTAAAACACTGAAAGTAGGGAAGGAATATATTTACACATATATTTGGTGCTTTTTAGTCCTTTGCACATATTCAAGGTTCTGGCATTATTTTCCTTCAGTTTTAAGTACATTTTGAAAAATATTTCTTGTATTGCTGGTCTACAGGCAACAAACTGTTTTAAGGCTTTGTTGAATACTAAAGCATTTGTTCATTATTTTGTTCATAAATATTTGTGATATTTACACAGAATATCTAATTTTAGTTTGACAGTATTTTTAGCACTTCAAATACCCTTCCATTGTACTCTGGCTTTCTATTGTGCTTTTTTTTTTTTAAAGATTTTATTTATTTATTTGACAGACAGAGATCACAAGTAGGGAGACAGGCAGTCAGAGAGAGAGAGAGGAGGAAGCAGGCTCCCTGCCAAGCAGAGAGCCCGATGCGGGGCTCGATCCCAGGACCCTGGGATCATGACCTGATTGAAAGGCAGAGGCTTTAACCCACTGAGCCACCCAGGCGCCCCTCTATTGTGCTTTTAAAAAATATTTTATTTATTTATTTGTCAGAGAGAGACAGAGAGAGCACAAGCAGGGAGAGCAGCAGGCAGAAGGAGAAGCAGATTTCCTGCTGAGCAAGGAGCGCTATGCAGGACTCAATTGCAGCATCCTGGGATCATGACATGAGTGGAAGGCAGATGCTTAACCGACTGAGCCACCCAGGCACCCCACAGGCACTGTTTCTAATAAGTAATCCACACATGGTGATTTTTTTCTTTGTCTTCCTTTACATTTTGTGTCATATTTATCCAACTTCTTTTAAGATTTTCTCTTTATTACTAGTTTTCAGATATTTCATCATTATATGCTTTGGTGTGGTCTTATTTTTATTTGTGTTTTCCTACATATTTTCAGATGGTTTCTTAGATCTTTGGGTTTTTCATTTTCCTTGAATTTGGGAACAGTTCTGCCATTACTTTTTTCAAATATATTTTCTGCTCCCTAATTATAGATATATTAGACATCTTGATATTGTCCCGCTGAAGAAGTTCTTGATTTTTTCTATTTCTATGCTGCTGACACAATGATCTTTTTTCCTGCGGTGTCTAATATGCTGTTAATCTGAACAAATAAAAATTGTATTCAGAAACTATATATTTATTTATTTATATTTTTTATTGACATATAATGTATTATTTGCCCCAGGGGTACAGGTCTGTAAATCATCAGGCTTACACACTTCACAGCACTCACCATATCACATAACCTCCCCAATGTCCATAACCCAACCACTCTCTCCCTAACCCTTCTCCCCCCAGGAGCCTTCAGTTTGTTTTGTGAGATTAAGAGTCTCTTATGAAGACGTACAAATGGCTATCAGACACATGAAAAAATGTTCATCATCACTAGCCATCAGGGAGATTCAAATTAAAACCACATTGAGATATCACCTTACACTAGTTAGAATGGCCAAAATTAGCAAGACAGGAAACAACATGTGTTGGAGGGGATGTGGAGAAAGGGGAACCCTCTTCCACTGTTGGTGGGAATGCAAGTTGGTGCAGCCACTTTGGAGAACAGTGTGGAGATTCCTCAAGAAATTAAAAATCGAGCTTCCCTATGACCCTGCAATTGCACTGATGGGTATTTCCCCCAAAGATACAGATGTAGTGAAAAGAAGGGCCATCTGTACCCCAATGTTTATAGCACCAATGGCCACGGTCGCCAAACTGTGGAAAGAACCAAGATGCCCTTCAATGGACGAATGGATAAGGAAGATATGGTCCATATACACAATGGAGTATTATGCCTCCATCATAAAGGATGAATACCCAACTTTTGTATCAACATGGACAGGACTGGAAGAGATTATGCTGAGCGAAATAAGTCAAGCAGAGAAAGTCAAGTATCATACGGTTTCACTTATTTGTGGAGCATAACAAAGAACATGGAGGACATGGGGAGATGGAGAGGAGAAGGGAGTTGAGCAAAATTGGAAGAGGAGATGAACCATGAGAGACTATGGACTCTGAAAAACAACCAGAGGGTTTTGAAGGGGCAGGGGGTGGGAGGTTGGGAAACTAGGTGGAGGGTAATAGGGAGGGCACGTATTGCATGGAGCACTGGGTGTGGTGCAAAAACAATGAATACTGTTATGCTGAAAATAAATAAATAAATATTATTATTAAAAAAATAAAGAGTCTCTTATGGTTTGTCTCCCTCCTGATTCCATCTTTAGAAACCATATTTTTTAATCTCTAAATGCTTCATTTGTTATCTTTTATATCTGCCATTTCACTCCTCATTATATTAATATTTCCTTTACATCCTTGGGCATATTTATAGTAGCTGTTTCTATTGATTATTTTTTCTCTTGATTATTGGTCATATTTTCCTACCATTTGTGTATTGCTAATAATTTTTATTAGATACTGGCCATTGTAAATTTTATGTGGTTGAATAACTGAATTGTGCTTTGTTCATTTAAAGTGTACTAGATTTCACTCTGGCAGGCAGATCACCTTAACAGTAGGTTTCACTCTATTATACTATTATTAATGTTGATATAATTGGTATAATATACTTTCAGTATTCTCTTAGATTCACCCTTTCACTTCTTATATTCGATGTGACTCTTACATGACCATCTTATAGGTTTGCTTTTACTTAGAATAGTGAGGGACAGAGCAGAGATTTAAGTACTAGTACTAACAAGTTGCAACATCTGGACTCTTGGAACTTGAGCTATATTGCTTCCTTAATATTGCAAATCCTCACTTCTCAGTCTCCATGTTCAAAAACATTTAAGGGATCCACTTGTCTTTTATCTCTCCCATAAAATATTCATCCATACAACAAATATCCATCTTCTCCCCATAGCTGAGAAATGTGTTAATTTTCTACTGGATAGCTTTTCTCTGTGTTTTTATTTCTTCATAGTTTTTGTTCCCCCCTAATTTCATCTTTCTTATAAAAGATTGACTTACAATGATAACCTCTCTAGTCCTTAATATCAGAGACTACATTTTTTTCCTTTGCTTCTTTCCTTGTTGGTTTCCAACATCGATTGCCTGATATCTCCATTATGCTCAGTTTTATTCAATAATGAGAGAATATGTGATTCAATTCAATATGAGAGAATATGTGATTACTTTTAGAAGAAACAATGGGATTAGGATTTGCCACTAATATATCTAGAAAAAAAATTAATTTCAGAAAATAGCTAACAGCATCCAGCTGTTCCAATCGTCATTTTGATGGATTTATTACTTATTTTATTAAGAGCATGAGCACATTAAGAGCATGAGAGCACTGATTCTGGTGCCCAACAGTTTTGGTCAACTCTTTTTTGTAGTAGGTTTTGCAACCTACTAGGTTTTGCAACTTACTAACTACAGGTAATCTGCTTCACCTCCAAGTGGACACTGGGCAATGAATTCTGTGATCCCTGAGAGACTGGGAAAAAATGAGGTTATTCTTATGATTGCCCCAGCCTACTTCCTAAAGAAAGTTTTCAGGCTGCAGTGCAAGGAATGGAGATCCAGGGAGAGCCCAGTGGTATATCATAGACCAACATAAGAAGTTAGGAACTAGGGAGGCCAAAGTGCCAGAGTTTGAAGGGCAGAGTATCAAAAAGAAAAGAGCTCACAGAGAAAGAATTTCGATGATCTGCTCAACGTCCTATTTGAATAATTATCTGAGGTAGTCGAAGGCCATACAACCTTGAACCACCCAATCTCATCTGAGTATTGATCATTAAATGCCTTTGAGAAAACTACCCCACACCAAGAAAAGAACCACCCCAAAATGACTAAAGGGAGCAATTTAAGTTCACACAAGTTTAGGAATAGTGTATGTTCCTCATAGCCAGACTTGAAGACCTCATAATTCATGGGACATCAGATAGAGTACTCAGGAGGATTTTCCTCATTAGTGGAGTACAATTAACCCTAAACACTACTCTGGTGCAGCCTTACAAAGAATAAAATCAAGAACCTAAAATATCAAACTGTTTACATGTAATTTAACTGTCGCCCAGAACAAAAACTGATATATTTACAGGGATCCCAAAACATCTCGCACTCAAAAGTTAAAATTAACAATGTCTGGCATCCAAACAATACACAGGCCTGCAAAGAAGCAGGAAAATCTAACCCACCATGAGGAGGAAAATCAATCAAAACTGACCAAGATATGAAAAAGATGGCAAAATTAGACACGGGCATTAAAAGAGATATCATAACTGAATTGCATATGTTCAAGAAGCTGTGGGGCACCTGGGAGGCTCAGCTTCTTAAGCTTCTGCCTTCGGCTCAGGTCATGACCTCAGGGTCCTGGGCACGGGGGTTTCCTGCTGAGCAGGAAATCTGCTTTTCCCTCTCCCTCTCCCCCCCCATTCCATTCATGCTTTCTCCCTCAAATAAATAAATAAATAAATAAAGTCTTTTTTTAAAAAAGCTAGAGGAAAGTCTGAATATGTTTAGTAGAGATATGGAATATAAAAATATATGAGGGGGCGCCTGGGTGGCTCAGTGTGTTAAAGCCTCTGCCTTCAGCTTGCGTCATGATCCCAGAGTCCTGGGATCAAGCCCCACGTCGGGCTCTCTGCTCAGCGGGGAGCCTGCTTCCTCCTCTCTCTCCCTGTCTGCCTCTCTGACTAGTTGCAATCTCTGTCTACCAAATAAATAAATAAATAAAATCTTTAAAAAAAATATAGGAGAGACCCAAACTGAACATCTAGAGATTAAAAACTACAATGTCTGAAATGGAAAACATGTTAGACCTTGTTAAAGGCATATTAGACATTGCAGAAGAAAAGATTAGTGAAGATGAACACATAGCAACAGAAATAATTCAAAATGAAGTATAGAGGGAAAAAGACTGAGAAAAATGAACAGAGCATTACCAGGTTATAGGACAATAATATTAATGATTACTCTAAATGGATATGGTCTAAGCCCTCCAATCACATGACAGAGATGATCACAATGGATAAAAAACAAGACTCAGTCTCTAATATCTGAATATCTGAAGAGAGGGCTGGTTTCACACACATAAAACCCCAAACACATATTGAAATAAAAAAGGCCTTTTTGTTAAAAATACACATATACCATGGTCCAAGCATCACTAAGATAGTACCCACATAAACTAGTCCTCTAAATCAAGTAGATAGTCTTTGTAAGAGACAAATCCGTAGGAGACAAACTGCGATATTGCCACATTAAGCCATCCAGAGAAATCTATAGTGATGTGGTAGGGTAAGGTGGCGGGGGCGGTGTGTGGCTCACCCCAGCAGAGGAACAGTGTTGGCTTGTGGTGCGTACTTTGGATGCTACTTCCAACAACCAATGGGAATCTGAAGGATTTGTATCCTGCATGGGCTGATGAACATGAGAAGCAGTTAAACACAGCTCACTCACATGCTCTTTACCTCTTTTGGTTCTCACAGCAGCCCTGGAAATTATCATCTCCATTTTACCAATGAACAGTAAAGTAAACTGAGGGATTGTCATGGTACTAACTACTAGGTTTATATTACTAGCTAAATAATCCAGAAGTAATTTGATATTTATTATTGTTTGTTGCTTTTTCAACAGTTTTCATAAAGTCCTTCACTATCTTTGACTGACACATTTAGTTTGCTTCCCCTTTTAAAAATTAAAGCTTAATATAATTAGAAAGTAATGAATATTTATTAGAGGAAATAATGAAAACCAAAAATTGATTTATACTCATGTAATCTCAGTAAACAGGATGTTGAAAATAAGATTTAAACTTTTTCTTAACACATTTCCTCTTCTGGTCCAAAGCAACAACAACAACAAAAGCCACTTTAGAATGCATATTTTACAATCCGGAACACAATAAGGCTCTTTTCATTTGTGGGAAAATGATTATTGGCATATATTTGAGGATTTCTCTCTTTCTTTCTTCTCTTTAGTGAATACAAAATTCACTAAACAGAAACTATTTTTTGTCAGCTTGTGCAAGGAAAGAGTAATTCTCTAAACACACAAATTGTAAGTTTTCAAGCAACATTTGGGAGAAAATTTAAAATACAAATATTAAGATTTTGAATTGATAAGGATGTCATATTTATTTGGTTATGTGTATTTATATCACTTAGAAAGCATTACAACTGGTTATACATGATATAGTAACTCCATTACATGCAATCTGCTTGAAAATTTTAAAATGGAGCCCTTCTAATCAAAATCAGCATGTTTATTACATGATATATGGGATGTCAGGAAAGGAGACAGAGATTAGACATGGGATTTGGCCTATTTCATTCATTCATGTATGCTAGTCCTTTTTCCAATCATGGGACTCTTAAGTTTCATAGATAAATAGTTCTGTACTGTTTTATTAAATATATTCACTCAATGGTCCTAAATTTGCCAACTGAGAGTGGACCTGCTAAAATGTGATGACTTATTTTCACAGTTTTGAAAAACAGAAGCTAATTGAAATTTGGTCAAATGTGATCCAATTAGTTTTGATGAGCGGAGAAGAAAGATGAAAAAATAAACATAAAAAGCTAACTGTCTCATTGGGGGGCTTTGAAAGAGGAAGTATTCCTCTTAAGAGGCTGTGAGCCTGGCTTTATCAAAAGTAAATATAATAGTAAAAAAATTTACAAGTATTTTCTTTGGATAACTTACTGACTTATGTTTTGTTTATATTCTTCCTTGTATTTTCTGCACAATCCAAATATGTATAATGACCTTGTATTACATAAATTATAGAAGTAGTACATTTTTTAAAAGTTTTTATTTATTTATTTGACAGAGAGAGAGATCACAAGTAGGCAGAGAGGCAGGCAGAGAGAGAAAGGGGGAAGCAGGCTTCCTGCTGATCATATAGCCCGATGTGGGGCTCAATCCCAGGACCCTGAGATCATGACCTGAGCTGAAGGCAGAGGCTTAATCCACTGAGCCACCCAGGCGCCCCTAGAAGTAGTACATTTTTAAATGCTCCTCACAGAAACTTTTAAAACATGACGGTACAAAGAAATAAATCACCCATACAGATCAAATCATTGTTCGTACATTGTTTTAAATAAATTATAATTAAGAAATTTAATATTAATAATCAAATTAACAAAAGAATAGTTAAATGATTGTTATTAAATATTTACTATAGGGGAACGTGGGTGGCTCAGTCAGTTAAGCATCTGCCTTTAGCTCAGGTCACAATCCCGGACTCCTGGGATGGAGCCCTGTATGGGGCTCCCTGCTCAGAGGGGATCTGCTTCTCCCTCTTCCCTGTCCCTCCTCTCCACCCCTGCTTGTGCTTGCACACTTTCTCGTTCTCAAATAAATAAAATATTTTAAAAACTAATAAATAAAATAAAATGTTTACTGTATCAGGGACCATACTAGAAACTGAGCTCCAGGGTGATTAAGATAAAATCATTGGTGTAAAAGGGCACAGGCTAGGGGCGCCTGGGTGGCTCAGTGGATTAAGCCCCTGCCTTCGGCTCAGGTCATGATCTCAGGGTCCTGGCATTGAGCCCTGCATCGGGCTCTCTGCTCCGCAGGGAGCCTGCTTCCTCCTCTCTCTCTGCCTGCCTCTCTACCTACTTGTGATCTCTCTCTGTGAAATAAATAAATAAAATCTTTAAAAAAAAAAAAGGCACAGGGGCGCCTGGGTGGCTCAGTGGGTTGAAGCCTCTGCCTTCGGCTCAGGTCATGGTCCCAGGGTCCTGGGATCGAGCCCCACATCCGGCTCTCTGCTCCGCAGGGAGCCTGCTTCCTCCTCTCTCTGCCTGCCTCTCTGCCTACTTGTGATCTCCCTACTTGTGATCTCTCTCTATCTGTCAAATAAATAAATAAAATCTTAAAAAAAAAAAGGCACAGGCTTGAACAGAAATGATAATGCCTAGCTTATTTAATAATTTATTACTTGTTAATAATAGATTCATGATAATGCACTAATTTAATAGGATATTTGGAAAGATAAAAAGCAGTACTAGAGGGACGCCTGGGTGGCTCAGTCGGATAGGCAGCTACCTTCAGCTCAGGTCATGACCCCTGGGTTCTGGGATCGAGTCTCATATTGGGCTCCCAGCTCAGCGGGGAGCCTGCTTCTCCCTCTGCCTGCTGCTCTCCCTGTTTGTGCTCACTCACTCTCTCTCTCTGACAAATGAATAAATAAAATCATTTTTTAAAAAAGCAGTACTAGTTTATAGATATATTGATTTTTTAATGCAATCTTTGGAATTATATTTTAGAAAGGTATATTCATTGTATTATCAAATAAGCAATGTAATTTAGATCACAGTTTGTAAAATGCCATAATCATTGTTAGTATTTCCCTATCCTATGTTGTCGTAACTCTGATGCATCAGAATCACCTGAGGAACTGTCAGAACAGTAGTACCTGATCAGGTGATTCAAGAGGTGATAATGGGGGTTGAAAGTGGGAAGGGCACCCAAGTGTTAGCATTTTTAACATTTTTCCTAGGTAATTATGATGCAACTAAGGGGTCTGTGTTTACATAAACATGGGTATATAAAAAGTTTTTAAAAATAAATTTCAGATCTTGGGGGTGCCTGGGTGGCCCAATCAGTTAAAATGACCAAGTCTTGGTTTTAGCTCAGGTAATGATCTCGTGGTGTGAGATCAAACCCTGCATTGGGTCTCTCCCTCCCCCTCTGCCTCTCCTCCTGGCTTGCTCTTGCTCTCTAAAGTAAGTAAACAAATCTTTTTTTTTAAATAAGAAATTACAGATTTTGGTGGATCTCTTATTTTATTTTAGGAGAGAGAGAGAGAGAGAGCATGTGAGAGTGAGCAGGGGGAGGAGCAGAGGGAGAGGGAGAAAGAGAATCCAAACAGACTCCACGCTGAAGTCAGAGTCCGACGCAGAGCTCCATCCTGAGACCATGAGATCACACCCTGAGTTGAAACCAAGAGTCAGGACAATTAACCGACTGCGCCAGTGAGGTGCCCCAGAAATTATAGATTTTGGTTTAGAGACTTTTCTTGCCATGTTCCTCTGAAAATTAAAAGCAATACTTTCCAAGTAACTACTTGCCTTAGTACACTTAATTAAGGATAGTCCATTAGGAACAATATTAAGCTGGGTTCCTAACTCTATTATAGTTAACCAGTCAAAATGAATAATTAAGTATGACACTACACTAGAAACTGAGCTCCAGGATGTTTAAGACATAATAATTATGTCTTAAGTAGGGCATGCACTCACTTAAAAAGTATAATGCCAAATAAAATATTTAATATAATGCCAAATATTTAATAGTTTTTAAGAACTTACAAAGCAATTTCATGTTTCAGGTGTGGAAGGGATAAAACAGAAGTGTTTCAGCTTAAAAAATGTGTCCGCTTGATGTAATTTGGATATCTTCTAGGTAAATCTGTTAAACTGGTTGGGTAGGTCTGCCCAGATTCTCTTTTGAGAAAATCCCCCCAAAGCGTAAAAACACAGGCAAAACAAAGCTTTCAGCCTGTTTGTGTTAGGGAGGTTTGAAGTAATGTAATTCCAGACACACGATGGTGGGACATCTAGGTGTATCTCCTGAGCTAGGGCCCAACATATTCATGTCTGAGTTCTTTGAAGAGAAAGAGCACAAAAGTAATACCAAAAAGGGCTATTTTGCTAAGAACCACCAAAAGACCAAGAACCATAGAATGGTACACACTTGAATATAACTTTAAAGGTGGGGGAGAAAGACATTCTCCAGACTTCTACAGGAATCAAAGGGGCAAGGTTTAGCTCACCAGGGACTCAAGAGAAATCAATGGGTTTTTATTACCTTGAGGACTCATATTAGCAATGGAAACAGAATCAGAACCCAGAAGAAGGTTAAGTATGCTTCACCAACATGGTACTAATTAGGGGAGAAGTATAGCAAATATCAGAGAAATGACAAGGTGGAAGCCATCTATTTTTGCCCTTTGGACTTCAGAGCATTGGTGAAAACTCCCTTTAGTCCTTCCCAAGTACCTGATGGAGTTACATAGCAGGCAGCCCAACAGAGTTCCACACCGCATTTATTCCACTCAGCTGCCCTGTAAGGCAAGCATTATTCCCCATTTCACAAAAAAGATTGATTTTTAAAAGGAATGTATCTCGGGGCACCTGGGTGGCCCCGTCAGTTAAGCATCTGCCTTTGGCTCAGGTCATGATCTCAGTGGAGCCTGGCATCAGGCTTCCTGCTCAGTGGGGAGCCTGCTTCCCTCTCTCCCTGCTCCCCCTACGTTTCTCTCTCTGTAAAAACATATAAAATCTTTTAAAAATATAATAAAATAAAGGAATATATCTGTAATAAAGGGAGGGCTTATTCTTCCAGTTAAAACTGGAAAATTCTTAAAGTTCAAAGTTTTTTGAACCAGTATATATACCTGTACTATATTTGGACTCCCTGAAAATGTTTTTGCTTCTAACTCCAGATAATAAAAAGAAAAAGTCACTTATTATCCAACTATAGAGAAATGGGACCTACTTAACACCCGAGACATCTTATTTCTGATTGGGGGGGGGGGTCACAGAATATATACATATGCTTTTAAATGAAACAATAATAAATGTATAGATTGCTTTTTTAATTGCTTTATTAACTTGACACTTTTTCATGCAATTGGGTAACTCTACTGTTGACAGAAACTTAGACTGGGTGCCAAGGCAATCTTCAACTGGAATCTGGTAACACAGAATCCACCTGACACACGGAAATTACATAAGGTTCACAGCAAACAGATCAGTAAAGGTATCAGGAAAATGCAAGGAAAAAGAAAACAGTGTTGAATCACAGTATTAATCTCATGGAAAATGGCAGGAATCAAGGCATAAGGCAAAATTCATCATGATGGTCATGGTGATTAGAGAGCTCCCCCATCAGGATACGCAGACAATTCCTCAACTGCAGCTCCCTAAGTTTTCTCCTGATTTCTCTCATCTCCTCCATGAACATTTCCATATCATCTCCATCTCCACCCATCCCATCATTGACCTGCCTATTGGGTATGGCCCATCGGAAATTAGGAGCAGGTCGGCGAGCCTGTCCCCGTCTATTATTTCCTGCAGGCTGGTGTCCTTCTCCCCCTCCCAAAGGGCGGTCTTCCTCTTCATTCTGCATGGGCTGCTCCATTTCTTCGTTTTCCTGGTGGATATTTGCCATGAGATTTTTTTTTTTCCTGGTTGTTTTTCTTTGAACACAAGTAAGACAAAGGCAAGGAGAGAGATTGAATGCTTGGTGCACTGACCAACAGAATTCAGAGCTCTGATATCTAAGGTTTTGTAAATTTTTATTTTTTTCCCACCTTAGGAGCTTCAGGCGTCCTCTAGGAGGCCTCCGAATCGAGCCCCTCCCTCCACCTCTCTCCTTTTCCCCCTCCCCCAAAGCCCACCATTTTTCCTTTCCCAAGATTCTTTCCCCGAGCTCCGCAGGCACCAAAATGGAGGACGGGGGGGGGGGGGCGGAAGGAGATGGGGTAAATGAGAGGGGGTCTCAAATTGGGCTCTGCACCCGCCCCCCACACTGTCCCCCGCACCGACCTGGGCCTATCCTTCCTGTCTCCTCCTTCTCCCGATTCTCGCCGTGAGTGCGCCGCCGCGACACTTGACACTTAACACCCGCAGACCTGCAGAGGGCCGACGTGGAGAGAGCGGAGACTGTGGCCAAGCGCTTGGCGCAGACCCGCCTCCACCTGGTCCCTTCGGGATCCCGGGCCCCCCTGCCACCCCCATCTGCATCTCCCGCCCCGCCCCGGAGGTTCACCATTTTCCTGTAAGAACTCGAGGGTGATTTCCAATCGATTTTAGTTGCTCTGCTGCCCTCCCGGCCGCCCCCAGCACCCCCACCCCAGGGGGCCACTACTGATGTTCCCCAGAATGCCGGGTGTGGAGAAAGCTGGTAGGGACCCGCTGCGCCGATCCCCTGCGCCGGCCTCCGGGGTAGGCCCATCACAGCCGCCCTGGCCTCGGCGCGCGGGCCCTGGAGCCCTTACCTGCTCCGCTTTCCTCGGGCCCAGTGCCAGCCCGCCAAGCGCAGGACAGCAGGGAACCGGTACCCAGACGCCAGTGACGACTGCACCGAAGGCTGCGTCGCTCTGCAGCTCCAGGTCACGTGAGGGCCCCGCGTCACCAACGCGCTCGCCCCCCCCAACTCTAGCTGCCTGTGCGGTGGGAGTACCCGCCCCCACCCCTAGCCTCGCGCACACGCACAGGCAACCCCCTCCGCCTGTTTTTGCTCAGCTGCACCGCGCACTCCCTGGTCACTCAGTTTGGTCCTCTCCAATTTGAGGGCCGGCTAGTGCCTCACCTCCCTGCGGTTAGAGTCTACCCTTCTCCGGTTACTGGGGAGGGTCTCCAACAACCTCCACCTCTCCCACTCCTGCCCTGGGCCTTGAGTTTGGACTCTTCTGGTTTCTCTCCCCTTTCGCTGGCCGCCCCCACCCACCCCCAAGTGCGCGGCCACCATTGCCATTGCGTCCCTTGAATTCAGATCCCTAGGAAATTTAGAATGAGGGCTGCGGTGGGGTGAGAGCAGACTTGTCAGAAAGAGAGGCCAGGAGACAGAGTGAATTCTTCCAAAGAATCTCCCTTTTATTTCCTTTAAAAAAAAATCAGCATGCCTCAAAAAATTTTTTAAAAAATTGCGAGATTGCACTTTGGAAGAAACGCTTCATCTTGCAGGATGAAAAAGCCTCATTTTTCCCCATTATATTCACCTGTATCACAGAAAGTATTTTCTGAGTTCCACACATTAACATCCCTTTTGAAACATGCTAGCTTGTTTCAAATGAAACAAAGAAGCATCTTTATGTAAACAGTTGGTATTTTCAAAACGATCTGTAAAGTAAATCTTTAGGGAGAAGTCCAATTGTCAGATATTCGCCATTTAATGTAAATCTGTGGTGTTTTTGATACCATAGTCTTTGGAGAAAAGGAGCCTTTTTTACTCCCTGTTTTCCTTTATAAACTTTCCAAACCAACCGTACAAATATCTTCTTACAATGATCAGAAGTATAAAATATGCAGAAGTTAGTTCCACAACCATCTGCCTTTTGATGTAAATGAAATAAATATTAGAAATAAGCAGAGGATTATGATCTTACTGATATGTGGAATTTAAGAAATAAGGCCGAGGATCATAGGGGAAGAGAGGAAAAAATGAAATAAGACGAAACCAGAGAGGGAGACAAACCATAAGAGACCTTTAATCTTAGGAAACAAATAGGGTTGTGGGAGGGGAAGGGGGAGGATGGGGTAACTGGGTGATGGACACTGGGGAGGGTATGTGTTGTAATGAGCACTGGGTATTATAAAAGACTGATGAATCAGTCTGCTGTACCCCTCAAACAAATAATAAATTATATGTTAATTAATTAAATTTAAATTTAAAAAGAAAGAAGCAGGGAGTATATGAAGCAATTGAATTTGAGACTGAAATTCACCTTGAGTGTAAATGTTCCTTTCCGCACCTTGAAGTAACTTAACAAATTTTATTACAGTTAGAAAACAAATGTCTTTAGGAAAGCAGCATTTATTATTAAAAGAATATTTAGTAGGTGTTCGTTGTGATAAAGGAACCAAAAGAGTTACATGCACTGAGACCAGACAGCCCTATTTTAATAAACAAAAGTGACTAAAAATTTGGGGAACAGGATTGAGATGTAGTTAAAGAATCCCATTACCCAGTAGAAAAAGGGGGAGGAGCTTGACAGAAAGAGCACTATTGAGACAGCTACTGGGGGAAAAAACCTGTTGTGTAATTTGCCTTAATCGAATCGTGAAGATATCAGATGAGTATCCCATCAGAGGAAGCTCTTTGCTGAAATCTTTTTCCATGTCACCATCATATAGCTTACATGTATTTGGCTGGAAATGCGCCCAGTTATATTGTAGTTATTATCCTATTTTCCTCTCATTATCCCCTCCTGCATGAATTCCAGGTTTAGGAGATGGTGGGCTCTGTGTGGGTATCTCTGTTCCAGCCTAGAATAGTTCCCTGTGTGTCTTCTTGAGGCTTAGTTGCTGCAATCTTACTATACTTTTCTTTTTCTCTAAATTTAAGCAATTACTGATAAATTGAAATTAAGTATTAAGAATATAGGAAATTATTCCTACGCTAACTTGTCTGAAGTAATAACAGAGCTATAAGACAGATGTCTGAATGTGAAAGCAACTAATATTCAGCACCTCATTATCTATTAGAGAGCTTTTATTTATTTCTTTTTTTAAGATTTTATTTATTTATTTGACAGAGATCACAAGTAGGCAGAAAGGCAGGCAGAGAGAGAAGAGGAAGCAGACTCCCTGCTGAGCAGAGAGCCCCATGCGGAGCTCGATCCCAGGACCCTGGGATCATGACCTGAGCTGAAGGCAGAGGCTTTAACCCACTGAGCCACCCAGGTGCCCAGAGAGCTTTGATTTATTTCAAGGACTACAAATATCTTGAGACGCCAGAGACCCATGACCATTCACTCTTGTTGTTTAAGATTCTGGTGGAAAAGAAGTTCTGTCCTGTATAGTTTCCTAAAGTGATTAATTGAGCTGGACTATATATGGGCCAAGAGCATTCCCTTGACCCTTCTAGCTTCAGATTTTAGCTAGTACTATTCCTACCTTCCCTTAGACTTTGGGATGAACTTTGAGGAATAGTAGGAGACTTACTTATCATTGTTGATGAGATGACTTTACCTTGCCTTACTGTTGCCAGTCCCATGAAAATTCCACTGATAATACAATTTTAGCACTTTTTAGGAAGGTCCTAGGGCCCAGTAAACTCTTTTGGCTCAAGGATTGTGGCTCACATGGTCAAAGGTAACATATATGTGAGTGAAGCTAGCTGAGCAGGAATCTGGTTAAACTGGAGAGCACATGCTCTATCAATATGGGACAGTCTTGTTGTTTGTTTTTTCACCTTTTCTCACACTTGCCCAATTCCATTTGGCTGACTTAATAACACATTGGCTTCATGACCATTGTGTGCCTGTGGCTGTCATCTGCAGCATAACATGTAGCTCTTCCAAGTTTCTACTGATAGGTAACAACTTTCCTAAAATTCACTGGTGTAAACTACAACTGATATTTATGCTCACAGATTCTATGAGTCAGAAATTCAGAAAGTACATATCAGGGACTACTCTTCTCTGCTTCAGGACATCTGCAGCCTCAGCTACAATGGCTTGGCTGAGGATATCTTGAAAGGCTATAGGTGACTCAAACAGCTTAATCCTACAACAGCTGAGACTGAGATGGCTTAAGGACAGGTTCATTTGGGACTATCAGCCAAAGTTCCTGTATATACCCTGTCCAACATGGTCATCTCAGGGCTTTTAAAGCAAGTCTTCCTGTAAACGAGGTGGAAGCTATATGGCCCTTTATGACCAAACCTACCTTGGAAGTCACATTGGATCAAGTTTGATACTCCACTGGTCAAAATAATTATAAGTCCTCTTCTAAGATTCAAGGGGAGGGACTATAGATTCCAACTTTTAATGAAAGGAGTGCCAAATAACTGGTAGCCATGTTTTAAAACCATCACACACCTTACTGGTATGTGCCTCTTACAATCCTTTTTTTACCCTCCAGCTACACAAGGCAGTCAATATGTTAAGTGACACCTGTTTGATTACAGTTATTAAGTACAAAATAATTTTTGAGTAGAACCTAACATGGAATTTCCACAGTCTTGTTCCACCCATATTTTTCCTACCTTAAAGATTTCTAAGAAATTAATTTTTTTTAAAGATTTTATTTATTTATTTGACACAGAGAGATCACAAGTAGGCAGAGAGGCAGGCAGAGAGAGAGAGGAGGAAGCAGGGTCCCCGCGGAGCAGAGAGCCTAATGCGGGGCTCGATCCCAGGACCCCGAGATCATGACCTGAGCCGAAGGCAGCGGCTCACTCCACCGAGCCACCCAGGCGCCCCTCTAAGAAATTAATTTTTAAAAAAGATTTTATTTATTTATTTGTCAGAGAGAGAAAGAGCGCACAAGCAAGGGAAGCCACAAGCAGAGGATGAAGCAGGCTCCCTGGCAGGCAAGGAGCCCAACGTGGGACTTGATCCCAGGACTCTGGGATCATGACCTGAGCCAAAGGCAGTGGCTTAAGCAACTAAGCCACCCAGGTATCCCCTAGGAAATTAATTTTTACTAGAAAAAAGTTTAGGATGTTTGTCTACAATTATCCACCTGTGTACTGATTGGGTATTGATGTACAAAGTCATCAGAAAGGATTGGAAATAGAACAAAATAAACTGTGAGGACAAAAGAATGGATTAACCAACTTACAGAACATTAGATTTTATAGATGTTTTCTATGCCTTTGCCTAATTTTGGATTTACAGAGTATGATTCATAGTATCACTGGCAGTCCTAAGCTTTCACAGATCATGTATTGTTAAAACTAGAACAACCTTGGAGCACCTGGGTGGCTCAGTCGGTTAAGCATCTGCCTTCTGCTCAGGTCATGATCCTGGGGTCCTGGGATGGAGCCCCTGCATTAAGGCTCCTTGCTCAGCAGGGAGTCTGCTTCTCCCTCTCCCTCTGCCCCTCATCCTATCTCTCTCTCACTCTGCTCTCTATCTAAAATAATTAAATAAAATCTTTAAAAAAACCTACAAAAACCTTAGAATTATTTTCATTCAAGAAGCTATTTTAGAAATTGGGAAACTGAGAAAAAGTAAGAGGCTTACCTAAATTTACCAAAGAAGATAGTGGCAGAACTAGAAATAGAGCCACCTATGCTTTCTTGGCTAATACTGTTGATTTGTTTGTTTATATATCTGTGTATATATATACATATGTATATATATATATATATCACATACCTTGTAGGTTTATGCATATTGTATATAAAATTAAAGGAAATGCACTAAAATTTTATTTATAAGTGCTCTTGGCTTTTGTGGTGATGGGTGATAAGCTATAATAATAAATCTTCTAATTTATGATTATCCACATTTTCTAAATATTATTCTACAATAAAAAGAATAAGCAAGATCTGAGAATAAGCAAGAAATTATTTTTAAAGACTAGTAAAACCAATAATTTTTATCTGTTGATAGTACAGATGATTTTTATATATCTCTAACAAAAGAGTAAATTCTGTCACACACAAACGAGCACACCTCTTCCCATTCTCCCTTCTTCCTCCTCCCCTTATACCCTTATTCCAGCTCCTGAGTCAGGGGCTACATTTCCTATCATGTGTCTGAGACTCAAGCATTAGTCACATTACAATATCTTGTACCATATTTTTTTTATTTTTTATTTTTTTTAAGATTTTATTTATTTATTTGATAGACAGAGATCACAAGTTGGCAGAGAGGTAGGCAGAGAGAAAGGACGGGAAGCAGGCACCCCGCTGAGCAGAGAGCCTGATGTGGGACTCGGACCCTGGGATCATGACCTGAGCCGAAGCCAGAGGCTTTAACCCACTGAGCCACCCAGGCGCCCCCTTGTACCGTATTTTATACTTAAAAGCCTGTGCCTAGAGAAAGGACCCAAATAAATAAAATCATGAACGAAAGAGGAGAGATCACAACTAACACCAAAGAAATACAGACAATTATAAGAACATACTATGAGCAACTGTACGCCAACAAATTTGACAATCTGGAAGAAATGAATGCATTCCTAGAGACATATAAACTCCCACAACTGAACCAGGAAGAAATAGAAAGCCTGAACAGGCCCATAACCAGTAAGGAGATTGAAACAGTCATCAGAAATCTCCAGATAAACAAAAGCCTAGGGCCAGACAGCTTCCCAGGGGAATTCTACCAAACATTTAAAGAAGAACTAATTCCTATTCTCCTGAAACTGTTCCAAAAAATAGAAATGGAAGGAAAACTTCCAAACTCATTTTATGAGGCCAGCATCACCTTGATCCCAAAACCAGACAAGGATCCCACCAAAAAAGAGAACTACAGACCAATATCCTTGATGAACACAGATGCAAAAATTCTCACCAAAATACTAGCCAATAAGATTCAACAGTACATTAAAAGGATTATTCACCATGATCAAGTGGGATTTATTCCAGGGCTGCAGGGTTGGTTCAACATCCACAAATCAATCAATGTGATAGAACACGTTAATAAAAGAAAGAACAAGAACCATATGATACTCTCCATAGATGCTGAAAAAGCATTTGACAAAGTACAGCATCCTTTCCTGATCAAAACTCTTCAAAGTGTAGGGATAGGGGGCACATATCTCAATATTATCAAAGCCATCTATGAAAAACCCACCGCAAATATCATTCTCAATGGAGAAAAACTGAAAGCTTTTCCGTTAAGGTCAGGAACACGGCAGGGATGTCCATTATCACCACTGCTATTCAACATAGTACTAGAAGTCCTAGCCTCAGCAATCAGACAACAAAAAGAAATTAAAGGCATCCAAATCTGCAAAGAAGAAGTCAAACTATCACTCTTCGCAGATGATATGATACTATATGTGGAAAACCCAAAAGACTCCACCCCAAAACTGCTAGAACTTGTACAGGAATTCAGTCAAGTGTCAGGATATAAAATCAATGCACAGAAATCAGTTGCATTTCTGTACACCAACAACAAGACAGAAGAAAGAGAAATTAAGGAGTCAATCCCATTTACAATTGCACCCAAAACTATAAGATACCTAGGAATAAACCTAACCAAAGAGGCTAAGAATCTATATGCAGAAAACGCTAAAGTACTCATGAAAGAAATTGAGGAAGACACAAAGAAATGGAAAAATGTTCCATGCTCCTGGATTGGAAGAATAAATATTGTGAAAATGTCTATGCTACCTAAAGCAATCTACACATTTAATGCAATCCCTATCAAAATACCATCCATTTTTTTTTCAAAGAAATGGAACAAATAATCCTCAAATTTATATGGAACCAGAAAAGACCTCAAATAGCCAAAGGAATATTGAAAAAGAAAGCCAACGTTGGTGGCATCACAATTCCGGACTTCAAGCTCTATTACAAAGCTGTCGTCATCAAGACAGCATGGTACTGGCACAAAAACAGACACATTGATCAGTGGAACAGAATAGAGAGCCCAGAAATAGACCCTCAACTCTATGGTCAAATAATCTTCGACAAAACAGGAAAAAATATACAGTGGAAAAAAGACAGTCTCTTCAATAAATGGTGCTGGGAAAATTGGACAGCCACATGCAGAAAAATGAAATTGGACCACTTCCTTACACCACACACGAAAATAGACTCAAAATGGATGAAGGACCTCAATGTGAGAAAGGAATCCATCAAAATCCTTGAGGAGAACGCAGGCAGCAACCTCTTCGACCTCAGCCGCAGCAACATCTTCCTAGGAACATCTGCAAAGGCAAGGGAAGCAAGGGCAAAAATGAACTATTGGGATTTCATCAAGATCAAAAGCTTTTGCACAGCAAAGGAAACAGTTAACAAAACCAAAAGACAACTGACAGAATGGGAGAAGATATTTGCAAACGACATATCAGATAAAGGGCTAGTATCCAAAATCTATAAGGAACTTAGCAAACTCAACACCCAAAGAACAAACAATCTAATCAAGAAATGGGCAGAGGACATGAACAGACATTTCTGCAAAGAAGACATCCAGATGGCCAACAGACACATGAAAAAGTGCTCCACGTCACTTGGCATCATGGAAATACAAATCAAAACCACAATGAGATATCACCTCACACCAGTCAGAATGGCTAAAATTAACAAGTCAGGAAATGACAGATGCTGGCGAGGATGCGGAGAAAGGGGAACCCTCCTCCACTGTTGGTGGGAATGCAAGCTGGTGCAACCACTCTGGAAAACAGCATGGAGGTTCCTCAAAATGTTGAAAATAGAACTACCCTATGACCCAGCAATTGCACTACTGGGTATTTACCCTAAAGATACAAATGTAGTGATCCGAAGGGGCACGTGTACCCGAATATTTATAGCAGCAATGTCTACAATAGCCATACTATGGAAAGAACCTAGACGTCCATCTACAGATGAATGGATAAAGAAGATGTCGTATATATACACAATGGAATACTATGCGGCCATCAAAAGAAATGAAATCTTGCCATTTGCGACGACATGGATGGAACTAGAGGGCATCATGCTTAGTGAAATAAGTCAATCGGAGAAAGACAACTCTCATATGATCTCCCTGATATGAGGACGTGGAGATGCAACATGGGGGGTTAGGGGAATAGGAGAAGAATAAATGAAACAAGATGGGATTGGGAGGGAGACAAACCATAAATGACTCTTAATCTCACAAAACAAACTGGGGGTTGCTGGGAGGAGGTGGGGTTGGGATAGGGGGAGGGAGTTATGGACATTGGGGAGGGCCGGTGCTATCGTGGGTGCTGTGAAGTGTGTAAACCTGGCGATTCACAGACCTGTACCCCTGGGGATAAAAATACATTATATGTTTATTTTAAAAAAAAAAGGATGAATACCCAACTTTTGTAGCAACATGGACGGGACTGGAAGTGATTGAGCTGAGTGAAATAAGTCAAGCAGAGAGAGTCAAGTATCATATGGTTTCACTTATTTGTGGAGCATAACAAATAACATGGAGGACATTGGGAGATGGAGAGGAGAAGGAAGTTGGGGGAAATTGGAAGGGGAGGCGAACCATGAGAGACTATGGACTCTGAGAAACAACCTGGGGGTTTTGAAGGGGCGGGGGTGGGAGGTTGGGGGAACCAGGTGGTGGGTAATAAGGAGGGCACGTGTTGCATGGAGCACTGGGTATTGTGCAAAAACAATGAATACCGTTACGCTGAAAAATAAATAAATTAAAAAAAAAAAAACTATGCCTAGTGACTTGATGCCCTTGCTTCTCACTCATCCCTTCCCATTTAGCTGTCCTCATCTTTGAGATGAAAAATGCATTTCTGATGCTGGTCATCAGGTATTGATTACCCCTATCAGCTAAACTATCTTCAAGGAAAATGTATCCTTTTTGTAAGTAGAAGAAAAAATAATTATTTTTCTTTTAAATTCAGGTTATGAAATAGCATGTACAGAATTAGCCCAGTTTTTAAAAACATATATAGTGATGAAAATAAACAACATGACCTAGCAATTGCACTACTGGGTATTTACCCTAAAGATACAAATTCAGTAATCTGAAGGGGCACATGCACCCCAATGTTTGTAGCAGCAATGTCCACAATAGCCAAACTATGGAAAGAGCCTAGATGTCCGTCAACAGATGAATGGATAAAGAAGATGTGATATATATATATATGTATGTGTGTATATATATATATATATATATATATATATATATATATATATATATACTGCAGCCATCAAAAAACCCCAAAATGTTTCCATTTGCAACAATGTGGATGGAACTAGAGGGTATTATGCTAAGTGAAATAAGTCAGTCAGAAAAAGACATTTATCATATGATCTCACTGATATGAGGAATTTGAGAAATGAAACAGAGGATCATAGGGGAAGGGAGGGAAAAATGAGACAAGATGAAACCAGAGAGGGAGACAATCATAAGAGACTCTTAATCTCAGGAAACAAACTGAGGGTTGCTGTGGGGTGTGGAAGGGAGGGATATGGTTGCTGGATGATGGACACTGGGGAGGGTATGTGCTATGGTGAGTGCTGTAAGACTGATGAATCACAGACCTGCACCCCTGAAACAAATAATATATTATATGTTAATAAAAAATAAAAATTAAAAAATTAAAAATAAAAAAAATAAACAGCATTGGAATGCCTGGGTGGCTGAGTCAGTTAAGCATCTGCCTTTGGCTCAGGTCATGATCCTGGGGTCCTGGGATCGAGTCCTGCATTGGGCTCCTTGCTTAGCGAGGAGCCTTCTTCTCCCTCTGCCTGCCACACCTCCTGTTTGTGTTCTCTTGCTCTCTCTATCTCTGACAAATAAATAATAAAATATTTTTTAAAAAAGAAAAATAAACAGCACTTATATAAATGCTGATATATGCCTGGCATTTTGTGTGTGTGTGTGTATATGTATACACACATATTAATATATACACATATATTATTGTATTATATTATACAGATACATGTATAATATATACATGTATGATGTATGATAATATATGTATATATAATAACATATATATACTCATTATTGCATTTTATTCTCCCCCATATCGTATGATATTGGTGCTAAAATACTATCCTCCCATTTTATAAATAAGAGTATAAGACAGCAAGGGTAAGCAATAGATAGGAAACGATAGAACAGGAATTCATATTCATATAGTGTGGTTCCTAAGCCCATGCTCTTAACCTCTACTCAGTTTCATTTATTAATAAGTCCCAAATCTATATCTCATTCATTCTTTTATCCATCCATTGTTTAAGCCCTTTTCTGTGCTAAGCACTGCCTGCCTATTTCATCTCCCAGTCTCACTACCTTATTTAGGAGAAATTCTAAGGACATAGGACTTTCCATTTAATAAAAATGTAAGAACTATACTTTCAGTTCAACCATAATTGATTGAGCATCTACTACATGCCAGGCAAGGCCCTGGAGATATAAAAGAGAACACAGTAGATATAGCTTTTGTATTCTTTTGGAGTTCATGATTTAATAGGAGAAAACCAGAGAAAGAGTATAGTAAGCACTGAAGGGGCAGTTGGAGTACTTCAGAGAACTTCATCCATTTGCCAAGGGAGTCTTCCAGGAAGAATTGTGAAGAAGGTCAACTTCTGGAATGACAGCATGAGGAATTCTATAGACCTGCTCTCCAGTGAAACTGTTAAAATTATGAAAACAAAACAAAACAATTTAAAGCCTCTGAAAATTGTCTTAAGGGCATATATCAAGTAGAGAAACATCTATTTAAGAGAATCTATTAAAATTCCATAAGAGGGGAGCCTGGGTGGCTCAGTCGTTAAGCATCTGCCTTCGGTTCAGGTCATGATCCCAGGGTCCTGGAATCAAGCCCCACATCGAGTTCCCTGCTTAGGGGGAAGCCTGCTTCTCCCTCACCCACTCCCCCTGCTTGTGTTCACTCTCTCACTTTGTCTCTCTCTGTCAAATAAATAAATAAAATCTTTTTTAAAAAGTCCATAAGAAAGTGAGAGTCTGTGGTATTTGAACTTAGACCTCTCCCTACCTTCTCACTCCCAGGTCAGGGAGGCAATAAACCGCACTCCTAACCATCAGTGAAGAACATAGAGCATCCTCTTCCTACAGCACCCAGGTATGGATCTTTCTTCCTGGGATTAGGAGGATATCAGCATTTCTCATCCTGCCCTAACTACTGATATTGTAAGGTTAAGCTCCAGGTGAGTGCATTTGAGAGGTGAGTGCTCTCTCCTTCCAGCAAGCCCCCCACTGATAGAATGGAGGCTGTCCTGTAAGTGTGACATCACTGAGAATACTGGGGCCCTATTCCTTCCTGGCTTAGCTCATAAGGTATGGTTTCACACTGTGAGAAGCAAGCTGAGAAGACCTCAGGCTGCTGTTTCCTCCCTACCTCCACTGAGAGGGCATTCTTGAAAATAATAGATGAATCAGTCAGCCATTAGAGGAGCCTAACATCTGGGTCCCGTCAAGGCTGTGGCCTTTGTAAGTACTCCTCAGTTCCCCACCCCACCCTTAGGTGTGACACGATGGCTAGTGGAGCTTGGAGTTGGATATTTCCCTTCCTCCAGATCAGTTGGTCTGTGGTAAAATTCTAGTAGTTTAGGCTCCTTGAAAGTTTCTCTTGAGTGGAAAGCCTTCTTAGGAAGACTAGAGTGTTCCAGATGTATTTGAATACAGTGACTTTTCCCCTCCCTATGTCAGAAACATGAAGGAATTTTCTAGAGTATTCACTGTGAGAAACTCATAGGGCTCCTGGAGGTAAAACTCATAAAAGTGTGGGAACACCCTCCTAAGACCTGCCTATCTGGAGTTTTAACTCCCAGATTTGTCCCCATTGACCTTCTGGCAATTTGTCAATTGTAGTTTAGCTTTTTCTAATAATTCAACATCAAAAGAATAAAATACTTAGAAATAAATTTAATAAGGGAAGTACAAAATTTATACTCTGAATACTGTAAAATATTATTGAAAGAAATTAAAGAAGATGGGGCATGTGCCTGGCTCAGTAAGAAGAGCATGCAGCTCTTGATCTTGGGGTTGGGAGTTTGAGCCCCATGTTGGGTGTAGCGATTACTAAAAAAATAACATAAACCTTGGGATGTCTAGCTAGCTCTGTCAGTAGAGCATGTGACTCTTGATCTCAGGATCATGAGTTCAATCCCCATGTTGGTCATAGAGCTTACTTTAAAAAAAAGAAGCAATTAAATCAAAAGAATTTCGTGTTCATGAATTGAGAAATTTAATATCATTAAAATGGCCATACTCCCCAAATTGATCTACAGTTTCAGTGCAATCCCTTTCAGAACGCCATCTGATTTCTTTGTAGAAATTGATGGAATGATTCTAAAATTCATATGGCATTGCAAGGGATTCTAAATAGCCAAAACAATCTTGGAAAAGAATAAAGTACATCAACTCTCATTTCCTGGTTTTGAAACTTACTACACAAAGCAATGGTAATCAAGACAGTATGATACTGGAACAAGGTAGACATATAGGTGAGTGGGATTGAATCAAGAGTCTAGAAATAAAACCATGTGTCAACTGACTTTCAATAAAGGTACCAGGATCATTCAATGGAAAAAAATCATCCTTTCACAAATAGTGCTGGAACAACTAGATAGCTATAGTTAACTAATGATATTAGATCTCTACCTCACACTGTATACAAAAAAATTAACTAAAAATAAATCAGAGACCTAAATGTAAAAACTAAAATAATAAAACCATTAGAAAAAAAGCATAGGGGCCACCTGGGTGGCTCAGCCAGTTAAGCATCTTCAAATAAATAAAAATCTTAAGGAAAAAAAGCTTAGGGATAAATATTCATGACCTTTGATATGACAACGAGTTCTTAGATATGACACCAAAAACGTGACCACCACCAACAAAAAACTACATTGAGCTTCATCAGGGACACCTGGGTGGCTCAGTGGGTTAAGCGTCTGCCTTCTGCTTAGGTCATGATCCCAGTGTCCCGGGATCAAGTCAGGCTCCCTGCTCAGTGAAGAGCCTGCTTCTCCCTCTCCCACTGCTGCTCCCCCTGTTTGGGCTCTCTGTGTCTGTCTTTACTTTCTGTCAAATAAATAAATAAAATCTTAAAACACAACAACAACAACAAAAATTGAACTTCATCAAAACTAAATTCTTTTGAGCATCAAAGTGCACCATCAGGAATGTGAAAAGACAACTCACAGAATGGGAGAAAATATGTACAAATCATATATCTGATAAGGAGCCTGTACCCAGAATAAATAAAAACTTACAGCTCAATAATAAAGAGGCAGATATCCCAATTTAAAAGTGGGCAAAAGATTTGAATAGACATTTCTCCAAGTAAGATACACAAATGGCCGATAAACACAGGAAGAGATGTTCAACGTCATTAGTCAATAGGGAAATGCAGATAAAAACCACACTGAGATACCATTTCATCTCTGTTAAAATGGCTAGAATCAAAAAGACATAATAAAAAGTGTTGTTAAGGATATGGGGATATTGGAACCCTTACACACTGCTGATTGGAATGTCAAATGGTCAACCAGTTTGGAAAACAGTATGGTGGTTCCTGAAACAATTAAGCATAGAGTTACTGTATGACTCAGTAATTCAATTCCTAGATATCTATCCAAGAGAAACAAGAACATGTGTCTTTATAAAACCTGTTCATAGTAGCACTATTCATAATAAGCAAAAGATGGCAACAGCCCCAATATCCATCAATGGATTAATGGATAAACAAAATGTGTCATATCCATTCAATAGAATATTGTTTAGCCATAAAAAGAAAGAAGACCTACTTGTTACACAATTGATGAAACTTGAAAATATATGCTAAGTGAAGAAGCCAATCACAAAATATTATTTTATATGAGCACACTCTTATTAATTGTCCAAGAGAGGAAAATCTGTAGACACAGAAAGATTAGTGTTTGCTTAGACCTGGAGGGTTGGAGGCATGGGGAATGGGGCATAGCTAAGGGTATGGTGTTTGGTTTTGACTTGAAAATGTTCTAAAATTAACTATGGTGACAGTTGCAAATAACTGAAGAGAGTAAAAATCATTGAATTGTACATTTTAATTGGGTAAATTGTATGGTATGTGAATTATATCTCAATAAAGTTGTTTTAAAAAAAAGAAGTAACATCTCTGAGATGGATGAGTAGAGGTTATCCATGCTAAGTGTGTGAAGAGTGATTGAGAGAATGTTTCAGTCAGGGAGAACTGTGGGATCCAAGATCAGGACTCAAAAGGGCATGGAGCTTTGAAGAAACAATGGGAATCTTTAAGCACGATGCTGTTGTTATTGTTGTTACTATTTATTAAATACCAGCTGTTGCAGAGTAGAGATTAAAAGCAAGAGCTTTGAACTTAGGCAGGCATTTCATTTAATACCTGGGTTATCTTGACCAAGACACTTAATTTCTCTTAGCTTCACTTTCCTTTTTTATTAAATAGTGGGCTAACGACTGATGCAGTCACTCTGGAAAACAGTATGGAGTTCCCTCCGAAAGTTAAACATAGAACTACCCTATAACCCAGGAATTACACTACTACATATTTGTCCAAAGGATACAAAAATACTTATTTGAAGGACTCCAATGTTTATAGCAACCCTATCAAAAATAATTAAATTATGGAAGGAGCCCAGATGTCCATCAACTGATGAATGAATAAAGAAGATGTGGTATAGGTATACAATGGACTATTACTCAGCCATCAAAAAGAATGAAATCTTGTCATTTGCAATGACATGGAAAGTCAGTCAGAGAAAGACAAATACCGTATGATTTCACTCATATGTGGAATTTAAGAGACAAAACAGATGAACATAGGGGAAGGGAAAGAAAAATGAGATAAAAAGAGAGGTAGGCAAAGCATAAGAGACTCTTAAATAAAGGGAGCCTGGGTGGCTCAGTTAGTTAAGTGTCTGACTCTTGATTTCAGCTCAGGTCATGATCTCAAGGCCCTGGATTTGAGCCCCAAGTCCGGGTTGGTGCTTAGCACAGAGTCTGCTGGAAAATCCCACTCCATCTGCCTCTGTTCCTCCCCCTGCTCGCTCTATCTTTCTCTGTCTCAAATAAATATTTTTTAAAAAGAGACTCTTAAATATAGAGAACAAACAGGGTTGCTAGAGGGGAGGTATGTGGGTGTTGCTAGAGGGGAGGTATATGGGGGTATGGGTTAATGGGTGATGGGCATTAAGGAGGGCACTTGTGATGAGCACTCCGTGTTATATGGAAGTGATGAGTCACTAAATTCTACTCCTGAAACCGATAATAAACTCTATGTTAACTAACTTGAATTTAAATAAAATCTTAGAAGAGAAAAAATAGTAGGCTAATGATACAATACCTGGAAAAGGACTAAAAGTTCATTGAAGGGAAAAAGGACTCTGTACATTCAAGAAAATATTTTGACAGTTACAAAGCAAGGATAATAGAATTATCCATTAGGAGAAAATTTTTAAAATATTTATTTCTTAAACAACCAGATAGCAGAAGGTATGGTGAGATATCAAAATGCCACTTAAAAATGATCATTCCCTTTAGTCAGCTAAAGGTAATTTATTATTTAATTATTTGTGGGGAGGGTATGTATTTGTGTATATATATTTTTATACTATAACTCTTGTCTTTCATTTTTCTTTTAATCATAGCTGGTTAATGTGTAGTACATATGGATCTGCCTTATTCCTTTAAAGATTCCTTACCCACACTATACTGAAAATATTGATGGGGGGTACAGGCAACATATTTGAATAGACATTTCTCAAAGTAAAATATAAAAATGGCCAATAAGCACACAAAAAGATGCTCCATACCCAACTAAATTATCCATCCAATGGTTCAGCTGTTTTTGCTAATGCTCTTGCAAAATGCTGGTGTCAGAGTATCAAATAACTGCTTTTGGGCACTGTTATGAGAGGCCTCACCCTCCATCAACCTTAACCCTACGTTGAACTTTCATTGTAGAGGGAACAGATCAGCTTTTCTCTTGGCTTTTGCCTTTTCCTTTCATAGAGGTGTGGTGACTATGTGTGTATGGGATCTGGGGCTAATACACACTCTCCTGTCAGTTTCTCAGTGAAAAATTTTGCATAAGATTACTCCTTCATTAGCATCATGATAAATCATCTTGCTCCTTTTATTTCGTTCATCATGGTAACTATGCCTTATTGTAACTTTAAAATTCCTCATAGACTATTTACTTTAGTTTCTTAGTTTCTCTTCAGTTTATTAGGATTCATTCAAAATCCTATGTATTAAGTAAAAGTTGGAAAGTTACAAACACCCTGTTTGCACTCAGCCATATAATGCATTATCTGCTTTATTTAACTTGGAATTATAAATCCAAATTTGTGCTGTTAGGAAAGGCTTACCATTCACATTAGGATTTATTGCACAGAGAAAACTGTTACTGGGAGTCAATCCGCATTGGATCTTGATCATCCCTGCACATTTTTATTGCATATACAAAGAATGTAAGACCCTGATCACTCTTTATGCAGGCAGGCCATGTCTCAGAGTTGTGTTTTCAACAAGTAACTTTGATAAATGAGGTAACATCTTTCCCTGGATACAGAGTAGGCTTGCTTCTGTTTACAATGAAAGAAAAGAATTCTCCAAGCACAGGGTTTCTTTCCTGTTACACAATGCCCTGCATGTGCAGACATCCATAAAAGGGCCTGTGTCACCCCATAGGACTTGAGGATCATGGAGAACTAATACAAACCAACATGAAGTTCTGGCTATGGCTCTTACCATGAGTAATAATGTCCTTTGTCTTTGATCCAGGACTCTAGTGTCTTCTGCCAGTATCCATTAAACAATAGGAGGTTAACTTGTTGAATTTACGTAGGGTAAAATCTCAGATCACCTAATTCTTTTTTTTAAGATTTTATTTATTTACTTGACAGACAGAGATCACAAGTAGGCAGAGAGGTGGGCAGAGAGAGAGGAGGAAGCAGGCTCCCCGCTGAGCAGAGAGCCCAATGGACCCTGAGATCATGACCTGAGCGGAAGGCAGAGGCTTTAACCCACTGAGCCACCCAGGCACCCCAGATCATCTAATTCTTGACAAGTTCCAGGTATTACCCCTAAATCAGTTATGTTAGTTCAATGTTTCCCACTAGGATGATTTTTGCTGTCTGTGTACTGCCTGTGCTCTTAGTATTGTGTTTTACTTCATGTCTGTCTTCAAATTGACTTGATGACTTAATTTGAATACTTTTTGGGGAAGGAAACTTTATACTGCGCTAGATCTACACTATCATCATTTGCCTGCAATAGACCATTTATTAATGCACATTCAAATAAACACATGAATATCACAACATATTGGGGTGCTATCTAAAATCATCCCCACCCACCATCAGGCCCTCTAATTAAATCCCAAGCTGATTGCATCCACAGGAGTAGTGGCAGGAACAAACTATCCCAACCAATGTTTTTAGTTAGTCCACTTTGAGGTCTTATCTTCTCTCCCATAAAAAGTTCTCGTCAAGCCCCCTTGTGAAGGAAAAAAGGGAGAAACTAAGTCTAGTGCTCTGACCTGCTACAGGGACAGTCGTCATCCTCCAGGTAAGTGTGTCCAGGACAATTTGGCCACCAGCCTCAGAGAATCTGGTGCCTGCTGCAGGCTGGAGCAGAGAAACCAAAATCAAGAGAAATGTAACTTGGGTGAGCCTTTCCACATACTACTAGCACTGCCCCTCTGAGCACCGGGGGCGGGGGGTGGAGTGGGTAGGATAGGGTGGGGGGGTGGATTCACCCTGTCTTGTCAAACTGGCAATGAGCTGCTGCAAGCTTATCTCACTCCAGTAAGAATCCAGCCTGACCAGCATCCATCAGGCTGTTGCAGCCTTGAAGAATAGTCTGGAGTCAGGAATTGACCCGAAAAGAGTATCAGAGAAAAAAATAAAATAACACACAACTGGAAAAACTATGCGCCATTGATATATATCGGTAGATACATATATAGATATATAGATTTGGGCTTCAATAGCACTTTTGCATTTCCAAGTGAGGAGGGCAGTATCCCCAAATCTGACTTGAACCTCCCTTTAAAATTTGCACAGGTCTAGAGGCATCCGTTGAACTGGCAAAGAGGGCTGCCACCAGTCATCTGGGAGAGATCACTCACCCTAAGGAAACTGTCAGAAGATAAAACCATAATCTTTAGACTCAAAGAGAAGCAATTCTGACTAAAGCATAATGTCTGTTACTCAAACTTGCCTTCTGGTCCAATCCCCAAATTGACCCATTGTGTCAGTCTTATGGGGGAAGTTCGGGCCTATGGCTAAAATTCCCCAAACTGTCGAGATATCTGTAAAATATCATGGCCCAAGTTGCCCTGCATAACTATCTATCTAAACTGAAAAAATGGACATTCTCCCCACTTCTGTAGGTCAGTCTGAGGATTCACCCAACTGGGCTTCACTATTTGAGAAATCCAGAAGATCATGAGCAGATAGGTAGGGGCCTGGATGAAGGGGACAAACTACCCAATATACATGATAATAACAAGGGGAGAAGAAAGGGAGGTGGCGCAGGCACCACAGGAAAGAAACAATGGGGCACCCACCTAACAGCTGCCTGGATTTATTCTTTTTTTTTAACGGTTTTATTTATTTATTTGACAGAGAGAGAGAGATCACAAGCAGGCAGAGAGGCAGAGAGAGAGGGGGAAGCAGGCTTCCCGCTAAGCAAAGAACCCGATAGGGGCTCGATGCGGGGCTCGATGCAGGACTCGATGCAGGACTCGATCCCAGGACCCTGGGATCATGACCTGAGCCAAAGGCAGAGGCTTAACCCACTGAGCCACCCAGGCGCCCCTGCCTGGATTTACTCTTAAGCTTGGGTAAGAACTACTTTATCCATCATCCCAAATAGCTGATACAAATCCCTTGGGAGTTGGGATCCTACATGGGCAGATGGGGGAAATAACCTGTTAAAATAGAGCACACAGTCATTACCTTATTTGGTCCTCACATGATCCCTTAGGGATTATTATCTCTATTTTATGGATGAGAAGAGATATAAAAAACTTACTTTTCTAGCTAAATGGTGGTCTGGTGGTAACCTGGAGTTCACGTTTGCTTCTAAAATTCTGTCAACATATATTAATTGCCCCAGTACCTTTAGAAATAAATTGATTGAGTCCTGTAGATCACTTTTTTGTTATAAAACTTTTATTATTTTAGCAATAATGTATATACATTCTAGGAATAAGGAAAAACACAAATAAGCAGGATAAAAAATTAATCATAATCCTACCACTGACTACACTTTTTGTCTTTCATCCTTCACAATTTTTTTCTGTGCATATATGTAATATACAGATGCAGTCTTCCTTTCAAAAATATGACATTTACATATTACTTAGTAACTTTTTTCCATTTTATATCCTGTTAGGAACCTCTTTTTGTACAAATGAGTAAAGCTCTCCTAAAGACAGAGACTTGTATATTGGTTCAAAATATGATAAACAATGAGATGCAGATTAACAAGATACATCTAAAATCACTAACAGCAACAAGTTAAAAGTAGAAAGATGGACAAAGGTATATCAGGAAAATGCAAATCAAAAGAAAGCTATATGACAATGTTAATATCAAAAAATTAAAATCAAGGCAAACTACATTAAATAGGGATAAGGATGGTTTCGGTTAACCTTCCAACGCATGACTATAAGTTTGTTTCTTACTCTCCTTATCTCATCTATTTCATTCACTTCTCTGAACATGTCTTCCTTGCTTAAATGCCTGTTGTGTATATCTTCTTTAAATTCCTGAAGAGACTGAATCAGCCTCTCTCTAAAAGTTCCTTCTGTTTTTTCCTCCTCCTCTGGCTCTTCTTCCTCCTCTGGCTTTTCCTCAGGCTTTGGCTCTTCCTCAAGCTTTGGTTCACTCTCATTTTCTGGTTTTCCTTCAATTTTTTGACAGGGTTTCATCTTGTGAGTTTCTCTTTCTTCCTTCTTTCCTTTCCTCTTCCTTTCTTTTTTCCTGCTTTATTCCTCTTTGAATACAATTACTTCTAGAAAGCAAGGTGATCTTAAGTCAAAGGCTCGGTGAATGAACCACTGCTCTGACAGAAGTCTCAGCATTTACTTTCTTCGATTCAGAGCTATCATTAAATATCTTCCACTTGAGAGACTTAATTAGCAATCAGGGCTTCTTTGAGTCTGAGGTTCTAACCTCCACGTTCCACCTCCTTACCTCTCTCTCCTCCCTCCCTCCAGCCTTTTTCAAGGCCCTCCCCAACAATTTCTCCGCACAAGGCAAAACGCAAGATCCTCCTAGAACGGAATAGGTAGAGAGAACAGGCGGGGATGGGAGTGGGGGTGGGGTAGGACTGGGGAGCCCACAACCTCTGTCCTACTCTCGCCCCACTCCACCTCAGGGGTCTTTAAAATATTCCCCTCACCTACCTGTACTGATCCAATCGGTTTCTTCCCCCCCCCCCCCCTTTTCTAGCCTTGTGTAGTGCTCAGAACGACAGACCTGCAGACCTGCGGACAAACGGGAAACGCTAGGGGAAGAGGGAGGGTTGGAGAAAAGGGGGAGGGTGGGGGAAGGGCGAGCGTTTGGTGGGTCCACCCGCACCTCGTAACTCTTTCCTCATTAAGGTATTTGGTTATGAAAACTTCCCCACTTTCTGTTTCTCCCACTTCTCCCCTCGCCCCACAGTGCAAGTTAGCTCGAATTTCCCATCAGACAGGGAGTAGGAAAAACAGATTATTTCCAAACTATCTTTAAGACTGAGGCGCGGGTTGGCGGGGGAGGGTAGGTCTTGGGAAAGTGGTCTGAAGTGGCAGAGGATGATTATTTTTTAAACAATAACGGGTCTCCTTGTCCTTCTCCTTGGACTCCTAGTCCCTTTCCCAAGGGTCATCATTCCCTGCAGACTTGGAGGAGGGCGGTGGAGGGATGGTTTTGACCAGGGCTCCCTCTCAAGTTTCTGCCCTATGCCACTCCCACCCTAGAAATCCCCAAGCAGTACCTATTTTGACACCAACACTGCAAAATTCCGAGAAGTTGGCTCCTCTTCTCCCTGGCGTCAGGCTCCACCGTCTGCACTGCTAAAGAAAACCTGGTACCCAGACGGGAACAAGGAACAGACTAGCAGGACTTCTGCACACGTCGACTCCTGGTCACGTGAGATGTACGTCACCAGTGAGCTCCAGGTCCCCAATCTCCACTCCCACCAAAAGCGCGGCAGAAGTGGGCCCGCCTATCCCCCCCACCCCCCAATACATCTGGCTTGTCATTCTTTGTTATTGTTGCCTATCCCGGAGGGTAAAATGTTATTCGTCTTTCTGTGACTACTAGGGAGGGGCTGCATCTTTTTTTCTGGAGCTACTAAACTTTTCTATTTCTTTTAAGAATTGTCACTTCGGGGGCGCCTGGGTGGCTCAGTGGGTTAAAGCCTCTGCCTTTCGCTCAGGTCATGATCCCAGGGTCCTGGGATCGAGCCCCGCATCGGGCTCTCTGCTTGGCAGGGAGCCTGCTTCCTCCTCTCTCTCTCTCTCTCTCTCTCTCTCTCTCTCTCTGCCTGCCTCTCTGCCTACTTGTGATCTCTGTCTGTCAAATGTATAAATAAAATCTTAAAAAAAAAAAAAAAAGAATTGTCACTTCGGTGCCTTCAGCTCTCAGGACAGAACTCCTACATCCATCGCCCCTCCCCTAGACTCCATTTCATCTGCAGTCTGGTTCCTGGCTGTTGTGGAACAGGGTGGGTTTGGCAGCGGGGTGTGTTAAAAAAAAAAAAAAAAAGAGCCTGGGACAGGAGTGACATTTTTAAATTTAGTTTTCACTTTATTCTCAATACTTGTACATTCTTTTCTTAAACAAAAGTAACATTTTTGTTATAGTCAGAAAAGACAAAAGCAAAGTTACTTTAGTTAAATGACTTAGCACAGGTACAGTCCTAAGAATAGTTCCCTGGCCTATTGTAAATGTTTTAAAAGTGCAAGCTATTTCTTTAAAAAAAATTTTTTTAAATAAAAGTGCAAGCTATTATTATAATTATATTGGGATTTCATTTGGGGAAAATGATACAAAACTTTTTTTAAGATTTTATTTATTTTTTTGACAGAGAGAGCACAAACAGAGGAAATGGCAGGCAGAGGGAGAGGAAGAAGCAGGCTCCTGTTGAGCACAGAACCTAATGTGGGTTTTGATCACAGATGCCTGGGACCATGACCTGAGCTGAATGAAGGCAGAAGCTTAACCCTCTGAGCTACCCAGGCACCCTGATATAAAACTTTTTAAAAAAGAAAATAATGTTTCACTTCCAAGTCCTGATGGTGGTATTTCCCAGGCAGCTGTACTGCCTGCAGAATCGTCAACTGTCAGGTACACATTATGATCCCAAGTTTCCTCATGTAAAAGGACATAATAGGGGTACACCTCATAGAACTGACTTTTGGGAATTCTAAATGATACCTGTCTCATATTATCTTCAACAGATACAGATTACCTTTCAGCCTCACTTCAGTCTTTAGTGTAAGTCACAAATTTGCCAATACAAATTACATAGTTCTCAGAGGCAACATTTAAAAGATAACAGGAGACATACATGTATTTTTGTTTTGAATAAGTTCGAGTGCCCCTTTGTGAGGCAGAATAAAGAGCTCAACAGATTTTGTAGAAAGAAAAAAACCATCACCCCATGTTGTTTTTATTTCACTTGCCCTTCTGTCACATTTTTTTTCTATCTTCTGGGAAGCATGTGTATTTCAGTAACAGAAAACCCAAGATAAAATGGTTCGGACCTGCCAAACAGAATACTGGTGTGACAGATGTTAGTACCAGTGCCAGACCTAGATTGTGTGACCCTTAGTAAGTCACTCTCCCTGTACTGGCCTTACCTACCAAACAGGAGAGCACAGGCAAGCTCTCAGAACTTTAGAAAGAAGCTCGTGATTGGTAAAACATTTCAATATATTGTCCATAGAAAAACTGAAACATCCTGAATAGCAGCTGCTTTCCTTTGGCTTGATGAAAATAGTTCCAGAAATCCTTAGAATGTTCTGAAAAGGGAAAGATGCTTTACTGCCATTATCTCATTTTATATTCTCAAACAAACCAACCACAAGGAAGATATTTTCATTTCTATTTTATATAATTCATTTCCATTATGTATATATATATATATATATATATATATATACACTTCCTATTCTAAACAAAGAATTAAAAAAAATATGCCCAAAGGCGTTGTCTCCTTATATCTGAGCAGAAAAGGCCTCAGCCCAAGGACTCACTTTTAGAGGGTCAGCATCTGACCCTCTTCTGGATGGCTTCTTCCCCAGGTAGTGAAGAGTCAGTGGGGCAAGATGTGTTTACCTGGAGCCTTCATTTATTTCCTTCTAGACCACATTCTAGATACCTAAAACCCTAGAATATCCTGCCCAAAGGACCCGGAGCCCAAATCCAAGTCCCACTTGTGCCTCTCCTCTAAGTCTATCCTGAGAGTGGGTCACATTCCCTGTGGGTTCACACTAAAGGTAGAATCAATGAGATAGCTGAAAAGGCTCCTTCACAAGAGGTTATTTCAAGGAATCTAAAGGAAAGCGTGGATGGACAGGCCAACAGAAACTCAGAGAAGTCAATGACCAGTTAGCCCAAAATAGAGAAAGCTTCAAGCAGGGAAAAAAAACAAACAAACAAAAACAAAAAACGAAAAACCAACCAACTAAACAAACAAACAACAAAAAAAACTTGACCTGACACTCAGAGGGTAGGCAGGACCTAGATGGGGGATGGGCAGGAAAGAATAGCAGTTGGGCTGCACCTAGGCCCTGTGGCCTTATCATCACCCTGACCTGTCTCATGCTGCCTTGTTGGGTAGAAGTCCTCTTGCTCCTCCTTGGGGGGGGGGGGGGGTTAATTCTATTGCCAGTGGCTATTATCTGAAAGCAGGGTCAGTGTAAGGACTTTGTGACATGTTCTGCGCTTATCCCCAAGGATTTTCTCACCTATTTCCAGGTCATGGAATCTGAATTGGTCAGCCTTTCTGGACAGGACTTACTTAAGCAATTGCTAAGTATTTGAAATACACATTCTCTTGAGCCTATAAAGCCATTTTTAGGTACCCATCCTAAGAAAATATTTAATGGTAGTCACAATGATTTACCACACCAAAGTTCATAGATCTGAATTCCTAGCATCAGTCCTTTGACTTGGACTTGGATATACAAAGAGAAGACCCAGGTGAAAAGCAGCAATGAAGGAACACAGAGAGAGAACTGTTCTAGGCAATAGCGGATATGCACCCAAGCATGTGCACGTGCACATTCACACACATGTGTGTACATTCTCATGAGCCATGGATTCTCCCAGATTATTTAGATAGGGGATAAAGAAGGCAAACGTCATGGATTCTGTTAAAACAATTCAAACTACACCAATGGTATGTACCATTTAGAAATGGAAAGTAAACATTATATTATGCATACATATAAATTTAAAAAGGCAAATTGAAAGTTAAGATATCTAGAACTACATTTCTGTCACAACATACATATATTTATTTGGGAGCATTTAAAATATGAGCATATAATTAAATTGCACCATAACATACTTATAGTCCACAAAATTAATTCCTATAAAATTTCAGGTTGTGTTATTGAGAGATGAATGAATGATGTGAGGCTGTTTGGTTAGCTGGGTGCACAACCTAAATCCCTCAGGGACTCCACTGAGTTCTGAGGCCACCTTGTAACAGTTGTTTACTCTATACTGGTGCTTAAATGTCATCCTTCCATTTCTGCCTTTCCCCATACCCCATCACCCACCATATTATATCCAATGCCATCTTATTGTGGGGTCTTATTGTGTTTCTATATCATAGTAGAATTGTGAATGAATATACACTGAACTATTCCCACAGGATATATGAGAATGAGCATTTAATATAAAGGCAACTTTTACTTTCTAAGTGTTGTGTTTATATATTTAAAATTTATCTTTAATAGTCATGTATTAATTAATCATATTCAGAAAAATGAGAGAAACCTTTGTAAACATACAGAAGAAATAAAATACCTTGTCAAACATAGTTTATTGAAATGGAAGTGTTTTTATAACATATTGGTGTGTGAAAAAGGCAGGTTACAAAATATAACTTGCAGAGGATTTAATTTTAAAAATTAATATGTGTGTAGCTACTTATATGTATGTATGCATAGCAAATATTATGGAACAATATACACCAAAATATTAAAAGTGGGTATGATTGGATGATTGTTGGGCTTATGGGTGATTTGTGCTCTCTTTTTATATACTTCTTTGTGGATTCTTTTACATTTTCTCATTGGGGTGTGTAACTTCTATAATAAAGAGTAGTCTGCAAACAGTATAATCTTATTTAATAGCACATATTTCACATATGTACTTCTGTAGTGGAGTAGGATCTGATTTAAGAGCTCCACTACCTTTTTAAGTTCCTTGCAGTGACTGAATTCTTCATATTTGGTTCTCTTGTCTTGTTTGTGACTAGTATGCATTAAAATGAGACTCTTCTTATTTTTCTGACTATGCCTTCTCCAATCTAAGTTTGAGATAGTCAAGCTGTAACACTAGTCATACATAGGAAAGGGAGGAATCTCTTCCCTAAATTTTACCTGGTGAGAAACCTTTCTTTCTAAGATAATGTTTTGCCAGGAAGAGTAATATTGTTAGCAATAATATATTTTAAAAAAGTTTATTTTAAAAGATTTTATTTATTTATTTGAGAGAGAGAGACACAATGAGAGAGGGGACATAAGCATGGGGAGTGGGAGAGAGATAAGCAGGCCTCCCGCTGAGCAGGCAGCCTGATTTGGGGCTGGATCCCAGGACCCTGGGATCATGACCTGAGCTGAAGGCAGCCGCTTAATGACTGAGCCACCCAGGCACCCAGCGATAATATATTTTAAGCAGATTATAAAATAGTTTTAGTTACTAGTTCACCAATTCAATTCTTTTTTCTTTTTTTAAGTAGGCTCCACGCCCAATGTGGAGCCCAGAACAGGGCTAGAACTCACAACCCTGAGATCAAGACCTGGGCTGAGATCAAGAGTCAGACTCTTAACTGACTGAGCCACCCAGGCGCTGCACCCCCCAACTCGGAACTCAATTCTTTTAGAAATACACATGAAGAGAAAAAGAAAATATTTTATTTCTGGCTCTGCTTGACAAATAGCATTTACCTATAGTTCCCTGACTTTTTTTCCAGTGAAAATTCTTTACTTTTACAAATAAACACAATAAATGTTATTATTTAAAAGCAGTCTATAAAACAATGTGTATAAAATTATCTTAGTCATATTCAAAAATACATATAGAAGGAAACCCCTCAAAAATCTACACTTAATTTCATTTATCTGATGACTCACATTTATCTTATTCCCTCATTATCAGTAAATATTAATTAGGTGCTTACTAGGTATTGTCAACCCAAATCCACAGGTCTCTTCCAGACTTTTCTTCTCAATTATCATCCCTGATTGGATGTGTTAGTGCAATGGAGTTGCATCTGGCTGGATTCTAAAGTCAGCATATCAAGTGAAATCCCACCTAGTCAAATTTACCTATGAAATATTTAGATCCTTACTTCATAGCATATTAACATAAGTTGCAATGTTAGTGGGGGAAAAAATCATAACAAAGTATTTAATCTTATCAGTATGTAAGTTTTATGAGAATATGGATTTTTAAAATTTTATGTCTATAATTCTTATATATTTTCCAAATTTGTTTCAATTTATCTGGATTACACACAAAAAACAATGAAATACATATTTTTAAGATAACTCAACCTATTCTTACTGTATTTCATCATGTTAAAATTAGCAGTAATTAAGTCAATTCTCTGTTGCTTAATATTCAGGTTTCCTCTCTATATTTTTTTCTATCATAAGCCAAGCCATCACTGAAATCTTTGCACAAAATCATAGTTGTTCCCTAAGGACAAATTTCAAGAATTGAAATTGCTACGTCTAAAAGTTTGAAAAATCTTATGAATTTTAAATGTATATTGCGAAAGGGCCTACAAGTTAATTTAACCAATTTACAAGTGTACGGACAGTCCATGTGAATAACCTCACATAAAATAGATAGTATGAATTAAAAAAAAAATTCCTCAGTTTGACAGGTGAATAAGAATGAAGTTTTTTTCATTTGTATATTTTGACCACTAGGGAGTCTGAAAAACTTATACTTGGTTCTCCACACAGATGTCTTCTTTGTTCAATAACTTTTTTATGTCTTTTCACCAGTTTTCAGGTAGTGATAACTACGGTTATTTTGTTCAGTTTTTTTAAAGAACATTTTATTACAGAAAACTATTGTTTCAGTTAGTCTCATTGGTTATAAGGAATAGATACTTAGGCTAGCTCAGCTGAAGCAGGATCCATGGTGAGTATTTATGGGGCAGTAAATAGCACTATGATGCTAAGGGAATCTGAGAACAAACAGCCAGTTTCCAGTGGACCTCTAGGCGCCAGGACCAAGCACACTATAGTGCTCTGCCATTAACTTGGCTCAGCTGCTGTCTCATTCTCCCTTCCTCTAATATCCCCTTCCCCTTTCTGTGTCTTGGCTCTACCTAATAGTTTCAGCTTCCTCATAATGTCACCCTGCTCATGTATTAGGCTTTCTCAGGTTCCTACGGTACAACACTTTCCCCACAAAATTTCATGTACCTCACTAGCCCCAAACATGCACAAACTTGTTTAGAATTTTAAGCCATCCATAGACTTCCTGGGTTGAGAACACTTGGTCTAGGTTAATTGATACAGTCAGTGAATGGGGGATGCCTGGGTAGCTCAGTTGGTTAAGCCTCTGACTCTTGATGACTCTTGATTTTGTCTCAGGTCATGATCTCAGGGTTGTGAGCTCAATCCTCCATCAGGTTCTGTATTGGGTATGGAGCCTGCTTAAAGATTTTCTCTCTCCCTCTCCCTCCGCATGCCCGCCCTCTTAAGAAAAGAATTTTATATGGTTAGTGGTTGAGAGTTGTTTAAACACTGGCCTAAGCCTGGCTGAGGTGCCACCATGGTGGGGATGGAATGGCAGGCAGCAACCCTAAAGCAAGGCTAGGCTAGAGTTCCCTGCAGATACGGAGGCCACAGGTGAGACGCCTAGCAGGCTTCATCCTTCTAAGAGAACAAAACTGAAATAATCATTTGTGAAGATTAAAAACTCTTGGAAGTGAAGGGGTGCCTGGGTGGCTCAGTCTGTTAAGTGTCTGCCTTCAGCTTGGGTCATGATCTCAGGATCCTGGGATGGAGCCCTGCATCGGGCTCTCTGCTAAGGAGGAAGCCTGATTCTGCTGCTCCCCCTGCTTGTACTCTGTCTCACCCACTCTCTCTCTCAAATAAATAAATAAAATATTTTTTAAAACCCTCTCAGAAGTGGAAACATTAGATCATTTCCCTAAAACAGGACAAAAAAAGACACTTAAGCTCTATAGACATTAATTTACTGAACATGTACAATGTTGATTTGTTTTTGAAAAATTTAGGTTTAAAATTGTCAAACTAATTAGTCTGTATTTTCAAAAACAATATTTAGGAAACATTATTAGAAAATTTTCTAATTGACAAATACAAACATGACCAAGTTATGAAGGATTTCCTATTTAATACAAAATTTATTTTTTTAACTCTAAATTACTTTTCTCCACAAAGAGTCATACTGTCTTAAACATTGTGAACAATTAGCTCTTTCATTTGTAGCTGATGCAAAATATTTTCAATTGGTTATAAGTTAATTTACTCAAATAACAAGGCACTCCTACGAAAAGAGAAATCCTGGGATATTTAGTCTCTTCCTCACACAAAATGTAAGTATTGTATTTCTATAATGTAAAAAAAACAAAGAACTTTAAATTAAAAAAGAAAATGGAACAGAAAAGTACACAGAAGAAAAGTTAATGTTCCACTTTCCACTCCAGCCTCCTTTCCTGATACCTAACTTTATGTCCATTTAGGTGCAAGCAAGGGCGTCAGGAGAAAAATAACAACAAGGGTGAGAGGACACCAGGAGAAGCAACTGGTTGGAGGGCAGGGGAAACGAGGAAAAGGCTAACTAATTCCACAAGAATTGCAAATGGACAGTGACTCCAAGAGAAAATGCTGCCTCTTGCTGATGATTAGAGAAAGCCAAAGACTCTACCTGGCCTCCTGAAATGCCAAAGTGGAAAAAGAGACATTCCAGATCCAGTTTGACAGGAGGAGGAGGGGATGAAGGTTTCCCACTGTCCTGCCTGAGTGGAAGGGAGGACTGGAAGTCTATACCCTACTGTGACGTGGCTGTCACATGACTGGAGTCTATCTGGGCCCAAGTCCCTTTCTTTTTTTGTATCCTGAGTAATGACTCCTGTTGCAGAGGAGGAAAAACTTCAAGTCAATGAATGGGGGCAAAACAATTGTCCAGGAATGCCCTGGATTTGTGTTCTGACTTGAGCTGGCTGGGCTAACTCTGGCACCAGGATGGCTGGCAGATGAAGGCAGAACCACCAATTGGGACAGTCTTCGTTCTTGACACCCCCTTCTTACCCAGAGTCCTGTGGGTTGTCCTGGGGGCAAGCAGTATATGAATACAGATACACAGGTACACTCTGGAAAGCTTTCAACGTACACAAGCCCCGCTCCCTGTGTCCCATGCCCTTTTGGTGCAAAACATTTTGGTAATAGAGGTGTGGAAATGAACCCGAGCAGAAGGCAATAGAGAGACTCAGAAGGTAAAAGTTCTGTTTCAAGTAGTATACCCTCTTCCACCATTGTGGGTATTTAAAAGACCAGGAATACTGGAGGCAGAGGGTGGCTTTGGAGAAAGAAGGAATATAAAGAGTGACAAAGCTGGGACACAAGGTGCTGGGAGCTGAGGGGCGAGTGGAAGGTCTGCAGCGAGCTCTTGGCAGCAGCTGCCAGGGATCCTCCCACCCCGTTCCTCTGCAGGTCAGCGGGTCAGGGCTGCGCGCCTCCCAGCAAGAATGCGTACCTGAAAGGGGGAGGAGACTACAAGGATAGGCCCAGGTCGGTGCGAGGAACAGTGGTGGAAGTGGGAACACACCCTTTCTAGGGCTCCCCTCCGGGTCTTCCCTTTTGGCAATAAGTCCTGGGTAAGGTATCTACAGGAAAGATGGTGAGCTTCAGAGGAGGGAGGAAAGAGGAGCGAGCGGGGAGGGTGAGTGGAGGAGGGGCTGTGACTGGTTGCCTACTAGAAGGCGCAAGAGTCCTCTCAGGTGGGAAAAATAGAATTAAAAAAAAAAAAACCCTCCTGATATCAGAACCCTGAAAGGCACTAGTAGGGTCCCTGTCCTGGGTCCTAATCTTTCCATTCAGTCCTTTCGTTTGTTTGCCTTTTGTCTCCTAGGAGTAATGGAGTCTAAAGAAAACAAGCGGGCGGATCCGGGGAGGGATTTCAACATGGAAAACGTCCTCCAGGAAAGAAAAGAAAAGGGAAGAAGGAGGAAAACAGGTCTCTCTGCAGAATGGAAAGGAAGCCGCCCCCCCACCCCCCACCCCCATGAGAGGGAATGAAGGCAAAGAGCCTGAAGGCAATAATGGAGTTGGGCTCCACTTTCCCCGGGTTTTAGAAGAGGAGTGCCCAACAGTCGTGTCAATAACATCAACATGGTAGATGTCGATGTAGATGACATGGAATGGTTCACGGAAGGGATGAGAGAATTAAACTCAGGTAAACAAAGTTAAGGTAGAGTCCACATGGCCTTAATGAGACTAATTTCAGCATCACCACCATGATGAGTTTTTCTTTATGCTTTAAAAACTAAGGTTTACTCTGGAGTTAATACTTTTCAAGTATTGTTTTCTGTTTCTTCACCTTTTCTTTCTTTTCTTTTTTTGAAGATTTTATTTATTTATTTGATAGACAGAGATCACAAGTAGGCAGAGAGGCAGGCAGAGAGAGAGGAGGAAGCAGGCTCCCCATGGAGCAGAGAGCCCAATGTGGGGCTTGATCCCAGGACCCTGGGATCATGACCTGAGCCGAAGGCAGAGGCTTTAACCCACTGAGCCACCCAGGGGCCCCCTTTCACCTTTTCTTGATACAATTTTGCTGATTCAATTACCTCAGAGCTTTTAGTATTGCCAACTTCTATTTGAATATTGCATTCTGAGTAAATCAACAAGTCTTTGTCAGCAGAGGTGTTTCACACATTTGAATAGAAAGATGGTCACTATTTGTTTATTTGAGTATAGGTGACACACAATATTACATTTGTTTCAGGTGTACCACTCATTATTGATTTTATTTTAAGATTTTATTTATTTATTTGACAGAGAGAGACATAGAAAGAGAGGGAACACAAGCAGAGGGAGAGGGAGAGGCAGGCCTCCCGCAGAGCAGGGAGCCCAAAGAGGAACTCAATCGGATCATGACCTGAGCCAAAGGCAGCCACTTAATGACTGAGCCACCCAGGTGCCCCTCATTATGGATTTTAAAATGAAAAAGTTACAGAGCAATGTGTAAATTTATTGCTACTTATTTTTCAATTATGTATTATATATATGAACAATCTTAAATATATCTACTAAAATGGGGCTGTTTATATGTCATACTTATAGATGATTTAAAATTTTTTGTCTTTCATACTTTCCAAGAATTTGTGTATATTACTCATATCCTTAAATATAATAAAAATAGTTAAAGTAATGTGTCAATCAGCTTTTTTAGTGCCATTTAATAAAAACTTGTTGAACGAATTAAAAAAGTACATTTCAAGTTATTTTTTTAAGAATTTCTTACTTAGCAATATAACTCCAGTATTTATTACCATAACTTTAAAGGGTCACCCTTGTCACCTGTGAAAACGGAATACTATTTGCCTCCCAGAGCTGCTGAGTAAATCAGATGAGGTACTGAATATGTGAACTGTGTTGACTTAGACCCTGCCCCATGTGCTTGCCTTTTCAGAACTGCAAACCCCAGAGATACTCAGGGAGGGCTGAGAGATATCTAGCCTGTACCCAGGAACAAGTTCAGGTAGCTGAAAAGTGGGTGCCACCCTTCCCTGGATTCTGCCATGTCTTCTAGACTCTACTGTCACCTCTCCTTCATCTTTTTCCATCTGTTGACAGTGGTTGATGTTGGGGTCTTCAAGGTGACAAAACCCCACTGATTTCTATGAGATCATTGTCACACTTATGAAGGGGAGGTACCACACAAATGTGCCTCAGTAATTAAATATCTTAGTCAAGATCTTAGTAAAAATAGGCCTTTTCTGTTTTACTTACGAGTCCTCTGCTCTCCAGAGACTCAGACATGATTCCATTGGGATGGAGAGTGTTGGGTCAACACATGAATATGAGACTTCATTAATAAAGTAAAAGATGAGGGGCGCCTGGGTGGCTCAGTGGGTTAAGCCTCTGCCTTTCGCTCAGGTCATGATCCCAGGATCCTGGGATCGAGCCCCGCATCGGGCTCTCTGCTTGGCAGGGGGCCTGCTTCCTCCTCCTCCTCTCTCTCTCTCTCTACGCCTGCCTCTCTCCCTACTTGTGATCTCTATCTGTCAAATAAATAAATAAATAAAATTTAAAAAAAATAATAAAGTAAAAGATGAATAAAGTAAAATGATAGCTTAAACAATTGGAGCCAGTCATTTATTATCTTAATTATAATAAAGACTACATTGATTTTCTATATATTTTAGTAGTGGAAATTTCAAGAATAACACAAGATTGGCTTTTTATGCCTCCCACGTTCTTGCCACAGTTGACTTCTGGGCAGATCCACCCCCTAGGGCAACAGGCATACATGAAGTATATAAATTACAGGCATTTTCACCTTCTTACATCAAAGCAGAGTAACACCCCCAAAACCTGATCTTGTCCCTACATGAAGGAGTTTAAAATATTTTATAAGATTAAAAAATCCATAAAAATGTTATCAATTAATCCTCCGCAAAATTGTGTCATTCTTAACAAGTAGAGTTTCTTAATCGACCTTACATTCCTAGCGCCTATTGTAATATTTGACACATTGTAAATGTTGAATAAATGTTCACTATGCACATTATGATTCTGTGGGGATCCTTGTCCTTGATCCAGTTCTAACTCTTAACCAAAGAACAGCAAGTAAGTAATTTTATTTCTCTAGAGGCCAACTTGCATTTCTTAAGGAGCCCAGTAGGGTCTGGATGGCATGCCAAATTAAAACATGAATAAAATTTAATTTGATTTGCAAATGAAATGTGTCACATAGACTGCCTGCTTTAGAATTTTCTCTCTCTCTCTTGCTAACAATGTAGACTTTAGCACCCCTTCCTATATTCCATGATTTAAACACACTTCTAACTGGGCCCCGAAACATACATTCTTATCATGCTCCTCTGAGAGAATCTTATGTGGACTAACACTGGAGAACCATAGTAGTGCAGTAGAAATACAATTATATTGAGTATTGACTTAGTCCATTTGGGTTGCAATAACAAAAGTACCATAGACTGGGTGGCTTAAATAACAGAAAATTATTTCTCGTAGTACTGGATGCTGGGAAGTCCAAGATAAGGCCCTGCCGTCTTGATTTGACATCTGGTGAGGGTCCATTTCATGTTTCAAGTCTCCTTGCTTTCCATATCACATAAAGAGCAAGGGAGCATGCAGAGGCCTCCTTTATAGGGGCACCAATCCCATTCACAAGAGGTCCACCCTCAGGACCTAATCACTTCCCAAAGGCCCAACCCCTAATTACTACCAAGGTGGGGATTAACTTTCAACATATTAATTTGGCAGGGGGACACATTTAGTCTATGGTAAGTACAAATATGCCTAGAAAAAGACTGCACGGAAATACCTCAAAATGTCAGAGATCCTAGCAATGCAAACATCACATGACCTAAATTGTCTTATTCTATTGTTAGTATCTGTTTTTTAAAAAAATCATTCAACATTTTTCATATTAGAAAACATAAAATATGTATGTAGATTATATGTGATGGTTTTATTTTTTTCTCAAAAAAAACTGTTTCTGAATCAATGGTATATGTTGCTGATGCTGCAATCTAATAATCAAGAAAGTTAGGTGTATAAATATATAGAGAAGTGTGCATATACAAATACAAAGAGACCTAAAGAAATTCACCACTGGTGATATTTGGAATGGATGTGTAATTGAAGGCAAAATTTTTGTTGTATGTACTTCAATGTCAGGTTCTTATATTTTATTTTATTCTGCAGTTCCAATCTTATTGCAATTAAAACAATTCTGACTATATGTCATCACATTAGTTTGGAATATGCAGAAAATAATGGTAATAATAACAATATTCATAATGCAAAAAAAGCATTTGACAGAGTACAACATCTATTCATGAAGTAACTCTCAACAGAGTAGGTTTAGAAGGAGCATACCTCAACATAAAAAAGGCCATATATGAAAAACCCACAGCTAATATCATCCTCAATGGGCAAAAACTGAGAGCTTTTCCTCTACAGTCAGGAACAAGACAGGGATGTCCAGTCTCATCGCTGTTCTTTTTAACATAGAACTGAAAGTCCTAGCCACAGTAATCCAAATATAATGAGAAATAAAAGGCATCCAAATCAGCAAGGAAGAAGTAAAACTTCCACTATCTCCAGACGACATGATACTCTATATAGAAAACCCAAAAGACTCCACCAAAAAACTGCTAGAACTTACCAACAGATTCAGTAAAGCTGCAGGATATAAAATCAATGTACAGAAATCTGTTGCATTTCTACACACTAATAATGAAGCAGCAGAAAGAGAAATTAAGGGAATCAATCCCATTTACAATTGCACCCAAAACAATAAGATACCTAGTAACAAACTTAACCAAAGAGGTGAAAAAACTGTATTCTGAAAACTATAAAACACTGATGAAAGAGACTGAAAAAGACCCAAAGAAATAGAAAGACATTCCATGTTCATGTATTGGAAGAAGGAAGAACAAATGTTAAACTATCTACACCACCCAAAGCAATTTACATATTTAACACAATCCCTATCAACATAGCAACACCAACAAACAATCCTAAAATTTGTATGGAACCAAAAAGTACCCTGAATAGCCAAAGTTATCTTGAAAAAGAAAAGCAAAGCTGGAGGCATCAGAATTCCAGACTTCAAGTTATATCACAAAGCTGTACTGATCAAAACAGTATGGTACGGGCGAAAAATAGACACATTGATCAATAGAACAGAACAGAAAACCCAGAACTGAAGTCACAACTATATGGTCAATTAATCTTTGACAAAGTAGGAAGAATATGCAATGGAAAAAAGACAGTCCCATCAACAAATGGTGTTAGGAAAAATGGACAGCTACATGCAAAAGAAAAGCTACATGAAAAAGAAAAGTTGTCAAATTGAACAACTTTCCACTTTCTTATGCCATACACAAAAATGAATTGAAAATGGATGCAAGATGTAAATGTGACACAGGAAACCATCAAAATCCTAGAGAATAACAAAGGCAGTAACCTCTTTGATATTGGACAGAGCAACTTCTTTCTAGATATATTTCCTGAGGCAAGGAAAACAAAAGCAAAAATAAACATTGGGACTTCATCAAAATAAGAAGCTTCTGCACAGTGAAGGAAACAACAAAACTAAAAGCCGACCTACAGAATGGGAGATGATATTTGCAAATGACATATCTGATAAAGACTTAGTATACAAACAATATAAAGAACTTCTAGGGGTGTCTGGGTGGCTCATTTGTTAAGCGTCTGCCTTCTGCTCAGGTCATGATCCCAGGGTCCTGGCATCGAGGCCCACTCAGGCTTCCTGCTCTGTGAATAGCCTGCTTCTCCCTCTCTCATTCACCCTGCTTGCGTTCCCTTTCTCTCTCTCTCTCTCTCTCTCTCTCTCACTCTGTGTGTGTGTGTCAAATAATTAAAAAAAAAGAATTTCTACAACTCAATACCCTAAAAATGAATAATCCAATTAGAAAGTGGGGAGAATATTTATCCCAAAGATACAGATGTAGTGAAAAGAAGGGCCATCTGTACCTCAATATTTATAGCAGCAATGGCCACGGTGGCCAAACTGTGGAAAGAACCAAGATGCCCTTCAACAGACAAATGGATAAGGAAGATGAGGTCCATATACACGATGGAGTATTATGCCTCCATCAAAAAGGATGAATACCCAACTTTTGTAGCAACATGGATGGGACTGGAAGAGATTATGCTGAATGAAATGAGTCAAGCAGAGGGAGTCAATTATCATACGGTTTCCCTTATTTGTGGAGCATAACAAAGAACATGGAGGACATGGGGAGATGGAGAGGAGAAGGGAGTTGAGGGAAATTGGAAGGGGAGGTGAACCATGAGAGATTATGGATTCTGAAACAACCTGAAGGTTTTAAAGGGGCGGGGGTGGGAGGTTGTGGGAGCCAGGTGGTGGGTATTATGGAGGGCACGTATTGCATGGAGCACTGGGTGTGGTGCAAAAACAATGAATTCTGTTATGCTGAAAAGAAATTTAAAAAAATAAAATTAAATTAAATTAAGTAAAAAAAAACTATAAAGCTGATAAACATAGTGTATCAATAGTAATTATGTCCTATAATGTGTCTGCTGAAACTTGTTTCCAAGATCTTTTTTTAACTTTAAGACAAAAAACAAATATGAAGTTGAGTTAATTAGTGGATAATTCTTGGATCTCTATATAATATCCAAATAAGCATAGTTTTATTTCTTTTTAATTTTGGGGGGGTGTAAAAAAAAAGAAAATGGGGAGAAAACATGAATAGAAATTTCCCCAAAGAAGACAACCAGGGACCTACAGACACATGAAAAGATATTCAACATCACTTATCATCAGGGAAATTCAAATCAAAGCCACAATGAGGGATTACCTCACACTTGTTAGAATGGCTAAAATCAACAATACAAGGAAGAACAGATATTGGTGAGGACAAGATGAAAGGGAAAGGGCACCCTCTTGTAATGTTGGTAGGAATGCAAGCTGGCGCAACCACTCTGGAAAACAGTATGGAGTTTCCTGAGAAAGTTAAAAATAGAACTACCCTACGATCCAGCAATTGTACTGCTAGGTATGTACCCAAAGAATATAAAAATGCTAATTCAAGGGGATACATGCACCCCAAAGCATATAGAAGCATTATCTACAATAGCCAAATTATGGAAATAGCCCAAATGCTATTAACTGATGAATGGATAAAGAAGATGAGGTGTATGTATATAATAGAATATTACTCAGCCAGAGAAAATAATGACATACTGCCATTTGCAAGGACATGGATGGATCCAGAGAGTACAATGCTAACCAAAGTAAGTCAGTCAGAGAAAGACAAATACCATATGATTTCATTCATATGTGGAATTTAAGAAACAAAACAAATGAACAAAGGAAAAAAGAGAGAGACAAACCAATCATATGATACCTGTCAAGAAAGAGGCTCTTAACTATAGAGAACAAACTGATGGTTACCACAGGGAAGGTGGGCAGGAGGACGGGTGAAATAGGTGATGAGGATTAAAGAGTACACTTATCATTATGAACAGTGAGTAATGTATAGAATTGTTGATTCACTATATTGTACACCTGAAACTAATGTAACACTGTATGTTAACTATATTGGAATTAAAACTTAATTTAAAAAGGTATATTATGCAAATTGTGTCTACCAAAAAGCTATTGTTGCTTTTTAAATATCAACCAAAATAGAATTTAAGGCAATGGGGATTTACAAAGAAGGATATTTAATAAAGAAAAAAAGACCAATCCACCAGGATTGTATTATGATACCTAATTTATATGCACCTAAAGACATAAAGCAAAAATAAAAACCAAAATAAAAGGATGAGTAGGAAAATCCACAATCATAGTGAGAAAGAATAACAGAAGTTTCTTGGTAACTAATTGTACAGTCAGAAAAATATCAGTAAGGATATAAAAATTTACCCATGATAGCCTCAGGATACTTGGTAAGAGTCCAGGCATTGGAACAAAATCCACACACTGCCTCTTACTAGCTGTGTGACCTTCACTATTTTTTATATCATAATCTCCCTTCCTAAACTAATGAGAACTATAGACTCTCTCCTTAGCATATACATACACCTTGAATAAATGGATTCATCCATCCCTACGCACATATGTGCATTTAATTTTGAACACAAGTTTAAGGGGATCCACAAGTTGCCTTTATTAAGGCTTTGTAGTCCAGTTTAATCAGTAGGAACCTAGATAGGAGGGTCAGATAGAAAACAAATAGTAAGACGAAAGACATACGCACAGATCAATAATGAGACTGAATATAAACAAACTAAACACTTCAAATCACACTTGATAGAAGTAATAAATCAAATGCTGCTTAAAGAGACACAACAAAAATTTAAGGACACAGAAAGATTGAAAGTCAAAGTAATCCATAAGCCAAGAAACATTACTAGAGATAGAGAGATATATTTTATGATGATAAAATTGTCAATCTTATAGGAAGGTACTAAAATTGTAAGTCTGTATCCTTGTACTAACATTGTTTCAAAATATACAATACAAAAAATATCAGACATAAAAGGAAAATTAGAGAAATCTAAAGTTATGGTGGAACATGTAAATATACCTCTCTAAATAATTGATAGGATAATTAGAAAAAAAATCAGCAGAAGTATTAAAGATTTAAGCAATAAGACTAACAAAGTTGACCTAATTTACATATATAGAGCAATACAAACTACAATTGGAGAGTATACATTTTTTTCAAATGCAAACAGGACACTTGCTAAAATCAACCTTTTACTCAGTCTTTTAACCAAGTAGTGACAAATTTTAAAATATTAATATAATTCAGAATATGTTCTCGGATAACAAATAAACCTAATAATGACAAATGGATAACAACAACAAAATTCTCAAAGTGTTTGGAAATTAAGCAATACATTTCTCAGTAATTCATGAGTAAAAGCAGAAATTACAGTCAAATTTAGCATTACCTTTAATTGAATGATAATAAAAACACAACAAATGGAAACCCATGGGAAGCAGCTATCTGTGCTTAATAAAAAATTCTATAGCTTTAAATGCATATATTAGAAAATAAGAAAGACTGAAAAATATCAATAATCTTAAATTTGCCTGAAAGTAAGTTTTTTGGGGAAAACAAATCCACACAATTCTTAAAACAAGAAATAATTAAGAATAGAAATTAATAAAAAGAAATGAAACAAAAAAAGAAACACAAACGTTAATTGCATGTAAATACTAATAGAATAAAAAATTGGGGCACCTGGGTGGCTCAGTGGGTTAAAGCCTCTGCCTTCGGCTCAGGTCATGATCTCAGGGTCCTGGGATCGAGTCCCACATCGGGCTCTCTGCTCAGCAGGGAGCCTGCTTTCTCCTCTCTCTGTCTGCTGCTCTGCCTGCTTATGATCTCTGTCAAATAAATAAATAAAATCTTTAAAAAAAATTGTCCAAGAAAAAAAGAGAAGACACAATAGAAATCCCAAGGATAAAAGAAAGAAGAACAGCACATATTCTACAGATTTTAAAAATACAATAAAAGAATAATAAGAACAATGTCATTCTAGTAAATTTAAAATTTAGATTAAATCCATGAATTTATAAAAAACACAACTTACCAAAATGGAAAAAAAGAAGAAATAGAAAATCTAACCAGTTCTATATCTATTGAGTGAAACTGCATGGCAATTTAAAAATTGACATAACTTTTGTGGTGACAACAGGAAGAGCTATGAAGACCCACTCAACAATTAAACAAGTAGATCAGATGAAAACTATTAAAAAACTCAACCATTTAATGTCTTTAGGAAATATCCTAAGGGAAAATAGCACATGAAGAAACATTCATTAAAGGAAAATCTAACAAAACTTGGTAAAAACAATAAGGGTTCCTGGCATTTGAACCAAGACCTGCTGCCTCCTTCCTCTTCACCTCCAGCTCAGCTTAACAGAAACTATACTCTGGAGGCACAGCCAAAATTAAAGAGCTTCTTTTCCCCTCAGTTCTCAATCAAGGTTTATGTCTCACTGGGAGGGCAGGTCACCAGCATTTCTTATCTCCTCCAAATTAGAGTTGAAGAAGCTAAATTCTTAGTGAATGTGACCAAGAACTCATGGATTCCTTTCTTAACCAGTCACTACCCAAAAGACAAATGCTTTACCCAACAAGGCAGACCGAGAATAAAGGGGTCCTAAATGCCCTCATCATGGATTCCTCTTAGAGCAAAGATTTCATACCAGGAGAAGCAATCAAATAAATAAATAAATAAACAAATAAAACCAGAGGCTACAGCCCTGCCAAAAGTAGCAGCTCACAGTTTTTTCCCAGGGAGAGAAGTAGCTCATAAAAATAGAGCTTCTCAGCTCTCCCCAAAAGAGAGGACTCAATTTGAAACACAGTCTGGGGAAGATAAAGCTTAAACTTACACTAGAAAACATTAGCTTTCCTTAAATAAAAGCAACAAGTTAAACTATAGGCCAGCTAGTACACCAGAGAAAATTAGGGGGAGAGTTAATAAATAAGAGTCTACTGAGGGTCAGAATAAACTTGAAAGACTGGCCTCAAAAACTATACCTGATTGAATTTAATTGGATCAGACTTTTAAGCATTTTATCCCCCAGGGCTTTGTTGAAAACAGACCAATCAGCCTACAATTAGGGAAGCCTAACAGACCAAGTGTAATACCAAATGAAGCAAACAGCTTAATACAGAGATCAGAGAAAGAGGCAGTCAAAAAGTGTGTTGGCAGAAATAACTGTAATTCCGGGATGCCTGTATATGTGCCTGTTTGCACCATCTGAGGAGTGATACCCAAAATGTTCACACGGGGGGGGGGGGGGGAACAGCTTCACTAACATAACCTAGTCAAGTCACAATACAAGCAAGCAAAGAACAACCAAAACAAAGAGTGCAGAAGATGGGGGGTGGGGATGTTATTTTGTATTCAAAGATGTTAAAATATACTACCTAACCTGTGCAGATTTCAACAAAAGTTACAAAATATTCTGTCAAGAAAAATTGCATTGTACAGAGTAAAATATGATAGGAAGATTTATTCCTTGAGATTGAACTTAATTCCAGCTACTATAACAGGGGCAGCAGGGGATTTTTTATAATCAATACACAAGGAGAAAAAGTCATTGGATTAAAATTACTAATAGGAACTTGATTAGATATCAAGGGTGAAGGAAGAGGAACTTAACTGACTTTCAAGGGTAGGATTCTTACTAAACTAGCTTACCAGGATTCTTGCTAAAATGAGGATGAAACTAATCTTGACAAAACTAAAACTAATCTTGACAGTCCAAAGACAGGGCCTAATCAAGAAGAAGGCTTGGGATGCCTGAGTGCCTCAGTTCATTAAGCATCTGCCTCTGACTGAGGTCGTGATCTCAGAGTCTTGGAGTTGAGCTTCATGTTAGGCTCCCTGCTCAGCGAGGGGCCTGCTTCTCTCTCCCTCTACCCCATCCCCCTCCCTGGCTTGTGCTCCTGAGTTCTTTCTCTCTCTCTCTTTCTCAAATAAATAAAGTCTTATAAAGAAAGAAAAAAGTCCTTGCAAAGAAAGTCAGTACAAAGAAAGAAGAATATGAGACCCATATACAGGAAAAAGGAGGCAACACAAACTATGCTGTGAGAAGTACCAGATGTCAGACTGAACATACAAAGATTTTTAAGTAGCCATTATAAATATCCTCAAAGAACTAACAAACAATGCTTAAAGAAATAATGGAAGATATGAAGACAATGTTTTATCAAATAGAGAATATCAACAAAGATTTTTAAAAATAAGAAAAACAGAATGGAAACCCTGGATTAGATGAGTATAATAATGAAAATGAAAAATTCACTAAAGGTGCTCAACAGATTTCAAGTAGAAGAAGAAAATATAAGTGAAGTTGAATGACATTGTGTAATCTGAAGAACAAGGATAAAACAGAATAGAGAAAAATGATCAGATACTCAAAAGATGTAAGACACACCAACATATGTGCAATGGGAGTACCTGAAAAAGAGGAAAAAGAAAAAGTGTAGAAGAAAATATTCAAAGAAATAATGGCTGTGGGTGCCTGACTGGCTCAGTCAGTAGAGCATACAACTCTTGATATTAGAGTTTTGAGTTCAAGCCCCAAGTTGGGCATAATACTTACTTAAAAAAAAAGAGTGGCTGAAAACTTCCCAATTTGCTAAAACAAAAAACAAACACAAAATCTGGAAAAAGAAGAGCAAATTCAACTGAAAGCAACCTGAAGGAAGAGTATTATAAGGATTACAGAAGAAATTCATGACATACAGAAGAGAAAATATAGAGAAAATTAACAATACCAGAAATTGGTTCTTTGAGGAATGAAATTGACAAACCTTGGGTAGACTGAAAAAAGAGAAAAGACAAATTACTACGACCAAAAATAAAAGAGGGGACAATACTATCAACTTTACTGTTATAAACTGGGTTATAAGGGAATATTATGAACAACTAAATGCAACAAAGTCAATAACTTAGATTAAATGGACACATCCATATAAAAGACAGAAACTACTGAAAGTGACTCAAGATGAAATAAAAATAATGACCCAAACTACTAAACTTGGTGAAAAACATTAAATCTACACAGCAAAGAATCTCAACAACTCCAAGAAGGATAGACCAAAAAAGATCTACGCCAAGACATAAAATTGAACTGTTGAAAGAAAAAGAGTCTGGAAGGCAATAAGAAGAGTGACTTATCACAAGTTAAGGATACTCAATAAGATTATCATCTAATTTCTCACTAGAAATCATGGAGATCAGAAGGCAGTGCAATCACATATTTAAAGTACTTAAATGGGGCACCTGGGTGTCTCAGTGGGTTAAGCCTATGCCTTCCACTCAGGTCATGATCTCAGGGTCCTCGGATGGAGCCCTGCATTGGGCTCCCTGCTCAGCTGGGATCCTGCTTCCCCCTCCCACTCTGCCTGCCTCTCTGCCTACTTGTGACCTCTCTCTCTGTGTCAAATAAATAAAATCTTAGAAAAGAAATAAAGTAGAAAAAAGAAATAAAGAAATGAAAAACAAATTATATATATTTATATATATATATTTTACTTTTGTATTATTTTATTTTTTCAGTGTTCCAAAATTCATTGTTTATTCACCCCACCCAGTGCTCCATGCAATATGTGCCCTCCTGAATACCCACCACCAGGTTCACCCAAACCCCCACCCCCTTCCCCTCCAAAACCCTCAGTTTGTTTCTCAGAGTCTACAGTCTCTCATGGTTTGTCTCCGCTTCTGATTTCCCCCAACTCACGTCTCCTCTCCATCCCCAATGTCCTCCGTGTTATTACTTATGCTCCACAAGTAAGTGAACCATGAGTTCTATATCTGGTACAACTGTCCTTTTAAAATAAGGGAGAAATTAAGACATTCTCAGAAAAGCAAAAGCTAAGTGAGTTTGTTACCAAGAAAACTGCCCCACAGAAACGCTAAAAGGTGTTCAAATGAAAGGACCTTAGTCATATAAGAAATAAAGATCTCTGGTAAAGGTAAATGTATGGGCAAATATAAAAGCCAGTATTACTGCACTTTTAATTTGTAACTCAATTTTTAATGCTTGCTTGACATAAAAATATGCATAAAAATAATTATAAGTTTATGTTATTAGATACACATGGGTAAAGACGTAATTTGTGACAAAAACACAAAAGAGATAGACAAAAGAATACCAAAGGAAACTGAACACAGGGACACATATATTTGTACATGAATATTCATTTCAATCTTATTCACGATAGATAAAAGGTGGAAAATCCAAGTTCTCATCAACAGATAAATGTAGAAACAAAATGTAGTATATACATCCAATAGAATAATATTCATTTATAAAAATGAATGAAGTTCTGAAACATGCTACAATATGGATGAATCTTCAAAAAATTACATTAAATGCAGTCACCCAGACACAAAAGGACAATATAAGTGATTCCACTTATATAAGATATCTAAAATAGACAAATTAATAGAAACAGATGGTAGATTTGGAGGTTACCAAAACTGGCAGAGAGAAAAATGCAGAGTTATTGCTTACTGGATACAGTTGCTGCTTGGGCTCCTGAAATAGTTTTAGAAATAGATAGGAGTGATGGTTGCATAACTTTGTGAATGAGATTAATGTCATTGTTTTGTATACTTAAAAATTATTTAAATGGAAAATTTTATGTTATATATATTTTACTAAAATAAAAAAAACTAACGAATTGACATGATCTGAAAATCTTTTGTGACTATGTTGCTTCCCCCAGTATTCAATCTCTTGATTGAAGCTTTGTTTGTATTCTCTTTTTTTTTAAGATTTTATTTATTTATTTGACAGATAGAGATCACAAGTAGGCAGAGACACAGACAGAGAGAGAGGGGAAGCAGGCTCCCTGCTGAGCAGAGAGCCAGATGCGGGGCTCAATCCCAGGACCCTGGGATCATGACCTGAGCACAAGGCAGAGGCTTTAACCCACTAAGCCACCCAGGCACCCCTGTATTCTCTTTTGATCATTAGCTCACTCTTAGTCATTTTACTTAATTTGTACTTAGAGAGGGGCTACAATTCCTCTTAGGGCTATTGGCTATTAGCACATCTTCTCTGACAAATCTTCTTTTTATTTTCTTTGCATCAAAGATGTGTGTGTGTGTGTGTGTGTGTGTGTGTGCGTGCGTGTGTGTGTGTGTGTGTGTTATAAGCATGAGTATTGTATTTTTGTAGTGGTGTCATTCTAGTCAAAGAACATTATGCAGATATTTGTAGTGATTTAAAAAAAACAAGTTTTACTATGATTCTGGATCTTCAGCCAGCCCCTCTTTGGGCTGCTACTTCTAAAATGGTAAAGGCATATCTTGTTTTATTGTGCTTTGCTTTATTGAGCTTTGCAGATATTGTATTCTTTACAAATTAAATGTATGTGGCAACCTTGCATTGAGCAGGTCTATTGCCTTCATTTTTCAACAGTATTTCCTCATTTTGTGTCACATTTTGATAACGTTTGTAATATTTCAAACTTTTTCATTATTATATTTGTTACGGTGATCTGCAATTAGTAATCTTTGCTGTTATTATTTAATTGTTTGGGACACCACAAACCGTACCCATGTAAGACAACAAACTTAACTGATAAATGTATGTGTGTCCTGACTACTCCATCAACCAGTCGTTCCCCATCTCTCTCCCTCTCCTCAGGACTTTATGCCCTGAGACATGACAATATTGAAATTAGGTCAATTAATATCCCTACAATGACCTTACATGTTCAAGTAAAAAGAAGAGTTGTACGTCTCTCATTTTTAAATCAAGAGCAAGATATGATTAAGCTTAGTAAGGAAGGCATGTCAAAAGTCAAGATAGGCTGACAGCTAGGCCTCTTGCACCAAACAATTAGCCAAGTTGTAAATGCAAAGGAAAACCTCTTGAAGAAAATTAAAAGTGCTACTCCAGTGAGCATGTGAATAAGAAAGTGAAACAGCCTTACTGTTAATATGAAGAAAGTTTTAGGGGTCTGGAAAGAAGATCAAATCAGCAACAACATTCCCTTAAGACAAAGCCTAATCCAGAAAAAAGCTCTAAGTCTCTTCACTTCCCTAAATGCTGGGAGAGGTGAAGAAACTGCAGAAGAAAAGTTTGAAGCTAGCAGAGATTGGTTTATTAGGTTTAAGGAAAGAAGCTGTTTGCATAACATAAAAGTACAAGGTTAAGCAGCAAGTGTTGATGTAAAAGCTGCAGCAAGTTATCCAGAAGATCTAGATAAGGTAATTCATGAAGCTGGCTACACTAAACAACAGATTTTCAATGTAGACAAAATAGCCTTCCTTTGGAAGAAGATGCCATCTAAGACTTTCATAGCTAGAGACAAGTCAGTGCCTGGCTTCAAAGCTTCAGAAGAAAGGCTGACTCTCTTGGTAGCGTTATTGCAGCTGGTGACTAACTTGAAGCCAAAACTTAAGTACCATTCTGCAAATATTAGGGCCCTTAAGAATTATGCTAAATCTACTCTGCCAGTGCTCTATCGATGGAACAACAAAGCCTGAGAGCCAGCACAACTGTTTACAACATGGTTTACAAAATGTTTGAAGCTCACAGTTGAGACCTACTGCTAAGAAAAAAAGATTCCTTTCAAAATATTACTGCCCATTGACAAATGAACCTAAAAGCTCTGATGGAAGGTGCCTGGGTGGCTCAGTTGGTTAAGCCTCTGCCTTCAGCTCAGGTCATGATCTCAGGGTCCTGGAATTGAGCCCCGCATCGAACTCCCTGCTCAGCAGGGAGCTTGCTTCTCCCTCCCTCTGCCTGGTGCTCTGCCTGCTTGTAGCCCCCTGCCTTTGTCAAATAAATAAATAATAAAGAAAATCTTTTTTAAAAAGTTCTGATGGAGATGTATAATGAGATTCATGTTTTCATGCCAGTTAACACATCATCCATACTGCAACCCATGGATAAATGGGTAATTTCCATGTTCAAGACTTATGATTTAAGAAATACATTTCATGATGTTGTAGCTGCCATAGTGATTCTTCTGATGAATCTGGGCAAATTAAATTGAATCCTGTAAAGGATTCACCATTCTAGATACCATAAAGAACATTCATGATTCATGGGAAGAGGTCAAAATATCAACACTGACAGGAGTTTAGAAGTTTATTTCAACCCTCATGGATGATTTTGAGGGGTTTAAGGCTTCATTCAGTAGAGGAATAGAACTAGAATTAGAAGTAAAGACTGAATGAAACTGAATTTCTGCAATCTCATGATAAAAATTTAATGGGTGAAGAGTTGCTTCGTATAGATGAGCAAAGAAAGTGATTTCTTGGGATGGAATCTACTCTTGGTGAAGACACTGTGAAGATTGTTGAAATGAAAAGATTTAGAATATTACATAATCTTACTTGATGAATCAGCAGCAGGGTTTGAGAGGATGGACTCCAATTTTGAGAGAAGTTCTACTGTGGGTAAAATGCTATTGCATGCGACAGAGAAATTGTTCATAAGAGAAAAAGTCAATGTGACAAGCTTCTCATTGCTGTCTATTTTAAGAAATTACCACAACCACTCCAAATTTCAGCAACCATCATCCTGATCAGTCAGCAGCCACCAACACTGAAGCAAAATCCCTTACTAGCAAAGAAAAATTATGAATCACTGAAAGCAAAGATGATGGTTAGTACTTTTTGGCAATGAAATATTTTTAATTAGGCATGTACATATTTTTAGACATAATGCAACTGCACACTTGATGGACTATAGTAGAGCAGAAACATAAATATTTATCTTCACTGGGAAAACAAAAAATTCATGTGACTCTCTTTATTGCAGTATTTGCTTTGGAGATATTGCAATATCTCCAAGGTATGTTTATATACGAAACATGGACAGGATACAGGTAAGACATACGCTTACTTATTTCTAGTACGTTATTTTGCCCCACTCCTGTGTAAGCTCCCTGCCTGGTGAGCCGGGCTAGACCTTTGAAAAAAACACTCTGTAATAAAGCATATACTGTTTAGAATGCTGACAAAGCAATTTTTGTTGGCTAGACAATCAATGAATAGCAGCTTTCTGGATGTGTTCGCATGCCCAATAAATGTCTATTGCTCACAATAGCTATCATTTTTAAAAAGAATGAAAGTTTTCCAGGTGATATATGTATGTAGACCATGAGGTATATATTACAGATAATATTTCCATTTTACAGGTAAGTCTACCATGGTTCAAGGAGGTCATACAGCATACTTAAGTTCACTGAGCTAAATGAAGAATCACATCTAGAATTTATATCCAGGTTTGTCTGACTATATAGCATGTGATCCTAGGCATAATTTCCATTGTCTCTATTTAGAATATATAAAACTTCCATCTGGATCTCCCACAGACATCTCAAACTCAATTTGTCCAAGTATGATCTTGCTATCTTTCTCTTGCCCTTATGACTTTCCCTCACACCATTCCTTCTCCTTTTTTCATGAACCCTATTTCAGTAATTGGTGTCAACATATCACCAACTTTGATGCCTTCTCTCTCATCCCATACAATCAATCAACAAGTCCTGGAGACTGACTTATTATTTGGGTATGATCCCCTTTGTGTATATATATTTTTTAAAACAGTCTTTAAAAAACATTTTTAAAGCAACTTGAAATTCACAGTCTTCCAAAGTGGCTATACCATTTCACATTCCCACCATCAATGAATGAGTGAGTGTTCTCGTTGCTCCACAACCTTGGCAGCATTTGATATTGTCAGTGTTCTAGATTTTTGTCATTTTAATAGATCCATAGTGGTATCTTGTTGTTGTTTTAATTTGCATTTCCGTGATTACATATGGTGTGGAGAATACTTCCATATGTTTACTTCCCATCTATATATCTTTTTGGTGAGGTATCTATTATGTTCTTTGGCCCGTGTTTTAATTGGGTTGCTTGCTTTCTTACTGTTGAATTTTATGAGTGCTTTGTGTATTTTGGATAACAGTCCTTTATCAGATGTGTTTTCTGCAAATATTTTCTCCCAATATGTGGCTTATCTTCCCATTCTATTGACATTGCCTTTGACAAAGCAGAAGTTTTTCACTTTAATCAAGTCCAACTTATCAATTATTTCTTTCATGGATTATATTTTGGAGTTGTATCTAAAAAGTTATCATCTGGGGGGCCTGGCTGGCTCAGTTGATAGAACATGTGGCTCTTGATCACAGGGCTGTAAATTCAAGCCCCACATTAGGTGTAGAGATTACTTAAAAATAGAATCTTTAAAAAATAAAATAAAAATAAGAAGTTATTATATCCAAGGTCATATAGATTTTCCTGTGTTGATTTCTTTGCACTTAGTTCTATGATCCATTTTTTATTTAATTTTTGTGACGTGCATAAGGTCTATGTCTAGGTTCATTCTTTTACATGTAGATGTCCAGTTGTTCCAGGACCATTTGTTGAAGTGCATTTCTTTGCTCCAGTGCACTGCCTTTGTTCCTTTGTCAAAGATCACTTGACTACATTTTGTGGGTCTATTTCTGGGCTCTTTATTCTGTTCTATTGATCTATCCATCTATTCTTTTGTCAATACCACACTGTCTTGCTTACTATAGCTTTATGATAAGTCTTGTAGTTGGATAGTAGTGTCAACAGTCCTAAAACTTCATTCTTCTTTAACATTGTGTTGGCTTTTCTGGGTCTTTTGCCTCTCCATGTAGACATTAAAGTGACTTTATTGACACCCACAAAATAAATTGCTGGGATACTTATTGGGATCTAACCTTTAAATATGTCTCTAAACCTAGTTTCCCTCACATATGGCTTCACAGGGAAATTCTACCAAACATTTAAATAGTTAATATCTATTCTTCTCAAAACTTTTCAAAAAATGGAAGAGGGAGGAAAGCTTCCAAATTCATTCTATGAGGCCAACATGACCATGGTACCAACACAAGATAAAAACACCACCAAAAAAGAAACTGCAACCCAATATCTCTGATAAACATAGATGCAAATATCCTCAATAAAAAACACAATCTACCAATACATTAAAAAAATCATTTACCACTATCAAGTGGGATTTATTCCTGGGATATAATGGTGGGTCAATATTTGAAAATCAATCAACATGATACATCATATCAATAAGAGAAATTATAAAAACCATACAATCATTTCAACAATAGATGTAGAAAAAGCATTTTCAAGTACAACATCCATTTATGATAAAAAGCATTTGACAGTAGGTTTAGAGAGAACATACCTCAACATAATAAATGTCATAAGTGAAAAACCCACAGTGAACATCATACTCAATGGGGAAAAGCTGAGAGCTTTTCCTTTATGGTCAGGAACAAGACAAGGATGTCCACTCTCACCACTTTCATTCAACATAATTGTGGAAGTCCTAGCCACAGCAGTCAGACAAGGAAAAGAAATAAAGGCATACAAATTGATAAAGAAAAAATAAAACTTTCATGATTTGCAGATGACATGTAACTATATATTGAAAACCCTAAAAATGCCACCAAAAAACTACTAGAACTGATAAATGAATTCAGTAAGGTTTCAGGATACAAAATCAATGTATAAAAATCCATTTCATTTCTATACACTAATAATGAAGCAGCAGAAAGAGAAATTAAGAAAACAATCCCATTTACAATTGCACCAAAAATAATAAAATCTCAGGAATATAAAATTAACCAAGGAGGTGAAAGACCTATACTCTGAAATCTATAAAACATTAATGAAAGAAATTAAAGATGGCAAAAATTTTCCACTACACAGTGGAAAAATATTCCACTACACCATGGAATATTATTTAGCCATTAAAAAGAATGAAATCTTGGCATTTGCAACAATATGGACATTCCATGTTCATGAATTGGAAGAACAAATATTATAAAAATGTCCAAAGTAACCTATAGATTTAAAGCAATTCCTATCAAAATCCCAAAAGCATTTTTCACAGAACTAGAACAAATAATCCTAAAATTTGTATAGAACTACAGATCTCAAATAGCCAAAGCAATCTTGAAAATGAAGAACAAAACTAGAGGTATCACAATCCCAGATTTCAATTTATACTACAAAGCTGAAGTAATCAAAACATGGTATGGTACAGGAACAAAAATACACTCATAGATCAAAGGAACAGAATAGAGAGCCCAGAAATAAACCCATGATTATATGGTCTATTAATCTTCAACAAAGGAGGAAAGAATATGCATGGCGAAAAGACAGTCTCTTCAACAAATGGTGGTGGGAAAAGTGGACAGCTACATTCAAAAGAATAAAACTGGACCACTGTCTTACACCATACACAAAAATAAACTCAAAATAGATTAAAGACCTAAATGTGAATCTCAAAACCATAGAAATCTGAGAAGAGAGCATAAGCAATAATTTCTCTGACATTGTCCATGACAACAATTTTCTAGATATTATCTCCTGTGGCAAGAAAAATAAAAGCAAAAGTAAACTATTGGGACTACATGAAAATGAAAACCTTCTGCACAACAAAGGAAACAATTAACAAAACTAAAAGACAGCCTACTGAATGGGAGAAGATATTTGCAAATGACATATCTGATAAAGGCTTAGTATTGAAAATACACAGAGAATTGATACAACTCAACACCACAAAAACAAATCCAATTTAAAAATGGGTAGAAGACAAAAACAGATATTACTCCAAAGAAGACATACAGATGATAGACACATGAAGAGATGCTCAGCATCTCTTATTATCGGAGAAATGCAAATCAAAGCCACAATGAGATAGCATCTCACAGCCGTCTGAATGGCTAAAATCAACAACACAAGAAACAGCAACTGTTGGCAAGGATGTGGAGAACCTTCTTGCACTGTTGGTGGAGATGCAAACTGTTAGAGCCACTGTGGAAAACATTATGGAGATTCCTGAAACTTTACAAATAAAATTACCATATGATCCAGTAATTCCACTATTGTGTGTTTACCCAAAGAAAATGGAAACACCAGTTTGAAAAGATACATCCGCCCCTATGTTTATAGCAGCATTATTTACAATAGCCAAATTATGGAAGCAGAGTCCATCAATAGATAAATGGATAAGGAAGATGTGGCGCACCCCCCCCAAACATGCATACGCACGTGCACACACAGTGGAATATTACTCAGCCATTAAAACGAATGAGATCTTGCCATTTGCAACAACATGGATGGGGCTAGAAAGTATAATTCTAAGTGAAATAAGTCAGAGAAAGACAAACACCATATTACCTCCCTTATATGCAGAATTTAAGAAACAAAACAAACAAGGGCAAAAGAGACAAACCAAAAAACAGGCCCTTAAGTACAGAAAACAAACTGATGGTTACCAAAGGAGAGGTGGGTGGTGGGTGGATGAAACAGGTGAAGGGGATTAAGAGTACACTTATTGTGATGAGCACTGAGTAATGTATAGTATTGTTGAATCACTGTATTGCACATCTGAAACTAATAGAACACTTTATGTTGTGATGAGCACCAGGTGATGTATGGAACTGTTAAATTACTATATTATACACCTGAAACTAATATGACACTGTATGTTAACTAACTGGAATTAAAATAAAAATTTAGGGATGCCTAGATGGCTCAGCCGGTTAAGCTGCTGCCTTCAGCTCCGGTCATGAAACCAGAGTCCTGGGATGGAGTCCTGCATCGGGTTCCTTGCTCAGTGGGGAGCCCACTTCTCTCTCTGCCTCTGCCTGCCACTTTGCCTGCTTGTGCTCTCTCTCTCTCTCTGACATAAGTAAAGAAATAAAAAATAATACAGCAATGCATGTTAAGTATACTGGAATTAAAATTTTTTTAAAGGAAAAAATTAAAAATTAAACAATAAACAAAAAGATAAACAATAAATAAGACTAGTTTTCCTCTCCAACTCTTCTACCACTATACATTTAAGCCACTACCATGCTTCGTGTTTAAATGAATGATACCAGCATATGTTTAAATGCCAAAGTCAGAAACCTGGATATTATCCTTCACTTTTGTTCCCTTACTTCCCTCAATCTCCTCAATAACCAGTTCCTGAGAACACAACATTTTAATTATCTTCCACCTCTGTCCAATTTTGTTTTCCAATCCTACTGTCTGTTATTGCCCTGGTTAAGGTTCAGGACCCCTCCCCCCCTGCCAGTCACTTCTCTCCTGGAAGACTGTGAAAAATTACCTGCTGGCCTCACTATATCATGTGTTGTTACCATCTAATGGATTAATTTTTTCAAAATATGAAATCTTATAAAAATCACTGCTACTCAGTATTTTCTTTCTTTCTCCCATGGTCCCATGAGACATGTACTGTTAGAAAAAAATTTTTTTCGGGGGATGATGTAGTGAAGAAGAAACTACCACCTTCGCCAGGATAAAAAGGAACATTGAGTTATTTACATATGAGCTTTTAGCAGCTTGCAGCCTTGTTACCATGGAATGCTGAGAGAATAAGCAAGAAGTACATCTTTTGGTTATTTAGAAGATAGGAATCCAAGATCTTATGTAGGATAATTACTGTAAAAAATGTCAGTTGTGCATAAATTCATAATTTAAATCACAAAGAATGTATTTTGGAGCTTAAAAATGTTGTTCAATTGTCTGTATTTCTTTGGTGTTAGTTGTGATCTCTCCTCTTTCATTCATGATTTTATTTATTTGGGTCCTTTCTCTTTTCTTTTTGATGAGTCTGGCCAGGGGTTTATCAATCTTATTGATTCTTTCAAAGAACCAGCTCCTAGTTTCATTGATTTTTTCTATTGTTTTTTTTTTGGTTTCTATTTCATTGATTTCTGCTCTGATCTTTATGATTTCTCTTCTCCTGCTGGTTTACGGTTTCTTTCTTGTTCTTTCTCCAGCTCCTTTACGTGTAGGGTTAGGTTGTGTACTTGAGACCTTTCTTGTTTCTTGAGAAAGGCTTGTACCGCTATATATTTTCCTCTCACGACTGCCTTTGCTGTGTCCCACAGATTTTGAACTGTTTTCATTATCATTTGTTTCCATGAATTTTTTCAATTCTTCTTTAATTTCCTGGTTGACCCATTCATTCTTTAGAAGGATGCTGTTTAGTCTCCATGTATTTGGGTTCTTTCCAGCTTTCCTCTTGTGATTGAGTTCTAGCTTCAGAGCATTGTGTTCTGAAAATATGCAGGGAATGATCCCAATCTTTTGATACCGGTTGAGACCTGATTTGTGACCCAGGATGTGATCTATTCTAGAGAAGGTTCCATGTGCACTAGAGAAGAATGTGTATTCTGTTGCTTTGGGATGAAATGTTCTGAATATATCTGTGATGTCCATCTGGTCCAGTGTGTCATTTAAGGCCTTTATTTCCTTGTTGATCTTTTGCTTGGATGATCTGTCCATTTCAGTGAGGGGAGTGTTCAAGTCCCCTACTATTATTGTATTATTATTGATGTGTTTCTTTGATTTTGTTATTAATTGGTTGATATAGTTGGCTGCTCCCACGTTAGGGGCATAGATATTTAAAATTGTTAGATCTTCTTGTTGGACAGACCCTTTGAGTAGGATATAGTGTCCTTCCTCATCTCTTATGATAGTCTTTGGCTTAAAATCTAATTGATCTGATATAAGGATTGCCACCCCAGCTTTCTTCTGATGCCCATTAGCATGGTAAATTTTTTTCCACCCGCTCACTTTAAATCTGGAGGTGTCTTCGCGTCTAAAATGAGTTTCTTGTAGGCAACATACTGATGGGTTTTGTTTTTTTATCCATTCTGATACCCTGTGTCTTTTGATTGGGGCATTTAGCCCATTAACATTCAGGGTAACTATTGAGAGATATGAATTTAGTGCCATTATGAGTCTGTAAGGTGACTGTTACTGTATATTGTCTCTGTACCTTTCTGATCTACTACTTTGAGGCTCTCTCTTTGCTTAGAGGACCCCTTTCAAGATTTCCTGTAGAGCTGGTTTGGTGTTTGCAAATTCTTTCAGTTTTTGTTTGTCCTGGAAGCTTTTTATCTCTCCTTCTATTTTCAATGATAGCCTAGCTGGATAGAGTATTCTTGGCTGCATGTTTTTCTCATTTAGTGCTCTGAATATATCATGCCAGCTCTTCCTGGCCTGCCAGGTCTCTGTGGATAAGTCTGCTGCCAATCTAATATTTTTACCATTGTATGTTACAGACTTCTTTTCTCGGGCTGCTTTCAGGATTTTCTCTTTGTCACTAAGACTTATAAATTTTACTATTAGGTGACGGGGTGTGGACCTATTCTTGTTGACTTTGAGGGGGGTTCTCTGCATCTCCTGGATTTTGATGCTTGTTCCCTTTGCCATATTAGGGAAATTCTCTCCAATAATTCTCTCCAATAGACCTTCTGCTCCCCTCTCTGTTTTCTTCTTCTTCTGGAATCCCAATTATTCTAATGTTGTTTCGTCTTATGGTGTAACTTATCTCTCGAATTCTCCCCTCATGGTCCAGTAGCTGTTTGTCCCTCTTTTGTTCGGCTTCTTTATTCTCTGTCATTTGGTCTTCTATATCACTAATTCTTTCTTCTGCCTCATTTATCCTAGCAGTGAGCAACCTCTTCGACCTCAGCCGTAGCAACATCTTCCTAGGAACAACGGCAAAGGCAAGGGAAGCAAGGGCAAAAATGAACTATTGGGATTTCATCAAGATCAAAAGCTTTTGCACAGCAAAGGAAACAGTTAACAAAACCAAAAGACAACTGACAGAATGGGAGAAGATATTTGCAAACGACATATCAGATAAAGGGCTAGTATCCAAAATCTATAAGGAACTTAGCAAACTCAACACCCAAAGAACAAACAATCCAATCAAGAAATGGGCAGAGGACATGAACAGACATTTCTGCAAAGAAGACATCCAGATGGCCAACAGACACATGAAAAAGTGCTCCACGTCACTCGGCATCAGGGAAATACAAATCAAAACCACAATGAGATATCACCTCACACCAGTCAGAATGGCTAAAATTAACAAGTCAGGAAATGACAGATGCTGGCGAAGATGTGGAGAAAGGGGAACCCTCCTCCACTGTTAGTGGGAATGCAAGCTGGTGCAACCACTCTGGAAAACAGCATGGAGGTTCCTCAAAATGTTGAAAATAGAACTACCCTATGACCCAGCAATTGCACTACTGGGTATTTACCCTAAAGATACAAACATAGTGATCCGAAGGGGCACGTGTACCCAAATGTTTATAGCAGCAATGTCTACAATAACCAGACTATGGAAAGAACCTAGATGTCCATCAACAGATGAATGGATAAAGAAGATGTGGTATATATACACAATGGAATACTATGCAGCCATCAAAAGAAATGAAATCATGCCATTTGCGACGACGTGGATGGAACTAGAGCGTATCATGCTTAGTGAAATAAGTCAATCGGAGAAAGACAACTATCATATGATCTCCCTGATATGCGGACATGGAGAAGCAACATGGGAGGGTAGGGGGATAGGAGAAGAGTAAATGAAACAAGATGGGATTGGGAGGGAGACAAACCATAAATGACTCTTAATCTCACAAAACAAACTGGGGGTTGCTGGGGGGAGGTGCGATTGGGAGAGGGGGAGCGGGCTATGGACATTGGGGAGGGGAGGCGAACCATAAGAGACTATGTACTCTGAAAAACAACCTGAGGGTTTTGAAGGGTCAGGGGTGGGAGGTTGGGGCAACCTGAGGGTTTTGAAGGGTCAGGGGTGGGAGGTTGGGGGAACAGGTGGTGGGTAATGGGGAGGGCACGTTTTGCATGGAGCACTGGGTGTTGTGCAAAAAGAATGAATACTGTTACACTGAAAAAATAAATAAAATGAAAAAAAAATCAATTGACGATAGATGTATGGGTTTATTTCTAGACTCTCAGTTCAATTCCATTGATCTACATGTCTATTCTTATGCCAGAAGTACACAGTTTTACTATAAATTTGTAGGCTTTTAAAATAAGAAAGTATGAGTCTTCTTACTTTCAGCATTTTTGTTTATTTGTGATTTCTTGCAATTCCATATTAATTTTACTCTCAGCTTTTCTATTTCTCAAAAATAGACTTTTCTTATTTTGATAGGAATTGCATTCGATCCTTTGATTGCTTTGGGAATTATTGTCATCTTAACAAATATTGAGTCTTCCAATCCATGAACATGGAACATCTCTCCATTTATTTAGGTCTTATTTAATTACTTTCAGCAATTCTATAATTTCCAGTGTACAAATCTTGAGATACCTTAAATTTATTCTTAAGTATTGTATTCTGTTTTGTGCTTTTGTACATAGAGTTGTTTCTTAATTTCATTTTTTTTAATATTTTATTTATTTGACAGAGAGAAATCACAACTAGGCAGAGAGGCAGGCAGAGAGAGAGAGGAGGAAGCAGCAGGACTCAATCCCAGGACCTGAGATCATGACCTGAGCCAAAGGCAGAGGCTTTAACCCACTGAGCCACCCAGGTGCCCCCTTAATTTCATTTTTTGATTGCGCATTCCTAGTGTATAGAAATACAACCAATTTGGAAGAGCTGATTTTGTATCTGGCAATTTGCCAAGTTCATTTATTAGTCCTAGTAGATTTCTTGCATATTCTTTAGCATTTTCTATATACAGGATAATGCCATTGGCAAATAAAAATAATTTTGCTTCTTTCCTTCCAATTTGGATTCAATTTTTTTTTCTTGCTTAATTTCTCTGGCTAGAACTTTCAGAACAAAACTGATGGAAACAAACATCCTTGTCTTATTTGTGTTCTCACATGGAAAGCTTTCAATTGTTCACTATAGAGTGTGATCTAGCATTGAGTTTTTCATAAATGCCCTTTATTATGTTGAAACAATATGCTTATATTCCTAGTTTGTTGAGTGTTTTTATTATGAAAGTGTATTGGAGTTTGTCAAATGCTTTTTTCCCTCTGTCAGTTGAGATGATAATGTGTTTTTCCTTTTCCTATATTAATATAATATTTTGACATTGATTTTCATATGTTGAATAACCCTTGAATTTTGTGGGTAAACCCCAATTCATCAAGATGTAAAATCCTTCTGCTGGCTTAGTTTGCTAGTATTTTGTTGAGGATTTTTTTAAGATTTTATTTATTTGTTTGACAGAGAGATAGTGAGAGAGGGAACACAAGCAGGGGAGAGGGAGAAGCAAGGTTCCCGCTGAGCAGGGAGCCAGGATCATGACCAGAGCCAGGGCCCTAGGATCATGACCTAAGCTGAAGGCAGACGCTTAACAACTGAGCCACCCAGGCACCCCTCGTTGAGGACTTTTGCAATCAATATTTATCAGGACTTTGGAGGTGATGGATAAGTTTATGGTATGCTTTGTGGTAAATAAACAAACCAACAAAAATATGTACATACCACATGATCCAGCACTTTCACTACTTAATATTACCATGGAGATATATGCACACAGGTGCATAGGAAAGCATAGATAAATGTTTATTATGACATTGCTCGTAAGAACCAAAGTATTGGAAATAGCTTAAGTCATCAAAATGGAAATGTCGTTGAGTAAAAACAACAGGGCAATAGATGTAATATTACAATATTTAGTTAAAATGCAAAACAGAAATATATAAATTTCTAGATGGATATCCATCAAACTGGTGTGTTTAATTGTGGGAAGGGGATTGAAATTGGAGGTGTGGGTAAAGCAGTATATTAAGATGAAATAAGCTATCTCAGTGGATTTTAAGCAGTTTATTACTCATTCACGTCATAGTTCAATGAGAGTTATTTGTTCTCCTGCATGGCTCTGCTCTATTGATTATTCAGGTATCTAGCCTGCATTCATCTCACAGTCATGTGTTCCAGATGGTACACATGGTTTCCAAGGTTACTGAAAGGAGATGGAAAGATTACCCAGCATTGTTTTAGAAGTGTCTTATATTACGTTTGTTGGTCCCAACATATGTGCAAGGGAAGTTGGAAAATCTAAGAGATCACGTACTTTTTGATCAAGCAATCTTACTTTTCAGAATCTATTCTGTAAAAATATAATCACCCGTAATTTGAATATATGTGCAAACATATTAATTGCAGACAGCATTGTTTTTAGTGGGCAAAGTATAGAAATACATGTTGAGTGATGGGGAATAATTTTAATAACATACAGTACATTCATACTATAGAAAATAGATTCATTTGTATTTGTATTTGTGGATCTCTGGAAAGTCCTATAGGACTTCCATGCTGAGAAGAAGAGACACAATATAAGTAACTCAAAGTCATATAAAGAAATAAAGGACAACAGTGAAGGTAGCTACATAGGTAAATATAAAAGCAAGTAGTTTTTCATATTTGGTTTATAACTCTTTTTTTCCTATATGACTTAAAAGACAAATGCATAAAACAATAATTATAGAGCTCTGTTAATATGCACACTCACCATTCATCCTGTTTCAGCTGAGTTGTGCAGGAGTCTCCTTTAATGGTTTATGATTCCTAATTAAGGGTTCCTGAAAGTCACAATGTAATATTATAATATGTAATTAAAATGAAAAACGAAATACATAAATTTCTAGATGGATATCCATCAAACTGAGAAGTGTTATAGGGAGGAGATTGAAATTAGAGGTATGGTTAAAGCAGTATGAACCAGGTAATTAATTATTTATGACAATATTATTTGTGACAATAGCAACATAAAGATACATGATGTCTTTTCTTAAAGATTTTATTTATTTGAGAGAGAGAGAGAGAAAGAGAGCAGGAGCTGGGAGGGAGGGACAGAGGGAGAAGCAGACTCCCTGCTGAACAGGAAACCCAACATGGGGCTTGATTCCAGGACCTTGAGATCATGACCTGAGCCATAGGGAGATGCTTAACCGACTGAGCCACGCAGGCACCCCAAGATGCATTATGTCTTTACTTAACAATATTCCTATATTGATGCTTCAATATAAGAATCTCATTATTTTTAACTATTGTGTAGTTTTCTTGGCATAGATAGACAACTTTTTATTTGACCTTTCCCTTTTGATGACCTAGGCTATTTCTAATATATTGGCACTTACAAATAATGACACAGTAAACATCCATCTATGCTTTCCTGTGCATATGTGTACATATGTCTCTATGGTAATACAAAGCAGTGGAAGTGCTGGGTCATATGGTATATACAAATTTTTCTGGTTTGTTTATCTTTTTTTTTCCATCTGTAAAGTCTATTGGGGTTATAGAGATATTTTCCCATTATTTGTCACGGTATTGAAAATATTTCTTCACAGGCTGTGTCTTGTCTTTGGACATTTTATATTTTTTTCTTTATAATTTCTGGGATTTTTTTTAATGCTTAAGAAGATGTTGACATCACAAGAGTATACATGTTTTTAGTTAATTTTCATTGCAATATTTTATTCTTGTTCTTCACATTTACTTTCTTTCTCTCTTTTTAAAAGATTTTGTTTCTAAGTAATCTCTACACCCATTGTGGGGCTCAAACTTACAACCCCAAGCTCACAGTCATATGTTCCACCAGCTGAGCCAGCCAGGGGCTCCTTGTTCTTCATTTTCATCTTCAGTCCACCTGGGGCGTATTTTTGTGTATGTGGTGAATAGGAATCTATGTTCATTTCCTTCTGATTGGATAGCACATATACTTGATTCTTAGGTTTAAAAAAATCCTTACAAATATGTGAAATCCTTAAATAAAAAATGTTTATAGCTAAACATTTGCTCACTACTCTGATTATTTCCTTAGGACACATTCCAAACCGTAGAATTATTGGGTCACGATAAATGCAATATATACAGCATTTGGTACTTACTGTGAATAGAAGCAAAAAAAAAAATGGATGTAGCAATTTACTCTCTCAACAAGTATGAGAATGCCTACATCCTCAACAAAACTGAGTATTGTAAGCAAACATTTGTCTGTTTGATAGGCAATTTTTAAATTTTATTTTCCATTTGATTTTTCGTCTCCTACTGAGGCTGAATAATGTTTATTGTTCACATAGACTTACTTGTTAGATACACAATTTTTAGGCTATGATAACCACCATTTTGACTTTTAGGAGCCCTAAATTATGAATTGTAAACCATTTGACTCTTTGATTATAAGGAGACTTCTGCACTGCTTAGCTGAAACAGGGTCTATGATGAGAGTATACGAAGTAGTAATGGAGACCATGATATCATAGGAGACCCCAAATGGAGGGCCAGGGCAAAATGCAGAGATTCTGATTCAGAGTAAGAGTTTCAGTGTGTATGGTGACATATGTCCAAATTTTGCATTTTTAGCAAGAACTCCAGATGATTATAATGTAAAGAGCTATTTGAGAAATCAGTTATACAATGTTACAATAATTTTATAGACTGAATATGAGAAATAATCCCTTTCCTGTTGGTTCCTACTTGAAAATGCAAATTATAGTTTGCAGTGAAATAGATTATTGCCATTTTATGCAAACAGAAGTAAAACTGGGCCAAGAACACTAGATTCTAAGTAAAAATTCATTACACATCCACTATATATAAGTCACTAATCAAAAGATGTATAATGAAATACATGATATGGTATTTACTTTGAGATGCAAAATGCAAGAAGTCCAATTAGGAAATAATGTTTAAATATATATATACATATACGTATATGTATATATCTATATATATATACTATCTATATATACGTATATGTATACATATATATATAGATATATACACACACATATATGTATGTGTATAATATATATAAGTATAGCTGTGTGTATATATGTTTTTGTAAGACTAAACATATATATTTTTTATATATACACATATGCACTAAATATATATACAGTACATATTGTACATATATACACTAAAAGTACACATACATTTATAGACATATATATGTTTATATATATGTTATATATATTATATATATATTGGTCTTACAAAATTTTTGCATGTTTCAGGAAAGAAAGTAATAGAAAGATGGGGCTAGCTTTCTTAGATCTATTTTCTGCATTGTTTTGTGCAATTTATACCTGTCCCCTGGGAGTCTTCTGACCCAGCAGGGCAGGCCTGCAAGGAGCCTTCAGGGAGAGATCATCTCACAAGAGAAGGAAGACAAAACCTTAGTCTTTAGACCTAAGGCAACTCTAACTACATCTTTTTCTTTTTTTTTATTCGAACTTGTATCTTGGCCCAACTCCAAAAGCGGCCTCATCATGTCCAACCCCTAATACAGAGGAGGGGTCCTGGGATTGAAAACAGAAGAGGCTGTCTTGCTAGGAACCCTGCAAGGCATCGTGACCCAAGCAGTCTCACCTGTGTGAAGGGTCACCATGAAGCAGAGAGGCTTCAGAATACAGAGTGAGGGGTTCAGCCCACTAGGGACCCCAGGAAAGCGAGTGAGTTTTGGCACCTGGGGGGAACCCCAGTGCACCAGGAACAGTGAGGGCCAGCAGAGAACAATGGTCCCAGCAGAAGAGGCAGCAGGTACCCAGCAGCGGAGAACCCAAAGGGGCAGAACCCATGGGAAGAGGAGGGCAGGGCTCAACAGATACTGGCATGAAGCCCCCACTGCCTTGCCTACTAATGGACTTGTTCCTGAGCACAGGTGAGTCATGTCAGGGCCCGCCCTCAAATAACTGATGCTCTGCAGTAGGTTGGGGTTCTATATGCACAGGTGGGAACAAGAGTCCACCAAGTGCAGCTCAGAGTCACCTCATTTCTTCCTCACAGCAGTCTTGTGAGCCAAATGTTTTCCCCGTGAAAAAGACTGAGTCTTAAGCAAGTATATCTGTAATAATTGCCAGTTTTATTCCTCTGGCTAAGAGATCCAGAGGTAATTTGAAGTTTACATTTCTTTCTTATAGTTCTGTTGTCAGAAGTTTATTAAGTGTTTTACTGCCCTTCAAAGGTGATTGACAAGTTTTTTGTGTCTGTTTATTTTAGTTTTTTGTGACACAATACACACACATACACACATATATATTCATTTTGTGGAAAATGAGAAGATGCCAATAGCCAAAAAAGAAATAAAATACAAATCACACAGAGGTTCACTGTTAACCTTTTGGTGTATAATAATTCATACTTTTTCTTTTGCATTTTGTCATATATAAATGTACACATAATGTGTGTATATGTGTATATATACACATATACACACACTGTTTTGCAACTTATTATTTTCGCTTTACAAAATAAATAAGCATCTTCCCATGCAAATGAATAAAGCATCCTCATTAAATGAGTGAGATTGGATCAAAAGATGAGACATTGGTAACAGGAGTCATATGCAAATCAAAGGAACACTGGAGGATAGGAGTAAAATGGTAGCAATATCTAGCAAGAAAATGCAGACAAAAAAGAAGCCAATGGTGGTAATATTAATAACAGAAAATAGTTGAATTCAGGGAGAAATGCATTAAATGGGATAGGGACCATCCCGGGAATGCCTACGGTTAGAATGCAGAGCCCTAAATTTCTTTCTCAGACCCCTTATCTCTTCCAAACACCTTTCCATCTCATCTCCCTCCCTCGTCATTTCTTCATCTTTAAAGTGCCTATAGTCTACGTCCTCTTTAAATTCCTCGAGAGACTGAAGCAGCCTTTGCCTAAAATTCCCTTCTGTTTGCTGGCGTTCAAATTCTCCATAGGGGCGTTCTTCCTCTCTCTTTGGCACGCTGCACTTGGGCTTTCCTTCATTTTCTTTGCAGGGTTTTTGCATGATGTTGTTTCCAGCTTAAGCCCGGGGAGAAAATGTAGAGCGAATTTCTTCGTTTCTTCTGATTCAGGTTTGTCAGTTTCTCTTTGAAGCAAGATACCTAACCTCCCACCCCCTGCCACATAGGTCCAGCCCTCTGAAGATCGAGATGCCGTCCCTTCCTCCCTCACCCCCACAACCCCGCCTCCGATCTCCTCGCTCTGCAACCCACCATTTCCCCAGCAGACAAGGCTAATGGCCTCTATGACGGGCCCGGGAGAAAGGGAGCAGACCAGTAATTGAGCTGTGAGGCCGCAAATTTTACCCAGCTCTCGCCCTTCCCAACTTCCACCCTCAGAGACCCGGGCTGAGTGCCTCCCTCGCACTGACCTGTGAGAATTCAAGATAGTTTCTCTTTTTCTTGCCTCGAGGTGTCTGTGAACACAGACCCTTGGACCTGCAGACAGAAAGGAAGGGAGCGGGGAGGAGGGAGCTCTCTGTGGATCCACCAGTCCGAGAGACAAGACACTCATTATCTTGAGTCCGGGATCCTCACAACCGTCGTTGTCCAAAATTTCCTACCTCCTGGTTCCTCCTCTTATCCTTATCCCTTCCTCCTGGATCCCTGCCTCCACCCCCCACCCCTCACCCTTTTGGCCTAGCCATTGAGAGAGCTGCTGTCCCCTCGCCCCCCACCCCCCCCCCACCCACCTCAGGACTCACAGGCAGCCACTGAATGAGAGGAAATATTTTCAAATTATGTCTGAATTTCTGCCTCCACCCCAGGATTCTAGCTGTTCCCCACACAACAGCCCACACCTCATTTCCTCAACGGAATTGGAGAAAGAGAAGAATAAACGGAAAGCTTGCCAATCCGAGAGAAGCCGATTATTTCTAAACTATCACTCAATCTGTAGGTGTCTCTCAGGAGACTTCCACCTACTCCCCACCATCCTTTCAAAAAACAAAAACAAAACAAAACAAAAACAAAAAAAAGACAATCATCTCCCAACGAGTTTGCGGGGATTTGGGGAAAGTGAGCCTGGACCTATTACTGTCGCTAGATTCAGCCACTACCATCCCAGGCGTCCCAGCGGTTTCCTCAAACCAACCTTCTGAGATTTAATGAATTTAAGTCCTCTTTCTGTTGGCCACAAGCACGAACGCCTACAGGACAGTAAGGAGCTGGTACCCAGAGGAGAAAGAAGCCGGGGAATATAAGGACTTCTCGGCAGCTCCTGGTCACGTGAGGATTATGTCATCCTCCAACTCTGGCCCCCACTCTCCCCTCCCACCAGCTGTGCTGCAGAAGTGCAACAACTTACCAATCTCCCACCTCCCCACCACACCAGGCCCTGTCACTCATTTTCATCACTGCTAATTCCGGAGGTCAAAAGTGACCCCTTCTCCCTGTGGCTGGAATTTGCTTTCTCTGATTACCAGAGAAGGGCTGCATCTTCCAGTAGTCATGTTAACCACTGTTACTTTAGTGGTTGTGTTGAGAGGATTGCACATCCTCTTCTAAGCTACAACAGAAAAGGTAGCAGTTTTCCCTCCACTGATACCCCCCTACTCACCAATAGCCACCAGTTGCCTTGCTGTGCATTTCTTGAAATCAAATTGGAGGGGGTGGAGTAAATTAGGAAAGGAAGTAATGATTGAGATTGTGGTTTTTCACTTTTGTTCTGATAATTTCCCACTCTTCCATTTTTCCATCAATTTATTATATTCTTCTTTAATCAGAAATACAATAAAAATGAGTACATTCGGAAAAAAGACTCAAGATAGGAGGGAAAAAAGACCCAGCTACCTGTTTCTTCTGCTAAGTCATAAGATAAATATAGACCCTCCAGGCAGACACATTTTTGGAAGTTTAAAACATACAAGGCAGCTGGAGGCTACTACTCTTCTGAGAAGCTCTTAAGCATGTGAAGCCTTTTGGTTAGGTGAACTACTGAGGCCATAACCCAAGCACTTTGCCCCTAGAATTTCAGATCTCAAAAATCAGTCGTAAAACTTTACTGGTTCGATCTCAGTATCATGCTCTCTCTCTCTGTTTATACTATGCAGTTTTATTTCTTTAGTTCCTATATGCAAGAGATCCTACCTTTCCTCAATACTCTTATTGAGAATCAAAGAGTTTTTTATTTCTCCCAGACACTGTCATCTTATTTATGTTTTCTTAGACCTCATTCAGCCACACTGAGGAATTAGGACTAACAGAAACTGATCACATTACCAATTTTTTTTGTTGCTAAGGATTGTCGTACTAATCTAAGTGAATTAGTTTTGGTGATATGTTAGTTTGAAATATATACAACAGAAAGAGAGATGTGTTCTTTTTTCCCTTTGATTTCTTTTTTAAAATATTTATTTAATTCAATTTAATTAACATATACTGTACTATTAGTTTCGGAGGTAGAATTCAGTGGTACATGAGTTGCATAAAACATCCAGTGCTCATTACTTCAAGTGGCCTCCTTAATGACTATCACCCCAGTTACCCCATCCCCTCCCATCTCCCCTCCAGCAACACTCAGTTTGTTCTGTATAGTTAAGAGTCTCCTATAGTTTGTCTCCCTCTGTTCTTACCTAATTTATTTTTTCTCTTCCTCTATGTTCATCTGTTTTGTTTCTTAAATTCCTCATATGAGTGAAATCATATGGTATTTATCTTTTTCTGACTGACTTATTCACTTAGCATAATACCCTCTAGTTCCATCCACGTCATAAATGGTAAGATTTCATTCTTTTTGATGGCTGAGTAATATTCTATTATATATATATGGTGTGTGTGTATATATTATATATGTGGTATCTTTATCCATTCTGTATATATACGATATATATTGGCACATATATATTACATATATATAATAGATAGATACAGATACATATATAAATAGATAAATACATATATATATAATAGATAAATATATCTACATCTTTGTCTATATCTAAATAGAATGGATAAAGATAGCAAATCTTCTTTATCCATTCATCTATCAGTAGACTTTTTCCACATTTTGGCTATTGTGGACATTGCTGCTATAAACATTAGGATGCAGGTGCCTCTTCGAGGTACTACGTTTGTACCTCTTGGATAAATACCTAATAGTGTCCTTGCTGGGTCATAGGGTAGCTCTATTTTTTAGTTTTTGAGGAACTTCCATTTTGTTTTCCCCAGTGGCTGCACCAGTTTGCATTCCCATCAAGGTGCAAGAGGGATCCCCTTTCTCTGCATCCTCACCAACATCTGGTGTTTCCTGAGTTGTTAACTTTAGCCATTCTGACAGATATGAGGTGGTATCTCATTGTGGTTTTGATTTGTATTTCCCTGATGCCAAGTGACATTGAGTATTTTTTCACATGTCTGTTGGCTATGTGTATGTCTTCTTTGGAGAAATGTCCGTTCATGTCTTCTGCCCATTTCTGGACTGGATTATTTGGGGGGGGGTTGGGTGTTGAGTTTGGTAAGTTCTTTATAGATTTTGGATACTAGCCCTTTATCTGATAAAACACTTGCAAATATCTTCTCCCATTCCATAGGTTGCCTTTTAGTTTTGTTGACTGTATCCTTTGCAAAGAGGAATGTGTTCTTAAAACTTGTTTTTAGAAAGACTGTAGCTCATTATGAACGAAAAGTTGCCATTAACCATTTTAATGTAAGTGATTCCAGAAAATACTTAAAAGAAAGAGAAGAGGTCTTAAGAAGAGTGAAGCATTGTTGCAGTTATTACAAAATGTTAAGTTGTGATAGAGGCATAAGATTTATTGATAGGGTAGGGAATTCCTGGATCCTCTGTGAACAGCTTTTCATGCAAATGGTTAGACTCATGGTTTTCACGACACATGGAAGGATCCAAGTGCTGAAGATTTTAGCACTGTGGTAAGAAGCATAGCTTTGAACAAATCTGAGTTTGAATTAATTGCATTTACTTACATGTTGTATAACTTGGATCTAAAATTTCGATATTAAAACTTCCCTGTGTCTCATCTATAAAATGAGGCTAATGCTTCATAGAGTTGTTGGGATTAAATGATATAATTTATATAAAGCATTTAGTACATGACTGAAAAATACAAAGTGCTCCAATAAATGACAGTTCTCAGTGATTACCTCCTAAGGATCTCAGGAATCCTTCCAGTTTCCATTATACCTCTACTGCCACTCCCCTAATGCAAACAGCCACAAACTCCAGGACAACCACAATATTTACTGATCTCTTTGCTTTACATCTTGCTACTTTCCAATAGAATGATGATTCCAAGCAACAAATATGATCATATCACTGCCCTGAATTATTTTATTTCATCCTCCCACAATCTTACTAGATAGGAACTTTTTTTGTTGATCTTCTGAACATTTCACGGAATACATCTCCCTTTCCTTTTTAAAGATTTCTTTATTATTTGAGAGAGAGAGAAAGAGAGTGGGAGGAGGAGGGGCAGAGGGAGAAGGAGAGAATCCCAGGGAGACTCCCTGCTGAGTACAGACCTACAGGGCTCTATGTCACAACACGAGATCATGATTTAAGCCCACCTGAGCTGAAACCAAGAGTTGGATGCTTAACTGACTGAGCTCTATTTCTTTCTTTCTTTTTTTAAAAAGATTTTAAAAGATTTATTTATTTTGACAGAGAGAGACACAAGCAGAGAGAGGGGCAAAAGCAGAGGAAAAAGCAGGCTCCCTGCTGAGCAAGGAGCCCGATGCAGAACTTCATCCCAGGACCGTGGGATAATGATCTGAGCCAAAGGCAGATGCTTAACTGACTGATCCACCCAGGCATCCTTCTACATCTCCATTTCTAGAAGCTTGTATGAAAAATACATGCAAATACAAGCAAAGTAAGATATTGAGTTAGATTTGTCTTGTTTGCCTACTATAAACTGATGGGACTCACAGGTGAGGACAAAGAGTCATTATATGTCATAAGAAGAAACTCCAAAAATTGGGATCAGATACCTTCATAAAAGCTTGCCAAAAGGCATCTAAGCCAGCTCTACTACCTATAACAATCATCCTAGTCTTCCTTCCCCCAAGTCAGTATAAGGAGACAGGTAAGGGTAAGAGGTAAAGAAATGGAAATGTGGGAGTCATTGACTTTGTGGAGAGATCACTGTGTTTCATTATAACAACAGCAGTGATACAACTTATTTAATACTTCTTATGTACTGCTTAATTCTTCTAAGACTTTTCATATACTAACTAAATTAATACTTATAATGCTGTTATTAGGAAACTAAGGAGTACAAATTCCAATTTGACTTTACATGGGGTGAGAGGAATCTATAAGCAACTTGTTTTAGAATTGTACACAATACGCTAAAATAAACCAAATGACAAAAATTATGGGCAGACTGGGATCAGGCATATACTCCTGCTTTGAAGAACCAGATAACTAGCCAAATATATCAAACAACTATAACTGTTTTCAGACTCTGTACAACTGAGAGTACAATGGTGTGGTCCCTGACAGAAGAGAAAGAATCAGGGTGAGATTTATGATTGCTTTGGATTTTAACTAAAGGTACCCACTTGTACTGGTCAATTTAAGGGATAAATAGACAACAATAGTAAGAAATTTCAATATACCACTTTTAGTAATAGAATAAGTAGGCAAAAGTTAAATGAGATGGAATCTATCAGCTAGACCTAATTATATATATGCCATATGGTAAGCAATTAAAAAGCTTCAATAACATTTTTAAAATTGGCACTATACAAAGTATATTCTGTGATCACAACAGAGTGAAATTAGAAATTAATAATGTAAAGAAATTTGGAAAGTTGAAAATATGTAGGGTGGCTCAGTGGTTTGGGCCACTGCCTTCGGCTCAGGTCATGATCTCGGGGTCCTGGGATCGAGTCCCGCATCGGGCTCTCTGCTCAGCAGGGAGCCTGCTTCCCTCTCACTCTCTCTGCTTGCCTCTCTGCCTACTTGTGATCTCTCTCTGTCAAATAAATAAATAAAATCTTTAAAAAAATAAATAAATAAATAAAACAATGTAATTTGAAATAATGAATGTCATTAGAAATCACAGGGAAACTAGGAAATAATTTGACACAAATGAAAATTAACTCACAACATACCACAATTTATGGGATTCATGTAAAGTAGTACTTAAAGTGAAAATTATATTTGAGTACATTGAAAAAAAGAAAGATCTCAAAGCTGTAACTTCCACCTTATGAAATGAGAAAAAGGAGAGTGTAGTAAACCCAAAGGAACCAGAAGTAAGGAGATAATAAAGATTAGAGCAGAAATTAATGAAATGGAAAGGAGGAAAAAATAGAGAAATTCAACAAAACCAAACTTTGTTTCTTAAAAAAAAAATTAACAGACTTTTAGACTGACTAAGAAAAAAAAAAGGCGAGAAGCCTCTATTTGCTAAAATCAGGAATGAGAGTAGCCACCACTACTGCCTTCATGGAAATTTTAGAAAAAGATTGTAAGAGAATACTATAAACAATTGCATGCCAGTTAATTAAATAAATCAGATGAAATAATCAAATGCCTAGAAAGACACAAACTACCAAAACAAACCCAAGAAGAAATAGAAAACCTGAATAGACTGATAACAAATAAAGAAATTAATGTAATAATTTTAAAACTTCTCAGTAAGGAAAAAGTGGTCAATATCACCCTGATCCCAAAACCAGACAGAGACATCACAAGAAAACTACAGATCAATAACTTTTATGATATAGATGCAAATATCCTCAAAAATGCTAGCAAGCTCAATTTAGAAACATATAGAAAGAATTATAGACTGTTACCAAGCAAAGTTAATCTCAAGAAAGTCAATATATGTATACACCATATTAATAGAATAAAAAACCTCACCACATTATCATTTCATGTCATCACTTCATTTCAGTGAACTGCCCAAAAAGTTTTTTAAAAATACAACTCTTCATAATAATAAAGAGAACTCTCAAAAAAGTAGGAATAGAAGGAATATCCTTAACCTGATGAAGGACATAGAAGGAAAACCCACAGTTAACATTACAGTTGGTGGTAAAAAACTGGATGATTCCCTCCTATGATCTGGAGCAAGACATAGATGTCTGCTTTCACTTCTAGTCAGCATTGTACTGGAAATTTCCAACAGGGCAATTAGGCAAAAAACATGAATCAAAAGGATCCACATTGGAAAAGGAGAAGTAAGTCCATCTATATTTGCAGGCAACATTATCCTATACATAGAAAATCATTTAAAAATCCATAAGAAAGCTACCAGAACTCATAAATTAATTCAAAGCTGCAGAGTATATAGATCAACGCACAAACCCAGTAGTGTTCGTATACACCTATGATGAACAATCTGAAAAGGAAATTAAGGAAACAATTCTATTTACAGTGTCATTAAAAGGAAAAAATGCCTAGGAAGATATTTAACCCAAAAAAGTGCAAAATTTACATTCTGAAAATTACAAAGAATTACTGACATACATTAAAGACCTAAATAAATGCAAAGACATTCTATATTCATGAATTGGAGGATTAAACATTAAAATGGCAATACTCCTCCATTGATCTACAGATTCAATGCAATCCCTACCAAAGTTTAATGAACTTTTTTGAAGAAATGAATAAATTGGGGCGCCAGGGTGGCTCAGTCCCTGAAGCATCTGCGTTTGTCCCAGGTCATGATCCCAGGGTCCTAGAATGGAGTCCCATATGGAATCCTGCATTGGGCTCCCTGCTCAGTGGGTAGTCTTCGTCTTCCACTCCCCCTGCTCATGCTCTCTCTCTCTCTCTCTCTCACTCTCACGCACGCGTGGGCGTGCGCTCACTCCTTCTCTCTCAAATAAATTTAAAACAAAAGAAATGAAAAAGTAGATTTTCTTTTTTTAAAAAAAGATTTTATTTATTTACTTGACAGAGAGAGCGCGCAAGTAGGCAGAGCCACAGGCAGAGACAAGGAGAGGCAGAGAGAGGCAGGAAGCCGGAGAAGCTGGCTCCCGGATGAACAGGGAGCCTGCCTGGGGAGGTGGGGGGGGGCTGACCTTGAGACCCCCCTCCCCCCAGGTCAGGACCAGAGCCAAAGACAGCCGCTTAACAAACTGAGACACCCAGGCGCCCCTAAAATAGACTTTCTATTACATAATGGAATTGCAGGGAACTTGAAATAACCAAATAATCTTGTCAAAGAACAAAGATGGAGGAATTACATTTCCTGATTTCAGATCTTACTACAAGGCTATAATAATCAAAATAGGGTGGCACTGACGAAGGATAAATATACAAGTCAGTGGAATAAAATTATAAAACTCTAGAAATAAACCCATATGCTATGATCATTTGATTTTTAGAATAGCACCAAGATAATTTGATAGGGGAAAAAGTTGAATTTTCATAAACGGTACTGAGAGAATGAGAAAACCCCTTGCAAGAGAATAAAGCTAAACACCTCTCACACCATGTACAAAAATTAACTCAAAATGAATCACAGACCTAAATGTAAGAAACAAAACTATAAAACCCTTAAATCTTTGTGACCTTGGATTAGACAGTGGTTTCTTAGATATGACAACAGCACAAAAAAAAAATTAAAAAAATAAATCAGTCATCTTCAAAATTAAAAACTATTATGTTTCAGAGGATATCAAGAAAATGAAAAGATACTCAACGGAATATGAAAAAAAATTTCAAATCATCTATCTGACAAGGAGCTTGTATCTAAAATACATAAGGAGCTATTATATTGAATAGTAAGAAGACAACCCAATTAAAAATGAGCAAATGATCTGAATAGACATATATCCAAAAAAGTATAAATATGGCTGACAAACAAATGAAATAATGTTCAATATCATGATAGTCATTAGGAAAATGCAAATCAAAACCACAATGAAATATCACTTTATACCCATTAGGGTGGCTAACCAACCAATGTTGATAAGGATGTAGAAAACTTGGGACTCATGCATTGCTGATGGGAATGTAAAGCAGTGCAACCGCTTTGGAAATCATTTTGGCAGTTCTTCAAAAAGATAAATATAGAATTAACATATGACCTAGGTATATACACTCTTAGGTATATACACAGAGAAATAAAACTCCTAGGTATATACACAGAGAAATAAAAACATATGTCCACATAAAAAGTTGTCCATGAATGTTTATAGTAGCCTTATTCATAATAATCAAAACTTGGAAACAACTCAAATGTCCATCAACTGATAAATGGATAATTATAATGTGGTAGATTGGTACAATGGAATATTATTTGGTAATAAAGATAAAGTACTAATACATGCTACAACATGAATGAACCTTGAAAACAACAGAGTAAGTGAAAGAAGACTGTCAAAAAAGACCATATTTTGTATGATTCCATTTCTATGAAATGTCCTGAATAGACAAATCCATAGAGATAGAAATTAGATTAATGGTTACATAGGCTTGGTAGCTTGGGGAGAAATAGGGAGTTACTTCAAGTAGGTTTCCCTTAGAGGTAATTAAAGTGTTCTAACATTGATTGCAGTAATAGTTGCACTATTCTGTGAACATATTAAAAAAGCATTGACTTACATACTTTAAATTGGGGAATTAAATGATATATGAATTATATTTCAATAAAGTTTTTATTTAAGAAAGATCAATGAACACATGGCAATAGAAACTACTGAAACTGCGCCATAGTAAAAAATAAATGAGAGGTTGGTCAATACAAAATAGTATAACTGGACATATCCCTCAGACAAAGAAGAAAGTATGTGAGACAAAAAATAGATTGAAAAATATAATGGCTGGGTGCCTGGGTGGCTCAGTCAGTTAAGCACCTGACTCGTGATTTTTGTTCAGGTCATGATCTTGGAGTTGTGAGATTAAACCCCAGGTCAGACTCTGCACTGAAAAGTTCTCTCTCCTTCTGCCCCACCCCTGGCTTACACTCTTTCTCTCTCTCTCTCTTAAATAAATAAAATCTTTCAAGTTAAGGAAAAATATAATGGCTGAAATAATTCTAAGTTTTGTGAGTATTATAAACTCATAGATCCAAGAAGCATAATAAACCTCTAGTAGGATAAACAAAAAGAATGTCACATCACTCCCATGTTCACTGCAGCATTATTTATTGTAGCTAAGCTATGGAAACAAACTGAGTGTTCATCAGTGGGTGAATAAATAAATAAAGTGTGGTATATAGAGACAATGGAATATTATTAAGCTATAAAAAAGAAAGAAATCCTCCCATTTGTGACAACATGGATGGACCCTGAGGGCATTGTACTAAGTGAAATAGAGAAAGGCGAATATGATATCATCTTATTTATATGTGGAATATTAAAAAAAGAAGAAGAATCCACCAAACTCATAAATACAGACAATGGATTGGTGGCTGCCAGAGGCATGGGTGGGGGGATAGGTGAGAAAAATGGGTGAAAGTAGTCAAAAGGAAGTCAAAACTTCCAGTTATAAAATAAAGAAGTCCTAGGGTTGTAATGTACAGCATGGTGAGTATAGTTAATATTACCATATGATAGGAAAAAATGTAAAACATCTCATTCTTATTTTGATTACATGTTGAAATGATCATATATTGTATATAAGGGATAAATAAATGGTATTATAGTGAGAAAAATACTGTACTGTGTATTTTAAAGTTGCTAAGAGAGCAGATCTTAAAAGTTTTCATCCAAGGAAAAAAATCTGTATCCTGTCCTCACTGGTCAGTTTCCCCCACTGAGCTGGTGGAGTAAGGTTTTAGCACTTTGTGAGCAAGATAATTTACTGGTAGTTGTTGGAAGTAGTCGTAGGGAAAAAAAAAAGAAAAAAATGTACATATGTGTGTTAATGAATGTTAACTAGACTTACTGTGTTATTATTTTGCAGTATACCAATATCAAATCATTATGTTGTACACCTGGAACTAATATAATATGTCAATTATATCTGTACTTTAATTTTTAAGATTTTATTTGTTTGACAGAGAGAGAGAGAGCACAAGCAGGGAGAGCAGTAGGCAGAGGGAGAGGGAGAAGCAGTCTCTATGGTGAGCAAGGAGCCCAATATGAGGCTCAATCCCAGGACCCTGGGATCATGACCTGAGTAGAAGGCAGATGCTTAACCGACTGAGCGACCCAGGAGCCCCATATCTATACTTTGAAAAGAAGGCTACATCAAAGTATATCATAATCAAAGTCCTGAAAAGCAGTTACTAAGAGAAAATCTGAATAGAAACCACAGAAAAAGGTTGTGTTATAGACAAAAATATAAATTTAAGCATGACTCCACACAGCATGAGAATTTACAAGAAGACAATGAAATTACAACTTTAAATGACTGAAAGAAAAAATGTAAACTGATAATTTTATATCCAGTGAAAATATCCTTTAAAAATCAAAGTGAATAAAGGCTTTTCCCAACAAACAAAGGTCAATGTATTTGCCATCATGCTACTATAAGAAATAGTAAAGGGAGTTTTGAGGTGGAAGAAAAATGACATTTGCTGAAAGTGTGCCTCTACATAGAAGAAAGAAGTGTACAGAAAATGGCAAATATGTGGTTATATACATCGGAGGTATGGAGACCAAAGAAGCGCCAGTGCAGCAGTTCAAGCTCAGAAGCCAACTGCTGGCAGAATTCCTTCTTACCTGAGGGAGGTTAAGTCTTTTGCTTCATGCAGGCCTTCAACTGATTAGATGATGCCCACCCACATCATGGAGAGCATCACTCAAAGTCCACCAACTTAAATGTCAAGTCTCATCCAAAATTGCCCTCACAGAAACATTCAGAATAATGTCTCAGTCAATAGTAGAAGCTACCATGGGAAGGGACAAATAGAAAAATAGTTTGTTTCAGGGTGCATGGCTGACTCAGTGGAGGGTGTGACTCTTGATCTTGAGGTTGTGAGTTTGAGCCTCACGTTGGGTATAGAGACTACTTAAAAACAAAATCTTAAAAAAACAAAAATAGTTTATTTGACTTAATATTTTTAAATGAAGGTTTTATTCCTCCTCTAACCAAAGTGTAATTTCAGTGCTATTTGGACTTGCATGAATAGCGCTTACAGAGTATGTTCTCTGACTATAAAAAGTTAATTAGTTAAAAATAAGAAATAAAAAATATCTAGAAAAAAACACCAATGTTTTAAATAACACTTGTAAATAATCCATAGGTCAAAAAAAATCATCACAAATTAGAAATATTTCAAACTCAGTGATAACATATTAGATTGGAGGATGTTGTTAAAACAAAGCTTAGAGGAAAATCTGTACTTTTAAGTTTCTATATTAGAAGAGACATTTAAAATTAATGATCTAAATTTCCATCTACAGAAGCTTACTTTTCCAAAGTAAATAGAAGGAAAGAAATCATAAAATAAGGCAGAAAACAATGAAATACAAAACTGATTTTTTTAAAAAGCAGAAAAAATTAACAAGGCCAAATATTGTCTCTTTGAAAATACTATAAAAGCATTAAACGTCTAAGAAATGAATCAAGAAAAAAAGAAATCACAAATTATCAATATCAGGGTTGAAATAAGGCTATGACCACACATTGTACAGACATAGTAAGGAAATATTGTGAGCAACTTCATGCCAATAAAGTCAAAGACATAGACGAATAGATGAAATGGTAAAATTACTTGAAAAGAAAAACTTTCCAAACTAACTAAAGAAGAAACAAATTTGAGTAAATTTTTTGAAGGACGAAAAAATATGTATTTTGCAAAAGAATCAGATTCTGGCTTTAATATATTCATGTATTTGTAAACTGATGTTAAAATGCTCTCAAAAGTATTATTTAGGAAGGCACAAATTGGTAGCATCAACTTTTCATTTATGGCTTTTTCTAAGCAAGATTCCAAGAAACTGCCACTTTAATTTTTCCCTTCCAGTATTTTAAGAACTTCAAGGTTCAAAATGAACTGTAAGTAAAACTCTCAATCACAAACTACTGAACTAAGAGTTAATAATACATTGGATAGTGAGTGGAATATGAAAGTACAGCCTGCCTTATCAAAAGAGAACAGTTCTTATGGCATTGGATTTAGAGATTAGTAAAAAATTTGGGACAAAATCTCTCATGACTGTGGAAAATCAGAACTCTTCTGGAGGTGAATGGGCTTTTAATATCTAAGCAATAGAAACTAAATGCAGAAGTATGAGATAACATTATAGTTTTCCTGAACATCAAAAGATAACAGCAAAGCATTACAAATAAGGTATGGTGAAAACTGAGTTAGAAGAGCTGTTACCACTCTAGGCTAGAAACTAATAAATAAAACTGTAATTTCTGATTTTAAAAAGTTTGGCTTCATATTTAATTTTTTAACAGTATATAAATTATATACAATGTTTTCCCATAACTCAAACTATAATGCTCAAGTCTATAAAAAGAAGTTTATTTCAGAAATGCTCAAAAGCCCCACTAGTCCCTTTTCTCCTATTTATAAAATAAATTGGGGTGCCTGGGTAGCTCAGTGGGTTAAAGCCTCTGCCTTCGGCTCAGGTCATGATCCCAGGACCTGGGATCCAGCCCCGCACTGGGCTCTCTGCTCGGCGGGGAGCCTGCTTCCGCTCCTCTCTCTGCCTGCCTCTCTGCCTAATTGTGATCTCTGTCTGTCAAATAAATAAATAAAATCTTTAAAAAAGAGAAAAATGCTCAATGGTTCACCCAAAACATCAAGTCCATATCAGTAGGTAGCTTCTCATAAAGTAATCCATTATGCTGTATTCTGTAATATTATATGGTCAAATACCCTATTGATTTATGAACATTTTTCATGGGCAAGGATAATTAAAGAAAATGGGATCAAGTTGACTATGTTGCTATTCACTCTGAATACTAAATTGTGCTTGCATCCTAAAAGTTCAGATGAGCTGCAATAAGAAGAATATAAATGCCCATGTGTACCATATACTAAAAATTAAAAGCCTAAAAATAACAGAATGAAAATACCTTATGATTATGAAAAATTAAAGATGAGAAGCAACAACAATTGGTGATGGCATATTTTAACCTTTTTAAAAAAGATTTTATTTATTTTTTGACAGAGAGAGAGATCAGAAGTAGGGAGAGAAGCAGGCAGAGGGGGAGGAGGAGGTAGGCCCCCCCCTCCCCACCGGCTGAGCAGAGAGCCTGATGTGAGACTCGATCCCAGGACTCTGGGATCATGACCTGAGTGAAGGCAGAGGCTTAACCCACTGAGCCCCCGAGGCACCCCGGCATATTTTAATCTTTTGTTCAAGCTTGAAGTTGTATAAAATTGCTAACCAAATTGAGGTAAAGGTGGACTCTAATGTTACTCCTTTCATGTGGCAGACTCAGGTCTCCCACTTTAACCTGTATGTATTTTTCCCTAATTATATAAGCATGGTTCAACTTGAAACATGATGATAGAAAAATTAAAGGATCATTCAAATGGGTTTTTTATACAAAATTCTTAATTCCTAGCTTAAAAAAGGTACTTATAAAAATGTACATAATAATTCAATGTTCTTCCCTTGAGTCGTAAATATAGTTGTTTTTCCTTCCACCATTGGAAAAAAAGAAAAGTGGAGAAACTGCAAATATTATCAAGAGTCGTGTAATGAAGACACTGGAAAGTAACTAGTAAAATAACAACATTTTGCCTTAGTGTCTGTCTAGTTTTTTTCTTTGAAGTTTACACATAAGCTTTAATTCATATTAAATTGCCTACTAAAGAAGACTTACATTCCATTAAACGCAAATCTGTTCCCATTTTAAAGCACATACAAGTGCTATGTGATCAGAGGGATGGGAAACACCAGATAAGGCCTGGTGGGTGGTAACTTCTTCAAGACTAGGTAATGGAATCACCTGTTCAACCTCTGGAGCATTTAAGTCAATGAAAATGTAATCCAGACATTCAAGAAAACCACCAAAGGAATTTGTGTAAGCAGGTTCACCACAAGCACTTTTCAGTTTGAAAAAATGGGTAAGGGACATGTTTCACCGTTCCTCTTCCCCAATGACAAAAAAAAAAAAAAAAAAAGATACGTTCCTGTTGATGGGGTACTATTGAAGCCTCCACAAAACATAACCCATATGCCAGGATACAGGTCACACCAGACATGTCTAATGTGAGCCAAGGCTACTGCCATTTGAATGAGAGAAATGTACCTACCTTTTGGATGCCCTCGTCGCTGTCTCCCTCTTCATCCTCTCCTAGCTGGAGGGAGACAGCAGCACCGCGTCGTCCACGTGGAGCACGTCTTCAGCCACTGCCTCCTCCCGGTGGTACAGCTTCAGCATGGGCTCGCAGGCTGCAGCCGGCTCGGACCCAGGAACCCCCCCCCCCCCCCCCCCCCGCATAGGCCGCGTCACCATTTGCACTTGGCCTGTTCTTCCTGCTCTTCTTGGCGGCGTCCACCTTAGCGTAGCCTTTGAGGTTGCACTTGTTGCAGTCCCGCTGAGGGACCAACCCAGCGGCTCGCTTTGTCATTGACCAGCGCGAACGACAGGCTTAGTTTAGGCTCCGAGAGCACATTGAGCACTACACGGCGCTCCAAGGCGCCCGCCACGGTCTGAGTAGCTGCCTCTGCGCGAGCGAGCGGCTCCACCGCCGAGCGGGCCCCACGATGTGTGGCGCGGGAGCCTGGGAGGCTCCCGGTGAACCTGGTGACTCAAGGGCCGCCAAGCGTCAGATCTCAGTAAATTTATATCTATAAAATAAAATAAATTCATAATAAAAAAAAATCTTTCCACAAAGATTGTACTGGTGAGTTCTATCAGTCATTTAAAAAAGAAATACTGCCTACATTACACAGTCTTTCAGAAACTGGAGGAATCAAAGCACTCTGCAACTCACTTTAAGATAAAAGAATAATCTTGGGCGCCTGGGTGGCCCAGTCAGTTAAGTGGTTGCCTTCAGATCAGATCATGATCCCAGAGTTCTGGGATCGAGTTGAGTCATGCTCCCTGCTCAACCGGAGAGCCTGCTTCTCCCTCTCCCTCTGCCTGCTGGGCTGCCTGCTTGAGCTCTCTATCTCTCTGTCAAATAAATAAATAAATTCTTTTAAAAAATAATAATAATCTTGACAATAAAACCTGTTATGGATATTATATGAAAAAAATTATAGACCAATATACTCCTGAACATATATGCAAAAATTCACATAAAATTACTGGCATATAATATCCATTAATGTGTATGTAAGGATGAGTACCAAGCGGAGTTTACCCCAGGAATATAAAGTTAATTTAACATTCAAAAATCAAGTCATGCACTCCACTTACTTATAGAGTGAAAGAAAAAAAACATATCATTATTTCAATAGATTTATAAAAATATGTGACAAAAACCAACACTCATTCATGATATAAAAAAAGAAAATCAGAGTGCCTGGGTGGCTCAGTCAGTTAAGCGTCTGCCTTCGGCTCAGGTCATGATCTCCAGGTCCTGGGACTGAGCCCTGCCTCTGGCTCCTGGCTCCACTGGAGGCCTGCTTCTTTTTCTCCCACTCCCCCTGCTTGTGTTCCTTCTCTCGCTGTCTCTGTGAAATAAATGAAATCTTTAAAAATAAATGAAAAAAGAAAATCAGCAAACTTTCCCAATGATAAAGGAAACTATGATAAACCTGCAGAAAATATACTTAGTCATGAAATAGTATACACTTTCCACATAAGATCAGGAATAAGGGCAGGTTCTTCACTTTCATCATTCCTATCCATCACTGTACTTTATTCTCAGATGACACAATTTTGAAAAGAAAAATTCTAAAGAATATATGAAAAAGCTACTAGAACTAATTGAGTTTAGAAATGGTGTAGGATGCAAGGTCAATATGCAAACAGCAAGTGTATTTCTTTTTTTAAGACTTTATTTGTTTATTAGCTAGTATATTTATTAATTTATTTATTAAAGATTTTGTTTATTTATTTGACAGAGAGAGAGATTACAAGTAGGCAGAGAGGCAGGCAGAGAGAGAGGGAAGCAGGCTCCCTGCTGAGCAGAGAGCCTGATGCTGGGCTCAGTCCCAGGACCCTGGGATCACGACCTGAGCTGAAGGCAGAGGCTTAACCCACTGAACCACCCAGGCACCTGGTTTATTTATTTATTTATTTAGAGCGAGATTGAGAGTGTGGGGGTACAGAGGGGGAAGGAGATTGAGAGTCTCAGGCAGACTCCAAGCTGAAGGAAAAGCCTGACTTCCAGCTTCATCTTACAATCCTGAGATAATGACCTGAGCCAAAAACCAGAGTCGGATACTTAACTGAGTCACCCAGGTACCCCAGCAATTGTATTTCTATATACTAGCAGTGAACAATTGAAATTTTGATTGAAATTTATAAATAAAACAAAATCAATATCTTTTCTTTTCAGTATTTAAATTTATTTATTTTTTCAGCGTAACAGTATTCATTGTTTTTGCACAACACCCAGTGCTCCATGCAATACGTGCCCTCCCTATTACCCACCACCTGTTCCCCCAACCTCCCACCCCCGACCCTTCAAAACCCTCAGGTTGTTTTTCAGAGTCCATAGTCTCTTATGGTTTGCCTCCCTTTCCAATTTTTTTTTATAAACATATAATGTATTTTTATCCCCAGGGGTACAGGTCTGTGAATTGTCAGGTTTACACACTTCACAGCACTCACGATAGCACATACCCTCCCCAATGTCCATAACCCCCTCCCCCCTCCCAACCCCACCTCCCCCCAGCAACCCCCAGTTTGTTTTGTGAGATTAAGAGTCACAAAATCAATATCTTTAACAATAGTTTGAGAGTCTTAGAGACAGGGCTAGCAAAATATGTAAAAATGGACATTAGAAACTATAAGACACAGTTGAGAGAAATAAAAAAAATCTAAGTACATATAGAGATTTATCATGTTTATGGATCAGAAGACTGATTATTGTTAAGATGTCAATCCTCCTAAGTGATCTATAGATTCAATGTAACCACAATCAAAATCTGAGAAGGCATTTCTGTAGAAATTGACAAGATGACTCCAAAATGTATATGAATTTGTAATAGCTAAAATAATTGTAAAAATGAAGAACAAGTCAGGAGGACTCAAATTTTTTATGATATGATTAGCTACAGTGACAAGGCAGTGATGGTGGGGTGCAGAATTGATATATAGATCAGTGGAACAGAATACATAGTCCAGAAATACACCCAAAAGCGTATAGTCAATTGGTTTTCAACAGAGATGCCAAGATATCTCACAGGGTATCCTTGATCTTCATCTGATATCCCGCACAGAAAATAATTTGAAATGGATCATATACATTAATATAAAACCTAAAACTATGAAACTTGTTTATCATGAGGGCACGCATTAGGAGATTCTAAGATCTCACTATCACTGTCCTTGCTATCATGTTAAGATTTTTGAAATGATGTCTTGGGTCATATTTATGTAAATAAAAAGAAATCTCATGAGTTTTGAGGCATTTTTATTATAAAATGCAACCCAGAAAAATTAAAAATGTAAACATTAGTGAAATAGCATAAGATGAACCCTCTTAATTACCATAACTCAGATCAATAAATAAAACTTACAGCCTTCCTAAAAGCTCCTCTTTATGCCCCACTCTAATTGAAGCCCCCCTTTTTTACCCTGAAAGTAACCACTATCCTACTTTTGTAGTAATCATTTTCTTTGGTTTCTTTATGTTTTTATCTTCCAAGTATGTATACCTGGACATTATACTTTAGTCTTGCCCTTTAAAAATGTTTTACGTTTATTTAAAGTCTTTACTAATGTACAGGCTCTTTTTCTTACACATTAGCTATGGAAGAACTTGAACTCTTTGACTTGTGGACTTTCTTAGAGTCTAGATTTTGCTCACTGCCCACATATAGTTCAACCTGATCCTCTTTCCTCTAATTCCTGCAAGTTGGCAACTTAAATAGGAAATTAAAATATTGACTTTAACAGTTTGCCCTTATCAGATATCATTTGGTGACTACAGGTCTGTTGGGACCAACTTGACTTTCAAGTCTTCTGTTGATATTTTACAGTTATCTTTGAGTGAGATCCTGTGCTCTTAACATTAATTAATGCAACCTGCCATATTAATTTGTCTAGTGGCTCTGTATTTTTATGTCAGACTCTTGTCTGACTCTCACCCCCTCCATAGCCAGTAAGCCTGTCATTCTTAACTGTGACAACTGAATTCATCATTATCCTGTTTTAGGCCCTCATGACCTTTTATCTGAACTACTAGGGAAGACCATTCTCTGATGCTCTTCCCTCTATCCTCCCCCCTCCCCTTTTGAGATACTTAAGTAACGTTACACAGCTGATTAATGTTGAATCATGGAACCAACCCAAGTTTTAGAATGAGAATTGTCTCAGAAAGTTCCTATGTTTTCTCGCATCTTTGTTCACTGATGAGTTATTTTGGGGAACCCTTCTCACACCCAGTACTGCCTTGTGTGTTCTGAATGATAAAGGCTAGGTCTCAGAGAAAGGCACAACATTGGTGAAACTTCTCTGGGTATACTTCTCTGGGTAAGCCAAATATCCTTTCACATGAGGCCATTTAGAGACTACTAAACAAAACAGTGAACTATCTGACCAACAGAAGCTAGAAGAAGGAAATGACCAGGTTGGCCTAAAATAGAGAAAGCTGCAAGGAGGATAAGGACCTTGACCTGGGCCTCAGAAGATGGGAAAGATCTAGAAATAAGGTAGGGAAGAGAGAAAAGAACTATCTGACTGAATCCAGGACCACCCCCATCCTTACCATTAATCACTCTGTCCTGTCTCATGCTGTTTTGTGGGTACAAGTCCACTTATTTCTCCTTTAAAGGTGCTTAGGTCTATTGATGGTTTGTGATCACAAAGCAGGTTCAGTGCAAGCTCTTTTTTTTTTAATTTTTTATTTATTTCTTATTTTTTTATAAACATATAATGTATTTTTATCCCCAGGGGTACAGGTCTGTGAATTGCCAGGTTTACACACTTCACAGCACTCTCCATAGCACATACCCTCCCCAATGTCCATAACCCCCTCCCCCTCTCCCAACCCCATCTCCCCTAGCAACCCTCAGTTTGTTTTGTGAGATTAAGAGTCACTTATGGTTTGTCTCCCTCCCAATCCCATCTTGTTTCATTTATTCTCCTTTCCCCCTAACCCCCCATGTTGCATCTCCACGTCTTAATATCAGGGAGATCATATGATAGTTGTCTTTCTCCGATTGACTTATTTCACTAAGCATGATACCCTCTAGTTCCATCCACGTCGTCGCAAATGGCAAGATTTCATTTCTTTTGATGGCCGCATAGTATTCCATTGTGTTTATATACCATATATTCTTTATCCATTCATCTGTTGATAGACATCTAGGTTCTTTCCATAGTTTGGCTATTGTAGACATTGCTGCTATAAACATTCGGGTACAGGTGCCCCTTCGGATCACTACGTTTGTATCTTTAGGGTAAACACCCAGTAGTGCAATTGCTGGGTCATAGGGTAGTTCTATTTTCAACATCTTGAGGAACCTCCATGCTGTTTTCCAAAGTGGTTGCACCAGCTTGCATTCCCACCAACAGTGTAGGAGGGTTCCCCTTTCTCCGCATCCTCTCCAGCAACTGTCATTTCCTGACTTGTTAATTTTAGCCATTCTGACTGGTGTGAGGTGATATTTCATTGTGGTTTTGATTTGTATTTCCCTGATAGTGCAAGCTCTTTTTGACATGAAGTCAGGAAATCGGTGCTCTGCACTTCCCTGAGGGCTTTCTCACTTATCTTCAGGTAATAGAATCTAAATTTGTTAACCTTTCTGTATGGGGACTAAGGCATGCGCATTTAAAATACAGGTGCCCCATTGAGTCTATAAATCCATTCCTAAGCATCCATCCTAAGGAAATAATGAATGATGCTCACAAAAACCCTATAACCATGTTATAATAAATATGGATGATCAAGTTCTCCTTATACTATGATATTCACCCAGTTGATTTTTCTTAAGTATGAATGGAGAAAACCTTATGCTTTGTACTAAACTGAGCTGTGTGTGGATGTATTTTAGATAAACAACTTCGCCAAAGTTTGACTGATATGGGTAACCTTATTGGTATTACTCCTTTTAGCCAAGATGGCAAATTTTCCCCATCTTTTTTTTTTTTTGCTTTTTAAAGCTTTATTTCAACATAACTCTGTTCACAGAAACACACTTATATTGGTTAATAGAATGTAATTTAAATTGAACTTAGCCTACACAATTTGGATCAAAGACTTGTTACACGGTTTAAGGTTAAAAAAAGGATTTGCAATCTGGTTTATTTTTTATCTACTACAAATGTATATAAAAGATCCTCCCATCAAATGCTGCTAAAGCAAGCAGCAGGAACCTTGAGAATTTAACTTTTGGTTTGTCTTAGAAAAATAACGTGTATTGCAGTGAAAAGTTTGTAAAATTGGTGCAGCAAAACATTGTTGTAATGTTTCAGTGTCAGTTTACAAAGATCAATAAATGGATGTTGGAAAGGGTGGGGAGAGCTTATGTACACAAGTGAAAATGTAAAAGCTATCTGACTTAGTTAAAATTGCATGTAAATTGCAAGTCTAAACAAACCAAGATTCAGATAATTTATTGAATCTGAAATAACACTCTCAGCTTAGTTCATCTGCTGAGGTCAACAAGGAAACCGCACACAGTAGCTGCTTTTCTGGTTTACAGAAAAAAGAAAATTAAGTTTCTTCCCCAGCTTTTCTGTCCAGAACTGATATTATACTACAGGCAAGGTATTCCTCCCATTGTCAACATTCATGGGGTGACATGTGACAAGGTGTACTTGAGTTTAAATTTCTTTGCATTAATACTTATATGCAAAATAGTCCTTACAGTTAAAATACCACATGACTTTAGAAGTGACTCTAAAAAATATAATGGCCCTTCTTGGAAGACTAGAACAAAACATCCAGCCATAGTTATAGAAAGCCTTATCAGAAACGTAGGCCCTCATGAATTACATCTCAATTAAAAAAAGTTGATTTTTTTTGTTTTGTTTGTGTGGGGTTTGTTTTTTTTTTTTTGGTGCTTTATTTTATTTTATTTTATTTATTTATTTGACAGAGAGAGAGAGATCACAAGTAGGCAGAGAGGCAGGCAGAGAGAGGAGGAAGCAGGTTCCCTTCGGAGCAGAGAGCGCGATGCGGGGCTCAATCCCAGGACCCTGAGATCATGACCTGAGCCGAAGGCAGCGGCTTAATCCACTGAGCCACCCAGGCGATCCCTTTTGGTGCTTTAATGGCTTAAGCTGACCCCATCTTCTTCTAAGCAATAGGATTCTCTTCCCCAGTTTTAAAGAAACTTTTTTTTAAAGATTTTATTTATTTATTTGATAGATAGAAATCACAAGTAGGCAGAGAGGCAGGCAGAGAGAGAGAGAGAGGAGGAAGCAGGCTTCCTGCTAAGCAGAGAGCCCAATGTGGGGCTCGATCCCAGCACCCTGGGATCATGACCTGGGCCAAAGGCAGAGGCTTTAACCCACTGAGCCACCCAGGCACCTGTGCCCCTTTAAAGGAACTTTTTATCACTCAACTAGAAACTAACATTCCCCAGCCTCCTTTGCAGCCAAGTGTGTCTTTTTGTACAAATTCTTTGCAATGGAATATGAGATGTGGAATGTGCAACTTCTGTACCACTTTTTTTTTTAACCAATTCCCTTTTTCTCCTATTGCCTTGAATTTATTTCTTTAACATACATTTATTTTCTTTTTCATTATGTTCCACTATTTAAAAGGAAATTTTTTGCCTACTACTTTCTCTTTCTTCCTTCCTGGGTCCTAGAACTCAGACAAAGTGTAAATAAAACACTGTAGGAGATAGCAGAGCAGCAAAATAAAAAACACTCGACCTCACACAGCAGACAAATCCACCTGTCCACCTGGACTATTTTGTATGGGAGAAATATATGTCTCTCTTGTTTGAACCATTGTATTTTGGGGATCTTTTTATTATAGTGGCTTATCCTGTATCCTAAATAAACTTGGGAAAGATAGATTTTTCAAGTGGAATGAAAGGAAGATTTTTTCTATACTACTTCTTTTTCTGATGTGGAAAAATGAAGTTAAAATAAATTCATGATGTATGTTCTGTACATGTTTCCTAGTCTATTATTTACTATTTTTGTTCCTGGTGGTTTTGCCTATAGATATTTTTTGGTTTGGGGTGCCTGGCTGGCTCAATTGGTAGAGCATGTGACTTTTTATCTTGGGGTTGTGGGTTGACCCCATGTTAGGTATAGAGATTTACTAAAAAATAAGGTAGATTTTTTTGTTTTAATATTGATAATATAAGCATATTCAGAAATAAGTATAGATTATATTCTTTTTATTACATTCTATGTTTATAAGTATAGATGCATATACATGTATATTAAAATTCTACTGAGCACACTGTTTCTAATCAACTTTTCTATTATTTAAAGTGTAAATCATGAAAAGTTTTCTTTATCATTAAATATACTTTTACATCATATTTTATTTCTTTTTTAATTTGCATTGTTTACTTATTTTTAATTAAGCTTTTAATTTTAATTCCAGTAGAGTTAACACATTATTATATTAAATTCCAGTGTATAATATACTGAGTGATTCAACAATTCCATACATCGCCTGGTGCTCATCCTGGTGCACTCCTTAATCCCCATCACCTATTTTGCTCATCCACCATCTATCTCCCCTCTGGTAACCATCAGTTTGTTCTCTATCTTGATTTCTCTCTCTCTTTTTCCCTTTGCTCCTCTGTTTTGTTTCTTAAATTCCACACATGAATGAAATCATATGGTATTTGTCTTCCTCTAACTGATTTATTTCACTTAGCATTATACTCTCTAGCTTCATCCATCCTGTTGCAAATGGCAAGATTTCATCCTTTTTTATGACTGAATAATATTTTATTGTATATATAGCACATTTTTCTTGTTTTACAGAACTCAATTATACTAATAGGCAATAACCTGTTTAAGCCAGCTAATCTGTATTTTTCATTTTTTGCTCATATTTTTGCTTATGTTTTTTCCATTACTTTGTTTATATTTGTTTTACTACAATGAATATCTTTTTTTAAATTTTATTTTTTAAATTTCTTTTCAGTGTTCCAGAATTACAATGAATATCTTTATGTGTAAATCTCTAAACACATGTGTGTTTTTTTCTGTATAATAGAATGCAAAAATTATGTTTTTTAATAGTATATGAACAGTTCTAAGTTATATGAACAGTTCTGTATAGTATGAACAGTTCTAAGTATGTATGAACAAATATATGAACAGTTCTAAGACTTTTTTTTTTAAAGATATTTACTTATTTATTTGACAGACAGAGATCACAAGTAGGCAGAGAGGCAGGCAGAGAGAGAGGAGGGGAAGTAGGCTCCCTGCTGAGCAGAGAGCCCTATGTGGGGCTAGATCCCAGGACCTTGGGATCACGACCTGAGCCGAAAGCAGAGGCTTTGGCCCACTGAGCCACCCAGGTGCCCCAGTTCTAAGACTTTTTAATAATTACTGTCAAATAGTCCTCTAGAAAGAATGTAACAAATTACATACCCACCAATACTGTGAGAATTTTTTTGTAAGTTTAACAATTTACTATGAGAAGAGTGATGTCAGTTTGTTTTGCATTAAATACATATGTAAAAAAGTACATATGTAAAAGTGACCAAATCATGAGTACCTAGCTCAGTCAAGTTTTGCAAAAAACATTTAACCAGTACTCAATGAAACAAAAGAAAAACCCCTAGACCATTACCAACATTGTAGAAACTCTGTTTCAGTCATTGTTTAAGGATGCCACTACCTTGAATTCTAACATCATAGTTTTGCCTGTGTTTAAACTCATAAAACTCATGTACATTATTTCTTTTCACTTTGACTTCTTTATCTCAACATTATGTTTATGAGATCCAACCATACTGCATGTAGCGGTAATTTGTACATTTTTATTACTGAGTAACATCTCACTGTGTAAATATACGATAATTTTTTATACATTTTCCTGATGAAGAACATTCAGGGGATGCCTGGATGGCTCAGTTGGTTAAGCATCTGCCTTGGGCTCAGGTCATGATCCCAGGGTCTCACATCAGGCTCCTTGCTCTGCAGGGAGCCAGCCACCTCTCCCTCTGCCTGCCAGTCTCCCTGCTCATGCTCTGTCTCTGACAAATAAATAAATAAAATGCTTTTTAAAAAAAGAATATTTGGGTCTATGCTAATTTCCGGCAAATAAAAAATTCTATTATAAACATGTGTGTAAATGTTGTTTGGTAAACCAATGCACACATTTTTACTATGGGTATATCTAGAGTGAGATTACTTGATTGTAAAGTATACATATATTTATCTTTGTTAGACTTTGCCAAACAACTTTTCAAAGTGGTAGTGCCAGTTCCTGTTGTACCACATCCGCATAAAACACTTAACACTTTCTGTCTTTATTATTTTAGATATTCTAGGGGGGAGGGTGTTTAGTGGTATGACGTGTTGGTCTTAACTTGTATTTCTCTGCAAACTAATGAAGTTGAACATATTTTCACAAATGTATTAGGATTAGGATATTCTGGCTTTTTGAAGTGCTGTTTTAAGGCATTTGACCATTTTTAAATTAGATTGTCTTTTTTTTTCCATTTTATTTATTTTTTCAGCGTAACAGTATTCATTCTTTTTGCACAACACCCAGTGCTCCATGCAAAACGTGCCCTCCCCATTACCCACCACCTGTTCCCCCAACCTCCCACCCCTGACCCTTCAAAACCCTCAGGTTGTTTTTCAGAGTCCATAGTCTCTTATGGTTCGCCTCCCCTTCCAATTTTTTTTTAATAAACATATAATGTATTTTTATCCCCAGGGGTACAGTTTATTTGTAAGAATTCTTTATACATTATAGATATGAGCCATTTGTCAAATATATGTGTTCCTTATACCTTTTCCTAGTTTGTGGCTTGATTCATTATTCTTTTAATGGTGTCTTTTGATGAACAGACATTTCTGATATTAATAAAGTGCAACGTACTATTATTTTTATCCTTCATTATTAATGCTTTTTATGTCCTCTTTAATAATACTTCCTATTCAAGGGAAACAAAAGTAAAAATGAACTATTGGGACTTCATGAAGATAAAATCCTTTTGCACCACCAAGGAAACAATCAACAAAACTAAAAGGCAGTCTACAGAATGGGCAAAGATATTTTAAAATGGCATATTTAATAAGGGGTTAGTATCCAAAATCTGTAAAGAACTTATCGCACTCAACATCCAAAAAAAAAAAATACAGTTAAGAAATGGGCAGAAGACATGAAGAAATGCTTTTCCAGAGAAGACATCCAGATGGCTAACAGACACATGAAAAGATGCTCAATATCACTCATCATCACAACCATCATGAGATATCACCTCACACCTGTCAGAAAGTCTAAAATTAACACAGGAAACAACAGATGTTGGGGAGGATGTGGAGAAAGGGGAACACTCCTGTACTGTTGGAGGGAATGCAAACTGGTGCAGCCACTCTGGAACACAGTATGGAGCGTCCTCAAAACGTTAAAAATAGAACAACCCTACAATCCAGGAATTGCACTCTACATTTTTATCCAAAAGATACAAAAATACAGATTCCAAGGGGATACATGCATCTCGATGTTCAAAGCAGCATTATCAACAATAGTCAAATTACAGAAAGAGCCCAAACACCCATCAACTGATGAATGGATAAATATGTGGTATATATACACAATGGAATATTACTCAGCCACAAAAAAAATGAAATCTTGCCATTCACAAGGAGGGGATGAAACTAGAATGTATTATGGCAGGCAAAGTAAGTCAGAGAAAGACAAATACCACATGGTTTCATTCATATGTGGAAATTAAGAAACAAAACAGATGAACATATGGGAAGAGAAAAAAAGAAAAAAAGAGGGAAACAAATCATAAGAGACACTTAAAGAACAAACTGAGAGGTGATGGAGGGAGGTGGGTGAGGGATGGCTAGATGGGTGGTGGATATTTAAGAAGGTACTTGAGGGATGCCTGGGTGGCTCAGTCAGTTAAGCACCTGTCTTGGCTCAGGTCATGATCTCAGGGTCTTGGAATCAAGCCCTGTATTCAGCTCCCTGATCAGAGGGAAAGGTTCTTCTCCCACTCCCTCTGCCCCTCCACCCCTGCTCATGCTCTTTCTTTCTCTCAAATAAATAAAATCTTTTTTTTTTTTTTAAAAGAGAGCATTTGGGGCGCCTGGGTGGCTCAGTGGATTAAGCCGCTGCCTTCGGCTCAGGTCATGATCTCAGGGTCCTGGGATCGAGCCCCGCATCGGGCTCCCTGCGCAGGGAGCCTGCTTCCTCCTCTCTCTCTGCCTGCCTCTCTGCCTACTTGTGATCTCTCTCTGTCAAATAAACAAATAAAATCTTTTAAAAAAAAAGAGAGAGCATTTGATATGATGAGCACTGGGTGTTGTATGTAACTAATCAATCACTGAATTCTACTGTATGTTAACTAACACTGTATGTTAATTAACTAGAATTTAAATAAAAAGTTGAAAAAAAGAACACTACCTACTCCAAAGTCATGAAGATGATTTCCTGTGTATTTATGTCATTCCTGTAGAATGGCATTGTCTTTCCCATTTAGATTTGCAATTCAATGGGAGTTTATTTTGTGTGTTATTTAGGGTAGAGTCGGCATATACTTTCTTCACATATGGCTATCCAACTGATCTGTTACCACTTTTCAGGGAAAAAAATCTTTTCCCCATTTCACTGCAGTGTCATCTTTGCCATAAATCGACAGTATGTGTAGGTATGTTTCACAGGTCTGTGCATGCATGTGTACAAAAACATATTAATCTTTGAGACAATATTACACTATTTATTCATAATTTACTCACTATAGGACTGTATTAAGTTTCGTATCTACTGGTGGGGGTTTTGGTGCTCCCTTCCTCAAGGTTCTCTTGGCTACATTTGTTTTTGTTTTTTTTTTTTTTTGCATTTCCATATGCAGAGTTAGAATTTGCTTGTCAACAAAAAATAACCAGATGAGATTTTTTATATGGATTGCATTGAATTTATAGTTCAATTTGGGAATAATTGACAACTTTACAATATTGAGTCTTTCAATCCATGAACCCAGCATATCTCTTCTTTAATGTTTCTCAGAATTATTTTATAATTTTTAGTGTAAAGGTCTTGCAAGTATTTTGATTAGATTTATTTATTTAAGATTTTATTTATTCATTTGACAGAGAAAGATCACAAGCAGAGGGGCAGGCAGAGAGAGAGGGGGAAGCAGGCTCCCTGCTGAGCAGAGAGCCCAATGTGGGGCTCGATCCCAGGACCCTGAGATCATGACCTGAGCTGAAGGCAGAGGCTTAACCCACTGAGCCACCCAGGTGCCCCTAGATTTATTCTTAGCTATTTGATTTTTAATCAAATTTATTGGGATATAATTTGCATACAATAAGATGCATACATTTTAACTATACAGTTCAGCGATTTCAACAAATCTATTTGCCTGTGGAGTCACTATCCCATTAAGACACAGAACATTTCCCACAGCTAAAAAAGTTATTTTATTTCCCGTTTTATACTCAGAAAAATTTCAACCTTCAAGCCAGGCAAACACTGATTTCATCCAATCTGTATCCACATAAATTAGTTTTTCCTCTTCCAAAACTTTATATAAAGGGAATCAAACAGAATGCACTATTTTGTGTCTGATATCTTTCCCTGAGTATAATGTTTTTTGAGATTTATCTATGTTACTGCTTGTACAGTAGTTTGTTCCTTTTTATGTCTTTGTAGTACCCTAACATATGAATACATCACAATTTGTTTATACATTTACTTGCTGATGGACATTTGGATTGTATCCACTTTGGGGCTATCCTAAATGAAATTGCCATGAACATTTCTATACAAATTTTTTTAAAGATTTTTATTTATTTATTTGTCAGAGAGAGAGAGAGAAAGCACAAGCAAGGGGAGCAGCAGGCAGAGGGAGAACAGACTCCCCACTGAGCAGAGAACCTGACTCCAGTCTTGATCCCAGGACAGTGAGATCATTACCTGAGCCAAGGCAGATGCTTAACCAACTGGAGCTACCCAGGAATTTCCCTATACAAATCTTTTTGAGGAAATATGGTTTGAATTTTGTTTGTGAAAATTTGTAAGAGTGGAATTTTTTGGACATATAATAAGTGTAAGTTTAACTTTTCAAGAAACTATGAAAAAGCCTTTTAAAGTGGTTGAACTTCTCACCAGCAATGAATGAAGATTTCCAGTTGTTCCATGTCTTCAAAAATACTTGGGATTATCAGATTTTTTAATTTTAACAATTCTGAAGACTACGTTGTGGTATTTCATTGTTTGTGTTTGTTTTACATTTTCCTGATGATTAATGACATTGAGCATCTTTTCATGAGCTCTTTGGTGATTTATACATATATGTACTTTAGTGAAAAGCTTGTTCAGATCTGTTGATGACTTTTCATTCTATTGTTTGCCTTATTTTGAATTTTAAGAGGCCTTTATATATCTTCTGGATACAAACGCTTTGTTGGTTACACCTATTGAAAAATTTTTTTTTATAATCTGGGAATGTACTTTTTTAATTGAAATAAAATTAGCATACAATATTAGTTTCAGGTATACAACATATTCTACAGTTCCATACAGTACTTAAAATGCTCACCACTATATGTGTTGATACCATCTGTCATCATATGTTATTACAGTTTACTACCTATATTCCTTATGCTGTACTTTTCATCTCTATGACTAATTTTGTAACTGAAATTTGTATTTCTTAATTCCCTTTATTTTTCATATCCCCCCACTCTTCTCAGCTTCCCATGTCATTTTCTTAACCATATCTCCCACAAAGCAGAAGTTTTTTATTTTAAATTCATTGTCTATGTAAACTCCACTACCACACTACCTTTATTAGTGTGTCTTCAGTCTGGAAATCAGGTAATATAATTTTCCACATTTGTGGGGTTTTTTTTTTTCAAAATTATTGTCTATAATAGGTCCTCCAAATTTCCATATAAATTTGGGGGTAATTTTGTCAAGTGATACAAAGATGCCTGCTAAAATTTTGATTCTGACTGATCTAAATTTATAGATTAATTTGGAGATAATTGATGCCTTAACAGTACTGAATTTTCTGATCCAAGACCTTGGTCATTCTTACATTTATCTTCACATGATATCTTTACATCTATATTTATCTCTGTAAAATACATAAAATTTCAATTTCCAATTGTTCATCACTACCATACAGGAATACAATTGAGTTTTTTAAAAAATATCTGTCTATAGCTGCAGCCCCACTGAATTAAAGTACTGGTTCCATAGCAGGTTTGTTCCAGATCCCTTAGGATTCTCTAAATACATGATCACGTGATTTGCAAATAAAGACTTACAGATTGCCTTTTGAACCAGAAATTTGTGAAGGAATTTTCATTGCCTGTGTTGTTTTAATTCTAAAAATTCATTAAGACTGCTACACTACTGATTCATTGGCACTTCATGGAAGGATCTCATGTATCTAGTGGCCCCTAACAAGAGGAGCCATCAGCTGCCCAGCCTTTTTCCAAGTTCTAAAAAAAGAAGCTACTTGTAGAGTCTATATTTATATAATTTAACAAAATTATATTTATATAATTATATTTATATAATAATATAATTATATAAATATATAATTATATTTATATAATAATATAATTATATAAATATAATTAATATTTATTATAATAAATAAATAATAATATTATATAATAATACAATATAATAATGAATAAATAAATAATATGACTATATAATTATATTTATATTATTTATAATTTATAAGTTATATAATTTAACAAAGAGACGCTTGAGTTTTTCCCCCAGCTATAATTCTAATTTTCAAATTAAAATAACTTTCTTTCTCTTTAAAAAAAAAGTATATAGGGGAGCCTGGGTGACTCAGTCGGTTAAGCATCTGCCTTCCACACAGGGCATGATAGGGAGTCCTGGGATCAAGTCCCCCACCCACTCCTTGCACAGAGGAAAGCCTGCTTCTCCCTCTGCCTGCTCTGCCAGGGTGTGCTCTCTTTCTTTCTGACAAATAAATCAATACACTTTTTAAAGTACATTGATTTTTAGGGTGCTTAACATAAAAGGAACAAAACAGATATTAAGAATTTTTCAAAATCCACTCTCCTGGACTCTTCCTGACACATCTTTCCTACACATTTTAGTGGAGAGAAAATGGAGAACATTGGCAGCAGTAAGGACAGTAAGTGGAAGAAGGTATATCCTTAGAGCAGAGAAGAGAAGAGGCAAGTCCCCAGGGAAGAACTAGGAATGGCCAGCAGGCCCCTGAGAAGATACTGCCCTTCCGGGGCGCCTGGGTGGCTCAGTGGGTTAAGCCGCTGCCTTCGGCTCAGGTCATGATCTCAGGATCCTGGGATCGTGTCCCGCATCAGGCTCTCTGCTCAGCGGAGAGCCTGCTTCCCTTCCTCTCTCTCTGCCTGCCTCTCTTGTGATCTCTTGTGATTTCTCTCTGTCAAATAAAATCTTTAAAAAAAAAAAAGAAGATACTGCCCTTCCCCAGCAGGCACAGAAAGGCCCAGGAATATACCCCAGCAGGCACAGAAAGGCCCAGGAATATACAAAAAAGGGAGAGCCAGAGAGCCCAGCCAGGTGCTGTTATAGAGTACCCAGCAGGGGCGCCTGGGTGGCTCAGTGGGTTAAAGCCCCTGCCTTCGGCTCAGGTCACGATCCCAGCGTCCTAGGATCGAGCCCCACATGGGGGCGGGGGGGGTCTCTGCTCAGCGGGGTGTCTTCTTCCTCCACTCTCTGCCTACTTGTGATCTCGGTCTGTCAAATAAATAAATAAAATCTTAAAAAAAAAAAAAAAAAAAAAAGGACCCGGCAGCAGAGGAGAGCTGCGCTGGCCCACTGGCTGTGCGCCACCCGGCGGGCAGAAGCCGCCACGGAATGGGGGCGGTGCCACTCGCGGTGACGAAGGCCTCACGTGAGCCACGAACGCTGGCTCGCGCGCCTCGCTCTAGCGTTAGAGCCGGCCTTCGCTCGTTCACTTCTCGGTGTCTACCCCCGGTGGCCCTGCGGGCGAGCGGGCCAGAAGCGGTCCTGAAGAGTCCGACGCGGAGGGGAAGCAGGTAAGGGACCGGGAGGAGTGGGAGCGTTCCCTGGTCTGGGTGTAGGAGAGCCCACGCGGCCCGCCGAGCCTTGCTCGGGGCCGCCTGCCCCGGAGCGAAGCTGCGCAAGGATCGCAGCGCTCACGCCGCCCTGCAGCCCGCGTTTGGCCGCAGAAAACAGTAGGCCGAGGGCTGGACGGCGGTGAGGCGACGACCCCTCGGAAACACCTGCCTCTTGCACCTCCGCCCCGCCCCCGTCCTTCTTGGTGTAGAAAATGGTGGTCAGCACGGGGGATGGGGCGGCTGGGTGTGGGGGCGAGGCGGCCGTGGCTGGTCCTGGCGGAGCTGGGTAGCGTCGGGTCGGCGGGGAGCGCTCGACTGCAGCAGCCCCCACTGCCCCCACCCCGGCCCTCTGCAGGTGTGCAGGTCTAAGTGTCGCGGCGGCGCACTCTCGGCGAGAATCGGGAGGAGGAGGAGACTGCAAGGATAGGCCCAGGTCGGTGCGGGGGACTGTGGGGGGCGGGGGATACGTTTGGAAAGCCCTGAGACCCCAGATTCCCTACTGCGCCCCCCGCCCAGCCCGTCCTCCATCTTGGTGCCTGCAGAGGCCTGGGCAGGGATCGGCAGGGAAAATGGTGGGCTTTTGGGGGGGGGGAGGGGAGAGGAGCGACAGGGAGGTGCGAGGGGAGGGCTCGGACCGGGGGCCCCCTAGAGGGCGTAGGAAGCCTCTCATGTGGGAAAATGAAGTTTTTAAAAAGCCTAAGAGATCCAGGGCTTTGAGTCTTGGAATGTGCGTAGTAGGGCCTCTGTCCTCGGTGCTGATCAGTCCCACTAAGAAAATAATTTCTTCTCTCATTTTTTGTCTCTCAGGAGCAATGGCGTCCAAAGAGGAACACGCAGTAAAAAATCTCAACGTGGAGAATGCCAAACAGGAAAATGAAAAAAAGGATGAAATGGAGCAAGTTGCTAATAAAGGAGAGCCCTTGGCCCTCCCTTTGGAAGCTGGTGAATATTGTATGCCTAGAGTAAATCGTAGGCAGTTCCGTGTTAGACAGCCCATCCAGCAGTATAGATGGGACATGATTCAGAGGCTTGGAGAACCACAGGGAAGGATGAGAGAGGAGAATATGGAAAGGATTGGGGAGGAGATGAGACAGCTGATGGAAAAGCTGAGGGAAAAGCAGTTCAGTCATAGTCTGCGGGCAGTTAGCACTGACCCTCCTCACCATGACCATCATGACGAGTTTTGCCTTATGCCTTGAAACCTGATGTTTTCCCTGAAGTTAATAGGAAGACACACCTTCCTAAATTTAATGTTCTCAGTGTACCTTTGTTGTAAACCTTTTGGTGTTACATGTTTCTTGTGGGTCTCCTATGACCAACTTCTAACTGAATGTTGTATTTTGACCCAAAATGTAAGATTCTGTCAGCAAGGGAGTTTTACCCTATTGCATGGCAAGATGTTCAGTATATATTGTGAAGTTAATAAAGCAGTTTAAAAGACATTCTCTGTATTCCCTTTTACTTCAGATCCTCTATATTTTATACATGAACACACAGTCAAAGTATCAAAAGTAAAAAGTTAAAGTGTTCATCTCTTTATGGTAGAATTATGAATAATTTTTATTTTTTATCTATATTTTCTCATTTCAGAACTAAACAGCTATTACCTAGTGAAAGGGCTTGGCCACCTGATAGAAGCAATGTGAGCACTTAACCTAAACAGTTGTGACACAATCTCAGTTTTAGCTTACCTCTGGATCTTTTATTTAGAAGTATAAACCTAATAATGATAGGAGACAGATCTCTTTAAGAATCATACTTATATTTAAAAAAGAATCATAGTTGGGGCGCCTGGGTGGCTCAGTGGATTAAGCCGCTGCCTTCGGCTCAGGTCATGATCTCAGGGTCCTGGGATCGAGCCCCCCATCGGGCTCTCTGCTCCGCAGGGAGCCTGCTTCCTCCTCTCTCTCTGCCTGCCTCTCTGCCTACTTGTGATCTCTCTCTCTGTCAAATAAATAAAATAAAATCTTTAAAAAAAATAAAAAAAAGAATCATAGTTATAAAGAAAAATCATACTTATCAGCAAGATGATAATAGCTCCAAGAGCTGCCTTGTATACTTAACGAGGCCTAAGTTTGTAAGTTCCCACCGGAATGTGCAGGACCCAACACTTTATTCCCTTCAACTATTTGGGAAAGTTTCCAAAGCCAGGTCTTTATGTGAACTAAGGGGTAGGTCCTCCTATTCGTCTGCTACTGTGCTCCATTTGCATCTCCCCTGGGTATTAATGTTCAGGAATCCTCAAGGTGAGAAAGTCTCACTGATTTTTTTTCTGGAACACTCAATAAATTGCATCCTCACTCTTAAGAAAGTGTGAATAAGCCCCCCCCCTTTTTTAGCTTCATGAAAAGACCATATCTGTCTAGTCCTCTCTTTCTTTAGATGTGTAGTTCTTTTCTAAGAAACCTTAGTTCATTATACCATATTAAAGATGTGTAATGGGACACAGGTCACTTTCAATCTGAGACAATGCTTATCCCAGCCCCCTGAAACTTATGAGTGCAAAGAGCTAACTTACATTGAGTTGGATGCCAGGAGATTATGTCCATGAATTAAGTGGATAACCAAATATGGGTAATTATGAGAAGTCCATTGGAGGACTATTGGGTTTAAATGTCCCCGTAGAACTTGAGAAATGAAATTGCCTTGGTGTGTGCTATGTAGGTAAAATACATATTATGTATTTCAATACATTTATGTATTTCTAAACTTAGAAGTTAGGATTCTCTGGTGCCTGGGTGGCTCAGCTGGTTAAGTTACTGCCTTCAGCTCAGGTCATGATCCCAGAGTACCAGGATGGAGTCCCACATCAGGCTCCCAGGGAGCCTATTTCTCCCTCTGACCTCCCTCTCCCCCACTTCCCTGTTCTCTCTCACTTTCTCTCAAATAAATGAAAAATTTTTTTTTTTTTGAAGTTAGGATTCAAAAACAAGTTGGCAAACCACACAGTCCACGAACCAGATTTGGCCTGTTGCTTATTTTTGTAGCCAATGAGCTGAGATCAAATTTCACATTTTTAAATGGTTGAAAAAAATCAGGAATACTTTTATATGTAAAAATTACATGAAATCAAGTTTTTGGTGTTCATAAATAAAATTTTATTGGAATATAGCAGTATGTAGGAATTTATATACTATCTGTGGCTGGTGATGTACTACAGTAGCAGAGTTGAGTAGTTGTGAGAGAAACAGTATGGCCTGCCTGCAAAGCCCACATATTTATTATCTGGCTCTTATAGAAAAAGTTTTCCAACCCCACTCTGGAATATAACATCACAATAGCAGTTATGAAACCAAAGGTAAAAACGGATAGGCAGGTGAAAACACGTAACACAGCAAACCCCAGACATGAATCAGGTGCCTAAGCAATTCCCAAACTCTCCCTCCTCCAGGTCCTTGAGACACAAGAATATTCATGCAGGACAGAAGTTTATAAAGATAAAGGCCATAGTTGAAAGGGGAGGAAGACTGATGAACAGAGAAGCTTACAATGAACAGAGAAGCTTCCTACACTTGATTGTCAATATTAGCATCAACTTTCCTGGAATACAGAAGCATTCTGGTTTCACTGACCTAACAATATTCAGCAGTTCCTTGAGGAAAAACTGGAAATTCACATGTGAACTCATGGCATATTGTAATAGAAGATTAGGTATGCATATACCCCCCAAAATGTACATCTTTTCCGTGTAAGGCAGATCCAAGTTGCTTTGTTAACCTCAAAGATCCTAGTCTCTGGAGAGAGTGAGACTGCTATTAACCAGCTTCCCTTGGTTCTTAATAGTCTTTGGGATCTGAAGGGGCATCTGAGGGAGTAGTGTAGTATTGGTCAGACTCCGCATAAAATGTTAAGGCAACAACCAGCAGAAAGTGAGCAAAAGCCCGTAAGGGAACACGGTATGAGGTTCCTTTGAGGGAAACAGCCCATAGCTAAGTTTCTGACTGCATTTGCCTATCTATATCATTTCTGTATATTATGTGGTAAGCCTTCTTTTCTCCCTCAGAGTGGCCATTCTCCACTGAAAGATGAGCAAATTCTTCCTGTGAATGCCTACAAATTTTAGCAAAGATTTGGGATTCTGCCCTGGTTCTCAAAAAAGAAACATATTGGGCCATTGGAGTTTTAGCACTGAATGTACATCTAGTAGATATTGGGTGAATGAAAAACTCAACAAAATAAGTATGATTTACTGGTATTCAGCAAATGATAAACAAGTATGCACATCTTTGAATCCTTATGTATTTCTTTTTTTAAAGATTTATTTATTTATTTGATAGACATCACAAATAGGCAGAGAGGCAGACAGAGAGAGAAGAGGAAGCAGGCTCCCCGCCAAGCAGAGAGCCCATGGCTCAATCCCAGGACCCTGGGATCATGACCCGAGCCCAAGGCAGAGGCTTTAACCAACTGAGCCACCCAGGATCCCCTCCTTATGTATTTCTAACAAAACTGAGATAATAATGCACATAACGTCTCATAACTTTTGAATTTAAATAATTACCTTTTTTTTTTTTTTTCTTAAAAAAAGGTCAAGTCAATTGAAGGAAATTCAGAAAATGAATTTTAAGGGCCACCTTGTGACCAAAGAAAGCAATGCAGTTTGAACTTTGTATTCAGAGGCAGAGCAGGGAGAATACACAGACACTGGACTCTTCCAGGAAGTACAGATAGTAAAAGAACTTTGGCTGGAGGTGAAATAAAATCTTCATGATTAACTAACATTTAAAACACCAAGCTGCGGGGCACCTGGGTGGGTCAGTCAGTTAAGCATCTGCCTTCCGCTCAGGTCAGGATGCGGGGGTCCTGGGATTGAGCCATGAATAGCATAGGCTCCCTGCTCAGCGGGGAGCCTGCTTCTCCCTCTGCCCCTCACCCCGTTCGTTCTCGCTCTCTCTCTCTCTCTCAAATAGATAAATAAAAACCTTTTAAAAAATAAATTTAAAAACCAAGCTACATTTATGCTTCAAATAAAATAGAATAACAGGATCTGGATTTAACTCCCTAACCGAAACAATGAAAACCTGGACAAAATACCTGAAACAACAGTTCTCAGTTATTTAACCTCAGACAACTGGAGGGGAAGTTCCTTGAGAAGGTAGAAACAAATAATATGAGCATTCTGATTACTCCCAGCTTACTCTGTATTGTTGGATTTATTTATAACATATGGAGAAGTAAAATGTATGTCAATAACACAAAGACCAGAGAGAGGGAATGGAAGTATAACATTTTGAAGTTCTTATTCTACACATTAATATCATTTGAAGGTAGATTCTGAAATGTTAAAAATGTATATTACAAACCTTTCAATAATCATGAAAAAGGTTGTAGCTGATGAACCAACATATGAGATAAAAAGGCATCTTGAAAATAGTCAGTAGAAAATATCGAGGAAGGGATGCCTGGGTGGCTCATTTGGTTAAGAGTCTGCCTTCAGCTCAGGTCATGATCCCAGAGTCCTGGGATCAAGTCTTGTTTCGGGTTCCTTGCTCAGCCAGGAGCCTGCTTCTCCCTCTGCCTGCCACTCCCCCTACTTGTACATTTTATCTCTTTCTCTGACAAATAAATAAATAGAATCTTTTTTAAAAATTTTATTTATTTATTGGCAGAGAGAGAGATCACAACTAGGCAGAGAGGCAGGCAGAGAGAGAGGGGGGAAGCAGGCTCCCCGCTGAGCAGAGAGCCTGAGGCGGGGCTCAATCCCAGGACCCTGAGACCATGACCCGAGCTGAAGGCAGAGGCTTTAACCCACTGAGCCACCCAGGCGCCCAAAATAAATAGAATCTTTTAAAAATGTTAGAGGAAAAAGAACAAAGAGCAGATGGGACAAATGGAGACAAATAGCAAGATGGTTGATTTAAACCCAAACATATCAATGTCAATAATCACATTAATGTAAATGGTCTAAATACCTCAATTACAAAGCAGAGACTGTAAGATTGTATAGAAAGGAAGGCAAATATATGCTGCCTACAAACACCTTATTTTAAATTTAAAGATACAAATTGATTACAAGTAAAGGAACGGAAAAATGTGGATAATCTTAACATCAATCAAAGCTTGAGTGGCTATGTTGATATCAGATACAATAAATCTCAGAGCAAAGAATAATACCAGGGATATTACAGTAAATACATAATTTTAAATGGTAAGTTTGTCAAGAGAACATGACGATCCTAAACATTCACATTTTATAGTGCTTTAAAATACAAGGAGCAAAAACTGACAGAATCACAAGAAGAAACAGACAAATCCACAATTACAGTCAGAGATTTCAACACCTTCTCTAAAATTGATAGAACAAGTCAACAATCAGCAAGTACACATAGGACCTGAAGAACACCATGAAACAGCTTTTCTAGTTGGCTATGGTAGACCTTGCCACCAACAACAAGAGAATGTGCATTTGTTTGGTTTGCACATAGAACATTTACCAAGATAGTCCATATTCAAGGTCATAAAATAAGTCTCAGTAACGTTAACAGGATTCCAATCATAAAATATATGTTTTCTGGGGTGTCTGGGTAGCTCAGTCCTTAAGTGTCTGCCTTCAGCTCAGGTCATGATCCCAGGGTACTGGAGTTGAGCCACACATTGTGCTCCCTGCTTGGCTGAAAGCCTGCTTCTCCCCCTCACACTCCTCCCCCTGCTGTGTTCCCTCTCTTGCTGTGTCTCTCTCTGTCAAATAAATAAATAAAATCTTTTTTTAAAAAGTATATTTTCTGAGCACAGTGAAATTAAATGAGAAATGAATAACAGAAAAATATCTGGAAAATCCCAAATATTAACATCAAACAATGCATGTCTCAATAACCTAGAGAGGAAATTGTAAGGCACTTTGAACTGAATGAAAATGAAAACTGAACATATGATAATTTGTGAGATGTGGTAAAAGGACCACTCAGGCAGATTTTTAGAGCACTGAACATATAATAATAGAATAGAAGAAGCTCTATAGCTATTAAATAAATAGAAATTAGAGAGAGAGAGAGAGCAAGCACGAGCAGTGGGGAAGGGCAGAGGGAGAGGGAAAAGCAGGCTCCCTGCTGAGCAAGGAGCTCAATGTGGGACTTGATACCAGGACCCTGGGATCATGACCTGAGCCAAAGGTAGATGCTTAACCTATTGAACCACACAGACACACAATAAATAGAAATTTTTTTTAAAAGTTTTTTTGAGGCATATTTGATACCCAATGTTATACTAGTTTCAGTTGTACAACATAGTGATTTGACAATTCTGTGTGTTAAGCTAAGCTTATCATGAAAATAAATGGAAATTTTATTTAAACACCTCCTCCAAAGAAAACTCTGAGTCAAGATGGCTTAACTGGTAATTCTACCAAACATTTAAAAATTACATAATACCAATTCTATGCAAAATCTTTCAGAAAATTGAAGAGGAAGGAATAGCTCCCAACTCATCCTATGAAGCTAGAATTACCCAGATAACTAACCAGACAATTATATTACAAGGAAAGATAACCACAAACTGATCTCCTTCATGAACACTATGCACAAGTTCTTAATAAAACTTTAGTAAAGTAGACTCCAATTATATATATAAGATACAATACACCATGACCAGGTAAGTTTTATCCCAAGGATTTGAGGTAGTGTTAATCTTTGAAAATCATTGTAATTCACCACATTAACATAAAAGAGGAAAAACACATGGTCATCTCAGTGGCTAATGAAAAAAAAATTTGCAAAAATTAAAAAAAATATATATTACAGATTAAAATACTCAACAACCATATGTAGAAGAGATGCTCCTCAACCTGATAAGATACTTCTACAAAAAAACCCATACATAATGATGTGTATGTTACATAAAGACTAAATGTTTCCCTCCTAAGATGGAAAACAAAGCAAAGTAGACATGTTCACAAATTAGATTCAATGTTATGTTAGAAGTTCTAGCCAGCACAATAAGAAAAATAAATAAGTCATACAGATTGCAAAGGAAGAAATAGAAAATATTCACAGAAAACAATGATCTGTATAGAAATTTTTTTGTAATATACAAAAAAGCTACTAGAGCTTTGGGGCCCCTGCTGGCTCAGTTGGTGGAGCGTGCAACTCTTGGTCTTGGGGTTGTGAGTTCAAGATCCACGATGCTTACAGAGATCACTTAAAAATAAAATATTAAAAAAGAAAAAGCTACCAGAGCTAATAAATGAGTTCAGAAAGGTTGTAGGATACAAGATTGAAATATAAATTTAGTTGTATTTCTAATTTTCTGAGACTTCCATAAAAAATTACCATAAACTTGGTGACTTAAAAAAAAAAAAAAACAAGAAATGTATTGCCTTATAGTTTTGTAAGCCAGAAGTCCAAATCAAGTTATCAGCAGTGCTATGTTCTCTCTGAAGTCTCTAGAAAGGAATCCTTCCTTACTTCTTCCAGCTTCTAGTGGCCCTAGGCTTTCCCTGGCTTGTGACAACATAACTCCAGTTTCTGATTCTGTTCTGTGTCTACGTGTTCTCTGTATCTTCTAAGGATACATCCATTGGGTTTAGGGCCTACCCTAAGCCAATATGACCTCTCTCAATTCTTCTTTTTTTTAAAGATTTTATTTTTACATAATCTCCATAGCCAAGATGGGTCTCGAACTCACAACCCTGAAATCAAGAGTTGCATGCTCTACTGACTGAGCCAACCAGGCACCCCTCATCTCAATTCTTAATAAATTACATCTGCAAAGACCTTATTTACAAATAAGGTCATGTTCTGAAGTGCTAGGTGGACATGAATATGGAGGGAAATCATTCAGTCCTCTACAAGCAATGAATAATCAGATTAAATTCTAAAACAATATCATTTACAATAGCATCAGAAATATGAAATACTTAGGGATAGATTTGGCAAAAGATGCTCAAGACCTGCACATTGAAAACTATAAAACATTCATGACATACATTGAACCCACCAAACTCAGAAAAAGAGATCAGATTTGTGGTTACCAGACATGGGGGAATGGGAGAAAAGTGGTCAAAAAGTACAAACTCCCAGTTGTAAAATAAATAAGTCATGGAGATGTAATGTAAAACATGATGACTATAGTTAACACTGCTGTATGATTTATAAGAAAGTTGTTAAAAGAGTAGTAGATCCTAAGAGTTCTCACCACAAGGAGAAATTCTTTTCTTTTCTTTTTATTATACCTTTATGATACGATGAATGTTAACTAAACTTACTGTGGTAATCACTGCATAATATATTTAAATAAAACCATCATTTTATATATCTTAAACTTGCACAGTGATGTATGTCAAGTATTTCTTGATAAAACTGGGTGGAGGAAGTGTCCATTTACAGATGATTAGATAGACAAAATAGAGTATATATATATAAAATGGAACATTATTCAGCCTTAAAAATAAATGAATTTCTGACACATGCTACAATACAGATGGACCTTGAAGACATTATGCTAAGTGAAATAAACCACACAGAAAATTATTTGTGATTTAATTTATGCAAAATACCTAAAGTAGTCAAATTCTTAGGGACAGAATGTAGAATGGGGTTTGCCAGGGGGTACAGTGAGTGGGGCAAGGGGAGTTAGTTTAATGGGTATAAAATTTCAGTTTGGGAAAATGGAGGAAGCTCTGGAAATGGATGGTGCTGATGGTTGCACAACAATGTGAGTGTACTTAATGCCACTGACACGTATACTAAAATATGGTTAAGAGGGAAAATTTTGTTATGATAACTTACCATTATCTAAAAAAAATTTGCAAGTCAGTCTTCCAAGCCCGTCATTGCCTTCAAAGTCTACGAACACCTCAGCCTCCTTATAATACCAGAACCACGAAAACATGACTCACATCAACCTGAGTAGGTGTCTACTTAGAAAGGACATCCCAATCCCACATCCTAGATGACATCATCTCAACACAGAAGCTTGTTACTAGAGGGATGTTGCTTCAGATGACTTTGTCTCAGTCCAATATCTCACCATTGGAGATGACTTTGATTTCTACACAAAGGAAGACTTCACCACAGACACTGAGACTATCATCTTAACAGCGCCTATATGCTGCCTTCCCAAAGATAATGACAAATTGAACACAATATATTGATTGCTTTTCTTCTTTTGATATTTGGGATTCTATTACATTTCTTGAGGTCATTGTTTACTTAGCCCATGAACCGAGTATTTGTTTTGCTCTCTGCCAAAAGGTGTATACTATATACCTCTACACTCCCTGTCTAAAGGATAATCTTGTAGAGATTATTACTATTAATCCCATTCTAAAAATTAATGGAGATTATTGCTTTCCTTAGGAGGCAACTACCTCCTAGATCACTCTTTAATTAACTTGGTTATGTCTGGCCTATAAGGACTTCTTTTTTTTTTTTTTTTTTTTTTTTTTTTTTTAAAGATTTATTTATTTGACAGATAGAGATTACAAGTAGGCAGAGAGGCAGGCAGAGAGAGAGGAGGAAGCAGGCTCCCAGCCAAGCAGAGAGCCCGACGCGGGGCTCGATCCCAGCACCCCGGGATCATGACCTGAGCCGAAGGCAGAGGCCTTAACCCGCTGAGCCACCCAGGCGCCCCTGGCCTATAAGGACTTCTTATTCTTCTATTTGTTTTCCTCCTTTTTACTTTCATAATAAAATGTCTTCTATGCCTTTAGGGCAACTATGTCCTACCCTATGTAAGTCTTTTCTACTATTTGAGTCACTCAAATATCCTATCTTTTTTTTGCAAAGGTACCATCTTGAGTCAATTTTGAGGCCCTGGGTGGAGGCCGGTTACTTGCCCTTCTTGAGCTGATGAAGTACACAGTCCAGCCACTTCCCATATCATATGCATTCACACTCTGGGACACTATGCACCAGCCCTCTTTGCCCAGGGGCCAGGTACCAGACAACTAGGACAGCCTCTCTGCCCTGGAGCCTGAGAAATTATTCAGATTAACCAATCCTCAGAGATTCAGAAAAAATCTAGCTAACCCCACTCCACTAGTAATACATAACCTGCTCTTAGATATCCAACTTTCTGTTATCCAGGCATAACCTGTGTGGCTCTGCCTGGCAATCTTCTCTCTTTTGGAGCTATAAGGAACAAAAAGTTCTGCCTTGTATCTTTTTTTATGACAGTGTGTTGTGTTCTGCTATCAAAAGAACCTTTGGGTTTTATAAAGCCATTTACAAAAAGAAACTCATGTCATATATAAAAATTAACTCAAAATGATCAAAGACCTAAATATTTGAGTCAAAACTTTAAAACTCTTAGAAGAAAACAAAAGGGTAAATCTTCATGTTTTTGGATTTGGTAATGGACTTTTAGATATGAAACCAAAAGGAAGAACAACAAAAAGAAAAATATATAAATTGGATTTCATAAAAATTAAGAACTTCTGTGAATAAAAAGACATTATCAAGAAAGTAAAAAGGCAATCTGCAGAATGGAAGAAAATGTTTGCAAATCATATATCTGGAAAGGGACTGTATCCAGAATACATGAAAAACTCTTTAAATTCTTAAATTAAAATTCTTAAAAACACAAAAATGACAAACAATATAAAAAAATGGACCAAGGTCTTGAATAGATGTTTCTCCAAAAAAGGTATATAAATATCCAATAAATACATGGAAAGATGTTCAGTATCATTAGTCATTAGGAAAATGTAAAAATTGAAAAAATGAAATATTAACAATTGTTTTTGAGATTGTGGATCAATTGGAGCCATCACGCATTGCCGGTAGGAGTGCAAAATGCTGAAGCCACTGTGGAACAGGCTGGCATTTCCTCAAAAAAGTTATACATAGAATTAGCACATGACCCAGAAATTCCTTTCTTAGATATATACTCAAAAGAAATAAAAACACACATTCATACAAAAAAGTTTATACATAAGTGTTTAAGGCAGCATTTACAATGGTTGAAAAGTAGAAACAACCCAAATATCCATCAATATTTGAATGATAAATAAAATACAATATGGGCATATAATGAAATATTATTCAGCCATAAAAAGGGAAGAAATACTGTACATGAGACAATGTGAATGAACCTTGAAAACATTATGCTAAGTGAAAGAAGCCAGACATGGAAGGTCACATATTGCATGATTCTGTTTATACAGAAGGGAAAAATTGGGAGTGACTACTTAATGTGTATGGGGTCTCCTTCAGAGTTAATGAAAATATTTTGGAACTAGATAGAAGAGATGGTTTCACAACATTGTGAGTGTACTATATGTCACTGAGCTATACACTTTAAAATGGCTATTTTTTAATGTTATAATACTTTGTTCTAAAAAACATAGTCTTATTTGAAAAAAAATGTACATAAGTATATTCTCTAGGCTAGTTGGCCTTCACATTTTTTATATTGCATACCCCTCTAAGCATCTAATGATACTAATGGATTTGATCCTAGGCAAATGCATACACCCAGCAAAAATGTACATATCTTATCTCTCCCCCAACCACACACACGCACCTCATTTTGAATATAATTCCAGGGGATTCAGAGGTTTCTCTAGTTAAGAATCCTGGAACCCAAGGAGTAAGTGCTCTCCTTTTAACAGAGCTCACCTGCTCTTTGTTTCTTCCTTTCTCTATCTCACTCCCAAGTAGCTTCTTCTCTATCTCCTCTTTTTTCTCTACCTATAGCTTCTGCTTCTTCTTGATGTCAGTCTGCTCATGTGTCAGACTTTCTCAGGTTCTTAGGGTACAGATCTTTTCACAAGTGTACAGACTCCACTATCTTCTAAACAAATGCAACCTTGCATATCATTTCAGGCGGTACACAGACTCCCTCAGTTGAGAACACCTGGTCTGGGTCAATCGGTACTGTCAGACTTTTCACAGACACTGAAACAAATATGACTCAGAGGGCCCAAGGCTCGGGATGGACTGAGCGTCAGAAACCCTGCAGCATGGCTAGGCTCCTCCTAGGTGCCCTGTAGGTGAAGATACTGGAGCTGAGAAATCCCTCAAGTTGCACCTCCTAGGTCGAGTGGTAGGCAGCAGACAGGGTCAGAGAACCTTCCCTGGGCACTCTGAAGAAGGGCAGAGAGCAGCCAAGCATGGAGGCTCTCCCCTCGGCCATCACGTCTCTGGGCTTTATGGAAAACCTCCGCTGCAGGGGTCTGGAACAGATCCGCTCTGGTTTCCAGTTGTCAGGACAGAATTCCATCTCTGTTGGGGTTGACTTACCTCTGTGGGAATTTGGGGGAGGGAGGGAAGGAGCCATTTATTTACTCTGATCTCCCTCTATAGTCCCTCCCTGATAGTCTCCATTTTTCTACCACTGGGCAATGGCAGAGAAAGTTTACTTTCAAAAGGTTTCTATGTTTCTGAATCCTCCTCCCAAATTTCTGTCTCACTTGTTCTTGCATAAAAATGAGGAAGGTTCAGGACAGTGATGTTCAGAAGCCAGATCCTTCTGTACTCGGTTATCTGCCTCCCAAGCCTCCCACTCCCGGGTGTCCAGATAGCACAAAGCCCATCACTTTTCTGATAATGGTGAGGATAGAGTCAGGGGACAGGGCAGAAATGTCACCTTGATCATCTCTCCATGATCTCTCCATGTGTGTTCTTGAGTGAGCAAGAGTCAGGTGCCTGAATGCAAAGGATGAGAGGGTCTGGAAGGTGAGAAGTGGACTGGAAATTGCATATTCCTCCTCTCTTGAAAGGACAGGGAAAATCAGACCACGTCTGCATCCCTCAGATCCTTTGCTGCCTTTGCCCAACAGCTAAATCTCTGAATGAAAATAACCATAGGCCAAATTTTCAAGACCCATACTGTGTCAGCCATCAGATTCCAGAAAGTCTACTTAACACTCAGTGATTGTTTGGGCACAATAAATACATGCATTGTTAGTAGAACATGACAGAAATACCTATTTATGAAAATTAAGAAAAATATTTTGTGTGTACCTAACTGAATCCATTTTCCATATTGTAAATATTAATGCAGTGAACTTAATTTTGGAATCTTGTTGGGGGCTTTTCTATCGTAAACACATTCTTTGCCCCAAGTGAAAATAGCTCTATTTAATTTTTTGCTTATAAGAATAACCCATGCTGAGGGGAATAAATTAAGTAAAACCGAAAAAAAAATTTAGAAGCAAATAAAATCCCCATTTCAACTATCTACTTCCTTGCCTGACAATCCACGTGTATCTATTATATGAAGGTCTGGAGGAGAAGAGAAATGAGCATCAGCGCTTGAGTGGAGAAGTAGATTGAGGGGGTAGGTGCTTTGAGATCAAAGGAGAGAAAGAAAAAATTCCTGAGAGATGTACCAATCGCTAGTTGCCCTAGGAGATGTAGCCCTTTCCTGATAAGACAGAACAAACACATACTACAGGGAGAAGGGGAGAAGGGGCCACATTTGACCTTTGGGATTAGCAAAGACAGGAAAAAAAAAAAAAGGCGGTGAGAGGAGGGGACTTCAGCGCCCCGAGGCGGGAGCCAGCTAGTGAAGGGAAGAAGTGGGCAGGCTCCTGACGCACTTTCTGCTGGTGGGAGGAGAACGAGGGACCCGAGCCCACTGGTGACGTTTCTTTCACGTGATCAGAAGCCGACGTGTGCAGAAGTCCCTCTTCTCCAGGTACCAGTTCCCTATTTTTGTGGAGAGCTTGCAGACTGAGGGACAGAGCGGCAACTGCCCTAAAGCCCTGCAGGTAGGTACAAGCTGGAGAAGAGGGAGGACGCTGGCATAGGGGTGGTAATTGATAGAGGCTACAAGGGACCGGTCTACTTTCCAGATGCCACCCCCTCCCACCCCCATTCATTCTGGCGCAGGAAATTGTATGAGTGTTGGGGGCAGAATTGGGTACCATCTCTTATTTCCGTGGGTAAGTGTGGGCTTATGGCAGAAAGAAATGGGAGAAGGAGGCATCTCTCAGGAATGGCCACAAACCCACAGGCACCTGCGGACCCCTGGGGTGGGGGTCGGGGGTGGGGGGGCGGCAGAGGGCAAAGACACGAGCAGGGCCAGGATTGTATTCTCTCTACCCCTTCCCTCCCCAATGACCATGTGTTTGGTGCAAGAAACGGAGGGCTTGGCGGGAGGAGATGGAGAGGGACCAGGGGTTGAGAATGGGTCCCGTTGGGATCTCCTAGGAGGTAGGCTATCGAGCTATGTCTGGTGGAGAGGGCCGGGAGAGAGGGATGGCCTTAGTGAGGATATGGCCTGATCTCTGCAGGGCAGCGGGAGAGGGCACAGCCTGTGAACCCGTTGTGGGGAGGGCCTGCACTCTCTGGATCTCTTCACCTTCCGTCCATTTTGGAGCCGGAAATGGTGGGCTGCAAGTGGGGGGAGAGGGGGAGGAGGTGCTGCAAAGGAGGGGGACAGAGGTTCAGTCTGGTGACCAGCTCCCTTTTGCGGGGGAGTGGCTTCTAAACTGGGGAGGACTGAGAGGAGATACCATAAGCCAAAATTTTTACTGAATTTGGAAATAATTTGTCTCTTGCATTGTAGGAAAACGTGGTATTTCTGTGTATGTGGAGAGGCAAGGGGTGTCATGAATGCTCTGGACATTTCTGCCCTGCCCCCCTGACTCTATCCTCACCATTATCAGAGAAGTGATGGGCTTTGTGCTATCTGGACACCCGGGAGTGGGAGGCTTGGGAGGCAGATAACCGAGTACAGAAGGATCTGGCTTCTGAACATCACTGTCCTGAACTTCCCTCATTTTTATGCAAGAACAAGTGAGACAGAAATTTGGGAGGAGGATTCAGAAACATAGAAACCTTTTGAAAGTAAACTTTCTCTGCCATTGCCCAGTGGTAGAAAAATGGAGACTGTTAGGGAGGGGCTCTAGAGGGAGGATCAGAGAAGCAAGGGAAAGGGCAAGGGGGTGGCGGGATTTGGGGAAGTTTTGACAACTGTAGTGTGACAAGAATCAGTCTCCCAGCTGCCAGTCATTCACTCCTCAAACCTTCATTCACCCCGTCTCCTGTCTCTCCACAGGTCTTCAGGTCTGTGGTTGTAGGCACCAACCCAGACAAAAGAAGAAAAGACCTGCAGGACCAGTGCAGGTCAGTGGGCAAATGTAACTATCCCAGGACCCCTGGGAGTAAGAGGAACTTAAGCTTGAGCAGAAGCTGAGGAGGCTGCTACCTGCCAAGCCTCCTCCAAGCCACCCTAATGCAGTCTCAGAATACATGGCCTCTGTCGGGACTCTAAGGGAAGAAACATGGTGCTTTAGGGCTGGTGAGGACCTAGGGGAGAACAAGGAAGTGAAAGACAAGAAGCATGGCATCTGTGCAGCCCCTTGAAGATATTAGAGTAGCCCTGAAATCTGAGAAGTGGCCATAATTCTATTGGGTCTGCAGTTCTAGAAGTCTTAAAACTGCAGGCAAGGGAAAAACAAAACCGGCCAGGATTCCTGCAGGTCAGTGTAAGTTGGCATAACCCAGTTAAAATTGTCACTGGCATAGCTAACGCCAGAGCAAAGTTCAGGGACAAAACTGCTCTTACACACTTCTTGGCACACCCCAGTTAAATACAGAAAAAAGCACTTGTGGAGGTTTGTGTAAGGTTGTATCACATAAACATGTGTGAAGTGCGAAGGAAAGGAAAAAAAAATGTCTGGGTGGGAGGCCACTTGTCATTTGGGATAGGGAGAGCAAAACCCTGAATCATAAAAGGCAATTATTTTCAAGCGTTTTTTTTCCCTAATCTGAGTCCTCCTTTTTGTCTCCTAGGACAGGCAAAGACGAGAGAATCACAACATGGAAAAGATCTACGAAGAAAACAAAGGACAGCCGGAAAACGAAGGAAACCTAGAAAGTGAGGGAAAGCCAGAAGATGAAGTTGATACAGAAGATGAAGGAAAATCAGATGAAGAAGAAAAGCTGGAAGTGGAGGAGAAGCCAGGGCATGAGGGAAAGCTCCAGAATGAGGGGCAGCCAGATGACGAAGGGCAACCAGAAGATGAGGGAAAGGAAGAAAATCAGGGCAAGTCCAAAGATGAGGGCAAACCACACGGTGAGGGCAAGTCAGAATCCCTGGCAAAGCCTGAGGGTGAGCCACGGGCTGCAGAAAAGCGCCCAGCTGAAGATTACGTGCCCAGGAAAGCAAAAAGAAAAACGGACAGGGGGACGGACGATTCCCCCAAGGACTATCAGGAGGACTTACAGGAAAGGCACTTGGGCAGTGAGGAGATGATGAGAGAATGTGGAGATATGTCAAGGGCTCAGGAAGAGCTAAGGAAAAAACAGAAAATGGGTGGTTTTCACTGGATGCAAAGAGATGTTCAGGAACCGTTTGCCCCAAGGGGGCAGCGGGGTGTCAGGGGAGTGAGAGGCGGAGGTAGGGGCCAGAAGGACTTAGAAGACGTTCCATATCTTTAATGCCTTTGGCCTTTAATTCTGATCTCTCTTGTGGGAATATTGCCTACCTTGCTTTCCCTGGCAGGCATTTGCCGGGCTGTGTGCTTTAACCTTATGCTGATCTGTTGCTTTAGGTGTCACTCTCCATTACCAGCAGCCTTTTGACCCAACTGCAGCACTCTGTCTTTCAGTAGGCGACTTTCACCCACGTGCATGGAAGAGAGATGTTCATGATACATTGCAAAATATTAATAAAAAAAGTTTTCAGAACTACATGTATGGTATCAGCTCATTTTTGAAAAAAATACAGTTACATAATACATCCATGAATAGGGAAAACTATGAAATTGAGTAAATCCAAAGGGAAATAGTGGTTTTCTCTGTGTGGTGGCAATGGAAGAGATCATCTTCTCTTGTCTGTTTTTTTCCTTAAAAAAAATAGATGATTTTTGTCATAAAATAAATAATAAATATTTTATTATTATTATTATTTTTAAAGATTTTATTTATCTATTTGTGTGACAGAGAGCACAAGTAGGCAGAGAGGCAGGCAGAGAGAGAGGGGAAGGGAAGCAGGCTCCTGGCTGAGCAGAGAGCCCGACGCGGGGCTCGACCCCAGGACCCTGGGATCATGACCTGAGCCGAAGGCAGAGGCTTTAACCCACTGAGCCACCCAGGCGCCCCAATAATAAATATTTTAAAAATGAGAAAATACATACCATGCAATCAAAATTACAGTTCAGAAAATTTATGAGGGCAGGGAGACACTTAAAATTCCTGATGTCAGGATGTGAAATGATGTGTAAAACTCATTACCTCTGGCACTCGAAACTGGAGGAATCAACGTGGCAGTGATTACAGATCCATTGCTGTAACAGTCTTACCATCCGTGAAATGGGGATAAAACTTATCTTCCAGGGCTATGGAGAAGATCAGATCAGGTAATGAGTATGAGCGGTACTGGGCAGACTCCTACCCTCTGCTCTGCACTAGCAGAACCAGAACTCTGTCAGATGTTGGGGGGAGGACTGAAGGAAGTCTCACTTGTGTCCAGGAATACGTCCTGGAAGCTATGAGGTGGGTGCCACTTTACATTGAGGAATACTATGTCTGATGTCCACTATGCATCTTCTTATGGGTCCTGCACCCCACTAAGGGACCCATGGCTGCTGGTGAGCTAGAATCCTTCAGGTAACAAAACTCCTTTGATTTCCCTAGAGTCTCCTCTGAGTTGATTCCCCTCTACGTTCTGTGCTGAACTGTGGAGATGATGCCTCTTCTCATGTTATACTATAGTTTTATTAATCCTGACATGAGATGTGGAAAAATGCTTTGTAGAACCTTAAGTAATTTATTTTTCAGACATTATAATTACTCCATTAGACTTGCTATTTTCAAAGCAGAGAATTTATCTCACTGATTTCGGTCCCCACAATATATAATAGAAGTTTTCAAAAAACAGCATATTAATTGCCAAGTCAGAAGGCCTCAATTCTTGATCCTGTTCTGTCCTTGATTGAATATGCAGCTCTGAGCACATCCATTCATTCTTTAGAAACCAAGGCTTGCCACTCCAAAAGGAACACAACAGGAGATGGGTTATATGACAATACATTGCTAATGATTTCAACATTGGATATGGTAGTGTTTCTCAAAGTTTGCTAGCTGCCAGAAGATCACCTGCATTAAAATCACCTGGCTACCTTGTCAAAAATTCAGAATCCCGGTTCCCATCTCAGATCCAATATGTCAGAATCTCTTTTGACTTGTCCTCACAATGTCTGTGTGTGTGTCCTTTGTTTTTAGCTCATTTTTATTTTATCAAATGGGATACCTGTAAAAAAAATTTTAAATCCAATAGTGCACAATAATTTATTATTAAAAACTTCAGTCTGTCTTGTTATTCCACATTCTCATTCTCCCGAGTCAACTACCATAAATATTTTTTATTTCTTCTAGTATTTACTTCCATATTTCTGAGTAATATGCTTATGTTGCTATTTCTTTTTTTTTTTTAAACAGCTTGATTGAAATGTAACTCACATATGACGAAACTCACCCTTTTAAAGATTTTTTATTTATTTGACAAAGAGAGAGAGACAGTGAGAAAGGGAACACAAGCAGAGGGAGTAGGAGAAGAAGAAGCAGCCTTCCTACAGAGCAGGGCGCCTGACAAGGGCTTGATCCCAGGACTCTGAGATCATGACCTGAGCTGAAGGCAGACGCTCAACGACTGAGCCACCCAGGTGCCCCCAAACTCACCCTTTTAAAGTGTACAATTTAGTAGTTTTTTAAGTATGACAGAGCTCTGAAACCATCACCATTATATAGTTCTAGGATATTTCCATCAACCTAGAAAGAAACCTCACACCCATTAGCATATAATGGTGTTCTCATTTTCTCCCCCCCCCCCCACCCCCTGGGCACCTGACAAACACTGATCTACTTTGTCTCTACAGATCTGTGTATTCTAGATATTTCATATGTATATATATATATATATATATATATGGAATCATACAATATACAACTTTTCGGTAGCATAAAGTTTTCAAGGCTCATCCACATTGCAGTGTATATCAGTACTAAAAATTCCTGTGCATGCTTTCTTCCCTTTTAAAATAAACTTTATTGAGAAAATATAATATTTACAAGTACAAAAATGATGGTTCTGCCTTAGTTTATTATGTAGATAACCTTAGTACATGGTAATGATTATGTCCAAAGTTGCTTTAACTTCATCTGTATGCTTTGAATCCTTTTATGAAGAGGTACTCTAAATTTAATGTACTTGTTTTTGTCTGTTTTAAAGTAAGCACAGGTATGTAGCATTTGACACACTAGTTATTCATTTCTGCTGAAAGAAGCAAATGTATTTTTTTAATATTTTGTTTTTTTAAATTAAAACTTTTTCCAGTTTTATTGAAATATAATTTACATATACTACTATATAAGTTTAAAGGGTACAGCATATGGGTTGGTATATGTATCATATACATTGTACAATAATATATATGTATAGTAAAACACTTATTACAATAAATATAGTTAATACCCATCATCTTATATAGATACAATAAAAAGAAAAGGCAAAAAAAATTATCCTTGTGATGAGAACTATCAGGATTTACTCTCTTAACTTTCATATATAATGTATAGCAGTGATAAATTTTTGCATTTATTTATTTTTTTTAAAGATTTTATTGATTTATTTCACAGACAGATCACAAGTAGGCAGAGAGGCAGGCAGAGAGAGAGGGGGAAGCAGGCTCTCTGCTGAGCAGAGATCCTGATGCAGGGCTGGATTCCAGGACCCTGGGACCATGACCTGAGCTGAAGGCAGAGGCTTTAACCCTCTGAGCCACCCAGGCGCCCCAACTTTTTGCATTTAAATGTGTGTTTTATTTCCGTTGGTATATACTTTGGAGTGGAAATGCTATGTCATAAGTTAACTCCATGTTTAACTTTTTAAAAAATTTTAATTATTTATTTATTTTATTTCTTTTCAGCATAACAGTATTCATTGTTTTTGCACAACACCCAGTGCTCCATGCAATATGTGCCCTCCCCAATACCCAGCACCTGGTTCCCCCAACCTCCCACCCCCCGCCCCTTCAAAACCTTTTAAAATTTATTTTCAGTGTTCCACAATTCATTGTTTATGCACCACACCCAGTGCTCCATGCAATACAATGTTCAACTTTTTGAAGAACTGCTGTACTGTTTTCCAAAGCTACTGTGGCATTTGAGAATCCCATCCACAGTGTACAAGTGTTCCAACTTCTCCACATCCTTGCTAACACTTGTTATAGTCTATATTTTTATTTTAGCCATCTCAGTCAGTATAAAGTAGAATCTCCTTGTGATTTTGATTTGCATTTTCCTAATGGCTAATGATATTAAACATCTTTTCTTTCTTTTTTTTATTTTGGAAAACTGTATTTATTTATTTGAAAGAGAGAGAGAGAGCACAAGTGGGGTGAACGGCAGGCAGGGAGAGAGGGAGAAGCAGACTTCCTTCTGAGCAGGGAGCCTGATGTAGGACTCAATTCCCCAGAACACTGGGATCATGACCTGAGCTGAAGGGAGACTCTTAACTGATTCAACCACCCAGGTGCCCATTGTTGAGCAAATTTTCCTGTGTTTCTTGATTGTTCGTATATCTTCTTTGGAGAAATGTCTATTTAAATCCTCTACTGGGGCACCTGGGTGGCTCAATTGATTAAGCATCTGCCTTTGGCTCAGGTCCTAACTCTGGGGTCCTGAGATTGAGCCCCACATTGAGCTCCTGGTTCAGAGGGGGGCCTGCTTCTCCCTCTGCCTGCTGCTCCCCCTACCTGTGCTCCCTCTCTCTCTCTGATGAAGTCTTTTAAAAAATAAGATGTCAGAATGGTGGTAATGTTTCTTCAGATTACAGACCTAAAGAGCAATGCTTGTAATGACATTACCTCCTCCATTATTATTGCCTTTAAAAGGCATTTAATGCGAATTCACAGCTTGACTACCTTGGCTCCCCAAGTCATGGCTATGCCTATAGTACATGTAGGTACTCAGACAGGTGGTAACTCCTGTTTTCTCCTCAAGCTGAAGGATGACATGCCTTTTTAGGCCCCCTTTGCCTGGAGTCTCTTATACTTTTGGGCCTAGGATGACTCAAACATCAGAAGTACTGTACCAGGTAGATGCAAACCACTGTCACCACGGAACTGCCAAAACAGGCCCAAGCATGGTCAAGATCCTCCTGGGAATCTGAGCAATTTTGGTTGGGTCATTTTCTTAAGTGCATCCCCACCCTTATCTTTCTGGGGGCTATTTCACTGGACTCTGAGAGAAAGGTTCAACCTTTCAAATTCAAATTATCTGGTCAAATCCAGTTGTAGCTGGCTCAAAAAGGGAGTGATGCTTTAAAGTTTTATGGTATGGAGTTTAATTTCAATCCTTACAAAATTCTCCTTCATACTTTACAAGGAAGGAGGACAGGGGAAAGGAAAAAAAAAACACACACAGCTTTATGACTGACTGAAGAGTCTCTGTCACTGGACACTCTTGAGCTTATCACCTGTTCACATTGAGTCAACAGACAATGACCCATGTTGCTAAGGACAGTCATATAATGACTAATTATAGTCATCAAAAGATAGCTACATTGCTTCTCCCTCACTATCTTCCCAAGCCCAATAAATACTTTGGGATAAAGAAATAAATGTTTCTGAGAATAGGTCCCAACTCCCTGTCTGCTGTAAGCCACTAGAGCAAAAAAATTGTACTGCTTATGGGAACCAAAAGGAAATTTGAATCAAATTTTATTTAGTTTGTAAATGAACAAGACAACTTTTAGTTTCAGCTCCAAATGGAGAGCTAAAAAGAATGGCATCACACTACAACAGGAAAGAAAGTTGGATAAAAGTCAAAATAGCAATTTTTCTTAAAACCATCAGAGAACTGAGTTCACAGGGCAAACAATGATCCCAAAATCTAGAGAAAGACTCATGGAGGGAGAAATAGGACGTGAGCACCTGCTTATCTGAGATAGACACCACCAAACAACATGTAGACCAGTAAGAACATTTAGCTATAAATTGCTAATGAATTGCTAAAGGCTGAGTGAGGGTTAGCATGAGTGTGTGAAGTCCCTGTGGCCTCAGACCTAAAGGGCTTACACTCAGGTTTTACTCCAGAAACTTCACTAGGCATTCTCAGGTAAGATCAGGAAGAATCTGAGAAACTTGCTGCATGTGCCAGCTAAGACAAGAAGACTGCTGTCACTCAGGATGAAATTCCAATCAAATCAAACTCACCTACTAAACAAAAGACTTAATCTGCAGGTAGGACAACAAAATCCATATCATGAAGGCACTGGAGGAAACCCACTGCAGCTGGGGCAAGGAAACCAAAAAACAAAAAGCTCTATGAGGAGAGGGAGCAGGCATGTGTGCTAGGCTCAGCATTGTATCTGAAGGAGAAGCATGAACACTTGTGAAGGTTACATCACTAAAACTCAGGTTCATCATGCTTGCTAAAATTAGACCATCAGAGAATGGCTGTCCCTCGCCTCAACACCACACTAAAAAACATTGAGTGAAAATAACAGTGAAGGGTAACTAGATACATGTTGTTTCTGAGGAAAAAAAAAAGTAAAACCGAAAGCCCAACTGGAGAGACTCAAAGCCAATGGGAAGAAAACATCAAATTCAGCCCAGCTTCTAAATAGATTAAAGCAAACCTCCATACTAAAAGCTTAGCAGGAAAGATGTGCTTATCTTCAGTCATAAATTCTATTTACCTCAGTAATTACTGTCTTATACAAATCCAGTTTTCAGGTAAAAATAATGAGAAATAGACAAAGACAAGATAACAAAACATTCTGAAGAAACAAAACAATAAATAGAACCAGAATCAGATATGACACAGGTCTTGAAACTATCAGACGGTGAATTTAAAATAACTGTGGTTGGTGTTCCATTTCTGGCATGGTGATGTGAGGAACTCTGAGAATCCACTCCCCAGTGAAATTGCTGGAAGGTTTTTTTTTTTTTTTAAGATTTTATTTATTTATTTGGCAGAGAGAGAGACAGGGAGAGAGCAAGCAAGAGCAAGGGGAGTGGTAGGCAGGGAAGAAGCAGACTCCCCGCTGAGCAAGGATTCCCAGGACCCTGGGATCATGACCTGAGCTGAAGGCAGACGCTTCATCTACTGAGCCACCCAGGCACCCCTGAAAGTTATTTTTTTTAACATAGTCATTTAAATTCTTTGGAAATGGTCATAAGGGCATACAGCAAATGAAAAAAATTTCTTTAAGAAAATCTACTAAAACAATAAGAACTATGAGAATCTGTTTCATTTTAACCAAGATTTTCTCTTTCCTTCCACCCTCCTAGCTCAGCATAATGGAAACTACATGCCTACGGGCTATAGCCAAGAGCACAGGTCTCTTCACCTCAGCTCACATCTGTAAGGGCCACATAATGTTTCTAGGAGAGATGAAACTTCTCATCCTGCCTTGAGTTGTCTGTTGCTCAGGCTAAGCTCTGGGTGAGTGTAACTGAAAGGGCAGAGTGTAGCTTCTGTCCAGTCTGCATTTATCAGAAAGAAGCTCTCCCTCCAGCACAGTGTGCTGAGAATATTGGGGCCCCCATTGCCTGGGAGAGGCAAGCCAAAAGGACTTGAAGGTACTGTGCATCTTCAGTCAAATGCACATATCCTGAAGCAGGAGTGTCAGAAAGAACTGTGATGCTATGTCAATCCCTAGCTCCAGAGCCTTGTATCAAGAGATTTTTCCCAGTGGGAGAGGCAGGCTTTTAAACAGAGAACCCAGTCCCTTTCCGAAAGAACTGTCACACAGTATAGAGAAACTGAAGATTAAAAGCACTGTAAAAGTATGAAGGTTATCGTGAAATGCAATTAAGGGGTCAGGAGATTAATTAGAGATGTAACTAAGTGTCAGGCAGCTAGTTCACCAGAGAATTAGGGAAAGAGACAGCTAAGTAGAGTTTTACCGAGGTTGAAACAAACATCGAACAATGACTTCAAAAACGATCTCTGAAAAGAAGTTCAAATGTCATACCGCAAATCTGTGAAGCAATTTATGTCCCGGTGCATTTTCTAAAACAATAGAGCAATCGAACAGCTATTAGTAGAGATTTAACAGTTACATGTGTTCAGGGAAAGAGCCAGTGAAGAGGACTGACAAAACCACTCTCATCCCACAGTGACTGTGGGCATACCCAACGTTGTACCCTCTCTGGAGCAACGAAAGAGTTTTCACATAACAGGGAAGAAACGGACATGACTAAAATAGCCAGTCATTAAACAAACAAGCAAACAACAATATTAATAAGCCCCAGAGGAAGAAGACCAGTTCTCGGAGTTGCTAAAATGTATTATCTGAGAAAATCGCAAGACATGAAGAGAACCAGGGAAGAATGCCCATATATGAGGAACAAAGCAGGTCTGTGAAAGTGACCAGATGTTAAATTTAACAAAAACTTCAAAGTAGCCAGTATAAATAGATTCAAAGAATGAAAAAAAACTGTAATTAAAGAAATAAAAGCAGGTATGATGACAACATTACATCAAGTAGAAAAAAATCAATAAAGAGATAATATAAAAAGAAACAAGTGGAAATTCTGAAAAGTACAGATTGAAATAAAAAATTCATGAGAGGAGCTCAACAGTAGATTTGAGCTAGCAGGAGAAAGAATTTGTTAAGTCTAAGATTCATAGATTTCATGTAATCTAAAGAAGAGAGAGAAAAAAGAAAAATGAACAGAGTCTCGGAGAAATAAGGAACACCATTAATCACACCAACTATCCACATAATGGGAATACCAAAAGGAAAAGGAAAGGGATCAGAAAATAATTCAAAGAAATAGTATTTGAAAACTTCCCCAATTTAATGAAAAACACTCATCTACATATCCAGGAAACTCAGTGGATTTCAAGTAGGACATATGCAAGAGACTGGCAAACAGACAATACATAGTAAAAATGTCAAAAACCAAAGACAAGCAGGAAATGTTGAACACAGCAAGAGAAAAATGACTCCCTCAGTAAGAGTAAGCACTCATTCGTCATCAAAACAATGGATGCCAGAAGGAAGGAAGGAGGACCACATATTCAAACTGCTCAAAGATACAAACTGTTAACCAGCAATCCTGTATTCACCAAATATATCTTTCAAAAATGAAGGCAAAATAAGGACATACTCAGACAAAAAAAAAGAGAAGAAAGAATCTGTTACTAGTGTACCCACCTTACAGAACATAAGAAAGTTCTCTAGTTCTGAAGGTGAATAACCCCAGACAATAATTTGAATCCATGAAAAACTAAGCACACATATGAGTAATTATGTAATTATAAAAGCATGCTTTTCCTTTTCCTTCTCTTAACTGATTTTGAAAAGCAACTGTTCAAAACAATACATTTGTAATGTCTTATTTTTGTCTATAACATATAGAGCAGAAATGAACCTGCCAATAAAAGCACAAAGGAGGGGCACCTGGGTGGCTCAGTGGGTTAAAGCCTCTGCCTTCGGCTCAGGTCATGATCCCAGGACCCTGGCATCAAGCCTGCATCGGGCTCTCTTCTCCGCGGGGAGCCTGCTTCCTCCTCTCTCTCTGCCTGCCTCTCTGCCTGCTTGTGATTTCTCTCTGTCAAATAAAAAAAAAAAGCACAAAGGAGGTAGATGGGGGCAAAGTTGTATTGGGCTAAGGATAAGAATGCCTGGGTATGCCCAGGAGACAAACTTTAGATTGACAAATAAATTAAAAGCAAAAGAATAAAAATATATATATATATCATGAACACCTCAGGCACTGTGTGATAGATGAATGCCCTAACCTCACTGAAAAGTTGGGGAAAAAAGAGTTGACCAAGTTGCTTTAGAAAACAGTGTTTTGGCTGTATGTTATAAGGCTCAAGACAAAAAGAGCTGTACCTAAATTCTGTGCTCTGGCTGGGAAAATTACAAGGATACATGATAACAATTCTGAAATTAACTATATACAAAGGTTAAATAAATAAGTAAATAAATCATATATAAGGAGAACCAGGTTTCTCACTGTCAGTGATAGAAGTTAAAAGTAAGTGGAGGGGGGTGCCTGGGTGGCTCAGTTGGTTAAGCATCCGACTCTTGATTTTGGCTCAGGTGATGATCTGAGGGTCCTGAGACTGAATCCTGCATTGGGTTCCCCATTTAGTGGAGTGTCTGCTTGAGGGTCCCTCTCTTCCTCTCCCTCTGTCCCTCCATGAGTCACCTTTCCACCCTCCACACTCTCCCTCTGTGTGTGTGTGTGTGTGTGTGTTCATGCACACATGTGGGCATGTGTACTCTCCCTCTCTGAAATAAATACGCAGGATCTTTTCAAAATTTTTATTTACTATTAATTTTTTATATTTTACTTTTTTATTATGTTATGTCAGTCACCATACAGTACATCATTAGTTTTTGATGTAGTGTTCCATGATCATTGTTTGTGTATAATACCCAGTACATACATAAGATCTTAAAAAAAATAAGTGGAGAGATTGGAGAGCCTGGCTGGCTCAGTCAGAAGAGTAGGTGACTCTTGATATTGGGGTTGTGAGTTTGAGCCTCACTGGTTGTAGAGATTACTTAAATAAAAGCAATAAATGGAGAGAAAGCTAAATGGATACTTGTCATAATGGACTAGAGTCACATGTATAAGTATGAACTTACGTGGGAGGGAAGGAAGAGGGAGGGAGGGACAGACAAAGAGAGAGATACAGATACAATAAATAAATGTAAGCATGTCTTTGTACAAACCATGTTTAATATATATACATCTCCTTGCGCTATCAGCTGAGAAGTCCTAGAAACAATGACACTCCAATCACAACAAAAATATCTTGCATCCAGATCTTAATTACTAAATATGATTATCCAATAAAAGTAACCAAGATTGCTTGGAGAAATGGTTGATTATTGGGTTGAAAAAAAGAAAATACAAGATGAATCTGCAACGTCTTGTAGTACCAGAAAACAAGGAAGCAGAAAAAGAATGAGGGTATGCCAACCTGAAAGAGACCCTAAAGGCCAATGTTGGAATAATTTGGGCAAATAACCAAATAATGATCATATTGAATTATAACCCCAAAGATTTAAAGATTCATTAGGGATGCCTCAGTGGCTCAGTAGGTTAAGTGTCTGCCTTTGGCTCAGGTCCCGATCTCAGGATCCTGGGATTGAGTCCCACATTGGGCTCCTTGCTCAGCAGGGAGCCTGCTTCCCCCTCTGCCTCTGCCTGCTGCTCCCCCTGCTTGTGGTCTCTCTCTGAAAAATAAATAAGTAAAACAAACAAAGATTCTCTCTCCCTTTCCCTCTGCCCCTCATCCCCCTCTTAAACATATTTTTAATAAAAAAAAAAATTCATGAGTCATACTGATAGAAACAAGTAGTTGTAGCAATAAGTAAATGGGGCAGGGGAGGACAAATTTTCCTTACAGAATAATTTGGAAGTATCAAATGTAGAAGGAAATGAGTAATTTAAAAATTTACTATCAGAACATCTCTGTAATAATCACTGCAGGCAAAATCCACAGAATATTTGCATAGTTTCAAATGATCTGACCCCAAATATTTATTAATTACTATGGTTGTTTTCAAACACTTAACCACAAAGTCTTTGATACTCTACCCTCCAGGAGGTAGAACTTAATTCCCCTATTTAATGTGAGCTAGACTTAGTAACTTGCTTCTAACAAATACAGTACAGAAGGGAAAAACAATAACTTTACAAGTGGAGAAACCCAGCAGACATCACTTTAACCAAGTGATCAAAATTAACTTCACCAGTGATCAGTCATGTTGATATCGTGCAAGCCTGATACTGTGATGAAAAAGGCATTTCACCTCTGTGATATTCTTCCTCCAAACCAGTAACTCCAGTCTAATTATGAGAAAAATATCAGACAAACCCATATTGAGGAAAATTCTACAAAATACCTCACTCTTTAAAAGTGTCAAAGTCATGAAAAATAAGGGAACACTGAGAAACTGTTACAGAGTAGACTAAACAAACTTGTTAACTAAGTGCAATTTTGTATCCTGGTTGAATCCTGGAACAGAAGAAGGACATTGGTAGGGAATCTAGAGAAATCTGAATAAAGTCCGAAATTTAGTTAATAGTATTGCACAAAAGTTAATTTCTTTGTTTTTATAAACATAGCATAATTATTAGGTAAAACTGTGGATAGGGTATATGGAAATGCTTTGTACTGTCTTTAAAACTCTTCTTTATAACTAAAATGATTTCAAAGCATAAAGTTTAAAAAATATACCAGGCTGAGTTTCAAGAACCCATAATAAAACTCTCTTAATGAACAAAAGTGACCGAACAGTTGAGGAAACAAACTGAAATGTCATTAAAGGAATTCATTATTCAGGGAGAAAGGGAGAATTTGACAGACCGTGGTTGACAGTAATTACTGGAAAAAAGAAAACCAGTCCACGTTATGCCAGAAAACTGGAACTACCTAATAAATTAGCTGTGTGCATATATATTATATACATATAATGTATATATGTATTTATTATGTGTATGTGCATGAAGCAATATTCTTTAAATACTGATCTGCCACTTGCTTTACTCAAAAAATATAATGTTAATATCATTCGGTGTCACTCATATGCACATTGTTTCATTCCTTTTTATATCTGCACAATTTCCACAGTATGGATAATTTCTTTAATTATTCTCACATTGGTGCAAATTTAAATTTTTCCACCAACTTAATGTTTCAACATTGGAATGGTGACAAAGTTGAACCAGATAAAGTTTTTGTGCTGATGGCATTTTCAGATAAGTGAGGGATACAAAGTAGAAAGCCAACAAAACAGGGTGAAAGTGTTAGGTTGGGAAAGTATGGGGTCTAAAGGATAATGTAGAACAGGCAAACAAGGCAACATCAAGAGGCCAGCACAGACCTTCTTTTCATCATGAATTTAATTTTTAAAAGCACTCAGTCTACATACAGCAAGGACCTTCTCTCCCCAACTCAGCTTGTGAAACAAAAACGTTGCCCAGCCCAGGCTTTTACTGCAGCTGAAATGTGCCTCCCCTGAACCCAGAAGAGGTTCTACACAGATGCAGATCGCAAGGCTTAATTACACAAAGCAATCTAGAGAATCTAGCTGAGGTGGATTTTAAGCATACTGTCACATATTAAAAGTCTAAGCAGTCCAGCTCAGGGATTCCAATTACTGTAGCCAACACAGATACCATGAGGACATTTGAAATGGTAGTGGTTATGACACAGCGTTTGAGGTTCACAGCAATTCATAGTAAGCCTTAAGCCCTGATAACTAGAAACTCTTTGTCACCATAATCTACAGTGTGTGTAGCATTTATTTTTATTTTTTTTTAAGATTTTATTTATTTATTTGACAGACACAGCGAGAGAGGGAACACAAGCAGGGGAGTGGGAGGGGGAGAAGCAGGCTTTCTGCTGAGCAGGGAGCCAGATGCAGGGCTGGATCCCAGGATCAGTGATTATTAATGACCTGAACGGTCATTATCAGTGATTATTGACTGAGCCACCCAGGCGCCCCTCACAATGTGTGTAGCATTTAGCTGTGAGTTCAGGAAGTGGGCAGAATCATCTGGAAGAGATGAAAAGTATTGTAGAAGTTGTGCTTTGAGTTAGGTTCATTTGCTTGGACATGGCCAATTGCTATTCCGAATAGTTCGTGAATCTTTGGAAACTTATGCATGCCAAATTTCCAAGTATCAGGGAACATCATAGGGAGGGAAGGTAGAAGAGTTTACTTTCTGAAACAGATACAGTTTAATTGGAAATCAGGGTTTCGTGCTCTACTTACCAGAACAGGAGCGGACTACCCTCAGTGGAACAAAGACCTATTGTGTTGCGTTTACTTGTGCTCTGAAAGGGCACATCATCTTAGATGGTGGCCACTTGAGTCTGCACTATGCAGGCAAACCTTTGGATCTGGAGCAGATCTTGCCACCCTAGGAACGATGTTTTCAACCCATATAGAATATGTTAGAGAAGTGAGGGAGAGGAATAGCTGTCTCAAGCTCTGCTATGGGATGAGCTTTGAAACAGCAATGAAGAAATATGCAGGAGGAGGAGTTGCTGAATATAGAGCCTCAGAAAAAAACACCAGGGAAGTGACTTCCAAAGGGAACATAGAAAACAATATTCTGGATATCACAGTCTTGTATAAGAGCTCCTAGCTGGTAAAATGCTTCCTCCTATCTTCTCCTCTCACACCACCTGAAGAACTTGGGGCTTTGGAGCTATCCCTAGGGCCTTCCTGCTGCATGAAAACAGACATTCATTGGGTCAGAAGGTCAGGGTGTCTACTTCCTAGAATTCATGTCTTTATTATTAAAATTAATATGTGTATCTTTTCCATTTCTTTTTTAAAAGGAGTTTTTACTTCAATATAATACTATTGTCTTCAAAAATGTACTTATACTTAAAAGCTACTGTGATAAACTTAATTTCAAGGGTAGTTACATGTTCTGTTGATGCACTGAAATTGCTCGGTGACAGCAATGAAGGTAAAGGCCTGTGTGATCTGGCTGTCGGGTGTGTACCAGTAAGGTGACTGATATCTCTCTTGTGAGTATTTAGGAAAACAGGGTCAATATTCTCTATTGATAGCTCCATAAGAATGATGTTCAAGTTGCTTTGACTACAGGTAAGCAGAATAAGCAGAGGGGGAATAATGAAACTTCTGTTTTAATTTTTGTCAGACAGAAAGAAGTTCCCTCTGTGAGTAAATCTGCAAACAGCTTCTTCTGAAACTTGAAGATTTCTGGGAGATGGACCATTAAAAATTACAAGAGCCCTTCAAGCAGCATGTGAGCTGGAGCCTGACTCCCCACACCCTATTTCAGCCCACCCCTGACCATCTGCCTGGTTAGATATGCCCTTCCCCTAAACTCACAGGAAAGGGCAAAGGTACAGGAAATCTTTCCTAAGGGCAATATGGGGGGGGTGCAGACCGTTGTGCAGCATGGATAGGGAAGGGGGAGATCATTACCTGGTGGGGTGACTTTAGAGGCTGGGTGATGAAGTCTGGGTCCTAAGGATGAACTGGACCAGGACCTAGGAGGAAGTGGAGGGCAATAGGGCAAGAACAAGAGAAAAAAATGACCCATGAGGACAATAAGAGAAGAAGGAATACTTGGGGAACCATGAATGAGAGTTCCTTTTGGTGTGGTAGAGTAGTGTGTGGCAAGGCAGGGAACATGTGTCCTCAGGTCCAATTCAGATCAATGCTGAACGTCAGGATGAGTAAAGTAGGATTTACTTCTCTGATGGTGGGGTTGCCATCCAGGGCCTTAGAGTAGGAAAATAAAAGTTAAGAATAAAGAAGAGTAAAATTTTTTGGTAGTAAGGTGCAAGGTAAATTAGAGAAGGAGGCACTGAAGGCAGGTCAGAGAAGGAGTTCCCTGGACAGTCAGGAGTGAGGCAATAGGGTCCTAAACCTGTACACACAGGTTTATCACAGCTCTTTTCATAACTACTCAAAACTAAGAACAACTTAGATGGCCTGTGGGTAAATGGACAAATAAACTAGAACATCCATATAACAGAATACTACTCAGCCAAAGAAAAGCATGAGCTTTTGCTACATGAAATGCTTAAATGACTTTCCCAGGCATTATGCTGAGTGAAAGAAGCCTGTCTCTAAATGTGATGTATTGTAGATTTCTTTTATGTAACATTCTGCAAAAGACAAAACTACAGTAATTGGGAATATATCAGTGGTTGCCAGAGTTCAGAGAAGGGGGGTAAGATATGACTACAAAGGGGTAGCATGAGGGAGATTTTTTGGAGGGAGCGATTGAACTGCATCCTGATTGTGGTGGTGATTACACAAATCTGTACATTTGTTAAACTTCACAGAACCACACACACAGAAAAGGGTCAATTTTGTTGTATGCTAATAGTTTTTTTAAGAATCAGAGTTGTCCCCTATTCAATGTAACATTCAGCAAAGAATGAATGGAAACATTTGGTGGTAGTTAATGATCACATCTTTACAATTTATTGGCTACATTTACATTAAAACTCTCTCTTGAATAACAAAATATACCCCTCAACCGTGGGATAAATTCTTCATGCTTAAATTTAAATGATAAGACATTAAACCAGCAAAAGTATTTATTTTTTGAACCCTTTCTTTCCTATGGCAGGCTTTGTTGTTGGCTGCGGTATTCCACTGTGACCATGCTAGACAAAAGATCCCTCACTTCCTCCTGATTCGCCAGCTGGCTGCACTGACCAGGATGCCATTTCTGGCAACAACACACTTCCAAGTACCACTGGATAATGTGTTGTTGGGATATCAGTTTCTTCTTTTAATTAATATTTTTTTCAGCAGTGATATTCTCTCTGCTTCTGATCATAACAATTATGTATGGTGATAGTCCTCTTTTTTTAAAAGATCTTATTTATTTATTTGACAGAGAGAGAGATCACAAGTAGGCAGAGAGTCAGGCAGAGAGAGAGAGGGGGAAGCAGGCACTCTGCTCAGCAGTGATGCTGAGGCAGATGCAGGGCTCCATTCCAGGGCCCTGAGATCATGACCTGAGCGGCTTAATACACTGAGCCACCCAGGCGCCCCAATAGTTCTCTTTTTTTAATGGAACAAAGCGAATGATACCAGACTATCTCCAGAGTGCCATGAATGAATAAAAATTTTACCTGCTAATAAGCCTCACACCAAATGGTGAGATACAGGGTACTCCCTCCTTTCTGAGGGTTTTGTGAGTGTATGAAAACTATTTTCCAATTTATTTGTTTGCATTCCACAATAAAGTTCACTTTGAGGAAAGCAAGTTTTTCTGAGGACTCATCTGAATAACAAGGCATCAGATCCTAGAAGACATAAGAGGTCGGTCTGAGGGGCGCCTGGGTGGCTCAGCGGATTAAGCCGCTGCCTTCGGCTCAGGTCATGATCTCAGGATCCTGGGATCGAGCCCCGCATCGGGCTCTCTGCTCTGCAGGGAGCCTGCTTCCTCCTCTCTTTCTGCCTGCCTCTCTGCCTACTTGTGATCTCTCTCTGTCAAATAAATAAATAAAATCTTAAAAAAAAAAAAAGAGGTCGGTCTGAAGCCTGTTTGAAACCCAAGTGGAAGCCATCCAGCAGTCATCATTGAAAAGGCCAGACATCTAACATTTGATAACCTGAGTTCAGCCAGAGAGAAAAAATAGTGGATTATTTATATAAAATTGCTAACAAGAGGAAGAAGGGCTTCTTTCCACAGATTAATCTGGGAGTCAGTTTTTTTTAAAGGTGCACTTTTAATAAGATTAAAAAAAATTTTCTAACACATCAGTGTGTTGTGAGAACTGTCATTTCATTTGTAGCCATTAGGGAACTTTTCCAAATTCTTAAAAATTGATAAAACTATTTTGTCCTCCATATCGTGTCAAATACGATGTGGCCTCTCTTTTTAAAACATCGTGATCATTTAATATCATGATTAAAACATTAAAAAAATTCAAGAGACTAGTAAAAAAAAATCCCACACTCTTACTCCCACATTCTTCTCTAGGCGCCTCTACCCCCACCCCTCCCCCCATCTATCACCCACGCCCATTTTAATGCTGGATGAGACTCCTGGGGAAATGGTGGACTGTAGGTCTTGGGGAGAAGGCGAGGTGGGCAACTTCGAAGCAGAGAGAGAAAGAGGTAATTCCCTAAAGAAGGAGAAATGGTCGATTAACCCCTAAAGGCCGATACTCCCTGGCAATCCAAGAAAGGCGAGGAGCAACTAACTGCAGGGAGAAGATACCAGTTCTATTGTCTCTGATTGGCAAATACGAAAAAAGATTGACAGTATCAAGTTGAGGGAATGCAGGGGGCGGGCTTCAGTGTTAAATGGGAGGGGTCACCAAAGACTGGAGCTCATTGATGACGCGAACCTCACGTGACCAGGGGTCGACGTGTGCAGAAGTCCTTATAGTCCAGGGCCTGTTTCCCTGTAGCCGCTCCGTATTGCTGGAGAAGGAGAAAAGTGCCCGGGATCCTTTCAGGTCAGTGTAAAAGCGGGCGCTGCCTTGGGAACCCTCCGGTCTAGGAACCAGAGAGCAGAAGCCAGGCGGGTTCGCCGCCGTTTTCCCAGCATTACAGTCCGCCAAACTCTGATTTTTGTGCAGGAAATTTGGGCTCTTTGGTGGGGGTGGGGGTGGAGAGGGAGAAGGGTGGCCAGTTGACACAGACATAGAAACAATTTGGGAAATAACGTGCGTCTCCCACTCTCTGCTTGGAGGGAACCGCTGGGCGCGGGGCAGGGAGGGCGGGGTTGCCTTAAAAGGAAGGAGAGGATGAGGACGTGGGACAACTTTAGACGAATAAGGCCTAGAATCGCGAAAAGGACCGGTGATTCAGGTACTGGCCTATTCGCTCAGCATGCACTCCTGTCGGTCTGCAGGACTCTTTGGTCTTTTGGGCGCAACACAAATCGAGTGAGGGAAGGAGGCAGGAAAATCGCCCGGATCCCTGCAGGTCAGTGTAAGAGTGCAATTGCCTCAGGTCCCTTCGGGTAGGGATGGGGGTGGGAGTGGGAGTGCGTGTGACACCAAAGCATATCCTGGGGTCGTCGCAGCCTCTCCTCAGCGGGATTAAGCACTGGAGGCCTTTGCAAAGCCTGCAGCGGAAATGGGGCGGGGGCGGGGGAGGCTGGAGAGACGTGGAAGGGGGAGGGGAGGCCTGAGACTGCACCAGCCGATCTCAGGTGAGTGGCGGGAAATTGGGACCGCGAGGGAAAGCCCGAGAGGGCCGGAATATTGGAGACCGCGTCTAAGGAGGGGGTTAATTGCTTCCGCGCCGCCCGCGTTTCTGGGCTAGGAGTGGCCTGTAAGCAGGGCCTGCTGGGAAATGGTGGGCTGGAGCGGGAGGAGGGAAGATGGAGCTGGAGCAAGAGTGGGAGGGAAGGGAGGTGGAGGAAGGGGTGGAGTCAGGGGAGTTCTGAGCCTGAGGACCTAGCCTTCTCCAGTTGGAGAACTTTGACAGTTAGGGACCTGAATGAGAAGAGGCCAGTCTCTCTGGGAACCCATACTTTGGCTGCTGGTCTGTTTGTCTGGCATCTAGTTGTTTTGTTTCCTTGTTTTCTAGGATTAATTTATTCAAAAGAAATAACAGAAAAATACTCAACATGCAAAAGTCTTGTGAAGAAAATGAAGGAAAACCACAGAACATGCCAAAGACGGAGGCAGACCGCCCTTCGGAAGATATACCACAGGAGGCAGACGGAAATCCTCAACCTTCCCAAGAAGGTGTAAGCCAGGAAGCAGAAGGAAATCTTAGAGGAGGGCTGACCCAGCCTGACCAGGGGTTTAAAGAGGACACTCCTGTGAGGCATTTGGACCCTGAAGAAATGATAAGAGGAGTAGATGAGTTGGAAAGGCTTAGGGAAGAGATAAGAAGAGTAAGAAACAAGTTTGTGATGATGCATTGGAAGCAAAGACATTCACGCAGCCGTCCTTACCCTGTGTGCTTTCGGCCTTGAATTCTTTTTTTGTCTGATATTAAAATCTGGCCCCTGCTTCTTTCTGTTAGGGTTTTCTGCTGTATCTTTGACCTTCGTTTTACTTTAATCATCTGGTGGGATTTTGTTTTAGATAGTTTCCTTGTTACCAGCATCTCACTGGATTTTGTATTTTGACCCATTCTCCAGGTCTGTTTTTCAATTGGAAAGTTTCACACATTTGCATGGAAATATATTCGTTCTATATTGTAAAGTAAAACATAACAGGTTATAAAGCGGTATATTTAGTATCAGCTCACATATGTAGGATTAAATCCCAAATTTGTGTGGGTGTGTGTTATACATACAGACATATATCAGAAACGTAACTGCTTATTTCTTTGTGGTGTGAGCTTTTTTCTTTTTGCTTATATGTATTTTTTTTCATGAACACATGCCATACACACAAAAAGAATTAAAGTTTTATAAGTAAGAGTTAAATAATTTGCAACCAGCTTATAAGGGCAATGGGGGCACCTAAACTCTTGATGGAAGAACTATTAAAAAAATGTAAACCTCAAGTTACCTCTGGATCTCTTAGCCAGAGGAATAAAACTGGCAATTATTACAGATATACTTGCTTAAGACTCAGTCTTTTTCACGGGGAAAACATTTGGCTTGCAGGGCTGCTATGAGGAGGGAATGAGGTGACTCTGAGCTGTGCTTGGTAGAGTCTTGTTCCCACCTGTGCATATAGAACCCCAACCCACTGCAGAGCATCAGTTATTTGAGGGCGGGCCCTGACATGACTCACCTGTGCTCAGGAACAAGCCCATTAGTAGGCAAGGCAGTGGGAGCTTCATTCCAGTATCTGTTGAGCCCTGCCCTCTTCCCTTGGGTTCTGCCATGCCTGCTGGGCACCTGCTGCCTCTTCTGCTGGCCCTCACTGTTCCTGGTGCACTGAGGTCTGCCCTGGGTGCCAAAACCATTCACTTTCCTGGAGTCCCTAGTGGGTTGAACCCCTCTGTATTCTGAAGCTTCTCTGCTTTCATGGTGACCCTTCACACAGGTGAGACTGCTTGGGCCACGAATGCCTTGCAGGGTTCCTAGCAAGACAGCCTCTTCTGTTTTCAATCCCAGAACCCCTCTGTGTTAGAGGTTGGACAAGATGAGGCCGTTCTTGGAGTTGGACCAAGGTACGAGTTGGAATTTTAAAAAAAGCTGTAGTTAGAGTTGCCTTAGGTCTAAAGACTAAGGTTTTGTCTTCCTTCTGTGAGATGATCTCTCCTTGAAGGCTCCTGGCAGGCCTGACCTACTGGTTCAGAAGACTGAATATTTGTAAGTTGCACAAAGCAATACAGGAAACAGATCTAAGGGAATAGTCTCTTTCACCCTATCCCATCTCCTGTTAAAACATAAGAAATAAAACTAGCAAAGGCATTAAGAACTGTATAAATCTACTAGTAGAAGGGCCTATATATATATATATATATATAACACATATATATATATATATATATATATGTGTTAGGAATTGTATTTCTTTCCCCTATGGAACAAAAACCCTGATAGCCCTATGTATGTGTGTTTAACTGAGACATGTTTTAATATTTAATTGGTTTCTTGATTTAATTATTACTAAGGAGCTGGTGTTACATTCTTCTGTTGACTCAATAGTCAACAAATTTTTTATTTCTCTAATAAGGCAAACAATTCCAAAAAGAAAGTGCATGAAATAGTGTGCACTCCAAATGTTTCATCAAAGTCTTGTATAATCACCTGCGGTAGAACTACCTTGGGGAGCATCTTTAAAATACTGATCCTTTGGCTCAGATCATGATCCTAGGGTTCTGGGATAGAGGCCCACATTGGGCTCCTTGCTCAGCAGGTGTCTGCTTCTCCCTCTGCCTGTTTGTACTATCTTTCTCTCTCTCTGACAAATAATAAAATCTAAAAAAATTACTGATCTCTGGGGCCCATCCTAGGACTCACTGACTGGAGGTGGGCTATAGAAGTAACAGTTAGCAAGCTCCTCTAGGTGATTATGGTGCACACTGCAGCATGAGAATGACTGGTATATACAGTGTGCTTTCCATTATTACAAATAAGAACTTTTATTAGAAGACAGTATTGGTGAGTGTTTATTGAAATTCAGAAATTAGAGGTCTGTAACTATGTTTATCTTTTTAACTATGAAAAGACTGACAGATTTATAAATAAAATTTGAAAGATTTCCTTTAATAAAGAAGTACAAGGTAAAAAGACGAGGGACTATAATATTAGATGCACTTTTCTTGACTGAACACCATGTTTGGACATGCATTCACTCCTTCCAACATGAGTGAAATTTATTCACGTTCTCTTTTTGGGATCAGCACATAAAATGGTGAGCCAGTCCTATGCATACCCTTTGGCTTTGTTCTCATTTTTTCATTGTGTGAGGTCATTTTGGGGGATCTTCATGTCTTCAGACCATTCTTCAAGGTTGCAACAGCCTGATGGATGCCAGTTGGGTTAGACTCTGGCTGGAGTGAGCTGAACTTCCAGGGGCTAACCATGCCAGTTTGACAAGGATGAATCCATTCTCCTGGTGCTCAAATGGGTGGTGCTCAGGTAGTCTGTGGAAGTGGAAGGGCTCACCTAAGTCAAACTTCTCTCCGGGGTGAGTGTGATTTTGGTTTCTGTGCTCCAGCCTGCCCCAGGCATGGACTCTCCTAAGCTGATGACTGGGCTGTCCTGGACATACATGGAAGACAACAATTGTCCTCACTGCAGGTCAGAGCACTTTGCCTTTCCTTCCTTCTTCCTTTCTCTTTCAGGGAACTTTGTGTGAGGGAAGAGATAAAGCCCCAAAGATTCCTAACTGGAAACATGGGTTGTGATAGTCTTCGGGTAAGCAATTTTCTGAACTGGGTCTGACCGGGTAACTTGGAGATAAAGGAGAAGATGCTGACCCTCCTCTCAAGAGTCCAGTGAAGTAGTTCCCAAAACAGCTGAAGTGAAAATGGGGACAGATCTCAGATAAGAAAGACCTCCCTCATCTCTCTCCCACCTACCTTGCTCAGACTCTCAGAAGGGCCTCTGTTGGTGTGGTTCTGCAATAACTTCAGCTCTGTGTGTGCCTGGTGCAGTACTTCTGATGTCTGCATGAGCCCAGGCTCAGGGATATTAAAAAAAAACCCGGTAAAGGAAGCTTGCAAGAGCATGTGGTCCCACAGTTCAGGAGAAAGGGGGTGTCACCTTCTGTTTGAACGACACCATTGCACTGCAGACCCAGCCTTCAACTTCTCAAGCTGTGAATTGATATGAAGATGCTGTTGAAGGCATTGATGGTGGAGGAAGCAATTGTGACACTTGCTCTTTAGGTCTGTCATCTGAGGAATTATTACTACTTTTTTTGATATCCTAAAAGACTGGTTGGGCAATAAGGTGAAGATAAAATTCAAATTTTGGGGTTTAGGAAGGCAAAATGGTTAAGTGTACGGCCTTAGAGCCAGAAAAACTTGGGTTCCAATCTCGGCTCTTTCCCTTACAACATGTAACATTGCATAAATCACTTATCTTTTTTTTTTCCTTGGAGGACATGTACTATCTCTGAAACTGGGCCATTCATAGACTCCCTGGAAATAAAACTCTTAGATCAAAGAGAAAATTTCTCCTCCACCACCATCATTGCTGTTACCATCATCATAATTATTATCATCCTCCTCATCATCTTCATCATTATCATCATCATCAAGGGATGATATTAAGTAAATAGTCAGTGGATTCCTGTTGGGCACAGGCCACATACTGTGAAGATTTCTAAGATTCAGTGGGCAAGCCCTGGAAATGCATCATCTGAAAGGGTGAAGCTAGTATAATGGAAAAGCACTGGCTAGAATTGGATTCTCTGCTTATAAGAAGTGTGAGCCCACATTGGTTCATTCATCTTTAACATGAGTAAAACCCTACATAAACCCATAAGACTGTTGTGGGAAGTAAATGCAGAAAACGATATGAAATTCCTGGTATGCAACAGACCTTGATTATCATTATCAAGTGTTGTCATCAAAATCATCATCATCATCATCATCATCATCATCACCATCAGATGATCCTGAGATAACACTCAAATATGAACTCAGAAAGTCTGTGCTTCCTTGACTCCCTATCACCCTTTTGAAGGAAAAGTCTATTTTCATTTCTTTCATTCAATGTTATCCCTTGCATAAAAGAAGCAAATAGTACATAAACTAAATGGAATAACTGTCATTCATTTGCAACTATAAAAGAAATAATTGGATCCTATATACATTTATAGCATTTATGCACTCTGGTACCTTTTGTGTATTGTAGGATGAAAAAAAATTCCTTCCACATTTCCAATTTATTTGGTTACCTTCCTGAAAATTTGAAATCATGAAGAAAATTTTACTTTCATTAATTACAAAACATGATGTAGAAACATCTCTTTGACATGGAAAGCTGTTTTTGACCATCATACTCTTTCATGAAAAAGCCAGCTGCAACACACACACACACACACACACACACACACACACACAAGGTTAAAGAGAAATATCAAACTATTTGAAGTGCATATATCTAAATAGTGTTATTATGGGAAATTTATAACTTCATCTTTATCTTTCCCTGTATTTCCAGTTTTAACTTTTTCAATGAACATGCAGTTTTTTTTAAAGATTTTATTTATATGAGAGAGAGAGGGAGGGAGAGAGAGAGATTGATAGAGAATGTGAAGAGGGGGCAAGGCAGGGGATGGAGAAGCAGACTCCCTTCTGAGCAGAGAGCTGGACAGGGGGCTCAATTCCAGGACCCTGGGATCATGACCTGAGCTGAAGGCGGATGCTTCATCGACTGAGCCACCCAGGCATCCCATCTGGAGTTTTTATAATTAGTAAAGGATTATAAAAGTTAAAGTAGTTTAATTCTATTTCTCCTGTCTCTTTAGCTGAGATAGGGCCTGTTGGCTCTACCAGTTCCTTGTTTTCTTTCTGTTCCATCTTCTGAGAAGAACCTGGTGTAAGTGTTAGAACTTTGAGTGTACTAGCTGAGAAGCTACCCATCCCTATGCTACCTTGGTGACACTCTCCCTTGTGAGAAATGCTGTATAGAATTCTGTCGTTGGTCACAAGGAGGCATTTCATAACTAATTTCTAAATATTCTCTTACAAAGTGCTATTAATTTCTCAAAAATAAAATAGCAATAAACATAATTTTCAATTCTTAATTCTGCTTCTAAAAATACACAATCATTGAAAAATACTGGCAGAATGTGCCTTCAGCTGTATTTGCCAGAGCTCCCAAATTTACATTTCATTTATTGACTCATTCAGGAAATATTCACTGGATGCGTACTGTGTATCAGACTATGCTAGCCAAAAATCAGTTTATCCACTCCAGACTTTTCTCCTGAGAGTCTATATTCAACTCTCTGCATAAACCGGCCACATGAGCTAAGAGTTATCCAACCATATGGGCATAACCCTGCATGGACACAAACTCATCACTTAGCCAGTTTATCTCTTAATCCTGGAGGCTCACCATGCAAAGCAGGGGCAGTATGAAAAAACTGGAAAAGCATAGGTTTAGAGTCAGAAAAAATTTTGTTGTAATAGACTTTTTAAAATTTCTGAACACTTGTAATTGATCAAAAGGATTCTTAGTAACCTAGAAAGTGGATAATGATAAAAGTTTTCAGATACAAGACATACCTATACATCAAGGTTTAAAATCAAAGTCTATGTTACACATTTCCAAGGTCTGCTTCCTTCAGCCCCCCCACCTCCTACCCTGTTGTTTATCGAGCTCCCACTAAGAGCCTGGACCTTGGCTAGGCCCCAGGACACAGCACTGAACAAAAGAAAGTTCCTGCCTTTATGTTGCATCATCTATTCTGATTTACACTCTTTAAAAAAAAGTGAGGTAAAATTTACATATGGTGAAATGCACAGATCTTAACTGCACACAATTGTGTGTAAAATCAGACATTTCCATTACTCCAAAAAGATTTCTGTGACTCCAAAAAGTTTCCTGTCCTTTTCCATAGTGTGCATATACAGCAATTTGTTTATCTACTCAGATATATTGGATATTTGAGTTGTTTCCTTTTTTTGTCTATTATAAATATAGCTGCCATGAATACACTTGTATAAGCTTTTTGTGTGTATGTGTTCTTATTTCTCTTGGGTAAATATGTAGGAGTATATCTAGGCAAAAGAAAATATAAATAAAGATACATAAATATCTAGGCAAAGAAAAGGCGACTGTTTGATTTTACATGAAATCGCCAACAGTGTTCCAAATCGGTTATGACATTCTGTACTCAAACAATGTATGAGAATTTCAGTTGCTCCACGTTCTCACCAAAATGTCAATGCCATGAAAGAAAGAAGTAGAGAGAACATTCTAGATTAGAAGAAGTAAAAAATACGTAGCAACTAAATACAATGTTTGAATAAGGATGGTAGATAAGAAAATAGTATTACATCAATGCTAAATTTCCTGAATGCAATCACTGTATTGTGCTTGTTTAGGAGACTGTCCTTATTGTTAGGAGATAAAATGCTGAAGTATTATTCCATGATTACTTTAAAATTGTTCAGCAATGAAAAAAGAAAGAAGATGAATATATAGCGAGAATGAAATTGGCAAGAGAGTAATTGGTTAATCTAATCTAGGTGAAGGGATTAAGAGTATATAGGTATGGGGCACCTGGTTGGCTCAGTGGGTTAAAGCCTCTGCCTTCAGCTCAGGTCCTGATCCCAGGGTCCTGGGATGGAGCCCTGCATTGGGCTCTCTGCTGGGCAGGGAACCTGCTTCCCCTCCTCTCTCTGCCTGCCTCTCTGCCTAGTTGTAATCTCTATCTGTCAAATGAATAGATAAAATCTTTAAAAAAAAAGAGTATATAGGCATTCACTTTATTATTTTTGAAATATTTTGTAGGTTTCAACTTTTCAAAATAAAAAGTTAGTGGAGTGAGGGAAAGCAGAATATCTATTTAGCCCTCCAGAAGTAAAGGTGGCTAAATGAGAACCTAGAATCAAAATTGACAAATTTGGTTATCGGCAAACATAAGGGGATTATGCAAACAACTTTAGAGGAACATAAAGACAGAGGCAGCTGGCTGAATTCTACTTCTGGCAATAGTTTAAGAAACCATTCCAGGGACACCTGGGTGGCTCAGTCAGTTAAGCGTCTGCCTTTGGCTCAGGTTGTGATCCCAGGGTCGTGGGATCGAGCCCCGCATCAGGTTCTTTGCTCAGCAGGGAGCCTGCTTCCTCCTCTCTCTCTCTCTGCCTGCTTCTCTGCCTACTTGTGATCTCTGTCTGTCAAATAAATAAAATCTTTAAAAAAAAAAAGAAATATAACAGGACTATAGTATAGTGGTGTACATAAAGTTGCCTTCCAAGAACCACATTTTATACCAATCTTCTAAACACTCCTTAAATGGTGTTCATCTCTATTAACAGCTAAAAGCTGATATGAAAATATATAAAAATGTTCTCTGCTTGACAGGTTCTTTTTGTCTTTGAGAATTCTGTAAAAAGTAGACTGAGGATTTCCCAAAGTTATGCTGACTTTATAGAGCTGTTTTAAGGATTATTGAACATGATACCTTTTTATATGAGATTCAGAAATCATCTTTTTATGGGATAAGAACAATATTTTAGGTGGAAAGACCAGAACAGAGGATTTTGCAGTAGTTTAAGGGAGGTATAAACAGTAGATCCTGGTAACTGTTTGGTTGTGGACACTAAGAAAGAAAGTCTGGTTTAGGGACTTGAATCCTGGTGTCTTTTTAATGTAATGTAATTTAATTTAACTTTATTTCAGTCCAGTATAGTTAATGTACAGTGTTATATTAGTTTCAGGTGTACAACATAGTGATTCAAAAATTCCATACATCACCCAGTGCTCATCCCAACACGTGCACTTCTTAATCTGCATCACCTATATTACCCACCTCCCCTCTGGTAACCATCAGTTTGTTCTCTATAGCTTAGAGTCTATTTCTTGGTTTGCCTCTTTCTCTTTTTTTCTTTTGCTCATTTTTGTTTGTTTCTTAAAATCCACATTTGAGTGAGGTCTTATGGTATTTGTCTTTCTCTGACTGAGTTTTCATAGCATTAACTCTCTAGCTCCACCTATGTCATTATAAATGGCAAGATTCCATTCTTTTTCATGGCTGAATAATATTTGTATATATAAAAATATCTATCTATATATAAATATATAGATAGATGTTTATCACTCCTTCTGTATCCATTCATGTATTGACAGACACTTGGGCTCCTATAATTTGGCTATTGTAAATAATATTGTAATAAACAAAGGGGTGGCATGTATCCCTTTGAATTAGTGCTTTTGTAGTTTTTGTGTAAATACCCAATAGCACAATTACTGGATCATAAGGTAGTTCTATTTTTAATTTTTTGAGGAAACTCCACACTGATTCCCACAGTGGTTGCATATGTTTGCATTCCTGCCAACAGCGCACAGGGGTTCCTTTTTTTCCACATCACTTGTTGTTTCTTGTGTTGTTGATTTTAGCCATTTTGACAGGTGTGACGTGATGTCTCATCGTAGTTTTGATTTGCATTTCCCTGCTGATGAGTGATGTTGAGCATCCTTTCATGTGTCTGCTGTCCTTCTGGATGTCTTCTTTGGAGTAATGTCTGTGTCTTCTGCCCATTTTTCAGTTGGGTTGGTTTTTGGGTGTTGAGTTGTATAACTACTTTATATATTTAGGATATTGACACTTTACTGGATATATCATTTGCAAATATCTTCACCCATTCAGTAGGTTGCCTTTTAGTTTTGTTAATTGTTTCTTTTGCTGTGCAGAAGCTTTTTGTTTTGATGTAATCTCAATTTTTTTTTTTTTTTTTTGCTTTTATTTCTCTTGCCTCAGGAGACCTATTTAGGAAAATGTTGCCATGGCTGATGTCAGAGAAATGACTGCTTGTGCTCTTTTTCAGCCTTTTTATTATTTCAGGTCTCACATAGGTTTTTAAACATTTTGAATTTCTTTTAGTGTATGGTATCAGAAAGTGGTCCAGTTTCCTTCTTTTGCATATTGCTGTCCAGTTTTCCAGCACCATTCATTGAAGAGGCTGTCTTTTTGCCATTGGATATTCATTCCTGCTTTGTCAAAGTTTAATCGATCATATAATTATGGGTTTGTTTCTGCATTTTCTATTCTGTTCCACTGATCCATGTGTCTATTTTTTGTGCCAGTTCCATACTGTTTTGATTACTACAGCTTTGTAATATAAGTTGAAGTCCGGAATTGTGATACCCTCACTTTGCATTTCTTTTTCAGAATTGTTTTGGCTATTCAGGGTCTTTTGCGGTTCCATACAAATTTTAGGATTGTTTATTTTAGTTCTATGAAAAATACTGTTGGTACTTTGATAAGGATTGCATGAAATATATAGATTGCTTTGGGTAGTATAGACATTGTAACAGTATTTTTTCTCCCAGACCATGAGCTTGGAAAATCTTTCCATTTCTGCATTAATTTAGATAAAGTTCCAAGAGAGAGATTTGGGGTATGGAGAAAGAAGAACTAAAAGAGAAGGCATGTAGTTCAAGTTAGAGCATTTAGGTGACAAAGTCCAAAAGTAAGTTGGATAAAATAGCAAAACAGCTCAAAAGAGAGATAGATATATGATAAAAACAGAGATTTGGGAGTCAATGTTTATATGATAGTGTAAATCTGAACATTGTGGTAGGCCAAATATTGTTTCTTAGAGATATCAAAATCCTAAATCCCTGGAAAAGGTAAATTTTACCTGATATGGTTAAAGGGATTTGGCTGATGTGATTAAATTAAAGATCTTGAGACATGGAGATTATCCTGGATTATGTAGGTGACTCCTAAATGTAACTGCAAGTGTCCTTATAAGATGGAGGGAGATTTGGCATCAGAAGATGAAAAGGCCATGTGATAATGGAAGCAGAAATTATAATTCCTACAAGCCAAGGAACGTTGACAGCCAAAAGAAGCCGGAAGAGAAAAGGAATGGATTCTCCCCTGAATCCTTCGGAAGGAATCAGACCTGACAACACCTTCAATTTAGCCTTATAGAACTCAAACTTTCGAGTTCTGGCTTCCAGAATTGTAAGTGAATACATTTCTGTTATTTTAAGCCACTAAGTCTGTGGTAATTTGTTATAGCAACAATAGGAATCTAAACAGTAAAACTTTTTCATTTTGAGAATAAAAAATGTTCTGTGAAAAAACTCTGAAGGATACCAATATTTCAGGGGGCTTATAGCTTATTGGCTCTGAGCACAAGTGGTGGTGCTAAACAGATTTGGATTCAAATTCATTTCTGTACTTAGTATCAGTGTGACTTTGGGCAAGCTATTTATTTTTTTTTTAAGATTTTAGGTATTTATTTGACAGAGAAAGACACAGCAAGAGAAGGAACACAAGCATGAGGAGTGGGAGAGGGAGAAGCAGGCCTCCAGCCGAGCAGGGTGCCTGATTTGGGACTCAATCCCAGGACCCTGGGATCATGACCTGAGCTGAAGCTTAAGGACTGAACTACCCAGGTGCCCTTGGGCAAGCAATTCAAATGATATACCCTAGTTTCTCTACCCGTAAAATTGGGACAATAACAGAGGAACCATCAAAGAACATTTGTGAAGATTAAAGGCAAATTTTTAATTAATGTCCCTGGTACATAGTAAGTACTTCAAAAATGGTAGTTTTGGAGATCCATGTGTGTAAGCATGATTTATAGCTATTACTGTTTGATTAATAAACATTTGTAATGTGGAGATGAATCAACACTGCTATTTTTTTAGAGGAGTTATTTTTTAATGTGGAGATGAATCAACACTGCTATTTTTTTTAGAGGAGTTATATTGGCTTGTTCAGCTCAGTTTAGCATGTATGAGAGCATGTGGAAGCTTGGTGCCAAAGCCTGAACTGTTAATAAAAAAGTCTCTATTTGGACTGCTGTATGTGTATGTGTGTGTTGTATATACATTTTTGGGAACAGGTCAATATGCAACCTGTTGAGGATGTGAGATGGCAGCAAAATCTTTTTCTACTTTAATAGTACTTAATTTCTATAAAGATCTCTCTCCTTCCTGATCTTCTTAAAAAATGTCAGGTATCATTTACACGGAAGTGAATTATAGTTACAGTGTTAATGATAAGCCACCCTTAAGTAGGTCATAAACTTGAACAGCATTTTAAATCCCTTGTTTTTTGTTTGCTTGTTTGTTTGTTTGTTTTTGTTTTTTTACCTTCAATTCAAGAATCACATGCTGTACCAACTGAGCCAGAACTAAAAGAGAAGGCATCCCCTCGCATCCCCTCTTTGTAAAGATTCTTTTTTTTTAAAAGATTTTATTTATTTATTTGACAGAGAGAGAGAGAGATCACAAGTAAGCAGAGAGGCCGGCAGAAGGGCTGGGGAAAGCAGGCTTCCCACTGAGCAGACAGCCCAATGCAGGGCTTGATCCCAGGACCCTGGGATCATGACCCGAGCCGAAGGCAGAGGCTTAACCCACTGAGCCACTCAGGTGCCGCGTAAAGGTTCTAAAGTAAAATTTAAAACAACCAATGACCAAGAAATGGAAAAAACAGTAATTCTGAAGTTGAAACTGGCCTCGTGGAATGTTAAAGATCTTTAAAAACAAACAACTATTCTCTTCCCAAATGAAAATAGCTTTACTGTATTAATGATTAAACAATTATGCAGAAAAATATTGAGAATTAGAAAAAATCACACTTTAGATCCCTGCCAATTTGCATGGCAAAAACAAGGTGGGCACTGGTGGTTGAGGGGGAAGGTAGAAGAGGGTGGGAGGTAGCAGGAGAGGCAAGTAACCAAGAGGTAGAAGACAGAAAAGCAGAAAATGCAAAACCTGGCTACAGTAGGGATGGGAAATGGATGGACATTCGCTAGCAACGGGCAACGGGAGAAGAGCAAACTCCAACCCATGGCAGTGAAACTAATTATAGACCCTCAGATTAGCATGGACAGGAATAGATGATATAGGGCAGTTCATGATGAGGTTCCATGCACAGAGGGGCAGAGGGCCTTTGTGAGTGTATATGTTGGCAGGACTACAGTACGGGTTCCTGTTGCACTGCCTTCCAGATGAGAGGTGGGGTGGGGGCCGGGAGTGAGTTGGGATTGGGGGGGGCGAGCTCTGCAGTGATGCATGGCCCTCACATGAATAGGAGTTAAAGCGAGCATAAGTCCCTCTTGTTCAGGTCTTTTTTTCTGCAACACCCCCTTTTCCATGGAGGCGGGCTGGCATCTGGTGCAGAGCAGGACAGGGAGGAATACACTTCCCAGAACAAATCAGGTCTGTGTGGGCAACTGGACCAGGAACTATGTTGGTGAATATGGCATAAAGGGGTGTGCATGGACGTGAAGGAGGGCAAAGACTGAAGCTGTTTTGGGCCTGTATGCTCTATGCCTCTTCAGTCTTTTGGAATAAAAATGATGGGCCTAGGGATAGAAGGGAGGGCTGGAGAAGGATCAGGGAGGGGACACAGAGACCTGGGGATAGTTTGGAAATAATCTGTTTCTTTCACAACCTGCCTGCAGGGAAACGATAGATAAACACAGAGAGATAAGCCTCAAGATGAAGAGGGAGGAGATAAAACAAATGGTGGTATGTAAGAGGGCACAGAGTGAATGAACGGAGACTAAGAAATCATGAAAACAAGTTCCCTATTTCAATATGGCGGGCACTTCGTGGCTGGAGATGAGGGAGGCAGGACAGGAAGGAGGACTTTTGAGATTTGAGCAGATGGGGTGGCTAATCTTGAAAGAGAGACTTTTGTCTCGTATACTGGTCTATCCACCAAACACTTCAGTACTACCCACTCTCATCTGTGTGCAGGTTTAAATATCCATTAGACATGTCTTATTGCAAGAAGGGAAATTGGAGGAGGAACTGCTTGGAATTTGGGCAGGCTGGTATGACACAGTGATCTGGCTCGGAGGTCTAGGGTGAGGGATGAAAGAGTGCATATGGCTTAGGCAAGAATATGACTAGGATGTCACACTACTCTTACTTGCCTCTCATTCAGTTAAGGGAAGGGGCTGTAGAAATGACTAAATGGGAAATTGTTGAGAGAGAATGAGGAAATCTACACTGGCCTTGGTTGTCTGGGAGAAAGGCAAGAATCTGAAGAGAGGAGGGAATTAGAGGGAGGGTGAGACCTTTGTACCCATTTCCTTGATTCAAGAAAGCAGATGAGTGCTGGAATGAGCAACACACATTCAGCATTTCCTCCCTAACAGTAATTTAATTCAAAGAAGAAAAAGGAAAAACAAATCTCAACATGGAAAATACCTACCGAGCAAATGAGGAAAAGGTTGACTGGAAGAAGGTGAAGGCCAGGAAGCTAGAGGAAATACTAGTCAGGAGTAAGCACTCCATAGACATGCCAATAATGATGAAGGGACAGGAGGAGGAGGAGAAGATGAGATAGAAAGGTATCTGGAAGAGATAAAAAGATGAAGAAATAAATTTAGAACCTGATGTACTGGAAGCAAAGGCAGTCCAGGAAGGAGACTTACTTGCCCCATTTAGTGCTTTTTGCCTTCAGTTTCCTTTTTTCTTATATAGAGCTCAACTTTTATTTTGGTTGCATTTTCTACATATAACTTTGCTCATCGTATTTTTAAACTTTTGATGGTATTGGCTTTAGTATATGTGTTGCCCAAGCAAGCACTGATGGTACTGGTTTTAGGTGTTCCTGTTGTTACCAATATCTCATTATTGGATTTTGTCTTGTGACTGTACATGCATGCCTGCATCTTAGTAGGGTATTTTTCCAAATTGCATAGGAAAAAAGTCATTATATATTGTACTGTCAATAAAGTAGATTGAAAAATAGTGTATTTATGTATAAATATATATATGACTCTATCTATATCTGTATCTATGCATATATATGATATTCCAATTTAAAATAAATATATTTATACTTTCCATATGCACATAGAAAAAGTTGGAAAACATGTACATGAAAAGCTTAATAATTCTGGTTCCTTTCTAAGCATCAGATTTATGGGAAATTTTAATTTCCTTTTGTATTTTTTGCATATCTGCTCTTTCTCATTTTTCCAAAAGAACATATTTTAAATATCACAAAATTAATAAAATGTTTAAGAAATCAAATAAAAATTATCAAAATAACAGGTCAATTTACTTAGAAAGGCAATATGGAACAGCTAACAAATAGTTGAAAAAATTTTTCAAAGGATGATAAATTTCAAGCAACATTTGAATCCCTTAGCTAGAAGTATCAGCTAGGCTGTTATTGTGGATATATTAATTTCATAATTCGTCCTTTATGTGCAATATGGGGAAAATGTCTCACAAGACTGCTAGGTAGGTCAAATGAAGTAATAAGTATGAAATGAGCTGCTGTGTTTGGCTACCTCCTTCACCCCACCCTCATGCAGAACCTCAGATGTCTTCAGATTTCCTTCAGTTATTTTTTTAAAGATTTTGTTAATTTATTTTACAGAGAAAGACAAAGAGAGAGAGGGAACACAAGCAGGAGTGGGAGAGGGAGAAGCAGGCTCCCCACTGAACAGGGATCCTGAAAGCAGAGGTGGTTACCCACTCTTTTGTACTTCTGCTACTATGCCATCCACCATGGGCCTTACCTTGGAAACTGCCATGTTTTTCTTTGCACTTCTGAGGATGTTTTGGAGTCCAAAGTACAAAGATAGTACAAAGATAGTACAAATCTTACTGATTTATCTGGAGTTCCTGGTGTACCAAAGTCCTTCTAAATCCCTTGATAAATGTAGAGAATATACTTCTTTCCACTTCAATATTACATTTACCCAGATGCATACTGCCCCACTGTTCCTTGCACACTGATGCAATACATACACACAGAAGCTATTTTAACTTACAGGCGCCCTTTTTCAAAACATGATAAATGCACTGGGAATATAAATTTGAGCAACAGATGTGCTGTAGTGAGGAGTGTTCCTTATCCTCCACTCTGACATACAAAGCCCTACTTGTCTGTTTCCTTAAGTTGAAATCATTATATACTCTCCTATTAGGATCACTCTTCCAAGTGTTAATAGAAAACCATAGGCCTAAAATAGAGTCAGTTATGTTAGACCAAGTCACCAAACCGGGGCTTAATGCCTGACCTAACTGCAGTTTCAACCTTCCTCATAAATGTAGTAATCCTGTGATCAAGCCCCCACACAATCTATATCCCACAGAGAAATCTCTAAAACTAAGTACTGTGTAAAGCATTACTATTTCCCCATATATTACTGATTGAGTTCTTAAGAGCCAAGTGCTTCGTATTTATAATCTTCATTCTCTTCTATTTTGGGATCTGTTATGACCCTCATGCCTGGAGCAGTGGTTCCCAAACCTTATTGCTTTCATCATAATCAACTGGCAAACTTGGAAATGTAAACATTTGGGCCTCACCCCCAGAGATATGATTCACTTGGGCTGGAGTGGAGCCTGAGAATCTGCATTTCTAACAAATTTTTAGGTGATGTTGCTAGTCCAATGCCACACTTTTAAGAACTACTGGCCTTAAGTAGTAACGGGTAGACACTCAATAAATTTGCTGAATAAATGAATGAAATAAATGGATCTTAACAATAACCATTTGAAATATATCAGAATTACATTTTATAAATAGGGTGCCTGAGGAGAAAAAAGCTAAGTGAAGTGTCTATAAGGGTCAAAAGCAGCCTGTCCAAAAATGTGTCACTTTGGCATATTGACCTTCCCGTTGAGATCAGGAACATGACAAGGATGCCCACTCTCACCACTCTTGTTCAACATAGTATTAGAAGTTCTAGCAACGGCAATCAGACAACAAAGAGAAATAAAAGGTATCCAAATTGGCAAGGAAGAAGTCAAACTCTCTCTCTTCGCAGATGACATGATTCTTTATATGGAAAACCCAAAAGACTCCGCCCCCAAACTACTAGAACTCATACAGCAATTCAGTAACGTGGCAGGATACAAAGTCAATGTACAGAAATCAGTGGCTTTCTTATACACTAACAATGAAAATACAGAAAGGGAAATTAGAGAATCGATTCCATTTACTATAGCACCAAGAACCATAAGATACCTGGGAATAAACCTAACCAAAGAGGTAAAGGACCTGTACTCGAGGAACTACAGAACACTCATGAAAGAAATTGAAGAAGACACAAAAAGATGGAAGACTGTTCCATGCTCTTGGATTGGAAGAATAAACATTGTTAAAATGTCTATACTGCCTAGAGCAATCTATACTTTTAATGCCATTCCGATCAAAATTCCACCAGTATTTTTCAAAGAGCTGGAGCAAATAATCCTAAAATTTGTATGGAATCAGAAGAGACCCCGAATTGCTAAGGAAATGTTGAAAAACAAAAACAAAACTGGCGGCATCACGTTACCCGATTTCAAGCTTTACTACAAAGCTGTGGTCACCAAGACAGCGTGGTACTGGCATAAAAACAGACACATAGACCAGTGGAACAGAGTGGAGAGCCCAGATATGGACCCTCAACTCTATGGTCAAATAATCTTCGACAAAACAGGAAAAAATATTCAATGGAAAAAAGACAGTCTCTTCAATAAATGGTGCTGGGAAAACTGGACAGCGATATGTAGAAGAATGAAACTCGACCATTCTCTTACACCGTACACAAAGATAAACTTGAAATGGATAAAAGACCTCAACGTGAGACAGGAATCCATCAGAATCCTAGAGGAGAACATAGGCAGTAACCTCTTCGATATCAGCCACAGCAGCTTCTTTCAAGATATGTCTCCAAAGGCCAAGGAAACAAAAGCAAAAATGAACTTTTGGGACTTCATCAAGATCAAAAGCTTCTGCACAGCAAAGGAAACAGTCAACAAAACAAAAAGGCAACCCACGGAATGGGAGAAGATATTTGCAAATGACAGTACAGACAAAAGGTTGATATCCAGGATCTATAAAGACCTTCTTAAACTCAACACACACAAAACAGATAATCATATCAAAAAATGGGCAGAAGATATGAACAGACACTTCTCCAACGAAGACATACAAATGGCTCTCAGACACATGAAAAAATGTTCATCATCACTAGCCATCAGGGAGATTCAAATTAAAAACCACATTGAGATACCACCTGACACCAGTTAGAATGGCCAAAATTAGCAAGACAGGAAACAACGTGTGTTGGAGAGGATGTGTAGAAAGGGGAACCCTCTTACACTGTTGGTGGGAATGCAAGTTAGTGCAGCCACTTTGGAGAACAGTGTGGAGATTCCTCAAGAAATTAAGAATAGAGCTTCCCTATGACCCTGCAATTGCACTGCTGGGTATTTACCCCAAAGATACAGATGTAGTGAAAAGAAGGGCCATCTGTACGCCAATGTTTACTGCAGCAATGGCTACGGTCGCCAAACTGTGGAAAGAACCAAGATGCCCTTCAACGGATGAATGGATAAGGAAGATGTGGTCCATATACACAACGGAGTATTATGCCTCCATCAGAAAGGATGAATACCCAACTTTTGTAGCAACATGGACGGGACTGGAAGAAATTATGCTGAGCGAAATAAGTCAAGCAGAGAGAGTCAAGTATCATATGGTCTCACTTATTTGTGGAGCATAACAAATAACATGGAGGACATGGGGAGATGGATAGGAGAGGGAGTTGAGGGAAACTGGAAGGGGAGATGAACCATGAGAGACTATGGACTCTGAAAAACAATCAGAGGGTTTTGAAGGGGCGGGGGGGTGGGAGGTTGAGGAACCAGGTGGTGGGTAATAGGGAGGGCACGTACTGCATGGAGCACTGGGTGTGATGCCAAAACAATGAACACTGTTATGCTGTAAATAAACAAATAAAAAAAATACTGAGAAAAAAAAAGATTTTATTTTTAAGTAATCTCTACACCAAACATGGGGCTCAAACTCACAGTACTGAAATCAGGAGTAGAGTGCTCATGTCCGCAATAGCCAAACTATGGAAAGAACCTAGATGCCCATCAACAAATGAATGGATAAAGAAGATGTGGTATATATATATACAATGGAATACTATGCAGCCATCAAGAGATATGAAATCTTGCCATTTGCAACAACATGGATGGAACTAGAGGGTATTATGTTAAGTGAAATAAGTCAACCAGAGAAAGACAATAATCATATGATCTCTCTGATATGAGGAATTTGAGAGACAGGGCAGGGGTAATGGAGGGTAGGGAGGGAAAAAATGAAACAAGATGGGATCAGGAGGGAGACAATCCATAAGAGATTCTTTTTTTTTTTTATAATAAACCTTTAGTTCTTTTTTAAAAATATTTTATTTATTTTTTGACAGACAGAGATCACAAGTAGGCAGAGAGGCAGGCAGAGAGAGAGGAGGAAGCAGGCTCCATGCTGAGCAGAGAGCCGGATGCGGGGCTCCATCCCAGGATCCTAGGATCATGACCTGAGCCAAAGGCAGAGGCTTTAATCCACTGAGCCACCCAGGTGCCCCACCATAAGAGATTCTTTATCTCACAAAACAAACTGAGGGGTGCCGCGGGGGAGAGGGTGGTTCAGTTATGGACATTGGAGAGGGTATGTGCTATGGTGAGTGCTGTGAAATGTGTAAGCCTGATGATTCACGACCTGTACCTCTGGGGCAAATAATACATTATATGCTATATATATATATATATATATATATATATATATATATATATATAAAGAGAGAGAGAGAGAGAGAGAGAGAGAAAGAGTAGCATGCTCTACTGGCTGAGCCAGACAGGTGCCTGCCCCTGTATTTTGATTATTTTAAGTAAAAGTTACTTACAAGATAGCCTATGTAGGAAGGCTCAAATCTTCCTCTGTCCCCCCCCCCAAAGAAAGCAGGAAATAAATCTCCCATGTGAAAGGTATCCTCTGTACTAGGAGGTAAAGAGACATCTTTATCACCAGAGATGAGAAATTTAGAGCTGAGAAGGCTATAGGAACAACGCTTGTGACTTTTTACTAATTTACTACCCCAGCCCAAATTCTGTTTAGAATTCCTTACTAACTGAATCTCCCAAAATCGTTTTCTTTGTCCTGGCAATTCCTTACAGAATTATTGGTTCTTTGTCTAAAAAGCATAACAGTTGCCTGCCTTGGTCATTTCTTTAAGTCACAATTTCATTACTGGGGCTCTGTGCACATGTAATAAAACTTTTTTTTCTCCTGTTGATCTGTCTAATGGAAATTTAATTCTTTGTCCGGCTGGAAGAACCTGACAGGTAGAGAAGAATTGCTCCTTCCCTTTGTGTACAAGGTAAGAACTTAACCCAATTTGCCTATATGTAAAGTCACGGTTTTTAACAACTATGTAGTGTTGCATCCTCAGTGCCAATTCAATGGCTTTTAACGTAAAATCTTAAAAAATCTTGTTTGCCACTCCCAGTGTCTGAATGTGTTTTTACTATTAATGCGTTCAATTATTTTCTTTTCTTTTTCTGGTATATACATGCATTATTGTGACCAGAAAATTCCATGAAGAATATTATAAATGCCTTAAAACAAAATATTATAAATCATGTTAAAATACAAATAAACTCAAAACAAAATGAAACAAAAAACAAACAATGCAATGCAATATTTACAACGCGTATTACGGATTTAGAGTTAACCTTAATATTTGAATAGCTCTTAAACAAAAAAATTACTGAGCAGAAGAGTATGTTCCTATTTTTTTTAAGATTTATTTATTTGTCAGAGAGAAAGAGACAGTAAGAGAGGGAGAGAGAGAGAGAACAAGCCGGGGGAGCAGCAGAGGGAGAGGGAGAAGCAGGTTCTCCATTGAGCAGGGAGCCTGATATAGGAAGATCCCAGGACCTCATGACTTGAGTGAGGCAGACGCTTAAGGACGAAGCCACCCAGGCGCCCCTGAATAGCTCTTATAACTCAATATCAAGATGGACTTCCAACCAACAAAAGATAAAAATGGAAGCTGCAAAATAAAATATATGTGCTTATCTGGGGTCTTAGGAATTGCCAATCGGGAGACACAAAAATTGAAAACATGCTCCAGAGAGATAAAGGAGGTTAGAGTTTAAAGAGGAATGAGGGGATTTATATAAATTGTTTTGAAGAAAATGTGATTGGTGCTGGTATTGCTACAGTTATATGAACCTATATATGATTGGTTGCTACGGCTAGTGGTGGGCAGAAAGTCCGTTTATGTCCATTCTAACATATGACAGATGCTTTGGCTTTTAGCTGAGTTGAGCAAAAATTCTGACAATTTGAGACAGAAGATGTGCATAAGCCCCACATCCTCAATGTCTTCCTGGTTGGCCACGTTTTAAATAACTCTCTTAGCAATGGCTACTCTATCTTACTCTTCTCATTGTCAGGACTAAGGACATGAGTGGGAAATTTACAGTAAGGAAAACATAAAGGACTAATAAACAAATGGAAACTCAACTAATAATGGAAGACATACAAATGAAAACAAAATAAACTCTTCCTTTGCCTATCAAATCGGAAAAGATTAGAAAGACTGATAAGATTCTGTGTTTGGATGTTAGTAAATAGAACTAGCATATGTTACTGATGGGAGTAATGTACAAGCACACTTTAATAAACGGGAGGTTTGTGTATGAATGTCAATTAGAACAATAATGATAATACTGAAACTTGAAAATAACACAAGTAGGCATGAATGGAGTATTGGTTCAATACATTATTATACACATATTGAAAGAAATAGTATGTAGCAAATCAAAAAAATTAAGGAGACTTCTGATTAAATGTTGTAAATTGACTACAAGCTTTTATCTTCCTTTTTTCATAAGATCTCATAAGAATTAAGTAAACTGATAACAACATTTAAAAAAGCTTTTTTATTTTGGAATAATTTTACAGAAGAGTTGTGAAGATAGTAAGGAAAATTCCTGTATATCCTTCATCCAGATTCCTCTAATATTAACATAGTTCACCTATTAAAATTAAGAAATGTTCATACTATTAACTAAATACTTTATACAAATGTCAACAAGTTTTCCCCATAGTCCTTTTTTTCTGTTTCAAGATTCAATCCAAGATACTAACTATATTTAGTTATCGTGTCTCCTTATTCTCCTACATTCTCTGACAGTTGCTCTTTCTTTTGCTTCATGACCTTGACATTTTTTGAAGAGTATTGGTCAGCTATTCTGCAGGATGTCCCTCAGTTTGGGCTTGTCTGATGTTTTCTCATGAGTATTGAGACTACAGGATTTAGGGAAAAATAACACAGAGGTGACAGGCCCTTTTCCGTGGTATTCTGTGATGTGGTTCATGTGATATGATATCAACATGATTTATTAGTGGTGGTGTTAACTTTGACTCCTTGGTTAAAATGATGTCTGCCAAGTTTTTTCTCTGTAAGATCTTTCTGCATTTCCATACTCTATTTCTTAGAAGTGAGTCACAAAGTCAAGCCCATACTCAAGAGAAGGGGAATTAAGCTTCATGGCCTTTAGGGAGAAGTATCAAAGAATTTGTGGGTATTTTTTAAAAATAGTAATTAATTAAAGTTTGGAGGGGAGATATTTTGAGGTTATGCAAATATTTCTTCTTAAAGTTTTACTCATGAAATTTAGTATTCATCAGGGGGTCTTATGTGCAGCCATTACTACTTTGTTGTTCTAATGGTGATTTTCTATATTCTTTATACTGACTGAATTTATTACCTGGAATTACTCTTTAAGGAAGTTCTATCTTTCTATCTTATCTATCTTATCTATCATCTATCTATCTATCTATCTATCTATCTATCTATATCTATCTATCTATCTATCTATCATCTCAAATGGATATTTTCATTCTTTGGGACACAACTCAATGATATTTTTTTTTCCCAAATGGATCCAGTTTTGGCCATTAGAGGCTTGTTTGGGTTGGCTCATATCCCTCCGATATTTTATTTTATTTTTTAAAGATTTTATTTGTTTATTTGACAGAGAGAGATCACAAGTAGGCAGAGAGGCAGGCAGAAAGAGAGAGGGAAGCAGGCTCCCTGCTAAGCAGAGAGCCTGATGCGGAACTCGATCCCAGGACCCTGAGATCATGACCCGAGCCGAAGGCAGAGGCCTAACCCACTGAGCCACCCAGGCGCCCTGTTAGGCAGAATTTTAAAGACACCTTCAAGAGTCCTGTCTTTTTGTTATTCAGTAAAACACCAATATAGGTATTGCCGTAAAGGGATTTTTCAGATGTAATTTAACACTCAATCAGCTGACTTTAATGTTGGGAAATTTTCCTGGATTATCCTGGTTGACCCAAAATAACCACATGAGATATTGAAGCATAGACATTTCTCCAGCTGGTGGCAGAAGAGGAAGGCAGAAAAGAAAAGAAGAGAAAGTCAGGGATATACAAAGCATGAAATGAATTTAATTTTTCATTGCTGGTTTTGTAAATGGAGGTGGCCATAACCAGAGGAATATAGGAAGTCTCTAGAAGCTGAGAAAACCTGCAGCTGACAACCAGGAAGGAAACAAGGGCCTCGGTCCTACAACTGTATGGAACTGAATTCTGCTAACATACTGGATGAGCCTGGAAGCATGTTCTTTCTCATAGTCTCCAGATAAGAGCCCAAGCTGACTGGCACTTCAATTTCAGCTTTTCTTTAGACTGTAAGCAAAGAACTTAGTTGAGCCCACTGGACTTCTATTTTAAGCTGTTACCATGGTGGTTGTTATGTAGCAATAGAAGACTGATACACTGCACACTGTTTTTAAATCACTTCCTTACTTTCTGGGACTATAAAATGTTACAGGTTAATCTTGTATTTTCCCTGCTCTGGCTTTAGGATCAGCTATTTCTTCAAGGAGTCCTGGTTCCTTTTATTAGAAAATAGTATTTAGAAACCAAGATCTGGGCCCTATGTGTGTTCATTGCTAAAGGGGCATCATTGTGTCTAGGCCCTCTCAGTGGACGGAGCTAGTAAATCTATCTATACTAATCTATTTACACACACACACACACACACACACATACACACACAGGTTCATATTGGTATCTCTAACTCTAAATCTTTTCTTCTGTGCAACTTCTTTCTCCGACAGTGAGAAACTTGGCTCTCATTATCTATATTAACTTATTTGTTCAACTTCATATGCATGCAATGTATTGCTACACATGTAATAAATTGCCATGCCACACTCTGTGAGAAACAAATATACCAACTACAGTACAGTTCATTTTGTCTTTAGCTTCTCAGTAACCAAACATTGTTTTCCAAAGTTACTTTGATCAAAATACCAAATTTATATGTTGAAATTCTAATGCCCAATATGATCATATTAGGAGGTAAGGCCTTTAAGAGGTGCTTAAATCCCATGAATGGGATTAGTGTTCTTAAAAAAGAGACTCCAGAGAGATTCCTCGTCCCTTTCACCATGAGAGGACACAGTGAAAAATTAGCAGTCTGCAACCCAGGAAAGGGTGTTCATCAGGACCCAACCATACTGGCACCCTGATTATGGACTTCAAGCTTCCAGAACAGTGAAAAATAAATTTATGTCATTTATAAACTACCTAGTCTGTAGTATTTTATTATAGCAGCTCAAATGGACTAAGCCACAATTTTAATACAGTTAGATGTATTTGTTACAGCCTATATTCCACCCTGGATTCTCCTGACATTCTGGTTAATTAAAAAAAAAATCCGGGGGCGCCTGGGTGGCTCAGTGGATTAAGCTGCTGCCTTCGGCTCATGATCTCAAGGTCCTGGGATCGAGCCCCGCATCGGGCTCTCTGCTCCAAAGGGAGCCTGCTTCCTCCTCTCTCTCTGCCTGCCTCTCTGCCTACTTGTGATCTCTCTCTCTGTCAAATAAATAAATAAAAATCTTAAAAAAAAATCCGTATATCAGGATTTCTCAACCTTGGCATTATTGACATTTTGGGTTGGATCATTCTTTCTTGGGATGGCTGTTCTGTGCATTGTTAGGTGTTTATAAGTATTCCTGGTCTCTAGCCACGGGATGCCAGTAGCACTCACCTCTCTAGTTTGGAAACAAAAAAATGCCTGCAGACGTTGCTAAATGTCCCTTAGTGGGGAAAAAAAAATGAGAACCCCTGGTGGTGGTGTATAGTTCTATGGGTTTTAGCATGTACATACCCACCACAGTAACATATAGATGAGTTCCACCACCTTAAAAATTTCCTTGTGCAGACCCTTTGTTGTCTTACATTCATCATCCCCAATCCCTGGGAGCCACTGATCTGATTCTGATTCTATAGTTTTGCCTTTTCCAGAATATCATGTAACTGTAATCATATTATATGTGGCCTTTAAGATATAATTTTATTCACTAAGCATAATGCTTAAAATTTATTCATAAAACAAGAGTTTGTTTCTTTTTATTGATGAGTAGTATTTCATTTTATGGATGTACCAAAATTTATTTATATATTCACTTGTTGAAGGATATCTGGATTGTTTCCAGATTTTGGTGACTTGGAATAATGTCACTCTGAACATTTGTGTACAGGTTTTTGTGTGAAGATACATTTGAAATTCACTTGGAGAAATACATACAAGTTGGATTCCTGGGTCATATGGTAAGTGTACATATGATTAACTTTATATTAAACTGTGAGTATGTTTTCCAAAGGCGCTATATCATTTGCATTTCCATAAGCGACACATGGGAATTCCTGTTGTTTCACATTCTCACCAGCATTTGCAACTGTGGAGGGCTTTTTAAAATTGTATCCATTCTGATAGGTGTACACTGGTATCTCATTGTGCTTTTTAAAATATTTATTTATTTGAGAGAGAGAACGAGCGTGAATGGGAGGAGCAGAGGGAGAGAGAAAGAGACTCTCAGACTCCTCACTAAGCACAGAGCCCCACACTGGGCTCAATCTCAGTACCCTGAGATCAAAACCTCAGTAGAAACCAAGAGTCAGATACTCAACTGCCTGCACCACCTTGGTGCTCCATCATTGTGGCTTTAATACACATTTCTCTAATGACTAACAATATCAAACATATTTTCATCTGTGCTCATGTACCATCTGGATATCTTCTTTGGTTAAGTGGTTGTTCAGATATTTTGACAATTTATTAATTGAGGTTTTTTCTTTTAGTGACTTTTAAGTTTCTTTAAATATTCAAGATATGTCTTTTATAAGATATGCGATCTGCAAATATTTTCTCCCAGTGTGGCTTGTCTTTTCACTCTCTTAACAGTGTCTTTTATAGAGCAAAGATAGTCATTTTGTTAAAGCTCAGTTTATCATTTTTTTCTTTTATGGGTGTCATACCTAAAAATTTTTCTCTGGTTGTCATACCTGAAAACTCATTGCCAAAGTCAAGATCACACAAATATTCTTTTTTTAAAAAAATATTTTATTTATTTATTTGACAGACAGAGATCACAGGTAGGCAGAGAGGCAGCCAGAGAGAGAGGAAGGGAAGAAGGCTCCCTGCTGAGCAGAGAGCCCGATGCGGGGCTCCATCCCAGGACCCTGGGATCATGACCTGAGCCGAAGGCAGAGGCTTTAACCCACTGAGCCACCCAGGCGCCCAACACACAAATATTCTTTTATGTTTTCTTCTAGAATCTATGATTTTTTTGTTTTACAATTACACTTAATATATTAGCATATATATTAACATATATTTAAGTGTAAGCTTACATTTAAATATATGTTTGCATTTTGAGTTAATTTTTCTGAAAGTTGGGAAGTAGGTATTGAAGTTCATATTTTTGGTTATGCATTTCTAGTTGTTTTGGTTTTATTTCTTCTTTTCCAGTATATGTTTCTTGGGATTTTCTTTTTTTTTTTTTTTTTTGAGATTTCTTTTGGGGCTCCTGGGTGGCTCCGTTGGTTAAGAGTCTGCCTTCGGCTTGGGTCATAATCCTGGAGTCCTGGGATTGAGCCCCACTTTGGGTTCCCTGCTCAGTGGGGAGTCTGCTTCTCCTTCTCCCACTCCTCCTGCTCATGCTCTCTCTCTTACTCTCTCAAGTAAACAAATAAAATCTTAAAAAAAAAGATTTATTTGAGAGAGAGCGTGTGCAGGCAGGCACATATGTGCACAAGTGAGCAAGTGGGGGGAAGGGCAGAGGGAAAGAATCTTCAAGCAGACTCCCCACTGAGCAGGGAGTCAGATGCGGGGCTCAGTCTCACCACCCATGAGATCACGACCTGAGGTGAAACCAAGAGTCCCACAGACGCTCAACTGACCGAGCCACCCAGGTGTCCTGGGATCTTCTACATAGACAATAATGTACACAAATAGGGAACATTTTATTTTACTTATTTATTTACTATTGAAGTACTGTTGTCACACAATGTTACATGGGAAAATTTTCTTTTTTTCCAATCTGTATGCTTTTTAGTTCTTTTTTTGCCTTATTACACTGGATAAGACTTCCATTATGATGTTAAAGGAGACTACTGAGAGTGGATATACTTGCCTTATTCCCAGTCTTGAGGGATTCAGTCCCTCACCATTAAACATGTTGGCAGGGTGTTTTTATAGAAGATCTTTCTCAGGTTGTGGAAGGTGACTTCTGTTCATAGTTAACTGAGTTTTTATCATTAATAGATGTTGTGTTTTGTCAAAAGACTTCTCTGCATCTTTGGTGATGCTCACGTAGTTTTTTTTTTCTTTAGATACTTTAAAATTTTTTTTAAAGATTTATTATTTATTTGAGAGGAGAGAGAGAGAGAGCGAGCGAGCGACTGAGCATGAGAGCAGGGTGAGGGGCAGAGGGTGAAGCAGATTCCCAAGGAGCGGGGAGCCCGATGTGGGACTCCAGACCAGGACTCCGGGATCATGGCCTGAGCTGAAGGCAGACACTTAACCCACTAAGCCACCCAGGCACCCTTTTCTTTAAATTCTTGATGTGGTGGTTTGCATTGATTGATTTTCAAATATTGAATTTGCCTTTCATTCTTGGGATAAACCCCACTTTGTTGTGCTTGTGAGAGGGAAAGAGAAGTTTAATCTTATAATATGAGGGATACTGGTCTTAGTTTTATTTGTACTGTATTTCTCTGGACTGGTTATTGTAAAATGAGTTGAGATATACTTCCTCCTCTTCTGTATTAGCTTTCCATTGCTGCCATAAAACATTACCACAAACTTAGTATATTATTTTAAATATAAAACTTTTATATTATTTCACAATTATCTAGGTCGGTTTGACATAGATGTCATTTGCCAAGAACCAAAATGTTGGCAGAGCTGTATTCCTTTCTGGAGGCTCTAGGAGAACATCTCTTTTTTGCTCATAAAGAATTAAATTCTTTTTTATATCTTCTATTTCTTTGCTCACAATTTCAGTTTTAATTAGGTTTTTAAGAGTGATGACTCTTTTGAGCCTTTTTTATAATAGCCTTTTGAAAGTCTATCAAATATTTACAGCATCTGTCATTTCATCATTGGTGTCTGTTGATTGCCTTTTTCCATGTTTTTGAGAATTTCATGATTTCTTACATGCTGAGTAATTTTGGTTCGTATACTGGACATTACATATTATTTTTATTATGTTATGGAAACCTCAAATAGCTGTATATGCATTTTGTCTGTTTTTTCATATCTGTGTTTAGTACTAGAGAGAGTTAGAATGTATGTATTCTATTTTACTTGGAACCAGGACTACACCAAATAAATTTTTATGTTTAATATTAATTTTTCATTTTTAAAGAAAAATCACAAATTTTTGGAAAAATTGCAAAGACAGTATAATGAATTTTCCCCCTGAATTATTTGAGAGTAAGTTGATAGTTTAATGACCCATCCACCCTATGGTAAGTAGAATTTTAAGATGGCTCCTACAAATTTCACCTCCTGGTGTTACTCCTACCCTTATGTTACATTACATGACAAAAAGGAGATTACCCAGGTGGGCCTAATCTAATCACACAAGTCCTTGAAAGGGAGAAAGCTATATTTGGCTGTTGACAGAAGTTAAAGTCAAAGACGTTCAAAGCATGATAATGCTTGGACACATTACCATTGTTGGCTTTGAAGATGGTATTGGCCAAGTGCAAGGATCACAGAGAAACCTGTAGGAGCTGAGAGCAATGTCCTGTCAAAAGTCAGCAAAGAAATGGGGTTATCAATCCTACCACTGTAAAAAGTTGAGTTCTGGGGCACCTGGGTGGCTCAATGGGTTGGGGCCTCTGCCTTCGGCTCAGGTCATGATCCCAGGGTCCTGGTATCGAGCCCCACATCAGGCTCTCTGCTCCGCGGGGAGCCTGCTTCCTCCTCTCTCTCTGCCTGCCTCTCTGCCTAGTTGTGATTTCTCTATGTCAAATAAATAAAAAATTAAAAAAAAAAAGTTGAGTTCTGCCAACAATGTGAATAAAGTTGGAAGGCGATTCTTCCCAGTCCTCCAGATAAGAGCCCAGGACAGTCAAAGCCTTCATTTCAGCCTCATCAGACCCAAAACAGGAAACTAGCCAAGACTACTGACCTAGAGAATTGTGAGCTAATAAAGGGGTGTTTCTTTAAGCTGCTCAATCTATGGTAATCTGTTACACGGAAGTAGAAAATGAATATAACCCCAGACATCTTTTGTGCACATTTCCCACAAACACAGACACTTTCCTACATAACCACAATACAATGATCAAAACCAGAAAACTAATGTTGATATATTATTAGAATCTAAACTCAGAACCCAATAAATTTTTACCAGTTATTCAACATCTTTATAGAAAAAGGACATTCCAGTTTAGAATCACGTTTTGCATTTTGGTCAAATCTCTTTATTATCCTTCAGTATAGAATATGCCCTCAGTTTCCCTTAACTTTAATGAAGCTATAGTTCAGTTATTTTCTACAGTGTCCTTCAATTTGGTTGAAGGACATTTCAATCTGATATTTCTTGAATGGATTCAGGTTATATATCTTTGGCAGGAATATCACAAAAACATTGCTTTGATATTCTCTTTTTTTTATATAATACTTTTTTTTAATATTTATTTATTTATTTGACAAACAGAGATCACTAGTAGGCAGAGAGGAAGGCAGAGAGAGAGGAGGAAGCAGGCTCCCTGCTGAGTAGAGAGCCCGATGCGGGGCTCGATCCCAGGATCCTGGGATCATGACCTGAGCAGAAGGCAGAGGCTTTAACCCACTGAGCCACCCAGGCGCCCCTGATATTCTCTTTTTATCCCATCAGGTGACACAATATCAATTTGTCCTATTACTTACAATGTCCTCTTTGACCATTTGTTTAAGGTGGTGCCTTGTAGGCCATTTCAGTGTCTTTTTCCTTTGTAACTATTAAGTATTTTATGAGTAGGTATTTTGAAACTATGTAAATGTTTATTTGTGTATTTATTTATTTAGCTAATGAATCATATTTTCTTTCTTTTAATTCAATGCATTACATTACATTTTATCATTTATTTTAGTACTCATATTGTCCTCTATGTGATTTGTAGGAGCCCCTTCAGACTGGCTTCTGTGTCCTTTTGGTATGCCATCATTTTTTTGAGCACTTGCTCAGATTCTAAAATCCTGCTCCAGTCTCCCACACACTGCCTCCATATGGACATTCTCTTCAACCAAATAGAAAGAACCCAGTACTCCTCACCTGGCTAGTCTCCTACCTAGGAAGCCCACTTTACCATTCTTAGACAATACCTCTCTTCAATGATCTGCTCTCCCAAGATAGATGCCTTTTTCACCATGCTCAAGCCAACAAAACTGTTCTCTCCTACCTTGCTTTTCCCCATCCAATGGTGTTATGACTGAATTGCCCAGGAAGAGAAGGGTTGAGGAAAAGGAAAACAAATAGCTTAAAAAAAAGTCATCAAAATTTTTTTTCATCATGTTAAGTGTGCTCTTTAAACCCCATCACCTTTTTTTTATCATGTGAATATTTTTTATTTTTTTATTATTATTTTTAAAAATTTATTTGGGACGCCTGGGTGGCTCAGTGGGTTAAGCTGCTGCCTTCGGCTCGGGTCATGATCCCAGGGTCCTGGGATCGAGTCCCGCATGGTCTCCTTGCTCGGCAGGGAGCCTGCTTCTCTCTCCACTTCTGCCTGCCTGTGTGCTCTCTCTCTCTCTCCTTCTCTCTGACAAATAAATAAAAATTAAAAAAAAATTAAAAAAAATAAAATAAAAATTTATTTATTTTTTTCAGCGTAACAGTATTCATTGTTTTTGCACAACACCCAGTGCTCCATGCAATACGTGCCCTCCCTATTACCCACCACCTGTTCCCCCAACCTCCCACCCCTGACCCTTCAAAACCCTCAGGTTGTTTTTCAGAGTCCATAGTCTCTTATGGTTCGCCTCCCCTTCCAAATTTTTTTTTTATAAACATATAATGTGACCCCATCACCTTTTGCAGCCATCCCTCCATCCACTTCCCCCTTGGTAACCTTCGGTTCTCTATATTTAAAAGACTGTTTCTTGGTTTGCCTCTCTCTCTCTTTTTCTAACTGATTGTTTTGTTTCTTAAACTCCATATGAATGAGATCATATGGTATGTGTCTTTCTCTTACTGATTTATATCGCTTAGCATTCTACTCTCTAGCTCCATCCTTGTCATTGCATATGTCAAGATTTTTTTATGACTGAATAATATTCAATGATGTATATTATTGTGTATATATATGAGTAATATTCAATGATATATATGTATATCTCATATATATCTTTTTAATATCTATCTTTTTATATAAAAAAGATAGATAGATAGATAGATAGATAGATACATCTTTTTTTTAAACATTTTTAAAAATTTATTTGACACAGAGAGAGAGAGAGCACAAGTAGGTAGAGGCAGGCAGAGGGGGAGGGGGAAGCAGGCTCCCTGCAGAGAAGAGAGCCTGAGGCAGGACTTGATCCCAGGACACTGAGATCAGGACCCAAGCCGAAGGCAGAGGCTTAACCCACTGAGCCATGTAGGCCCCCCTCATTGTGTATATTCTTTATTTATTTCTTCTTTATTCATTTATCAGTTGATGCATACTTGGACTGTTTCCATAATTTGGCTATTGTAAATAATGTGGCTATAAACATAGAGGTGCATGTATCCCTTTGAATTAGTATTTTTGTATTTTTTTGTTTAAATACCCAGTAGTTTGATTACTGGAGCACAGGGTAGTTCTATTTTTAACTTTCTGAGGAATATTTATGCTACTTTCCAGAGTGGCAGCACCAGTTTGTATTCCCACCAACAGTGCATGAGGGTTCCCTTTTCTCCACACCCTCACCAACACTTGTTTTTTGTGTTGTTGATTCTAGCCATTCTGACAGGTGTGAGGTTATATGTCAACATGGCTTTGATTTGTATTTCCCCTATGATGAGTGATGTTGAGCATCTTCTCATGTGTCTCTCAGCCATCTGGATGTCTTCTTTTACTATTCATGTCTTCTGCTGATTTTTCAGTTTTTTTGTTTGCTGAGTTGTATAAATTCTTCACATATTTAGGATACTAACCCATTATTGGATATGTCATTTCAAATATCTTGACCCATTCTGTAGGTTGTCTTTCAGTTTTATTGACTTTTTCCTTTGCTGGGAAGAAACTTTTTATTTTGATGCAATCCCAATAGTTTATTTTTGCTTTTATTTCTCTTATCTCAGGAGACCTATCTAGAAAAATGTTCTATGGCTGATGTCAGAGAAATTACTGCCTGTACTCTCTTCAAGGATTTTTATGGTTTCAGGTCTCACATTTAGGTATTTCATCAATTTAGAATTTATTTTTGTGAATGGTGTAAGAAACTGGTCCAGTTTCATTCTTCTTCATGTTAGTGTCCAGTTTTCCCAACACCATTTGCTGAAGAAACTGTCTTTTTTCCATTGGATATTCTTTCCTGTTTTGTCAAAGACTAGTTGACCATATAGTTGTGGATTAATTTCTAGGCTCTTTGCTCTGTTCCATTGATCTACATGTCTGTTTTTGTGCCAGTACCATACTATCTTGATCACTAAACCTTTGTAACATAACTTGAAGTCCAGAATTGTGATGTCTTCAGCTTTGCTTTTCTTTTTTTTCAATGTTTCTTTGGCTATTTGGGGGTCTTTTGTGGTTCTACAGAAATTATAGCACTGTTTCCTCTAATTCTGTGAAAAATACCATTGGTATTATGATAAGGATTGCATTAAATGTGTAGATTGATTTGGGCAAAATGGACATTTTAACAATATTTTTTCTTCCAGTTCATAAGCATGGAATGTCTTTCCATTTCATTCTGTCATCTTGAATTTCTTTCATCAGTGTTTTTATAGTTTTCAGAGTAGAACATTTCCACCTCTTTGGTTATGTTTATTCCTAGATATTTTATTGTTTTTTGGTGCAATTATAAATGGGATTGTTTTCTTGATTTCACTTTCCACTCCATTATTAGTGTATAGGAATGCAACACATTTCTGTAATTGATTTTGTATGCTGCAAATTAACTGAATTCATTTATTAGTTCTAGTAGTTTTTTGGTGGAGTCTTTAAGGGGTTCTCTATATAAAGTATCATGTCATCTGCAAATAGTGAAAGTTTTACTTCTTCTTCACCAATTTGGATGCCTTTCATTTCTTTATGTTGCCTCACTGCTGTGGTTAGGACTTTCAGTACTATGTTGAATAAAAATGGTGAGTGGGCTTCCTTGTCTTGGTCCTAAACTTAGGGGAAGAGCTCTCAGTTTTTCCCCATTCATTATGATATTCACTTTGTCTTACTGATGTGACATATGTTGATTGTTTCACAAATATTGAATCACCCTTTTAATTCTTTTTTATGACTGAATTGTGTGAATATATTACCAAGCTAAAAATATAAAATATGTTGTGTTTAAGTTAAATGCAAATGTAATAGAACTTATGTGTTGTGAAGCTTCTCAGGAAACAGTACCTGATCACAAACTGATCACCATCTTCATAAGCAGGTGAGGATATCTCTGTCAGTAACTCCATTATGATGAAGTTAAGGTTACTGAAGGAGTCAACAAAATTTCTTCTGCTGGGGCACCTGGGTGTCTTAGTCAGTTAAGTGTCTGCCTTTGGCTCAGGTCATGATCCCGGGATCCTGTGATCCAGCCTTCGTGTCTGACTCCCTGCTCAGTGGGGTGTCTGCTTCTCTCTCTTCCTCTGCCCCTCCCCCTGCTGGTGTGCACACGCTCTCTCTCAAATTAATACAGAAAGTCTTTTCTTTTTTAAAGACTTTATTTATTTATTTGAGAGAAAGAGAAAGTAAGCATGAGAAGGGGGAGGGTCAGAGGGAGAAGCAGACTCCCTGCTGAACAGGGAGCCTGATGTGGAACTCAATCTCCGGACGGGATCATGACCCGAGCCAAAGGCAATCGCTTAACCAACTGAGCCATCCAGGCACTCCAAAATACATAAAATCTTTAAAAAAATTTCTGCTCCTAACTTTGGGCAGAAAGAAGGTGTATTGGGGCGCCTGGGTGGCTCAGTGGGTTAAGCCGCTGCCTTCGGCTCAGGTCATGATCTCAGGGTCCTGGGATCGAGTCCCGCATCGGGCTCTCTGCTCAGCAGGGAGCCTGCTTCCCTCTCTCTCTCTCTCTCTGCCTGCCTCTCTGTCTACTTGTGATCTCTCTCTGTCAAATAAATAAATAAAATCTTAAAAAAAAAAAAGAAAGAAGGTGTATTTGTAAACCAATAAACAAATGGTTTCTTCTGAGCTTCCAAGATTTCTGGAGATGCACAATTAAACATTAACAGAAGTCACTGTGGCAGAATGAAGGTGGGCACCTGCCTGCTATTCTAGCACCTAACTTCCTGAGAAAATAGTCCTTCCCTTCCACACACGCACTAGAAAGAGGAAAGAGACAAACCACCCTTTGTTAAGGAACATAAGAGTGGTCAAGGACCCATGTGTCTCAGTGATTATCAGTGACAGAGATGGGAGGGAGTTCACTTCCAGCTCACATGGTCTCAGATGCTGTGTGGTCAGAGCTGGGCCACAAGGAATGAGCAGTACAAGGATCTAGGAGGAAGAGGAAGCCAAAAGAAGGAAGGGCAAAGATTTAACTCCAACTCATAAACCCTCTTTCTTCCCCTATTAGGTCTTCCTTACCAGTCATATTAATTCCTCTTCTCCCTTATGGGTGAGGATGCTCCTGCCTTATTCAAAAACCTGTAACAACCTGCCTGAAGGCACTTGCAAGGGAGATAAATTGTCTTCATTCTCTCCCCCATTGTGCTGTAGACATGCTCATTTTCTCTAAATCTATAACTAGAAACAAATCCCAGTATGCCAGATGGGAGGGAGGACACCCCAATTATAAAAATCAAATAAAGAGTTCATACACCAGATGAATTGTAGGCTGTTAAATATATGTGTGTGTGTGTGTGTGTGTGTATGTGTGTGTGTGTATGTATATATGTATGTATACATATATGAGGGAGGACACTGCAATTATAAAAATCAAATAAAGAGTTCATACACCAGATGAATTTATGAAAGCATTTCTATCCACCCATCTACCTGTGTGTGCATTTCTCTGCATAAATTGTACACACAGCCAAGTATCCTGCAATGCGCGAAGGCCACATGAAAAGATTCTAAAATGCAAGGATTAAGATGATGTTTAATCTAGGTGCGCCTGGGTGGCTCGGTGGGTTAAAGCCTCTGCCTTCAGCTTAGGTCACGATCCTAGGGTCCTGGGATTGAGCCCCACATTGGGCTCGGCTGCTTCCCTCTCTCTCTGCTTGCCTCTCTGCCTACTTGTGATCTCTGTCTGTCAAATAAATAAAAATCTCTTAAAAAATATACATATTTAACAGCCTACCTCTATTATTATATATAATAGGAAATTTAAAAAGTACTTATGTCAGTCTTTTTTTTAGTTGAGGTCCAAAAACAATAGGTTTCAATTACCACCAAATTCCCAAGTGTAAAACAAGGTGATGAAAACAAGTCATACAAAGGACTTGGATGAGTACTGAGTTGGTTACCCTTAGATAACTACACATTTTCAGCCTACAAAAGGGAGTTGAGAAAACAAAAGGATTATTGGAGATTAGAAGAGGATTTCTAGTGAGAAATGTTGGCATTTCATGAGTGCTTCCATTATAGAGAAGGAGTAAGTATTTTTTGTCACCTCACACCAAAGGCAAAAAGCCTCAATGGGTCTATTCAGAGCCCCTGGAACTTGTTAACACTGCAGGCATCTAACTCATCCCTGAGAAATCTAAAACGTAAGACCAGCTAGTTACTTTGACACAAAACTGAAGAACATTTGGGGAGAGACTGAACTTGAATTTGGGAGTTAAATTGCATATATGATGTGTGAGTGGTTCCCATAGGCATGACATGGGCCTTATAGGAGACAGAACTAGCTTGTGGAGGTCATTGATCTATGTCATGATAGTCTTCTGGAGGAGCAAAGAAACCCTCGCAGAAACAACCTGGATATACTGCTGGAAGTTTAGAAGCTAATGATGGAGGGACCCGAGGGTGGCTCAATCAGTGAAGCATCTGCCTTTGGTTCAGGTCATGATCCCAGAGTCCTGGGATTGAGTCCCACATCAGGCTCCTTGCTCAGCGGGGAGCCTGCTTTTCCCTCTGCCGGCTGCTCTCCTTGCTTGTGTTTTCCCTCTCTCTCTTTCTGACAAATATATAAATAAATAAAGTCTTAAAAAAATGAAGACTAATGAAGGAATCAAAAGTGACGAGCTCAGGGATATGCATTTGCCCATTTCAAGAGAAGAGCAGGTAAGAGATTCTCAACAATGGGGCACTCCCTGTAGAACCCATAAATGAACCACATAAAGGAAGGAGTTAACTTTAAATACCTTCACAATCTAGAAAGTGCCAGTAGTAGATGGCCATAACAGTACCTGTTACATAAGACCTTAATTTCTTATTGTCTTCCTGCCTACATCGAATGGAAACTGTTTTTTGTTTGTTCTTAAAGGTTATTTATTTATTTATCTTAAAGGAGATAGAAGTTTATTGACTACACCACAAAGGAGTGGTGTGCAGGACAGCAAAGGAGAGGTTGTCTGTCTAAAGTTTATTTATTTAAGCCATCTTGACACTGAACATGGGGCTTGAACTCCTGTCCCTGACGTCAAGAGCTCCATATTCAACTTAGTCTCTCAGACAACTTGAATGGAAACTGTTTTGTGAATTGAACGGACAGGAGGATTTTTTTAATTTATAAGACAAGCAGGAAAATCATGGGACATACCCTAGATTTCACTCAAGGCACAGGAGAAGAACTGGTGCCAAAGGGCAGGCTTGCATAGGTAGCAGGTGGAAAAAATGTTTTATTATTGTCTCCTACAAATTCTACTTGTTCAGTGGATTTGCTACATTGGCAACAATCTTGAGAATATGTGTGAGAATAGGTTCTAACAATATTAGATAATGGTGGGAAGGGACATAATTTTAGCTACTTTTGTCAGGCATGCTTTCAAATCAAGTCCACAGCATTTCTTATTCCCTCTGCTTGGAAAACTTTACCCTCAAATATCTGCCTAGATCACTCTCTTACGTCCTTCACATGTTTCCTCCTGAACCTTCTCTTGTTTTTCCAACAAGAATGCAAGTTCCATGAATATATATATATATATTTGCTGTTATACTTAGTGTTGTGATTCCCTGACACTTAGAGCAGCACTAGGTATATGGTACATGTCAAATAAATTCAGCTGAATTTATGAATATCTGTGCACGTAGCAGAGATTTTAAATTCAATGTGCTATCTCATTCAGCTGGACTCTAATTGTTTGCTCAGTTGGTTGACTGAACTATGACCTCCTGATTGATTACACGAAAAAATGTTGGTATATCAGGAATTGCTAACGAGGTGCCTGGGTGGCTCAGTTAAGCATCTGCCTTCAGCTCAGGTCACAATCCCAGGGTCCTGGGATCCAGCCCCATATCAGGCTCCCTGATCAGTGGGGAGTCTGCTTCTCTCTCTCCCTCTGACCTTACCCATTCTCCACCCTCAACCCCTCCATTATGCTCTCTCTCTCACAAATAAAAAATAAAATCTTTTTTAAAAAAGGAAATTACTAGTATGATGTAAATAATCTGAAGAATTATGGAAAAGGAAATGTTGGAATGTGCTTATCATGTATTACTCATCTACTCCCTAACTATGTCTAAAGAGAGGGCTAGAAGATGTTATCTTTAATAGGAAATTGAGAAATAAGTAGTAAAGCATATTTTGAAAATCTTATAATGGCGATCATCATTAGACTGAGGATTCTGGGTGTGATTCTTAAACTTGACATAGCCTCTTGGTTTCAGTAGAGATGCCAGGATCTCAGGGTAGGATAAATTAAGAAGTTACATTTAACCACCAAAGACAAGGAAAGCTTAGTTTCCTTTACATGTATCAAGAACGTCATGGTAGTGAGAGACTGTGGACTCAGAGACAAGTTGAGGGTTTTGGAGGAGGTGGGAATGGGCGGTAGGGTGAGCCCAGTGGTGGGTATTGTGGGGGGCATGTATTGCATGGACCACTGGGTGTGGTGCATAAACAATGAATTCTGGAACCCTGAGAAGAAATAAAATGAAAAAAAAAAAAAGAAAAAAAAAAGAATGTCATGGTAGACAGAATAGTTTGAATTAGGAATTTTTTTTTTTTAAAGATTTTATTTTTTTTTTCTGATTCAAATCTTTTTTTTCCCTATTTTATTTATTTTTTTCAGCATAACAGTATTCATTGTTTTTGCACAACACCCAGTGCTCCATGCAAAACGTGCCCTCCCTATTACCCACCACCTGTTCCCCCAACCTCCCACCCCTGACCCTTCAAAACCCTCAGGTTGTTTTTCAGAGTCCATAGTCTCTTATGGTTCGCCTCCCCTCCCCAATGACCATAGCCCCCTCCCCCTCTCCCAATCCCACCTCCCCCCAGCAACCCCCAGTTTGTTTTGTGAGATTAAGAGTCATTTATGGTTTGTCTCCCTCCCAATCCCATCTTGTTTCATTTATTCTTCTCCTATCCCCCTAACCCCCCAGGTTGCTTCTCCATGTCCTCATATCAGGGAGATCATATGATAGTTGTCTTTCTCCGATTGACTTATTTCACTAAGCATGATACGCTCTAGTTCCATCCACGTCGTCGCAAATGGCAAGATTTCATTTCTTTTGATGGCTGCATAGTATTCCATTGTGTATATATACCACATCTTCTTTATCCATTCATCTGTTGATGGACATCTAGGTTCTTTCCATAGTTTGGCTATTGTAGACATTGCTGCTATAAACATTCGGGTACACGTGCCCCTTCGGATCACTACGTCTGTATCTTTAGGGTAAATACCCAGTAGTGCAATTGCTGGGTCATAGGGTAGTTCTATTTTCAACATTTTGAGGAACCTCCATGCTGTTTTCCAGAGTGGTTGCACCAGCTTGCATTCCCACCAACAGTGTAGGAGGGTTCCCCTTTCTCCGCATCCTCGCCAGCATCTGTCATTTCCTGACTTGTTAATTTTAGCCATTCTGACTGGTGTGAGGTGATATCTCATTGTGGTTTTGATTTGTATTTCCCTGATGCCGAGTGACGTGGAACACTTTTTCATGTGTCTGTTGGCCATCTGGATGTCTTCTTTGCAGAAATGTCTGTTGATGTCCTCTGCCCATTTCTTGATTGGATTGTTTGTTCTTTGGGTGTTGAGTTTGCTAAGTTCCTTATAGATTTTGGATACTAGCCCTTTATCTGATATGTCATTTGCAAATATCTTCTCCCATTCTGTCAGTTGTCTTTTGGTTTTGTTAACTGTTTCCTTTGCTGTGCAAAAGCTTTTGATCTTGATGAAATCCCAATAGTTCATTTTTGCCCTTGCTTCCCTTGTCTTTGCCGTTGTTCCTAGGAAGATGTTGCTACGGCTGAGGTCGAAGAGGTTGCTGCCTGCATTCTCCTCAAGGATTTTGATGGATTCCTTTCTCACATTGAGGTCCTTCATCCATTTGGAGTCTATTTTCGTGTGTGGTGTAAGGAAGTGGTCCAATTTCATTTTTCTGCATGTGGCTGTCCAATTTTCCCAGCACCATTTATTGAAGAGGCTGTCTTTTTTCCATTGGACATTCTTTCCTGCTTTGTTGAAGATTAGTTGACCATAGAGTTGAGGGTCGATTTCTGGGCTCTCTATTCTGTTCCATTGATCTATGTGTCTGTTTTTGTGCCAGTACCATGTTGTCTTGATGATGACAGCTTTGTAATAGAGCTTGAAGTCCGGAATTGTGATGCCACCAACTTTGACTTTGTTTTTCAATATTCCTTTGGCTATTCGAGGTCTTTTCTGGTTCCATATAAATTTTAGGATGATTTGTTCCATTTCTTTGAAAAAAAAATGGATGGTATTTTGATAGGGATTGCATTAAATGTGTAGATTGCTTTAGGTAGCATGGACATTTTCACAATATTTATTCTTCCAATCCAGGAGCATGGAACATTTTTCCATTTCTTTGTGTCTTCCTCAATTTCTTTCATGAGTACTTTATAATTTTCTGTGTATGATTCTTAGCCTCTTTGGTTAGGTTTATTCCTAGGTATCTTATAGTTTTGGGTGCAATTGTAAATGGGATTGACTCCTTAATTTCTCTTTCTTCTGTCTTGTTGTTGGTGTACAGAAATGCAACTGATTTCTGTGCATTGATTTTATATCCTGACACTTGACTGAATTCCTGTACAAGTTCTAGCAGTTTTGGAGTGGAGTCTTTTGGGTTTTCCACATATAGTATCATATCATCTGCGAAGAGTGATAGTTTGACTTCTTTACCAATTTGGATGCCTTTAATTTCTTTTTGTTGTCTGATTGCTGAGGCTAGGACTTCTAGTACTATGTTGAATAGCAGTGGTGATAATGGACATCCCTGCCGTGTTCCTGACCTTAGCGGAAAAGCTTTCAGTTTTTCTCCATTGAGAATGATATTTGCGGTGGGTTTTTCATAGATGGCTTTGATAATATTGAGGTATGTGCCCTCTATCCCTACACTTTGAAGAGTTTTGATCAGGAAGGGATGCTGTACTTTGTCAAATGCTTTTTCAGCATCTATTGAGAGTATCATATGGTTCTTGTTCTTTCTTTTATTAATGTGTTCTATCACATTGATTGATTTGCAGATGTTGAACCAACCCTGCAGCCCTGGAATAAATCCCACTTGATCGTGGTGAATAATCCTTTTAATGTACTGTTGAATCCTATTGGCTAGTATTTTGGCGAGAATTTTTGCGTCTGTGTTCATCAAGGATATTGGTCTGTAGTTCTCTTTTTTGGTGGGATCCTTGTCTGGTTTTGGGATCAAGGTAATGCTGGCCTCATAGAATGAGTTTGGAAGATTTCCTTCCATTTCTATTTTTTGGAACAGTTTCAGGAGAATAGGAATTAGTTCTTCTTTAAATGTTTGGTAGAATTCCCCTGGGAAGCCGTCTGGCCCTGGGCTTTTGTTTGTTTGGAGATTTTTGATGACTGTTTCAATCTCCTTACTGGTTATGGGCCTGTTCAGGTTTTCTATTTCTTCCTGGTTCAGTTGTGGTAGTTTATATGTCTCTAGGAATGCATCCATTTCTTCCAGATTGTCAAATTTGTTGGTGTAGAGTTGCTCATAGTATGTTCTTATAATTGTCTGTATTTCTTTGGTGTTAGTTGTGATCTCTCCTCTTTCATTCATGATTTTATTTATTTGGGTCCTTTCTCTTTTCTTTTTGATGAGTCTGGCCAGGGGTTTATCAATCTTATTGATTCTTTCAAAGAACCAGCTCCTAGTTTCATTGATTTTTTCTATTGTTTTTTTTTTTTGGTTTCTATTTCATTGATTTCTGCTCTGATCTTTATGATTTCTCTTCTCCTGCTGGGTTTAGGGTTTCTTTCTTGTTCTTTCTCCAGATCCTTTACGCGTAGGGTTAGGTTGTGTACTTGAGACCTTTCTTGTTTCTTGAGAAAGGCTTGTACCACTATATATTTTCCTCTCAGGACTGCCTTTGCTGTGTCCCACAGATTTTGAACTGTTGTGTTTTCATTATCATTTGTTTCCATGAATTTTTTCAATTCTTCTTTAAATTCCTGGTTAACCCATTTATTCTTTTTTATTCTTTAGAAGGATGCTGTTTAGTCTCCATGTATTTGGGTTCTTTCCAGCTTTCCTCTTGTGATTGAGTTCTAGCTTCAGAGCATTGTGGTCTGAAAATATGCAGGGAATGATCCCAATCTTTTGATACCGGTTGAGACCTGATTTGTGACCCAGGATGTGATCTATTCTGGAGAAGGTTCCATGTGCACTAGAGAAGAATGTGTATTCTGTTGCTTTGGGATGAAATGTTCTGAATATATCTGTGATGTCCATCTGGTCCAGTGTGTCATTTAAGGCCTTTATTTCCTTGTTGATCTTTTGCTTGGATGATCTGTCCATTTCAGTGAGGGGAGTGTTAAAGTCCCCTACTATTATTGTATTATTATTGATGTGTTTCTTTGATTTTGTTATTAATTGGTTGATATAGTTGGCTGCTCCCACGTTAGGGGCATAGATATTTAAAATTGTTAGATCTTCTTGTTGGACAGACCCTTTGAGTAGGATATAGTGTCCTTCCTCATCTCTTATGATAGTCTTTGGCTTAAAATCTAATTGATCTGATATAAGGATTGCCACCCCAGCTTTCTTCTGATGCCCATTAGCATGGTAAATTTTTTTCCACCTGCTCACTTTAAATCTGGAGGTGTCTTCGCGTCTAAAATGAGTTTCTTGCAGGCAACATACTGATGGGTTTTGTTTTTTTATCCATTCTGATACCCTGTGTCTTTTGATTGGGGCATTTAGCCCATTAACATTCAGGGTAACTATTGAGAGATATGAATTTAGTGCCATTATGAGTCTGTAAGGTGACTGTTACTGTATATTGTCTCTGTACCTTTCTGATCTACTACTTTGAGGCTCTCTCTTTGCTTAGAGGACCCCTTTCAAGATTTCCTGTAGAGCTGGTTTGGTGTTTGCAAATTCTTTCAGTTTTTGTTTGTTCTGGAAGCTTTTTATCTCTCCTTCTATTTTCAATGATAGTCTAGCTGGATAGAGTATTCTTGGCTGCATGTTTTTCTCGTTGAGTGCTCTGAATATATCATGCCAGCTCTTCCTGGCCTGCCAGGTCTCTGTGGATAAGTCTGCTGCCAATCTAATATTTTTACCATTGTATGTTACAGACTTCTTTTCTCGGGCTGCTTTCAGGATTTTCTCTTTGTCACTAAGACTTGTAAATTTTACTATTAGGTGACGGGGTGTGGACCTATTCTTGTTGACTTTGAGGGGGGTTCTCTGCATCTCCTGGATTTTGATGCTTGTTCCCTTTGCCATATTAGGGAAATTCTCTCCAATTATTCTCTCCAATAGACCTTCTGCTCCCCTCTCTGTTTCTTCTTCTTCTGGAATCCCAATTATTCTAATGTTGTTTCGTCTTATGGTGTCACTTATCTCTCGAATTCTCCCCTCATGGTCCAGTAGCTGTTTGTCCCTCTTTTGTTCGGCTTCTTTATTCTCTGTCATTTGGTCTTCTATATCACTAATTCTTTCTTCTGCCTCATTGATCCTAGCAGTGAGAGCCTCCATTTTTGATTGCACCTCATTAATAGCTTTTTTGATTTCAACTTGGTTAGATTTTAGTTCTTTAATTTTTCCAGAAAGGGCTTTAATATCTCCAGAGAGGGTTTCTCTAATATCTTCCATGCCTTTTTCGAGCCCGGCTAGAATGTTCAGAATCGTCATTCTGAACTCTTGATCTGACATATTACCAATGTCTGTGTTGATTAGGTCCCTAGCCTTCGGTACTGTCTCTTGTTCTTTTGTTTGTCGTGATTTTTTCCGCCTTGTTATTTTGTCCAGATAAGAGGATATGAAGGAGGAAATAAAATACTAAAAGGGTGGCAAAGACCCCAGAAAAATGCGCTGTAACCAAATGAGAAGAGACCCCAAATTGTGGGGGGGAGAAAGGGGATAAAAAGAGGTTCAGAAAAAAAAAGAAAAAAATTTAAAAAATAAAACAAATAAAGAAAAAATATAAAAAAGAAAAAATATATATATTTAGATAAACTAGTCAAAAAACATTAAAAAAGAAAAGGGTAAAAGTTTTAAAAAATTTAGCAGAAGAAGAAAAAAGAAAAAAAATTGAAAAAAGAAAAAAGAAAAAAAAAATTGAAGTAGCCGCAAGACTAAAGAATCATGGGGAGAAAGCCATGAGTTCCGTGCTTTGCTTTCTCCTCCTCTGGAATTGCGCTGCTTTCTTAGGGGTTGAACCTACTTTCCTTGATAGATGAACTTCGTCCTGGCTGGATATTTTGTTGATCTTCTGGGGGAGGGGCCTGTTGTTGTGACTCTCAAGTGTTTTGCCCGAGGCGGGATTGCACCGCCCTTACCGGCGGCCGGACTAAGTAATCTGTTCGGGTTCGCTTTTGGGAGCTTCTGTTCCCTGAACGCTTTCCGGAGAGTTCCGGAGGACGGGAATGAAAATGGCGGCCTCCTAGTCTCCCGCCCGGAGGAGCCGAGAGCCTGGGGCCCCACTCCTCAGTGCGCCCCCAGAGGACAGCACCCAATCACTCCCGTATCCCCAGCCTCTAGCCGCGCTCCGAGCTCTCCCAGCCCGCGACCAGTTCAAGGTAACCCCGAGCTGAGAGTTCAGTCCTCGGCTCTGTCTCTGCAGCCGGCTTCTCCGTTCTAATACCTGCGAGCTCTGCGACACTCCGACACCCCCGATCCTTCTGTGACCCTGCAGGACCTGCGGCCACGCTGACCCCGCATGGGCTTCACCCTGGGTTAGCCTCTGGAGCAATGTTCCTCAGTGGAACAGACTTTTAAAAGTCCTGATTTTGTGCTCCCTTCCTCCGCCGCTTGCGGGGAGCCGGCCCCTCCCCCCGCGGTCTATCTTCCCGTCGTTTTAGATTCACTTCTCCGCCAGTCCTACCTTTCAGAAAGTGGTTGATTTTCTGTTTCTAGAGTTGCTGTTCTTCTTCTCTTCGATCTCCCGTTGGATTTGTAGGTGTTTGCAATGTTTAGATAAGCTATGGAGCTGATCTTCTGCTACCTGATGTAGTTTCAGCCTGCTACTTCTCCGCCATCTTGACTCCTCCTTCTGAATTAGGAATTTTTATCAGTATCTAACTGATCCTGTGAAACTATGGCAAAGAGAGTATACACGTTTAACAAATTTTGTTGCATTTCATCCTAAGTTCATACTTATAAGTTGCTTTTCTCAGACAGCTATGCAGTTGACTGATTTGTGGTCATTGGAATGTGAGCAGAAAACTCCAGCATAATCTCCCATGATCCCTCTCTATCCTTCTTTCTTCCAGCTGGATGTAAGTACCCAAGGCAATCTTGGAAGTCACATGTTGAAGATGGTGGAGGTTCCTGCCTTGTTCCTGCCACCTTGTTCCCTGAGTGACAGCATAGAACAGATCCCACTCTCTCCCATCTGTATTGCACTGGTAGCTGAGTGAGAAATTTTCAGTTTGCTAAGCCTCTGAGGTATGGGAAATGTTTTTAAAAGTACTTAGCATATAATAAAAAAGTAAAAACAAAAATAAAACTACTTAGCCTATGTGGTGAGCACTGAGTAATGTATAGTATTGTTGAATCACTATATTCTAAACCTGAAACTTATAAAACACTGTACATTAGTTATACTGAAATTAAAGAAAAATAAAAAAACAAAGAGAAAGAGAGAAGGAAAGAAAGAAAAGATAGAAAGAAAGAACCTCTAGAACAATAAACTTAAACTACTCACATAAAAAAAGTACATGACACATAAGTATTACCAGGGGAACATAGATAGGTGGCCCACTAAATTCCTATTTGGTTTGGGTTACCTTAAAACCCTAAGTACGGCAAACAGAGGGCTGATATGAACCACTAGAAAGTCTAGATTCTCTCTTAATTAACAGACCTGAATCAGTTGAAATACTATACCAGAACCCCTTGAGTCAGGCAGGACCTTGCCATAACATCACAAGTATGTACTATGAATATTCTTCTTCCTCAAAGGTCTTGCAGCCACAGTTGAATATTATTGATCCTACCTAATAGATGAGCAAGCTGAGACTCATAAAAGTTTTTCAAGATCACATACCTAGTAAATAGCAGACCTGGGATTCTAGTTTGTATTCCATATTCTTAGATGACAAGACTGGTTGTTACAAACTTCTGTCATACGATCCATATACCTAGTCATGTGTTGGTGGAAGTTCATTCAACAACACTTCTTAATAGGGAGGGATGCCTAGTTCTGGAAGGCATTAATTTGCTGATTTCCAAGTTAGCATAACATAAATAAATGAGAAAACATATTGAGTGACACAGTTCTTCTTTTCAGATTTGACATACCAACTTTATCATATATTAAAAGGCTTTTTATATCTAAATATGTCCATGCTACTGTTTATATATTTTTCTATTATTGGGAGATGACCAAACTATTTTATTTATTTATGGTAAATTGTTCCATCTGGCTATTGATATTTTCCTTTTCAATATCCCAGAAAGAAACTCTATGCCCCTTAGTAGTTACTCCTTATTCCCATCTCCTCCCAGCTACTCGCACTATTCCACTTTTTGTCTCAACAGATTTGTCTATTCTGAATATTTCATATAAATGGAATCATAATATGTGGCCTTTTGTGTTTGGCTTTCATTTAGAATAATGTTTTAAAGGTTTATCCATGGACTGGAAGTGATAACCTGTTTTGGTGTTTTCTCCTTATGATATTTGGTTTGTTTTGCTTTTTTCTTTATAAGTTCATTTTTTTCCCTTCCTGGCCTCTTTAAAGATTCCTTCAGTGATATCTTGTTTTCTTTTACTTGAGGGTGACAACATATGCTTCTGAACATCTCTTCTTATAGATCTCCTCTTTCTCTTTTTAATTGCTAGGCTTCTATCGCAAGCCTTACTTCAAAATCTATGAAAACAAACACATTTTCCTTGAGAAACTAAACAAACATGAACACATAAATGAATGATAAGGATGAATGCATTAATCCTTTTTGTTGTTCCTGGTTGATTCACTTTTCTTTTGTTTCCATATTTCTTCTATTTTCTTGCCAGCCTCTTTAAGGACATTTCCAACTAATAGATCTCCATCATCGCCTTAAAAAGTCAGAATGTACTACACACCTAGACTGAACCTCCCATGGAATGTGTAAGTTAATGGAAGTGTTCACTAAAATAACTCAGTTCTTGGGATACCCGGGTGGCTCAATTGGTTAAGGCCTTCAGCTCAGGTCATGACCCTATGGTCCTGGGATCAGTCCTGCATCAGGCTCCTTGCTTAGCGGGAAGCCTGCTTCTTCCTCTGCCTGCTGCTCCCCCTGCTCTCTCTCTCTCTCTCTGACAAATAAATGGATAAAATCTTTAAAAAAGTAACTCAGTTCTCCTTCAATCACTTTCTAATTCCATGACTTACTTTACATCCTGGCTATTACTTTTTCCAGAATGTTCTGTTCTCACTCCTCCATCTCTGCTGAAACATCTAGGAAAGTGTGCTTCCTTGTTTGTCTTCAATCATGTTCTGATCATGGCCCCCAAACTTTACTGCTTTTGGGGGGTTCTGTACTCATACCCCACCATCAGAGAAACTCCCAGGAGAGGGGTCATAATTTGATTCTTCAACCAATCACATTGTGACCGTGTTCCCATACATTTACCACTTCCAGAAAGTTCTGACTTCATCATCCCACACCCTGAGAAACACCATGGAGAGGGGATTTATTTCAGTTCTTCAAAAAATCTTATTCTGGGGCACCTGGGTGGCTCAGTGGGTTAAGCCGCTGCCTTCGGCTCAGGTCATGATCTCAGGGTCCTGGGATCGAGTCCCGAATTGGGCTCTCTGCTCAGCAGGGAGCCTGCTTCCCTTCCTCTCTCTCTGCCTACTTGTGATCTCTCTGTCAAATAAATAAATAAAATCTTTAAAAAAAATCTTATTCTGAACCCCAACATTACTTCTTTTGGAAAGTCTGTCCTCATCTCCCACCACCCCCAAAGAACCCTGATGAGAGGCTTCCTTCAGTTCTCCTTCCACCAGTCAAGTTCTGATCTCACTTCCCACTCACAGATTTTTAAAAATTGGGGCTACCTTGGGAAATCTGGGATTGGTGTATGGAAAGGTATAGTATTGATTTTCAGAAGGACCAAAAGGTCATTCATGAACAGCACTCAATCAGCTAGCCTTTATGAAGTGCCTGTGAGTTCACCACCTTGCATTTCCAGATCAGACTCTCCATCATCCCCTTCCTCTAGACAGAAGCTGAATGATCATTCCAGTTCCAAAATATTATAAAGGACACAGAGCTCTCCTTAAATGTTTGCCAATTAAACATGCAGGGATTCTGATGACTGAGGTGTTAACAAGAAATAAACAGTGATTTTGTTAATGTACACCACTGGCAATCAGTACACACATATTTCCAAATCATGCCTTGTAGAAGGGATGCGTTAAGGAGATAAGCACCCTGAACCAGGAACTGTGGTCCCAGCTCTATCACAAACTGGCTATGTGACCTTGGGAAAACCATTTCCTTACCTAGTTTCCTCATCTGTGAAACAAAGTTTGAGGAAGTGACTTTTAAAATTTGTTCTTATTTTTTAAAATAATTTTTACTTAAATTCAACTTAATTAACATGTATTATTAATTTCAGAGGTAGAATTCAGTGACTCATCACTTGCATACACCACCTAGTGCTCATTCCATCAAGTGCCTTCCTTAATGTTCATCACCCAGTTACCCCATCCTCCCACCCACCTCCCTTCCAGCAACCCCATTTATTCCCTAGAGTAAGGAATCTCTAATGGTTTTGCCTCCCTCTGTTTTCATCTTTTCCTTCCCTTCCTGTATGTTCATGTTTTGTTCCTTAAATTCCACATATGAGTGAAATCATATGGTATCTGTCTTTTTCTGACTTATTTTATTTAGCATAAAACCTCTAGTTCCATCCATGTCATTGCAAATGGCAAGATATCATTCTTTTCTTTTTTTAAAAAAGGTTTTATTAGCGAGAGAGCACAAACAAGGGAGAGGGAAAAGCAGGCTCCTTGCTGAGTGGGGAGCCCCATTTGGGGTTTGATCCCAGAACTCTGGGATCATGACCTGAGCCAAAGGCAGATGCCCAACCAACTTGAGCTACCCAGGTGCCCCAACATTTCATTCTTTCTCGTGGCTGAGTAATATTCCATCACAATGTGTGGGGTGCACACACACACACACACATTTTCTTTATCCACAGACACATACATACACACATAAAACAGTGGCCTCAGATTAAAGGTGTACATTAGATTTACCCGGAAAGTTTGTTAAAAAATGAAGATTCTGGAGTGCCCATCTGTGGGTCTAGAGGATAGAAGCCAGATGTTTTCCATTCTTAAAAAGCCCCCCTCCCAAGGTGTTTTTATACCGGTGGTGGACTCACACTCCTTGAAAAACAGTAGGGCACACATTCTTAAAATGATATCAGATGTTGAGTTATGAATTATCCTTGCTCATTGGATGAGAACAACAACAACAGAAAACAGTCAAAGACTAGAGATCTTGAGTCCAGGTAGCTAGAAGAGGAAAGGTAGTATTAAAAAATAAAGACTAGGGTGAAAGTGGAAGATTGCTTTTTAAACTGCTTTATTAATTTCACTTTATGAAAGGAATAGTTTTTCCTAAAACTGAGTGAAATTGCCCTACTGGACAGAAAGTTTTACACTGAAGACAAAACAATATTTAATTACAAACTGGTAAGTGGAAACACCCAAAAGCTTTACAGAAAAAGTAAATCACAAAACTACAAGCTTGTAGAGCCGAGACCACATTAACAACCTTGGAGAAAACCTTAGGTTTCAAGGTATAAGGCAAAAGTCATAATGATTATCAGGTTCAGGAGTCTGGAAGCGCTTATGATGTCTCATTTGCTGCTCCTTAGTCTTTCTCTTGACCTCCATCATCTGCCCTACAAACTTTTCCTCCTCACCTCCCACTTCATTGTGATCAATATGCCTGCTAGGTATGGCCCACCGAAAATTAGGGACAAGTCGTCTCATTCGCCCCAGCCTGACATTTCTTCCATGCTTCTGGCCTTCACCCCCTTTCGAATTGCGTGATTCCTCTTCATTCTGCTCGGGAACCTGTTCCTCTCCGTTTTCCTGCTGGGCATTTTCCATGTTGACATTTTTCACCGCTTGTTTCTGTTTGGACGCCATTGCTCCTAGGAAGTAAGAGACCAGAAAAAAAGGCTATTTTGGGGGTGGGGGGTGGGGGTGGGATGATCAGCACCGAGGACAGAGGCCCTACTAAGTACCTTTCAAAATTCAGAGCCCTGGAATTCAAAGGCTCTCCCACCGGAGAGGCTCCCTACGCTCTTCAGGGGGATCCCGGACCTAGCACTCCCCCGCTCCCTCCCTGTCGCTCCTCTCCCCCTCTCCTCACCAAAGCCCACAATTTTCCCTGCCGATCCCTGCCCAGGCCTCTGCAGGCACCAAGATGGAGGACGGGCTGGGCGGGGGGCGCGGGGGCAGGAGGGAATCTGGGGTCTCAGGGCTTTCCAAACGTACCCCCCGCCCCCCACACTGTCCCCCGCACCGACCTGGGCCTATCCTTGCAGTCTCCTCCTCCTCCCGATTCTCGCCGAGAGTGCGCCGCCGCGACACTTAGACCTGCACACCTGCAGAGGGCCGGGGTGGGGGCAGTGGGGGCTGCTGCAGTCGAGCGCTCCCCGCCGACCCGACGCTATCAGGCTCCGCCAGGACCAGCCACGGCCGCCTCGCCCCCACACCCAGCCGCCCCATCCCCCGTGCTGACCACCATTTTCTACACCAAGAAGGACGGGGGCGGGGCGGAGGTGCAAGAGGCAGGTGTTTCCGAGGGGTCGTCGCCTCACCGCCGTCCAGCCCTCGGCCTACTGTTTTCTGCGGCCAAACGCGGGCTGCAGGGCGGCGTGAGCGCTGCGATCCTTGCGCAGCTTCGCTCCGGGGCAGGCGGCCCCGAGCAAGGCTCGGCGGGCCGCGTGGGCTCTCCTACACCCAGACCAGGGAACGCTCCCACTCCTCCCGGTCCCTTACCTGCTTCCCCTCCGCGTCGGACTCTTCAGGACCGCTTCTGGCCCGCTCGCCCGCAGGGCCACCGGGGGTAGACACCGAGAAGTGAACGAGCGAAGGCCGGCTCTAACGCTAGAGCGAGGCGCGCGAGCCAGCGTTGGCGGCTCACGTGAGGCCTTCGTCACGCGAGTGGCACCGCCCCCATTCCGTGGCGGCTTCTGCCCGCCGGGTGGCGCACAGCCAGTGGGCCAGCGCAGCTCTCCTCTGCTGCCGGGTCCTTTTTATTTTATTCATTTATTTGCCAGAGAGAAAAAAAAGAGAGTCCAAGCAGGGGGAGCTGCAGGCAGAGGGAGAAGCAGGTTCCTCGCAGGGCAAGGAGTCCCATGCAAAACTGGATCCCAGGACGCTGGGATCATGACCTGAGCCAAGGCAGACGCTAAAGGGACTGAACCACCCAGGATTCCCGCGAGCCGGGTCCTTCTTAACAGCACCTGACTGGGCTCTGTGGCTCTCCCTTCTTTGTATATTCCTGGGCCTTTCTGTGCCTGCTGGGGAAAGGCAGTATCTTCTCAGGGGCCGACTGGCCCTTCCCAGTTCTTCCCTGGGGACTTGCCTCTTCCTCTCTTCTGCTCCTGGGATACATCCCTATTCACTCCAGGAGGACGGGGCAAATTTAAGGAGGTGCAGAAAACTCAGTGGTGAAGATAATCACATTTTAATGCAATATTTAAAAAAACAAAATTAATGCAAGGACATCTATGAGCAAGATGTCCCACCCACCCTGCTGCCAACCTGTGGTCCTCTCGGCTACCAACGCTCACTATTTTCTCTATACCAAATGTGTATGTGGGGTGGGGTGACAAGAAAGGATATGGAATTTTTTCTAATTCTTCTTAATACCTTTTTCTTTTGTTCCTTTAGAATTGCGTTCTCTTTATAGTTTACATGAACTTTAACTTTTGTTATGGAAAATTTCAAACATATGCAAAAATAAAATGGTATAATGAAAGCCACTGTACTCATCACCTAGCTGCGAAAGTTAACTCATTGCCAGTATTATTTCATGTATCTCCTTACCCACTTTCTACTCTTAGAAATTATTTTTGAAGCAAATCCCGGTCCTAATATTATTTTGTGTGTATTTTCAAAGTACATGTCTACAAGGACTCTCATGTACTTACATAATTATATAATTTATATATAATATAATATGTATATTTATATCACAATAGCATTTTTACACCTAACAATTAATAATTACTTAATACTGTTATATGTCTGGGGTGCCTGGGTGGCTCAGTTGGTTAAGCATCTGCCTTGGGCTCAGGTCATGATCCCAGAGTCCTGGGATTGAGCCCCGAGTTGGGCTCCCTGCTCAGTGGGGAGTCTGCGCCTCCCTCTGCCTCTGCCTCTCCCCCTGTTTGTGCTCTCTCCATCTCCTTCTCAAATGAATAAATAAAATCTTAAAAAAAAATACTGTTTTATGTCCAATCCATGTTCAAATTCTCAATTCTGTCATTTTTTTAAAAAATATTTATTTTTAAATTTTAAGACTTAATTATTTATTTATTCGACAGAAAGAGAGACAGCAAGCAGGGGGAGCAGGAGAAGGAGAAGCAGGCTCCCCACTGAGCAAGGAGCGGGATATGGGGCTCTGTCTCAGGACCCTAAGATCATGACGTAAACCCAAGGCAGATGCTTAACCAACTGAGCCACCCAGGCACCCCATTATAGCTTTTTAAAAAAATTGTTTGTTTGGCTCATGTTCTAAATAAGGCCTAATATGTATTTCTGCTTTCAAGATACTCTTTTTGTCTTTGACTTTGACAATTTGACTATAATGGGTCTTGGTGAGTGTATTCTGCAAGTTCGTATCTGATGTTGAAAATTTCTATTGTGTTTTTTAAATTTCAGCTACTGTATTTTTCAGCTTCAGAATTTTTGTTAGTACTTTTAATAATTTCTTCCTGTTTATTCATTTTCTCTATTTGGTGAGACATTATTCTCCTGGTTTATTTTACTTCTTTGTCTGTGGTTTCCTTTAACTTTTTTTTTTTTTTTTTTTTTTTTTTTTTTTTTTTCTCATTTTATTTATTTTTTCAGCGTAACAGTATTCATTCTTTTTGCACAACACCCAGTGCTCCATGCAAAACGTGCCCTCTCCATTACCCACCACCTGTTCCCCCAACCTCCCACCCCTGACCCTTCAAAACCCTCAGGTTGCCCCAACCTCCCACCCCTGACCCTTCAAAACCCTCAGGTTGTTTTTCAGAGTCCATAGTCTCTTATGGTTCGCTTCCCCTCCCCAATGTCCATAGCCCGCTCCCCCTCCCCCAATCCCACCTCCCCGCAGCAACCCCCAGTTTGTTTTGTGAGATTAAGAGTCATTTATGGTTTGTCTCCCTCCCAATCTCTGGTTTCTCTTCAGATCGCATGAATCTTTCGCCTTTTCCTTTAACTTTTTGAGCATATTAAAGACAGTTGACTTAAAAATCTTTCCTTAGGGGGCGCCTGGGTGGCTCAGTGGGTTAAGCCGCTGCCTTCGGCTCAGGTCATGATCTCAGGGTCCTGGGATCGAGTCCCGCATCGGGCTCTCTGCTCAGCAGCGAGCCTGCTTCCCTCTCTCTCTCTCTGCCTGCCTCTCTGTCTACTTGTGATCTCTCTCTGTCAAATAAATAAATTAAATCTTTAAAAAAAAAAAAATCTTTCCTTAGTAAGTCCACCTTCCTCAGGGACAGTTTCTACTGATTCTGTTTTTGCTGTGAAAAGGTCATACTTTCTTTGCATGTTTTACAATTTTTGCTGTTGAAACTGGACATTTTGAATATTATAATGTGGCACCTCTGGGAGTCATACTCTTCCCTCTCCTCAGGATTTGTTGCTGCCTGTTGTGGACTGCTGTTTGTTTGTTTAGTGACCTTTCTAAATTGTTTTTGTGAAATTTGTATTCTTTTGTTATGTGTACCACTGAAGTCTATTGCCTTAGCTTAGTGATTAGCTGGTGTTTTGACAGTTACTTTAAATACCTGAAGCCAGTAAAAGAAAAAAAAAAAGAAACACTCTCACTCTTTGCAGATTGGTCTGTGCTGGGGGACTCATGGACTGCTTGCAGAGGGCTTTCAACCCTCCATTAGCTTTCACTTCCTACTTGCACAGAGTCTGAAGGCCAGCCATAGGTGAAATGCCTCCACAGGCCTCGGAAGCACTTGCATCCCATCCTGGGCATATGTGTCGTCTTTTCAGTCTCCCAGTATATTGGGGAACTTTTAAAAGCGGTTATTCTCCCATGTATCTCCTTTTCCAGACTCTTCCTCTCATTCTATTTATTGTTTGTCCTCAGTACTGTCCTTTGCCCCAACCTGCTATGACTAATATCCAGGCCTTTAAATGCTTTTGACAAAAGGCACTCCACTCCTGGGAAATTTCTAAGGCAAAATAGAGAGAAACCTTGTGCCCTCTATGAGAAGGAGCTGAGAGATGGTGAGACCCACAGACAAAATTCTTTGAGAATAAGGTCCATAATATTTCTTCTGGTACTAGCAACCTTCACTAACTGATCTAGGGTGTTGGGGATGATGGGCTGGCAACTTAAAACGCCATGACACTCTCTTACTGCAATCCAGGAGCTTCTCTCTTCAACTAGTTTTCCTTTTGTTGTTGTTTGTAAGTTTTTATTAGATTCCCAGAGTCCTGCAAAAGTTGATTCTCACCGTTTTTGGCATGGAAACTTCGAGTTCCCTACTCTGCCATTTTTCGTGGTCTTCTCTCTTTATATTTTTCAATTCTCTACAATGTCTTTATATTTTTCAATTCTCTACAATGTAATGGCAGTATATAATTACTTTAAAAAATTATCCTCTCTAGGGGCACCTGGGTGGCTCAGTCGGCTAAATGTTAAACTCTTGGTATCAGCTCAGGTCATGATCTCATTGGTTGTAGGATCAAGCCCCGTTTCTCTGTCTGTGCTCAGTGGGGAGTCTGCTTGATGATTCTCTCCCTTTGCCCTTCCCCCCACTCATGCACTTACTGAAGACTCTTATGTTGGGATCTCCTTTGTTCCCATTTTTGGCCACCTTCCCCTTTTTTTTGCCCACCTTCTTAAACAGCCATCTCATCTATACATATATCTTCAATCGCCATCCACCTATATATGATTCCTGCATTTTCCTCTCTAGCTCAGTCTTTGATCTAAATATCTTGCTACATTCTTAACATTCCCACTGGGATATACAAAGGTATAGAGAAATCAAGATGGCCCATTATGTTCCCTCCAAAAAAGATCCATTACGTGTTGCCCATACCAGTTAACATTACTACGGATCACACAGATGATCAGGCGAGTCATCTGAGAATCCCACTAACACTTCCCTTTTGTACCCCTGCTACCCAGTTTTTATATTTTTCATGAGTTCATCTCTTTGTTCATTCATGAATATCTTCATTCATCTGGTAGAGAGAGAAATATTGCTGCATCAGGGGAGAAGGGGGATAATTACACCATCACAGTACTCAATGGGTTATCACTGCAAAGAAAAGGGGCTACCTTAGTAAGATTTGTCACATGGGAGGAAGTAGAGAGCATAGTTGCTGATGTGGGTAGTTTGGTAGGTTTGTTGGTCAGAACATATAGGCAATCTCTTCTGTGATGGCATCTACTTTTCTAAAGAAAGCAGAAGCCTAAGGAACACTTGAGAATGTTGAGGTATGAGACAGTGTTGAAGGTTTGTCCAGAGAATAGGTGTTGTGCCATAGTGGTCTCAGATATTGAGAAAGTATATTGACTGTGAAAATATGGTAAGGGGCATCTGGGTGGCTCAGTTGTTGAGTGTCTGCCTTCAGCTCCAGTGGTGATCCCAGGGTCCTGGGATAGAGCCCCGAGCCCACATCAGGCGCTCTGCTCGGCAGGGGGCCTGCTTCTCTCTCTCCCACTCCCCTTGATTGTATTCCCTTTCTCGCTGCTTCTCTCTCTCTGTCAAATAAATTAATAAATAAAGTCTTTTAAAAAATATGGTAAGATTACTAACCAAGTCTGAGTACTGCTCCTTATCTTGCATTAGCTTCTCTTCAACCTTAACTCCCACAACTCTCCTACTTTTTCCACCAGGTTCCAGCCACACTGTTTTTTTTTTTTTTTTTCTCATCCTTTTCGGGAACAAGTCATGCTCACTCCCACTTCAGAGTCTGCTGTTCCGTAGCCTAACGTCAAAAGATTTTTATACACACACAGCTCTTTCTTGTCCTCCAGTTCTCAGATGAAAAGTCATGTCCATAACATGGTCTTCTCTAGTGATAGGCACAGTACAACTCCAGGGATCACGGTGCATATTGTAGTCTAAATACACGATGGTCTTTCAAGTTGTTACACTGTATGGCATTGGACATCCTTCACAGGCCTTTCCATAAAGGTAATTTTCTATCCCATTTCCCTTTCTTATTATCTTCGTGCACTCTTCACCCACTGAAATTACATTGGTTATTGTTTATTTTGTGTGTCCAAAAGAGAATAAAAGCCCCCTAAGCGGAAGGGCCTTTCCTCTCTTGTTGCCTAGCAGCCAACCTGGTAAGCAAAGAGTAAACACTCAATAAACAAGTGCCGCCTGTATGGATTGTTATCTACCAAATATACCAGAACAGAAATAGTTACTTAAGTTGAATGGCAAAACCATTGATGTTGGAGTCTGAGATCGCAGTATGCAAAATATTTAAAGAATTCTTGGACAGGATCTATTTAGCAGTTTTTAAATTGAGTAAACATCAGAATCTACCAGGGAAATTATTCAAAATACAGATTCCTGATCTTCAAACCTCAGGGAAAGGATTCAGCAGGTCTGGGGTAAGGTCTCAGAAGTTGCAATTTTAACAAGATCCAGGTGACTCTATTAAAGGTAGCCTGCAGCTCATGCTTAGACGAAAACACACCTTTAAAAATGGTGTTTTCTGGGGCGCCTGGGTGGCTCAGTGGGTTAAGCCGCTGCCTTCAGCTTAGGTCATGATCTTGGGGTCCCGGGATCGAGTCCCGCATTGGGCTCTCTGCTCAGCAGGGAGCCTACTTCCCTCTCTCTCTCTCTGCCTGCCTCTCTATCTACTTGTGATCTCTCTCTGTCAAATAAATAAATAAAATCTTTAAAAAAATGGTGTTTTCCTAGGGAAAATTGCTTCTATATCATTCATCTGTTATCTCTCATGCAGAGTTCTGATATTTTAATTTGAGTACTAGAGTATTTAGTAGGAAATCAACCACCTAGGACGTCAGATTGCTTTTCCAGGTGGGAGCTCATTTAACTTTTGATAAACAATCCGGGTCCATTGGATCCAATTTTTGTTTTTGAGCTTTTCAAACTATTTGTAAGGATTGCTTTTTTATGATTTCTACTCTTTCTTAGAATCTTCCAAAGAATAAGAAGAAAATTCATATCTTATTTTTGCATAGAATAAGCCCATACTGTCTTGCACACACCACATGGTAGAACTGGGCTCTTTTGTAAAATTAACAGGTGGGATCTCATTGATTTTAATTTTCCCGTATCTTAAAAACACTTTGCTATTCATCATCCTAAGAATTATTTCATATTTAGTTAATTGTTCCTAGCTCCACTAAAAAGACTAAAAACATAAGAGAAAAAAAGCAAGAATGATGGAACAGCTTATATCAGGAAAGATGGAATACTAAAATAAATTTAATTGTTGATATCTTTTTTTTTAAGATTTTATTTATTTATTTGACAGAGCGAGAGAGACCACAAGTAGGCAGAGAGGCAGGCAGAGAGAGAGAGGAGGAAGCAGGCTCCCTACGGAACAGAGAGCCCGATGTGGGGCTCGATCCCAGGACCCTGAGATCATGACCTGAGCCGAAGGCAGCGGCTTAATCCACTGAGCCACCCAGGCGCCCTAATTGTTGATATCTTAATTGAATTTTTTTCCAACCCAAAAATCAATTAGTGAATAGTGTACTTCTAAGGACCAAAATGATAAATGGTGTTCTTAGTTTGTCACTTGTCATACAATATGTTACAAAAAGAAGTAGGGACATCCCAATTTGCTCAAATGATATTAGACAATTTTCTGTCATCTTTTATGATATTCGATATTTTATATATGTCTAGTATTTAATCAATAACTTTTTTAGTGAACAAATGCTGAATTCAGGTGAGAAGAAGGAAACAGGTCATGTAGAAATGAAAAAAAAAGTCATTGGACTAGTCATTCTAATTGGTGTTTGTCAATCTGAAAATGAAAATATTTTGCAATTATGGAACAAAGAAGATGGCCATCCTCCCTTCAACAAAAGTATAAACTGTCAGTGTTTTGAAAAGGTTTCTGTTTTGGTGACATAAGTACAAGAAAAACTAGAAATAAGATAGGGCAGAATTTATTGGGGATACAAGTGAGCAAGAAGTGAGAAACCAATACCTACGGATGGATATATTCCAGGTTCAGGCATGAGAATTGGTGAGGAGTGAGCTATTCACTCACACAGCTATTCAAAGGATGATGCCCTTTTTGAGTACACACACTTTCAATGCTAGGAAAATGAGGAATACAATTTTAGTTTGATATATTTAAATTCTTGTCAAATTATCTGATTTAGCTGTCCTTATCTCTTTATTTTTACTTCTGTGAATTATTTATAAAGTCGTTTAATACACAAAACAGCAAATGGGAATTTTTTTACACAAAAGGTGATGATTTGGTCCTGGTATTCTAAGGCTTAATATCTTTAATACTCCTGAGTGGCTGGGAGAACTTAGTATTGTTGTCTTGTTTAACGGATGAAGCTGGTGTAAGGGAAGTTGTGGAATTATTCTTGGAAAATATACTGTAAGCCCTAAGGAGTGATTGGTGGAAGCAGCTGAAACGTTAACAGCTGTTCTACGGCTGTTGAATGCAAAAGTCCGATAAGAGCAGGATCCCACGATCCCCAGGGGCAGAATGTAACCCTCAATCCCCCTTTTCTGTACCTAGCGACTGCTAACCCAAATATCCCGCTCCTCCCTTGTCACATGACTGACTCCCTGCGTACTTAGGCACCAGGGAGAATGCAAGCCTGCTTCCAGAGGTATTTGTCATCCTTTTGTACTTCTTTCCCATGCTTTGGGGCACTTGTCCTTGATTTTCTGATTAAAAAAAAAAAAAAAGCTATGTGCAGGTTCAGCTGCTGCTGCTGTCTCTTGCAGAGGCAGTCCTGCAGAGCCGCTCAGTGTGGTGTCTGAGAACTTTCAGGGCGCCAGGACAGAAGTGACCGCTCCAAAGTGTCTTCATGATAGGACCTCCTGATTCTCATTTCAGTGTTCAGCCAAGTCAATATTCACACTTGTGCTTCCTCTTTTTTTTTAAGATTTTATTTATTTGACAGACAGAAATCATAAGTAGGCAGAGAGGCAGGCACAGAGAGAGGGGGAGGCAGGCTCTCTGCCGAGCAGAGAGCCCGATGCGGGGGCTCGATCCCAGGACCCTGGGATCATGACCTGAGCCGAAGGCAGAGGCTTTAACCCACTGAGCCACCCAGGGGCCCCACACTTGTGCTTCCTTGTCACCTTCCATGTCGCCACATTGAAGTTCACAAACCTTTCTCTTGTTACTGTAGAAGTCAAAATAAGAATTGAAAAGCTTATGAAATAGAAGGGTAGGGGAAGATTTTCTTCCCCTGAGACCCAACTGGAGGATCATTCAACTGAATGGAAATGACTGAATGACGCTCTTTCTCCAGAGGTCTATCAGGCAGCCAGTCCTATCATAATAAATTGGTATGAAAACTCATGTGAGCATGTAATGACTTTTATGCCTACCCATTTATGCTGTTACATTTTCAAGTGTTCCTTCTGGTGGTCAGACTTTTCATTTCATGTCCAGTATACCTCTTTTAAAGAATGGAAGAAGCAAACTGGGATGGGAACTGACAGTTCCTGAAGTTTTTCACCAGGTTCCTAACACTGATGCTTTAAAAATGAGGAAGGCTGAGAGAGCAGTTAAATATCATTCCCAGGGGTCACAGTTAGTAGAAGGCTGAGGACATGTCACCAAGGGTTGTCTAACTCCAGGGATCATAATGTCACCACTCTCCCACTGGGACCTCCTTTTTAGATGGTGGCCTTGCGAGGATGAGGAATGAATGAGTTTATACTTTTTGAGTGAAGGGGGGTTTGTGTTGGGTGGTATAGGTTAATAGGGGATTAGTACTAATATTTATCATCGTCCAGTTGAAGATTTCTGACAGATATACAGGACTGGAGCTCCCGTGAGAAGTCAGAGATAAAGATATAGATAGGGAGCTTGCATCCCTCAATCCCATCAGGTGCATAAAAGATGCATGATGGCCATGTGGTATTTTCCTTTTTCTGGGCTGCGTTACCTGATGTGCAAACTAAAGTTGTTGGGCTAGGTAACTGTTAAGGTCTCTTTCTGCTCTGTTTTCATAAAGGCTAAAGATGGGGGCACCTGGGTGGCTCAGTGGTTTAAGCCGCTGCCTTCGGCTCAGGTCATGATCTCAGGGTCCTGGGATCGAGTCCCACGTCGGGCTCTCTGCACTGAAGGGAGCCTGCTTCCCTCTCACTCTCTCTGCCTGCCTCTCTGCCTACTTGTGATCTCTCTCTGTCAAAATTAATAAATAAAAAAAATCTTTAAAAAAAATAAAAAATAAAGGCTAAAAATGGCCACTTAGATTTGGGATCCTGCAAAGTGAGTCAGAATTCCTCATCAGTCACTCCATCACTCCATGCAAGTTGCATTCCAGCCATATCAGACTCTCTCCTGAATGTGTACCTCAAGCAAACTGGGTACATTTTCATTTCCTTGCCTTTGTACAGCCAAGAATGTCCAGATATGCATTCCATTTCCTTTCACAAGCCTACTCCTTCTGCAAGAATTAGCTGAAAGTCCACCTCCTCTGATGATTTTGACTGGCATTGCCTGACACACAATATTTGCAAGAAGGGCATATCAAAACAAATAAATAAGCCCATTTGCCAATGAAGGTTTAATATCCTGAATGCATAAAGAGCAGTACATACTAGGAAAGATGGTTAATTATAACAGTAATTAGGGAAATGGAGTTAAAAACAACAGAGTAATATTTCACAACCATCAGCTAGGAAGAATTATTTTAGAATTCTCTAAATACCAAAGTTCTGGGTTTTTTTGGTTGCTGTTGTTGCTATGAGTATGATGTGTAAATGAGAATTTTCATCTACCACTGGTAGCAATTTAAAAAGGTAGAAACAGGGGCGCCTGGGTGGCTCAGTGGATTAAGCCGCTGCCTTCGGCTCAGGTCATGATCTCAGGGTCCTGGGATCAAGCCCCGCATCAGGCTCTCTGCTCCGCAGGGACCCTGCTTCCTCCTCTCTCTCTCTGCCTGCCTCTCTGCCTACTTGTGATCTCTCTGTGTCAAATAAATAAATAAAATCTTTAAAAAAAATAAAAATAAAAAAAATAAAAAGGTAGAAACAGAAAAGTTTAGGGGTACAATTTTATAATTTCAAGTGGAGCTTATTCATATCCTAAGACTCAGACATTTCATGATTAAACACATAACACTTGGAAATGTGTGTGTGTGTGTGTGTGTGTGTGTGTGTGTGTGTGTGCAGAGATAGAGAGAGAGAGATCTAAAATTTCCATGAAGAAGAAATAAGATAGGGATCCTTGGTGGCTCAGTCAGTTGGGCATCTGCCTTTGGCTCAGGTCATGATCTCCGGGTCCTAGAATGCAGCCCCAAGTCAGGGTCCCTGCTCAGTGGGAAGTCTGCTTCTCCTTCTCCCTCTGCCCCACCCCCATCCCCTGCTTGGGCTCTCTCTGTCTTTCTCAAATAAAGAAAATCTTTAAAAAAAGAATAAAGATAAACGTAGGGTATGCACTCATACAAGTGCCTACTATACCCAGGTACTGGCTCCCCTTCTCCACTTCACATATGTAAGTGAAAAAGAAGACAAATCTTCTTGGGTAATTGGCTCCTTTATCATCCTGTAATACCTCTTTTTATCCCTGATAATTTTCTTTGCTCTGAAGTTCTTTTTGTTTGAAATTAATATGGTTATTCTAGCTTTCTTTTGATTATTGTTGGCATGATATATCTTTCTCTAACCCATAACTTTTTTAAGGGGGGGAGAGGGAGAGAAAGAATCTCTTCATTTCTGTTACAGTTTTTCTTTCTTATTTAGATCATTTCCTCTTTAAAAAAGTTTTTTTTTAATTTTTTAAACACCTTTATTGAGATATAATTGACATACCATACAATTTACCATTTAAAGTGTTACAATTCATTGCTTTTAGGTATGATACCTTTTTAATTTTTAAAAAATTGTTGTAAAATATACATAACATAAAATTTGTCTTTTTAACTAGTTTTCAGTGTACAATGCAGTGAGATGAATTACATTCATGATGTACAACCAACATCACTATTTCCCCAAACAGAAACTGTGTAATCATCAAATAATAGACCCTCATTCTCCTCTGCCTCCAGCCCCTGACAACCTCTAATCTACTTTCCATCTCTTTTTTAAAATTTATTTTTATCTTCTTTTATTATTATTATTATTTTTAAATTTAAATTTAAAAAAGTTTTTATTTAAATTTCAATTAGTTAACATACAGTGTAACATTAGTTTCAGGTGTACAATACAGTGAACGAACATTTCCATACATCACCCAGTGCTCATGATGACAAATGCACTCCTTAATCCCCATCACCCCTATTTAACCCACCCCCACCCACCTCCCCTCTAGTAATCATCTATTTGTTCTCTATAATTAAGAGTCTGTTTCTCAGTTTGCTTCTTTCTCTTTTCCCTTCGCTCATCTGTTTTGCTTCTTAAATTCCACATATGAGTGAGATCATATGCTATTTGTTTTTCTCTGACTGATTTATTTTGCTTAGCAGAATACTCTCTAGCTCCATCCACATCATTGCAAATGGCAACATTTCATTCTTTCTGATGGCTGAGTAATATACCATTACACACACACACACACACACACATATGTGTGTGTATATATATATATCACTTCTTCTTTATCCATTCATCAGTTGATGCCTACTTAGACCATTTCCATAGCTTGATTATTTTAAATATGCTGCTATAAACATTGGGGTACATGTATCACTTTCAATTAGTATTTTTGTATTCTTTGGGTAAATACCTAGCAATGCAATTGCTGCATTACAAGTAGTTCTATTTCTAACTTTTTGAGGGACCTCCATACTATTTTCCAAAGTGGCTGCACCAGTTTGCTTTCCCACCAACAGTGCAAGTGGGTTCCCCTTTCTCCACATCCTCACCAACACTTGTTTCCTGTGTTGTTGATTCTAGCCATTCTGACAGGTATGAGGTGATATCTTCTTGTAGTTTTGGTTTGTCTTTCTCTGATGATGAGTGAAGTTGAGTACCTTTTCATGTGTCTCAGCCATCTGGATGTCTTCTCTGCAAAAGTATCTCTTCATGTCTTCTGCCCATTTCTTTTTTTTTTTTTTTGTGAAAAATAATGAGTTGTGGACAAAACCTTTTATTAGTTTATTTACAGGCCTTATCAGTGCTCCTGGTAGTATCATTAAAAGACCATTTTACCTAACTTGGAAAATGCCCATCTTTTCAACTATAGTCACTTCCTATTGCCTATAGCTGCTATGGTATGCATTTACTCAGCATTGTTTGCCTACCAGGTTGTCCTCTGCTTTTTGCCTTAATTCCAAGCTGCGTTTTAATTAATTGCACTTTCATAAGAAAAATGCCTACTCAGAGGAACTAGTTCAAATGGTCAAGATTCAGTTGTTTTATCAAATGCACTAATGCTGAGATTTGACAGCTATCTAATGCCAAAAACTAGATTATCACCCAAATACTATTAATTTACCAATTACTATATGCCATTATAAAATCACAATAACCTTTAAAGAGCTTTTTCATCCTGCCCATTTCTTAACTGGATTATTTGTTTTTTGGATGTTGAGTTTGGTAAGTTCCTTACAGATTTTGGATACTAACCCTTTATCAGATATATCATTTACAGATACCTTCTCCCATTCTGTAGGTTGCCTTTTAGTTTTGTTGATTATTTCTTTTGCAGTGCAGAAACTTTTTATTTTGATGAAGTTCTAATAGTTTATTTTTTACTTTTGTTTCACTTGTTTCAGGAGACATATCCAGAAAGAAGTTGCTATGGCCAATGTCAAAAGGGTTGCTACTTGTGTTCTTCTCTAGGATTTTTATGGCTTCAGGTCTCACATTTAGGTCTTTAATCCATTTTGAATTTATTTTTGCATATGGTGTAAGAAAGAGATCCAGTTTCATTCTTTTGCATGTTGACTATCCAGTTTTCCCAAAACCATTTGTTGATGAGACTGTCGTTTTCTTATTGGATATTCTTCTTTTTAAAAGATTTTATTTACTTGAGAGCAAGAGAAGGAGAGAGGGCACGAGTGGGGAGAGGAGCCAAAGGAGAGGGAGAAGCAGGCTCCCGGCTGAGCAGGAGCCTGCCAATAGGCTCTATCCCAGGACTCCAGGATCATGACCTGAGCAGAATGCAGATGCTTAACTGACCGAGCCACACAGATGACCCTCCCATTGGATATTCTTTCCTGCTTTGTCAAAGATTAATTGACCTTATAGTTGTGGGTTCATTTCTGGATTTCCTACTCCATTCCATACTACCATTTCCTTTTGATTCCTTCTTAGAATTTTTAATCTCTCTGTTTACATTACCCATCTGTCTTGCATGTTGTCCACTATTTCCATTAGAATCCTTAGCATATTAATCATACTTATTTTAAATTCCCAATATGATAATTCCAACATTCCTGCTATATCTCAGTCTGATTCTGAAGCTTGCTCAGTCTTTCCAAACTGTGTTTCTGTGTTTATTATGCTTTGAACTTTGTAGAAAGCTAGACATGATGTTCTGGATAAATGGCGTTGTGGTAAGTAAACCTTTAGTGAATCGTTTTATGTTTATCTGGAGAGCCTTAGACTGTGTTTACTGTTTGCTGTTCCGGTAGTTTTCAGAGGCTAAAATTGTCACAAACGTCTTTGTTTTTGTCTCCCCTATTGTGTTTGGGTTTCCTTAGAGACTTCTCTTTTTTTTTTTTTTAAAGATTTTATTTATTTATTTGACAGACAGAGATCACAAGCAAGTAGAGAGGCAGGCAGAGACAGAGAGAGAGAGGAGGAAGCAGGCTCCCCGCTGAGCAGAGAGCTCGGTGTGGGGCTGGATCCCAGGACCCTGGGATCATGACCTGAGCCGAAGGCAGAGGCTTTAACCCACTGAGCCACCCAGGCGCCCCCCTTAGAGACTTCTCTTAAATAAAATTTAAGACTTGTTGTTCTTTCAGTTGCATTCCCCTATAATTATTCAAGAGACTTATTGATGTAGTGGTAAGATGTGGGGTGAGGCTAAGCATTCTATAGTTCTCTGATTTGGTCAGAGTTTAGTGAGGCGGTGATTCTGGGCTATGATCTTCACAAGTGCTTCTCAGTTTTTCCCTATTAGGTGAGATGGGAAGGCCAGAGGTAGCTAGAGTTCAGTATTTTCCCTCCTTTACATGAAAGACTGGAGGGTATTTCCTTGCCTGCTTGTCGAATACTAAGTGTGGTGGGGGGGGGGCGTTGGGAGTGGGGTATTTCCTTTCTCTCAGGTCAGTTAAGTTCCAGTAAACCAAAACAGACTGTGGAAAAATAGTTTCAAGGGCAGGATTTGTTGAATACATTTAAAAATGGCTACTTTTTCTCCTCCTCTGTTGGAAGTATGAGGAAACTTTAATCTTCACTGTGAGAACTTGGTAGAGCACCTGTAGGTAAAACTCATGAAAGTTTTGGGGGCCCTTCCTAAGATTGGGCACTCCTTGAATTGTTCATTTTCAGACTTGCCCACATTGAGCTTCCATCAATTCATCAATTAAAGTTTATGTTTTCCTTTGTCTATACTGGTTCTAGCAGTGGTTTTGTTCCTGGGTTCTGCTCTGGTGAGGTCTGATTCTCTATATCTGCCTGTATGTTTCTCCAAACTTTGGGGGACAGTAGTTTGTATTTTGACCTCAATTGTCTGATTGATCTAAGAAAAGCTGTTGATTTTCAGTTTGTTCAGCTCTTTTCTTGTTGTGAGAACTGAACTGACAACTTCCAAACTCTTTATATGCCAGACTGGAACTCAAAGAATATACATTTTAGCTTATGCTAATAAGCCAAAAGAGAGATCTTGACTGTTTTTAGAGTTTTAGAACAGATACAAATGCGGCCTTTGTAGACAGGATGCCATATCATGGTACCTGAATGCTGGGTGAATGTATGCAGGTGAGGAGGTTTCCAGTAAGAACCAATTGTGCAAACATAGTTCAGTTGTGATGTCAGTCAAATGCTACTAAATCAGATCTCTGCTTCATCCACTAAGAAGACAATCAAAATATTGCGGGAATATGATATAGGGTATCCCCACCTCCCAGAACTCCATACGTTATATAAGGTGGACTGCTTCAAACATGCTGTGTGATTGTTACACACTTCACTCAAAGAGAACTTGAGGTCTCTTTTCCAAAATGGCCCCTGCAAAATGAGTTATTCAGTTTTCCTCGATCTCTCCCATGTATATAGAAGTTATACATGCTATTAAACTTCTGCTTGTTTTTCTCCTATTAATCTATATTTTTATTTAAGATTTTGTTTGTTTATTTGCCAGACAGAGATTACAAACAGGCAGAGAGGCAGGCGGGGTGGGGAGAGCAGGCTCCCCACTGAACAGAGAGTCCAGGACCCTGAGACTACCACCCAAGCCAAAGGCAGAAGCTCAACCTCCTGAGCCACCCAGGCTCCCCAATCTGTGTTTTTGAAAAAAAGAAACAAAATGGGTCCTGAAACAAAGTGAGTCATAGTCAGAGAAGGTAATTGAGTGGATACTTTTGCAAATCCTGTGTCTTTGACCCAAGTGAGATCTACTGAAGTTTATTGAGGAGAGGTATAATTTTCAAGCCTCCACACCTTAGGAAGAGGCATTACAGGGATTGTGATACTGATTTTTCTTACCCTTTGCTACCACACTGCCTTCCCTGTAGACATTTACCTTCTAGGCTCAGAGTCTGGTTTGGGTCAACTTATTTGATGTGAAAACAGTGGTATAATCTTGGTTTAAGAGGACAGGTACACCATCTAGGCAGTTGCATGGATAATTTGGGGGCTGAACGCAGAATGTGAAAATGGAATATTGATGCAGGTTGCTAGTGCCTGGCATGTAGAGGTTGCTCATAAATAAGTAGTGGAAGAATAAATGAATGAAATGTTAATTTTGGAATGATCAGCCTCTGACATTGGCCATATATCTTTCCAACCCTTTCCTAAGTGTCTGAGATAGAGGCTCATTTCATACTTCCTGCTTTAGAAACTGCTTTGTAAAAGTTATTTTTAAGAAATTTTTTTTGCTTTGACAAAGTAAAATATGGACTTTTGGTGATAATGGGTGTGTCAGTGTACGTTCATTGATTGTAATAAATGTAGCCCTCTGAGGCAGGATGTTGATAGTAGGGGGATTGTGGGAGTATGGGAACAAGGGGTATATGGGAACTCTCTGTACTTTGTGCTCAATTTTATCTTGAACCTGAAACTATTCTACAAAATAAAGTTTACTTTATTATATAATTTATATCACATAATTAATACAATATATATTAATTATATATAAAATATAATATATAATAATTATATATAATTTTTATAATTATATTATATAATACCAAAAAATTATTGATTGATTTTTCTCTCCTTGCTAAAAAGATATGCTAGAGAAAGTTTAGAAAGTGGAGGTCTTTTACCATCTAGCGATAAGAACTGGAACTGCAACTTGAAGCTCACCAGTGACAACAGATTAGGAGGGAATGAGGGGGGGCCAGGGGTTTCTTAAAGCCACTAGATGGACCTTTCCAGATGTGAAGTGTGGCACAAGACCCTGTGCTGTCACTGCTGTCTCTGAGCCTCTTGACAGTTGTCTGATCAACAACATTTGGGATGATGCTATACATGCTTTCTGCCTTTTTCCACCCCAATTCACAATTAGTTGTAGAGGTATTTTCAGATAAATAAGTCTCTCCACAGTAATTCTGCAAATACATTTAAGTGCAGATTCCCACTTCTTATTTTAAAATATTATTTTTCTTATAATTACATAAGTGGTAAATCCTGGTTTCAAGGCAATTCAAGCAACATGGAAAAATGTAACATCTGTACTTCCCCACAGCCCTGGTGATATCAATTCTGTAGTTTGGTGTATGTTTGGCCAAATATATTTAGGAGAATATTATATGAATATCAACATACTATTAATTATTAACACAATATTAATGTATTAATATATAAACATTAATATTGATATAATTGATATTAATACTAGTACTAATATCTAAATTATACATTATTTGAAGACTTATTTTTATTTATTTATTTATTTATTTGAGAGAGAGAGAGAGAGTGTGTGTGCATGTGTGTGTGCACATATAAGTTGGGGGAGGGAGAAGGGGAGAGGAAGATAGTCTCAAGCAGACTTCCCAGTGAGTGAGGAGCCAGATGTGGGGCTTGATCTCATGATCCATGAGATCATGATCGGAGCTGCGATCAAGAATCAGACATTCAACTGACTGAGCACTCAGGTACCCCTATATGAAGAGATTTAAAGCAAGATCTTTTGTAAGAGAGCATCCTTCACACCCAGCTCTTTGAAAATACTGAATGGAATGGTTGCTGATTGTCCTGGCAATGCAGAAGAATCAGAAAAACTAAAGACTGAGTGTTCCTCAACTTCATCTGAACTGCTAGGCCTTGAATCCTCTATTTTCATTACTAGGCCATCCCTTTACATCATTAATTTGAACTGGCTTATGTCTCTCCTTCCAGTAAGTAGAGAAATATATCAAACATCCCCTACAAAGCAGTTCCCCTAAGCTCCAAACTCTCCTCTTTTTTCTCATTTTCACAAATAACAAACTTCTCAAAGAGGGGAATATATTCACTCTACTTTCCAATCTCCCTATCATCCCTCAACCCACCCTTATTTACTGCTTCTCCATTCTCTGAATCTGCTCTCAAGGAGGTTACCAAGGGCAACATTGTTTTAAAACCTAAAGGAGTTCCTTTCAGCCTTTCTCTATAGTGTAAGCTCATATTTATTTTTATTGTTTCTGATGAAAACAATAAATTCTGTTTCTTTTTTTTTGAAAGATTTTACTTATTTATTTGACAGAGAGAGATCACAAGTAGACAGAAAGGCAGGCAGAGAGAGAGAGAGGGAAGCAGGCTCCCCGCTGAGCAGAGAGCCCGATGCGGGACTCGATCCCAGGACCCTGAGATCATGACCTGAGCCGAAGGCAGCAGCTTAACCCACTGAGCCACCCAGGTGCCCCAAATTCTCTGTTTCTGTTGTTGTTGAAGAAAATTACACACTTGCAATAAAGTCATTGGTAGAAAACAAGGAATCCCCTGTTCCTCCTGACTAGACCATATGAGAATAAGTTGCCGACATTATGGCCCATAGCTCCTAAATACTTCAGTTTGTATGTCTTATAGATAAGAATATTCTCCTATATAACCATCAAAATCAAGAGGTTATCATTAACAATATTTACCACAAGTGAATAATCTTCAGACCCCGTCCAGGTTTTGTCAATTGTCCTAATAATGTCCATCATAGCAAAAGGATCCCGGACAGAATCTTGTACTGTATACAATCATCATACCTCTCATCACACCTCTTTGGTTCTCTGTAGTCTAAAAGAATTCCTCAGTTTTGCCTTGACTTTAAAGACCTTGACATTTTTGAAGACTGTGGGCCAGTTATTTTGTAGCCTGCATCTTGATTTGGGTATGTCTGATGTTTGCTAAAGATTATATGTAGTGATATTATAGAAGTGATGCTGTATTTTTCTCATTGCATCCCAGCAGCTAGTGTGCAATTTGGATTTTTCAGTTAGTTAGATGTTGTTCTCTGACCTCTTGATTAATGTTGTCTCCCAGCTTCTCTCACTGTAAAAACTGTTCCTCTGCAATTGATAAGAATCTGATGCTAACAAATATACTGTTCCTCATTAAGCTTAAAATTTATTTAAATTTGGCGCCTGGGTGGCTCAGTGGGTTGAGCCACTGCCTTCGGCTCAGGTCATGACCTCAGGGTCTTGGGATCGAGTCCCGCATTGGGCTCTCTGCTCAGTGGCGAGCCTGCTTCCCTCTCTCTCTCTCTGCCTGCCTCTCTGTCTACTTGTGATCTCTCTCTGTCAGGTAAATAAATAAAATCTTTAAAAAAAATTATTTAAATTATTTATTTAAGTGTATTTATTAAATATATTTATATCATGGACTCATGTTTCCTCATGTAATTGAATTAGCTATAATATAATATATCCTACCATTATGTGTTTTGATGCTCAATATTGTTCCTCTTCAGGCTGTTTTTTTGTGTCCTTTGGATATACTCTCAATCTTCTTTGAGTACTTCCTTAATATCTGACACAAGATATCTCAGAGTCATTTTGTATATTCCCCATCCCAGACTTGGAATTAAACATTTATTCAAGAAGCCTTCGTTCATTTTAGTGAGCAAAAGTATATAGAGCAAGATAAGCACTAGGTGGGCCCAACTACTATTGGAGTGTTGCTGCTTTCAGGTTCTCTTAGTAGACAGAGCTATGGAACACACACACACACTCACACACACATATTTTTACATGTACATTTTTTCCAAGTCTCTGTAAACACCTTGGAAATTGTTGGTTCTTACTCATAATTCCAATTTCAATCCAACAGTACTGGATTCACTCTAATTTTCTCCATTTTCATAATTGTAACTCCTTTCTCCAACAATGAGGAAACTGGCTCCCATTTTCCTTAATACGTTTACTTGTTTGACCAATCCTTTATGCAATCATAATCACCTGTAAGTAGATAATTTCTTATTGCAGACACCATCTCTTCTCCTGTACTGAAGGCCTTCTCACCTGAATCACACACCTATACCTTGAGTAGACCACTGCTCCTACCTCCAACACCATGAACCCACCCTCCTCAAATTTCTTGGGCTCTGACAATTCAGGCCAGCTTGGTCCCTGCAGGACTGAATTAGACTAAAATAGAACTTTGTATGCTATTCAAAATTGTTCTGGTGATCTTGGAAGAGGCCATAAGGAACCGGGAAAAGGTTAAACTGACTGCACATGAGTAGTTCAATGTTATGTTTGACTTGTGACAAATTCACACAGAAGAAAAAAAAATTTCTTTTGGAAATAAGACTCTCAGAATCCCTGCCCCTACCCTCCGCAACACTGTTACCAGAAAAGGTCACTCAAGCTAAACAGAACTTTCTCAGTTTTGTTACTAAAACTGTACTTGTTTGGAATCCAGTTTAAGTTCCACAAATTCGGATAATCTCTGTGCTTTAAAACCATTTTCCTGGTGGAGATTACTTAGTGCTGGGGATTGCAGATTTGATTTATTCTTCTCCTGGACTGGTGGCCTCTGCCATAGCCATGTTACACCAGATCCTTGGTCAGACCAAGAAACATGAGAGCTTGATCCCCCTCTTCGTAATTATTGGGGCAGGAGGTACTGGAACACCGCTGTATGTCTTGCACCTGGCATTGTTCAAGGCAGATGTCAGTTGGGATAGGAAGAATAACCCAGGACCCTGGAACAAACTGGGTCCCAATGCTCAATTTAAATTCTCCTCAGTGAGTGTAGATTAAAGCAAAGTGAAGAACGAAGGTCCAGACTTCTAAAGGGAATGTTTCACTATAAGGCTGATTGAAATGAAGGTCTTCCGGAAGCCATCTGCACAATTTTCCACTTATCTAGAACTATTTCCCCTCTAAATGTAGAAAATCATGTTGGTGTATTGTGTTGGGGTTTACACTGATTAATAAATATTTGAAACTTGAAAAACTTAAAAAAAACCCTTTTCCCTGAGAAAGAGAGATTTAAATTATGGTGACAGTGAACATGACTTTCAGTATCTAAAAATAATGGATATTTTAGAAATGGATGGCCTATATGAGTAATTTATAGATGAAAAGACCTTATTGACAAATAGGTGGTCTACCAAAATAATTCTGTGATATAAAATAGATGAATATTTTAACGGAGCTGAAAATAAATTCCTACAAGTTTAAAAACCCTCTGTTGCTCGTAAGCAAAATTCCCAAAATTAAATGATCAAATGATTTTTCAGGGAGAACATTTAGCTTGATGTTATAACATTGTTCTGACATGAGGAGTAGTCTAATGTGGCTTGATAATAGAGCTGCTAGGCAAAGTGGATTTTATATTTGACTTGTATGTAGCTTTAAAAAAATTTTTTGAGGGGTGCCTGGGTGGCTCAGTGGGTTAAGCCTCTGCCTTTGGCTCAGGTCATGATCTCAGGGTTCTGGGATCAAGCCCTATGTCTTCCCCCCCACCTCTGCCTGCCTCCTTGTGATCTCCTTTTCTCTCTCTCTGTCAAATAAAAAAATTATTGAAATATAATTCTACATATCAAAACATTCTTTTTGTGCATGTAAACTTTATTAAAATGTAAATAAACATCAGTGGTTTTTTTTCAGAATATTCAGAGTCATGCAACCATCACAACTATCTAATTTTAAAATATTTTCATCACCCTAGGTAGAAACCCTTTACCCATCTGTATTCCCCCCTTGCCCCAGTCCCTGGAAACCAATAACCCAATGTCTTTAGAGAGTAGCCTTTCTGGACATTTCATATAAATGGAATCATGAAATATGTGGCCTTTTGTGACAGGATTAATTCACTTAGCATGATATTTACACAAGGTTCATCCTTGCTGTAGCTTGTATCAGTACTTTAATCCTTTTTATTGTCAATTAATACTCCACTGTGTGGTTATATCACATTTTTTTTGTTACATAAATTAACCCATTTATTATAGGCTAGCAATGTTTCAAACGGTGGTGCTTCTACTGGTCTTTCAACTCCTTCAGTCTTCTGATGGCAGACTTTACTGTGACGGCAGAAGTGGTGTTGTAGGTCCAGGCGCCACCAGCGACGGTTTTCATGCAGGAGCCACAATGCCAGATCCCCACAGCTCGTCTTTTCATCTTGGTTTTGTCACAGAAGGAGCAAGTGTACTTGGCGTGCTGGCTTATCTCAATCTTCTTCACCATCTTCCTGAGGGAGGCACCATAACGGATCCCGTATTTGCCCACGATTCCGACCTTCTTGGTGCGTTTAGCCATGTCGCCTCAAACTAGGTCTGAGCCCGGAGAGCTATATCACATTTTTTATCCATTCACCAGTTGATGGAAATTTGGATAGTTTCTACATTTTGGCTATTATTAGTAATGTTATTTTAAATAAGTTTTAAATATTTAGTACACTTGATCTTAGCCAAAAAGCTGAGAAAGGATTAAAATTTTTTTTTTAAATATCTGCTTAACTATCCTACTTTGTGTCAACAAATGTTTTCATTTCTCTTAGGAATAAAATTGTTGCATATGGTAATTCTATGCTTAAGATTCTGAGGAACTGCCAAACTGTTTTCCAAAGTGGCTGGACTATTTTATGTCCCAACAGCAGTGGATGATCATGGATCCAATTTCTCCACACCCTCTTCAACAAATCCTTTGACCATTTTTGAATTAGATTATTTGTCTTTTTATTGTTGAGTGGCAGAAGTTTTTATATATCCTGGATATAAGTCCCTTATAAGATATGTGGTTTGCAAATATTTTATTCCATTCTGAGGGCTGTGTTTTCATTTTCTTGATGCCTTTTACAGCACAAAAGTTTTTAATTTTGATGGAGCCTTCTTCAGCTATTTTTCTTTCATAATTTGTATTTTTGGTGTTATATCAGGAAAAACATTGCCTGAAAGCAAGGACACAAAGATTTATCTTATGTTTTGTTTTAATAGTTTTTTTTTAACTTTTTAAATTTGGGTCTATATTCAGTTTTGAGTTAATTTTTGCATATGTTTCAGGGAGGAGTCCAATTTCAGTCTTTTGCATATGGAGATCCAGTTATTCCAACATTATTTGTTGAAGAGACTTTCTTTTCCCCATTGTGTGGTCTTTAATTGTCTTCTAAGTTGATTGTGTTCAGTTTTTCCACTACATAATACAAAAGAAATAAGTTCTAAAGTCTTCAGATAGTTCAGACAAATATGGAGAAGGAACAGAAGTACAAAAATATCTAACTGTATCATGGAACAGAAAGAACATGTCATTGTTACTTTTTAATTACATATTGGTAATATCTGTTTAATTCATCCTACTAAATGTATGTTTTTATTTTCAAAAGTCTTACCTTTATGTATTTTAATAATACACAGTAGAGAAGAACCTTTTTAAAATTTTTTTTTAAAGATTTAATTTATTTATGTGACAGAGTACGATCACAAGTAGGCAGAGAGGCAGGCAGAGAAAGAGGAGGAAGCAGGCTTCCTGCTGAGCAGACAGCCCGATGCGGGACTCGATCCTAGGACCCTGAGATCATGACCTGAGCTGAAGGCAGAGGCTTTAACCCACTGAGGCTTTAACCGCCTTCTCCCAGGCGCCCAAGAGAAGCACTTTTGACAAGAAACACTATTAGAGAAACACTAATAGAGAAACACTATTAGAGAAAACACTAATAGAGAAACACTATTAGAGAAAACACTATAGAGAAAGAGGAGGAAGCAGGCTTCCTGCTGAGCAGACAGCCCGATGCGGGACTCGATCCTAGGACCCTGAGATCATGACCTGAGCTGAAGGCAGAGGCTTTAACCCACTGAGGCTTTAACCGCCTTCTCCCAGGCGCCCAAGAGAAGCACTTTTGACAAGAAACACTATTAGGGTGAGGACCTTTGAAAATCTATTCCTTTATATAAACAATGAGAATGCTGACTGAAAAACATCAAAATCAATAAACTCAGGACTTTGGAAATTAACAAAAGGCTGTAACAATTCAAGAAGCCAAGAAAATCCATCAAATCTAAGTAAGAATTGTGAACTTTGTGACATTTTATCTTGTCCTAACTTCATCCTCCCCTCCCTAGATTTACTGGATTCTTTAAAATCAGGGGACTGGTAAGCACAGTAGATGTGAAGACTGGCAGCATATCAGCTACTGAAGGTGGCAAAACAAACCTGGTACACCCCCAAAAGCCCTATCCCTAGAGAGTTATTATTATGACCTGTCTGGTAGCTTCTTGAAAATCAAACTGTATTCAAAATGCTTGTCCTAATTGAACATGACAAGTTGCTCAGTGAAAAAAATTCTTATCCCCATAGCATCTGTCAAATACAGTCCATGGTAATAGTGTAGGGTCATAGCTTCCCAAGGAGGTGGTACCTTTTAAAAGGACAAACAGGAGTTGCCTTAAAAAAACTTCAGAGGAAAATCATGTGTTGTTGCATTGGTAGGGGGCTTTGACAAACACACATATTCTAAGGAACTAGAATGCCATGTATAGGTATAAGGTTGTGTACATGTCCAAGACAGATCTGAGAAAGCTGTATTTTATTACCTTTGGCTGATCATGAGGCTTGGTGCAAATAGGAAGTGAAGAATAAGATAATGTTGCAAACTGCCTTCTGAAGGAGTGAAGGCGTGCTTCAGCGCACACACACACACAGCCCCTTGGCAAAGACAGGGAGATTTATAGGTGTAAGCCATTTAAGGAGATCTCTGTCCAATCATTAGATACCCATTAAGCTTACCTACCAAAGACTCTAGTGGTCACACATGACACAGAAAACAGACATTAGAGAATTAGTTTGGAAAGTCACTGAATAAGCAAACTAGAACAATAGCAGTAGCAGCAATAATAAACAACTGTAACAATGACAACAACAAGAAAACCCTGGGGAGTGGAGCAAATGTGATTTCCCGAGTTGCCACTTGTTTAAAACATTCAGTTTTCAAAAAAATCATGCAACATGAGAAGAAACAGTTGAGTATGACTTACACAGAAAAAAAAAAGCAATAGATAGAAACTGTCTCAAATTAAAACCGACATTGGACTTACTAAGAAAAGACTTTAAATCGGCTAAATGTGTTTAAAGAACTGAAGGAAAACATTTCTAAAGAACTAAAGGGAAATATGAAACAATATCTCGTAAGATATAGAATATAAATAAAGAGACATTTCAAAAAAACAACCAAATAGAAATCTCGAAGTTGAAAAACACAGTAACTAAAAGGAAAAATATGTTAGAGGATTTCAGCTGCAGAAACGAGCTGGCAGAAGAAACTGTGGACTTAAAGATAGGTTAATTGGAATTCTCCAGTGTGAGGAACATGAAGAAAAAAGAATGATGAAAAAATCTACAGAGCCTCAAGAGACTTGTGGGGCATTGTCAATTGTACCAACAGATAACATACTGAGAATCCCAGAAGGAGAGAAGAAAAAGGAGCAGAAAGAATTAGTCAAGGAAATAATGGCTCCAAACTTCCTAAATTAGATGGAGACCATTAATATGAATATCCAAGAAGCTCACAAAACTCCAAGTGGGGTAAGCCAAAAGAGATCCACACCTAGATACATCATAGACACTTTCAGAAGCCCAAAACAAAGAGAGAATCTTGAAAGCAGCAAGAAGAAAGTGATGCATGACATAAGATGATCCTTAATAAGAATAATTGTTGAGTTCTTATCAGAAATCATGGTAGTTAAAAGGCAGTGGTATGACATATACTAAGTGCTGAAAGAAAGACTGTGAACCAGGAATTTGATATCCAGGAAAACTGTCCATCAAAAATGAAGAAGAAATCAAGGTATCCTTAGGTAAGTACAAAATGAGAGAATTCCTTGCTAACAGACTTGCCCTATGAGAAAATAAAGGAACTTTGAGGTGAAATAAAAGAATACTACACAGTAACTAAACACACAAGATAAAGGAACCAGTAAAGATAACTGGATAGATAAATATAAAAGACAGTATAAATGTATTTGTATTTATAACTCTTTTCTTCTTTTTTTTTTTTAAATGAAAGGTCTCACATATTTACTACACAAACAATCCACTGGTACAGAAGTATAGTAACAGAAAAATCATTTCTCCAATTAAACATGTCATTGTTCAAGTAGTAGTGATGTTACAAAGTGATAGGATATGAACATGTGATCTTCCTACAGCATAAATATATGTACCTTCTCATGTGTGATCTCTTATAGATCCAGCATAGTCCTTCTCCAATGCCTCCTCTTGGAGCAGTACCTGATTTTATGATCTTTTTCATTTGAATCCGCTGGGGAATGGGACAATTCTGTTTTTATTTCTTGGCCATGAACTGCTTGATCGTGAAAGTCTTGTGAGAAAAGATGACAAGAATAGTCAGTCACATACACCACAATGGTGGAGAAAAGGAGCCTCTCTGATTTAAAATTCTTTATTCTTGATTGAATAACTGATTGATAATTGATTAAAATTCTATATAGAATATATACCTCCTAACTTGGTATCTAAGTAATTACCATAGTAACTGCAATGTAAATTTTATAAATTTCACTCATATCTTACAGTAACATTCTTTTTTTCCAGACGGACATATCTAAAATTAACCAATCAATCCACAGGAATGTTACTAGTTTTCTATAAATATATAATAAAGAAAAATATACCTTGTGATAAAGTAAATAAAATTGGTAATTTTACTTAATATAATAAAAAATCTAAAATTAGAAAAAGAAAAGAAAAAAGGATCTGGGGAGGTATTGTTTAAGGGTACAAACTTAGAACTAGTAGATAAATAAGTCCAGAGAGGTAAGGCACAGCATTGTGATTATAACCAACAATATTGTACTATAAACTTCAAAGTTGCTAATAGACTAGTTTTACTTGTTCCCACCACAAAAAATAAATGATAATTATGCAATGAGATTGAGGTGTTAGCTAATGCTATGGTGGGAATCATACTGCAATATATAAATGCATCAAATCAACACATCATAGACCTTAAACTTACACAATGTCAATTATATTTCAATTTTAAAAGGAAAGGAGAAAAGTACTAAAGTCAATAATCTAAGTTCCAAACTTAAGAAACCAGAAAAAGAAAGAAGAAAATAAACCCAAACTAAGCATAAGGGAGAGAGTAATAAAGATAAGAGTAGTAATTATCAAATTGAAAGAAAGAAAACCCTAGAAAAATTTAAGTAAACAGAGGTTGGTTCTTCCAAAAATCAATAAAATTGATAAACTTCTAGCAAAACTGACAAAGATAAGAGAACTTACAAATCACCAATCAGAAATGAAGTGGGATATCACTACAGACATTTCCCATTTATTGCAGTCAGTAAAAAGATAAAAAAGGAAATACTACAAATTACTTTATACAAATAAATACAACAATTTATTTATTTTTTTAAAAAAGATTTATTTTATTTATTTTACAGAGAAAGACACAACGAGGGAGGGAACACAAGCAGGGAGAGTGGGAGAGAGAGAGAGAAGCAGGCCTCCCATGGCCAAGCAGGGAGCCTAATGGGGGGCTGGATCCCAGGACCCTGGGATCAGGATCCCAGCTGAAGGCAGACACTTAACTACTGAGCCACCCAGGCGTCCCTAAATATGACAGATTGATTCCTCAAAAAACACCAACTATCATAACACAACCAAGATGAAATAGGCAATCTGAATAATTCTATAACCATATAAGAAAATGAATTCATAATTTAAAAGCTTTTAAAATGGAAATCTACAGGTCTGGATGGTTTCTTTATAAAATTCTATCCAAACACTTGAAGAATTAACACCAAATTTACATAATCTTTACTACAAAATAGAAAAGGATGGCACACTTTCTAACTCATTTTATGAGATCAGTGTTAATCCAATTTAAAAAAAAAAAGAAAAAGTGAAATTAAAGAAACTCTCAGGTCAATATTTCTAATAAACCTAGATGCAAACACCCTTAACAAAATATTAGTAAACCTAATCCAAAAATGTATTAAGAATTATATATCATGGTGAAGTGAGCTTCATTCTGAATATGAAAAGCTTGTTCAACATTTCAAAAATCAATCACTATAATCCACCAAAACAGCAGGCTAAAGAATAAAATCATATGATTATAGTAATTCATGTACAAAAAGCGCTGTCAGTATAAAACACCCATTCATAACAATAAACCTCAAAAATTGAAATGGAAACTTCCTCAAGGGATAAAGGGTATTTATATAAAAAAAAACCCTCTTACAATTTACACATATTCGATGGTGGGAGTCTGAATGCTTATGCTTTTTTTAAATCAGGATCAGGAATTAGGCAAGGATGCTCACTCTCACCTCTCTAATGCAATATAGTCCTGGAATCTAGTCAATGCAATAGGGCGAGAGAAAGACATAAAAGCATACAGGTAGAAAAGAAGCAAAACGTCTGTCCCTATTTACAGATGACATGATTGTCTTTGTAGAAAATCTCAAGGAATCAAAAACAAAAATCCTAGAACTATTAAATTAGTTGGGTAAGGAGCCATAATACATGATCAGTGCACAAAAATCAATCACATACTAACAATGAACATGAAGAAACCAAACTTAAAAACACAATACCATTTAAAATCACTACAAAGAAAATAAAATATTTAGGCTTACAATTTACTAAACATGTACAGTATCCATATGCAGAAATTACAAAATACTGATAATTTAAAGTAGGCCAAAACAAATGAAGACATATTGTGTTCGCAGATTGGAAGATTCAACATAGTAAAGATGTCAGTTCTCCCCAAATTAATCTGTAGGTTTAATATATTATGATAAAATGCCAGCAATGTTTTAATAGACATAGACAAGCTTATTCCAACATTAATACGATAATACATAGGCCCCTGAAATACTTAAAATGATCTGGACAGAGAAGAAGAAAGTGGGAGTTCCACCTGGTATTAAGGCTTACTATATAGCTACAGTAATCAAGACAGCGTGGTATCAGTAGTGGGAAAGACCCATAGATCAATGAAACAGAACAAAGAACCCCAAAACAGACCCACACAAATATGCTCAACTGATATTTGACAAAGGTGCAAAAGTAATTCAGTAGGGAAAAAATAACCTTTTCAACAAATGGTCCTGGAGCAATTGGACATCATAAGAAAAAAATGAACCTTGACCTAAACCTCACACTTGATATTAAAAATTAACTCAAAATGTATTATAGACTTAAATCTAAAACTATAAAACATTTGGAGAAATAGAAGCAAAATTTTTTATCTATGTCTAGGCAAAAATTTTTTAGACTTTACAACAAAAGGAAGATCCATATAAGGAAAAATTTTAAAAATTGGACGTCATCAAACTTAATAATATTTGTTCAATAAAAGACCATGTAAAGAGGATGAAAATCAAGTTACAGACTAAGAGAAAGTATTTGCACAACATCTGTCTAATAAGGAACAATATCTAAAATACGTAAAAATACTCAAAATTTAAATGTAAGCACACAATCTGATTAGAGAGTGATAAAAAATGTGAAAAGACATTTCACTGAAAAATATACGCAAATAACAAACAAACATAAAATTTCTAGCCATAATTAAACATCAGGGAAATGCAAGTTAAAATCATTCTGCATTATTACTATACATTTTTCAGAATGGCTAAAATAAAGTGACAACACCTATGCTGGCAAGGATGTAGAGAAACTGAATCATTCATATATTGCTGGTGTGGAACTGCTACAGACACACTGGAAAACAGTTTAGCAGTTTTTTATAAAACTAAACAGGTATTTGCAATACATTATCATATCACCCAGCAATTGTACTCTTGGGCATTTATCTCAGAGAAAAGAAAACTTATGTTCACACAAAAAATTTATACTAATGTTCACAGAAGCTTTATTTGTCTTATCCAACATGTGGAATTAGCCTAGATGTTCTCAAACAGGTGAATAAACAATTTGTAGAAAATACACATTACAGAATACTACTGAATAATAAAAGGGTATGAACTATTAATGCATGCAACAACTTGGACGCAGTCCAGGTAATTATACTGAGTGAAAAAAGACAATCCCCCAAAAGTTACATACTATGTGATACCACTCATATAAACATTTGAAATGACAAAATTTTAGAAATTGAGGGATATCTCAGTGGTTGCCAGTTGTTAGTGATAGGGGTGTGGGGGTGGGAGGAACGTGAGTGGGGTTAAAGGGCAACAAGAGGGATCACTGTGGTTTTGGAGCTATTTACTACCTTAAATATTGTGGTGGATACATGAATCTACACAGGTGATAAAATTGTACAGAAGTTAATACACACACATACACATAAATAAGTACAAGTAACATTGGGGAAATATGAATAAGATAGGTGGATTAAGGGGCGCCTGGGTGGCTCAGTGGATTAAGTCGCTGCCTTCGGCTCAGGTCATGATCTCAGGGTCCTGGGATTGAGTCCCACATCGGGCTCTCTGCTCAGCAGTGAGCCTGCTTCCCTCTCTCTCTTTCTGCCTGCTTCTCTGTCTACTTGTGATCTCTCTCTGTCAAATAAATAAATAAAATCTTAAAAAAAAGATAGGTGGATTAATGTTCATAATTGGGTCAAGATATTATACTACAGTTTTGCAAAATGTTACCACTGGGGGAGTATGGGAAAACTGTAAGTGGAATGTCTCTGTTTCATTTTGCTACAACTGCATGGGAATCTGTAATTACTTTAGTTGAAATTTCAATTAAAAAATTAGAGCTGGGGTGCCTGGGTGGCTCAGTGGGTTAAAGCCTCTGTCTTCGGCTCAGGTCATAATCCCAGGGTCCTGGGTTCGAGCCCCACATTGGGCTCTCTGCTCAGCAAGAAGCCTGCTTCCTCCTCTCTCTCTGCCTGACTCTCTGCCTACTTGTGATCTCTGTCAAATAAATAAATAAAAATCTTTAAAAAAAGGATTCAGAAAATTAAAAAAAAATTAGAGCTAGGTATTCTTCTGAATGGCATAAGGTTGTAAATGACATATCCAACAAGGGGCTAATATCCAAAATATATAAAGAACTTATACAACTCAACACCAAAAAAAAATCAGATTAAAAATACAGGCAGAGGATCTGAATAAACATTTCTTCAAAGAAGACAAACAGATGGCCAACAGACACATGAAAAGATGCCCAACATTACTTATCATCAGGAAAATACAAATTAAAATCACTATCTCATTAAAATGAGATATTACTCTACATCTATCAGAATGACTAAAATAAAAACACAAGAAATGACAAGGGTTGGTGAGGATGTGGAGAAAAAGGAACCCTTTTGTACCAGTAGTGGGAATGCAAATTGATGCAGTCACAGTGGAAAATAGTAATGACATTCCTCAAAAAATTAAGAATGGAATTACCCTATGATATAGTAATGTACTATTGGGTATATACCCAAAGAAAACAAAAACACTAATCTGAAAAGATATATGCACCCTTCTGTTTATTGCAGCATTATTTACAATAGCCAATCTGGAAGCAACCCATGTATCCATCTACAGATGAATAAGAAAAAGTGATATGTAGATCGATCTATCTATCTATCTATCTATCTATCTATCTATCTATCTATACACACACACACATACACACCATGGAAAATTACTGAGCCATAAACAAGAATGAAATCTTGCCATTTTGCAACAACATGCATGGATATAGAGGGTGTAATGCTAAGTGAAGTGAGTCAATCAGGGGAAGAGAAAACATATAATTTCACTCATATGTGGAATTTGAGGGGAAAAATGAGCAAAGGAAAAAAAAGAAACAAACAAACTAAGAAATAGACTCTAAACCATAGACAACAAACTGATAGTACCAGAGAGGAGGTGGGGAGAGGGGTGAAATACATAAAGGGGATTAAGAGTACACTCATGGGGGTGCCTGGGTGGCTCAGTGGGTTAAGCCTCTGCCTTCAGCTCAGGTCATGGTCTCAGGGTCCTGGGATCGAGTCCTGCATCGGGCTCTCTGCTCAGCAGGGAGCCTGCTTCCTCTTCTCTCTCTCTCTGCCTGCCTCTCTGCCTACTTGTGATCTCTCTCATCAAATAAATAAAAAAATCTTTAAAAAAAAGACTACACTCATGATGAGCACTGAGAAATGTATAGAATTGTTGAATCTTCACATTGCATACCTGAGTTGTGTAAGTTCTTTATATATTTTGGATATTAGTCCCTTGTTGGATATATCATTTGCAAATATAACACTGTATGTTAATCATACCTCAAATTAAGTATAACAAATTAAAAACAAACTAGACCTGCCGTCTTCCATTCAGGATAGAAAGTTGGAAAGAATGTACCTCTCATCCTTACAACAAAAGACAGTCTGCAACTTCACAAGTTTTTTGAACCCATAGGGAACTAAGATTACAAGGCAAACATCAACCGAAAATCAGAAAGAAGTCAGTCAGAGAAAGGCAAATATCACATGATTTCACTCAGTGTGGAATTTAAGAAACAAAACAAATGAACATAAGGGAAGGGAAGAAAAAATTAAGATAAAAACAGAGAGGAATGCAAACCATAAGAGACTCTTAACTGTAGAGGACAAACTGAGGGTTGCTGGAAGGGAGATTGGTGGGATAAATGGGTGATGAGCATTAAGGAGGGCCCTTGGATGAACACTGTGTGTTGCGTGTGAGTGATGAAACTGGTTTCACTCCTGAAACCAGTCCCGCACTATATGTAAAGTAGCTGGAAATTAAATGAAACAAATTCTCTCCATCTCTGGGTGGTGCCATGCAGCCAAGATCCAAACTTCCATCTGTCTCTTCCCTTGCTGAGCCTCCAGGTCTGAGACTCTCAGAGCTGACATCCTGAATCTGGCTACCCGGTGGCATCCACTTCCATTTTTCCTTTTAGGAAAAGGAGTATGTTTTGCAAAGGCTAACAAATGTCTAGAAATGGTTTGTTAAATATAATAACAGTTCTGTTCAGAAAACTCTTTTTGTATTTAAAAGCAGTTCCATTTGCTGTTGACCCCAGGTCTTCATCCTTGTTCATTGATTTCTCTCTTCCCTCCTCAGTGTAGGTTGACCTGACTATGGAGTTTCCCTCCTAGTGGCCAAGGGGTTCAGCCTCCATTACCCCCACGGCTCTCCGGGCTGTCCAGTCCTTCTCCCACCCCCTGTCTGTCATCCCCTGTCTATGACACAGGGCACAGCTGTCCAGCCCTGCTCTGACGCCCCAACATCTCTGTCACATGTCTGCCCTGTGTTGTCGGTTACCAGCCTTTGCTGACTGCCAAGGCGTATTACCACCACTTGGTGTTTCATCTGGATTTAGACCCCCACATAAAATGTTTTTCCAGTCTTCTTGTAGACATATTAGGTTTTTTTTTTTTTTTTCGGACAGAATTAGAATCATTCTGTACATAGGTTCATAAGCTGAAATTTCAGAAAGGGTATTATACTTTTTTGGTTCCTTGACTACGTGTTTGTAGAGAAAGTCGAATGGAGTGGTGCGTTGGTGCTACCTCCTGACAGAAGCCTGAACTGCAGCTTGAACATCAGGGAGCAGGAAGGTGGGAGCAAGGGGCCGCTGCCCAAACCCACAAGACAGAGCTTGCTGGAAGTTTGGGAGGAAAAGCGGCACACCCAAGGTCCAGGGATACAGACTAACTCCTGCTATGCTCAAGAGAAAGCTGTATGTGAGGAGAAGAAAAATATTATCCTCATTTTTATTTTTTGAGGCCTCTAGATAAGTAGCTAGAGACCCGTATTAGCAGAAAGGGATCCGTTCTGTTCACCATCTTTGCAAGTCACCTTTGCTTTTTTAAAAAATATTTTATTTATGTATTTGACAGACAGAGATTACAAGTAGGCAGAGAGGCAGGCAGAGAGAGAGAGGAGGAAGCAGGCTCCCTGCTGAGCAGAGAGCCGGATGCGGGACTCGATTCCAGGACCCTGAGATGCGGGACTCGATTCCAGGACCCTGAGATCCTGACCTGAGCGGAAGGCAGAGGCTTAACCCACTGAGCCACCCAGGCGCCCACCTTTGCTCTTTTTATGACTATCTTTCCATGTAAATGCATTTCTAATATGACATTTTAAATTACAGCAATTTTAAAAATCTTTATTATTATGATTTTTTGCATCCTCTGGTGTTTCATCTTATGGAAGTCACAAAATCTGATTTACCAGTATCCTAGTGATAAAAATTGTGTTTTTATCTTTACCATTTTTTTCTGTTACAAACAATAGTATACTTAGCAACTTTGCTCATATATATGTATCTTTGTAAAACATCTCTCTTTTTTAATTCTGAAAAGTTTATATTTCTTTTTTTTAAATTTATTTTTTTTTCAACGTAACAGAATTCATTGTTTATGTACCACACGCAGTGCTCCGTGCAATACGTGCCTCCATAATACCCACCACCTGGCTCCCCCGACTTCCCACCCCCCCACCCGCCCCTTCAAAACCCTGATTGTTTTTCAGAGTCCATAGTCTGTCGTGGTTCATCTCCCCTTCCAATTTCCCTCAACTCCCTTCTCCTCTCCATCTCCCCATGTCCTCCATGTTATTTGTTATGCTCCACAAATAAGTGAAATCATGTGATATTTGACTCTCTCTGCTTGACTTATTTCACTCAACATAATCTCTTCCAGTCCCATCCATGTTGCTACAAAAGTTGGGTATTCATCCTTTCTGATGGAGGCGTAATACTCCATAGCGTAAACATCTCCTTATTAAGTTCCTGAAATTATTCTTTCCAAGCTGTGAAATCTAGGAAATTGTATGTGAACACAATATGTCCAGACTACTATTACTAATGCACATTTTTAACCATATGGTATGGGATTTTCCATTTCTCCACGCTTTGGAAATAACATGAATCATTGCTAATCCTATAGGCAGTAAATCATCTCTCCTCAGTGTTTTCATTATAATTATTTTTTGAATGCTTGACTAGAGTTCCATCCTATGGATGTGACATGACTAATTGTTGCGACCCATGTTTTTTGGAATTCAGTGTTTCTTATATCCCTTATCGTCAACACTGTGTTCATGGCATCTTCTCAGTGTCTATACACTGCAAAGGACACATTTCAGGGCACAGTTCCCATGGATAGGTGTACTGGAGAGTGGACTGTGTACTCTTTGAGCCCAGCAAGCTGTTGTGAGAGAATTCTAGTATGGTAACAACAGAACCTGGTTGGTGAATGAGGGCGTGCGTGTGAATGTGTGCGTGCATGCGTACCTGCTGAAAATGACATTTCCTTCTGTTTCCTTCTGCCCCTTCATGGTGTTGCTTCCTGTTTGGGCTTCCTTCCTAAATCCAGGCCCAGAGTGAAACTAAGAAAATATCTGGAAGGCAATCCTTATAATCAATACTTTACTGCTATCCTTAACTATGTCCTGAAGATAAACTAACAGGGAAATTGTTGGTGCAAAGTGTATGCACCTGTGTAGCCCTTTGAGAAGTCCTACCACACTGACCCCTGGAGAGATAGTTACAGTTTAGTACTGGCCCCCTCAAAGTGGAGTCACACGAGAAAGTCCGCAGAGCAGGGAAGAAAGTAGTAATGCTAAGATCATGTCACACAGACCAGGCCCTGGACATTGTCCTGGACCAACTCTCAAGCCACCACCACAGTTGGAAGCTGTGGAAGTAATAAATCACACTTTGCACACAAGAGCAACCTGAGGTGGCATGTCGGGGGGAAGATCATTGTTTGGAGGAACACAGGACATAGAAACAGCAGGCCTGAGATAAGGGGACAGTTTTATATAGATTCATTTTTATACCAAACACAAGCATCAAGACCTTTTAAAAAAGATTTTTATTTATTTATTTGAGAGAAAGAGAGAGTGAGAGAGAGAAAGCATGAGCAGAGGGAGGGGTAAAGGGAAAGACAGGTGCCCTGCTGTGCAGCGAGTCCAACGCAGGGCTAGATCCCAGGCCCCTGGGATCAGGACCTGAGTCAAAGGCAGACGCTTAACCCACTGAACCACCCAAGTGCCTCAAGACCCTTTTTATTAAAAGGGTGGTGTTCACTGTGGTACAACAGGAGACTAGGTCAACATCACTTTGTAACCAACTTTATTGGGATGTAATTTAGACAATAAAGTTCACACATTTTAAGGGTACAATTTGATGATTTCAGTAAATGTATGGAGTTGTGCAGTCATCAACACAAGTGAGCTTTAGGCATTTCCATCTCTCCCAAAAGTCCCATTATGCTTGAATTCCATTAAATCTTGCACCCACCCTCAACCTGAGGAACCAGAGATGTGTTTTCCGTCTCTATGGATTTGCCTATTCTGGACATTTCATTTAAACAGAGTCATACAAAATGTGGTCTTTTGCATATTTGGCTACGTCACATAATATTTTTATGGTTCATGCATATTGTATCATGTGCCAGTAGTTCATTCCTTTTTTTGAATGAATAATATTCTACTGCATGGATATACCACATTTTGTTTATCTATTCATCTTCTGGTAGTCATTTGGGTTGTTTTCTACTTTTTAGCTATTATGAATGATGATGATATGTACATTTGTTCACAATCTTTTATGTTGACATGTGTTTTTATTTCTCTTAGGTATGTACCTAGGAGTGGAATTTATTGGTCATATGGTAACTGCTTAACTCTGTGAGGGACTGCTAGCTATACTATTTTCATGACCTGATAGCCTTGAGGAATAAAGGCTTGGTCTGTTTTGTTTTTTTTTTCTTTCATAACTAGATGAAGATTAAGGGTTTTCTGAAAAACAAAACAAAACAAAAAAAAAAAAACACACAACAAAACCACAGTGTCCCACAGCCCTTCTTATCACAGCCTAACTGGGAGGACATGATACTCACATAACATCACTGGAGATGTTGATATTCATTGCTGGGTTAAGCTGATGTTTGCTGAATTTCTCTCTTCTCCGTTTGCCTACTCTATTCTTAAGCAATGAGGCATTAAGTTTGCCCTGCCCTATATACACATATAGGGAAAGGGGGGCGAGGAGAGAGCGGCGAGAGAGAGAGACAGAGAGATAGAGAGCGACTGAGATTGATTGATTATGAGGAACTAGCTTGTGCCATTATGGAAAATAAGAAGTCCCGTGATTTGGCATCTATTTAGATTGAGACCCCGGAAAGCTGATGATGTAATTCCAGTCCAAGGCCAAAGGCCTGAGAAACCAAGCACAGATTGTGTGAGTCCCAGTCTGAAGGCAGGAGAAAACCAATGTCCAGCTCAGTGAGTCAGGAAGAGAGAGCAAATCCTCCCTTCTTCCACCTTTTTTGTTCTATTTTGGCCCTCAACAGAATGGATGATGCCCATTCACATTGGGGAGGGTGATCTGGTTTGCTCAATCCATCTAACCAATACTTTACTGCTATCCTTAACTGTGTCCTGAAGATAAGCTAACAGGGAAATTGTTGGTGCAAAGGGTACACCATTCAAATGCTAATTGCCTCCAGAAATACCCTCACAGAACACCTAGAAATAATGTTTAACCAGATATCCGGGCATCCCATGGCCCAGTCAAGTTGGCACATAAAGTAAGACATCATGGAGGGAGCATATCCACATATACTACTTGGAATTATTAAATGAAGACAACTCGACACCTCTCACCCATCTCTTCATTAATTCAAACATTTACTTAATTAACATGGATGTATGTATGTTTATTATATAGGCTAAGTTATTTCACTGAATGAACACATCCCAAAAGAAAGTCCAGCACTATGACTTCTGTTGTGAAGTATAAGCACTTTGACTTAGGATTCCAGAACATGCAAAGGAGTTCCCTACCACCACCGTTATGTTTCAGTACTGTCTCAGTCCATTCAGGGTGCTATAGCAAAAACCAAAGCCTGGATGGCTTGTAATGACAAGAATTATTCTCATAATTCTGGAGGTTAGAAGTCCAAGTTCACAGTGACAGCATGGTTGAATTCTAGCGAAGACTCTCTTCTGGGTTGCAGACTGCCAACTTCTTGCTGTGTTCTCACATGACAGAAGGGACAGGCAAGCTCTCTGGGGACTTTTTATTTTTTTTTTAAAGATTTTATTTATTTATTTGACAGAGAGAGATATCACAAGTAGGCGGAGAGGCAGGCAGAGAGAGAAAGAGAGGAGGAAGCAGGCTCCCCGCTGAGCAGAGAGCCTGATGTGGGGCTCGATCCCAGGACCCTGGGATCATGACCTGAACCGAAGGCAGAGGCTTTAACCCACTGAGCCACACAGGCACCCCGCTCTGGGGACTTTTTAATAAGGGCTCTGCCCTCATGACCTGATCATCTTGCAAAGATCCCTTTTCCTAGTACCACTGAGTTGGGGGTTATGGTATATGCCCTTGTGGAGGGACACAAACATCCAGATCACACCAGGCACATTGTCTAATTATGGTATATTAGAGAAATGTTTTTAGATGAGGCATCTAGCCATGATATAGTATGAAACAACATTATAATTTTAGAGGATTTCACTGCGTACTTGGAATCCCTTGAGGAAAAAAAAATAAAACCAAATAAGATAAAGGTTATTGAAAAGACTGTAAAAATTTATTGCTACCACTCAGTAAACCCATTAGCAAAATTCATTATGATGGAGTCAGAGGAAAATGTTTCCTTTGTTTGAAAGCCCATTGTCTATAGCACACCCTTCCCCCATTATGTCACTCTGACTCTATGGAAGGTATTTTAAACTCTAGTTTTTAGGTAAATGAGAGCATTGCAATATAATATTGGTCTAGACACAAGCAAATGAATTCCGTCTTAGGGAAATCTTTGTCTTCATTTGAACCTTCATTTCAACACTCATGATCTAGAAATGTGAGAAAGGTGGTTGTTGACCTTGTTAAGGTTAATTTCGGTGGGAACATGGTGGGGGGAAATGACCCAGCCCTACTGGATGAGGGAAAATGTATAAGACTGTGTATTCTCAATGGGACAGAGTACTGGCCTAGACAAAGCCAGGTAGAGATGGAACCAATGAGGACAACCAGCCTGGTTACAAAGGCCCTCAGTAGATTTATTCATCTGAGCCAAGTGCATGGTCAGCAAATTTGGGCACCACTACATTAGCAGGTGATGAAACCAGGGCTCAAACCCAGATCTGCTTCACTCCAATGCAGATACTCCTAACCACTGAGATTTGGTTCTTTCCTCCTCTTTCCTCCTCCTCCCATAAGTGAGGCCAGCAGAAGGGAAGGGACTTCACACATCCAGGGAAAGGGGCTTCTTGTGTGTGTGTAAGGAAGGGAGAAGAGAGGCAGATCCTAGATTACCACAGCAAGTTCCGGCTGAGGCCCTGGTTGGAGTAAGTGAGGTGTGGATGTCTGCGCTCATACAGTGCACTGTCTTGCACACCTGGGATTTCTATAGTAGAAAAAGGTTGAAAGCTTGGTTTGTTTGTCACGAATCAAGCTTTCAACCGTTTTCTACTCAAGCTCAGTTTAGTGCTCAATGATTACAGAATGAGTACATCATACTTTTGCCAGTAGAAAGTTAATTTCCTTTCCATCGTGGATACTGATCCCTGCACTTTTCCTAACTCCAGAAAATGGACTGGCTCGCTGACAGGACAAGGATTGCTTTGTGTCCAGCCACATTTGCTGTGAGGAAGTAATGGATGGTATTTAAACTGGGTCTTGGTAGATCAACAACTTAGGCACATATAAGACTTTCTTTCAAGATTCCTTATGAATATGGATGAAGTTCACTTAATTTTGGCTTAAATTTGTATCGTCTGGAATTCGCATTGCCTATAAGCAAACAGGTCATTAAGGAAACTTTAACTGTAATTTGCTTTAAGACGAAGTTCTCTGAGCAACAAAGAATTGTGTTCTCTGAATGTTTCTGTCAGGTTCTGCCTATCATATTCTTGCAATAGTTAATTCATTGTCAAAGATATTACATAGCTTTCCTTCTTTGTTAGAAACAGCATTTGTGTGATACAGTTTAGAACAGTAGAAATGAAGACAAAAGAGTTGCTCCAAATAGCCACAGTAAATTAAAATTAGGTTTTAAATAGTGTTCAAGGAAAGAAACCCCAAAAGTTAACAGTTTGTCAGTTAACGCAACTCCACAGTGGGTTGTGGAGTTGGTGGTTATTTATATTTTCCCCTCCATACGTGAATGTATTTTCCACACTGTCTGTACTGAGCAGAGATTCCTCTAACAGTCAGGAAAAAAGCCCAGATCAGTATACGCAATGGGAAGAGTAAGGGTTGGGGGTCAGAAAGATGTGGGTTCCAGTCTGGGTTCTGCCAATGACATAGGTCAGGATGGGGCACTAAGCTCCCCAAGCCTCAGGCCTCCCATCCACGGACTGGGTACAGGACCTTCCCTCATGGGGTCCTTGTGGGCATTTGATGAAATCACAAGGGCAGTGTAGGTCACACAGGTGTTATGGCCTCAGCCACGCCTAGGATGTGAGGCTCAGCTTTCTCATCTGTAAAGAGGGAAACACCATGTGGACCCTACAGTTCTGCCAAGAGGTTCTATATTATTATGTAGATTAGAAGCTGTCAGTGTCCTATTATGCCCACAGTTAATAAGAATATAGAAATTGATTGTAAGTCACCGGAGTTTAATGGAGACCTTTGCTTGCTTCTTTAATTTTCCCTCTTTTCCGAGTCCATTTATGTATTTTGGGAATATATTTTCAACAGTATTCCACAAAGTAAATGGTTTAAAACTTTCTATCCCGCAATTCTACCTCTAGAAGGTTCCTGTGGTCTTTGCCATGGAATACCGTGTCTGGTAAAAAGAATAGATTCATTTAGGAGTTCTCATGGGATCTTTTAGAGGAGGGAGCATCCACCCACAGCCTCCACAGCTTCTCTACAGCACCCGCCCCTGTTGTTCTCCTTGGAACAACTCTGCATTTCCATTGCTCAACTGGCCCATGTCCTGGACATCCCTCTCAAAAGTGTAAGAGGTTGGGACATAGGAGTGACTCAATCGGTTAAACATCTGCCTTCAGCTCAGGTCATGATCCCAGGGTCTTGGGTTCAAGTTCTTGCTCAGAAGGGAGCCTGCTTCTCCCTCTGCCTGTTGCTCCCCCTGCTTGTGCTCAGCTTTTCTCTCTCTCTCTCTCTCTTTCTCTCTCTCTTTTTCTGACAAATAAATAAATAAAATCTTGTTTAAAAAGCACAAAAGTTGAATTCTGGGACAAAGCTTCAGATAGGACACTTGAAACCTCTAGAGTCTTCAGTGCATTGTATGAAGCCACACAGCCTGTGAGACTTTTGGAACTCACTCTTATCAGACTCCTTGCAAATAAAAAAAGTGTATCTGGAAATGGTGACCTCGTGGAGTGACCAGATGACTCAGGATAATCAAGCCATTATCTGTGTCTGAGGAAACTTCCCACAGGAAGTGAGGTTTAAACTGAGACCCTCGGGAGGCTACCCAGGGAAACCAAACAGGGAAAGAGGGGAGAAGAGAGCTAATCTGAGACCCCAAACAGCTATCATGGTCGGGAAATACTCTAGGACTTGATTTGTTCCTGAGAAATCCTGTGTTGAAAACCACTACCTGGAAGCTGAGCATCTCTGGAAAATGGTGTGTACCTTCACAGCGTAATTGTAGAGGTACCTGAACCCCTTCTCTCCTTGCTCTGACCCCAGGCCTGTAGTATCCACCAGTGTTCTCAGCAGGTGTGATACTAGCCCAGTGTTTTATATCTGTGGAACCCTAGAGAAGAAAACTGCTGAGTAAAGGGCTTTGGCTATGATTTCCGTTTATGTATACTTTCACCACCCGCAATGCAAAAGAACATTTGATAGATTTATGTTTCATTTTCTGAAATAATTGTTTTCTTTGGAGAAAATTCAGAAATTGGTCATTGCCATCTAGTGACCAGATCCAGAAGGTCGGCTTGGAGCATTATTTAGCAGGAAATCTTGGAAGGAGGGAGAGAAGAGCCCCATCCCTGGGAATTTTCTGGAAGCTTATGTGACAAATAAAGCATTAAACGGTGACTCAGACAGAGCCTGAGGACATTAAACCCTGTGTCAGGGAGTTTCCTTCAGCCCCTCCCACCAACGATTCCCAGAAATCTGCACATACGTGTCTGTGAGAGCATGAAATATAGGAACATGTATACATACATATACACATGTAGACATGTACACACAAACATACACACACATATACACATACATAAATATACAGGTATATGTAGTTGAGATGCCTTCAAGCACCTATTTAAAGACTTTATTTATTTATCTTGAGAGAGAGAGTGTGTGTTCTCAAGCCACAGGAGGGGCAAAGGGAGAGGGAGAGAGAGAATCTCAAGCAGACTCTATACTGAGTACGGAGCCCTACACGGGGCTTGACCTCATGATCCTGAGATCATGACCTGAGTAGAAATCAAGAGTCAGTTTCTTAACTGACTGTGCCATGCAGGCTTTGTAAATATTATTATTATTTTTTCATTTATTCTATACATATTTATTGACTCCATACTATATATATCAGACATATTTCAAATATGTTTTCTTTGTTTAAAAGTGACTTTGCGGGGCACCTGGGTGGCTCAGTGGGTTAAAGCCTCTGCCTTCGGCTCAGGTCATGATCCCAGGGTCGTGGGATCGAGCCCCGCATGGGGCTGTCTGCTCGGCAGAGAGCCTGCTTCCTCCTCTCCCTCTCTCTGCCTGCCTCTCTGCCTACTTGTGATCTCTGTCAAATAAATAAATAAATAAATAAATAAAATCTTTTAAAAAATTCGCAATCACATAAATAATTTTCTACAAATTGACTTTTTCACTTATTACAACATCTCCAGGTTGCCATTTCTTCTGTTAATGCAGTGTGGCATCTTTCCACATGTGTACTGGAGAAACATTTTGCTTTTTATGTAAATTATTTGTTATTGTTTGTCCCTTTCTCCACTGATAAACAGAAGTCCTCCATTTTCTAGCCCAGTAGCACGAATTCTGTAATATTGTTTGCAAAAATGTACTCCCATCTTTTCAAACTTTTATTTTTTTTCTTTTGATAGTACAGAAATTGCTTTAATTTTCATGGGTTTTCTTCATTTGAAAACAATACAGCTACAACAGAAAACAAAACAAGAAATACTTAGGGTTGCATCAAACACTAGCCCAATGAGAACTCGTCATTCAAAGCATTGAAGGCTTCAGGGCACAATGGACAAAAGCTTCACACCTAATTTTATGTGTGTAAATAAATGGGGAAAATAACTGAATAAGGTTATTGGAGATACCATGTAAAGTGCCTCTGGCTTAAAATAATTCTGTAAATGATCATTTCCTTCCCTCCATGGAGGTCACTTTACCTCTGCTTCTGGTTAAGTCCCATACACCACCCCCAGGACAGTGGTATCCTTGTGGCCCCCTCTCCGTGGGGAGCCTGCCTCCTCTCTCTCTGCCTGCCTCTCTGCCTAGTTGTGATTTCTCTCTGCCAAATAAATAAAATATTTTAAAAAAAGTGACTTTGCTTCCAAAAATCATCTCACAGAGTAACTATGTAAAACTTAAAAGGGCCAGTGACGGCAAATGCATTTTAATTTCATCATTATCTATTTTGAAGTCGACTTACAAATGTAACTGGTCACACGTGAATGTGAGACATTTTCTTTTGCTTATTTACTGATATTGAAATATTCAGCTTATTAGGGACATGTTTATCAACTGAAGTAGATTGATAACCCATTTTAAAGAAATGTCAGGGGTTAGTTATTGAATATTGTCCAACAATTTTTAAAACAGGAAAAACTAGTATTTTCACGTTATAGCCAAAATACTACAGTGCTCCTAGGAATATGTCTTTGTGAAGCTATTTGAAAGAAAGAATAGGAAAGCAGATGAGAGCTCGCCACTAGAGATTGGGTTCCTGACTCCACTGTTGCCACCAATTTCACCACCCAAAATTATTTAGAACGTGTGTTTGTGTTTACCTGCATTATTTTTGTATGAAATTCCCAGCAAAGAATCTACTGCAATCTCATATAATTTTACCTCATCATTTTTCTGATTTCAAAATTAATGTATTTGTCCAGAAAGCAAATGTGGTTCAGAATGAATGTTAATTAGGGAATTCTTTCCCGTGTATTTCCTTCATCCTGATATACAGCAAGATGCCCAACCTTCAAAATTAAATTCGTACTTTCCAGCTATATTTTATTATTATTTTTCGGTATGTTATGTTAGTCACCATACAGTACATCATTAGTTTTTGATGTAGTGTTCCATGATTCATTGTTTGTGTATAACATCCAGTGCTCCATGCAGTATGTGCCCCCCTTAATACCCACCACCAGGCTCACCCATCCCCCTCCCCTCCTCCCCTCTAAAACCCTCAGTCTGATTTCCAGAGTCCATATTTGCTCATGTTTTAGTCTCTCTCTCCAATTCCCCCCTCTTCATTTTTCCATTCCTTCTCCTAATGTCCTCCATGCTATTCCTTATGTTCCACAAGTAAGGGAAACCATATGAAAATTGACTTTCTCTGTTTGACTTATTTCACTCAGCATAATCTCCTCCAGTTCCATCCATGTTGATGCAAAAGTTGGGTACTCATCCTTTCTGATGGCTGAGTAATATTCCACTGTATATATGGACCACATCTTTGTCCATTCGTCTGTTGAAGGGAATCTCGACTCTTTCCACAGTTTGGCTATTGTGGACATTGCTGCTATGAACATTGGGGTGCATATGGCCTTTCTTTTCACTACATTTGTGTTTTGGGGGTAAATACCCAGCAGTGCAATTGCTGGGTCATTGGGTAGCTCTATTTTAGTTTATTTTATGACCATCCACACTGCTTTCCAAATTGGCTGCACCAACTGGCCTTCCCACCAACAGTGTAAGAGGGTTCCCCTTTCTCCAAAACCTCCCCAACATTTGTTGTTTCTTGCCTTGTTAATTTTTGCCATTACAACTGATGTAAGATGGTATCACATGTGGGTTTGACTTGAATTTTGCTGATGCCTGATGACGATGAACATTTTCTCATGTGTCTGTTAGCCATTTCTACGTCTTCATTGGAGAAGTGTCTCTTCATGTCTTTTGCTCATTTTTTGACTTGGTTATTTGTTTTTTGGGTGTTGAGTTCGAAAAGTTCTTTATAGATCTTGGATGCCACCCCTTTGTCTGTAGTGTCATTTGCAAGTATCTTCTCCCATTCTGTGGATTGCCTCTTTGTTTTGTTGACCATTTCCTTTGCTGTGCAGAAGCTTTTTATCTTGTTGAAGTCCCAAAAGTTCATTTTTTTTTTAAGAGAGAGATCACAAGTAGGCAGAGAGGCAGGCAGAGAGAAAGGGGAAAACAAGCTCCCTGCTGAGCAGAGAACCTGGTGCAGGGCTCAATCCCAGGACCCGGAGACCATGATCTGAGCCGAAGGCAGAGGCTTAGCCCACTGAGCCACCCAGGCACCCCCCAAAAGTTCCTTTTTGCTTTTGTTTCCCTTGCCTTTGGTGACGTGTCTTGAGAGAAGTTGCTGTGGCCGATGTAGAGGAGGTTCCTGCCTGTGTTCTCCTCTAGGATTTTGATGGATTCCTGTTTCACATTGAGGTCTTTCATCCATTTTGATTTTATCTTTGTGTATGGTGTAAGAGAATGGTCGAGTTTCATTCTTCTGTATGTAGCTGTCCAGTTTTCCCAGCACCATTTATGGAAGAGACTGTCTTTTTTCCACTGGATATTTTTTTTTCCTGCTTTGTCAAAGATTATTTGACCATAGAGTTGAGGGTCCATATCTGGGCTCTCTACTCTGTTCCATTGGTCTGTGTCTGTTTTTGTGCCAGTACCATGCTGTCTTGTTGATCACAACTTTGTAATATAACTTGAAATCAGGCAACGTGTTGCCCCCAGCTTTGTTTTTCTTTTTCAACATTTCCTTGGTGATTCAGGGTATTTTCTGGTCCCATACAAATTTTAGGATTGTTTGTCCCAGCACTTTGAAAAATGCCTTTGGTATTTTATCAGGATGGCATTGAAAGTATAGATTGCTCTGGGCAGCATAGACATTTTAACAATGTTTATTCTTCTGATCCATAAGCATGGAATTTTTTTCATTCTTTTTTTAAAAATTAAGATATAATGTATTATTTGTTTCAGGGTTACAAGTCTGTGATTCATCAGTCTTACACAATTCATAGCACTCACCATAGCACATACCCTCCCCAATGTCCATCATCCCGCCACCCCCATCCCTCCCAACCCCCTCCACTCCACCAACCCTCAGTTTGTTTCCTGAGACCAAGAGTCTCTCAAGGTTTGTCTCCCACTCTGGTTTTGTGTTGTTTCATTTTTACCTCCCTTCCCCTATGATCCTCTGTCTTTTTTGTCAAATTCCCCAAATCAGTGAGATCATATGATAATTCTCCCTCTCTGATAGACTCATTTCACTTAGCATAATACCCTCTAGTTCCACCCACATCGTTGTAAATGACAAGGTTTCAGGTTTTTGATGGCTGCATAATATTCTAATATAATATATAGAGATATAGATCTATATCTCTATCTATCTATTTATGTAGATATCTATTTATGTAGATAGATAGAGATATAGGTAGACATATATGTCTCACATCTTCTTTATCCATTCATCTGTTGATGGACATCTAGGCTCTTTGCATAGTTTGGCTATTATGGACATTGTTGCTATAAACATTGGGGGTGCACATACCCCTTCAGATGACAACATTTGTATCTTTAGGATGAATACCCAGTAGTGCAATTGCTGGGTCGTAGGGTAGCTCTATTTTCAACTTTTTGAGGAACCTCCATACTGTTTTGCAGAGTGGCTGCACCAGCTTGCATTCCCACCAACAGTGTAGGATGGTTCCCCTTTCTCCACATCCTCGTCAACCCCTGTTGTTTCCTGACTTGTTAATTTTAGCCATTGTGACTGGTGTGAGGTGGTATCTCACTGAGGTTTTGGTTTGTATTTCCCTGATGCCAAGTAATGTGGAGCACTTTTTCATGTGTCTGTTGGCCATTTGGATGTCTTCTTTGCTGAAATGTCTGTTCACGTCTTCTGCCCATTTCTTGACTGGATTATTTGTTCTTTGGGTGTTGAGTTTGGTAAGTTCTTTCTAGATTTTGGATACTAGTCCTTCATCTGATAAGTCATTTGCAAATATCTTCTCCCATTCTGTCGGTTGTGTTTTGGTTTTGTTGACTGTTTCCTTTGTTGTGCAAAAGCTTTTGATCTTGATGAAGTCCCAATAGTTCATTTTGCCCTTACTTCCCTTGTCTTTGGCTATGTTTCTAGGAAGAAGTTGCTATGGCTGAGGTTGAAGAGGCTGCTGTCTGTGTTCTCCTCAAAGGTTTTGATGGATTCCTGTTTCATTCATGTTGAGTCTATTTTTTGTGCATGGCATAAGGAAATGGTCCACTTTCATTCTTCTGCATGTGGTTGTCCAAATTTCCCAATAGCATTTGTTGAAGAAACTGTCTTTTTTCCATTGGGCATTTTTCCCTGCTTTGTCAAAAAAATGTGTTGACCATAGAGTTAAGGGTCCATTTCTGGGCTCTCTATTCTGTTCCATTGATCTATGTGTCTGTTTTTGTGCCAATACCATACTGTCTTGACGATTACAGCTTTGTAATAGAGCTTGAAGTCCTGAATTGTGATGCCACCAGTTTTGCTTTTCTTTTTTAATATTCCTCTGGCTATTTGGGGTCTTTTCTGGTTCCATATAAATTTCAGGACTATTTGCTCCATTTCGTTGAAAACGTTGATGGTATTTTGATAGGGATTGCATTAAATGTGTAGATTGCTCGAGGTAGCATTAACATTTTCACAATATTTTTTCTTCCAATCCATGAGTATGGAACGTTTTTCCATTTCTTTGTGTCTTCCTCAATTTCTTTCATGAGTATTCAATAGTTTTCTGAGTACAAATTCGTAGCCTCTTTGCTTAGATTTATTTGTAGGTACCTTATGGCTTTGGGTGCAATTGTAAATGGGATTGACTCCTTAATTTTGCTTTCTTCTTGTCTTGTTGTTGGTGTACAGAAACGCAACTGATTTCTGTGCCTTGATTTTATATCCTGACACTTTACTGAATTCCTGTATGGGTTCTAGCAGTTTTGGAGTGGAGTATTTTGGGTTTTCCACATAAAGTATCATATCATCTTCAAAGAGTGAGAGTTTGACTTCTTCTTTGCTGATTCAGATGCCTTTTGTTTCTTTTTGTTGTCTGATCATGAACATGGAATATTTTTCTAGCTTTTTCTGTCTTCTTCAATTTCTTTCATGAGTGTTCTGTAGTTCCTAGAGTATAGATCCTTTACCTCTTTGGTTAGGTTTATTCCAAGGTATCTTATGGTTTTTGGTGCTATTGTAAATGGAATCGATTCTCTAATTTCTCTTTCTACAGTCTCATTGCTAGTGTGTAAAAAAGCAACTGATTTCTGTGTATTGATTTTGTATCCTGCCACATCACTGAATTGCTGTATGATTTCTAGTAATTTGGGGGTGAAGTCTTTTCATTGTTCCACATAAAGTATCATGTCATCTGCAAAGAGAGTTCGACTTCTTCTTTACCAATCTGAACACACTTGGAAAGGCACTCTGAGTTAATAAAAGGGAAAAGAAATTCACTATGGAAGTCCAAGGAATTATCTTAATAGCCAAGTTGTCTAATGTGTAGTAACCGTGATGGTTATTAACTCTTCTGTTTTTATAATTATTTCCTTTGCTGTTTTTATTAAATGATCACCCCCTAGCCCATGGCAAAATGCTTCTGAAGTATGGTTTCCACCCAAAGAGATTCTGTGAGTCACCCAGGGAGTTAGTTTTTTTGTTTGTTTGTTTGTTTGTTTATTTGTTTTGTTTTGTTTTGTTATGTTTTTGCATGCCAAGAGACCCTGGCCTAATATGAACCACCATGAATTGACATAGTTCAACATATGTCTTTTACTTCTTGTAAGTTGTATTGGTTAGGAATGTGGGTTCTGTAGACTAGGTCTAAACCCTAGTTCTGCCACCTACAAACTGTGTAAGTGTGAATACCTTTCTTCTCCTTACAGTCACTGGATTAGCTCCTGTCTTCCATTTGACTTCATCTCCTACCATCTGCACTGTGTCTGCCAAGCTCCAGCCCCCTGTGGTTTTTATCTGCTCCTGGAACAACTGGTACTCACACACAATGCTCGTGTATACACAGAAAGACCCTCCCGGGCCTGGAATTTTCCATGAATTTTTTCCAATTCTTCTTTAATTTCCTGGTTGACCCAGTCATTCTTTAGTAGAATGCTCTTTAGCCTCCATGTATTTGAGTTCTTTCCAACTTTCCTCTTGTGATTGAGTTCTAGCTTCAGAGCTGAAATATATAGGGAAATATATAGGGAATAATCCTATATATAGGGGAAATATATAGGGAATAATCCCAAACTTTTGGTACCAGTTGAGACCTGATTTGTGACCCAGGATGTGATCTATTCTGGAGAATGTTCCACGTGCAATAGAGAAGAATGTGTATTCTGTTGCTTTGGGATGGAATGTTCTAAATATATCTGTGATGTCCATCTGGTCCAGTGTGTCATTTAAGGCCTTTATTTCCTTGTGGATTTTTGCTTGGATGATCCATCCATTTCAGTGAGGGGGGTGTTAAAGTCCCCTTCTATTATTGTATTATTGTCAATGTGTTTCTTTGATTTTGTTATTAATTTGGTTATACAGTTGGCTGCTCCATGTTAGGAGCAGAGATATTTAAAATTGTTAGACCTTCTTGTTGGGCAGACCCTTTGAGTATGATATAGTGTCCTTCCTCTTCTCTTATTATAGTCCTTGGCTTAAAATCTAATTGATCTGATATAAGGATTGCCACTCCAGCTTTCTTTTGATGTCCATTAGCATGGTAAATTGCTTTCCACCCCCTCACTTTAAATCTGGGAGTGTCTTTGGGTCTAAAATGAGTTTCTTGTAGACAGCATATTGATTTTTTTTTTTTTTAATCCATTCTGATACCCTGTGTCTTTTGATTGGGGTATTTAGCCCATTTACATTCAGGGTAACTATCCAAAGATATGAATTTAGTGCCATTGTATTGATTGTAAGGTGACTGTTACTGTATATTGTCTCTGTTCCTTTCTGGTCTACTACTCTTAGGCTCTCTCTTCACTTAGAGGACCCCTTTCAATATTTCCTGTAGGGCTGGTTTGGTGTATACAAATTCTTTCAGTTTTTGTTTGTCCTGGAAGCTTTTTATCTCTCCTACTTTCAAAGATAGCCTAGCTGGATATAGTATTCTTGGCTGCATGTTTTTCTCATTGAGTGCTCTGAATATATCATGCCAGTTCTTTCTGGCCTGCCAGGTCTCTGTGGATCAGTCTGCTGCAAAACTAATATTTTTACCATTGTATGTTACAGACTTCTTGTCCCGAGCTGCTCTCAGGATTTTCTCTTTGTCACTAAGACTTGTAAATTTTACTATTAGATAGTAATATCTAATAGTATTAGATACTATTAGTCCACAGTACACAGATACTATAAGTCCATAGTGGACTTATTTTTATTGATTTTGAGGGGGATTCTCTGTGCCTCCTGGATTTTGATGCTTGTTCCCTTTGCCACACTAGGGAAATTCTCTACTGTAGTTTGCTCCAATATACCTTCTGCCCCCCTCTCTCTTTCTTCTTCTTCTGGAATCCCAATTATTCTAATATTGTTTTGTCTTATGGTATCGCTTATCTCTCAAATTCTCCCCTCGTGGTCCAGTAGTTGTTTGTCTCTCTTTTGCTCAGCTTCTTTATTCTCTGTCATTTGGTCTACTGTATCACTAAGTCTCTCTTCTGCCTCATTTATCCTAGCAGTAAGAGCCTCCATTTTTTATTGTACCTCATTAATATCTTTTTTGATTCCAGCTTGGTTAGATTTTAGTTTTTTTTTTTTTTTTTTCATTTCTCCAGAAAGGGTTTTTATTTCTCCAGACAGGGCTTCTCTATTCTCTTCCATGCCTTTTTTTCGAGTCCAGCTAGCACCTTGAGAATCATCATTCTGAACTCTTGATCTGACATATTACCATTGTCCATACTGATTAGGTCCCTAGCCTTTGGTACTGCCTCTTGTCCTTTTTTTTCTTTTTTTGTGGTGAGTTTTTCCGCCTTGTCATTTTATCCTGATAAGAATATATGAACGAGAGAATAAAATACTAAAAGGATGGCAAAGACCCCAGAGAAATGTACGCTAACTAAATCAGAAGAGACCCCAAATTGGGGGGGGGAAGAAAAAAATATATATATATTAGACTGGTGAATACAACAGAGCACCCATTTGATTTTGGGTGTATTTTGGCTTCTTAGAAGAAACTTCCTCCCAAATTTTAAAGAAAGGAAAACCTATATATATACAAAAATAAGAGTAAAGACAATGAAAGGATGACATATGACTGTAAAGATGAAAATTAAAAAAAAATTCTAAAAAATGAATTGATAAGACAAGTTGGTTGGGAAAAGGAAAGAAAAAGAAAGTGGAGAGAATTTGCTCAGACTGGAGACTAGAACAAAGCCCTGCGCTCGATTTAGGGTATTATTTTGATCTATTAGAAAAAATTGTATCCCAGACTTTTTTAGAAGAAAAAACCCTATATGTATACAAAAAATAAAGTTAGATACGATGAAGGATAAAATATGACTGTAATAATGAAGGCATAAAACGTTTTTTATTTAGAAAGGTATTATTAAAATGAACTATTTAAAAAACGTTAAAAGAGGAAAGAGGAAAAGTTAAAAAAATTAGAATAAGAAAAAAGTAAAATAAAAAAAATTAATTAACTTTGCAAGACTAAAGAATCATGGGGAGAAAGCCATGAATTCCATGCTTTGCTTTCCCCTTCTCTGGAATTCTGCTATTTGATCAGTGAGCTTGGTCTTGGCTGGATGTTCTTGCTGATCTTCTGTGGGGGGAGGGGGGGCTGTTGCAGTGATTCTCAAATGTCTTTGCCTGAGGCGGAATTGCTCCACACTGGGCAGGAGCCGGGCTAAGTAATCTGCTCGGGTTCTCTCTCAGGAGCTTTTTTCCCTGAACCATTTCTGTAGAGCTCTGGAGGACGGGAATGAAAATGCCTCCCAATCTCTGGCCCGGAGGAGCCGAGAGCTCGGGGCCCCATTCCTCAGTGCGCCCTCGGAGAAAAGCGGTCAATCCCTCCCATCTCCCTGGTCTCCGGCTGTGCTCTGAGCTCACCCGGCCTGTGACTGAATGTTTCTGTCTCTGGCACACAGCCCCGTTTGGAGTCTCCAAACCCAGCAGATTCCTGCCACGGTGCTCTTCCGGTGGAGCAAGGTGGGTCTCCCCAGATCTGCCACTTGTGTGGTCCCTGCTCAAAGAGCAGTGGTCCGACTGTGCCATGGATCACAGTTTAAGGTAACCCCAAGCTGAGAGCTCACTCCTCAGCTCCATCTCTATAGCCAGCTTCCCTGCTCTGATACCTGCTCTGCTACACTCAGACACCCCCAATCCTTCTGTGACCCTGCAGGGCCTGAGACCACACTGTCCCCGTGAGGGCTCCACCCCTGCTTAGCCTCTGGAGCGATGTCCCTCAGTGGAAGAGATTTCTAAAAGTTCTGATTTTGTGCTTTGTTGCTTCACCCCTTGCCGGGAGCTGACCCCTCCTCCCGCGGTCCATCTACCCGTCACTTCGGATTCACTTCTCCGCACCTCCTACCTTTCAGAAAGTGTTCGATTTTCTGTTTCTAGAATTGCTGCTCTTCTTCTCATTGATCTCCTGTTGGGTTTGTAGATGTATGGAATGGTTTGATAACTATCTAGCTGAACTCCTGCGACCTGAAGTCATCTCAGTCTGCTACTCCTCTGCCCTCTTGACCCTCTCCTGGGCCTGGCTTTTTCTTGCTGTTCAGGACTCAGCTCAAAGGCACTTCCTGAGAAAGACCTTCACTGGCAACCCCACTTATAGTCATCCATGACCAGTCATTTTATACTTTACTCATGTGTTCATTTTTCTTAAGGCACAAATCCCCATAGGAAATTTCCCCACTTCTTGATTTCTCTGCTTATTGCCAGTGTTCCCAAACTGGAATGGAAGCTCCTGGGATCTTTCCTATCTTGTTCTCCATGCTATATCCCTTGTTTCTTGTTTGTTGCCTCATATATAAAGTACTGGATATATATTACTTGTAAGAAGGAATTGATACCTATGGGACACACTGGAGAAGACACAGGTATTTAGGACTGAATGGCAGGGTAAGTTGACAAGGAAATTAAACATCAAACAATTCAAATTTTTAATGAGTGTTTGTTGTAAATCCACAGCAGTACATTTCAAACTTGGATGGGCATCAGAAAGAACTGTAGCTACCACTCAAAATGTAGACACTTCCCATTCCACCTCCTTGTTTTTGACTCAACAGACTTAGGGTGGGCTGAGGAATCTGGCAGTTTAACACTCTCTGGTGATTAATGAAGTGGTCTGAGAGCCACACTTGGAGAAATTCTGACCTAAAGTGCTGACATTTGTATAGCATCAGTGTGATGGCTATGATGCAGAGTTCTGCATATTTGGGGAGTGTCTGTTAATATAATTACTCAAAGGGCCACCAGTTCTTCCCTCCCACCTATGACCACAGATTCCTTCCCCACAAGGGATCACACTTGAAGTCCACAATATGCCCGAGTAGTTGGAGCATTGGGTATTGTTATGCTGTTGTATAGATGAGGCTGGTGGAAGGGTCATGACTTGACTAATGTGCCCCAGTGATGGGACACTGATCTCCTCACTCTTGCTCCAGCAACATGTATAGCACCCTGGACATCGCACCCGCATCTTCTCTATTGCTTCCTGTTTCTGGGGCTCAGAGTCCACACGCATCACTGCTGTTCCACTAGAAGCGAGAGGCAGGGGATCAGAGAGCACATGAAATAGAGAGGAAAGTGGAAGGGAGACCTCATGAAGAGCAGGGGAAAGGGGCGAGGATGTGCTTGCCTGTCCCCACTCAGGTCACTGGAGGCTGTGCAGCGATACTCTGCCTCTTCCTCAGCTCCATGTCACAGCCCCCTTCCCCACACAGTGGTGACACTGAGGCTCTCACATCATGGAGATGGGGGCTCATCACTCTTTGCTATCCCATGTCCAAGTATTCTCTCTAGCAGTTATAGTAGGATGTTAGTATCAGAGGCATCACACTGACAGAATGAAGGAGCCAAACCTGGGAGGGGCAGCTAATACTACTATTTGCTGAGGGCTTTCTAGATGCCACACATTGCAGGTTGTTATTTTTCAGACTTTATCATTTCAGATCCTCAAAGTAATCCTCTGAGGTGGCATCATTACTTCCTTTCCACACATGGAGAAATAGACAGGCTCGGAGAGCAAAGTACATATTCAAAGAAGTCCAGGCAGGTGTCGAGTGGACACAAAGGCCAACTTGAAGAGCTAACTCTGCCCACTTCGAGCATCCAAATAAATAATTAGAGTAACAGATGCTAATGCTTTGGGACAAATATGAATCTATGGGTCATACTGACATAAATACTTGAATAAACACACAATTCAATACGCTTTAGAGGAGAAGAGAAGGTCTACCATACAGCCAAATGCCAATGAATAAATCTAGAAAGAATAACACAATTAGAAAAGCAACATTTGACCACAATCATAGTAACAAGTGATTCAGGCAAGAGACCTGAATGGAAACTCAGTCAGCACCAACTCCCACAGCAGGCACAGTCACCATGGCAGCCATGTCCGCTCAGGAGCACTGGAAAAACAATAAGCCACCAACACTCTGTTTTCCTTCCTAATATGTACTAGGATCTGTATAATACAGACATGATGTGCCGTGATTAGCCCCACCTCTTTCTCAAAATAGATACTCCTAGCAGTTTTACTGACTGACACATACATATATGCAAAACAAAAACAAAACCCAACAAACCATACTTACAAACGTGCATACAAACCTAAATACGTACATGCTCTGTCTCACTCTCTTTTTCACTAAGTTCCCGGGAATTCACTGAAATAGATTTACAGAGGGGTAATGAAGAAAACATCCACAATTCAACACAGTCAATTCTAATCACATCTATCAAGTGGAAAGTACCATAACTGCTTTCTTTTAGTGACTGATTTTTCTGTGGATGACCTAAAGATAGTCTCTGGGACCCTCTTCCATATCCTTGGGTTAGAAAGTTCACTATTGTTAAAATGAAAAATCCCCACACTCATCTATAGATTCAATACAATCCAAATCAAAATCCTACTGGACTTTATCAGTATTTTTTTTTGAAAATTAACAGCTGAATCTAAAGTTCATGCACAAATGGCAAAAAGACCTAGACTATAAAGACAAATAGAAACCATGTGTGATCCATATGATCACACCATATACAAAAGTCTACTGAAAATGGGTTATATACTTCAATATAAGACCTAAAGCTATCAAAACATAGTAGAGAAAACAGAAGAGGAAAACATGGGACAAAATCCTTGTGAACCTGGCTTAGGTGAAGATTTATTAGATGCCACACCAAAACCATAATACGTAGAGGAACAAACTGATAAATTGGACTGTCTCACAATGAAAAAAAAAACAAAAAACACAAAACAGCAGCACCAACAAAAAAAGTCCACTCTTTCAAAGACACTGTTGGGAGGAAGAAGGGACAAGCCACTGACTGGGAGAAAAATATTTGCAAATCGTTTATCTGATAAAGGACCTATATCCAAAATATGGAAAATCCCTCAAAAGTCAGTAACAGATACTCCAATAAATAAATGGGCAAGCAATTTGAAAAAAAAAAAAAACAAAACAACAACACTTTATCCAGGAAATTATACAAATGGCAAATAGGCACATGAAAAGATGATCAACATCATTAGTTAATAAAGAAATGTAAATTAAAACTACAGTTAACTATTACCACACCCCTGTGAGAATGGTCAACATTCAAAATACTGACCATACTAAGCATTGTGGAGGATGGAACCTTCCTCCCCTGCTGGTGGGAATAAAAAATGATACAACTGCTTTGGAACTAGTTTGGTAGTTCCTTACGTTGTTCATCTTACATCTACCACATGATCTGGCCATTGAGCCCCTAAGTATTAACAGAAATACTTAGAAAGAAAGCACGTGTCCATGTAAAGATTTGTACACAAATGTTCATACCAGTTTTACTGGTTAGAGCTTCAAGCTGAAAACAACCCACATGTCCATCACCAGGTAAATGGCTGAAACGAATTGTGATATATACATATATGTGATATATACATATAATGGAACATCATTCAGCAGTAAAAAGGAACTATCCATACATGCAACAAATGGATAGATCAAGAAATAGTTAGGCTGAATGAAAGAAGCCAGAAAACAAGAGTAAGTTTTGTACAATTTTATTGACATTAAGTTATAAAAGAAAGATATTGATAGTGACAGAAATGCAGTGGTTGCCTGGGAACAGGGAGAGGTCCAGTTGGAGGCCAGAGAAGGGTGGGTGAGGAGATTATAAAAGGGCATGGGGAAGCTTTTTTGGGGTGATGGATATGTTTATTATCCAACTGCAGTATAAGTTTCACGATGTATACGTATGTCAGAACTTATTAAAACATATACTTCAAATGCATGCTGTGCGTCATACGTCAATCATATGGTCAATAAAGCATTTGGATTATATTTGAATTTTTCCAAGTCTTTAATGCAGTTAAATTAACCAGGATAGTGAGTCCCATTGATATGTTCTCATCGTACTAACATGTCCACACTATGTCTTACCAAATTGGTCTGCACCACATATGACCAAAAGAGAAATCACCATTTGGAATGGGGTATACAGAAATATTTCGTGAAAGTTGATGCACATGTTCTTCTGAAGTACAGAACTAAAAATGATCATTTCTTGGAAAATAATCATGATATTTTAGAATACCTGGTTATTTTAGGGAACATGGCTGAGTATCATTATAATAGGGCAAGCTCTAGAGTAGTTATTATTTTTGAAAATGCTGGATGCTTGTAACTGACATTTTTAACTAACACTTGGGAACTCTGGCATTTAAAATGTTTCATTATGCAATGGATATAAACGTGGTGAGCAGGGAAGAATCCATGTTACAGTCACAAATTGCTAGAAAAAATGATCTATCCAAATGCTTATTTCAAGTGCTATCTGACAGATAGATGGGAATCACTGGTTATTATTTGTACATCCAGCAAAATATATGTAAATTTATTGCAAATGCATATTAAACACTTTCTTTCCTCAAGCTATAGAACTCGTTGCTTTTGCACAAACAGGGCATTTCTACGATGGGCAACAGGGCTACTACATAGCCTGTAGCTGCTGATGGAAAGAAATTCCACCTGATAAACCTCTTCTCTCATGAGGAGATCAAAGTAACATCTCTACTCTTGGGCTAGCTTGTGAACTTCCCAGGAGCTATTCCACATCATGCTTTTATTCAGATCTATGAATTCGCTTGAGCCAGGTGTTGGATCCCACCAGGGATGTGAAGTGTGGGGGTCTCCTGAGGACCGCTGCCCTTGAATCTGGAGCAGATGGTTCTGCAGCCATCAGCACACAGATCCTCAGAACCCGCCTCCTTGGGGCACCTGATATAAGTGTGGCCACCAGCAGGAAGAGCTGCTCAGGGAGAGACAGATCCAGCAATCACTATGCTTTACTGGTGTAAGTAACTACATGCCCAGCACCATGCTAGGCACTAGGTTATTGACAATGACACTGATTCAAGTGGGTCCTGATCATGGTAACCTCATGTAATAATGGACTTCTCACAGGACCTTTTACTTCTCCCTTCTTTCTTCCTCCCTCCTCCAACAACAAAGCTGAAAACAGTAACAAGTGGCCTGAATTCATACAGGCATTCATGATTCTGCAGTAAGCACAGGGCAATGGGTTTGCTCAGGTGTATCACTGACTGTTCTCGTCCACCCTGTGGGTGAAGCATTCTCATCCCCATTGTACAGAGGAGGAAGCTGGGGCTCAGAGAGGGTCGTTAGCTGTAATACCTCTAGTGCTCCCTGCCTTTAGAAGGAAAGCAGCTCCAGGGCACCCCTGGGGTGGGACCCACACTCACTGTAGTTAGTGGGGGACCCCAGAGGCTTTACCTACAAGACAGCCAAGTCACCAAGCCGCAAAGAGGAAAAGAGGCGACTTGGACCTGGATACCTTTGTCTTCCCACAACCCGGGGCAGTTCAGCCCCCACCACGGGACCCACGCTCTCAGCTGAGTCCCAAACACCTGAAGAGTGGGACCTGCTCTTCTGGAAAGGCTCTGTCTGCCTCTACTGAAAAGTCATCAGGGGTCACCACATTGAGGTTGGGTTTCTATGGTAACCGCGATGCCGGCTGGTCCTTTACAGCGGGGAAAATGCATTTGCAGTCTTCCTTAGCTCTCTCATCCCACCTCCCTCCAACCTTTCTCTTGAAAACACCATAGGTCTTCAGGTCACCACATGAGAAAGCATGGTAATTAGAGTGTCTAGCCTGGGACCTGGGCAATTGTTGGAAATCTGCACAGATTGATGGAACAAAGAATGTCACTGCCTTCAGAACTTTTGTTTACAATGAGACAGGAGAGAGGTATTATAAGTACTCAGAGACCCAGGCAGGTGCCCCAGGGGTTTTTGGAGATGAGCTAGCCCTCTGGGGGTGAGCATGTGAAGTCAAGGCCATGTTAAGCAGTTTCTGTGGCAGAAAACCAAGAGATTGTTTATAATCACCTGATTGAATGATCTAGGAACACAGAAAATGTCATTTAATGAAACATTCAGAGGTGCTTCAGGGCAGCAGCCCTAGAATAATCCAATCATCCAATAGGCAGAAACATATTTTTTGAACCACACAACAGTTTCTGTTGTGGAAATTCTTATCCTGCATTCCTGATATTTTCTTCCATGTGGAGGGACATCCATGATCAAAGAAGTTCTACCTTCTCTATAATCCACTTCTCTGTTATGGGAATCGCTTACCTCATTTGTGACCGTGGAGTGGGAAACACACAACCCAGGCCCTTTCCCTTCAAAATTCTTGTGGCAAGCTGTCTTTATAGAGCACAGGTTTGCTCTGCTCTCAGGGGGTGGCTAATAGAACCACAGCGCTTCTTCTGTTTTCTGTGTCTTGCTGACTCCTCAGCTAGCTATACCTATGGTCTGTTTCAAAATGCTTTTGTCTTTTTTTTTTTAAGATTTTATTTATTCATTTGATAGGCAGAGATTAGAAGCAGGCAGAGAGAGAGAGAGAGAGGAGGAAGCAGGCTCCCTGCTGAGCAGAGAGCCCCATGCAGGGCTCATCCCAGGACCCTAGGACCATGACCCAGACCGAAGGCAGGGGCTTTAACCCACTGAGCCACCCAGGCGCCCCCAAAATGCTTTTGTCTTAACCAAGAAACAGACTCTTAACTATAGGGAACAAACTGATGACTACCCGAGGGGAGGGGGGTGGGGGAATGGGTGAGATAGGTGGTGGGGATTAAGGAGTGCACTTGTCAGGGATGCTCACTGCGTGACCTACAGAATTGTTGAATCGCTATAGTGCACACCTGAAGCTAATATAACATTGTAGTTTTACTGTACTGGAATTAAAATAGAAACTTAAAAAGAGGTTTAAAAGATACTTTTGCCTTTAAGGGTCTCCCAAAGCATACTTCTTCTCCCTATCTGAGCTCTGAACCAACTAAGAACTAGGACAAGAGTGAAAAGAACAATGTATCGACTCTATTGCTTATAAAGGAGATATTGCAGAATGTGGCTTAGATAGGCCGGTAATTGGGCTTCCTTTTCATGAATCACAGGGGTTATATGGACTTGGCCACCTATCTCCTATACGCAGCACTGCAGGAGATAGTTACAAAGGCTGAGTGATGAGGGAGCAGAAGGCTGGCTGAGGACAAAGCAAAAGACTGACACCTCGCAATCTCCCCCTCACCCCCACCACTCCTGGGTGGGACAAATGTGACATTCTTTAGGAATCTCCCAACTATCTTGATGTTAATGGCTTGCTAAAAGGGAAAGACAACCTTGATCAAGCCCCAAGACCTCCTGTATATCCTGGCACCATGTAGGCCCTCTTTAGCATATGAAAGCTCCATTGAAACCTCCCTTTCCCTCACCTTCCTCCAACTGCATGGTACATAACCTGCCATCTCTCACAAAAACGCGGGGCAGCAGCTCTTTCTGCCCACGGGTCCTGTCCCCGTGCTTTAATAAACCACCATTTTGCACCAAAGATGTCTCAAGAATTCTTTCTTGGTCATCAGCTCCGGACCTCACCCCCCGAACCTCACCTGTGTTCTAGAACTTCATCACAAGGACTGCAATGCAGAGCTCCTTGCTCTCTGGTGAAGGAGCCCTGTCTATATGTGCTTGAAAAAAGTACCTTCCTTGCCGAAGGTTATCCCTGTGGCAGGAGACTGTATCAGGAAACAATCCTTGAGAATCACATTTCAAAGTGATTAAATAGCCCTTGTTCTGATTGCATACTCACCGGGCAACGTCCTGAAGATGTGGCATTCCATGTGGTTCATGGAGCCAATTTTAACAACAGCCTCTCGGTTCCTCAACATAGGAGATTGCAGTGGAAACTCCTTTTCCGAAGACGGATTGGAAATAGGTTCAAAATTCCAAGAGTAGAGTGAAAATTCACATATCATGAAAATCTCCTCTGGGAATCCCCTCAGGAAGGAACTGAAGAGATGTTCAGGAAATGATACCCACACATAAACCCACCTGCACACTGTAGCCAAGACTAAAACAAAGTTCGACCAAGCCTTCAATGATCAGCAAATCCCTATCTTATCCAGTGATTACAGACCACAAAGAAAGAGGAACCCTACACCCAAAAACACATGTTATGGATATCCATTTCTACTTAACAAAGTCCCTCAAATGGTCAATTACTAGCTCTCAGGAGTCAGTCAGTGTGTTGACTGTGCTCAGCTGAGCATTTTTCTGCTTCAAGTGGTTTCTGTCACCTGGGGCTACAGTCATCTGGAGGCTCCGCTGAGGTGCAGTGCCATCCAAGAGAGCTCATTCACATGGATGAGTGGTGCTGCTTGTTGCCAGGGGGCTCAACTGGGGCTGTTCACTGGAGCACCTTGGTTTTCCTTTGCAGAATTCTCCCTGTAGAGGGTTGCCAAATAAAATCAGGATAGACAGTTATATTTGAATTCCAGAGAAGTAACAGATGATTTTGGGTCCAAGTATATCACGTGCAATGTGACCATTTATCTGGAATTGAAATTCAACTTGGTGTCCTTTATTTTTATTTGTTAAATCAGGAAACGCCCAGGGGAAGAATCTGTGAGTTAAATGACGGTCAGAGATGATACTCCCAACAGGGCAGGTCTGGGGAAAATGAGATCAGCTAGGCGATAAGGACAAAGCTGGTAATAGCTGGCGTTGGGGGCATAAAGGGGGAAACAGACACTGGCATAGTCACTGGTGCCAAATGGGCACATCTATTTTCTGAGGCCCATATTATTATGGCCTAATAACTGGAATGGCCTTTCGTACAGTCATCCTATTTCCACCAAGAAGGGAATTTCAGGTGAGACTTTAGAAAAATGATACCAGGGTGATTCTGATCTGCCATGTGCCTAAGGGGGCCCTGGCCAATGGGGCAGGTGACATGCCTTATACATTACTTGCTCCAGAGAGGAAATATAGCTAATGCTTATGGAACAGTTGGCATCGCCAAACCCACTGGAACATTCTTCATGTTAGTGGCCAGATTTAATCCTCAAGACAACCTTGCTAATGAGGTATCACCGCCCTCTCTTCATGGATGTATGTGACTCCAATCGCATGCTCCTGAGTACAGAGATGGATGGTGAAGAAGTTGTTCACCACCCTCACTTGCCAGAGCCATGGATGGGACCTGGAAGACTGGGCACCATCAGTTGCTGGTGACAGATCTTTAGAAAATGTATCAGGGTGCATACTGCTGAGGTGGTTAATCTCTGGTTTGGCTGTGTTTGCCCTCCCTGCAGCAGAAAGCCAGGCTTGGTGCCCCTTTCCCTTACCTCCAGGGAGGACTGGGTCACGCTGAGAGCAGAAGCTCCCTGAAGCCTCTGTTTCTTCCATCCTTTGTAAAGAAGTTGTGGTATCTATCTATCTATCTGTCTATCTATCTATATCTTCATCATCTATATCGGTATTATATCTCTATCTATCTATATAGAACTATTACTCAGCCGTAAGAAAAGGATGAGATCTTGCCATTTGTGACAAAGTGGATGGACCCAGAAGATATTATACTAAGTGAAATAAGTCAGAGAATGTCAAACGCCATAGGATTTCACTTAACATGTGGAGTCTTGTAAACAAACAAAATGCAGAAACAGACTCATAAATATAGAGAACAAACTGATGGTCACCAGAAGAGAGAGGGTAGGGGGATGGGCAAGTGGGTGAAGGTGAGTGAGAGGCACATGCTTCCAGTTATGGAATGAATAAGTTAGAGGGATGGAAGGTACAGCATAAAGAATATAGTCAATGATATTGTAATACCATCGTATGGTGACGAATGGTAGCTATCTTTGTGGTCAGCATAGCGTAAGGTATAGACTTGTAAATCACTGTGTTGTACACATGAAACTAATGTAACATCATGTGTCACCTATACTTCAATAAAAATAAAAGAAGGAAATCCTGCTCACCACCTCCCATGCCCCCTCCCCCAACCCCGCCAAGGAAAACTTAAACATAACAGTAGGCGTTGGACTGTCTGTACCTGTTATGGTGGGGAGGGCTTCTAAGGACACAGGGAAAGAGAGGAAGGGAGATTTCTCCCACACAGAAATGAGGTCAGAGATCTACGTGTCCCTCCAAGAATAGGGACGTAGCACTGCTCCATATTAATGCTTGTGGTGGTTCCATAGGTGGTCCATTGAGGCTGGGCAACCAGGGGTGAGACAGAGTTTTCTCTTTGTTTCAAGGTGTCAGGGGGTCTGAAGACACTGAGTCAGCTGTATTGATGGTCAGCTCAGCCCCAAACAGTGCAGACAGATGAATGATGATGACAGGGGCCTCCCCTGGCTGCATCTAGATCCCACAAGTGGGACTGATTTGTCAAAACGCATGAACATTAAACATTTTTAGTGCTTACTGTCTAGCTAAACTTTATGATCTTCTTGTTAGAATGTAGCCCAAGCAATTGCAAGACAAGAGCATCTGTTTCTGGAGATCTGAGTGCATAATGAGCATTATTTTTTCATGGTGTTTTCTAATACAATGTCTTGGTAATAGAATGTTAGATTATTTTTCATTTCTCCTTATTATATTTCCCTATAATATGGCATGTTTCATATTTGTGTTCCAGAATCTATTCTGAATTCCAGAGTTGGCAAAGAACAAAAACAAACACACAAAAGAACCCAAGGCCTGATGATTGACTTTGTGTTTATGCTGCATCCTCCTTAAGTGGAAAGTGTGGGGCTCTGAGAGCTCCCTACTCTGCTGGGCAAGGCCTAATTGCAGAGACATTGGCAACATCTATCTATGAGAAGAGAAAGTGAGGTCCTTGTCAGCTACTGCCCTCTTGAGCACGACCCATAAAGCCAGACAGAAGACAAGTTCAGACTCAGCACAATGGAAAATCCATCTTCCAGAGTCATCTAGGCAGGAACAGGAATGCAATTGTACTACACGCCAAAGGGGAAATTCCTTCCTCCTCTTTATCTGCACTCTCTCTTCATTTGGGGGCTCAATGGTAAACTGTTTTTCCAATACCGATCTAGAAGATAAACAAACAAAGACAGGACAAGGAATTAAAGGACATGGTTTGAAGATCCTCTTTTCTCACCCCAAATCCCTCAGCAAAGCCATCCTGCAACACAGAAATGGCCCCAAAGCTTCATTCATTATGAGAGTAAGGGCTACTTCTTACTGCCACGTTTCCACGTGGTCTCTGTGGCAGTTATGCTGTTTGGTTTTAGGTAACAGTGGTCACTCTCTGGGAAGGAGTGGGTAAGATGGGCCAGGACTCACATTTCTTGAGGTCTTCCTATGTGCTGTGTACTCTGTACTGGGTTTCCCATTTACCCCTCCCTACAGTTCTGTAAGGAAGGCATGATGAGTCCCCTCTTTTTTTTTTAAGATTTTATTTATTATTTTGACAGACAGAGATCAGAAGCAGGCAGAGAGTCAGGCAGAGAGAAAGGAGGAAGCAGGCTCCCCGCCCAGCAGAGAGCCTGATGCAGGGCTCGATCCCAGGACCCCGAGATCATGACCCAAGCCGAAGGCAGAGGCCCAACCCACTGAGCCACCAGGCGCCCCTTGTGGGTCCCCTCTTACAGATGACCACAGGTAGGCTAATGGAGCCTAAGCAAATAGTCCCTTGCCACACACCACATAATGGGCAGGGATGGCATTCCATCTTTTCATGCACTCATACAATTTTCATGCATTCTCAGTAGGGGTGATATCATCCCAAAGGGACCAAAATTCACTCTTGAGAGTAGGGGAGGAAGAGTAGACATTACAATGGTTTGTGGCTCTCCAAAAGTCCACATTACACAAACAGATATACACTACATCTGTCAGTTAAAATTTCATGTCCTGGGCAGTAAGGTGTTGCCAAAAAAAGTGGGGGGGAGCCTCTTTACGGGGGTCATCATGAAAGAAAGTTGAGAAACATTGCCTATACCCAGCAATCTCTTGTGTAGATGATGGGCCACTAGGGCTTAGGGACTCATCATTATACACCATCCCACAGACACTCACTCAACAAACCTTCTTGGTGATAATAATGATGGTGATGATAGTGATCATGGTCGTGATGAGGTAGTGATGATGATGAGGTCAGTGATGGCAGAAATGAAATCCTGCCCCTGCAGTGAAGGTACCTAGGTTTGGGGACCTCGCGAATTGATTATTTTTTTAAGCTGGCAGATAGGAGCTCAGTCAGAACAGGTGATTCTTCTGGGACAGATAATCCGGAGGGTAGGATGTTAATGTTCAACAGGGTAAGGTATGCAAGTGTTACTCTAAATTGTATCACCTTTAATTTTCACATTTATTTGAGTTGCCTATTATTAAGTTCATAGTTCATAGAAGGGTGTAGGGAGTTAGGAGAAGCTGGGTAAATTGAGGGAAACTGCTTTGGTAATGGCCTGCTCAGTAATGTAACTTGCACTTCGCTAGAGCTTTCCCCCATTGTGTCCTGAAGCCACCAAGAACTCTGAATGTTCTAATATCTCTTAAGTGCTCATATTTCATACTGTCCAGGGTGTCACCTATTTCTTTTATATAGTGAAATGTATTTGTTTTAAGTTATAATGTCGAAAAATTTTAGACAGTTTATGGCAAAATAATCATGAAACCCTGTTTGATGAGGGCTAGAGTAAACACTTGCAAATGTTGTGGGGTTAGCTCTTGTGATATTGAAGCAAGCATTCCCAGTAACCAGTATGGAGAAATGGTGATGTGGCCTCCTATGTTCACTTCCTTGTGTAACCCGTCCTGTTGTGTGTGGGCTGGAGTTGGTGACTTGCTTCTAACAACTAGAATATATGAGAAGACATGGAGTATCGATTCTGAGCTTAGGTTACAAAGAGCCTGTGGTCACTTCCTTGTTGGTCTCATGCTTATTGTGAGAGAAGCCAGGTGCCACGTTGTGAGCTACTCCTGAAACAAAGAACCTATGTCTCTGGCAAGACCCAGTGAGGCCCTGAAGACTGCCAACAGCCATATGAATGAGCTTGGAAGTAGAACCTCCCTGTGTTGGCCCTTGAGATGGCTGTAGTCCTTGCTTATCGCTTGATTGCAGCCTTGTGAGATGCCCTGAGCCAGGACCTTCCATCTAAGCTGCTCCCTGACACCTGATCCAAAGAAATGGTGTGATATTATGTGTTTATTTTTGTAAGCATCTAAATTTTGGAGTAATTTATTATACAGCAGTAGATAACTAATATGAATATGCAGAGAGAATTAATCTGAAGAGACGTATGCATGTCTTAGAAACATATGAAAACACATTAGCTGATAAAATACACATGAAAACATGAAGAGATGCTCTTCTCAATGCCAAAAGGCAAGCTACAGAGTACGAATTATGTGGTTCCAGTATTTAAAAGGGATCTATGCATGAGTAAGTATTTCTGTGTGTCTGTGATTGTGACCATAGTTCGCCTACAGAGAAACACTTCTGGAGAACATGCAGCAGTCTATTGATAGTAGACAACTTTGGGTCAGGAGCCAGGAGTCAGGCAGGAGGTAGATTTAGAGCAGTATCATTTTACAAATGCACATTTCTGTGTTGTTTGAATTCCATAAACAGGAAAATTTATTAAGGTAAATATTTGAAGACACAAAATATTTTACAGATAAAGTACTCATGGTTTTATTGTCTCAGAAACATATTCAAAGACTATGATTCATAGAGAAAAGCATCTGATTACAATTTTTTTAAAGATTTTATTTATTTATTTGGCAGACAGAGATCACAAGCAGGCAGAGAGGCAGGCAGAGAGAGAGGAAGGGAAGCAGGCTCCCCGCTGAGTGGAGAGCCCGATGCGGGGCTCGATCCCAGGATCCCGAGATCATGACCTGAGCCAAAGGCAGAGGACCAACTCACTGAGCCACCCAGACATCCCTGATTAAAATTTTTGACCATGGATCTGTATATGTAGGTGTGTATCGGTGTGGTTTCTGTGGCTGAAATTTGGTAATATCTGTGTGTTGTTAATGTCTCAAGTTTTATCACCCTAAATATTTATGGGTTTTAGAGCCATGTGATTTGGGTTCAAAATCCACAACGTGTCCCTTTTTAAGTGTGAGAGCTTAGGCAAAGTACTTAACCTCTCACTTTCTTACTTATTTCCTCTTTAAAAATCGGGTCAAAAAAGGTTGCATTGTAGTTTTACAAATAAATGTTACTTGGACCTAAACAAAAGTTAATTTAGTTTAATACTTTCATACGTTTATAGGCCACGAGTGTTTTTGTAAGTACTAAGCTTATGAGGCAGATGACTATTCATTGCAATGGGGACATTCGGTCTGTGTTGCAAGCGGGGAAAGACAGGTTGTAAAGTTGTAAGTTAGTTAAAGTATTATTTTGGATGGAAATATTATGACTACGTGTACCTGCAGAGGAAAAGCAACAGAAAAGGAAAATGTCTAGAGAAATGTAATAGACATTTTCTTTTACCTGTTGAAGTCTCCAAAATAGGTTTGATTACCAAAAGAAAAAAATACAATACATATAATATGTAATAATGTATGCATAAAATACAATAGTTTTACAGGGTTTTGGATAAATGTGGATGTAACATATGAGACCTTTCTCGCATAATGAAAGGAAGGTAAAGAGACCTATAAGGTGGTGAGATTTTCACAAATCAATCATAGCAGTGATATTTTGTTTCTAATATGCTGTGTAAAATTAAGATAGTTGTAATCAGTAGTGACCACTAGCAATGTTATACGGAGAAATAATGTCAAAAATCACAAATTTGTACAAGGTGTACAAAAGCAAATTAAAAAAAAACAAAAGAAGGTAAGAAATGGGACTGAGAGGCACGAAAAGGGGAGGAAACAAGGACAAAATGAATAATAAAATGGTAGATCTACATGCAAATATTTTACTAATCATAATAATTACATTAAATGTAAATAGTCTTGTGCTACAATAAAAATAAGTTTGTGGTCTTTGTCCCTGGTTCGTGATAGAGAGGTATTTAAAAGCTTCAGAATTTAATGTCTTCTGTATGCTAATGAGATGTCTTATGACAGGGAGAAGCTAGATGTCTTCAAGATGGAGGCTGGTTGCCAGAAAAACCAACCAAATGATAAGAGGGTTAGAACTTTCATTCTCATTCCCCTGACCTCTGGGGAGAGGGGAGGGGTTAGAGACTGAGTTCAACCTCTAATGTGGCTCATGATTTTATCGATCATGCCTATGTAATAGAGCCTCCGAGATAAAAAAGCAAGCAAGCAAGCAAACAAACAAACCCTAAACAGTGGGGTTAAGGAAGCTTCCGGGTGGGTGAACACATTGATGGACTGGGACGGTGGCGTGCCCCAAGAAGGCATGGCAGTTCCACACCCCTTCTCTCCTTCATACCTTCCCCTAGGTATCTCTTCTATTTGGCTGTGACTGAGCTGTTGTATCCTTTATAATAAGCTAGTTGTTTTTAAGTAAAGCATTTTCCTGAGTTCTGTGGCTTGTTCTATTGAACTATCAAACCTGAGGGGTGGGGTCATAGAAACTCCTGAATTTGTTGTCATTTGGGCAGAAGTGTGGGTCACCTGACCATCCAAGTGGTGGCTACACATCCGAAGTGGGGACAGTCTTGCAGAATTAAACCCTTTAACTTGTGGGAACTGAGACTAAATCCAGGTATAGTGTCAGATTTGAATTGAATTGCTCGGCACCCAGTTGGTATCAGATCATTGGCTCTTGGTGTGGAAAAAGACACATACTTTTGATGTCTGAAGAAAGTGGCAACACAATTTGGTGTCAGAGAACACCACACAGGTCTAAACAATTAAAAGACAAAGACCATCTAGTTGTTGCATCAAGTGTAGAGAGAGGGGTGTCGAATTCTCCCCCAAAACTGTGAATTTGTCTATTTCTCATTTCCATCCTATCAGTTTTTTGCTCTGCATATGTTTGTAGCTCCACTGTTGGGTGCCTACATATTTACGATTGCTATGTCTTGGGAGGATTGACTCTTTTACCATTATATAATAGCCTTCTCTGTATTTAGTCACATTCTTTGCTCTTAATTTGATCGTAGCATAGCCTTTCTTCTTTCCTTTGTTTTCATGGTGTCTTTTCCATCCCTTTGCTTTCAACCTACTTACGTTGTTTTACTTGAAGTGAATTTCTTGCAGGCGTCATCCAGATGATAGGTCATAAAAGGATATTAAGATTATCTCATTTGCATTCTTTAAATTATTAATGAGTCAGAACATTATTTTCTCATGATTGTTGGCCATTTGCCTTTCTTCATTTTTGAACTATTCATTCATTTTGTCCATTTTGCTATTTTGATGTAGGTGCTCTTCATGCATTAAGGCAAATACCCTTTACTGATCCATGGAATTGTGATTCCACCCAATATTAATTGGTGAATATTACTTGCCAGACTCTGGCCAAAATCTATAACCAGGTTATCTCTTCTGAGATCTAGGATCTCATGTATAGTGAAAATGTCCACTTGGAGAAAGAAAATATCAATATCCATTCATAAATGCATGAGGTTTTCAAGGACAACATGCATGGACAGTTCAAAAACACTTATTCCTAAACCCTGCATTGCCACAAAGTGTAAAGTTTACTTCTTTTTTTTTGACTTTACTTTTTAGTTTGAAGAGAGTACCAGTTTAGAATTAGGATTTCTATAATAAATTTAACAATGACAAGAAAATTATATACTATTTCTGAGGTTGCCTTCCTTCATTTGTAAAGCGAGAATAATCATATTCATATCAGACAGTTACTATGAGGAGCAAAACATTTCAAGTCAATCTGGCATTTGATACCTGTAGTACTTGATGGATGTTGGTCCTGTTTCTAATCCATACTTGTCCTTCCTTAAAAGGAGATTCCCTTGACATGATCCAAATAGCATGATTATAAGTCAACCATATGGAAGTGTTAAATAGAGTGGAAATGTACAAGTTTCCATTATGCATTAACTTTGGTGTCATTTCTCTGTGCTGGAGTCTTTTCTCAGGTAATTTGGGAAAAAGGAAAACCATCTCTGGACCATTTCCATTGAGTTTGAGAAAGAAAACCATTGGTCCATTTCACATTATTTCACAAGCTTTCCCATTTTTATCCTCTAGGTTAGCTGCCTTGGAATAATATGTGTATTGTAACGCAGCAAGACTAGGCTTTGCAGAACACTGCAATAAATTGCTGGGGGTCGGGCACATCATAGGTTCTTGGGTAAGTTGTTTCCCCTATGCTGGCTAAGTTTTGGGATAAAAGCCTCTAAAATGGTGTAGGGGGTAATGATATCCCATCTGGGAAAGCACTTTTGAGTCCTGAGATGGGAAGGAAGGAACAGTGATTTCCCAGTAATTCTTTTTCAGTCTACATCACAGGTATTATCATACTCTGTATTCAATGAACTCAGTAAGAATAAGTTATTGTATTACCTTGTGCTGGAATGTCCATTTGTGAATAGTCTTAGGGTGGTTGGAACTTAAGAGTCCTACATGAGGATCAGGCCCCTGACTCAGAAAACTGTGGGGACTTAACTTTTGTGAATGTACGCCTTCTTCACGCTCATGAATTTTTGACAGCATTCCTAGGAGGTAGGTAACATGATCTGTACAATATTTTGTAGTGGGGGAAGCAATGATGGATGGAGATTAAGAAACCCGGGTGGCAGTCATCCTTCTCTTAAGTGGAAAAGCAGAAACTGGCACCCTGTATGTCCCAATGCAGACTGCATGAGGCTCAGCTGGGCATCACACCATAATCAAGTAGGTCTTGCCTTCCTGCTGACCTATGTCCCTTCTGAAATCTGTATCTTCACATCTGAAGCCAGGTTGCTAGTCCTGCCTGTATTTCTGCATATTACTGCACATCATTGTGCCTCAATTTCAATTTCCTGGTCCATAAAAACAAGAGAATATGTTTAGGTCATTATTTTTGAAACTGAAGTACCAGAAAACACAAGGAAGATCTACTCTGTAATGGAGGGACCTGAGTTGTGCTGAGGATGAATACTTGCAGGAGCAAGCCCCCAATACAGGAAGATTGAAAATGCCTGGAGTCTTTAACGGACATTGACAAACCAACTTGCAAAAAGGTTTGCTAATTGACAGACATTTCCACCAGCAGTATCAGACTGTATAGGATTCCCCATGTATACACCTATGGTGGGAATTTTCAGTAGCTGATTGTTGCACTTTAAAAACATGAAAGATAGAAGTTCTCCTTATGTTATCATATTTAATTGGGTGGAGAGGCAATGTTAAAACATTCCTTGATATGTAAAATACATTGTTAAATCATAATTGTCATTAGCTATTAATGCAAAAAGGTTCAGTTTCTCCTAGTGTTACTGCCAGCATGCACTTCAGGTTGTGTGTGTGTGTGTGTGTGTGTGTGTGTGTGTGCGCGCGCGCACCAACCAAAAAGGTTAAGATATCTCTTAGTGACATATAGAGAGGATTCAGATCTCCACTTTCTTGAGTCCCTTCAAATGACACAAGAGCTGGAACACAGCATACTATAATCCCATCACCCGTTACAGGAAAGCAGTCCTGTCTGTGAACTCATCTGCCCCAGGACGGATCCCTCCAGGATGTAAGGTTTGGTGGTCTGCCAAAATCTGCTTCTGAACACTGAAGGTGTGGGCTCCCCAGGCTCCCATCTTGCAGCCCTCACTTGCAGAGTCCTGGGAGATTGCATTTTCTCAGTCACCCAACACCACGGGTTCAGTCATCTACATGAGGAACTCTACCCTAGGACATAAAAATCCATGAATTCCCAGTACAGTTTTGACACCCCCTGCATCCATCCATCCATCCATCCATCCATTTATACGTCTAACAGGCACTAAGACAAAACTCTACCATTTCTGGGGTTAAATTTTAACCCTCTCCAGAATTGAATCAAGTGGGCAAAGTGTGGTGTGGTTAAATGTTAAACAGTTAGATGTTAAATCTAAGAGGAGGTGGCTCCTTCCTATTCATAGTTCAACCTGGTCAGGTGTCTTATAATTGATGATTTTAGACTATCACTTAACGCCATGGACCTCTCTCCACATCTCTAGTTACTGTCCCCTTTACATATAAACTCTGCACTTTGAAATCTAAGGTCTACAATGAATTCTTGACATTCAAGTCAAATTTCCTGACCTTCCCTCCAATTAGTCTTCATCCCTCATCTAATGGGGAAGTCCCCCCACTCCTCCACTGAAATTTCATCTTGCCAAAGTCAACAAACACCTTTTTGGCAAGTTATAGATCATGAGTGTTGTGAAATGAATGTTCAAATGGGGACCAACTTTCCCCCCCCCAGGACACAATTCATTCAGACAAGGATTACTTTGCAATCCAATACTACCCTTTACTTAAAAGCCAGTATTGCAAAATGCCTTCCACAGAGACACAGAGTAAGATAATGGAGAACTATGAGCTATCAGCAATGAACTTTTTTTCTAATTTAAATTCAAGTTAGTTAACGTATAGTGTATTATTAGTTTCAGGGAAGACATTAGTGATTCATCAGTTGCATATAACACCCAGTGCTCACTACATCATGTGTCCTCCTCAATACCCATCACCCAATTGCCCTATCCCCCCCCCACCTCCCTTCCAGCAACGCTTCAGTTTGTTGTCCCCTTTTGTTTTCCCTCTCTTTCTGTTTTTTTTACCTTATTTCCTTTTTATTTCCCTTCCCCTATATTCTCTGTTTTGTTTCTTAAATTCTACAGATGAGTGAAATCCTATGGTACTTATCTTTCTCTGACTGATTTATTTTGCTTAGCGCAATACACTTTAGTTCCAAACACATCATGAAAAAATGGCAGGATTTCATTCCTTTTGATGGCTGAGTCATATATATAATAAACCACATCTTTTTTAAAAAGACATTTATTTATTTATTTGAAAGAGCAAGAGGGCGAGAGAGGGAGCACACACAAGCAGGGGGATCAGTAGGCAGAGGGAGAGGGAGAAGCAGGCTCCCTGCTGAGCAGAGAGCCCCATGCAGGGCCCAATCCCAGGACCCTGTGATCATGACCTGAGCCGAAGGCAGATGCTTAATGGACTGAGCCACCCAGGCACCTCAAACCACATCTTCTTTATCCATTCATCTGTCGATGGGCATTTGATCTCTTTCTATATTTTGGTAATTGTGGATATTTCTGCCATAAAGATTGGGGTGCATGTGCTCGTTAAAATCTCTATTTTTGTGTGTCTTTTGGGTAAATGCCTAGAAGTGCAATTGCTGGCTCATAGGGTGGTCTTATTTTCAATTTTTCGATGAACCTCCATACTGTTTTCCAGAGTGGCTGCACCAGTTTTAATTTCCACCAACAGTTCATGAGGATACCCCTTTCTCTGCACCCTTGCCAATATCCGTTGTTTCCTGAATTGTTAATTTTAGTAATTCTGACCAGTGTGAGGTGGTATCTTATTGTGGTTTTGATTGATGTTTCCATGATGCCAAATGGTGTGAAACATTTTTTTTTCATGTGTTTGTTAGCCATTTGTATGTGTTCTTTGGAGAAATGTCTGTTCACATCTTCTGCACACTTCTTGACTGGATTGTTTGGTTTTGGGGTGCTGAGTTTGATAAGTTCTTTATGGATTTTTGGATAGTAGCCCTTTATCTGATGTGTCATTTGTAAATACCTTCTCCCATCCCGTAGTTGACTTTTAGTTTGGTTGATTGTTTCCTTTGCTATGCAAAAACTTTTTATCCTGAAGGTATCTCAATAGTTCATTTTTGCTTTTGTTTCCCTTGCCTCCGGAGATGTGTCTAGGGAGGAGTTGCTGTGGTCAAGGTCACAGAGGTGCTGCTTGTGTTCTCCTCTAGGATTCTGATGGATTCCTGTCCCACATTTAGGTATCTCACCCATTTTGAATTTAATTTGTGTATGCTGTAAGAAAAGGGTCCAATTTCATTCTTCTTCATGGGACTGTCCAATTTTCCCAATACCATTTGTTGAAGAGACTGTCTTTTTTTCATTAGATAGTTTTTCTTGCTTTGTCGAAGATTAGTTGACCATAGAGTTGAGGGTCCATTTCTGGGTTCTCTATTCTGTTCCATTGATCAATGTGTCTGTTTTTGTGCCGGTACCATGCTGTCTTGATGATCACAACTTTGTACTATAGCTTGAAGTCTGGAATTGTGATGCCTCCAGCTTTGCTTTTCTTGTTCAACATTCCTTTGGCTCTTTGGGGTCTTTTCTGGTCCCATAAAAATTTTAGAATTGTTTGTTCCAGCTCTGTGAAAAATGCTGGTATTATTTTGATAGGGATTGCATTGAATATATAAATTGCCTTGGGTAGTATAGACATTTTAGCAATATTTGTTCTTCAATCCATGAGCATGGAGTGTTTTTCCATTTCATTGTGTCTTCCTCAATTTCTTTCCTAAGTGTCCTGTAGTTTTCAGAGTACAGCTCTTTTACTTCTTTGGTTAGGTTCACTCCTAGGTATCTTATGGCTTTTTGTGCAATTGTAAGTGGGATCAGTCTCTTTCTGCTGCCTCCTCATTGGTGTATACAAACACAACAGACTTCTATGTGTTGATTTTATATCCTGCAACTTTGCTTAATTCCTGTATCTGTTCTAGCCATTATTTTTGGTGGAGCCTTTCAGGTTCTCTACATAGAGTATCATGTTGTCTCTGAATATTGCAAGACTGACTTCTTCTCAGGCGATGCACTTTCAAATAAAGCACAAAAATTCCCAAGTTACTAGTTTTGCATCACTGAAAGGTATTTTTACAAATAGGTTTACAGCATGGTAACAACATTTTTAAAGGCCACTTCAGTAGATTCCGCATTACCCGTTTCATTCTTTCTTTCTTTTTTCTAAGTATGGAATGAAATAATTTGAAATTGTGATGCTTTCTCACATGTTGAGGTGCCATATGACTTAGAAATTCCACTGCTAGTTACCTAGATATTTATGAAAAATGAAAACATGTTTGTACCAAAGAACTTGTACCCAAAAGTTCATAGCACCATTATTCATAATAGAAAAAAGTGGAAACAACCCAAATGTCCGACCGTCAATGAACCGATAATCAAAATGTTTGCACATCCATACAATGGAATGTTATTTGGCCATGAAATGAATGAAGCATTGATATGTGTATAGCATCTATGATTTTTAAAACCATTATGCTAAAGTGAACAAGACAGATGCAAAAAGACCGAGGACTATATGATTCAGTTTATATAAAATGTTCAAAATAGGCAGATTCATAGAGACAGGAAGAGAGTCAATGGTTGCCTGAGGCTAGGTATGGGTACAGGTTTGAACTGCTTTCAAGCACTATCGAAATTTGGGGGGTGATGGAAATGTTTAAAACTCAATTACGGTGATGGTTGCATAACTCCATACATTTGGTAATAATTACCAAACTGTTCCTGCAAAACGTGTGAATTTTATTGTCTGTAAGTTATACCCCTCAAAAGTGATTTAAAACATGACATTAGCTTGATCTTCCACTATACTACAGTGACAACAAAACTTTTCATTAAAAAGGCCTCCATGCACATGTTTTATGTAAAAATGGATCTGTATAAAGCTGCCGCTGTATACTAGGCGTGCTGGCTTGACATGCTGTGTTCCTCCAAGCAAAAGCCTTCCTTCTATGCATGCCACATCAGGTTGCTCTTGTGTGCAAGGTGTGGTTTATTACTGATCACTTCCACATCTTCTGACCTTGGCAGTGGCTCAAGAGTGGGTCCAGGGCAGAGTCCAGGGCCTGGCCTGTGTGACATGACCTCAGCATTACTACTTTCTCTATGGCTCTGTGGCCTTTCTCATGTGACTCCACTTTGGGGGTACCAAGTGGGAACTATCTTTCCAGATGTCAGTGTGGCAGGACCCCTCAAAAGTCTAGGTAGTTGTACACCCTTCACACCAACAATTCCCTGTTAGAAGTTTATCTTCAGGACATAGTTGAGGATGGTGGTAGTATTGGGTTATAAGGATTGCCATCTTGATAATTCCCTACCAGTTTCTCTCACAAGCTAGACCTCTCCCAAGGCACTGTGCTGAGCTCAAAGAGAACACATTCAGCTCACCAGTGCAACTAGCCAAGTGAACTGTTCCCTGAACTGTGCCCTTCAGCACAAACGCCATCCACCCAGTGTTGATAATTGGGGATATAAGAAACACTCGGAATCCCAAATAACAGGGTGTTGTGACAGTTGACTCTGTCCCATTGATAGGACAGGATTCTATGCAGACAGCAAAGAGGAGTTATAATGAAAACAACCAGGAGGGACGATTTGTTGCCTATCAGATGAACAACGATCCACATTTCTAATGTATGGGGAAACAGGCATGTTCAAGAAGCCCTATTAGAAATATAAAATTGTAATAGTTTTTTCTTTCAAAGTTGTGTTCATATAAGATATAATTTTCATGGTCTTGAAAGAAGATTTCAGGAACTTATTAAGAGAAACGCTCACTGAGACATCAGCATGCATATGAAGAAGAATGTTAAGAGACTTCTGGGGAAGATGGTGGGGTAGGGAAACTCTAAGTTCACCTCATCCCATTGATACAACCAGATAACATTCATATGGGTATCAACAACCCAGACAACAATGCAAAATCTGACAGAAGTAACTCTGCACAGCTAAATACACAGGAGAGGCTGATTGAAGAAGGTAGGAAGGATGGAGATGCAGTCGGGAACTAAACGGACCTGCAAGACTGTTCTCCAGAGGGAAGGATGCCCTGCCCAGAGAGGGGAGAGAAGCAGACTCTCACACCATGGAGCCCACATGGGGAAGATCAATCCCCATAACATTTGGCTTCAAAAACAAGAAGGGCCGAATTTCACAAGTTTGTACAACCAGTGAGACTTAAAACCTGGAACTTTAAAAATCAGTGCTCCGCTCTGGGAGAGCCAGGAGGGTGAGAGGAAACTAAGTCCCTGCCCTTAAAGAGATAGCACAACAAATAGCCCTGTAGAGATACAGCACAGAGGAGCAGTTTGAAAATCACGTGGGGTACACAGGAGGGAGATTGATTTACTCATCTCAGAGCTTGAGCTGGAAGGGCAGGGACCTGTGGGGACTTCTCCAGGAACAAAGGAGCTGGTGGGCTCCAGTTCCCTGCCTCAAACCCCAGCATAAGCACACAGCCACGTGTGGGACCCCAGCCAGGAACCAGTGAGGGACTGACATCCCCTACCTAACTTGCTATCAGCACACCCAGCCTTCCTGTATCCCGTGGACATGCCCTTTGTACCAGAGCCTTGGCTCCAGGTCTTCTCCCACAGAAGGCCCATGCAAAACATTGCTAACACTGCACATCCAGCTCCATCAAGCCCCCACACTTCTGCAGATCCAACCTCTCCAATACGCTCTTGGGTGGAGCACATGGAAAGTGGTGCCACAAGCCTGGCAGTTTGCAAGCAGCTCCAATAGGGGCCATCGCCATTCCAAAGTAGCTTCTGGCATGGGGAGAGGGAAAGGTAACCACACAAGACAATCAGACTGTGGCCCCAGCAGTGGGCTGGAGGCAGACAGCAGGCCTGACTGCAGACCTCACCCATCAAGGAAAGCTTCTCAGGGGACAAAACAAGGACAGAACCCTCTAGTTTGGTGCTACTGCATCTCATGGAAATGCTGGGTCTGACTCAAATCAAGCCCAGGGTGGTCCCAGACTGGCCCACTAACACCACGGGGACCAAACCCTGCCCAAAACAGGCTGTCCATTGTGGACAATTGGACCGAAGGAAAAAATGGCTCAGCCACAAGAGTCAGGTGCATGCAGCACACATAGGAGACACTGCCAAAACACCAGGTTCTGGTAAACAGGGGACACTGCACTTCAGGGCACTACAGGATACTTTCTTCATAAGGCCCCACTTTCAAGAGCAGGAGACACGGTTGACTTTCCTAACACAGAGAAACAGACCCAGCGAGTCAGACAAAATGAGGAGACAGAGGAATATGTCCCAAATGAAGGAACAGGACAAAATCATAGCCAGGGACCTAAGTGAAATGGGGCTAAGTAATATGTCTGGTAGAGAATTTAAAGTAATGGTCATAAGGATACCCATGGGATGTGAGAGGACCTCAGGACATTTGTTATCTCTTAACAAAGAGATAGAAAACATAAGAAGGAACCAGTCAGAGATGAAGACGTCAATAACTGAAATGAGAAATACACAAGGTACAATGAATTGTAGACTAGACAAAGAGGAAGAATGGGTTAGCAACCTGAAGGACAGAATAATGGAAAGCAACCAAACTGAACAGGTGAGAGAAAACAAAACACAAAATGAAAACAGACTTAGGGAACTCAGTGACACCATCAAGCATAATAATATTTGCATTATAGAGATCCCAGAAGGAAAGGAGAGAGAAAAGTGGACAGGAAACTTATTTGAAGGAATAATAGCCGAACACATCCCAAATCTGGGGAAGGAGACAGAAATCCAGATCCAGGAGGCACAGAATCAACCCAAAGATGTCCATACCAAGACGCATAGTAATTAAGATGGCAAAAAGTGGTGATAATCAGAGGATTTCAAAAGCAACAAGAGGAAAGAAAACAATTATGTACAAGGGAAACCTCATTAGGCTATCAGCAGATTTTTCAGCAAGAACTTTGCAGGCCAGAGCAGAGTGACATTAAAAGAGAGAGAGAGAGAGAGAAGGGAGTGGCATGATCTATTCAAAGTGGTGAAAGTAATAAACCCTACATCCAAGAATATTCTATCCAGCAAGGCTATCATTCAGAATGGAAGGAGAAATAGAGTTTCCCAGACAAACAAAAGCTTAAGGAATCCATGACCACTAAACCAGCTCTACAAGGAATGTTGAAGGGGATCCTTTGAGTGGAAAGGAAAGACCTTAAACAGGGCGAGGAAATGTAGGGAGCACAAAAGCAATAAACATAAGTATATCTGTAAGAACCAGTCAAGGCACTCTTACAATGAAAGAATGTAAAGTATGGCAGCATATACATAAAACATGGGGTGGGGAGGGAGAGAAGTAAAGAATGGGTTCGAGGGGCACCTGGGTGGCTCAGTGGGTTGGGCCTCTGCCTTTGGCTCAGGTCAGGATCTCGGGGTCCTGGGATCGAGCCCCGCATCGGGCTCTCTGCTCAGCAGGGAGCCTGCTTCCCCCTCTCTCTGCCTGCCTCTCTGTCTGTCAAATAAATAAATAAAATCTTAAAGAAAAAAGAATGGGTTTGAAATTTAAGTGACCATCAACTATACACACAAGATGTTACATACAAATTAAATGGTAACCAGAAATTTTTTAAAAAGCCAGTAACAGGTATGCAAAAAAATAAAGAGAAAGGAATCCAAGTAAATCACTAAAGAAAGTCCACTGTGAATGAGGAGAGCAAGAGAAGAAAGGAACAGAGAAGAACCACAAAAACAACCATAAAATGGGTAACAAAATGGCAGTAAGTATGTACCTATCTCTAGATTTAATGTAAATGGACTAAATGCTCCAATAAAAAGACACAGGGTGACAAAAATGTAAAAAAGCAAGACACACCTATATGCTGCCTACGAGAGACTCACTTCAGACTTAAAGACACATGCAGATTCAAAGTGAAGTGATGGACAACCATTTATCATGCAAGTGATATGAAAAGAAAGCTAGGCCTGCAATACTTATATTGGACAAATTGTACTTAGGCAAGCACTGTCAGAAGGGACAAAGAAGGACATTATATAATCATAAAGGGAAGAATACAAGAAGATATAACAATTGTAAATAGTTATGCACCCAACATAGGAGCACCCAAATACATAAAGCAGCTAATAACAAAACATTAAGAAATCAATTGATAATAATACAATAATAGTAGTGGGCTTTAACACTCTGCTTACATCAATGGATGGTCACCTGAACAGAAAATCAACAAGGAGACAATGTCTTTGAGTGACACATTGGACCAGATGGATCTAACAGATATATTCAGAACATTCCACCTGAAAGCAGCAGAATACTCATCTTTTTTTTCCAGGTGCACATGGAATGTTCTCCAGAATAGATCACATACTAGGCCACAAAACAGTCTCAACAAATTCAAAAAGATCCAAGTCATGTCATTGCATTTTTTTCCCAGCCACAGTGTTATGAAACTAGAGATTAACCACAGGAAAAAATCTGGAACTAGCACAAATTCATGGAGATTAAGTAAATAATGCTACTAAACAATGAATGGGGCCAACCAAGAAATCAGAGAGGAAATGAAAAAATACATGGAGACAAATGAAAAAGAAAACACAACAATCCAAAATCTTTGGCATGCAGCAAAAGCTCTTCGAAGGAGGAAGTTTATAGCAATACAGTCCTACCTCAAGAAGCAAGAAAAAACTTAAAGAACCTAACCTTAAACCTACAGGAACTAGAAAAAGAAGAACAAACAAAATCCCAAACCAGTAGAAGGAAGGAAATAATAAAGATTAGAGCAGTAACTAGAAATAATAACTAAACAGACAAACAAACAAAAATACTCAATAGAACAGATGAATGAACCTGGAGTTGGCGCTTTGAAAAGATCAACAAAAGTGGTCAGTCTTTAGTCAGACTCATCAAAAAAAGAGGGAAGTCCAAATGAAATCACAAATGAGAGAGGAGAAATAACAACTGACATCACAGACATGCAAAGGATTATAAGAGAATATTATGAAAAATTAACATCTCAACAAATTGGACAACCTGGAAAATATGGATAAATACCTAGGAACACATAACCTCCCAAAACTGAATCAGGAAGAAATCGAAAATGTGAACAGACCAATTAGACAGATTAACAACAATGAAATGGAATCAGTAATCCAAAAACTCCCAACAAACAAAAGTCCAGGACCAGATGGCTTCACAAGTGAATTCTATCAAACATTTAAAGAAGAGTTAGTACCTGATCTTCTCAAACTATTAAAAAAAAATAGAAGAGGAAGGAAAGCTTCCAAAATCATTCTAGGAGGCCAGCATTACCCTGATACCAAAACCAGATAAAGACATTACCAAAAAAGAGAACTACAGGTCAACGTCTCTGATGAACATAGGTGCAAAAATTGTCAACAAAATATTATCAAACTAAATCCAACAAATACATTTAAAAAAGGAATCATTCACCACAGTCAAGTGGGATTCATTCCAGGGCTGCAAGAGTGGTTCAATATTTGCAAATCAGTCAACGTGATGCACCACATTAATAGAAGAAAGGATAAGAACCAAGTGATCAGAATTGCTCATAGTAGCCACCTTGGCCATAAGTTTATTGCAGTAGGCTTCGGCCACTGCAGTGGCTGCTCTCTCTGGCCACTTGCTTAGCACTCGGCATCACTTCAGCATCTGACTCTTCATTTTGGCTCTGGTCATGATCTCAGGGTCGTGAAATCGAGCCCCACGATGGGCTCTGCGCTCAGTGTAGAGTCTGCTTGAGAGTCTCTCTCTCCTTCTCCCTCCGTACCTCCCCCCTCCTTCCCTCTCAAAAAACGTTTGTCATGTTAAAAAAAAAAAAACTTGGACAAATAGGAATTTGTGGACTCCTATAGGTATAACTTTGAAAATATAATGTTTTATTTGTTTGTTATTTGGAAGTTAGGGTAGTCTAGTGGTGCTCAATGTCAGGAAATAACAGTAGTTTACATACCCATGTCTGTATTGTCGATACGTAGATCATTCACAGGAAATTCAGAATTTCAAATTACATAGATATTGCACTAACTATATAAACCTTTAACATCTTAATAAACAAATTTTCAGTGAGAAAAAAAAAGATAGAGAGAACCATATGATCGTTTCATTGGATGCAAAGAAAGCATCTGACAAAGTACAAGATCCATTCATGATTAAAACGTTCCACACAGTTGGCTTAGAGGGAAGATACCTCAACATAATAAAAGCCATATATGTAAAACCCACAAAGAACATCATACTCAATGTGGAAAAACTGGGAGCTTTCCCATTAGGGTCAGAAACAAGGCAAGAATGACCACTCTCACCACTCTTATTCAGTCTAGTAGTAGAAGTCTTAGCTGCAGCCATCAGACAAGAAAACGGGATACACAGTACTTGGAAGTCCTAGCTGCAGCCATCAGAGAAAAGGGAATGCAAGGTACCCAGGTCGGTAAGAAAGAAGTAAGACATCCACTATTTGCAGATAACATGATACTGTATATAGAAAGCCCCGGGGCGCCCGGGTGGCTCAGTTGGTTAAGCCACTGCTTTCGGCTCAGGTCATGATCCCAGAGACTCGAGATCGAGTCCTGCATCGGGCTCCCAGCTCCGTGGGGGGTCTGCTTCTCCCTCTGACCTTCTCCCCTCTTACATTCTCTCTCTCACATAAACAAATAAAATCTTAAAAAAGAAAGAAAGTCCCAGAGACTCTACCAAAACGCTTCTAGAAATGACAAATGAATTCAGTAAGGTCTCAGGATACAAAATCAATGCACAGAAATCTGTTGCATTTCTATACACCAATAATGACGCAGCAGAAAGAGAAATTAAGAAAACAATCCCATTTACAATTGCACCAAAAAAAATAGTAAAATACCTAAGAATAAACTTAACCAAGGAGATGAAAGACCTGTACTCTGACAACTATAAAACACTGATCAAAGAAATTGAAGATGACACAAACAAATGGGAAAACATTCCATGCTCAAGGATAGGAAGAACAAATATTGTTAAATTGTCCATACTATCCAAAGCAATATACAGATTTAATGCAATGGCTGTCAAAATACCAACAACATTTTCCGCAGAATTCAAGCAAACAATCCTAGAATTTGTATGGAACCACAAAAGACTCAGAATAGCTGAAACAATCTTGAAAAGAAAAACAGAGCTGGAGGCATCATAATTCCAGACTTCAACTTATACCACAAAGCTGCAGTAGTCAAAACAGTATGGTACTGGCACAAAAATAGGCACATAGATCAGTGGCACAGAATAGAGCCCAGAAATAATCCCATGACTATATGGCCAACTGATCTTTGACGAAGGAGGCAAGAGTATCCAGTGGGAAAATATCCAATGGGAAATATCCAGTGGGGGGAAAATTTTGTTTCCTGACGAATGGTGTTGGAAAACTGGACAGCTACATGCAAAAGAATAAAACCAGACCACAATCTCACATCCTACACGACGACAAACTCAAGATGGATTAAGGACCTAAATGTGAAACCTGAAATTGTAAAAGCCTTAGAAGAGAGCACAGACAGTAATTTCTCTGACACCAGCTGCAACATCTTTTTTTCTTCTCTTTTTTCCTCCCTAGATATGTCTCTTGAGGCAAGGGAAACAAAAGCAAAAATAAACTATTGGGATTACATCAAAACAAAAAGTTCCTACACAGCAAAGGAAAGAGTCAGCAAAACTAAAAGACAACCTACTGAATGGGAGAAGATATTTCCAAATGATAAATCTGGTAAAGACTTAGTATCCAAAATACATAAAGAACTCATACAACTCAACACCCCAAAGACAAATAATCCAATTAAAAATGGGCAGAAGACATGAACAGACATTTCTCCAAAGAAGACATACAGAGGACCAACAGACACGTGAAAGGATGCCCAGAAATGCAAATTGAAACCACAGTGAGAGCATCTCACAGCTGTCAGAATGGTTAAAAAAAAAAAAACAAAAAACAAAACAAAACAAAAAAACAGAAACAAAACCAAAACAAAACCACAAGAAATGACAAGTGTTGGCAAGGATGTGGAGAAAAAGGAACCCTTCTGCACTGCTGGTGGGAATGCAAACTGGTGCAGCCAGTGTGGAAGACAGTATGGAGGTTCATAATAAAATAAAATAAAATAAAAAAGTACTGCCATATGACCCAGTAATTCCACTGCTGGTTATTTCCCTCAAAGAATACAAAAACACTAATTGAAAAAGATACATGAACCCCACTGCTTATTGACACATTATTTACAATAGCCAAATTATGGCAGCAGTCTGTGTCCATCAATAGATGAATGGGTAAGAAGTTACACACACGCGCGCGCGCGCGCACACACCCCCCCCCCACACACACACAGGAATATTACTCAGCCATAAACGTGTATGAAATCTTGCCATTTACAGCGACATGGATGGATCTAGAGAGTATAATGCCAAGCAAAATGACAAAATGATTGTCAGAAAAAGACAAATGCTGTATGATTCCACTCCTATGTGGAATTTAAGAAACAAAACAAATTAGCAAAGGGAAAGAGAGCGAGAGTGAGAGCGAGAGAGAGAGAGAGAGAGAGGAGAGACAAACCAAGAAACAGACTCTTAATTATGGAAAACAGAAGCTTACCAGAGGGGAGGTGAGTGAAGAAGATGAAGGGGATTAAGAGTACACTTATCATGATGAGCACTGACTAATGTACAGAACTGTTGAATCACTATATTGTACACCTGAAATTAAGAGAATACTTCATGTTAACTGTACTGGATTTAAAATTACAAAAAGAGAACTGTGAACGGTTGTTTGTAATAGAATACTTGATGATGTAATAGAATACTTGGTAAAGGAACTCTATTTATATCGCTAATACTGGGGATGCCACAACTGGTCTTTATAAAAAAGAAAAAGTGAGGGGCGCCTGGGTGGCTCGTGGGTTAAAGCCTCTGCCTTCAGCTCAGGTCATGATCCCGGGGTCCTGGGATCGAGCCCCACATTGGGTTCTCTGCTCCGCGGGGAGCCGGCTTTCTCCTCTCTCTGTCTGCCTGCCTCTCTGCCTACTTGTAATCTCTGTCTGTTAAATAAATAAATCTTAAAAAAAAGAAAAAGTGAATTTTTGTTGTAAAGTAATTGAAAATGTTATCATAGAATTGCGTTTACATAGAAAGATGGTAGCGATATGGGCAAAAACAGGTTACAAGGATCATTAAGGGCACAGATCCATTTTTTTGTTTTTGCTTATATAGGCATATACCTATTTATCCAGAGGTCTCAAAGCATAAAAATGAAAATGATCTTGTTGTTCCAGTCATCTAGATCTTTTTACTCTTCATAGAAAGAGGCTGCACTTTCTGTCTGGATACCTCACACAGGCACCCTTGGGAATGCCCCCTTTCCTTTTTTTTCCAACTGTTTAATTCTTAATCTTTTTTATTATGTTCAGTTACCCAGTGTATACTACGTCATTTAGTTTTTGATGTAGTGTTCAATGATTCATTAAGTGTGTATAACACCCAGTGCTCATCACAACAGGTGCCCTCCTTAATACCCATCACCCAGTTACCCCATGCCCCTACCCCTCCCCTCTGTAACCCTCAGTTTGTTTCCCGGAGTCCAGAGTCTCTCATGGTTTCTCTCTCTCTCTCTCTCTGTGATTTCTTCCCCCTTTCTACTCAGATGTCCCAAAAGCTCTCTGGTGGGCTCTCACCACAGCCCCTCCCTCCCATTTTCCTGCTCAGCGCTGTTCAAGCTGCAGTTTGGGCTTTTGTCACCAGGTGGCACCAACGTGCGTCCCCCGTCAATATCTCCGCAAAGAGGTTTGTTTTTATTTATTTATTTATTTATTTATTTTTATTTTTATTTGTTTATTTACAGCATAACAGTGTTCATTGTTTTGGCATCACACCCAGTGCTCCATGCAGTACGTGCCCTCCCTATTACCCACCACCTGGTTCCTCAACCTCCCACCCCCCCCACCCCCCTGCCGCCCCTTCATAACCCTCTGGTTGTTTTTCAGAGTCCATAGTCTCTCATGGTTCATCTCCCCTTCCAGTTTCCCTCAACTCCCTCTCCTCTCCATCTCCCCATGTCCTCCATGTTATTTGTTATGCTCCACAAATAAGTGAGACCATATGATACTTGACTCTCTCTGCTTGACTTATTTCGCTCAGCATAATTTCTTCCAGACCCATCCATGTTGCTACAAAAGTTGGGTATTCGTCCTTTCTGATGGAGGCATAATACTCCGTTGTGTATATGGACCACATCTTCCTTATCCATTCATCCGTTGAAGGGCATCTTGGTTCTTTCCACAGTTTGGCGACCGTAGCCATTGCTGCAATAAACATTGGGGTACAAATGGCCCTTCTTTTCACTACATCTGTATCTTTGGGGTAAATACCCAGTAGTGCAATTGCAGGGTCATAGGGAAGCTGTATTTTTAATTTCTTCAGGAATCTCCACACTGTTCTCCAAAGTGGCTGCACTAACTTGCATTCCCACCAACAGTGTAAGAGGGTTCCCCTTTCTCCACATCCTCTCCAACACACGTTGTTTCCTGTCTTGCTAATTTTGGCCATTCTAACTGGTGTTAGGTGGTATCTCAATGTTGTTTTAATTTGAATCTCCCTGATGGCTAGTGATAATGAACATTTTTTCATGTGTCTGATAGCCATTTGTATGTCTTCATTGGAGAAGTGTCTGTTCATATCTTCTGCCCATTTTTTGATATGATTATCTGTTTTGTGTGTGTTGAGTTTGAGAAGTTCTTTATAGATCCTGGATATCAACCTTTTGTCTGTACTGTCATTTGCAAATATCTTCTCCCATTCCGTGGGTTGCCTCTTTGTTTTGTTGACTGTTTCCTTTGCTGTGCAGAAGCTTTTGATCTTGATGAAGTCCCCAAAGTTCATTTTCACTTTTGCTTCCTTTGCCTTTGGAGACATATCTTGAAAGAAGTTGCTGTGGCTGATATCAAAGAGGTTACTGCCTATGTTCTCCTCTAGGATTCTGATAGATTCCTGTCTCACGTTGAGGTCTTTTATCCATTTCGCGTTTATCTTTGTGTACGGTGTAAGAGAATGGTCGAGTTTCATTCTTCTACATATCGCTGTCCAGTTTTCCCAGCACCACTTATTGAAGAGACTGTCTTTTTTCCATTGAATATTTTTTCCTGTTTTGTCGAAGATTATTTGACCATAGAGTTGAGGGTCCATATCTGGGCTCTCCACTCTGTTCCACTGGTCAAAAAACAAGAGCCCAGGACCTGACGGATTCCCTGGGGAATTCTACCAAACTTTCAAAGAAGAAATAACACCAATTCTCCTGAAGCTGTTCCAAAAAATTGAAGCAGAAGGAAAACTTCCAGACTCTTTTTATGAAGCCAGCATTACCCTGATCCCCAAACCAGGCAAAGACCCTACCAAAAAGGAGAATTTCAGACCAATATCACTGATGAATATGGATGCAAAGATTCTCAACAAGATCCTAGCAAACAGGATCCAGCAGCACATTAAAAAGATTATCCACCATGACCAGGTGGGATTCATCCCTGGGTTGCAAGGTTGGTTCAACATTCGCAAATCAATCAGTGTGATAGAACACATCAATAAGAGAAGAGAGAAGAACCACATGGTCCTCTCAATGGATGCAGAAAAAGCATTTGACAAAATCCAGCATCCGTTCCTGATGAAAACGCTTCAAAGTATAGGGATAGAGGGAACATTCCTGAACTTCATAAAATCTATCTATGAAAGACCCACAGCAAATATCATCCTCAATGGGAAAAAGCTTGCAGCCTTCCCGTTGAGATCAGGAACACGACAAGGATGCCCACTCTCACCACTCTTGTTCAACATAGTATTAGAAGTTCTAGCAATGGCAATCAGACAACAAAGAGAAATAAAAGGTATCCAGATTGGCAAGGAAGAAGTCAAACTCTCTCTCTTCGCAGATGACATGATTCTTTATATGGAAAACCCCAAAGACTCCACCCCCAAACTACTAGAACTCATACAGCAATTCAGTAACGTGGCAGGATACAAAGTCAATGTACAGAAATCAGTGGCTTTCTTATACACCAACAATGAAAATACAGAAAGGGAAATTAGAGAATCGATTCCATTTACTATAGCACCAAGAACCATAAGATACCTGGGCATAAACCTAACCAAAGAAGTAAAGGACCTGTACTCGAGGAACTACAGAACACTCATGAAAGAAATTGAAGAAGACACGAAAAGATGGAAGACTGTTCCATGCTCTTGGATTGGAAGAATAAACATTGTTAAAATGTCTATACTGCCTAGAGCAATCTATACTTTTAATGCCATTCCGATCAAAATTCCACCGATATTTTTCAAAGAGCTGGAGCAAATAATCCTAAAATTTGTATGGAGCCAGAAGAGACCCCGAATTGCTAAGGAAATGTTGAAAAACAAAAACAAAACTGGCGGCATCATGTTACCCGATTTCAAGCTTTACTACAAAGCTGTGATCACCAAGACAGCGTGGTACTGGCATAAAAACAGACACATAGACCAGTGGAAGAGGTTTGTTTATTCAAGAAGCAAGGAAATACACCACCTTCCTTTTAAGACCCCGCTTGTGAACCAATGAATAGAATATTTTAAATTCTGTCTGATAGAACTGACGGGTGCGAAAGAAGACTGTAAAACAAAACAAAACAAAAAACACCTATACTCCAGAACATGCATAAGATGAAAACACAAGTGACAGTAGTGCACCATGACAGTAGGTGGCAGGTAGGCTAAGGGCAGGGCAGGACAGGTGGGAGGTGTCTGAGAGAGAATGGGGAGCTGGAGCGGTGTCCGGGCAGCCTGTACAGGAGTGTGGTGGTGGAGGGTGAAAGCCCTGATCTCTGGGAGGGACACCCCACAGTGTGGACATGTCAGCCTGCACTGAGTAGAGAAGAAATGCATCGATAAACGAGACGTGGATTTGGGGCCCACAGCAAATGGAACTGCTTTAATGCACATGTGAATTTTCTCAACAGAATCTATATATCTCAGTAAACGAAGGATTCCAAGAATTTTCTCATTCTTCGCAAACTGTGCTGGGTTCATATGAGAAAGAAAAATGGAGATGGATGCCAGTTGGTGGTCAGAGCTCGGATTGCAGCTCTGAGGCATGGACCAGGGGGTTTCAGCAAGGAGGAGGGAAAGATAAAGTTTGTGATCTTGGCTGAATGGTTTCAGGCAGAGTTTTCGGGAAATTTTCGCTTCATGGCAGTAATTCCTCAGTGTGTATCATTTTCTGGGGTATTTAAATCTGAGATCAGAATCCATCCCCTGTGTGAACTGAATATAGAGCCACACTTGTGAGGTAGGGGTGACTGAGCCAGAGGAGGCATAGAAACACACACACACACACAGAGTCAATTCAACTTTGAAATCAACTTCATTCTCCTATAAAATTGAATATAAGGAGTACTTATGAAGTGAGGAATGTATGTGCATGTACATGTGCACAACTGTCTTCATTGTTGAAAGGGACCTTGGGGTGAATACCCACGGGGCCACAATATCAGGGGAGTATAAAATGCCTAATTCTCAAGCCTTGGAAACCCATCTTCTAAAAGCAGTCCTGTTCTGTGTCCTCTAGAGAGGGTGAAGGATGGGAACTCATTCCCATCCTGCCATTTATCTGGAGAGGTGATGTATGTAGGTTCTGTGAACCTGAGATTTGCCATCTGAGAAGTGGGACCCAGGAGACATTTGTCACACAGCTGTCCCAAGTGGGGGCGGGGGAGGGATGAGAGAACCTGATCAGAGTTATATGTCAAGTAGTGGGACTTCAGGGGCCCTTTCAAAGTTGAGATGCAATAGTAGGGGCTGGCTGAGCTTCAGGTCTAAGGCAGGCATGGTGAAAAGGTATTTCTCATTGTTTCTCCTCATGAAAATATAGATACTTTTATGAAGGAAGCAAATATTTCTCTGATATGCCTTGAGCTTAAAGTCATAGAGACAGAAAGATCCCTAGCTTCTTGGGTGAATCAGAAGCTTATAAGGAATACTCAACATCAGGCTCCTCAGCAGACCCTAAAGCAGTTCCCCATGCTGGGAAGACGGGCCTGCTTATTTGTTTATTGTTTGTTACTTTGCTTGTTGTTTATTGAAGTGCAAGTGACACACAATATTGTAGTAGTTTTAGATGTACAACATAGTGATTCAACAATTACATACACTACAAAATGCTCAGTACTATAAGTGTAGTCACCATCTGCCACCACACAATGTTATCCCAATATCATTGACTATATTCCCTATGCAACACTTTTCATCCCCATGACTTACTTATTTTCTAACTGCAAATTTGTATCTCTTAATCATCTTCATGTATTTTGCCCCTCCTCCCACTCCTCGCCACTGGCAACCACCAGTTTTTTGTCTGTATTGATGAGTCTGTTTCTGTTTTGCTTTGTTCATTTGTTTTCATCTTTTAGATTCTAAATATAAGTGAAATAGTAGGGCATCTATTTTTCTGACTTGTTTTACTTAGTATAATGCCCTCTAAGTCCATCCATGTTATTGTGAATGGCAAGATTTCATTCCTTTTTATGGCTGAGTAATATTCCACTGTGTGTGTGTGTGTGTGTGTGTGTGTGTGTGTGTGTATACACAATGCATGTAATACACACACACACACACGTCACACCTTCTTTATCCATTTACCTATCGATGGACACTTGGGTTGCTTCCATATCTTGCCTGTTACAATTAGTGATGCAGTAAGACAGGCCTGTTTTTAACTCACCTGGAGACCTCAGTGGTAGAGCACATCAGGGCAGCAAGGTGTGGTGTTGGCTTAAATTGCTGTTCCTGGACTGCTCCATCGATTAATACATTCTACGGGAGTATTCTAGACTAGTCCTGGAGTCACCATCACAGGAGTCTTCAGATCATGCATTACCCAACCATGTCACACCTGAATTTCAGCCAACAGCTGTCTCCCTGAGAGGGAGAAAACCAAGATTTACTAACATTTCTTCAACATACAATTGTCTGTTCTTTCCTTCACTTATAACTACATATATATTTGGGCTTCAAACCCACACTGTCCATCCAAAGCGTTTCACTAATTTTGTAGTGTAAATAAGAGGGTAAGAAGGAAAGAGGGTAAATCTGGAAAATTCAAGGGTTAAATTTGAAACAAAGTAACTCCTTCACCTTAACTTTTAAACTTGCTCAAACTTCAGGGCATTGAAGATTAAAATATAATCCCTCCTCTGACCCCTAATTCCCACGCAGGCTTAAGCCTCTCACTCTGTCTCTCCATCTCCCCATCTCTCTGTCTCTCTCTCCGCCTTTAAAATCAAAGTTTCAGAAAGAGGTTTTTACATTCCCTGGTAACACATTCGTTACTTCCCACTGAATTCTTATCTGACTGCTTCTGTCCTCTTGATTGCAATGACGTGCTCTCACCAAGGTCACAAGTCACCATATTCTCACTAGGTCCAGATTATTGTATAAATATATTAACATACTGAATATTAATTTTACTGACCTCCTCATAATGGTGCTGTGAGCACTGGATTTGACAAGACATTTTTAAAAATCTTGGTAATAAGATATTTTAGCTGTATTTGTTTCATTTCAGGTATGTTTATTGACTTTACTATATCCATAGCATGAAGAAAAAAATAGGATATCATCTGAGGATTATTCACAATGGCATGTGGGATATGGTATAGTGAGTGTATTAACTAATACACTAATACACTAATGCCTAGGGCCCCATAATAAATCTCCAGAAATTCTGTGGTTTGAGGTATCAAAAATGTGTTCTCTCATAGTTCTGGAGACCAGAAGCCCAAAATCAGGGTGTTAGGGAGGGCCATGATCCCTCTGAACGCTCTAGGGCAAAATTCATCCTTGACTCTTCCAGTGTCTGGTGGCTCCTGGCTTCCCGTGGTCTGTGGCAGCAGACGTTCTTCAAATGGTCTTCTTCCCTGTGTGTGAAATCTCTCTCTTGTTTCTAAGGACAACAGTCACTGGACTTAGGGACCACTCTAAATCGAAGATGATTCTATCTCAAGATCCTTTAACTACATGTGCACAGACAGTTCAGGGGTTGGACATATCTGGTTCAGGACATAAATCAATCCACTACAGTGATATCCAGGTTGAAACAGCAAACTTGAGATATTACCTTTTGTATATAAATATGCAAATACGTGCATACATGCATAAACATATACATACCTGTGTAGGAAAGACTACAACACATTCGTGAAGAATATAATGCAGATTAAAACATTCAGGGACTGTCTTTGGGTTGTATGTTTTGGGGTAATGCTTTTCCCCCACCTTTATATTATCTACTTTACCTAAAATAAATGCCAACTGCTCTTGCAGCTACATATTCAAAAAATAAATGAATAAAACCACAGGGAAACAAGTGCATTCTTAGCCCACCCACAGGAAAACCTATAGAATGACCACCATGCCCTAGGTGTGTGGGGGTGGAGTATCACTCTGCCCTAAGCATGTGGGGTGGAGGATCACCCCGCCATAGGCGTGTGGGGTGGGTCTGTGGGCTGGGTGTCTTTATGATAATCACCTGTGACCAACAAAGAATACACAGACCCTACAAATGAAGTAAGTCTTTGAAGGTATTATCAATAGAGATTTTTTTTAACATCCTAATTTAATTTAATTTTTTTTCAGTGTTCCAAGATTCATTGTTCATGCACCACACCCAGTGCTCCCTCAATACATGCCCTCCTTCATACCCACCACCAGGCTCACCCATCCTCCTACCCTTCTCCCCTCCAAAACCCTCAGTTTTTTTCTCAGAGTCCACAGTCTCTCATGTTTCCTCTCCCCCTCCGATTTCCCCCAATTCACTTTTCCTTTCCTTCTCCTAATGTCCTCCATGTTATGTTCCACAAGTAACTGAAACCATATGATAATTGCCTTTCTCTGCTTGACTTATTTCACTCAGCATAATCTCCTTCAGTCCCATTCATGTTGATGTAAAAGTTGGGTATTCATCCTTTCTGATGGCTGTGTAATAGTCCATTGTATATATGGATGTAAGTTCCCTGGTTACCTTTTGTTTCTCTTTCTTTTCTTTTCTTTTCTTTCTTTCAATTGTGTTATGTTAATCAAGAAACAGTGAGGTTGGGGGTCTTATCAGTTGAGAAACAGTAGTGTACACTGAAGAGATGTGGAGTTCAGCAGTCACACTGAATCTGTTCAAATCTCTGTCTTCTGACTTGCTAGCCTGCCCTCACTGTGCCTCAGTTTCCTAAAGTTTAAAATCAGGCAACAATAACATCCTCATAGGCTCTGCTGAGGATGAAATGAGTAAGTACAGGGTTAGCACATGCAACACGGTGAGGTGCAGAGGGAGCCAGTAATAATATTAACTATTCTTATGATTATCATCATACCAGAATGCACCCGTAGTGCTTTTACTTGTGAGTAACCACCTTGGGTATTTAACAGAAGAAAGTTCCAGGCAAAGTGTTGAAATGTGCACTGGTTTCTCCTTACTGCTTGTAACAAAATGTGAGAGAAGAGATAAATCCAATGAACTGTTAAGGAAAACTAAGAAACATGCCTTGAAGATTTGGAACATTCTGAGCCTATCTATATTATAAAAAGCGAGAATGCATGATCAGGAGAGAATACCAAGGGTATGGCTGGGAAATCACTCCAGGAAGAGATTACTTATGGATTTAATCAGCCATCTCAGTCGAAGGCAGAAAAAGAGATGTAGAGAGCCTGAACTGACCCATAACCAGCAAGGAAATTGGAGCAGTAATCAAAAATCTCCCCAACAAACAAGAGTCCAGGGCTGGATGACTTCCCAGGGGAAATCTACCAAACATTTAGAGAAGAATTAACGCCTGTTCTTCTGATGCTGTTTAAAAAAAATATAAAGTTCTGATCAAATGACAGTGTGTAAGTGGTGATCTAACTGTACATATTAATGAATGCTTAGGTGACTGAGGTCCAACTCTTGCACACTGAATTTGGTCATCAATGCCAAATTCATCACATATTAAATAATGTTACATTAAATTAAATAATGAGTCTGTTCATGAGCTTTCTGGAGTTCTTTTATATTGTGCATCCACCACTTTATCCAACAGTTATAAAATCATAGATTCTTGGGGAATTCTTGGGAAAGGACACCCGGCAAAGGGGCCCCCACCCCCGTTTATTCACCCTTTGGCTGGGGGGTAGGAATAATAAGAATAAACAATCGCAAAGGACACCAATAATTGTAGAGCACATAGTAGATTAACAGATGAAACTCTTGGTTAACCTCATACAACCAGCGAGTAATGATTCCCAGGGTTAAACCCTGGTCATTTCTGATCCCACATTCGATGCCCCTAATGCCTGTTTATATATTGAGTGTTCTTCTGTGTTAGGCTGGAGGCCAGCACAGGGGAACAGAGTCACTCAATATCCCGTGAGTCAGGCAACTGAGATGCATGTTTGATGTCTCCCAACTTCTATCTAGCTGACCTGTTCCTATTCTATGCTCTTCCATACTTTTTCTTCTTCCTGGATCACAAATAAGAAATTGCTTCTAGAAATTGCTTTCGAGCTTGGAGGAAAATAGGGAGACAGGAAAGCACGTGGAGAAAAGGAAATGATAAGATGGAACCAAAGTTTACTTCTTGCTGCTACATTTCCAGATGTGGTCTTGTTTCAAATCTTCTATCTTATGGGACAGATGAGGCAGGGTGGGCTGGGAGTAACACTTATCAAAGCTCTACTATGTACCAGACATTCTCGGGGGGAGTTTCTCCATTTTTTTCTTACCACAAATCTGTGAAGAAGGCATCCTCAGTCCCATTTTAGAGATGAACAACCTCAGACTCACAGAACTATGTAAATGCTCCTCAGTCAAACAGGCCAACTGGCAGCCTCTCATTTAGATGATGGATTTCCAGGGCTTAAGTCCCCATAGTGGGAAATTCCTTGAAACGGAAAATGGGTGGTGTCATGTCGTGACATAGTGTCATGGCAAGACATTGGGCATGAAGATGATGGTGGGCACAAAATCCTGCCCCGTGGGCCAACAGGCCTTGGCATGGGGACACATAGACTGGCTGATTCCCGCGATGTTGAAGTGGACCCAAAAAAGCAGCACAAACTGTTGCCCTTTGGACAGGGAACCTGAATGGTAAGATATTAACAGGTACAAAACTATCATTTGCATGTTTTTTTCTTCCTGTTCAATCTCTTATAATCCTAACAGTTCCTTTCAAGGGCAATAATTATCCCTGTTACTCAGACAATGGAACTAAAATTAAAAGAATAAGTAACGTGACCTAAGAAAACATCTTATAAATTACGGCTCCAGAACTCAAAACCTGGAATGGCATGGACTAAGCTTTTTGCTACTCTGTCCTGTAAGCTGACATTTGATATACCTCAAAGCATTACTATTCAGTTGTTCTTTTAAAACAATGTGCTAAAGTCATCTTCAAATGCTAAAAATCATTACAAAGTGCAGAAATGCCATCTGTGTAGCAAAAATTAAAAACCAAAATGCATGTGGAGGGGCGCCTGGGTGGCTCAGGGTTAAAGCCTCTGCCTTCGGCTCAGGTCACGATCCCGGAGTCCTGGGATCGAGCCCCGTATGGGGCTCTACTCAGCAGGGAGCCTGCTTCCTCCTCTCTCTCTCTCTGCCTGCTTCTCTATCTACTTATGATCTCTGTCTGTCAAATAAGTGAATAAAATCATTTTAAAAATGCATGTGGGGGTACCTGGGTGGCTCAGTGGGTTAACACCTCTGCCTTCGGCTCAGGTCATGATCTCAGGGTCCTGGGATCAAGCCCCACATCGGGCTCTCTGCTCCTCGGAGAGCCTGCTTCCTCCTCTCTCTCTGCCTGTCTCTCTGCCTACTTGTGATCTATCTGTCAAATAAATGAATAAAATCTAAAAAAAAAAATTCTCTCTCTAAAAAAAAACAATGCATGTGGAAAGCAGTGAGAAATTATTTACAACTTATATTCAGATACAGTGTTTATATTCTCAGTGTGTGAAATACTCTTCAACAGTAGAGACGGGACAATATTATCAAGGGAGAATGTACATATAAAGCAGTATACATCTCCAATAAGTACTTGTAAATATGCCCCATGAAACAAGTGAAACGAAATGAATATGAATCATATTAAGCAAAACAGAGGTTGTTAAGTGTTATGTAGAATATGATTGTATTCTGCAAAATAATGTATATCAACATGAGTATACAAGTATGTGTGTGATTGTAAGTAGCTGCATTACACACAGAGAAAAAATCTGGGAAACAGGCACAAATAAATTAACAGAGACTGTCTTTGTATCGTGGTGAGCAGAAGGTGGGAGAATAGGGAAGGACCGAATAATTTCAATTTCTAAATAAACATTTATATGTTGTTTCATACTCGATAAACAATGAAAGTTATTAATTGGTAATCTGACAATGTGAATGATGTAAAGTTTAGTAAAATGGAAACACCTGTAAATTGAGTCACAAAATGGTAGTGCAGGAATTCACTTATTGACTTGGACATATGTTCATATACTCTTGCAAAAAAATAGCACATTAAAAGGTTTCTTTGAAACTAATTTAAATAATTCAATGTGTGCATGCTGGTGAGGGGTAGAAGATATTTTTATTTTAAGTTTCAATTTCTGTAGGGTTTAACATATGAAAACTTTATGGAATAAAAGATTGGAAATATAAGATGATTGTGTAGTGATAATAAATATGATGCTTTTATATCCAAATCAATAAAAGAAGAGAGAAAACCACATGGTCCTCTCAATTGATGCAGAAAAAGCATTTCACAAGATACAGCATCCGTTCCTAATTAAAATGCTTCAAAGTATAGGGATAGAGGGATCATTCCTCAACTTCATAAAATCTATCTATGAAAAACCCACAGCGAAGATCATCGTCAATGGGGATAAGCTGACAGCCTTCCCTTTGAGATCAGAAACACGACAAGGATGCCCACTCTCCCCATTCTTGTTCAACAAAGTACTGGAAGTTCTAGAAACAGCAATCAGACAACAAAGAGAAATAAAAGGTATTCAAATTGGCGATGAAGACGTCAAACTCTCTCTTTTCACCAATGACATGATACTTTATATGGAAAACCCAAAAGACTCGACCCCCAAACTACTAGAACTCATACAGCAATTCAGTAATGTGGCAGGATACAAAATCAATGTACAGAAATCAGTGGCTTTCTTATACACTAACAATGAAAATACAGAAAGGGAAATTAGAGAATCAATTCCATTTACTATAGCACCAAGAACCGTAAGATACCTGGGAATACACCTAACCAAAGAGGCAAAGGATCTGTACTTGAGGAACTACAGAACACTCATGAAAGAAATTGAAGAAGACACCAAAAGATGGAAGAGCATTCCATGCTCATGGATCAGAAGAATAAACATTGTTAAAATGTCTATACTGCCTAGAGCAATCTATACTTTCAGTGCCATCCCAATCAAAATTCCACCGGCATTTTTCAAAGAGCTGGAGCAAACAATCCTATATCCATTGCTTTGGAAATATCTTCCCAGAATAGGTTTCATGGGTAAAGGCACAGGTTAGAACAATCTATTTGATAAGCTTTTGCATGCGCATGTGTGTGCATCAGTGTGCATGTGACTGTAAGCAAATTTCTTTGTCCCCAACTTCTTCACAGTAATTGTACACATTAACTCGTGTAGCTTTCTCTTCAGTTCACTTAGAGGCTGGACTTCCAGTCCCAGGGCTTGAAGATCCCAAGATGGACATATATACAGAAGGAAGAATATGTGCTTCTGTGTGGAAGAGTCCAGAAAGCTTTGGCCTATACAATGGAATCAGTGCGTTTCCCACACTCCCCCTACATCCCCCACGGCCATTTGGTGACATCTATCTCCATTTTCTCTGGGTTATCTCTTTCCCACTGAAAAGGCATAATTTTCTTAGAAACAGAAACAAAATACTTCCTTCAAGGTAGAGTGTGAAACAGTAAGTACACTCTGGTCCCAACTCTCTCTGAAGAAGTCACGTTTAGGGAAAGTCTGAGAGGACAGATACCTAGTTTTGTTTCCTGCTTACTCCTGCATCTGTATCTCCTTATTTTGATCATGTAAATTGGGTATTTACTGTCTTTCAGGCACTGTTGTCTATTCCTTATCTGCATTCCAGCCTTCCCTCTCTTGATCTTTAGACCTGCATAACTGGAACTTGTTCACAGGGAGCAAGATGGATGTTAGTGCCCACCCACACCATGGGATAATGAAGTATGACCTCAGATGGACTCCATCCCAAACAAATCTAGTCCAAGCTTGACCCTGACTCCTGGAATCCCAGCATCAGAATGGGAAATGACACAACTGAGTTGGGACAAGTTGGGACAAAGTTGGGAAACCGAGGCAACTTGTAGCCCAAACATTTGTTCTCTTGTATAGAGCTAACAGAATATTGCCTTTTCCTGATGGGATCTCTCTTAATAGAGAGCGAAGGACAAGGCAACCATTGTGTGGTTTCACTCTTGGTTCTTCTCATGGGCCTGAGCTAGAGGTTTTCCTTTCCCCATTACCCTTTTTTTATTCAAAGTGGTAGGTTTCTGAACTGTGTAGCTGCCTGCTTATTGCTAGGAGGGTGGTTTTTCCCATGTAGTCCATGAAAGGGTCCATCTGAAATGATGTGAAGTTTCTGCTACATGTAACGACTCCTCTCCCAGTTAAGGGGGCCTGCCTGTGCCTGGCTTCCTCTTGCTATTCAGGACTCAGCTCACATACCACTTCCTGAGAAAGAGCTTCACTGAGAACCCCATCTATGATAATCTCTGTTCCAGTCATTTTCTACTCTACTTATGTATTTATTCCCTTCAAAGCACAATTCCTCATATGAAATTAATCTGCTTATTAATTTCTTTGGCTACCAACTGCCAGCTTTCCTAAATTAGAATGAAAACTCCAGGGACCCTGCCTGTCATGTTCTCTGTGCTGTGTCCCCAGCAACACATAAATCATTAGTAAAATATTACTTAAATGATGGAATTGTTAACTATTTGACACACTGGAGCAGATAGGCATTTAAAGTTGAGTGGCAGGAATAATTGATGACAAAATTAGATATCAGAGGATTCAGAAAATTTTAAGTCTCTGTTGCAAACCCAACAGCAACACTTTTCAAACTTGGATGACTACCGGAACCAAATGAAGAAATTACTCAGAGAGGAAACACTTCCCATCCCACCTCCCTGGTGTCAATTCAGCGGAGCTAGGGTGGGCCTGGAATCTAGAGGTTTAGTGAGCAGTCCCTGACGATTTTGATGAACAGGTCCGTGGACCACAATTGGAAAAATCCTGACCTAAATAGTTCACAGTTGTGTATCATTCATTCACTGTCTACCGTGCAGAATTAGGTGATTTCTGGATTGTCACAATTCATATAATTACTCAAAAGTGCACTGGTATTTCTTTCCCACCTAAGGACACAGATTGCTTTCCCAGATGGGATCACACTTTTTTTTTTAAAAGATTTTATTTTATTTATTTGACAGACAGAGATCACAATTAGGCAGAGAGGCAGGCAGAGAGAGAAGAAGGGAAGCAGGCTCTCTGCTCAGCAGAGAACCCAATGCGGGGCTCAATCCCAGGACCCTGGGATCATGACCTGAGCTGAAGGCAGAGGCTTTGACCCACTGAGCCACCCAGGCACCCCAGATGGGATCACATTTAACACTCCGCAACATTCCTGGGTGGTCAGGAGGGTTGGGTATTGTTATCCTACTGTACAGATGAGACAATATATTAAACATTAATTTTTATTTATATTCTTTGATGTCTGAGACCTTGTTGCCACTGGGAGGACTGTCCCTCCTAGGGCTAACTGATCGCTCTAAATAATAAACAATGGGACCATAGGCCAACCAACGATCTAGAGCCCACCCCCCACCCCCTCCTCCTCTGCTGGGCTCTCAAACTCATCACCAATATCCCCCTGCCCTAATCACCACATGGCCAGGTACCGGATGACAAGGGACAAAATGTCATGTCCCAGAACCCACTGAAATAATTCAAAACAACTAATCCCATGCTCACCCTGCCTTGCCTCGTCCTTCTTAGAGAAACCACAGTGAAAATTCTTGCCCTTCATTTCTTTTTCTCTCTCTTCCCCAGAGGGAACCTGATGCTTTCCCATGGGGTTGGTCTCTGTGAGGCATGGCATGACCCTTCCTCTAAAGAAAGGTGAATTACAAACTATATTGCCATTGGGAATCACCTCTTTTTTAAATTTTTTTTAAGATTTTATTTATTTATTTGACAGACAGAGATCACAAGTAGGCAGAGAGGCAGGCAGAGAGAGAGGGGGGAAGCAGACTCGCCGCCGAGCAGAGAGCCCAATGTGGGGCTCGATCCCAGGACCCTGGGATCATGACCTGAGCTGAAGGCAGAGGCTTTAACACACTGAGCCACCCAGGCACCCCACATTTTATTTATTTTTAAATAATTTTTATTGTGTTATGTTAGTCACCATAAAATACATCATTAGCCTTTGGTGCAGTGCTCCAAGATTGATTGTTTATGTACAACATCCAGTGCTCCATGCATTACATGCCCTCCTTAATACCCACCACCAGGCTCACCCATCCCCCCACCCCCCTACCCCTCTAAAACCCTCAGTTTGTTTCTCAGAGTCCACAGTCTCTCATGGTTCATCTCCCCCTCCATTTTCCCTCCCCCTACCCCTTCACTTTTCCTCTCCTTCTCCTAATGACCTCCATGTTATTCCTTATGTTCCACAAGTAAGTGAGACCATATGTAATTGACTTTCTCTGCTTGATGAGATGCCCTTCAACAGACAAATGGAAAAAAAAAAAGATGTGGTCCATATATACAATGGACTATTACGCAGCCATCAGAAAGGATGAATACCCAACTTTTGCATCAATATGGATGGGACTGGAGGAGATTATGCTGAATGAAGTGAAACCAACATTTTAAGGAAAACGGGTGGAAGGGTAGTGACTTACTTAACCCGTTTCGATGATGACACCCTGATCTCTTCATTCTTGCTTCAGTGACATGTTTAGCAAACTCAACATCACACTTGCTTTTTCTTTATCATTCCCTGTTCCTGGGGCACAGAATCCACATCCTTCTCTGATGTTATACCAAGAATATGTATATGAGGATAAGAAAGCACATGAAGTAGAAAGAGGTTGGGAACGCACAGGAAACACAACAGAGAGTGGTCAAGATGCCCTCACTTATCCTACTCAGATAACTGAAAACTGTGCAATGAAACTTGTTCTCATCTCCAGCTCTATTCCCAAATCCCTCCCCGCATACTCTAGTGACATGGAATGTCACACATCATGTAAATGTGAACTTATTCCTGCTTGCTGTTATTTTTCCAAGTAGTCCTTCTGGTTGTGATGCTATTGTATTAAGGTCAAAGGCATTGCATTGGCAGAATAAAGGTGGGAAAGTTGGAATGGGAAACTAACATTGGCTGAGGGCCTACTAGGCACCACATGGTGCAGGTTGTTATTTTCAGCCTTTTCCCTTAAAATCATCAAATGTTACTATGAGGTGGGCTTCATTACTTCCTTTCAGGAAATGGGGCTCAGAGAAGAAAGCAACTGCTCATAGAATTCTAAGAAGGGAGACAAGATGGCGGGGATGTAGGAGGAGGCGCCATTTCAACCTGTACCCTAAAGTGAGCTGATTATCTACCAAAGAACTCCGATCACCCATGAAATCAGCCTGAGAGCAGAATTATACACGTCTGGATCTCTACGGGGGCAGAAGACGCCAGTGGCCAGGTAAAGCAGAGCGGGAACGTCTTACTGATATCGGAAGATAAACAAAAGGCGGGGGGGAGCCACCAGAGGCAACTGATTGGAAAGTAATACCCCAATACGAGAGTGCCCTGTGACTGGGGATGAGCATTAACTTAGAGTCTGGTTGAAAGCACTCAAAAAGAGCAAAGGATTGTGGGGGGAAATTGTGGGAATTGGGGCGGTTAGGGACAGGGGCTTAAGTCCCAGGACCCAGGACAGCCTCCCCTGGTGCTGAGCCAGAGACAGTGTGGTGGAGAAACCAGATCTTGGTCCCTGAGCCGCCAGCGCGCCCGAGAACACGTGGGGTCCAGCTCTTGTGAGAGGCTGGGAGCCTCGCCAGATATCAGAACGCTGGGCCCTGCCATCAGAGCCTGAGACGGGCATGCCCCACACCCTCCCTTGAGAGAGGTAGGGGCAGGCACCAGCCCGGCCCTCGCTCTTAGACCTGCGCGGAGCCATCAGAGCCTGAGGGCGCCCCACACCCTCCCCTGGGAGAGTGCACACAGGCGCCAGCCGGGAGCTCTCAGACCTGGAAAGATGAGGAACTCCCAGCCTGGGCCAGTGGGAAGATCTCAGTGTGCGATCGCTGCTCGCAACCTCTCTGGCGGTCTGGAGCTGCCCAGACAGCCGCCACTGCCATGGTTTTGGATACAAGCAGTATCCCAGGGACCGCAACTCAGAACCTGCTCTGCCAGCGGCCAAGGGGGAATTTATGTGCTCTCAGGGGAGCAGGCTGAGGCTTCTCTCTGAGAGGGAGGTCAGGGAGCAGTTTGCTTTCCTCTAAACCTCCAAAAACCATCAAAAGCTGTCAAGGCGAGAGAAAACAGATGAACAAACATAAAAACCTCCAAAGAACAAAAGCCTGAAAAAAAAACGGTTTTCTCAGAGCCCACCCCCTTGAGGGGGGTGGGAGGACTTAACTCAGGGAACATCATTGACTGAAAACCCACGAGGCAGGCCCCTCCCCCAGAAAACCAACCAGGAAAGAAAAAAAAAAAAGACAAAAGAACAACCACCACTACTTCATAGATACAACTTTTATTTTTAACTAGTTCCCACTATTCTGGTTCATTTTTTTATATAGATAATTTTTAACCTATTTACCATCACAGTGAGATGTCCAGTACATCAAATTCCATAATAACCTTCTAACCTGAACTTTTTAATACATGCACCTGTGTTTTTCTTTTGCTTTTCTATTTTTTTAATTTTTTTTAAATTTTAGTTTAGTTTAGTCTAGTTTATTCTTTTTTTATTTTTATTTTCTAATATTCATATACAGTTAAACTTCAAGGTAATCCCCTTTCCACAATCAATGCTACCCCTATAGGTAAACGAATTTTTAATCCCCCTTTATCTTAGGAAAGTGGAGTCCCTTAACAAAGATATCAAGATACATCCAGAAAGAATCAAAATAACCTTCCTCGCCCACACTGAGAATTTATAACCACTCTTCCAACTTTTTCTGCTGCCAGTGTTTCTGTATAGTTGTGTTTGTCCTGATAGTATATAAATCTTATACTTGGGGTTCTTTTTGACGAGGTTCTTCTTTTTATTTTTGCATATATATATATGCAAATATATATATATATATATATATATATTTCCTCTTGTCATATACTTTTATCAGCCTTTTTGTTTGTCTGTTTTTATTTGTATACTTCATAAATCTTACCTTGGGGCCAATTTAGGCTGAGCCTTCTCCTTTATCTTCCCTTTTTTTCCTCTCTCTCTCTCTCTCTCTCTCTTTTCTTTATCTTTTCTTTTTTCTCTCATTTGGGTGGGGAATCCTGATTGCTCAGAAGCGTTCCAGCGGGCACCTTGACTGCACCACAGTTGATACATCCAGCTACATCCAATCAGTCATCTCTCACCAAAATGACTAGGAGGAGAAATACCCAACAGAAGAAAAATACAGAGGATGGACCTTCTGCAACAGAGCTAATGCCTATCAACATAGACAATATGTCAGAAAGGGAATTCCGGCTAACAATTATCCAGGCAATATTTAGGTTGGAGAAAGCCATGGATGACCAAATGGAATTGATTAGGGCAGAACTGAAAACCACCAGGGATGATGTTCAAAATTCTCTCAATGAGTTCCAATCTAATCTAAATTCTCTAAAAGCTAGGGTACCTGAGAGAGAAGATAGAATTAGTGATCTGGAGGACAAACAGATAGAGAGAAAGGATCAGGAGGAAGCCTGGAACAAACAGCTCAGAAGCCACAAAAACAGAATCAGGGAATAAATGATGCCATGAAACGTTCCAACGTCAGAATTATTGGAATCCCTGAAGGGGAGGAAAAAGAAAGAAGTCTAGAAGATATAGTGGAACAGTTGTCTATGAAAAATTTCCCAATCTCACAAATGGAACCAACGTTCATGTACAAGAGGCAGAACGGTTTCCCCCCAAAATTTTAGATTCTCGAAAGTCCTCACGACACCTAACAGTTAGAATGAAGAATTATGCTTCTAGACCGACCCTCTTAAAAGCAGCTAGGACAAAGAGGCTCCTTACATACCGAGGAAATCGCATTAGAATAACGCCAGACCTGTCCACAGAGACCTGGCAAGACAGAAAGGGCTGGCAAAGATATATTCAGGGCACTAAATGAGAAGAACATGCAGCCAAGAATACTTTATCCAGCAAGACTGACATTTAAAATGGATGGAGAGATAGAGAGTTTCCAAGACCGGCAAGGCTTAAAAGACTATGCAACCACCAAGCCGACACTGCAGGAAATATTATGGGGGGTTCTATAAAAGAGAAAAAATCCTAAGAATATCGTTGAACAGAAATATAGAGACAATCTACAGAAAGAAAGACTTCAAAGGTAACACGATGTCAATAAAAACTTACCTATCAATAATCACTCTCAATGTGAATGGTCTAAATGTGCCCATAAAACGACACAGGGTTGCAGATTGGATAAAACGACAGGACCCAAACATATGTTGTCTACATGAGACCCATTTTGAACCTAAAGATGCACCCAACCTGAAAGTGAAGGGATGGAGAAGCATCTTTCATGCCAATGGGCCTCAAAAGAAGACCAGGGTAGGCATTCTCATATCAGATAAATTAGATTTTAAACTAAAGACTGTAGTCAGAGATACAGAAGGACACTACATAATTCTTAAAGGGACTATCCACCAAGATGATCTAACAATTGTAAATATCTACGCCCCCAATATGGGAGCAGCCAATTACATAAGAAAACTATTAATCAAGATAAAGAGTCATATTGATATGAATACATGAATAGTAGGAGATCTTAACACGCCTCTCTCAGTAATAGATCATCAAAGCAGAAAATCAATAAAGAAACAAGAGCATTGAATGACACATTGGACCAGATGGACCTCATAGACATATACAGAACATTCCACCCTAAAACATCAGAATACTCATTCTTCTCAAGTGCACATGGAACCTTCTCCAGAATAGACCACATACTGGGTCACAAATCAGGACTCAAGCAATACCAAAAGACTGAGATTATTCCCCTGCATATTCTCAGATCACAATGCTTTGAAACTGGAGCTCAAACACAAGGAAAAGTTCGGAAGGAACTCAAACACCTGGAAGCTAAAGACCACCTTGCTTAAGAATGCTTGGATCAACTAGGAGATCAAAGAAGAACTTAAACAATTCATGGAAACCAATGAGAATGAAGACACTTCCGTCCAAAACCTATGGGATACAAAGCAAATGCGGTCCTAAGGGGGACATATATAGCCATCCAAGCCTCCCTCAAAAAAAGCTGAAAAATCCAGAATACACCAGCTCTCTCTACACCTTAAAGAACTGGAGAATCAACAACAAATCAAACCAACTCCACACGCAAGAAGGGAAATAATCAAGATTAGAGCAGAGATGAATGAGGTAGAAACAAGAGATACAGTAGAACGTATCAATGAAACCAGAAGCTGATTTTTTGAAAGAATCAATAAGATCGATAAACCATTGGCCACACTAATCCAAAAGAAAAGAGAGAAAGCCCAAATTAATAAAATTATGAATGAAAAGGGAGAGGTCACAACTAACACCAAGGAAGTAGAAACAATCATCAGAAATTATTACCAACAGTTATACGTCAATAAACTAAGCAACCTAGATGTAATGGATGCATTCCTGGAAAACTATAAACTCCCAAAATTGAATCAGGAAGAAATTGACAACCTGAATAGACCTATATCTAGTAGTTAGATTGAAGCAGTGATCAAAAACCTCCCAAAAAACAAGAGCCCAGGACCTGACGGATTCCCTGGGGAATTCTACCGAACTTTCAAAGAAGAAATAACACCTATTCTCCTGAAGCTGTTTCAAAAAAATGAAGCAGAAGGAAAACTTCCAGACTCTTTTTATGAAGCCAGCATTACCCTGATCCCCAAACCAGGCAAAGACCCTACCAAAAAGGAGAATTTCAGACCAATATCACTGACGAATATGGATGCTAAGATTCTCAACAAGATCCTAGCAAACAGGACCCAAGAGCACATTAAAAAGATTATCCACCATGGCCAGGTGGGATTCATCCCTGGGTTACAAGGATGGCTCAACATTCACAAATCAATCAACGTGATAGAACAAATCAGTAAGAGAAGAGAGAAGAACCACATGGTCCTCTCAATGGATGCAGAAAAAGCATTTGACAAAATCCAGTATCCATTCCTGGTTAAAACGCTTCAAAGTATAAGGATAGAGGGAACATTCCTCAACTCCATAAAATCTATCTATGAAAGACCCACAGCAAATATCATCCTCAATGGGAAACAGCTTGCAGCCTTCCCGTTGAGATCAGGAACACGACAAGGATGCCCACTCTCACCACTCTTGTTCAACATAGTATTAGAAGTCCTAGCAATAGCAATCAGACAACAAAGAGAAGTAAAAGTTATCCAAATTGGCAATGAAGAAGTCAAACTCTCTCTCTTCGCCGATGACATGATTCTCTATATGGACAACCCCAAAGACTCCACCCCCAAACTACTAGAACTCATACAGCAATTCAGTAACGTGGCAGGATACAAAGTCAATGTACAGAAATCAGTGGCTTTCTTATACACTAACAACGAAAATACAGAAAGGGAAATTAGAGAATCGATTCCATTTACTATAGCACCAAGAACCATAAGATACCTGGGAATAAACCTAACCAAAGAGGTAAAGGATCTGTACTCGAGGAACTACAGAACATTCATGAAAGAAATTGAAAAAGACACAAAAGGATGGAAGACCATTCCATGCTCTTGGATCAGAAGAATAAACATTGTTAAAATGTCTATACTGCCTAGAGCAATCTATACTTTTAATGCCATTGTGATCAAAATTCCACTGGTATTTTTCAAACAGCTGGAGCAAATAATCTTAAAATTTGTATGGAATCAGAAGAGACCCTGAATTGCTAAGGAAATGTTGAAAACAAAAACAAAACTGGCTGCATCACGTTACCTGATTTCAAGCTTTACTGCAAAGCTGTGATCACCAAGACAGCATGGTATGGGCATAAAAACAGACACATAGACCAGTGGAACAGAGTAGAGAGCCCAGATATGGACCCTCAACTCTATGGTCAAAAGAATCTTCGACAAAACAGGAAAAAATACACAGTGGAAAAAAGACAATTCTCTTTAAGAAATGGTGCTGGGAAAACAGGACAGCTATACGTAGAAGAATGAAACTCAACCATTGTCTTACACCGTACAGAAAGATAAACTCGAAATGGATAAAAGACCTCAACGTGAAGCAGGAATCCATCAGAGTCCTAGAGGAGAACATAGGCAGTAACCTCTTCGATATCAGCCACAGCAACTTCTTTCAAGATATGTCTCCAAAGGCCAAGGAAGCAAAAGCAAAAATGAACTTTTGGGACTTCATCAAGATCAAAAGCTTCTGCACAACAAAGGAAACAGTCAACAAAACAAAGAGGCAATCCACAGAATGGGAGAAGATATTTGCAAATGACAGTACAGACAAAAGGTTGATATCCAGGATCTATAAAGAACTCCTCAAACTCAACACACGCAAAACAGATAATCACATCAAAGAATGGGCAGAAGACATGAACAGACACTTCTCCAATGAGGACACACAAATGGCTATCAGACACATGAAAAAAATGTTCATCATCACTAGCCATCAGGGAGATTCAAATCAAAATCACATTGAGATACCACCTTACACCAGTTAGAATGGCCAAAATTAGCAAGACAGGAAACAACATGTGTTGGAGGGGATGTGGAGAAAGGGGAACCCTCTTCCACTGTTGGTGGGAATGCAAGTTGGTGCAGCCACTTTGGAGAACAGTGTGGAGATTCCTCAAGAAATTAAAAATAGAGCTTCCCTATGACGCTGCAATTGCAATACTGGGTCTTTACCCCAAAGATATGGATGCAGTGAAGAGAAGGTCCATCTGTACCCTGATATGGATGTAGTGAAAAGAAGGGCCATCCGTACCCCAATGTTTATAGCATCAATGGCCACGGTCACCAAACTGTGGAAAGAACCAAGATGCCCTTCAACAGACGAATGGATAAGGAAGTTGTGGTCCATATACATGATAGAGTATTATGCCTCCATCAGAAAGGAGGAATATCCAACTTTCATAGCAACATGGACGGGACTGTAAGAGATTATGCTGGGTGAAATAATTCAAGCAGAGAGGGTCAAGTATCATATGGTTTCCCTTATTTGTGGAGCATAACAAATAACATGGAGGACATGGGGAGATGGAGAGGAGAAGGGAGTTGAGGGAAATTCGAAGAAGAGGTGAACCACGAGAGACTATGGACTCTGAAAAAGAACCTGAGAGTTTTGAAGGGGCGGGGGATTGGGGGTTTTGGAAACCAGGTGGTGGGTAATAGGGAGGGCACATATTGCATCGAGCACTGGGTGTGGTGCAAAAACAATGAATACTGTTATGCTGAAAAGAAGTTAAAAAAATAAACAAACAAGAAGTCTAAGAAGGTTTAAAACAGACACAGAGGCCAACGTGAATGGGCTTCCACTGTCCAATTTTGAGACAATTAAAGCACCAAAATAAATGAGAGTCAGGGTGGAAACCTCTAGAGCAAACTAGGAATCAACGGGTCATGTGATATTGATAAATACATACATATGTACGTATGTATGTACATACACACATACATACATAATTAAATAAAAGAGAATGTAAAGCTCCACCCTATGGTCAAATGCCAAATAATAAATGTAGCATTCAACAATTACCACAGGAATAAGTGATTCATGATAGAATCATAAATGCATGCTCAGTCTGTACCAAATCCCAAAGCAGTCATTGAGCCATAACAGTACTCAAGTTTGGACAATTATAAGGGTGGGAGTGTATGAAATACTTAGGGAAAATCTGTCCAAGGTGGCGGTAGAGCTATCTGATGACCCAGCAATTGCACTACTAGGCATTTACCCCAAAGATACAGATGTAGTGAAAAGAAGGGCCATATGCACCCCAATGTTCATAGCAGCAATGTCCACAATAGCCAAACTGTGGAAGGAGCTGAGGTACCCTTCCACAAACGAATGGATGAAGAGGATGTGGTGTGGTGCATAAACAATGAAACTTGGAACACTGAAAAAATAAAATAAAAAAAAAAGAAGAAGAAGAAGATGTGGTCCATATATACAATGGGATATTAGTCATCAGAAAGGATGAATACCTACCATTTGCACCAACATGGATGGAACTGGAGGAGATTATGCTAAGTGAAGTAAGTCAAAGAGAGAAAGACAATTATCATATGGTTTCACTTACTTGTGGAATATAAGGAATAGCATGGAGGACATTAGGAGAAGGAAGGAGAAAAAAATGAAGGGAAAGAGATGAGAGAAGGTGACGAGCCATGAAAGACTATGGACTCCAGGAATCAAACTGAGGGTTTTGGAGGGGTGGAGGGGTGGGGGGGAATGGGTGAGCCCAGGGATGACTATTAAGGAGGGCATATGGAGCACTGAGTGTCATACACGAACAATGGATTATGGAACACTACATCAAAAACTAATGATGCACTGTATGATGACTAACATAACATAATTTTAAAAAGTATATAAAAAAAGGAAAATCTGCCCAAAGATTTGAAAGGTCTATATACTGAAAATATTAAAACATTTCTGAGAAAAAAATTTATAAAGACCTACATAGATGGAGAGACATAACATTTTTGGGCAGGGAGGGGAGTCTAAAGATTCACTCAGTATTGTTAAGATGGAAATTCTCCCCAAACTGATCTATACATTCAGTGCTACCCCCAATCAAAATCTTACTAGACCTTCTTAAAGAAATGAGCAATCTGATTTTAGAATTCTTGTGGCTGTGCAAAGGAACTGGACTAAGAAAAACAACTTTGAAAAAGAAGAACAAAGTTAGAGGAAGCACATTACCTGATTTAGAGAGTCATTGTAAAAAAATAAGGTAATAAAGAGAGTGTGGTATTGGCATGAAGAGAAGAAGTAGATCAGTGGATCAGATTAGAGCACCCAGAAATAAATCTGCACATACATGAAAAGATGATTTTTGATTAAGGTTCACAGGTAAGTCAATGGTGTGCAACAAACAGTCTTCAAAAATTGGTGCTGGAACAAGTGGATATTTACTTGTATCAAAATGGATTTTGATGCATATCTTGGGCCTTATACAAAAGTTAATTAAAATGGGCTCATAGGTCTAGGTATAAAACCTAAAACTATAAAACTTTTAGAAGAAAACCCTTTTGACCTTGAGTTTGGTGAAGATTTCATGGATATGACACAGCAAAAGCACCATCTGTGAGTGAACAAACTGGTAAAATGGACCCCTCCAAAATTATAAACTTCTGCACTTTCTAAGATAATGCTGTGATAATGAAATGAAAAGCTGTGGGCTGAGAGAAAATATTTGTTAATCATATACAGATAGAGGCCTTGTATCCAGAATAAAGAAAATTCTGTCTAAAATCAATAAGAAGTGATTGATGCCAGCAAGACGGCAGAGTAGGAAGCGAGAGATCTCCATCCTCCACAGAGACAACGATTTAATAAACGTACATGGTCAAAGGAGACTTAGTGGGAACTCTAGAAACCTATTAGTAAGTCACATTAACTCCAGGAAAGCTCAAAGTTAAGAACAGTCACGTTGAGGTGGGGGGGAAAGTGGGTGGGGGAATGTGTTAAATCAAAGATGAGAGGCTTTCCTTCAAGTCAGCATAGGTTGACATAAGTGAGAAGAAAAGCCCAACTTCTGGCTTCTCCATTAGTAAGTAAAGAGAAGAGTAAAACATGCTTCCAATGTTCAGACATTTGGGGGAACTGCACAAGGGACTGGTTGGTATCTCATTTGAGTTGGAGCTTTGGTGGGGGTACTGGCATACTTTGGATGCCCAGGGGCCCCTGAGAAGAAAAGTGAACTCAGCTGCACTAGAAAACTGGCGGTGCCACTGACGGAGGCCTGTACAGCTCTTCACAATCAGAAGAAAGTATGCAGCTGTGGAGACATTACAAGTAATGAAACAGAAATTTAAAAAAAAAAAAAAGGAGTGTCAAAGGAGATGATTATGAACAATTATAAACAAATGGGATAATCTGGAAGAGATGAATAAATACCTAGAAACATACAACCCACCTTGACTGAGTCATGAGGAAACAAAAGATCTGAGCAGACTTAGAACCAGTGAAGATCGGCAGCAGTAATCAAAAGCCCTCAAAAATAAAAGCCCAGAATCAGATGGCTTTGCTAGAGAATTGTACCAATCATTTACAGGAGAATTTACATCAGTCCTTCTAACTCTTCCCAAAAACTGAAGAAGAAAGGACAGTACAAAACTCATTTCTGTGAGTTGGCATTATCCTGATACCCAAATTAGACAAAAATTCTACAAGAAAAGGAAACTAGACACCGATACTATCTGAGGAATATTGGTGGAATAATCCTCAGCAAAATATTAGCAAACTCAATTCAACAACACGTTAAAAGAATTTTACTTTGTGACAAAGAGGGATTTATCCCTGGAATGCAACGATAGTTTAAAGTAAGAAAACCAATCAATGTGATACATCATATTAAGGGAACGAGGGACCAAAGTCATGATCTTCTTGAAGCATTTTCAAATTTCAACACTCTTTCATGTTGAAAAACACTCCACCCTAAAATTATGAGTTGAAGGAAGTTATTTCAATGTAACCAAGGCCAAATATGAAATGACCACAGCTACATTATTCTCAATAGTGAAAAAATAAAAGTGTTCCTTCTAAGAGAAAGAACAATAAAAGGATACCCTCTTCCACTACTTCTTTTCAATAGAGGACTGGAAGTCCTAGCCCAAGCAATTAGGAAAGTACATGAAATAAAAGACATCCAATTTGGAAAGGAAGAAGTGAAATTATCTCTGCTCACGGATGACATTAACTTGCATGTAGAAAAGCATAAACATTCCATAACTACCAAACACATTCAGCTAAGTTGCCTGGTATAAAACCAACACTCACTTGTGTTTCTATGTAGTACCAGTGAACAATCCAAAATGTAAGCTAAGAAATACATCATCAAAAAGAACAAGATACTTAGAGTTAAACTTAACCAAATGGGCAAAAGACTTGTACAGTGAAAACTATGAAACCATGCTGAAAGAACTTAAAGAAGACATAAACAAATGAAAAGACATCCCATGTTCATGGATTGGAAGACATGAATTGTTGACATGTCCTTCCTTCCCAAAGTGATCTACAGATTCAGTGCAATCCTTATCAAAAGCCCTATGGTCATACTCCTTTGATTACTACAGCTTTGTAGTATACCATCAAAACTGGGATTGTGATACCTCCAAATTTGTTCTTCTTTTTCAAGATTGCCTTGGTTAATTGGGGTCTTTTGTGGTTCCACACAAATTTTAGGATTGCTTGCTCTAGTTCTGTTTTAAAAAAATGTTGTTGAGGATTTGGTCAGAATTTCATTAAATCTGTAGATTGCTTTGGGTAGCATGGACATTTTTTTAAACATTTTTTTAAAAGATTTTATTTATTTAATTGACAGATAGAGATCACAAGTAGGGAGAGAGGCAGGCAGAGAGAGAGAGAGGAGGAAGCAGGCTCCCTGCCAAGCAGAGAGCCCGATGCGGGGCTTGATCCCAGGACCCTGGGATCATGACCTGAGCGAAAGGCAGAGGCTTTAACCCACTGAGCCACCCAGGCGCCCCTAGCATGGACATTTTAACAGCATTAATTCTTCCAAACTATGTGCATGAAAATATATGCAACATTACTAATTATCATGGAAATGCAAATTAAAACCAGAATGAGATATCCACCTTATACTCGTCAGAAGCTAAAATCATTGTGTATGGTTTAAGAGAATGGTCGAGTTTCATTCTTCTATACATAGCTGTCCAATTTCCCCAGCATCAGTTATTGAAGAGACTGTCTTCCTTCCACTGGATATTTTTTTGTGCTTTGTCGAAGATTTCTTGACCATAGAGTTGTGGGTCTATATCTGGACTCTCTACTCTGTTCCATTGGTCTATGTGTCTGTTTTTGTACCAGTACCATGTTGGGTGGGTGATCACAGCTTTCTACACAAAGATAAACTCAAAATGGATAAAAGATCTCAGTGTGAGGCAGGAATTAGGAATCTATCAAAATCCTAGGGGAGAACATAGGCAGTAACCTCTTCGACATCAGCCACAGGAACTTCTTTCAAGACAGGTCTCTAAAGGCAAAGGAAACAAAAGTGAAAATGAACTTTTGGGACTTAGTCAAAATAAAAAGCTTCTGCACAGCAAAGGAAACAGTCAACAAAATAAAGAGGCAACCCATGGAATGGGAGAAGATACTTGCAAATGGCACTGCAGACAAAGGGCTGATATCCAAGATCTATAAGGAACTCCTCATACTCAACACCCAAAAAAAAACCAGATAATCACGTCAAAAAATGGACAGAAGACATGAACAGACATTTCACCAAAGAAGACATACAAATGGCTAACAGACACATGAAAAAGTGTTCATCATCATTAGCCATCAGGGAAATTCAAATCAAAACCACATTGAAAGAGGTTGTTTTAAGATATGTCTCCAAAGGCAAAGGAAACAAAAGCGAAAATGAACTTTGGGGACTTCATCAAGATCAAAACCTTCTGCACAGCAAAGGAAACAGTAAACAAAACAAAGAGGCAACACACGGAATGGGAGAAGATATTTGCAAATGACAGTACAGACAAAGGTTGATGTCCAGGATGTCCAGGATCTCTAGTATATGTGCTGCCGAAGCAAGCACTGTCCAGGATCTCTAAAGAACTCCTCAAACTCAACACATTCAAAACAGACAATCATGTCAAAAAATGGGCAGAAGACATGAACAGACATTTCTCCAATGAAGACATACAAATGGCTATCAGACACATGAAAAAATGTTCATCATCACTAGCCATCAGGGAGATTCAAATCAAAATCACATCGAGATACCACCTTACACCAGTTAGAATGGCCAAAATTAGCAAGACAGGAAACAACATGTGTTGGAAGGGATGTGGAGAAAGGGGAACCCTCTTCCACTGTTGGTAGGAATGCAAGTTGTTGCAGCCACTTTGACAAGCAGTGTGGAGATTCCTCAAGAAATTAAAAATAGAGCTTCCCTATGACCCTGCAATTGCACTACTGGGTCTTTACCCCAAAGATATGGATGCAGTGAAAAGAAGGGCCATCTGCACCCCAATGTTTGTAGCAGCGATGGCCACGGTCGTCAAACTGTGGAAAGAACCAAGATGCCCTTCAACAGACGAATGGATAAGGAAGATGTGGTCCATATACACGATGGAGTATTATGCCTCCATCAGAAAGGATGAATACCCAACTTTCGTAGCAACATGGACGGGACTGGAAGAGATTATGCTGAGTGAAGTAAGTCAAGCAGAGAGAGTCAATTATCATATGGTTTCACTTATTTGTGGAGCATAACAAATAACATGGAGGACATGGGGAGATGGAGAGGAGAAGGGACTTGAGGGAAATTGGAAGGGGAGATGAACCATGAGAGACTATGGACTCTGAAAAACAACCTGAGGGTTTTGAATGGTGGGAGGTTGGGGGAGCCAGGTCATGGGTATTATACAGGGCACGTATTGCATGGAGCACTGGGTGTGGTGCATAAACAATGAATTCTGTTACGCTGAAAAGAAAAAAAAAACAACACATTGAGATACCACCGTACACCAGTTAGAATGGTCAAAATTAAAAGACAAGAAACACCAAGTGGTGGAAAGGATGTGGAGAAAGGGCAACCCTCTTACACTGTTGGTGGGAATGCAAGTTGGTGAAGCCACTTTGGCAAGCAGTGTGGAGATTCCTTAAGAAATTAAAAATAGAGCTACCCTAGGACCCTGCAATTGCACTACTGTGTATTTACCCCAAAGATACAGATGCGGTGAAAAGAAGGGCCATATGTACCACAATGTTCATAGCAGCAATGGCCACAATCGCCAAACTGTGGAAAGAGCCAAGATATCCTTCAACAGACGAATGGATGAAGAAGATATGGTCCATATATACAATGGAGTATTATGCCTCCATCAGAAAGGATGAATACCCAACTTTTGTATCAATATGGACAGGACTGGAGGAGATTATGCTCAGTGAAATAAGTCAAGCAGTGAAAGTCAATTATCATATGGCTTCACTTACTTGTGGAGCATAAGGAATAACGTGGAGGACACTAGGAGAAGGAAAGGAAAAGTGAATTGGGAGAAATCGGAGGGGGAGACAAACCACGAGAGACTGTGGACTCTGAGAAACAAACTGTGGAAGGGAGGGGTTGGGGGGAAAGGTGATCCTGGTGGTGGGTATTAAGGAGGGCACGTATTGCATGGAGCACTAGATATGGTGCCTAAACAATGAATCTTGGAACACTGAAAAAATAAAATAAAAATTAAAAGAAAAAGAATGGCTAAAATAAAAAACACAAGAAACAACAGGTGTTGTTGGGGATGCGGAGAAAAAGTAACCCTTGTGCACTGTTGGTGGGAATGCAAACTGGTGCATCCACTGTGTAAAACAGTATGGATGTGTCTCAGAAAATTAAAAATAGAATTACTATATCATCCAGTAACTCAAATACTGGGTGTTTATCCAGAGAATACAAAAACAGGAACTGGAAAAGATATAGGTACCCCTTTGTTTATTGCAGCATTATTTACAGTAGCCAAGCTTTAGAAGCAACCCAGGTGTCCACTGCTAGATGCATGGATAAAGAAGAAGTGATACACATGCACACACACGTGCACACATACACGCAATGGAATATTATTCAGCCTTGAAAAAGAATGAGATCTTGCCATTTCCAACAACATGGATGGCCCTAGAAGGTATAGTGCTAAGTGAAGTAAGTCATCCAGAGAAAGGCAAATCACATATGATTTCACTCATAGGTGGAATTTAAGAAGCAGAACAAAGGAACAAACAAAGAAAAAAGAAACAGGAAAAAACAAACAAACAAACAGACCCTTAAATACAGAGAACAGATGGTTGCCAGAGGCGAGGTGGGAGGGGGGATGGGTGAACTAGGTCATGGGGATTAAGATTATATTTACCTTGATGAGCACTGAGAAATGTATGGAATTGGTAAATCAATACATTGTGCATCTTAGACTACCATGACACCGTAGCACAATTATATGTCAGGTTTTAAAATGGCATTTTTTTTTTGCAGAAATAGAAAGAAACCATCCTAAAATTTATATGGAGTTTCAAAAGACCCCCAATAGTTTAAACAGTCTTGAAACAGTTGTACAAAGCTGGAGGGCTCACATTTCCTGATTACATAGTATCTGACAAAGGCACAGTAATCAAAATAGAATGGTAACAGCATGAAGACAAACATATAAACCAATAGAACAGAATAGATAACCCAGAAACAAACTCTCATGTGTTTGATGAAATGATCACTGCCAATTTTACTAAGACTACACAATGTAGAAAGGGTTGTCTCTTCAGTGCACGGTGTGGAGCAAACTGGGTGTCCATATGCAAAAGACTGAAGTTGGACGTGTACCTTCCTTCCACCATACACAAACATTGACTTAAAATGGGTTGAAGACTGAAATCTAAGATTAGAAATTATAAAAATCTTAGGAGAAAACATAGGGGAGAACCTTCATGACATTTGATTTGGCAATGATTTCTTGAATATGATGCCAAAATCATCGGAAACAAAAGCAAAAATTGTCAAACATAACTACATCACAATTAAAAGCTTTTGCACAGCAAAAGAAACAATCAAGGGATTGATGAGGCAAGCTATGGAAATGGGAGAAAATATTGGCAAACCATATACAAGAGGCTAATATCCATAAAGATGTCCTGCATGTGAACAGCAACAACAGTGAAAACTTAAATGGTCCATTTAAAGCGTGGGCAAAGTATTTGTACAGACATTACTCTTATGCTGATGTGCAAATGGATAAGAAGCATATGAAAATATGTGTAGCATCTTGGTTCTTTCCACAGTTTGGCGACCGTGGCCATTGCTGCTACAAATATTGGGGTATGGATGGCCCTTCTTTTCACTACATCTTTATCTTTGGGGTAAAGACCCAGTAGTGAAATTGCAGGGTCATAGGGAAGCTCTGTTTTTAATTTCTTGAGGAATCTCCACACTGTTCTCCAAAGCGGCTGCACCAACTTGCATTTCCACCAACAGTGGAAGAGGGTTCCCCTTTCTCCACATCCTCTCCAACACATGTTGCTTCCTGTCTTGCTAATTTTGGCCATTCTAACTGGTGTAAGGTGGTATCTCAATGTGGTTTTGATTTGAATCTCCCTGGTGGCTAGTGATGATGAACATTTTTTCATGTGTCTAATAGCCATTTGTATGTCTTCATTGGAAAAGTGTCTTGTTCATATCTTCTGCCCATTTTTTGATATGATTATCTGTTTTGCATGTGTTGCGTTTGAGTAGTTCTTTATAGATCCTGGATATCAACCTTTTGTCTGTACTGTCATTTGCAAATATCTTCTCCCATTCCGTGGGTTGCCTCTTTGTTTGGTTGAGTGTTTCCTTTGCTGTGCAGAAGCTTTTGATCTTGATGAAGTCCCCAAAGTTCATTTTCTCTTTTGTTTCCTTTGCCTTTGGAGACATATCTTGAAAGAAGTTGCTGTGGCTGATATCGAAGAGGTTACTGCCTATGTTCTCCTCTAGGATTCTGATGGATTCCTGTCTCACGTTGAGGTCTTTTATCCATTTCGAGTTTACCTTTCTGTACGGTGTAAGAGAATGGTTGAGTTTCATTCTTCTACATATAGCTGTCCAGTTTTCCCAGCACCATTTCTTGAAGAGAATTGTCTTTTTTCCACTGTATATTTTTCCCTGTTTTGTCGAAGATTTTTTGACCATAGAGTTGAGGGTCCATATCTGGGCTCTCCACTCTGTTCCACTGGTCTATGTGTTTGTTTTTATGCCCCTACCATGCTGTCTTGGTGATCACAGCTTTGCAGTAAAGCTTGAAATCAGATAACGTGTTGCCGCCAGTTTTGTTTTTGTTCTTCAACATTTCCTTAGCAATTTGGGGTCTCTTCTGATTTCATACAAATTTTAGGCGGAATGGTCTTCCGTCTTTTCGTGTCTTCTTCAATTTCTTTCATGAGTGTTCTGTAGTTCCTCGAGTACAGGTCCTTTATCTCTTTGGTTAGGTTTATTCCCAGGTATCTTATGGTTCTTGGTGCTATAGTAAATGGAATCGATTCTCTAATTTCCCTTTCTGTATTTTCGTTGTTAGTGTATAAGAAAGCCACTGATTTCTGTACATTGACTTTGTATCCTGCCACGTTACTGAATTGCTGTATGAGTTCTAGTAGTTTGGGGGTGGAGTCTTTGGGGTTGTCCATATAGAGAATCATGTCATCGGCGAAGAGAGAGAGTTTGACTTCTTCATTGCCAATTTGGATAACTTTTACTTCTCTTTGTTGTCTGATTGCTATTGCTAGGACTTCTAATACTATGTTGAACAAGAGTGGTGAGAGTGGGCATCCTTGTCGTGTTCCTGATCTCAACGGGAAGGCTGCAAGCTGTTTCCCATTGAGGATGATATTTGCTGTGGGTCTTTCATAGATAGATTTTATGGAGTTGAGGAATGTTCCCTCTATCCTTATACTTTGAAGCGTTTTAACCAGGAATGGATACTGGATTTTGTCAAATGCTTTTTCTGCATCCATTGAGAGGACCATGTGGTTCTTCTCTCTTCTCTTACTGATTTGTTCTATCACGTTGATTGATTTGTGAATGTTGAGCCATCCTTGTAACCCAGGGATGAATCCCACCTGGCCATGATGGATAATCTTTTTAATGTGCTCTTGGATCCTGTTTGCTAGGATCTTGTTGAGAATCTTAGCATCCATATTCGTCAGTGATATTGGTCTGAAATTCTCCTTTTTGGTAGGGTCTTTGCCTGGTTTGGGGATCAGGGTAATGCTGGCTTTATGAAAAGAGTCTGGAAGTTTTCCTTCTGCTTCAATTTTTTGAAACAGCTTCAGGAGAATAGATGTTATTTCTTCTTTGAATGTTTGGTAGAATTCCCCAGGGAATCCATCAGGTCCTGGGCTCTTGTTTTTGGGAGGTTTTTGATCACTGCTTCAATCTCATTGCTGGATAACTGTGGAAAGTACCAAGATGCCCTTCAAAGGATGAGTGGATAAGGAAGATGTGGTCCGTATACATGATGGAGTATTATGCCTCCATCAGAAAGGATGAATACCCAACTTTTGTAGCAACATGGACGGGACTGGAAGAGATTATGCTGAGTGAAATAATTCAAGCAGAGAGAGTCAAGTATCATATGGTTTCACTTATTTGTAGGGCATAACAAATAACATGGAGGACATGGGGAGATGCGGGAGGAGAAGGAAGTTGAGGGAAATTGGAAGGGGAGGTGAACCATGAGAGACTATGGACTCTGAAAAAGAACCTGAGTGTTTTGAAGGGGCGGGGGGTGGGAGGTTGGGGGAACCAGATGGTGGGTAATAGGGAGGGCAGGTATTGCATGGAGCACTGGGTGTCATGCAAAAACAATAAACTCTGTTATGCTGAAAAAATAAATAAATACAAATTAAAAAAAAAGAAGAAAATATGTGTAGCATCTCTGACCACGAGGGAAATGCAAATAAAAACTGAATGTGATAATCACTTCACAACAGTTCGGATGGCCAATCTCACATAAAACAGAAAATAACCAGTGTAGGCAAGGATGCAAAGAAAATCGAACTTTTGTGCACTGTTGGTGGGAATGTAAACTGTGGCAGCTGCTATGGAAAACCACATGGAGGTGCCTCAGCAAACTAAAAATAGAAAGATCATGTGATCCAGCAATCCCACTTCTGGTTTATACCCAAAGGAATTGAAAGTGTGGTCTCAAAGAGATATTGGCACACCCCTGTTCGTCACAGCATTAGTCTCAATAACAAAGAAGTGGGAGCAACCCAAATGGCCATCACAGGATGGAATGGATTTAAAAAGTGGGACATACCTACACTGTATTATTATTCAGCCTTAAAAAAAGGAAGTTCTGTCGTGTCATATGCTACAACACAGGTGGACCTTGAGGGCATTATGTTAAGTTAAATATGTTAGTCACAAAAGGACAAATGCGTGATTCCATTGGTGTGATGCTTCTAAAGTCGTCAAACTCTTAGAAACAGAAAGTAGAATGGCGGTTGCCAGGGGGTTAGGGAGGAGAAAAGAGAAGTTGTTCAATGGACATAGAGTTGTAGTCTTGCAAGATGAAAAATTTAAGAGACCTGTTGCACAACAAGATTCATACGGTCAACAGTATTGTACTGTACAGTTAAAATGAAAAGACAGTAAATTTTAAGTTATGTTTTTATACCACAATTTAACAAATGTCTATAAGAAAGAGGCAGTTCAATAAATAAGTGGACAAGAGATCTGAGTACACTCCATCAAAGAAGACATATGAATAACAAGCTCATGAAAATATATGCAACATTGTTAGTCATTAGGGAAATATAAGTTAAAACTGCAATGAGATACCATTACAAACTCTTGTAAATGGCTACAGTGAAAAAAAGCCTGACCATAGGAAACATCAGCAAAGTTGTGGAGGACAGACCCCTCATATGCTACTCGTAGAATGAAAAATGGTAGAGCCACTTTGGAGAAACTGTTTTGCAGTTCCTTACAATTTTAATCTTGCATCTACCATATTATGAAGCCATTGCACTTCTAGCATTTATCCTCGAGAAAGAAAGCATATGTCCATGTAAAGACCCACACACGAATCCTAGCAGTGTTTTATCTAGGAGCTTGCTTGCTTGCTTGCTTGCTTGCTTGCTTTATTTATTTATTTATTTATTTATTTTACCAGAGCCCCAAATGGGACACCACGAAATATCTATCAACAAGTGAATGGATATAGCAATATGTGGTATATTCGTATACTCGAATATGACTGAGTTATAAAAATGAAGGAACTACTGACACATACAATAATACAGACAAATCTAAAAACAAATAGGCTGAAGGAGAGAAGGAAGACCTCCCCTAATAAAATAATATAACCTTTGTGGTTCCATTGATTCCATTTGAACAGAATTCTAGGTAATGAAGAATAATCTACAGCGGCAGAAGATCAGTGGTTGCCTGGGGACAGAGCAAGGTGTGAGGTGGGGTGGAGGAGTAAGGCGAGGAAGCCTAACAGTACAGAACTGAAAATGTTATATCCCGGGAAAATAATCATAATGCTCTTCAAGACTGCCTGGTTGTTTTAGGGAATGTGGCTGAGTATTACCACAGCAGGGAAAGTTCTATGGCACTTACTATTTTAGAAATTATTGAATTCTTCTGACAATTCCTAAGTTGTAGAGTTATACTTAGAAAATATATTGTAAACCACAAGGAGTGATTGTGGAAGCAGCTGAAAACTCAGCAGCATTCCTGTTCTGGGGCTGTTGAACACAATGGTCCAGTAGGAGCAGGGTCCCATGATCTCCAGGGGCAAGGCATAGGTTAAGAGAAAATATATTGCAAACCCTAGGGAGTGATTGTGGAAGCAGCTGAAAACTCAGTAGCATTGCTGTTCTGGCGCTATTGAACACAATGGTCCGGTAGGAGCAGGATCCCATGATCTGCAAGGGCAGGGCATAAAGTTAGGGGCTATGAAAGAAAGTAACCCTCAGTCTCCCATTTCTGCACCTGGCGATTCTAGCCTAAACATCCTGCTCCTCCCTTTTCCCATGACTGATGCCCTGTGTGCCTATGCGTAGGAGAAAATGAAAGCCTGCTCCAAGATATTTACCATCCCTTTGTACTCCTTTCCCACACTTGAAGGCATCTGTCCTTGCTTTTGTGATAAAACAAAACAAAAGCTATGTGTGGGATTCAGCTGCTGCTGCTCTGCCTTGCAGAGGCAGCCCTGCACGGCAGCCCAGATTGGTGTCTGAGAACATTATTTCAGTGTGCCATGACATTAAATAACACTTGAAAAATTTCCGGATTTAAAAAATTGATTGTATGTGGCTGTCCAATTTTCCCAGCATGCAGAAAAATGAAATTGGACCACTTCCTTACACCACACATGAAAATAGACTCCAATGGATGAAGGACCTCAATGTGAGAAAGGAATCCATCAAAATCCTTGAGGAGAATGCAGGCAGCAACCTCTTCGACCTCAGCCGCAGCAACATCTTCCTAGGAACAACGGCAAAGGCAAGGGAAGCAAGGGCAAAAATGAACTATTGGGATTTCATCAAGATCAAAAGCTTTTGCACAGCAAAGGAAACAGTTAACAAAACCAAAAGACAGCTGACAGAATGGGAGAAGATATTTGCAAACGACATATCAGATAAAGGGCTAGTATCCAAAATCTATAAGGAACTTAGCAAACTCAACACCCAAAGAACAAACAATCCAATCAAGAAATGGGCAGAGGACATGAACAGACATTTCTGCAAAGAAGACATCCAGATGGCCAACAGACACATGAAAAAGTGCTCCACGTCACTCGGCATCAGGGAAATACAAATCAAAACCACAATGAGATATCACCTCACACCAGTCAGAATGGCTAAAATTAACAAGTCAGGAAATGACAGATGCTGGAGAGGATGTGGAGAAAGGGGAACCCTCCTCCACTGTTGGTGGGAATGCAAGCTGGTGCAACCACTCTGGAAAACAGCATGGAGGTTCCTCAAAATGTTGAAAATAGAACTACCCTATGACCCAGCAATTGCACTACTGGGTATTTACCCTAAAGATACAAACATAGTGATCCGAAGGGGCACGTGTACCCGAATGTTTATAGCAGCAATGTCTACAATAGCCAGACTATGGAAAGAACCTAGATGTCCATCAACAGATGAATGGATAAAGAAGATGTGGTATATATACACAATGGAATACTATGCAGCCATCAAAAGAAATGAAATCTTGCCATTTGCGACGACGTGGATGGAACTAGAGCGTATCATGCTTAGTGAAATAAGTCAATCGGAGAAAGACAACTATCATATGATCTCCCTGATATGAGGACATGGAGAAGCAACATGGGGGGGTAGGGGGATAGGAGAAGAATAAATGAAACAAGATGGGATTGGGAGGGAGACAAACCATAAATGACTCTTAATCTCACAAAACAAACTGGGGGTTGCTGGGGGGAGGTGGGATTGGGAGAGGGGGAGCGGGCTATGGACATTGGGGAGGGGAGGCGAACCATAAGAGACTATGGACTCTGAAAAACAACCTGAGGGTTTTGAAGGGTCAGGGGTGGGAGGTTGGGGGAACAGGTGGTGGGTAATGGGGAGGGCACGTTTTGCATGGAGCACTGGGTGTTGTGCAAAAAGAATGAATACTGTTACGCTGAAAAAATAAATAAAATGGAAAAAAAAATTGATTGTAAAATGGATAAAATGTGGCTGCCATGCTAAAATCTCAATTTGCCAGGAAGAACTTCTAACCAACTGTATGTATCTACATCCATCTGAGGGAAACATGGGAATCTCTGAATAATCTTTATAAAGTCAGACTAATTCAGGTATATTTATTCCAAATGCATACTGAAGATCAAGTTCCTTCTTCAAGTGGGACAATTCATTGCTTTCATCAAAAGATGACGCCTCTAAGGTGGGGCTCAAGGGCAACTACATAGCCTGTAGCTGCTGGTGGAATGAAATTCCACCTGCTAAACCTCTTCTCTCATGATGAGATCAAAGTAGCTTCTCTACTTTTAGGCTAGTGTGTGAACCTCACAGGAGCTATTCCACAGCATGCTTTTTTTCAGATCTATGAACTCACTTGAGCTGGGCATCATATCCCAATAAACATGTGAGGTGTTGGTGTCTCCTGAGGACTGCTGCCCTTGAATCTGGAGTAGAAACCTCGGCAGCCATCAGGACACAGAACCTCAGGACCTGCCTCCTCCGGGCTCTTCATATGATCTTGGCCACCGACACGAAGTGCTGCACTGGGAGTGACATATCTAGCAATCACCATGCTTTACGGATGTAACTTCGTGCTGGGAGCCATGTGAAGCACTGGGCTAGTGACAATGACACTGATACAGCCTAACGACAACGTTATAATGGACTTCTCACAGGGCCTTTTTCTTCTCCTTGGCCTATCTCCTAACAACAAAGGTGAAGAGGAATAAGAAGTGGCCTAAATTCATACAGGCATTCATAATCCTGCAATAACCACAGGTCTATGGGCTTGTTTACATGTATCACTGACCGTTCTCAGCCATCCTGTGGCTGAAGCATTCTCATCCCTGTTTTGTGGAGGGAGAAGCTGAGGTTCAGAGGGAGTCAGTCACCCCTTCCTTTTAAAAGAAAGTATCTCCAGGATGTGGAAGGAGAAGCTGAGGTTCAGCAGGAGTCAGAGTCAGTCACCCCTGCCTTTTAAAAGAAAGTAGCTCCAGGACACCCCTGGAAGAGGACACTGCACACAGTAGGGCCAGGTGAGACCCCAAAAGCCCATCCATCTCTCTAAGAGAGGGCTGCAACTTTGAGTTTCAAGGCAGGAAAGAGGTGAGTGGACTTGGGATCCCTTTGTCTCCCCATAGCCCAGGTTGATTCAGCCACCACAGTAAGAGACGCACTTTCTGATGAGACCCAAATAACTGAAGGCAAGACCTGCTCTTCTCCCCAGTCATGTCTCTCTGTAAAGTCTTGATAAAAAGCCATCATGTTCACCATCATAACATTAGCTTCCTGGACAACTGTAATGCCCTGGCTTGTCCTCTGTATCCGAAGTACTTTGGCATTGCCCTAGGTCCCTAACCTTTTGTCAGAAAAAAAAAAAAATCTTGGCTCTTCAGACCACTGACTGAGAAAGCATACTAGAGGTACTCGATTTGGACACAGGCAATTGGCAGAACTCCGCTCAGTGTTTTGAAACATATCCCCATTGTCAAGGATTTTGTGTGCTTTAAAAAGAGACAGTATGCTATGCTAAATGAAATATGTCAAAGAAAAATACCATATGATTTTACTTATATGTGTCATCTAAAACAAAAACAAAAATAACAAACCTTGAACTTGTAGAGACAAAGAACAGATTTAGTAGTTAACAGAAGCAGTGGAGGCGGGGGGTGGCGGGACAAAGGTAGAAGGAATTGGATGAAGATGGTCAAAAACTACAAATTCCCAGCTATAAAATAAAGAAGTCTGGTGCTGTAATGTATAGCATAGTGACTATATAGTTTATAATGCTGTGTGGTATATTTGAAAGTTGTTAAGAGAATAAATCCTAAGAGTTCTCATTGCAAGGAAAAACATTTTTTTGTAACTATATGAGGTGATGAATGTTAACTTATTGTGATGATCATTTTGTAGTGTAAATGCCTGTCAAGTCACTATGCTGCATGCCTCAAACCGATATAGTGTGGTATGTCAATCATATCTCAATAATATTTGGAAAAAAGAAACAAAAGAAACACTGTGAGAGTATTACCAGTACACAGAGACCCAGCGAGGTAATCTACAGTTCTTGCCCTCTGGCAATGAACCTGTACTTCCTAAGGAGTTACACCAGGAGGTTCATTGTGTCTTGTCTCTTCTCTGACCTTAAAGTTGATTGCTGGGTCTGAGTGCTCTCAGCCTGATCCATCTAGTATAAAATTTCTGTCTGCTTTTCATCTCATGTTCTGTGCAGTCCAAAGATAGTTGCCAGAACTGCATTTCATTAAAGGTTGCAAAAGGGAGCTATTCTAATTCTGTAAATACTTCTTCGTTTATTAGCTGGAATCCATATATACAAGAAACTTCCTTTCATCAGCTATTAGACTACACTGAGTGTGGTAGGCACTGGAAGGGTAGGATGACTGCTTAATTTTCTGGCAACATTTCTACTTTTCAAAATAATGAGTGGTTTCTCTAGGAGCCTCCAAAGATGAGCAGTGAGCTCATTTTGCTTTGTTATTTTGTTTTGCTTTTCTTTGCTTTTAGACTGTCACCTGGAGTTCATAGATACATGTATGTGTGATGTGTTTTGATCCACTGTAGTCATTATTTTATTTGATGTTCAAATTGTTCTACATCTGACCAGTGGGAGCCTCTTTAGGTTGCCCTCTGAATGTTGTTGTTGTTTTTTTTCTTTAAAGATTTTACTTATATATTTATGACAGAGAACGAGAGAGAGAGGGAGAGAGTGAGAGAGAGAGAGAGAGTAAGCCAACAAGGGGAGAAGCAGAGTGCGAGAGAGAGAATCTGAAGCAGACTCTACGCTGGGCAAGGAGCCTGATGTGGGGCTCAGTCTCACGACTCTGAGATCATGACCTGAGCCGAAACCAAGAGTCAGAAGCTTGACCGACTGAGCCGCCCAGGCGCCCCCGGCCTCTGAATGTTTTTGACATGCTTCCGGGAACGATAGTTTGGTCCAGACTATCCTGTAACAAATTCTACGCCAGACCAGGAACCCACTCTTTCTGCAAGGAATACTGGCTTCCTTTTAGTGGGAAGTGATTTTAGAGGGATCGATTTGGGTACTGAAATTGCTCAGTACTACTGGATTAATCACTGTCTCTTGCCTTCTCAGTTCATGGAGTTCTATTTTTCAGAAAATATACATCATCAGCTTCCATCCTTGCTATTCCTCCAACCCCGGTGTAACTGAATTTTGGATGTGTTTTAAATTTAATAAATTTAAATATAAATAGCCATGCATGGCTAGTAGACACCCTATTGGAATGCAGCAGGTCTACACACATTTCTGCACCTTTCTCTTTTCACTTAACAATGTATCCTAGAGAACCCTCCATAGCAGTGAAGAGAGGGAGTCCCTATTGCTTTTATTGCTTTTACTAGTGACCTAGTACTCTCTAGCATGGAAGTACCGTAGATTGTTCAACTACCTACCTATTGGTGGACACTAGTCTTGTTTCTGGTCTTCTGCTACTAGGAATTGTTCCACGTGGGATGGCCTTAAGCTTATGCCTTTTTGTCAATTTTCCTTTGGTTCTTTTGGATAGATTCTCGGAAGAGAGACTGCCGGCTCTAAGAGTAAATACTTAAGTAATTTTACTAGATGACATCCAATCCTATGCTCAGGTGTTGTTCTAACAAACTAGCCTCTGTGTGATGGTGGGGAATACAGGGAGACCGGTACATTCCAGGAGCACAGAATCATTGCTGCACTTCATCTGCTGTGACTTGAGTTCACTTTTTTTTTTTTTAATTTTCAAAGAAGTAAATGCTGTGTGGAGTACCATGATAGTGGATAAGGCATTCTCTGCATCCAGGGATGGTGATTTGGGCAGTAGCTATGTGTGTGGGAAAGTCAAACTCACATCCAGAGTATTCCAGTAAAAGGAGCACTGGGTGTGATGCCAAAACAATGAACACTGTTATGCTGTAAATAAACAAATAAAAAAAAAAAAGCACATTCCATTGGGAACAGAATGCTGCTTCTTCCATGACAGAAGTGATCCAGTGGAGTCATCCTGCCATCAGGTAGCTAGCTGTTCTCCCCGAGGGAATGATGCCATATCCAGGGACTCATTGCTGGTTTCAGATGCTGGCAGATTAGGCACTCAACAGGGACTCTAGCCAGGTTGGCCTTGGTGAGTGGAAGTCACTGGCTGCAGGCAATGGCTTGGCTGGAAGTTCAAGGACATGCAAGGAACATAATTAGAAATTTGGTAGCAAGGATGTCTGTGGAAGAGATAGGGGGATAGACTCTAAATGGGTGAAAAACATGGAGATATTTTCGTTCCATGGGAATTCAAAGGGTCAGCAAGGGGTGACGTCATCAGAGGAGGAAATTTTACTTAACAAAGGGAAAGGATGGCTCCTTATCTGGATATCAGTCAGCTTCTTTTCCAGTCCCTGCTGTCATTGCCTGATGGGCTCATGGAAAACATGGGTGTCAGGGTGGCAGAGAAGGAGGTTATGCTTGACTCAGGTAAATGGAGGAGGTCAAACAGCCAGCTAGCTGGGGGCGGGTTGATTAGAGAGGGTCACTTCCATCATGGAAGGGGCAGTATTACATTCCAGTATGTTGTTACTGGAATACTCTGGATATAGATTCCCCTTTCCTGCATGCAACGCTTCTGGCAAAACTACCATCCTTGGACTTGCAGAGTACCTTATCTGCCTGCTGCCTGCCATGGTATTCCATGTAGCATTGCTTCTGACCAAGAAACTCACTTCACAGCACATGAAGTGGGGCAATGGGCCTGTGATCATGAAATTCACTGGTTTTACCATTTCTCCACCATCATGCAGTAGCTGGTTTGATAGAATGGTGGAATGCCTTTTTGACAACTCGTTTCAGTGCCAGCGAGGTGGCAATACATTGCAGGCATGAGGCAAGGTGCTTTGGGAATCTGTTTTGTGTTCTACATCAGCATCCCATAAACATCCTCCCATGGCTAGGATTCATGGGTCTAGGGATCATGGGATGGAAATGGGTGTGACACTACCCACTATTATCTCTAGCAATCCAGCAGCAAAATTTTTGCTTTCTGTTCCTGCCATCCTATGCTCTGCTGGTCTAGAGGTCTTTGTTCCAAATGGCGGAATGCTTCCACCAAGAGACACACAATGATTCCACTGAACTGAAAGTTAAGACCACTATCCAGTCACTATGGGCTCCTTGTGCCGCTTAATCAACAGGCAAAGAAGGGATTCACTATACAGGATATTTGAGTCCAAATAAAAGGGGGGAATTTTATCCCTTTTAATTTTAACACCTCCACAATGGTGGTAAAGAAGGGGTGTTTGGAATACAGGTGCTCACTTAGGGTGTCTCTCAGTAGTGTCATGCCCTGTTGATTCAAGTCAATGGAAAACAAAAGCAGCACAATCCAGGAATGACTAGTAATGACTCAGATCCTTCATGAGTAAAGGACTGGGTACCCCACCTGGTAAAGAACCAGGAGAGTTGAAGGCAAAGGGAATACAAAATGTTTAGTAGAAGATTGTACTTAAAAATACTGACTACAATTCGCAACGATGTGGATGGAACTAGAGGGTATTATGCTGAGCGAAATAAGTCAATCAGAAAAAGACAATTACCATATGATCTCCCTGATATGAGGAATTTGAGAGGCAAAGTGGGGGGTTTGGGGGTGGGGAAGGAAAAAGTGAAACAAGATGGGATCTGGAGGGAGACAAACCATAAGAGACCCTTAATCTCACAAAACGAACTGAGGGTTGTCAAGGGAAGGGCAGTATGGAGAGGGTGGCTGGGTTATGGACATTGGGGACGGTATGTGCTATGGTGAGTGCTGTGAAGTGTGTAAGCCTGACGATTCACAGACCTTATCCCTGGGGCAAATAATACATTATATGTTAATAAAAAAAAAATACTGGCTACAACCACATGACCAGATACAACGCTAATTGTTGTGAAGATTTCTTCCTGGTTTTGTTGAATATGTGTGTAAATGTGTGTTTATTATGTATGATAATATATGCATCATATTTATTTTCTTTCCTCTCTTATCCTCTTATCATGTAACAGTAGGCGTATTAGCTTTGCATCATAGTATTTAAGTATTAAGATTACCTGAGAGTTTCATAATAACAAGTTACTTAAATAACACGATGACAAGGAGAAGAGTAAACATCTCCCAAGGACTTTGCATCATCTTCAGTGGAATGGGTCAGTGCGTTTTCACTTGTGTACAGGACAGCTATATATGTTAGCCAGAAATATGACCTTGTTATTCTGCTTGTTGGGAACCAAGTATGGTTCAAGGAGATGTGTATGGGTACCAAGTTAACAAGGGGTGGTGTCCTATGATGGTTAATTTTATGTGTCAGCTTGGCTAAGATTTGGTACCCAGGTGTTCTGGGTGAATACTAGTCTGGATGTTGCTGTGAAGCTGTTTTGAAAATATAATTAATATTTAAACCAGTAGACTTTGAGTAAGGCAGATTACCTCCATGATGTGGCTGGGCTTCACTGAATAAGACGAAGGCCTTAAGAGGAAAGACTGATGTACCCTGAGGGGGAAAGATTGCTGCCTCCAGACTGCCTTCGGACTTTGAGATGGCAACATCAACACCTACTAGAATTTCCTACCCACTGGCTTGCCCTGAACTTTCCGACTTGCCAGTCCCTAAAATCCCACAATCATGTGGACCAATTCCATCGTGTGTGTGTGTGTGTGTGTGTGTGCATGTGCGTGCATGTGTGTATGTACCTGCATACATAGATATTTATATACATATACATGTATATTCATATATGCTATCCATTCTGGTTCTGTGGAGAACGGTGACAAAGAGGCTCACCTTCACTATATTTCACACGTTGCTTTTGTGCATTTATAATTTATGCAGTGTTACAATCTGACCACCACATCAGAACAGATCTGCATTTGTTGACCAGACAACACTTTATGGTTGGGCAACCCTGCGTTGGCTTAGACACGTGGGCTTGGCATGCTTCATTTAAATTTAAATTTTACTATCATCCGTGTTATCTGACTTATTTTACTGTGCTCTTTATATTTTCTGTGCAGAGCATGATTCCCGGGTTGCTTTGCATCTTCTGATTTGGAACAGAGACATTTAATACCCAGAGAGCGGATCCAACAAAATGTAATTGGAGGTGTTAGGGCAGAGTGAAGCATGTAGAAAGCATCATACTACAATAGAGATATTTTGTAAGGGAAGAGCGGAGAGCATTGAAACTAAAGTAACTGAGGTCCCAAGAGGGTGATTTCTGATCTTGTGCATTCATAAAATGGGGAAGGTGTGTGAGTGTTCTTATTCCAGGATAGCCACCATTCATTTGTTGATTCATATATGCATGGTAATGACCCTGAACAGCACTGAGTGCCTGCATGCCCAACTCCTTCCATTGACACGGTCAATAAACTCCCTTTACTATCCACCACATATACTAGAATGGTCTTCGGTATTTCTTCTACGTACGCTGAGAAACATATCAGGTAGTGCTATGCTTTCTGCTTCAACCATCAAGAAGCACTTAGAAGTTTCAAGAGGATGAGCGCCTGGGTGGCTCAGTCAGTGAAGCGTCTCCCTTCCGCTCAGGTCACGATCCCAGGGTCCTGGGATGGAGTCCCACATCAGGCTCCCTGCTCAGCAGGGAGTCTGTTTCTTCCTCTGACCATCCCCACTCTTGTGCTCTCTCTCTCGCTCTCTCTCTCTCTCATTCTCTAAAATAAATAAATAAAATCTTAAAGCAAGTTTCAAGAGGAGAAGGAAAATCTACTCTATTTAATCATGTTTGTGTTCTTTCTGCTGTTCTTTCTTCCCTCCAGATAGTCCTAGATTCCTTCTTTTACCAAAACCCATGTGTTTTAAGAAAATTCTTTAGCCATTCCTTTAGGGCACGTCTATTGGTGAAAATTTCTTGTTTTACCTCAGCTGAAAATGTCTTTTTAATCCCTGTTAATTCCTCAAGTATAATCTATCTGCATATAGAATTTGAGATTGACAGTTCTTTTCTTTGAACATTTGAACAGCGTGCCACTTCTTTCTGGTCAACATGGCTTCTGATGAGAAATTTGCTACTCTTTGGATAGGTTTTCTCCTATAGATAATTTTTTTTTGCTTCCTGTTTTGAAGCGCTTTTTCTTTTATTTTTTTTAAATTTTATTTTATTTTTTCCCCGTGTTCCAAGATTCACTGTTTATGCACCACACCCAGTGCTCCATGCAATACATGCCCTCCTTAATACCCACCACCAGGCTCACCCATCCCCTCAACTCCCTCCCAAAACCCTCAGTTTTTTTTTTCTCAAAGTCCACAGTCTCTCATGTTTTGTCTCCTCCTCCGACCGATTTCCTCCAATTCACTTTTACTTTCCTTCTCCGAATGTCCTCCATGTTATTCCTTATGCTCCACAAGTAAGTGAAACCATATGATAATTGACTCTCTCTGCTTAACTTATTTCACTCAGCATAATCTCCTCCAGTCCCGTCCATGTTGCTACGAAAGTTGGGTATTCATCCTTTCTGATGGACGCATAGTACTGCATTGTATATATGGACCATATCTTCTTTATCCATTCGTCTGTTGAAGGGCATCATGGCTCTTTCCACAGTTTGGTGACTGTGGCCATTGCTGCTGTGAACACTAGGGTACATATGGCCCTTATCGCTGCATCTGTATCTTTGGGATAAATACCCAGTAGTGCAATTGCAGGGTCCTAGGGTAGCTCTATCTTTAATTTCTTAAGGAATCTCCACACTGTTTGCCAAAGTGGCTGTGCCAACTCAAAATCTTAAAGGAGAACATAGGCAGTAACCTCTTTGACATCAGCCACAGCAACTTCTTTCAAGACATGTCTCCGAAGGCAAAGGAAACAAAAGTGAAAATGAACTTCGGGGCTTCATCAAGATAAAAAGGCTTCTGAAGGGCTTTTACTTTTTCTTTGTCTTTAGATTTCTGAAGTTTGATGATGTGTCTTTTCATGGATTTCTTTGGGCTTATTCTCTTTGGGGTTTGCTTAGCCTCTGTAAGTCTTTGGGCAGATTTGCAGGCTGCCAGCCATTCTTTGTTCCAATACTTTTTCTCCCTTGCCCTCTTTCTCCTCTCCTTTCAGGACAACAATGACATGAATGCTAAATATGCTGTTAGAGTCCCACAGGTCCTTGAGGGTCATTTTATTTACTTACCTGTTTGTTTAGTTTAGTTTATTTCCTCTGTTGTACCAGGTTGGGCAATTTCTATTGTTCTATCAATAGGCTCCCTGAATCTTTTCTCTTTCTTCTCCATTCTCCTGTTGAGTTTGTCCATTACGTTTTTATTTCAGCTATTCCAAGGTTTGTGTGATGGTTAATTTAATGGATCAACTTGTCTGAGCCTTACTACCAAGATATTTGGTCAGAAATTACCCTAGATGTTTCAGTGAAGTTGTTTGTTTCTGGGGGCAGGGGCGTGAAATTATTGTTTAAATTCATGGACTTCAAGTAAAGCAGATTACCTTGCATAATGTGAGTGAGCATCATCTAATCAGTTGAAGGCCTTAATAGAACAAAGACTGACCTCCGCTGAGCAATTCTGAGGAATTCTGCCAGCAAACTGTTTTTGGGCTTGAACTGCAACTCTTCCCTGGGTCCCAAGCCTGGCAGCCCATTGTAGATTTTGGACTTACCAATTACCACTTGAGCAATTCCTTAAAGAGAATCATTCTCTGTGTGTGTGTGTGTGTGTGTCTGTGTGTGTATCCTTCCCCACCCCAAACCCTAATAATGCTTTGGTTCTAAAATTTACATTTGTTTATTCCTCTTTACATTTTCTATGTTTCTGCTGAGCTCTTCTTCATTTGTTTCAAACAAGTTTATGTTCACTAACTGAAACCATTTTATGATGATACTTTAAAATCTTTGTCAGAGAATTCCAACATCTGTGCCATCTTGGTATTGTTGTCTGCTGGTTATCATTTATTTTTCAAGTTGGCATTTGACTGGATCATAGAAGATGGATTTTTATTATATTCAAGACTTTAGGACTTTATGTTATGCAATTTCACGTCTTATTTACGTTGTATGTTTTAGCAGACCTTCTGGGATACCATCCCAATGGAGGAAGGAGTTTGTCATCTCGTAACAGCCAGGTGGGGATGACAATTTAGGTGTCCCATGTTGTCTCTGATATCATCCCAGTGGTTGGGGAGGGGTGCCTGCTCAGTCAGGTGAGTGTGGAATCCGTGGCCACCACTCAGGTTTGCTGGCCTGGTGGGGGTGGACCTGCACTCTCCTCTGTGCCATCTGGCTGTAATATGATAGTTACGATCTAAAAGATTTCTTTTCTTTTCTTTCTTTCATGTTCAGTTAGCCAACATATAGCAAATCATCAGTTTTTAATGTAGTATTCAATGATTCAGTAGTCGCCTGTAACACCCAGTGCTCATCACAACAGGTGCCCTCCTTAATACCCATCACCCCACGTTCCTTCCCCCAACCCCTCCCTTCTGTAAGCCTCAGTTTCGTTCCCAGAGTCCAGAGTCTCTCATGGCTTTTCTCCCTCTCTGATTTCTTCCTACTCAGTTTTCCCTCCCTTGCCCTATGTTCCTTCATGCTACTCTTTATGTTTCACATGTGAGTGAAACCACATGATAATTGTCTATCTCTGCTTGGCTTATTTCACTCAGCATAATTCCCTCCAGTTCCAAACATGTCAATGCAAATGATGGGTATTCATCCTTTCTGATGGCTGAGTAATATTTCATTGTGTTTATGAGCCATACCTTCTGTATCCATTCATCTGTTGAAGGGCATCTCAGCCTCTTCCACAGTTTGGCTATTGCGGACATTGTTGCTATGAACACTGGGATGTATGTGACCCTTGTTATCACTGCATCTGAATCTTTGGGGTAGCTATCCAGCAGTGCAATTGCTGGGTTATACGGTAGCTCTATTTTTAACTTTTGGAGGAACCTCCATGCTGTTTTCCAGAATGGCTGTACCAGCTTGCATTCCCACCAACAGTGTAACAGGGCTCCCCTTTCTCCACATTCTCACCAACATTTGTTTTTCCTGTCTTGGTAATTTTAACCATTTTGACTGATATAAGGTGGTATCTCATTGTGGTTTTGATTTGTATTTCCTTGATGCCAAGTAACATTGAGCATTTTTTCTTGTGTCTTAGCCATTTGTATGTGTTCTTTGGACAAACGTGTGTTCATGTCTTCTGCCCATTTCTTGACTGGATTATTTGTCCTTTGGGGTGTTGAGTTTGAAAAGTTCTTTACAGACTTTGCATGCTAGCCCTTTATCTGATATGTCATTTGAAAATATCTTCGCCCACTCCATAGGTTGCCTTTTAGCCTTGTTGACTGCTTCCTTTGCTGTCCAGAAGATTTTTACCTTGATGAGGTCTCAATAGTTCATTTTTGCTTTTGCTTCCTCTGCCTTTGGAGACGTATCTTGCAAGCAGGCACTGTGGCTGAGGCCGAAGAGTTTGCTTCCTGGGTTCTCCTCTAAGATTTTGATGGATTCCTGTCTCACATTCAGGTCTTTCATCCCTTTTGAGTCTATTTTTGTGTGTGGTGTAAGGAAATGGTCCAGTTTCATTCTTCTGCATGGGGCTATCCAATTTTCCCAGGACCATTTATCCAAGAGGTTGTTCTTTTCCATTGGATATTCTTTCTTGCTTTGTCAGAGCTCAGTTGACCATAGAGTTGAGGGTCCATTTCTGGATTCTCTCTCTCTCTCTCTCTTTCTCTCTCTCCCCCCGCCCTCTCTCTCACTTGCCCATTGATCTATGTGTCTGTTTTTGTGCCAGTACTATGCTGTCTTGATGTTCACAGTTTTGTAACATAGCTTAAAGTCAGGAATGGTGATGCTGCCAACATTAGCTTTCTTTTCCCACATCCCTCTGACTATGTGGGGTCTTTTCTGGTTCCGTACAAATTCTAGGATTGTTTGTTCCAGCTCTGTGAAAAATATCGATGGTAATTTGATAGGGTTTGCATTGAATGTGTAGATTGCTCTGGGTAGCATAGACATTTTTGAAATACTTAGTTCTCCAATCCAAGAGCATGGAATATTTTTCCATCTCTTTGTATCTTCCTCAATTTCTTTCATAAGTGTTCTGTAGCTTTTAGAGTACAGATTTTTACCTCTCTGGTTATGTTTATTCCTAGGTATCTTGTGGCTTTTGGTGCAATTGTAAATGACATTGATTCCTTATGTTCTCTTTCTTCAGTCACATTGTTAGTGTGCAGAAATGCAACTGATTCCCGTGCATTGATTTTGAATCCTGCCACGTTGCTGAATTGCTGTATGAGTTCTAGCAAATTTGGGGAGGAGTCTTTTGGGTTTTCCACATAAAGTATTGTGTCATCTGTGAAGAGTGAGAGCTTGACTTCTTCTTTGCCAGTTTGAATGCCTTTTATTGCCTTTTGTTGTCTGATTGCTGAGGCCAGGACTTCTAGTACTATGTTGAACAATCGTGGTGAGAGTGGGTATCTCTGTCATTTTCCTGACCTTACGTGAAAAGCTCTCAGGTTGTTCACCATTGAGAATGATATTCACTGTAGGCTCTTTGTAGATGGCTTTTATGATATTGAGGTATGTTCCCTCTATCCTATACTTTGAAGAGTTTTAATCAAGAAATAATGCTGAATTTTGTCAAATGCTTTTTCTGCATCAGTTGAGAAGATCAAATGGTTCTTTTCTTTTCATTTATTAATGAGATGTATCACATTGATTGATTTCTGAATGTTGAACCACCCTTACATCCCAGGAATAAATCCCGCCTGGTCTTGGTGAAAATCTAATATATAATTGTAGTAAGAGACCAAAGTCACACAATTAATTTCAGAGGCATGATAATGATGGGATAATATCCTACTCCTATTCCTAGTGTAGAAAACAAAATATAGCTTAATAAAATACTGCTTTAGTATAGCTGTAGGAATATTTGTATTATTTGGTAGGTGTCTCTTAAAGAAAGTTGCAACCACTGGTAAAATGAGAACCAGGATCATCAACTCTGGCTGAGTGAAGTGATGTCCTGAGAATTTTTGAGAACTTTTACATGTTTCATAAACCTGAACTACAGCTCAGGTTTTCTGATTCCCAGCTCTGTGCTCTCCTCATGAAGTACTGCAGAGCTGCCCTTCAAAGGACAGGCAAAATTTCCAAGATATTTTTCTTTTCTTAAGGCTAAAGAGTATTCCAGTGTGTGTGTGTGTGTGTGTGTGTGTGTGTGTGTGTGTGTGCACATGCATGCATGTGTTGTGTATGCACACATATGCGTATACACATACAAATACACATATATGCTCGATTATATGCGGAAACTTTTTTAGAAAGGGTCAAACTCTTAGTAACAGGGAATAGAATGTTGATTACCAGGGTCTGGAAATGGGAGGAAAGTGGAGATACTGATCAAAGGGTACAAACTTTCAGTTATAAGATGAATATGTTCTCGAGATTTAATGTACAACATGGCAACTATAATTAACAATAGTGTATTGTATACTTGAGATTTGCGAAGAGAGTACATCTCAGGTGTAATCATAAAAACACACAGAAAAAGTGGTAAATATGGGAGTACATGGATAGGTTAACTAGTTTTATTGTGGTAATCATTTCACAGTGCACACATGTACCAAAACGTCAGGTTTCACACCCTAAATACATATAGTTTTTAATGTGTCAAATATAAAGAAATTTTTAAAAAGATATAAAGGCCAGTCCTATTTCTTTTTTTTTTAATTTTTATTTGTTTATTTACAGCATAACAGTGTTCATTGTTTTGGGATCACACCCAGTGCTCCATGCAGTACGTGCCCTCCCTATTACCCACCACCTGGTTCCTCAACCTCCCACCCCCCCCACCCCCCTGCCGCCCCTTCATAACCCTCTGGTTGTTTTTCAGAGTCCATAGTCTCTCATGGTTCATCTCCCCTTCCAGTTTCCCTCAACTCCCTCTCCTCTCCATCTCCCCATGTCCTCCATGTTATTTGTTATGCTCCACAAATAAGTGAGACCATATGATACTTGACTCTCTCTGCTTGACTTATTTCGCTCAGCATAATTTCTTCCAGTCCCGTCCATGTTGCTACAAAAGTTGGGTATTCATCCTTTCTGATGGAGGCATAATACTCCATTGTGTATATGGACCACATCTTCCTTATCCATTCATCCGTTGAAGGGCATCTTGGTTCTTTCCACAGTTTGGCGACCGTAGCCATTGCTGCAATAAACATTGGGGTACAAATGGCCCTTCTTTTCACTACATCTGTATCTTTGGGGTAAATACCCAGCAGTGCAATTGCAGGGTCATAGGGAAGCTCTATTTTTAATTTCTTCAGGAATCTCCACACTGTTCTCCAAAGTGGCTGCACTAACTTGCATTCCCACCAACAGTGTAAGAGGATTCCCCTTTCTCCACATCCTCTCCAACACACGTTGTTTCCTGTCTTGCTAATTTTGGCCATTCTAACTGGTGTTAGGTGGTATCTCAATGTTGTTTTAATTTGAATCTCCCTGATGGCTAGTGATAATGAACATTTTTTCATGTGTCTGATAGCCATTTGTATGTCTTCATTGGAGAAGTGTCTGTTCATATCTTCTGCCCATTTTTTGATATGATTATCTGTTTTGTGTGTGTTGAGTTTGAGGAGTTCTTTATAGATGCTGGATATCAACCTTTTGTCTGTACTGTCATTTGCAAATATCTTCTCCCATTCCGTGGTTGCCTCTTTGTTTTGTTGACTGTTTCCTTTGCTGTGCAGAAGCTTTTGATCTTGATGAAGTCCCAAAAGTTCATTTTTGCTTTTGTTTCCTTGGCCTTTGGAGACATATCTTGAAAGAAGTTGCTGTGGCTGATATCAAAGAGGTTACTGCCTATGTTCTCCTCTAGGATTCTGATGCCAGTCCTATTTCTTACCGGTTTGAAGACACAGTTTCCCCACCAAAAAAGGGTGGGGGGATGGTCACCACTCCCTTACTGGGCAGTTCTGAAGAGGTAATGCCATCCTGCGTGTGCATAAAACAAGGCCTGTGTAAATATGACCCCTTCTTGTTAATGATAGTCACCCTGGGGTGACTGGAATATAGAGGGATCAGCCAATAGTGCAGTTTGCCCAGGGCACAGAGGGCTTGGCACACAGGGCTAGAAATACAGTCTGGACCCACAGGATGTGGGGCCTTGGCAGGAGGAAAAGGTGGGCTGCCTTTGAGGGTGTTTTGGAGGAATGATTGTCTTCATCCACTTTCCTAATAGCTCCAGCATTAACAGGCACTGTTGTTCTTTCTAGGGGATATATTTGGCTCTCAGCCTCTGCTGTTATCCAACAGTCTGTCTCTGGGGTCACATCAGGACTGGGGGACAGCTGTGTCCACAGCATCCTGGAGAGGAGAAAATGGGGAGGGGGTGGGAGTAAGTCTGGGAAACTTTCCCAGGGGTGGGATCCTGGGTTCTGGAGCAGCCTGCTCTCTCAGAGGGGCCCACGCCACGGTGTGAGCACATCAGGTAACACCAATGAGGGAAGACAGTGAGTAAAAGGGATGGACCAATGAGCCAAATACAGATATGGGGTCAACGTCAAATAAAGCTTCTGTTCAGTCTTTCCACACGCATAGGACCTTTCCAAACAGAACTGGTGACACACTCTCCATGCTGTTTCATGAATTATCCTAACAGATAACACCCTTTTTTTTTTCATTTCAAAAATCAGGAATTTTAATATTAAAGGAAACAGAAAGCACAATGGAGATAGATGTCCCTTTGCTGGTCACGTGGGGAATTGCAGTTCTAAAAGTCTTGGATGGGGCCACAGCCAGAGTGGTGGTAAGGAGGAAGAAAATGACCTGGACTTGAAGGGACCAGAAAGAGCCTTCTGGAAGTTTCTACCCACTGGCAGAAGTCCCTTGGCATCCAGCACTTTTTGGCATCTGTAAGTCCCAAGACAGAAATCCCACCTCTGTCTGAGATGGAGAGAAAGCTGCACTTTGAGAGTATGTATGGAATGATAGAGCTTGAGACATAAAAACACAGACACGCAGAATGTTGTGCTTCAGCCATAGAAACACACATGCGTGCGCGAGCACACACACACACACACACACACACACACACACACACACAGACCCCTGCCATATCTAAGCAATTAGTTTTGAACTTTCTTCTCTCCCCACAAGCAGTCTATTTCATACATATTTGAAAAACAGTAAGTGTATGTGTCCGTTTTTGTCAATCCACTTACAAATTCCTTCTCTCCAAATTAAAACCTTGATGATTTTCCTGATGTAACATTTCAAACAATAAGTGAATGTATATTTATAAAATAATGTTACTTGGTTTCTGTCATTTTCTCATCCTCATCCTCTGAACAAAAGGGGCCTCTGTCAATAGATTGGTGCATCTTCTCCAGATGCAGTTATCTATAGGTGGAGAATTAACTTGTATTTACAGATAAACAAATATATATTCCCAGACACATGTTTTTCAAAATCATAATTACATTATACACATCTTTAGCTTGTTTTCCTATTTCGTGTTATTCATCTCGGTTATTATATGCATTTCACTGGTTGTTGCGGTTTTGGCATTTAAAAATGTTTTTTTGTGTGTGTGTGTGCACTTTTTCAGTGAGTTCTCTGTAGTGTCCTATATCCATCTTTTTGTTGGTTAATACATAAATGCTTCATATTGCAAGCTAGGCGCTGTTAGCTTTACTACATACTTACTAGGTGTTGTCATATTGCTCTCCAGAGTGGCTGTACACTTACCAGTGGCACCTGTCAGTTCCCCTTCCCCAAATCATGCATCTCAAGGGGGAGGTTGTGTTCCTGGTTCTAAACATGGGCCTTATAGTCAGACAAACAAGCCAGGTGGATACTGGCCCTATCTCTCAGTAGTTGTGTGAACCTAGAAACATCTTTGACCTCCTTGAGCCTCACCTTTGTGGTGTGTCAGTTGAAATCCTGACTCCTGCCTGAAGGGAACATTGTGAGGCGTTCAAGGGGAAACCACCCTAAGGATCCCAGTATGATATTTGGTGCATCATCCACAGTGCCAGCGTTTGCTCCCTTCCCATCCCAGCTGCTCCAGTCTTTGACAGGGGTGAGGTTTCTTACCTCTATAGTATCAACACGTTTTAGCAAGTATTTGCCAATGCAAGAAGAAGGGAAACATGCATACTCATCTGTTTAACATAAGCATTTCAGTGCCATCTCTGGGACGTGCAGTGTAATGGAGCTGCACTGGGGCAAAGTCCTCATCCTTTCCATGCAACAATTCTGCTTTTCCTCTCCTCAGGTGGTACCCTCTATGTTTACATCAGGAGTGCACATGACCTGGGCGTCTGAGAAGACCTTGGTGCCCAGAAGAGGTGACTGGGGATCTACTGGGAGGGACACTGGAATGCGGTCCTACACTATCGCATGGGTATTCACTGAGCATCTCTCACTCTTCACACCTTTGGTGACCCAGGGGATGCAGAGGTCATGGTAATGGTTTCACAAGGTCCAGGTCCATGTGGAACTTATGGTAACCTCTGTAGAACCTCCTTAAAGAATAAAGAGGAGGAAGGGCTCACTAGAGTTGTCAGAGACTCCTCAAACATGAGCTGGGTCTGGCACTGTGGGCAGGACTAATGGAGGCTAGATGGGAGGGAAGGGATGGGGTGTCCAGCCTGGCTGGTGAAGAGTGGGAGCTCCCAGGGGAGCAGGCATGGCTCAGAGGTAACTGATTGGACACTCCAGGGGGGCTGAGACCATCCTGGTTTAGGAGCAATTACAGGATTATTACATATTTGCTTCCTTAAGATATTAAACAATCTTCTAGGAAGTCTGGATGAGATCAAAGCCTTGCCCGACCTAGGAGATACTTGGTTAGAGGCCTGCCTTCCTACCACTACTCCACCACCACCTTTTCTGATAAAGGCTAGGGTACTACGAACAGTCAGGCATCACTTCTTCCCACTGTATTTTATTTTGCAAGGGTGGGGACAGTGTCTAAACTTTTCTGCTCTAGGTCTGAGATTCCTGCCTTTGGATATGGCCATTGAAGGGGTATAAGTGTTCACATCCAACGACTGGTTTTCTTCAGCACCAGCATTATAGGATGATGGTATGACAAGGGGCTGTGAATGGAGGGGGATTCTGAGATCATTGAAGGCATGATGTCACTGACAGCTTATGAGAAGACATGTGGGATCAATGGAATCCATATTTAGGGAGATAAACAGCAGTTATGAACTGAGGCTGGGACTAGGGACCACAGGCAGGGAGGGATACCAGGGCTAAGGGTATCTGGTCAGTCAGAGATAAGTTCTGAGACAAAGTATTGGGAGCAGAGCAGAGAGTAACACACAGGATCTGGAGGTATTCTGAGTGAAGGCACGCAAGTTAGTTGGAGATGAGGGATGGAAAAGGGCATTGTCAGGTCACTATCCCTGGAGTTCCCATAGCTGCTTCTTGGCCTCCTTCCTCACAGAGGCTCCTGAGCCCTGATGGAGGCTAGAGAGGTGTCCACCTCCCACCCCCAGCAGCAGCCTTTGTGAGAAGGACATCTCATTGGAGGTGCTCCAGGTACTTGATGCCTTTGTGCTTGATAGGCAGGAAGAGAAGCAGCATACGTGAAATAATGCCTCTTTTATTGTCTCATGAGATAAGCCCACATGGAATTCCACAACCCCAGCCTCACTGCCACCCTATCCTCAGGCAGAGTAAGAGGTAGGGAAATTAACAGAGCAGCTGCCACTGGAACCTTCCTGTCCAGACTCCCATTTGCTACCCTACATCCTAAACAGTCTTCCCACCTCACACTCCATACCATATCACAGACAATCCACCTGTTTCTTGGTACAGGCATCTACAGTGGACTCTGTCCCTCACAGATATTTGATCAGCATGGAGACCAGACACTGTGGAAATAAGGAGAGATATAAGGTATAGGAAAATATGCATCCTAAATGTAAGTTTAAAAACACTTCTATCTTAAAATATCTATATCTATCTATCTATATATATATACAGGTATATATATATCTATATATAAAACTGAATTTAAAAGTGTATAAACCATCCCTCAAGCAATATATATATATATATATATATATATATATATATACAGATATAGATATCTATATCTGTATTTAATTTCAGTATAGTTAACATACAGTGTTCTGTTAGTTTCAGGTATCCGATATAGTGATTCAAAAATTCCATACATCAGAGGAGTCAAGATGGCAGAGGAGTAGCAGGCTGAAATGACATCAGGTAGCAGGAGATCAGCTAGATAGTTTATCCAACCATTCTGAACACCTACAAATCCAACAGGAGATCGAAGAGAAGAAGAGCAGCAATTCTAGAAACAGAAAATCAACCACTTTCTGAAAGGTAGGACCCGCGCAGAAGTGAATCTGAAGCAACGGGAAGATAGACCCAGGGGGACAGAGCAACGGAGCACAAAATCAGAACTTTTAAAAGTCTGCTTCCCTGAGGGACATCGCTCCAGAGGCTAAGTAGGGGTGGAGCCCTCATGGGGACAGCATGGTCTCAGGTTCTGTGGGGTCACAGAAGGATCGGGGGTGTCTGAGTGTCACAGAGCTCACGGGTATCAGAGCGGGGAAGCCAGCTACCGAGATGGAGCTGAGGAGTGAGCTCTCAACTCTGGGTTACCTTAAACTGTGATCCGTGGCACAGTCAGACCACTACTCTTTGAGCAGGGACCCCACAAGTGGCAGATCCAGGGAGATTGCCTTGGAAGAGTGGCAGGGATCTGCTGGGTTTGGAGATTCCAGGCGGGGCTGTGTGCCAGAGACAGAGATGCTCAGTCACAGGCCGGGTGAGCTCAGAATGCCGCCAGAGGCCAGGGAGACAGGAGTGATTGAGCACTTTTCTCTGAGGGTGCACTGAGGAGTGGGGTTTCTGAGCTCTTGGCTCCTCCGGGCCAGAGATTGGGAGGCATTTTCATTCCCATCTTCCAGAGCTCTATGGAAAGGGTTCAGGGAGCAAAGGCTCCGGAGACCGAACCCAAGCAGATTACTTAGGCCTTAGGCCCTGGCAAGGGTGGAGCAATTCTGGGGCAAATATACTTGAGAATCACTACAACAGGAACCCTCCCCCCAGAAGATCAGCAAGAACATCCAGCCAAGACCAAGCTCACTGATGGAAGAGAACATCAGAATTCCAGAGAAGGGGAAAGCAAAGCATGGAATTCTTATGGCTTTCTCTCCATGATTCTTTACTCTTGCAAAGTTAATTAACTTTTTTTTAATTTTACTTTTTTTCTTATTCTAATTTTTTTAACTTTTACTCTTTCCTCTTTTAACTTTTTTTAACTAGTTTATCTTAACAATATATTTCTGAAAAAAAATCTTTGGAACCTTCATTCTTATAGTCATATTTTATCCTTCATTGTATCTAACTTTATTTTTTGTATACACATAAGGTTTCTTCTAAAACATTTTGGGATACAACTTCTTCTAATAGATCAAAATGTACCCTAAATCTAGCACAGGGCTTTGTTCTAGTCTCCAGCCTGAGCAAATTCTCTCCACTTTCTCTTTCATTTCCCAACCAACTTGTTTTATCAACTCCTTCTTTTTTTTTTTTTGATATACACAAGTATTATTATTTTTTTATTTTTAATGCACTGTCACTTTTAATCTATCTTTTTTTTAATTTCTTTATTTTCAGTGTAACAGTGTTCATTGTTTTTGCACCACACCCAGTGCTCCATGCAGTACGTGCCCTCCCTATTACCCACCACCTGGTTCCTCAACCTCCCCCCGACCCCCTCCACCCCTTCAAAACCCTCTAGTTCTTTTTTGGAGTCCATAGTCTCTCATGGTTCATCTCCCCTTCCAGTTTCCTTCAACTGTCTCTCCTCTCCATCTCCCCATGTCCACTGTGTCCTTTTTATGCTCCACAAATAAGTGAGACCATATGATACTTGACTCTCTCTGCTTGACTTATTTCGCTCAGCATAATCTCTTCCAGTCCCGTCCATGTTGCTACAAAAGTTATCAACTCCTTCTAAATTTTTTTAATTTGCATCCTTACAGTCATATCCCATCCCTTCATCATGTTTACCCTTATTTTTACATATATATATGTATATATATACATATATATATACATATATACATATGTATATACATATATATATAATTTCTTTTAAATTTTGGGAGGTAGTTTCTTCTAAGATACCAAAATACTTCCAAAATTAATTAGGTGGCTCTGTTCTAGGCAGAGAATAGAATCAATTTAATTTATATATTTTCCTTTTTTAAAACTTCTTTTTACCCCCCTTTCTTCTCCCCATGATTTAGGGTCTCTTCAGATTTAGTTAATGCACATTTTCCTGGGGTCTTTTCCACACTTGTACTATTTTATTCTCTCGGTCATATATTCTTATCTGGATAAAATGAGAAGTTGGATAAACTCACCACCAAAAAAGAAACAAAACAAAACAAAACAAAAGAGGCAGTACTGAAGGCTAGGGACCTACTCAATATGGACATTGGTAATATGTCAGATCTAGAGTTCAGAATGATGATTCTCAAGGTGCTAGCTGGGCTTGAAAAAGGCATGGAAGATATTAGAGAAACCCAGTCTGGAGAAATAAAAGCCCTTTCTGGAGAAATAAAAGAACTAAAATCTAACCAACCTGAAATTTTAGAAAAAGCTATTAATGAGGTGCAATAAAAAATGGAGGCTCTTACTGCTAGGATAAATGAGGCAGAAGAGAGACTTAGAGATACAGAAGACCAAATGATGGAGAAAAAAGAAGCTGAGCAAAAGAGAGACAAACAACTACTGGACCATGAGTGGAGAATTCAAGAGATAAGTGATACCATAGGACGAAACAACATTAGAATAATTGGGATTTCAGAAGAAGAAGAAAGAGAGAGGGCGGCAGAAGGTATGTTGGAGTGAATTATTGTAGAGAATTTCCCTAATATGGCAAAGGGAACAAGCATCAAAATCCAGGAGGCACAGAGAATCCCCCTCAAAATCAATAAGAATAGGTCCACAACCCATCGTCTAATAGTAAAACTTACAGGTCTTAGTGACAAAGAGAAAATCCTGAAAGCAGCCTGGGGCAAGAAGTCTGTAACATACAATGGTAAAAATATTAGATTGGCAGCAGACTGATCCACAGAGACCGGGAAGGCCGGAAAGAACTGGCATGATATATTCAGAGCACTCAATGAGAAAAACATGCAGCCAAGAATATTATAGCCAGCTAGGCTATCTTTGAAAATAGGAGAGATAAAAAGCTTCCGGGACAAACAAAAACTAAAAGAATTTGTAAACACCACACCAGCTCTGCAGGAAATATTGAAAAGGGTCCTCTAAGCAAAGAGAGAGCCTGCCAGAAAGGAAGAGAGACAATATACAGTAGCAGTCACCTTACAGGCACTACAATGGCACTCAATTCATATCTTTTGATAGTTACCCTGAATGTAAATGGGCTAAATGCCCCAACCAAAAGACATAGGGTATCAGAATGGATAAGAAAACAAAGCCCATCAATATGCTTTCTACAAGAAACTCATTTTAGACTCAGAGACACCTCCAGATTTAAAGTGAGGGGGTGGAAAACAATTTACCATGCTAATGGACATCAAAAGAAAGCTGGGGTGGCAATCTTTATAACAGATGAATTTGATTTTAAGCCAAAGACTATAATAAGAGATGAGGAAGGACAATACATCATACTCAAAGGGTCTGCCCAACAAGAAGATAAAACAATTTTAAATATCTATGCCCCTAACAGGGGAGCAGCCAACTGCATAACCCAATTAATAACAAAATCAAAGAAACACATTGACAATAATACAATAATAGTAGGGGACTTTAACACCCCCCTTACTGAAATGGACAGATCATCCAAGCAAAAGAGCCACAAGGAAATAAAGGCTTTAAATGACACACTGGACCAGACGGACATCACAGATATATTCAGAACATTCCATCCCAAAGCAACAGAGCCCACATTCTTCTCTAGTGCACGTGGAACATTCTCCAGAATAGATCACATCCTGGGTCACAAATCAGGTCTCAAATAGTACCAAAAGATTGGGATCATTCCCTGCATATTTTGAGACCACAATGCTCTGAAGATAGAACTCAATCACAAGAGGAAATTTGGAAAGAACACAAAAACATGGAGGCTAAACAGCATCCTTCTAAAGAATGAATGGGCCAAGTAGGAAATTAAAGAAGAATTGAAAAAAATTCATGGAAACAAATGACAATGAAAACACAACTGTACAGAATCTGTGGGACAGAGCAAAGGCAGTCCTGAGAGGAAAATATATAGTGATACAAGTCTTTCTCAAGAAACAAGAAACATCTCAGGTACACAACCTAACCCTACACCTAAAGGAGCTGGAGAAAGAACAACAAAGAAAGCCTTAACCCAGCAGGAGAAGAGAAAAAAAAGATCGGAGCAGAAATCAATGAAATAGAAACCAAAACCAAAACCAAAACCAAAACAAAAAACACAACAAATCAACAAAATTAGGAGCTGGTTCTTTAAAAGAATTAATAAGATTGATAAACCCCTGGCTAGACTTATCAAAAAGAAAAGAGAAGGGACCCAAATGAATAAAACCATGAATGAAAGAGGAGATGTCACAACCAACACCAAAGAAATACAATTATAAGAACATATTATGAGCAACTATGTGCCAGAAAATTTGACAATCTAGAAGAAATGGAGGCATTCTTAGAGACATATAAACTACCCATAACTGAATCAGGAAGAAATAGAAAACCTGAACAGACCCATAACCAGTAAGGAGACTGAAGCTGTCATCAATAATCTCCCAATAAACAAGAGCCCAGGGCTAGATGGCTTCCCAGGGGAATTCTACCGGGCATTTAAAGAAGAATTAATTCCTATTCTCCTGAAACTGTTCCAAGAAACAGAAATGGGAGGGAAACTTCCAAACTCATTTTATGAGGCCAGCATTACCTTGATCCCAAAAGCAGACAAAGAGCCCATCAAAAAGAGAGAGAGAGAGAGAGAGAGAGAGAATTACAGACCAATATCCTTGATGAACACAGATGCAAAAATTCTCACCAAAATACTAGCCATTAGGATCCAACAGTACGTTAAAAGGATTAGTCACCACTACAAGGGGGATTTATTCCAGGGCTGGAAGGTTGGTTCAACATCTGCAAATCAATCAATGTGATACAATACATTAATAAAAGAAAGAACAAGAACCATATGATACTCTCAATAGATGCTGAAAAAGCATTTGACACAGTACAGCATCCCTTCCTGATCAAAACTCTTCAAAGTGTAGGGATAGAGGGCACATGCCTCAATATCATCAAAGCTATCTATGAAAAACCCACCACAAATATCATTCTCAATGGAGAAAATCTGAGAGCTTTTCCACTAAGGTCAGGATCATGGCAGGGATGTCCATTATCACCACTGCTATTCAACATAGTACTAGAAGTCCTAGCCTCAGCAATCAGACAAAAAAAGAAATCAAGGCATCCAAATTGGCAGGGAAGAAGTCAAACTATCACTCTTTGCAGATGATATGATACTTTATGTGAAAAGCCCAAAAGCCTCCACTCCAACACTGCTAGAACTCATACAGGAATTCAGTAAAGTGTCAGGATATAAAATCAATGCACACAAGTCAGTTGCATTTCTATACACCAACAACAAGACAAAAGGAAGAGAAATTAAGGAGTCAGTCCCATTTACAATTGCACCCAAAACCATAAGATACCTAGGAATAAACCTAAACAAAGAGGCAAAGAATCTGTACTCAGAAACTCTAAAGTACTCATGAAAGAAATTGAGGAAGACACAAAGAAATGGAAAAATGTTCCATGCTCCTGGATTGGAAGAACAAATATTGTGAAAATGTCTATGCTACCTAAAGCAATCTACATGTTTAATGCAATCCCTATCAAAATCCCATCCATTTTTTTCAACGAAATGGAACAAATGATCCTAAAATTTTTAGGGAACCATAAAAGACCTCGAATAGCCAGAAGAATGTTGAAAAAGAAAGCCAGAGTTGGTGGCATCACAATTCCAGACTTCAAGCTCTACCACAAAGCTGTCATCATCAAGACAGTATGGCACTGGCACAAACAGAGACGCATAGATTAATGGAACAGAATAGAAATCCCAGAAATAGACCCTCAACTCTATGGTCAACTAATCTTCGACAAAGCAGGAAAGCATGTCCACTGGAGAAAAGATAGTCTCTTCAACAAATGGTGCTGGGAAAATTGGACAGCCACATGCAGAAAAATGAAACTGAACCATTTCCTTACACCACATACAAAAATAGACTCAAACGGATGAAGGACTTCAGTGTGAGAAAAGAATCCATCAAAATCCTTGAGGAGAACACAGACAGCAACCTCTTCGACCTCAGCCGCAGCAACTTCTTCCTAGGAACATCACCAAAGGCCAGGGAAGCAAGGGCAAAAATGAACTATTGGGACTTCATCAAGATCAAAAGCTTTTGCACAGCACAGGAAACAGTTAACAAAACCAAAGGACAACTGAGAGAATGGGAGAAGATATTTGCAAATGACATATCAGATAAAGGGCTAGTATCCAAAATCTATAAAGAACTTAGCAAACTCAACACCCAAAGAACAAATAATCCAGTCAAGAAATGGGCAGAGGACATGAACAGACATTTCTGCAAAGAAGACATCCAGATGGCCAACAGACACATGAAAAAGTGCTCCACATCACTCAGCATCAGGGAAATACAAATCAAAACCACAATGAGATGCCACCTCACACCAGTCAGAATGGCTAAAATTAACAATTCAGGAAATGACAGATACTGGCGAGGATGTGGAGAAAGGGGAACCCTCCTACACTTTTGGTGGTAATGCAAGCTGGAACAACCACTCTGGAAAACAATATGTAGGTTCCTCAAAAGTTGAAAAATAGAGCTACTCTATGACCCAGAAATCACACTACTGGGTATTTACCCTAAAGATACAAATGTGGTGATCTGAAGGGTCACGTGCACCTCAATGTTTGTAGCAGCAAGTTCACAATAGCCAAACTGTGGAAAGAACCTAGACGTCCATCAACAGATGAATAGATAGAGAAGATGAGGTATATATATAAAATGGAATACTATGCAGCCATCAAAAAATGAAATTTTTCCATTTGCAATGATGTGGATGGAACTAGAGGGTGTTATGCTGAGCGAAATAAGTCAATCAGAGAATAATTATCATATGATCTCCCTGATAAGAGGAAGTTGAGAGGCAATGTGGGGGGCTTGGGGGGTTAGGAAAGGAATAAATGAATCAAGATGGGATCGGGAGGGAGATAAACCATTAAGAGACTCTTAATCACACAAAAGAAAGTGAGGGTTGCAGGGCATAGGTGGGTAGGGAGAGGGTGGTTGAGTTATGGACATTGGAGAAGGTATGTGCTATGGTGAGTGCTGTGAAGTGTGTAAACCTGGCGATTCACAGACTTGTACCCCTGGGGCTAACAATACATTATACGTTAATTAAAAAATTTAAAAAGATTTTAAAAAATTCCATACATCACTCAGTGCTCATCACGACAAGGGCACTTTTTGATCCCCTTAACCTCTTTCACGCATCCCCCCAACCACTTCCCCTCTGGAAACCATCTACTTGTTCTCCACAGTTAAAGTCTGATTCCTGGTTTCTCTCTCTCTCTCTTCCTTTGCTCATTTGTTTTGTTTCTTAAATTTCACATATGAGTGAGATGATACAGTATTTGTCATTTTCTGACAGACTTATTTTGGTTAGAATTATATTCTCTATCTTCATCCATGTCATTGAAAATAAGATTTCATTCTTTTTTGTGGCTGAGTTATATCACATCACACACACACACACACACACACACACACATGCTTCTGTATGTATATATAACACTTCTTTATCCATTCATTTACCAGCAGCACTCCAGAAGCTTCCATACCCTGGCTATTGTAAATAGTGTTGCTATTAACATAGGGGTTCACATATCCCTTTGAATTCGTGTTTTTGTATTTTTTTTGTGTAGATAGCCTGTATTGTGATTACTGGATGATAGGGTCATTGTATTTTTGACTTTTTGAGGAACGTCTATACTTTTTTCAGAGTGGCTTGGCCAGTTTACATTCCCATCAACAGTGCAAGAGTGTTCCCTTTTCTGCACATTCTCACCAACACTTGTTGTTTCTTATGTTTTTGATTTTAGCCATGATGACAGGTGTGAAGTAATAACTCATTGTGGTTTTGATTTGCATTTCCATGATGGTTAATGATGTTGAGCACCTTTTCTTTTCTTTTTTTAAAAATTTATTTATTTGACAGAGAGAGTGAGAGTGCAAACGCGCACATGTGTGAGACAGAGAGAGAGAGAGAGAGCGAGCGAGCGAGCGTGCTCGCTCAAGCAGGGGGAGTGGCAGAGGGAGAAGGAGAAGAAGGTTCCTTGCTGAGCAGGGAGACTGACATGAGGTTCAGTCCTAAGACCTGAGCTGAAGGGATCATGACCTGAGCTGAAGGCAGTCGTTTAACCAACTGAGTCACCCAAGCGCCCCCAAGGAGATTTCCCCTTATCTTTTCTTCTGGGAGTTTTATGGTTCCAGGACTTACATTTAAAGCTTTGATCCATTTTGAGTAAAGTTTTGTGAGTGGTGTAAGATGGAGGTCCAATTTCATTCTTTTGCATGTGAAAGTCCAGGTTTCCCAGCACACTTTCTTGCTTGCTTGCTTGCTTGCTTGCTTGTTTTTTTTTTTTTCCATTGTGTTATGTTAGTTACCATAAAATACACCATTAGTTTTTGATGTAGTGTTCCATGACTCATTGTTTTGCATATAACACCAAGTGCCCCATGCAATCTGTGCCCTGGTGATGGGTACATCACCAGGTTCACCCCCCCACCCCCCTCCCTTCTAAAACCCTCAGTTTGTTTCCTGGAGTCCATAGTCTCTCATGGTTCATCTCCCACTCCAATTTGCCCCCCACTTCATTTTTTCCTTCCCTCTCCTAATGTCCTCCATGTTATTCCTTATGTTCCACAAATAAGTGAAACTACATGATGATTGTCTTTCTCTCTTTGAATTACTTAACTCAGCATAATCTCCTCCAGTCCCATCCAAGTTGATGCAAAAGTTGGGTATTCATCCTTTCTGATGGCTGAGTAATATTCCATTGTGTATATGGACCATTCTTCTTTATTCATTTGTCTGTTGAAGGGCCTTTAGGCTCTTTCCACAGTTTGGCTATTTTGGACATTGCTGCTATGAACATTGGGGTGCACATGGCCCTTCTTTTCACTACATCCGTAGTGTTGAGGTAAATACACAGTCGTGCAATTGCTGGGTCATAGGGTATCTCTATTTTTAATTTTTTGAGGAACTTCCACACTGTTTTCCAAAATGGCTGCACCAATTTACATTTCCACCAACATTGTAACAGGGTCCCCCTTTCTCCACAACTGCAACATTTGTTGTTTCTTGTCTTGTCCACTTTTGCAATTCTAACTGGTGTAAAGTGGTGTCTCAGTGTGGTTTTTGTTTTTTTATGTATAATTAGCTTTTATTTTATTTATTTTATTTTTTTATTTCTTTTCAGCATAACAGTATTCATTGTTTTTGCACCACACCCAGTGCTCCATGCAATACGTGCCCTCCTTAATGCCCACCACCTGGCTCCCCCAACCTCCCACCCCTCACCCCTTCAAAACCCTCAGGTTGTTTTTCAGAGTCCATAGTCTCTCATGGTTCACCCCCCCCCCTTCCAATTTCCCTTAAGTCCCTTCTCCTCTCCATCTCCCCATGTCCTCCATGTTATTTGTTATGCTCCACAAATAAGTGAAACCATATGATATTTGACTCTCTCTGCTTGACTTATTTCACTCAGCATAATCTCTTCCAGTCCCGTCCACGTTGCTACAAAAGTTGGGTATTCATCCTTTCTGATGGAGGCATAATACTCCATCGTGTACATGGACCACATCTTCCTTATCCATTCGTCTGTTGAAGGGCATCTTGGTTCTTTCCACAGTTTGGCGACCATGGCCATTGCTGCTCTAAACATTGGGGTACAGATGGCCCTTCTTTTCACTACCTCTGTATCTTTGGGGGTAAATCCCCAGCAGTGCAATTGCAGGGTCATAGGGAAGCTCTATTCTTAATTTCTTCAGGAATTTCCACACTGCTTGTCAAAGTGGCTGCACCAACTTGCATTCCCACCAACAGTGGAAGAGGGTTCCCCTTTCTCCACATCCTCTCCAACGCATGTTGTTTCCTGTCTTGCTAATTTTGGCCATTCTAACTGGTGTAAGGTGGTATCTCAATGTGGTTTTGATTTGAATCTCCCTGATGGCTAGTGATGATGAACATTTTTTCATGTGTCTGATAGCCATTTCTATGTCTCAGTGTGGTTTTGATTTGGATTTCCCTGTTGGCTAATGATGATGAACACTTTTTCATATGTCTGTTAGCCATTTGTATGTCTTCTTTGGAGAAGTGTCTGCTCACGTCTTCTGCCCAATTTTTGACGTGATTATCTTTTTGTTGGGTATTGAGTTTGAGAAGATCTTTATAGAGCTTGGAAATCAGCCCTTTGCAGTGTCATTTGCAAATATCTTCTTCCATTCTGCGGGTTGCCTCTTTGTTTTGTTGACTGGTTCCTTTGAGGTGCAGAAGCTTTTCATCTTGATGATGTACCAGAAATTCATTTTTGCTTCTATTGCCCTTATCTTTGGAGATGTCTCTTGAAAGAACTTGCTGTGGCTGATGTCAAAGAGGTTCCTGCCTATGTTCTCCTCTAGGATTTTGATGGATTCCTGTCTTACACTGAGGTCAGTCATCCATTTAGAATTATCTTTGTGTATGGTTTAAGTGAATGGTCCAGTTTTGTTCATCTGTATATAGCTGTCCAATTTTCCCAGCACCACTTATGGAAGAGACTGTCTTTTTTCCATTAGATATTTTTTTGTGCTGTGTCGCAGATTGTTTGACCATAGAGTTGAGGGGTCCATATCTGGGCTCTCCATTCTGTTCCATTGGTCTATGTGTCTGTTTTTGTGCCAGTACCATGCTGTCTTGGTGATCACAGCTACGTAATATAGCTTGAAATCGGACAACATGTTACCCCTAGCCTTGTTTTTCTTTTTCAACATTTCCTTAGCATTCAGAGTCTTTTCTGTTTCCATACAAATTTTAGGATTGTTCATACCAACATTCTGAAAAATGCTGTTGGTATTTTGCCAGCACCTTTTTTTTTTTTTGAACCAACTGTCCTTTCCCCATTGAATATTCTTGGCTCGCTTATTAAATATTAGTTGACCGGTTATGTGTGGGTTGATTTCTGGGCTCTCTGTTCTGTTCCACTGGTCCATGTGTATGTTTTTATGCCAGTACCATACTGTTTGATTATGATGGCTTTGTAATATAGATGAAAATCAGGAGGTGTGATGCCTCCAGATTTGTTCTTCTTTTTCTAATTGTTTTGGCTATTCTGGGTCTTTTGTGGTTCCATATGAATTTAAATGTTTCTTCTTGGTTCTGCTTGTGCAAAAATGGCACTGGTATTTTGATAGGGATCACACTCAATCTATAGATTTTATGGGGGTATTAATTCTTTCCATCCACGAACATGGAGTATCATTCCATTTATTTGTGTCTTCTTCTCATCAATTCAGCATATAGATATTTCACCTTCTTGGTTAAATTGATTTGTAAGTATTTTTTTGTTTTTGATGCTAGTGTAAATGGGATTATTTTATTGGTATGCTTTTTTCAGTGGTTTACTGTTATTAAACAGACGTGTAACTAATTTCTGTATGTTGAATGTGCATCCTGCAACTTTACTGTATTGCCTGTGCTCTCGTTGGTTCTTTTTTAAAAATCTCACTTTATTATTATCATGGTCACAGAGTGACTTAGTCTGATGTTGGTGTTCAGTGTAATGGCTGATGATCAACAGGAGGGCAATATGACTCAGCTGTGAGTGTCAGGTGATTTTGTGATGGAGAATGGTTGGGTAGACAGCAAGAGAAATTTGAGAGACTGTGCATATTCTCAAGGAGAGAGACAGAGTTTGCTCGTGTGGACAAAGCCAGGTGTAGATGGAACCACTGCAGACAACCAGACCAGTTATACAGAGGAAAAAGTCTCTGCATTAATTTTTTCTTTCTCACCCAAGTGCATGGTGAGCAAACTTGGGTACCACTATGCTAGAAGGTAATGGAAACGGGGCTCAAATCCAGATCTGCTTCCCTCCTGTTCGCAGGTCTAAAACCAGTGAGATTTGGCACTACCCTGTCTTAAAGACAAAGCCAGCAAGGGGGAAAAAACCGAATTTGTCCTGGGGTCCATTTTTCACATAAGGAAGTGAAGCAACAGGCAGCTCCTAGGCTGTGGCAGCCAGTTAAGGGTGAGGAGCGGGTTGGAATAAGTGAGGTGTGGCTGTTTATGCTCGCACAAGGCACTATCACATCTCCCTGGGATTTCTACAGGGAAAAGCTTGTCATGTTTGAGGTTTTCAACCATTTTCTTCTCATGTTCACTTTAGTGCTGAATCTACTGTGTAATGTGTACATCGCACTTTCACGGGTAGAAAGTCAGTTTTCCTTCCATTGTGGACATTCACCTCTACACTTTAAGCAACACCCTGTGCTCATGCCTTCTGCCAAATAACTTCTTTTCCCAGCTCCTGAAAATGGATTGTTTTGAAGGGAGGTCAAGGATTGCTTTGTATCCAGCCATATTTGTTTTGAGAAAGTAACGAATGGTCCTTACACTGGGTTTTGGTGCACTGTCGAATTAGTCAGGTTCAAGGGTTTTGTTCAAAGTGCCCATGAATATGTATGAAGGCATCTTCATCTTAACCTCAAATTCTGTAGTTTGTGTTACCTATCAGCAAACATGTTGTAATGCAGATTTTAACTGTAATGCTTAAAAATGAAACTCTTTAATTTTGAGAAAACAAATCCTTTTTGAGAAACACATATTCCCCCAGGGCTTGCCAATGACATTCTTACAATTGTTCATTCCTTTTCATGAAGAAAGGATACATAACTTTCCTTCGCTGTTATAGAAATAGAAACAAAGAATTGTCTCCAATAGTCACAATAAATTGAAGCTAGAATTTTAAATAGTTTTCAGGTGTCAGGAAGGGAACCCCAAAACTTTACTATGTTTGTGAGTGTTTTGTGGCATTGCTAGTTATTTGCATTTCTCCCCCCATTCTTGAGTGTATTTTCCACGCTCTCTAAACTGAGTGTGAATTCCCATTATGTTCGTAAAAAAAGCCTACAAAAGTATATCCAATAATTAATGCAAGACCAGGTGAAGCAGTAGGAAGAGTAAAGGCTTTGGCTTCCGAAGATGTGGATTCTGTTCTGGGCTCAGCCAATGAATAGGAGCATGACATGTGACAGTGTGGGACATAAAGGCCCCAAGCACCAACTTCCCTGTTCAGGGAGTGAGGATTCTCTTCTTCATGGGGTCCTTGCCAGAATTTATTGAAATCACAAGGCAGTGAAGGTTACACAGGTGCTTTAGCCTCAGCCATGCCTGGAATCTGAGGCTCAGTTTCCTCATCTGTAAAGAGAGACTCACCATGTGGACTTTGTGGTTACATCAAAGGGATTAACAGTTATTATGTAGATAAAAATAGAAGTCAGTGTCATATTACATACATAATTAGTGAGAATATAAGGAAAGATGAGATCTCCTTGGGGGCTAATGGGAATTTTTGCTTCCTTCTTTAGTGTTTTTTTAAAATGATTTTTGAAATTCATTTAAATATTCTGAAATATATTTAAGAACACCTCACAAAGCAAGTTATTTAAAATCTTCCAAACTTGTTGACAAGGATGTGGAGAAAAAAGGTGCACTGTTGGTGGGAATGCAAATTGGTACAGACACTGTGGAAAACTGTATGGAGCTTCCTCAGAAAATTAAAAATAGATTTACCATGTGATACAGTAATTCCACTACTGAGTATATAGCCAAAGAAAATGAAGACACTGATTTGAAAAGCTATGTGCACCCCTATGTTTGTTGCAGCATTTTTTACAGTAGCCAAGATATGGAAGTAACCCAAATATCCATCCATAGGTGAACGTGATGAAGTTTTAGAATATAAGTGAGGTCCAGAGCTGATAACTAAGAAAGAATTCTCAAGACATCTCTGGGGCAAAAAGGTGATTTAATGAAAGCATGGGAACCGGACCTGTGGGCAGAAAGAGCTGCTGCTCTGTGATCCCAAGGAGTGGCTGATTATATACTCAGGAGTTGGGGAGGTGAGGACAAAGCAGGTGTTCAGAAGGGCTGTCGTATGGTAAAGAAGACTCTCAGGATAATGGAGGCCTGGTTATTGTCAAGACAAGCTGTTTTTTGTTTGGTTTGGTTTGGTTTTTCTCTAATGACGTACCAACATGAAGACAGTTTTTTGGTGGAATGCCACACTCCTCCTGTCACACGTCCCTGTCCATGAACTTTAGGTTTAGAAGAAATTCAACTTTATTTATATTTCCTTCCACCTTAGCCTCCCTCCGTTTTATGGAGGGGAGGATGATGTTAGGGCTTCAGGAACTGAGTTATGGGCCTCTGGAAGTTAGGTTATTGATAAGAAAGCTTCTTCCTTGTAAATCACTAGGACATTTGTAAATTAAGGGAGACTCAGGTCTTGCAGTATTGGGATCTCTATAAGATAACTATTTGTTTTTCCCTTAGGGCAGCCAGGAGCACCTGAGGAAAGTCACATATATCCCATGGGGGGTGGTTTGTGGGATGTCAGCTTCTGCTTTGCCCTCAGCTTGCCTTCTGTTCCCTCATTTCGATAAAGGAGGTGTGGTGTGTATACACACACACACACACACACACACACATACATATGGTGTACATCTATCTATCATCTATCTATCTATCTATCTATCTATCTATCTATCATCTATTTATAGTCGAGTATATATGGTAAATATACCATGGTGTGTGTGTTTGTGTGATGGAATATCAATCAGCCATAAAAAAGAATGAGATTTTGCCATTCTCAACAACATGCGTGGACATGGAGTTTACAATGCAAAGTGAAATAAATCAGGCAGAAAAAGACAAATAACATATTATTTTACTATAGTTGGAATTTAGGAAACAAAACACATGACTAGAGGGGGGAAAAGACGAGAGAAAAAGAAAGAAAGAAGGAAAGAAAGAAAGAGAAAGAAGAGAAAAGAAAAGAAAAGAAAAAAGAAACAGACTCTTAAAGAGAACAAATTAGTGATTACCAGAGAGGAGGTGGGTGGAGGGATGGGTGAAATAGATAAAGGGAATTAAGAGTTCACTTACTGTGAGAAGTACTGAATAATGTACAGAATTATTGAATCACTATATTGTACACATGAATCAAATATAATGCTGTATGTTAATTATGCTTCAGAGTGAAGAAAATATCATCACCTCCACGAACAACTTTCTAACTCACAATTCTACCTCTGGAAGTTTCATTTGTTCCCTGCCATGCAAAACCACATCTCCTAAAACTCACAGACCCTCATTACAGTACTTTCACTGGATCTTTTTAGAGAACAAAGCATCAGTCTGCAGCCTCGACAGCTTCTCTGAGGTACATGCCCTCATTGTTGTCTGTGGAACAACCCTAGAGTTCAATTTCTGAACGGACCTGTGTCCTGAACATCCCCCTCAAAAGTAGGAGGGGCAAATCCGTGGCAAACCTTCAGGTAAAATATTTGAAAAGCTTCAGAATCTTTAGCCCACCCTGTGGAGCTGCAGCCCAGGAGAACGTTTGAGTTCACGGTCTTTTGCCCCATTTCACACGAAATGTGTACCTGGAGACCGTAAAGGTGATGGAGGGACTAGATGTCTAAAGGTAATGAAACCAGTACGGTGTGTCTGAGACTTCTCAAAGGAAGTGAATGTTTAAACTGAGACTGGAGGCTAAGGAGGCATTAGCCAACAGAATAGGAGAGGGCGGGGACTAACCAGATACAACAGGAAGGAAATACCTTATAACCCGCCTCATCCCTTGGGAAAACCAGTGCGGAAATTCCTTACACAGCAGTTTGGCATGCTGAGAAAACTTTCTAATACTTAACAAGACAATTGTAGAAATTTCCTGAACCCTTTCTGCCCTCTCTGCTCCCACCTCAGGCTTATAATCTCCACCAGCGCTCTAAAAGTTGTGTGATGTTATTACTATGATTTCTCTCTGTGAAACCACAAAGAAGAAGAAAATCATTAGGTAAAGAAGTTTGAGCATGATTTTGATTTATATGCCCTTCCATCACTCACAGTGCAAAATGCAACTTTTAATTGATTCTTCTCTCCATTTCCCAAATAATATTTTTCACTGGAGAAAATTCAGGAATTGGAGATCCGTGTCATCTGATGAACAAATCTAGAATGGCAGCTTAGACATCACTTACCAGGGAACCTTGGAAGGAGGAAGGAGGAAGGGAGCAAGGTCCCAATCAGAGGGAAACTTCTGGAGATTTTGTGGCAAAGGAAGCATTAAGGGCGAGTCAGAGCCCATGCACATTAAATTCAGTAGCAAGAACTTTTCTTCAGCACTTCCCTCCCAACTATAACAGGAACCTATATATATATATATATATATATATATATATATATATATATGTATGTAACAACTATAACAGGAAACCTATAGGCGTGTGATTGAGAGACAGAAATAATGTGAAAAAACTATATGGATTTGGATATATACCATTAAGCCACACACACATATATAATTTTGTAGGGAAATTTCCCACCGGGTATATACTACCGTGCTATAAAATCTTATGTCAGTTATTTTTTGGATTTCAGGTTAATGTGTTTATTTCAAAATCAAATGCAATGTAGGAATGTGTATTTATTGAAAAAATATTTTTGTATGAATTTTTTATCTTCACTGCAAGATGTATTTCCTTGATAATTTCATTTATATTCCCAAATATGCTTCCCTGTGCACAGTAATATATAAGTAAATTTACATGAACATAAGTATTCTTCAAAATTTTGCCCACAATCTGTATATACAATTCTCCATGAGATATATATATATATATATATATATATATATATATATATATATATATATACACACACACACAAACACACATATGGAAATATATGCACACACAAACACACATACATGCATGTGTAATTGTTTTGTACATGTTTAATCTTATAAATTTGTAATGTATAGCTCTTATTTGAATTATTTCAATGGATTTCAAATGATAATCTTTCCTTAATCAGATTTATGTATATAATAGGATATCAAACATTTGGCTCTAAAACACATTCCATGAATTTTCCCAATAATTTGCGTTCTTTATATGTGACATTTCTGTTTGGGATAGAGAAGGTTTTTTTTTTTTTTCCTTTAGCTTCCCTTTAATTTGTCCAATTAAGTTTGTAACAGAGTTAAAAGTTTTTCGTGGGTCACATATCTGGTTTTGAATGCCCCGGGTGTTCATGTCATACTGACAGGGTACTCAAGCAACCTTTTCGCTAATGTCTTTGTCTTGAAGATGATGGTGGAGATAAAATCCCATTCCCCAGGCCTAGAGGCCTGGATAGGGGGCCACAAGGATACCACTGTCCTGGGGGTGGTGTATGGGACTCAACCAGAAGCAGAGGAAAAGTGACCTCCATGGAGGGAAGGAAATGATCATTTACAGAATTATTTTAAGCCAGAGGCACTTTACATGGTATCTCCAATAACCTTACTCAGTTATTTTCCCCATTTATTTACACACATAAAATTAGGTGTGAAGCTTTTTTCCATTGTGCCCTGAAGCCTTCAATGCTTTGAATGACGAATTCTCATTGGGCTAGTGTTTGATGCAACCCTAAGTATTTCTTGTTTTGTTTTCTGTTGTAGCTGTATTGTTTTCAAATGAAGAAAACCCATGAAAATTAAAGCAATTTCTGTACTATCAAAAGAAAAAAAATAAAAGTTTGAAAAGATGGGAGTACATTTTTGCAAACAATATTACAGAATTCGTGCTACTGGGCTAGAAAATGGAGGACTTCTGTTTATCAGTGGAGAAAGGGACAAACAATAACAAATAATTTACATAAAAAGCAAAGTGCTGGGGGAGCAAGATGGCGGGGAAGTAGGAGGAGGCACCATTTCAACCTGTACCCTAAAGTGAGCTGATTACCTACCAAAGAACTCCGACCACCCATGAAATCAGCCTGAGATCAGAATTATACACGTCTGGATCTCTACTGGAGCAGAAGACGCCAGTGGCAGGTAAAGCAGACTGGGAGCATCGGACTGATATCGGAAGATAAACAAAAGGGGGAGGGAGCCACCAGAGGTGACCGATTGGAAAGTAACACCCCAACACGAGAGTGCTCTGCGTCTGGGGACCAGCATTAACTTGGAGTCTGGTTGAAAGCACTCAAAAAACAAACAGCAAAGGATCGCGGTGGGGGGGGGGTAATAGTGGGAACCTGGGCGGTTAGGGTCAGGGACCTAAGTCCCCGGACCCAGGACAGCCTCCCCTGGTGCGGAGCCAGAGAGAGTGCGGCGGAGAAATCAGGTCTCGGTCCCTGAGCCGCGAGTGCACCTGAACGCCAGCGCGCCTGAGAACGAGTGGGGACTGTCTCCCGTGAGGGGCTGGGAGCCTGGCCTGACGGCAATCCTGAAACGCGCGCGTCCCACACCCTCCCTTGGGATAGGTGCTCATAGGCGCTAGCCTGGAGCTCTGGCAGCAGGAAAAACCAGACATTCCCAGCCCGGGACAGTGGGAAAATTTCAGTGCGCGATCTCTGCTCGGAACCTCTCTGGCGGTCTGGAGCTGCCTAGACAGCCACAGCTGCCCTGGTTTTGGGCACAACGAGGAGCTCCTGCATCCCCAGGGACAGTGACCCAGAACCAACTCTGCCAGCAGCTTTTGCAAAACAATCTGAGGCTTCTCTCTGAGAGGGAGGTTGGGGTGCTGTTTGCTCTCCTCTAAACCTCCGAAAACCATCAAAAGCTGTCAAGGCGAGAGAAAGCAGATGAAAGAACATAAAAACCCCCAGAGAAAAAAAGGCTGAAAAAAAAAGTTTCCTGAAAAAAAAAGAGCTCACCCCCTTGAGGGGAGTGGGAGGACCTAACTCAGGGAACATCATTGTCTGAAAACCCATGTGGCAGGCCCCTCCCCCAGAAAACCAACCAGGAAGGAAGGAAAAAAAAAAAAAAGACTACAAGAGAACAACCACCACTACTTCATAAATACAACTTTTATTTTTAACTCTTTACCAATATTCTGGTTCTTTTTTTTTATACATACAGATAATTTTTTAACCTATTTACCATCACACTGAGATGTCCAGTACATCAAATTCTTTAATAACCTTCTAACCTGAACTTTTTGATACATACACCCGTGTTTTTCTTTTGTTTTTCTATTTTTTTAATTTTAACTTAGTTTAGTCTAGTTTATTCTTTTTTTAATTTTTATTTTCTACTATACATATAGAGTTAAACTTCAAGGTAACCCCCTTTCCCCAATCAATGCTACCCCTATAGGCAAACCAGTTTCTAATCCCCCTGTAACTTAGGAAAGTTGAGTCCCTTAACAAAAACATCAAGATACCTTCAGGAAGAATCAAAATAACCTTCCTCACCCACACTGAGAATCTATAACCATTCTCCCAATTTTTCCTTCTGTCAGTGTTTCTGTGAATTTGTGTCTGTCCTGACAATATATAAATCTTATACTTGGGGTTCTTTCTGAGGAGGTTTTTCCCTTTTTTTTTTGCTTATATATACATATTTTTTTCCCTTGTCATATACTTTTATCACTCTTTTTGTCTGTCTGTTTTTGTTTGTATACTCCACAAATCTTACCTTGTGGCCCATTTGGGCTGAGCCTTCTCTTGTATCTTCCCTTTTCTTCCTATCTCTCTCTCTCTCTCTTTTTTTTTCTTCCTTTTTTCTTTCCCCCCTTTTTTTTTCTTTCCTCTTCTCTATTTCTTTTTCTTTTCTTTTTTCTCTCATTTGGGTGGGGAATCCTGATTGCACAGAAGCGTTCCAGGGTGCACATTGACTGCACCACAATCGATAAGTCCAGCTGCATCTGTTTAGTCATCTCTTACCAAAATGACTAGGAGGAGGAATACCCAACAGAAGAAAAATACAGAGGATGGGCCATCTGCAACAGAACTAATGGCTATTGACATAGACAATATGTCAGAAAAGGAATTCAGACTAACAATTATCCAGGCAATAGCTAGGTTGGAGAAAGCCATGGATGACCAAACAGAATTGATTCGGGCAGAACTGAAAGCCACCAGGGATGATGTTCACAATGTTAGGGCAGAACTGAAAGCCACCAGGGATGATGTTCAAAATGCTCTCAATGAGTTCCAGTCCAATCTAAATTCTCTAAAAGCTAGGGTAACTGAGACAGAAGATAGAATTAGTGATCTGGAGGACAAACAGATAGAGAGAAAGGATCAGGAGGAAGCCTGGAACAAACAGCTCAGAAGCCACGAAAACAGAATCAGGGAAATAAACGATGCCATGAAACGTTCCAACGTCAGAATTATTGGAATCCCTGAAGGGGAGGAAAAAGAAAGAAGTCTAGAAGATATAGTGGAAGAAGTTGTCTATGAAAATTTTCCCAATCTCACGAATGGAAACAATGTTCATGTACTAGAGGCAGAAAGATCTCCTCCCAAGATTTTAGATTCTCGAAAGTCCTCACAGCACCTTATAGTTAAAATGGGGAATTATGTTTCAAGAGAGACCCTCTTAAAAGCAGCTAGGACAAAGAAGCTTCTTACATACAGAGGAAAGCCCATTAGAATAACGTCAGACCTTTCCACAGAGACCTGCAAAGCCAGGAAGGGCTGGCAAAATATATTCAGAGTACTAAATGAGAAGAACATGCAACCAAGAATACTCTATCCAGCAAGACTGACATTTAAAATGGATGGAGAGATAAAGAGTTTCCAAGACCAGCAAGGCTTAAAAGACTATGCAACCACCAAGCAGACACTGCAGGAAATATTAAGGGGGGTCCTATAAAAGAGAAAAAATCCTAAGAATATCATTGAACAGAAATATAGAAACAATCTATAGACAGAAAGACTTCAAAGGCAACACGATGTCAATAAAAACCTATCTCTCAATAATCACTCTCAATGTGAATGGCCTAAATGCGCCCATAAAACGACACAGGGTTGCAGATTGGATAAAACGACAGGACCCATCCATATGTTGTCTACAAGAGACCCATTTTGAACCTAAGGATACACCCAGACTGAAAGTGAAGGGATGGAGAAGCATCTTTCATGCCAATGGGCCTCAAAAGAAGGCCGGAGTAGCAATTCTCATATCAGATAAATTAGATTTTAAACTAAAGACTGTAGTCAGAGATACAGAAGGACACTACATAATTCTTAAAGGGACTATCCGCCAAGACGATCTAACAATTGCGAATATCTATGCCCCCAATATGGGAGCACCCAATTACGTAAGAAAACTATTAATCAAGATAAAGAGCTATATTGATATGAATACAATAATAGTAGGAGATCTTAATACACCTCTCTCAGAAATAGACAGATCATCGAAGCAGAAAATTAATAAAGAAATAAGAGCATTGAATGAAACATTGGACCAGATGGACCTCATCGACATATACAGAACATTCCACCCTAAAACAACAGAATACTCATTCTTCTCAAGTGCACATGGAACCTTCTCCAGAATAGACCACATACTCGGTCACAAAGCAGCACTCAACCGATACCAAAAGACTGACATTATTCCCTGCATATTCTCCGATCACAATGCTTTGAAACTGGAGCTCAATCACAAGGAAAAGTTCAGAAGGAACTCAAACACCTGGAAGCTAAAGACCACCTTGCTTAAGAATGCTTGGATCAACCAGGAGATCAAAGATGAACTTAAACAATTCATGGAAACCAATAAGAATGAAGACACCTCGGTCCAAAACCTATGGGATACAGCAAAGGCGGTTCTAAGGGGGAAATACATAGCCATCCAAGCCTCCCTCAAAAACATTGAAAAATCCAGAATACACCAGCTGTCTCTACACCTTAAAGAACTGGAGAATCAACAACAAATCAAACCAACTCCACATGCAAGAAGGGAAATAATCAAGATTAGAGCAGAGATCAATGAGGTAGAAACGAGAGATACAGTAGAACGTATCAATGAAACTAGAAGCTGGTTTTTTGAAAGAATTAATAAGATCGATAAACCATTGGCCACACTAATCCAAAAGAAAAGAGAGAAAGCCCAAATTAATAAAATTATGAATGAAAAGGGAGAGATCACAACGAACACCAAGGAAATAGAAACAATCATCAGAAATTATTACCAACAGTTATATGCCAAAAAGCTAAGCAACCTAGATGAAATGGATGCATTCCTGGAAAGCTACAAACTCCCAAAATTGAACCAGGAAGAAATTGACAACCTGAATAGACCGATATCTAGTAATGAGATTGAAGCAGTGATCAAAAACCTCCCAAAAAACAAGAGCCCAGGACCTGACGGATTCCCTGGGGAATTCTACCAAACTTTCGAAGAAGAAATAACACCAATTCTCCTGAAGCTGTTCCAAAAAATTGAAGCAGAAGGAAAACTTCCAGACTCTTTTTATGAAGCCAGCATTACCCTGATCCCCAAACCAGGCAAAGACCCTACCAAAAAGGAGAATTTCAGACCAATATCACTGATGAATATGGATGCTAAGATTCTCAACAAGATCCTAGCAAACAGGATCCAGCAGCACATTAAAAAGATTATCCACCATGATCAGGTGGGATTCATCCCTGGGTTGCAAGGTTGGTTCAACATTCGCAAATCAATCAGTGTGATAGAACACATCAATAAGAGAAGAGAGAAGAACCACATGGTCCTCTCAATGGATGCAGAAAAAGCATTTGACAAAATCCAGCATCCGTTCCTGATGAAAACGCTTCAAAGTATAGGGATAGAGGGAACATTCCTGAACTTCATAAAATCTATCTATGAAAGACCCACAGCAAATATCATCCTCAATGGGAAAAAGCTTGCAGCCTTCCCGTTGAGATCAGGAACACGACAAGGATGCCCACTCTCACCACTCTTGTTCAACATAGTATTAGAAGTGCTAGCAACGGCAATCAGACAACAAAGAGAAATAAAAGGTATCCAAATTGGCAAGGAAGAAGTCAAACTCTCTCTCTTTGCAGATGACATGATTCTTTATATGGAAAACCCCAAAGACTCCACCCCCAAACTACTAGAACTCATACAGCAATTCAGTAACGTGGCAGGATACAAAGTCAATGTACAGAAATCAGTGGCTTTCTTATACACTAACAATGAAAATACAGAAAGGGAAATTAGAGAATCGATTCCATTTACTATAGCACCAAGAACCATAAGATACCTGGGCATAAACCTAACCAAAGAAGTAAAGGACCTGTACTCGAGGAACTACAGAACACTCATGAAAGAAATTGAAGAAGACACAAAAAGATGGAAGACTGTTCCATGCTCTTGGATTGGAAGAATAAACATTGTTAAAATGTCTATACTGCCTAGAGCAATCTATACTTTTAATGCCATTCCGATCAAAATTCCACCGATATTTTTCAAAGAGCTGGAGCAAATAATCCTAAAATTGGTATGGAGTCAGAAGAGACCCCGAATTGCTAAGGAAATGTTGAAAAACAAAAACAAAACTGGCGGCATCACGTTACCCGATTTCAAGCTTTACTACAAAGCTGTGATCACCAAGACAGCATGGTACTGGCATAAAAACAGACACATAGACCAGTGGAACAGAGTGGAGAGCCCAGATATGGACCCTCAACTCTATGGTCAAATAATCTTTGACAAAACAGGAAAAAATATTCAATGGAAAAAGGACAGTCTCTTCAATAAATGGTGCTGGGAAAACTGGACAGCGATATGTAGAAGAATGAAACTCGACCATTCTCTTACACCGTTCACAAAGATAAACTCGAAATGGATAAAAGACCTCAACGTGAGATAGGAATCTATCAGAATCCTAGAGGAGAACATAGGCAGTAACCTCTTCGATATCAGCCACAGCAACTTCTTTCAAGATATGTCTCCAAAGGCCAAGGAAAGAAAAGCAAAAATGAACTTTTGGTACTTCATCAAGATCAAAAGCTTCTGCACAGCAAAGGAAACAGTCAACAAAACAAAGAGGCAACCCACGGAATGGGAGAAGATATTTGTAAATGACAGTACAGACAAAAGGTTGATATCCAGGATCTACAAAGAACTTCTCAAACTCAACACACACAAAACAGATAATCATATCAAAAAATGGGCAGAAGATATGAACAGACACTTCTCCAACGAAGACATACAAATGGCTATCAGACACATGAAAAAATGTTCATCATCACTAGCCATCAGGGAGATTCAAATTAAAACAACATTGAGATACCACCTAACACCAGTTAGAATGGCCAAAATTAGCAAGACAGGAAACAACGTGTGCTGGAGAGGATGTGGAGAAAGGGGAACCCTCTTACACTGTTGGTGGGAATGCAAGTTAGTGCAGCCACTTTGGAGAACAGTGTGGAGATTCCTGAAGAAATTAAAAATAGAGCTTCCCTATGACCCTGCAATTGCACTGCTGGGTATTTATCCCAAAGACACAGATGTAGTGAAAAGAAGGGCCATTTGTACCCCAATGTTTATTGCAGCAATGGCTACGGTCGCCAAACTGTGGAAAGAACCAAGATGCCCTTCAACGGATGAATGGATAAGGAAGATGTGGTCCATATACACAATGGAGTATTATGCCTCCATCAGAAAGGACGAATACCCAACTTTTGTAGCAACATGGACAGGACTGGAAGAAATTATGCTGAGCGAAATAAGTCAAGCAGAGAGAGTCAAGTATCATATGGTCTCACTTATTTGTGGAGCATAACAAATAACATGGAGGACATGGGGAGATGGAGAGGAGAGGGAGTTGAGGGAAACTGGAAGGGGAGATGAACCATGAGAGACTATGGACTCTGAAAAACAACCAGAGGGTTATGAAGGGGCGGCAGGAGGGGGTGGTGTGGGGTGGGAGGTTGAGGAACCAGGTGGTGGGTAATAGGGAGGGCACGTACTGCATGGAGCACTGGGTGTGATGCCAAAACAATGAACACTGTTATGCTGTAAATAAGCAAATAAAAATAAATAAATTAATTAAAAAAAATGGGCAAAAGACATGAACAGCCGTGTTACTGAAGAAGAGTGACAGCTATCAAATAAGCACATTAAAAGATGTTTAACATCATTAACCATTGAAGACATTGAAAATTAAAACTACAATGAGATATCACTAAACGTCCCTTATAATGGTTAAAGTAAAAAAAAAAAAATAACGGTAACACAAATGCTAGTAAGGATACAGGAAATTGGACCTTACATATGTTGCTGTTGGAAATGTAAAATGAGCAACCATTTTGGGAAATCGTTTGGCAGCCCTTGACTCTGGGAAATAAACTGAGGGTTGTAGAAAGGGAGGTGGGTGAGAGTTGGGGTAACTGGGTGATGGGCATTAAGGAGGGCACTTGATGTGATTAGCACTAGGTGTTATAAGCAACTAATGAATCATTGAACACTAGACCAAAAACTAATGATGTTGGTTAATTGACTTTAAATTAAAAAAATAAAAATGAATTATGTTAAAAAAAAAAAAAAAAAGCAAAGTGCTTCTCCAGTACACATCTGGAAAGATGCCACACCGCATTAACAGAAGAAATGGCAACCTGGAGATGTTGTAATAAGTAAGTGAAAAAGTCAATTTGTAGAAAATTATTTATGTGATTGCAAATTTTTTAAAAAGATTTTATTTACTTATTTATTTGACAGACAGAGATCACAAGTAGGCAGAGAGGCAGGCAGAGAGAGGGAGAGGAGGAAGCAGGCTCTCTGCTGAGCAGACAGCCCCATGCGGGGCTCGATCCCACGACCCTGGGAGCATGACCTGAGCCGAAGGCAGAGGTTTTAACCCACTGAGCCACCCAGGCACCCCTGTGATTGCGAATTTGTAAAAGTGTGTATCTACAACCACATAACTACACAAATATTTTAAGGTAGGAGTACATGTTACCTAAAGAGAAACACCTCTGGAAAATGTGTACCAATCTATTTACATCGGATGTCTTGTATATCTGTGAGTTGGGGTGAGGGGATCATCCAGATGGAAGGTGCAGAATGATTTCATTTTCTAAGTATACATTTTTAATGTTTAGCATTTTGTGATTGGGCAAATTTGTTGAGAGAAACAGTTGAAAATATCTAATAGCCAATTCACAAGAAAAGGTCGCATATACCTACCATGTTATGAAAATATTCACATGATACTGTTTAATTAGCAAATATAAACTTCAACTTTTGATTTAACAGTTTATCTGTGTGTGTGTGTGTGTGTGTGTGTGTGTGTGTGTGTGTGTGTGTGTGTGTTTCTGTCTTACACTTCCCTTGCCCCTAAATGTTCAGAGTTTTCTTCACCTCTTTCAGGGACTGAATTTTCTCTCTCAGGGCGTGGAGATCCAGGAAAATTCCAAAAAGTAGTGGAAAATTCCAGAGTGTTCTCACTAATTCACTGGAACCCAGGTGCCTCCCTCCTTCTTTATGCTTTGCAAAGCCTTCTGGTCTGAGACTTTCAGAACTACAGTTGTCTCTGACCACAAGGGGCATCTACCTATACTGGCTATATTTTTTGGTAAAGGAAAAGGCATGATTTGTTTCTTTCTACTCTCATTACGGTGACTGACCAAACTGCTATTTCCTTTTTAGGTTCCAGGTCTGGTGTGTGTGTGTGTGTGTGTGTGTGTGTGTGTGTGTGTGTGTGTTGGTTTCGGTTTGGGTTTTGTCTTTTTGGTGGGGGAGGGTAAGTTTGTTTGTTTGCTATTATCTCTCTGAAATGAGCTGGAGATAATGCCAGTCATGTGATTATTTTCAGAACATTCTGTTATTTTGCTCTAACTTAAAAAAAAAATCCCACATATTACAGCAAGAATTTAGTTAGGCTACATACGCATGGGCATGTCACTGCCATTCCATGGAGCTCAGCTGTAGTCTCTGTTTCTTCAGGTAACATCAGAATGACTCCAAACAAGCTCTGGCACCTCATTAAGCCACAGCAAACTTGCAAAGCTGATATCAGAGTCCCCTCGTTCTGTCCATGACAGAACAGATGCAATGTAGCAAATCCAGAGCCTGCCCTATAGCTGGCACTCAGAGTTCTCTGGGTTTGCTGAACGAGGGAACAAGATGTGTTGCAGTGGATACAGAGCCTGGTATACAGAGTTCCCTGTTTGTAGCTGCAGATACCTGGGTCCCACCCCTCTTGATTCTAGTTGGCCTTTTCTGCAGGGCTGACTCAGTTGGAAACAGTTCCCTGGTAGGCTGGTAACAAATTCAGGGGACAGTAATTATATGAAGTAAAGCCTCCTCTGGCAACCAACACTCTCTTCTCCATGCCTTTAAGGAAGGGACTTCCTGTAAGGACTCCTTCTTGTTCGTGTGACGCTGACAAAGTGGTTTGTGGCCTGCTCTCACCTTCCTCAACAGCCGTCCCTGATCATCTCCAAACATCCAGCTCCAGACCTCCCGGATTCTCTTCACAAGCAACCTGGGAGGACACTGGTGACGGGTCACTGCCTTCAGTCCATACCATGGGTGAGTTGGTCAGCATGAGGTCTTGGTCTCAGGTTCCCAGAGGATATGAGGAGTTCTGGGTCCCTTCCCCCACCCACCGGACACCCAGCCAACCCCCATTAAAAGGAAGTGTGGAGAGGGGCCAGGCTGACTGTTCTCCACTCTCTTGAGGAAATGGGATGTTGAGTCCTGACATTCCCATCCTGGTTCCACCTGGAAAACCTCCTCTTCTGTAAGTGGTCATGGCTGATGTGAGTCCCCCCCCCACCCCCCCCACACACACAGGTTGAGGGGATATAGACCTGACCTATGTGATCCTCACAGGTCCAGAGTTTGGAGAGTGGGGAGGGTCTTCTAGGTTGGCTGGGTGGGAGGCAAAGGGGATGGGGGGGGCGGTGGTGGTGAAAATTAACATTCTTTGGATACCTACTAGAGGTTAGGGAGGGGCAGAGAACCCACCATTACCTTTGACTCTTACATCAACTATTCAGGGTAGATTGTACTACCTCCATAGACATTTCTTGAGGTTTGCCTTATAGCCCAGCATAGGTCCAATTCTGGAATGTTCCATGTGTAGTGGTTATGTGCACTGTTCCATGCCAATTAAGCAAATTTATTAATGTACTTAATTCTCATTTTAAAATCTTCACCTCGTGGAATTTATATCTGCCATTTTATGTCACTCAAGGAGGTGTTTTCCTCCCTGTAATCGTGAATTTATCCATTTCTCCTTTTACAGTCATGTTTGCTTTGCATGTTTTGGCTCTGTGTTAAGACACTCACACAAATTTAGAATTCTGTATTAGTGGCTTCTTTTTGCATTGAACCTTTTATCACAACAAAATCTCCCTCTTTTCTCTAGTAATGTTTTTTTTTCCCTTGAAAGAATACCTTTCCCTTTAGTAATATGGGTGTACCAGCTTTCAGTAGGTTAGTGTGTAAATGGTATACATTTTGCCAAGTTTTATTTTTATTTTCAAATTTTCTAAATCCTTAAATTTTGCATGTGTCTCCTTATGGAGCATTTGATGGAATGTTTTCTTTCCAATCTTGTAATACCTATCTTTCTATTTGGAATATCCAGTCTGAAACTTTTAATGTAAATATAAATATAACTTGGTTTCTGTATACCATATTAACTGCACATTTATTTCTGCCTGTGGTAAGGCCCTTTTCCTCTCCTTTCCTTGAAATGATTTAATATTTTCTTTTAGAGGGAGATAGGGGTGGGGATGGGCAGGGGGAGAGGGAGAGAGAGAATGGCTTGATCTCACAACCCTGAGATCATGACCCAAGCTGAAATCAAGAGTCAGACCCTTGGGGCTCCTGGGTGGCAACTCTTGGATTCGGCTCAGGTCATGATCTTGGGGTCATGACCTTAGGATTGTGAGATGGAGCTCTGAGTTGGGCTTCTTGCTCAGCGTGGAGTCTGCTTGAGATTATCTCCCTCTCTCTCCCACTCTGCCCCTCCCCTCCCCCCTCATCTCTCTCTCTCTCTCTCTCTCTCTCAAATAAATGGATAAATAAAATCTTAAAAAACGTTGGACCCTTAACTGACGAAGCCACCCAGGCACCCCTAATATATATATATATATATATATATATATATATATATATATATACACACACACACACACACACACACACATATATATATATATATATATATTAGTATTAAATTATTACATCATTTGGTTGGGCAGTTAAACATTCTTTAGCCATTCTTGTAGCATTTACCCTTAAGACTATAATGGTTTTTTTTTTTTTTTTGCCTTTTCATGGTCTTATGTAAATTACTTCTTTAAAGCTCTTCAGACAGTGAAGGAACCTTGGAACCCTTTGATTCCACTCACACCCTCCCAGTGTTTTGCCATGAATTTGCCATGAATTGGTGTGTATATTTAAACCCCTAGAAGAAATTAGTGTCCTGGTGCTACATAGTCAATACTCATTTAGACTGGCCTACATATTCACAAATGCTACTAGTCTTTCTTTCCTGCATCTTTGTGACTCAATCTGGGATCATATTTCTTCCATCCGAAGAATAACCTTTTAGTTTGAGACTTCTGGTCACAAATTTCTCCTGCTGTGCTACATTAATGCCACTGTGAAATGCACATCTTTTCCTTAGGAATGTTTTTCCTTAAAGCATACTTTGTCTCCTATTAGTACTGTTATACTGACTTGATTATCCTGCTACTTTGTGAAAGTTCTCAAGCAAGATTGCTTCAAATGCCACTTCTCCACGTTTCCCTCTCCTTCATTCCAGGACTCAAATGAAGCATGTGTAAGATATGCTCTCTACATCTCCCTTAATTCTCTCCTTCTCTCTTTTGGTATTCTCCATATTGTGTCTCTCTTGGCTTTTCTCGATATTGTCATTGGATCTAACTTTCACTTCTCTAATTCTTTCTTCAGGCAGGAACTCACCTTTGACCCTTGAACCATAACACCAAACTTTCAAGGTGGATTTTGTTATCCCCCTAGGGCAGAGGAGGGAACTGTGAGTTAGAGATGATAGGCAACTTGTCCCAGGTCACCCAGCCTGAAAAGGGCAGAGCAAGGGCTAATGTCACAGATTAAGCCATAGGCCCAAACCCTTTCTTCTGTGCTTGTGTTCTTCTTGGCCGCAAGTGCTCCCCACCTCTCATCTTCCACGAAATGGAACCACGGAGAAGTTTGTCAACCTTTTTGGCACTGTGCTCTATTTGATTTTAGATGATAAAGTCAGTGATGTTTCTTCATTAGCCATGATATTTCCCCAGAACCGTTTGTGGTATGGGGACCACTGATGTGTTGTTCTCAATTTCAGGGCATAATGATGTAGGTAACCCCTTAAAAAGAAGAACAAGATGCTGGGGTATTTACCGAAGGAGATACAACAACTGGTCTGAACAAATTAGTTCTGGCATTCATCCTTCATCCCACCAGCAACAAGATGGAGATCCAGCAACAAATGGCGCTCACATGAGCACCCGAGTGAGATAGTAAGTGACCAGTCAGCATAGCTGAAATGTACCAGCCAGTGGAGTGCATAGGCCTGTAGTAGAATATGTCCTTCTCTTCTCCAACCTGGAAGAGTGAAGAATGATAGAATCAGGTTAATGGTTGAGCAAACTTTATTGTACCCTGGTATCAGTGGGCAAACGTGTAATGGAAGACTTTCTGAGCACGTGTGGACTACTTCCTTCTCTCCACTTCCCCACAGCGCTCCCTATGCCGTTCCACCGTGTCATCGGAGAGGCAATTTTCAGAAACAAGACCAAACCCAGACTAACATGGAGGGAGAGCAAAAGCCTCCAGAGAGAAGAATGGAGCAGGAGAAGCAGGATGAGACTACAGGGAAATGGTTCAAGATCATTGTGAGTATCCTGGCAAAATGGACTGAATATGTAGAAGAAGGTGAACAGAGGGACTTGTGTTGGACTCATGTAGAGATGCTAGGTACTTTTCTGGGGGCAGAGGAGTGGGTAATCGGCATTTTTTACTACTAGCATTGTCACATTTTCTACATCACATATGTTAACATCCTAGTTAACACCCTAGATCAAGTAAGGGCAGACTCAGAAAAGCAGTATAAAGGGAACAGACTGAGTACAGGGAGAATCAGGTAAGTTGTATAAGAGCAGAGGAAACTACGGCCAAGGAGATGGAGCAACTCCACACTGGAAGGCTCAGTTTAGCTCTGGCTGAGTGTGGGAGGATGTTGATTCTCTGGGGTCCCTGCTGAAGAAGTAGGAGTCTCTGGGGCCCCTGTTGGAGAAGCAGGCTGAGGCATCCTGCCTTGAGCTAGGATCACTTGGGACTTTATAAAAGGAAGGATATGTTAAACATCTTAAGTTGATTATTTGAAGAAAGGTGTTTGAATGGAAAGAAAGGTTATTTAGGAAATCCTTGTCTGGTACAAAAGTTTGCAATAATGGATAACATCTTATCATAAGAAATTATTTCATAGCCCGTCCCCCGCCCCCCCCGCCCCCCACCCCAGAAGATATGAAAGCAAGACATGGTTGGGTCTTATCTTAACCTGGGATTCCATTGTGTCAATCTCTTCTCCCATCTTTTCTCCCATCTCTGGATCCTAGATTCCATTCGGCATCAAATATGATGAGAAGTGGCTGCTGGATCTGATTCAGGGACAATGCAGTGTCCCCTTCACCCCAGTTGAGGTAAGAGAAAACAGTGAAGCAGATGAGAAGAAACAGGGCAGATGAATAGTGGCTGGGTTCTCATATTCTTTTTTTCTCTTGCTATTCTCCCTATAGTTTCACTATGAGAGAATGCAGGCCCAGTTCTTTGTTGAGAATGCCAGTGTTGCCTTTGCACTGAAGAATGTCAACGGCAAGATCTGGGATGAGGCTAATGAAAGGGTGCGTGTCAAGGGTGTGACTGGGGCTAGTTAGGGGCAAGAGGGCAGGGGAGGGGCATGGTCTTGTGTCAGATTTCCTGGTACTTACCCAGCCCCTCTTGGGTTCCCTACAGATCTCTATCTTTATCTACCCCTCTGACACACCCCACTCTGTGCAGAAGGAGCTGAAGTCAGTAAAGGTGGAGCAGACAAAGGTAATGCTGAATCAAGATTAGTTGTGCACCCACATCCAGGCCCACATCTTCTTCAAATACCTATTGCACCCCCTCTCCACCTCAAACACTCAGAGCCACTGACCCCATCTCTAACTCTGCAGCTGACCATGAACAAATGATATGGAGGCTCCCAGCAATCTCTTAATATCCAGAGAGTCTGCTTTGCTCCTGGTATATCTACAGCAGTGATTCTAGGGCAAGTGAGGGCAGAGGAGCCTGTCTGCAAAGGAGACTTAGGGATGGTAACATGGGGAGGGGCTGGTGCTGGAGCTGTACCAGCTGGGCCTCTCTCAGCCCTCTGATTCCCTCCTCTTGGCTTCTCGGGGACTTGATCACCCATGATATTGAAATGGTACCAAAGCCTAGACACAGCATGGCTGCCTCCCTGCAGACCCATGAGAAGAACATGCCTGAGGTGAGGACTCAGAGCCAGTGCCGAGACTGGTGGTGAAGGTGGGAGAGATTAGGTAGAAGAGGCAGATTGGTCTCAGATATCCGCTGTTGGGGTCCTCACTCTAACTTTTCCCTCACCATAGATTTTACCCTCAAACCTGAGCAACAAGACACCCTGCCAGCTGGATGGCCTGTCTGACACTGTGCAGAATGCCACTGGCATTAAGAACTTGAACTTCTCCAACAGTGAGGTGAGGTGTGGTACCCAGATCCTTCTTTGAAAGGAGGGTGGGAGTGCTCATGGGATGGTGACAAGAATCAGGGAAGTGGATTTGCTGGAAAAAGGAAGGGCTGGGTGTGCAGGGTCATCCTGGCCATCTTTCTCTGCTCCATGTGCTTCCTCCCCATTATTACAGGTGATGTCTTTAGAGCAGCTGGGCGAGGGCAAAAGTCTGCAGCCAGAAGAGATAACTGCCGACAGAAGCACCCTGTGCACCACCTTCCCTGATAAATCAACCAACATAAGGTCAGTTGTACACTGTGTCACCCCGTGGCACTCTGAACTATGCCTGACAGTACCTGTTTGGAGGAGGCAGCAGCTCTGTTCCTTGGGGGTGGGGGGGCAGAGTCCCTATGCTCTCCTCTTTGTGTCCCTTACCTGTGCTTAGATATGTCCTTCCCTTCATCTGACCTGCTCACCAGTTTTGTCTGAGGTCCGTTTGCAGGTTGTCTGCACCCAGCCTTCCCTAGCATGCCCTCCCCAAAGCATGATCCACGAAGCAGGGCTCCCCTTCCTCACTAGGATGAGGGTGACCACCTTGAACCACATGCTGTGACCTGGACTGACAAGGGTCCTCCCACCCAGGGCCTCATGCTGAGACAGGACTTCCTGCCTCCCTGCCGAGACAGGGCTTCCCTCCCTTGTTCTGAGAGGGACCCTCCTTTTCCTGAACCAAATGTGTCCCTCCTCCAATTCCAGGCTGGCTTGGTGGCTTTCCTGCCTCATGTTGAGGACCGAGGTCCTGGGGGTCTGCCATCATGACATCCATTCCTCTGACTCAGGGCCAGGAGCTGAGCCTTCCTTGGGAGAAACCAGGGTTCCCTGAGTCTGAGGGCCAGAAGTGGGTGACTTCCAGTGAGCAGAGGGCTTCCTGAGGCAGGAATGCAAGGCAGAGGGCAGAGGTGCTTGAGAGGTCAGAAGGACAGGCCTCTCAGAGGCACTGCCCCTTCCCCCTCCCTCCACAAGGCACATCATCCTGACTGGTCCTTCAGAGGAGCCCTGGGTTTGCCCAACATGGTTATAATCCCTCAGGCAAAGAACCAACTGGGACAGGCACAGGTGCACTGGGGTCAACAGGAGGGAAGGCAGTGATCATAAGAGGGGACCACAGACCCCCAGCTCCTTGCTGACCTGGGGCTTGACCCTCTACTCCTTCTGGGGTAGTTCTCCTGCCCCCGTGGCTGCCTTGTTCCCCATGCCCAGCTCAAACTGAGCTCACGCAGGTGGCAAAGTTTCATCCAGCATGCAGTGGGCCCCCAGGCCAACACCTGCCTGTTTTCCATGGTTTACCTTGGGTGCCGGGGCCAGCCAGGGCAGATGAAGGAAAGGACTGTAGTCAGGGAGCCATTTCCTCCTTCTCCTCTCTTCCTCCCTGACCCCCACCACCAGGTTGCAGCCCCCCCCCCTTCCCTTTGATTTGTTTTCTCTCCCTCCTTTGTCTCTACTCCCCTATGTCTCTCTCATCTCTCCTTTCCTACCTTCACTCCCTCTTCTGTCTTCCTCCCCCTCCCTCTCCCTCCCTGCCTACTGGGTCTTGCCTCAGTCACCTCCCTGCCCCAGCATCCTGGGCCACCCCTGGGGGGTGTCATGGCCCTACAGAGTGCTGGACCCCTAGTGAGGCAGCAGAGCCCTGGTCTCCCACCCCATTGCCTCTTCTCTCTGGAGTCTTTGGTGGGGACCTGAAGGAAGGAAGGGAGCAAGAAAGTGGAAGGCAGCCCTGAAGCCTGGACTTCAACTGTTGCTTCTGGTGGCACTGGAGATGGGATTCAGGACAGTCTAGGTGAGATCCGCCCAGGGGGAGGGGGAGGAAGGGGTGGGGCAGAGGAATGGAATCAGAGAGAGGGGGGAAAGAGAGTATGTGCTTTTCCACTAGGTCCATCTGCAAGGGAGGAGCCAAAGGCGCTGGAAGGCTGGGACACTGCAGTGTAGGTGGGACATACTGGGCTGTGTGTCAGGTGTAAGTGTGCTTGCTCCCATGATGAGGGACACCTGCAAAGTTTCACTGACTTTTCTGTTTTGTCTGGATTTCTGCAGCTCCATCCTGGAATTGTTTCCTAAGTTATTACGCCTGGTAGGTATATTCCTTGATTATTGACTTCTCTATTGGCACTGATGCTGCCCCAAACCAGCCGTGAAGCCATTTAGGTCTTGCAGAAGTTACAATTTTCATGACCCTTAAACATCATGGAGGTCCAGATCCATGTGGGAACCCAACAAGGGCTCTAGATCTTCTTCAACCACGTTTTCCAGGAGCATCAGGGGCCCCAAGACCATGATCCCAAATGTAGTCTTGCCCATGTAATTTCCAGGGTCCTTTTGCACCTGGCCTCTGACCCTCATCCTCTCCGAGGCCCATCCTTTCCCTGACTGTCCAGCACTAGCTCCTGGTCTGCACTGCCCACTCCCACTTCCTTTCCCCAGGACAGCCAGGAGTCACCTTCACCAACCAGCATTGGTATTGCAGCTCACAAGTGGTTACCAACCTGCAGGGTAAGGAAGGCAGATCAAGCAGGGTTTGGGGTGGTGCATGAGGAGGGGTTATGGACCGTGATCCTGAGGACTGTTGTGATTTCAGGGAAGCTTCTTTGGATCTGATGCACTGAAGCGTCTAGTCCTGCAATTCCTGCAGCAGTGAGTACTCCTGGGAATCTGGGGAAGGGGATGGCTAGGACGGGTGAGGCCACCCAAGCTCAGGACTGCTAACTCGGTCTTGAAATCTCATCTGGGTTCCAGACCACAGAGATAGACTGCCATCATTACTCTCCCACAGTTACTACTTGATCTACGACTCCAGAGACCGTCAGGGTCTCCTTGGTGCCTACCACGAAGAGGCCTGCTTCTCCCTGGCCATTCCCTTCAGCCCCGAGGACCCAGGCCCGTGAGTAGCAAAGCTCAGTCTCTGTTGCTGGGCCCTGTGGCTCCCCAGCAGACACAGGGCAGCTCCTGGAATCACCCACACTGGCCACACCACCACCTCCTTTTCCTCTTTCTCTTCTAGAAGCAGCTTGTGCGAGTACTTCAAGGAAAGCAGGAATATGAAGAAGCTCAAGGACCCCTGTGCGTGTGTAATGGGGAAGACTGGCAGGGAAAGGGGATGTGCAGGGGTAATTATAGGGCCCAGGGTGTGGCAACCCCCGACCTTTGCTTGTTTCTCCTCCCCCCATAGCCCTGCGTGTTCAGCTGCTGAAGCATACAAAATGTGACGTCATGCGCTCCCTCTGTGTGCTGCCCAAAACTCAGCATGACCTCAGCTCCTTCGTGGTGGACATGTGGTTCCAGACGGTGAGCACCTTCTTCCTCCCCAGGGCAGACCCAGAAAGCCATGGGTGGGTAGGAAGTTTAGGTGACTAAGCCCCTGGGCTCTTCCCTTTCAGGAGAGGATGCTCTGCTTCTCTGTGAATGGGGTGTTCAAGGAAGGTGCGTGTGTGTATAAACTCCTCCCCAGATGCTCCTCTGCTCCCTCCCCGCTGGCTGGGCTCCCTCTCAGAACTCTCCCAGCTTACCTGGTGCCTTCCCTTCTCTTCCTATTCCCGCTGTGTTCTCCCATCTCCACCCTGCCCTCAGATCATCCTGGTCTGAACTAGGTCTATGCCTGCCTGCCCCACACAGCTTGGACATTAGAGACACAGTCTGTGGAGTTGGACAGTTCTGGCCCTCGATCCTTACTCTGTGACCTTGGGCTCCTAACCTATAAGTTTACTCAAATGTTAATGGAACTAATGATGTCCATCTCTTGAGCAGCTGTGAAAAATACATCAAATGCACTTTTGAAGTGGTTTTCACTGGTCCCAGCACATGGTAGGGTCCCTGTCACTGGGAACAGATTGCCTTCCCCATTCAGAACACCCTGAACTCCCCAGAGAACAACTGTCCCCTTCAGCATGAATATCAAGTCAGACCCTGACTGGGGAATGCTATGTGAGTATGTAAAGCATGTTGGAATGCTAAGGGGGTATTGTTTGTTGCTCGTTGTTAAAGTGGAAGGCATGTCTCAGGGTTCTGTTCGTGCCTTCACTCGGACCTTCATTGCTACTCCTGTCAGCAATTACAGGTGAGTGCTTTGTTGTGGGTGGAACATCCAGTTCAGTATGAGTTCTGGGGTATGTCAATGGGAAGGTACAGTCTTCGGGGTGTTCTGATATTGTGAAAAGCCAACAGGTATAACCAAGGAATCATGTCTCCTGGTGATTAAGAGCTTCGGCTCTGGAATCAGATTATGGGTTCTTCCCCTGATCCCAACACTCACTAGCTTTGTGACGCTTGTCAAGTCACACGGTCTCTTTGTGACACAGTGACTTCTTCTGAAAAACGGATATTAGACTGTCCACTCTTTCGCAGTGTAAATATGGTTGTAAATTTGCCTATGGTTTGGGGATAAACCTATAAATGTAGTGAAATTGGTTAGACAGTCTCTCCAAAGGTTGGCTCTGTGAAGCATGAAGGAAAAGTAGAGGTATCAGCCAAGGAACCTGGGTGGCAGGCACAGTAGGGGTATGGAAAGAACTTGGTTGCTGAGTGGCAGTGGGAGCAGGATCATTGTTGGGGTGTGGGGTTGATAATCTGTCCAATTTCTAAGGTCCCATTTTTTCCCCTTCAGTCTATGCATCGTGAATGATGATCTGTTTGTGAGGGACGCCAGCCCCAAGGAGACCCAGAGCATATCCTCTGTCCCAGTGCCCACACCCTCCTGCAGCTCCTGGCCCACCCTTTGCCAGAAGCAGCAGGAAATGGGGCAGACTTTCTCCACCCAGCCTGGGATGAATCTCCAGTGGTCTCAGAAGTGAGTGCTGGGGGTGCATGGGGATAGGAGGGAGCTGGGAGGAACCAAGATTGAATCATGTCAACTTGCAGATAATTTGTTTTGCTTATTTGTTCACTCACTACTTATAAGATACGCAGTTTTTTAAAAAAATATTTGTATATTTACTTACTTATTTTTAGCCCACTTTAAAAAAAAAAAAAACAGTTATTCATTACTTTCCTAAATCCATGGACCTGTACCTTTATTGGCAGACATTTTGGTTTCAGGAGTTTTTCCCAGTATGTACTGTGCCACAAGGCTCATTCCATTGCCTAAGCTGTGATAAATGTGGTGGCGTGTTCCTTTTGCATAGACTGGGACATGGTACTGTGCAGTCAGATTGTCTCTGGCTTTAGTTTTGATGGATGTCACCTGTGCTTTCTCCACACTAGGTAACTTCATGACAGCCACTGGGACTACATTGGTTCTCACATGGCGCAAGGTGAGGTTCAGGAATTCAGGCCAAATGAACCAAAACTGGGTGGCCTGGGGAGGAGACTCAGGGTTCCTGGCTCTGCTGATCTCCCAACTCCCTCTCCTCACTTCCTCCAGGCCAAGCACATGATCCCAGAGAAGGCCCTCACCCAGACTCCTCCAGGATCCTGAGAACATAGCCCTGACAAGAAACTGTTTTTGCAGTCATCTTCATCTTCATCATCTTTGTTATCTTTTTTTCTCTAGCCTGAGTTAATCTCTGACTGAGCAGGAGGTTTGCTGGGAGCTGGGAAGCCAACGTTTAACTGACGCTAATCTGCTCAAAGACCAATTGTGTATTTTCCCACTCAGGATCCCTGATTCTCTTCTTAATAAATAGTGGCATTGCATGTTATGTTGAATCTCTGCAAAATCCATCCAACGCCTGTATTGCGATCACTGGTCTATAGAGAAAGAAAAGGAGACCCAAAGAGGGTCAGTGACTCTTGGAGAATAGTAGGGTAGAGACTCAAATACTTAGACTTCTCTTTAAAGCCCAAGCTGTGTGTGTGCCCCATGGCTCTGTGGCTACGAGGGTGGGGGATGTTCTCTTATTCTATTATACCTGGGGATAGTGTTCTGTGCCCCAAGTGTATTAGTCAAATATTTTTAGTCAGAGAACAGTATTCTTTCTTAGCCATACAAATCTACTCAAATTTAAAACCAATCCGTTTAGGGAAAAACAGCATTAAAGAGCACAAGAGAACCTGGGAAGAAAAAATTGCCCTCATATATGACTTATATTGTACTGATATCCTTGACCTAGAAAGGAATCCCTAGAAAGACGGAAACAGATATCAATCAAGAATTGTTATTAAAATCAATAGGAATACCCAAGATATGTATGAAATCTATCCAACCATAATAACCTACAAAAACACAACTTCAAATGTTTAGACGAGGTACTAAGTGAGAAAAATAAAGCTGACCTGGAGGTTGGTGCTCTCTGTCCTCAGGGTTCTAGTCACATATTTTTATACATAGAATAGCATTACATTCTTAGCCATATATATCTATTGAAAAGAAACCTATTTGAAGAAAGGCAGCATTATAAAGCACATGAAAATCTTAGGATAAAAAATTATCCTCATGTATAACTGACATAAATATCCTTGGTATATAAAAACAAAATCAGTAGAGTGATCAGATAACTGAGATCAACCTGAAATTCTTATTAAAAGAAGTAGTAATGCCCAGAAAGTCTATGAAAGTCTATCCAAACATAATAATAATAAAAACACATTTACAAACATTGAGAGAAGATACTAAATGAGAAAATAAAGCTAAAGACTTTAGTTTCCAGGAAAATACATCGTGTGTGTATGTGTGTGCACGTGCGTGTGTGTGTGTGTGTCTGTGTCTGTGTCTGTATTGCTATACTGTATATGATATGTAGAAAACTCATTAATTATAAAAGTACATCGTGTCAGGTAAAAAATATTTGGAAAAGACATAACCTCTTAGAGGCAAGATTATTATTTTTTTTCTTTAGGTCAGAGATTTCCCCCCTTTGGTGTGTAAGGTATCTGTTGGGTCCTGGAGGAGATGGAGAATTATTGATATGAGGAAGGTCCCTCGGAGTCAGTTCTGGGAGGTGTTCACAAGTAGACCCTCCCTTGAGGCCTAGAAGCATAGTGGAAGGAGGGGGTTCAAAGGTAGGCACAGACCTTGTGTGCTTTCATGAGCAGATAAGTAAACAGCCCTTCAGACCTGCACCTCCTGGGTAGCCTCTAGGTTGCTGCTGTCTATGGTTGAGAACTAGAAATGCTCCCCTAACTACTTCTGTGTCTATTGCAATTCTTATTCCCCATCCTGTTTATAAAACACATAACTACTCAGTCAAAATAGGACAGGTCTGAGGCCACAGGAAACTACCAGGTCCCCAGCCTGGTGTCTGCTGGGACACCTGCCAGCTGCTAGGACACCTGCTGGATGGGAACCTGCCATCTTAGCTCTGATGTTTTTTGCCTTACAAGGGTCCTGCTCAGATGTTTATCTTCTAGGCACCCAATGAAGCTTTGGGTTAAGGATCAAGATCATAACCTCATTTCCTTTTGTTCCATGTGCTCTTGTGATCCCAGTTTTTTAAACATTTTTGTCATCCATTCTCTCTATATCAGCAGAAAGACTGCCCTCCTATGTCATCACTGGGTGTTCTGTAAGCCAAAGCTTAATTTTATATGTAATGGGAACCTAATGAAGATTTCAGAATGGGTATAGAGACAAAAATCTTCCTTTTGAGTGCCAGTGACAAATATATATTAACAATATAAGCATTATAAATGTGTATATGTATTCATATATATTTCCATACTTAATCTTCCCAAGTTAATAACTATCCTTTTTAAAAAATTACTAAAATAGAAACTACTGTAGTAATTTTAACAATGAGGGTGTTATGCTTTTGAAAACACACTTGATTTGGAAAATGCACATCTGTCCCAATTCTATTGAGTTTATCTGAGAGAAACACTAGATAAAAGAGGATAATTAGACCCAACTGAACCAAGCCACAAACCTCAAATATCTACCAGCTCCCTCAGTTCACAGGAAGTGTTATCAGCCACACTCATCCACATTTGATGTTAGAATTTTCTGTCTGATGCCATTAGCTTTCTTTCTACCACTTGATATCTTTACTATGTATGTTCTGATCAATGAATATGGTATGTCTCATCATGTATTTAGATCTCATCATTATTTTGTAGTTTTTAACACACAAGTCCTATAAAGGTTTTAAGAAATGCAAATTACATTGTGCTTTTAGGTTCGAATTAGAATGTCTACGTGTTCATTGTTACTTTATAGTAACTTTATATTCCACTTATGTTGTATCCTATTACCTTCTTGAACTCACTTACTCATTTTAGGAGGGGTGTGTGTGTGTGTGTTTTCCTTGGATTTTCTATATAGGCAACTAAATCATCTACAAAGAGATATTTTTTTCTTCCTCTCAAATCTGTATGCTTTTTATTTCCTTCCTTCCTTCCTTCCTTCCTTCCTTCCTTCCTTCCTTTCTCGTTTGCCCATTGACCCTGCTGGAACTTCCATACTATGTTCAATAAAAGTAGTGAGAGTGTATACATATTTCCTTTTTTCCAGCTATTATTAGGTAAGAAACCATTTAGTTTAGCATCATTAAATATAATTTTGCTGTAGGTTTTTTATAGATGCTCTTTGTTAAGTTGAAGAAGTTTGTCTTTATTTCACAAAGAGAAACTCTCTTAGAGCTAATAAGTGAATTTAGCAATGTTGCAGGATACAGTATCAAAATACAAAAAATGAATTTCTAAGCATCGCCACAGAACAGTCTGAAAATGAAATTAGGAAGACAATTTCAACTACAGTATCATCAAAGAGAATGAAACACATAAATAAATTTAATGGGGAAAACGCAAAACTTATATTCTGAAAACCACAAAGCATCATTGAAAGAAATCAATCAAGACTTACTTAAATGGAAAGATGGAGGAGGAGACAAGATGGCGGAAGAATAGGGGACCTTGTTTCATCTGGTCCCTTGAATTTAGCTAGATAACTATCAAATCATTCTGAACACCCATGAATTCAACCTGAGGGGTAAGAAAAAAACAATCTGGAGCTCTGCAAGTAGAAAGGCAACCACTTTCTGCAAGATAGGAGGTGCAGAGAAGTGAATCTGAGGGAATATGTTGGAAGGTAGGGAGCCTCAGTAAGCTGGCTACCAGAGGGCAAAATCAGAACCCTTAGAAATCTGCTCCAGTGAGAAACATCCCTGACTGAGAGGAGCTGGGGTGGTGAAAAGGAGCAAATTTCTATATGGGACTGTGTGGTCTTGGGATCCCAGGAGTCACAGAAACAACCAGGGTGCCTGAGCCAGTAGAGTTCCCAAGCATCAGAGCAGGGAAACTGGTTAGGGTCAGCGAGCCTGGGAGGGGACTCTCAGCTGGGTTTGTCATAAAGTGTGAGCTGAGCCTTGGTCGGGTGACTGCTCTCTGTGTGGGGACCATGCAAATGACAGGAACTCGGGGCCCCTCCACCTTCCCTTGGGAGGGGCAGAGTGTGTGCATACAGACCCTGGGGACAGCTGTCAGTGCCTGAACCCTACAATAAACAGGAACGCAGCGGCCCTCCGCCTCCCCGAACCGGGGCTGAGCAGGTGCGTGCATGGCAGGGCAACAGCTCTCAGGGTGGGAACCCTGTAGAGGACAGTAGTGGGTAACCCTCTGCTTACCCCCCTGGAGTGATGGAGTGAGTGCGCACAGGAATTGAAGACAGCTTTCCATGCCAGGACCCTACAACGTGCACAACCTTCTGCCTTCCCCCCAGGAGGATCAGTGTGGATGCACACTGTAGGAGTCTGCAGAGTTTGGCACACACAAAAGTGAAGACCATTTATCCCCGAGGGTTTACTGAAGAGAGGGGATCATGATCTTTGGACTCTGGGGCTGGAGATCAGGTGCCACCATTTTTATTTTGATCCTCTAAAGAAGCGGGGAGAGCCTTCGGGAACAAAAGCCACACAGAGGACCAGCTTACACTGAGCCCGGCCCCCTGCCAAGGGGCAGAGCAACTCCGCCCAAGTCAACAGACCTGAGAGACAGCATGGCAGGCCCCTCCCCCAGAAGATCAACTGGAAGAATCAGTACACAGCAAATTTGTGGACCACACAAAACTGTAAAACTCCAGTGCTAGGGGAAAATGGTATATAGAATTCAAGGTTTTTTTCCTCATGATTCATTTATCTTTCAGTTTAAAATTTTCCATTTTTTTTCTTCTTTCCCTTTTCAACTAGTTTCGTACTTTATCAGCCCTTCTTTTTAAGTCTTTTTTCTTAACTTTTGTTTTTGCATTTACATTTTATAGATATATTTTTCAGTTTTGGCTTCCTTTCACTCTACTCGATTTTGTTTTTGTATATATGTAAGTTTTGTTTTCTTTACAATTTTGGTATTTAGTGTCTTCTAACACAGAGTCCAAGATACACCCAGGACCAACTAGATCATCAGGTTTTGTCCATCTTGTGAGATTATACCCCCCCCCACCCCCCTTTTCTTCATCACCCTTTGATTTTGTTTTTTTGTTTTTTGGTGTCTGACCTCTTCGAATTTGTCTAGTGTGTGTTTTGCTTGAGTTGTGGTTGATATTTTTGATCCTGCTCACTCATTCATCCATTCTTCTCTGGGAAAAATGACTAGAAGGAGGAGTTCACAGCAAAAGAAAAAAACAGAGGTAATACTCTCTGATACATATCTAATCAATATGGATATAAGTAAAATGCCAGAGCTGGAATTCAGGATAACAATTATAAACGTACTTGTTGGACTTGAACCAAAGCATAAAAGAGCACTAGAGAATCTCTTAGGGCAGAAATGAGATCTAATCAGGCCAAAATTATAAGTGCTCTAAATGAGATGCCATCCGAATTGGATGCTCTAACAGTTGGTGTAAATGAGGCAGAAGAGAGACAGTGTCATAGAAGACAAGTTGATAGAAAGGAAGGAAGCTGAGGTAAAGAGAGAAAAACAACTAGTAGGACATGAGGGGAGGCTTCAAGAAACCGGTGATGTTATAAAATGTGCCAACATCAGAATTATTGGGGTGTCTGAGGATGAAGAGAGAGTGAGAGAGAGGGCCATAAGGTGTATTTGAGCAAATCATTGCTGAGAACTTCCTTAATCTGGGGTAGAAAACAAGCATTCATATCCAAGAGGTAGAGAGGACCCCTTCCAAAATTGATGAAAATAGATCAACACCCTGACATATAATAGTGAAGCCTGCAAATTTCAGAGACAAATAGAAAATCCTGAGAGCACTTCAAGACAAGAGGTTCCTAACCTACAGGGGTAGGAACATTAGACTTACATCAGACCTATCCACAGAGACCTGGTGGGCCGGAAAGGGCTGGCATGATATATCCAGGGATCTAAACAAGAAAACCATGCAGCCAAGAATACTTTAATCAGCAAGGCTGTCATTCGGAATGAAAGGAGAGATAAAGAGTTTCCAGGACAAACAGAAACGGGAAGAATATGTGACCACCAGGCCAGCCCTGCAAGAAATATTAAGGGGGATCCTGTAAGCAAAGAGAGAGAGCCCAAGAGTAACATAAGCCAGAAAGAAACAGAGACAATCTACAGAAACAGGGGCATTACAGGCAATACAATGGCACTGAATTCATACCTTTCAATAGTCACTCTGAATGTAAATGGTCTAATTGCTCTAATCAAAAGACACACAGCATCAGATGGGTTAAAAAAAAAAAAGAAAGAAAGAAAAAAAAAAAAGGAAAGCAAGACCCATCCATATACTGTCTACAGGAAACTCACTTCAGAACTAAAGACACCTCCACACCGAAAAATGAGGGGGTGGGGAATGATTTATCATGCTAACAGACCTCAAAATAAAGCTGGGGTAGCAATCCTTATATCAGACTAATTCAATTTTAAAACAAAACTGTCGTAAGGGATGAAGAGGGACACCATATCATACTTAAAGGGTCTATACAAAAAGAAGATCTAACAATTATAAATATTTATGTTGCTAACTTGGGATTTTATTAATTGGGATCAACCAATTAATAACAAATTTAAATTAATTTAAATTAATAGCAAAATTAAAGAAACACATAGATAATAATACCTTACTAGTACGGGACTTTAACACTGCCCTCAAAGCAATGGGCACATCATCTAAGCAGAAAATCAGCAAGGAAACAAGAGCTTTGAATGACACATTGGACCAGATGGACTTCACAGATACACAGAGAGCATTCCATCCTAAAGCAAAAGAATAAACATTCTTCCGGAGTGCGCATGGAACTTTCTCCAGAACAGATCAAGTGCTGGGTCACAAATAAGGTCTCAACTGATACCACAAGATTGGGATTATTACCTGGATATTTTCAGACCACAATGCTTTGAAACTTGAACTCAATCACAAGAGGAAATTTGGAAGGAACTCAGACATTTGGAGGTTAAAGTGCATCCTGCTAAGAAATGAATAGGTCAACCAGGAAATTAAAGAAGAACTAAAAAAAAAAAAAAAAAAAAAAAATCATGCAAACTAGTGAGAATGAAAACACATCGGTCTAAAACCTTTGGGATACTCCAAAGGTGGTCCTAAGAGTGACATACGTAGCCACCCAAGCCTCTCTCAAAAAATTAGAAAAATCCCCAGTACACAAGATAACCATACACCTAAAGGAGTTAGAGAAAGAACAGCAAATAAAGCCTAAACCAAGCAGGAGAAGAGAGATAATAAAGATTAGAGCAGAAATCAATGAAATAGAAACCAGAAGAACAATAGAACAGGTCAAGGAAACTAGAAACTGATTCTTTGAAAGAACTAATAAGATCGATAAACCCCTAGTCACACTTATTGAAAAGAAAAGAGAAAGGATCCAAATTAATAAAACCATGAGTGAAAGGGGAGAGATCGTGACCAACGCCAAGGAAATACAAACAATTTCAAGAACATGGTATGAGCAACTATATGCCGAGAGATTAGGCAATCTGAACGAAATGGATGCATTCCCAGATACAGACAAACTACCAAAGCGGAAACAGGAAGAAACAGAAGACCTGAACAGACCCATAACTAGCAAGTAAATTGAAGCATTAATCAAAAACCTCCCCCCAAACCAGAGTCCAGGGCCAGATGGTTTCCCAGGGGAATTCTACCAAACATTTAAAGAAGAAATAATACCTATTCTACTGAAGCTGTTTCAAAAAATAGAAATGGAAAGGAAAACTTCCAAACTCGCTCTAGGAGGCCAGCCTTCTCTTGTTCCCAGAACCAGACAAAGGCCTATATCCCAGATGAACATGGGTGCCAAAACACTCACCAAGATCCTAGCCAATAGTATCCAACAAGTACATTAAAAGGATAATTCACCAGGACCAAGTGGGATTTATTCCTAGACTGCAAGGGTAGTTCAGCATTCACAAATCAATCAGCGTGATACATCCCATTAATAAAAGGGAGGACAAGAATCATATGAGCCTCTCAATTGATGCAGAAAAAGGATTTGACAAAATGCAACATCCTTTCTTGATTAAAACTCTCCACACTGTAGGGATAGAGGGAACACACCTCAGTATCATAAAAGCCATCTACCAAAAGCCCACAGTGAATATCATTCTCAAAGGGGGGAAAACTGAGAGCTTTTCCCCCTAAGGTCCAGAACATGATAGGGATGCCTACTCTCACCACTGTTGTTCAACATAGTACTAGATGTCTTAGCCTTAGCAATCAGACAACAAAAAGAAATAAAAGGCATTCAAATTGGCAAAGAAGAAGTCAAGCCCTCACTCTTCATAGATGACATGCTACTTTATGTAGAAAACCCAAAAGACTCCTCCCCAATATTGCTAGAACTCATACAACAATTCAGCAACATGGCAGGATACAAAAGCCATGCACTGGAATCAGTTGCATTTCTAAACACTAACAATGAGACTGAAGAGAGAGAAATTAAGGAATCAATTCCATTTACAATTGCACCAAAAGCTGTAAGATACATAGGAGTAAACTTAACCAGCAGAGAGATGAAAGATCTGTACTCTAAAAACTACAGAACACTTATGAAAGAAATTGAGGAAGATACAGAGAGATGGAAAAACATTCCATGCTCTTGGATTGGAAGACTAAATATTTTTAAAATGTCTGTGCTACCCAGAGCAATCTACACATTCAATGCAATACATATCAAATTACCATCGACATTTTTCACAGAGCTGGAACAAACAGTCCTAAAATTTGTATGGAGCCAGAAAAGACCCCACATAGTCAGAGGGACGTTGAAAAAGAAAGCCAATGCTGGCAGCATCACCATTCCTGACTTTAAACTATATTACAAAACTGTGATCATCAAGATGGCATGGTACTGGCACAAAAACAGAGACATGGATCAATGCAACAAAAAAAAAAGAGAATCCAGAAATGGACCCTCAACTCCATGGCCAACTGAGCTTTCACAAAGCAAGAAAGAATATCCAATGGAAAAGAACAGTCTCTTAGATAAATGGTCCTGGGAAAATTGGACAGCTACATGCGGAAGAATGACACCGGACCATTCTCTTACACCATATGCAAAGATATACTCAAAATGGATGAAAGACCTCAATGTGAGACAGGAATCCATCAAAATCTTAGAGGATAACCCAGGCAGCAACCTCTTCAGCCACAGCCACAGTGCCTGCTCGCAAGACACGTCTCCAAAGTCAGAGGAAGCAAAAGCAAAAAAGAACTATTGAGACTTCACCAAGATAAAAAGCTTCTGGACAGCAAAGGAAGCAGTCAACAAGACTAAAAGGCAACCTATGGAGTGGGAGAATGTATTTTCAAATGACATATCAGATAAAGGGCGAGTATGCAAAGTCTACAAAGAACTTTTCAAACTCAACACCCCAAAGAACAAATAAACCAGTCAAGAAATGGGCAGAAGACATGAACACACATTTATCCAAAGAACACATACAAATGGCTGAGACACATGAAAAAAATGCTCAACATTACTTGGCATCAAGGAAATACAAATCAAAACTACAATGAGATACCACCTTACATCAGTCAGAATGGCTAAAATTACCAAGACAGGAAAAACAAGTGTTGGCGAGAATGTGGAGAAAGGGGAATCCTCTCCCACTGTTGGTGGGAATGCAAGCTGGTACAGCCATTCTGGAAAACAGTATGGAGGTTCCTTCAAAAATTAAAAATAGAGCTACCCTATGACCCAGCAACTGCCCTACTAGGTATATACTCCAACAATTCAGCTGTAGTGAAATGAAGGGGTATCTGCACCCCAATGTTCATAGCAGCAATGTCCACAATAGCCAAACTCTGGAAGGAGCCAAGATGTCTTTCAATAGATGAATGGATAAGGGAGATGTTATTTTACACACACATACACACACACACACGCACACACGCACACACACACACACACAAGAATATTAATCAGCCATCAGAAAAGATGAATACTTACTGTTTACATTGACATGGATGGAACTGGAGGGTATTATGCTAAGTGAAATAAGTCAATCAGAGAAAGACAATTACTATGTGGTTTCACGCTTATGTGGAATATAAGAAACAGTGCAGAGGACTTATAAGGGAAGGGAAGGAAAACTGAATGGGAAGAAATCAAAGAGGGAGACAAACTATGAGAGATTCTTAACTATGGGAAACAAACTGAGGGTTGCTGAGGGGGAGGTTGGTGTGGGATGGGGTAACTGGATGATGGGCATTAAGGAGGGCACGTGATGTGATGAGCACTGGATGTTATATGCAACTGATGAATTCTTGAACACTACATCTGAAAATATTGATGTCCTTTGTGTTGGCTAATTGAATTTAAATAAGAAAAATTAAACGAGAAGACATCTGTGTTCATGGAGTACTTAATATTGTTAAGATAGCAATACTATTCAAATGTATATACAGATAGTATCAGCATTATTATAATCATAATATCAGCAGCATAAGCCCATTAAAATCCAAGCTGCTTTTTTGCATAAATGAAAAGGTGATTTAAAAAAATTCATTTGGAAATGCAAGGGGCCCAGAATAGCCAAATCAATCTAGAGAAAGCAAAACAAAATTGAATGACTCACATTTTCCAATTTCAAAAATTACTACAAAGCTAAGGGTATTGGCATAATGCCAGACATATAGGCCAATTGAATATAACTCCAACTCCAGAGATAAACTACATATTTTTTATATTATCTTACTTTTGCTTGTTTTTTATTTATTTATTTTTAATTTTCATTCCAGTGTAGTTAACATACAGTGTTGTTTTCATTTTAGGCATATAATACAATGCTTCAACAATTCCATATATTTTTGCTCATCAAGATAAGGGTACTTTCAATTCCCATCACCTATTTCACCAATTCCCCCACCCACCTTCCTTCTGATAACCATCTGTTTGTTCTCTATAGTTAAGAGTTCCTTTTATCATTCGTCTCTCCCCCACCACCCGCCTTTGTTTCTTTGTTTTCTCTCTTTAATTCTGGATGTGAGTGAAATCATCTGGTATCTGTCTTTCTCTGACAGACTTATTTCACTAAGCATTACACCTTCAAGTTCCATCCATGTTGTTGCAAATGGTAAGATTTTGTTCTTTTTTAATGGTTGATTATATATATGTGTGTGTGTGTGTGTGTGTGTGTATATATATATATATATATATATATATATATATATATATATTTCTTAACCCATTCATTTATCCATGGACTCTGGGGCCACTTCCATAATTTGGCTACTATAAATAATGCTGCAATAAAAATAAGAGTGCATGGATCCCTTTGAATTAGTGTTTTTGTATTCTTTGTGAAATACCCAGTAGTGTGGTTGCTGAATCATAGGGTAGTTCTTTTTTTTTTTTAAGATTTTATTTATTTATTTGACAGATCACAAGTAGGCAGAGAGGCAGGCAGAGAGAGAAGGGAGGAAACAGGCTCCCCGCTGAGCAGAGAGCCCGATGCGGGGCTCGATCCCAGGACCCTGAGATCATGACCTGAGCCGAAGGCAGAGGCTTTAACCACTGAGCCACCCAGGCGCCCCTCATAGGGTAGTTCTAATTCTAACTTTTTGAGGAAACTCCATATTGTTTTTTTAGACTGGCTTCACCAGTTTGCATCCCCACCAGCAGTGTAGGAGGATTCCCTTTCCTCCACATCCTCACCAACATTTGTCATTTCTTGTTTTTTGTTTTTTTTTTTTTATTATTTTAATCATTCTGACAGATTTCAGGTGATATCTCATTGTGGTTTTGATTTGCATTTCCCTGATGATAAGTGATGATGAGCATCTCTTCATGTGTCTGTTAGCCATTTCTATATCTTCTTTGGAGAAATGTCTGTCATGTCTCCGCCCATTTTTAATTGGACTATTTGGGACTTTTTGGTGTTGAGTTGTATAAGTTCTTTATGTATTTTGGATACCAAGCCTTTATCAGATATGTCATTTGCAAATATCTTCTCCCATTCAGTAAGCTGTCTTTCAGTTTTGTTGGTTGTTTCCTATGCTGTTCAGAAGATTTTTATTTTGATGTAGTCCCAATAGTCAATTTTGCTTTCGTTTCCCTTGCTTCAGGAGACCTAGCTAAGAAAGATGTTGTTATGGCCAATGTCAGAGAAATTACTACCTGTGCTCTCTTCTAGAAATTTTATGGTTCCAGTCTCACATTTACATACTTAATCCACGTTGAATTTATTTCTGTGTATGGTGTAAGAAAGTGGTCCAATTTCCCCCAACACCATCTGTTGAAGAGACTGTCTTTTTTCCACTGGATATTCTGTCTTCCTTTGTCAAACATTAATTGACCATACAATGGTGTGTTTATCTTTGGACTTTCTATTGTGTTCTATTGATATATGCATCTATATTTGTGCCAGTACCATACTCTATTGAGTACCACAACTAATTAATATAACCTGAAGTTTGGAATTGTGATAACCCCACTTTTTTTTTTCTTTGTCAAGATTGCTTTTGCTATTAAGGGTCTTGTGATTCCACACCAATTCCAGGATTGTTTATTCAATTTCTGTGAAAAATGTTGTTGGTATTTTTTTATTGTGTTATGTTAGTCACCATAAAATACATCATTAGTTTTTGATGCAGTGTTCCAAGATTCATTGTTTATGTACAACACCAATTGCTCCACGCAATACGTGCCCTCCTTAATACCCACCACCAGGCTCACCCATTCCTCCAACCCCCCCCAAAACCCTCAGTTTTTTTCTCAGAGTCCACAGTCTCTCATGGTTCGTTCTCCCCCTCTGACCGATTTCCCCCAATTCACTTTTCCTTTCCATCTCCTAATGTCCTCCATGTTATTCCTTATGCTCCACAAGTAAGTGAAACCATATGATAATTGGCATTCTCTGCTTGACTTATTTCACTCAGCATAATCCCCTCCAGTCCCATCCATGTCGATGCAAAAGTTGGGTATTCAACCTTTCTGATGGCTGACTAATATTCCATTGTATATATGGACCACATCTTCTTTATCTATTCATCTGTTGAAGGGCATCTCGGCTCTTCCCACACTTTGGCTTTTGTGGGCATTGCTTCTATGAACACTGGGGTACATATGGCCCTTCTTCTTTTTTTTAATTTATTTATTTTCAGCGTAACAGTACTCATTGTTTTTGCACCACACCCAGTGCTCCATGCAATACGTGCGCTCTCTATTATCCTCCACCTGGTTCCCCAACCTCCCACCCCCTGCCCCTTCAAAACCGTCAGGTTGTTTTTCAGAGTCCATAGTCTCTCATGGTTCATCTCCCCTTCCAATTTCCCACAACGACCTTCTCCTCTCCATCTCCCCATGTCCTCCATGTTCTTTGTTATGCTCCACAAATAAGTGAAACCATATGATACTTGACTCTCTCTGCTTGACTTACTTCACTCAGCATAATCTCTTCCAGTCCCGTCCACGTTGCTACAAAAGTTGGGTATTCATCCTTTCTGATGGAGGCATAATACTCCATCGTGTATATGGACCACATCTTCCTTATCCATTCGTCCGTTGAAGGGCATCTTGGTTCTTTCCACAGTTTGGTGACCGTGGCCATTGCTGCTATAAACATTGGGGTATAGGGGCGCCTGGGTGGCTCAGCGGGTTATAAACATTGGGGTATGGATGGCTCTTCTTTTCACTACATCTGTATCTTTGGGGCAAATACCCAGTAGTGCAATTGCAGGGTCATAGGGAAGCTCTATTTTTAATTTCTTGAGGAATCTCCACACTGTTCTCCAGAGTGGCTGCACCAACTTGCATTCCCACCAACAGTGGAAGAGGGTTCCCCTTTCTCCACAACCTCTCCAACACACGTTGTTTCCTGTCTTGCTAATTTGGGCCATTCTAAGTGGTGTAAGGTGATATCTCAATGAGGTTTTAATTTGAATCTCCCTGATGGCTAGTGATGATGAGCATTTTTTTCATGTGTCTGATAGCCATTTGTGTGTCCTCATTGGAGAAGTGTCTGTTCATATCTTCTGCCCATTTTTTGATATGATTATCTGTTTTGTGTGTGTTGAGTTTGAGGAGTTCTTTATAGATGCTGGATATCAACCTTTTGTCTGTACTGTCATTTGCAAATATCTTCTCCCATTCTGTGGGTTGCCTTTTTGTTTTGTTGACTGTTTCCTTTGCTGTGCAGAAACTTTTAATATTGATGAACTCCCAAAAGTTCATTTTCGTTTTTGTCTCCTTGGCCTTTGGAACATGTCATCTGCGAACAGAGAGAGTTTGACTTCTTCGTTGCCATTTGGATACCTTTTATTTCTCTTTGTTGTCTGATTGCCGTTGCTAGGACTTCTGATTCTATGTTGAACAAGAGTGGTGAGAGTGGGCATCATTGTCGTGTTCCTGATCTCAACGAGAAGGCTGCAAGCTTTTTCCCATTGAGGATGATATTTGCTGTGGGTCTTTCATAGATAGATTTTATGAAGTTCAGGAATGTTCCCTCCATCCCTATACTTTGAAGCGATTTAATCAGGAACGGATGCTGGATTTTGTCAAATGCTTTTTCTGCATCAATTGAGAGGACCATGTGGTTCTTCTCTCTTCTCTTATTGATTTGTTCTATCACATTGATTGATTTACGAATGTTGAACCATCCTTGCAACCCTGGGATGAATCCCACCTGGTCATGGTGGATAATCTTTTGAATGTGCTGCTGGATCCTGTTTGTTAGGATCTTGTTGAGAATCTTTGCATCCATATTCATCAGTGATATTGGTCTGAAATTCTCGTTTTTGGTAGGGTCTTTGCCTGGTTTGGGGATCAGGGTAATGCTGGCTTCATAAAAAGAGTCTGGAAGTTTTCCTTCTGCTTCAATTTTTTCTAACAGCTTCAGGAGAATTGGTGTTATTTCTTCTTTGAAAGTTCGGTAGAATTCCCCAGGGAATCCATCAGGTCCTGGGCTCTTGTTTTTGGGGAGGTTTTTGATCACTGCTTCAATCTCGTTACTAATATCGGTCTATTCCGGTTGTCAATGTCTTCCTGGTCCAATTTTGGGAGTTTATAGTTTTCCAGGAATGCATCCATTTCATCTAGGTTGCTTAGCTTATTGGCATATGACTGTTGGTAATAATTTCTGATGATTGTTTCTATTTCCTTGGTGTTAGTTGTGATCTCTCCCTTTTCATTCATAATTTTATTAATTTGGGCCTTCTCTCTTTTCTTTTGGATTAGTGTGGCCAATGGTTTATCGATCTTATTGATTCTTTCAAAAAACCAGCTTCTAGTTTCATTGATACATTCTACTGTATCTCTCGTTTCTACCTCATTGATCTCTGCTCTAATCTTGATTATTTCCCTTCTTGCATGTGGAGTTGGTTTGATTTGTTGTTGATTCTCCAGTTCTTTAAGGTGTAGAGAGAGCTGGTGTATTCTGGATTTTTCAGTTTTTTTGAGGGAGGCTTGGATGGCTATGTATTTCCCCCTTAGAACCGCCTTTGCTGTGTATCCCATTGGTTTTGGACCGAAGTGTCTTCATTCTTATTGGTTTCCATGAATTGTTTAAGTTCTTCTTTGATCTTCTGGTTGATCCAAGCATTCTTAAGCAAGGTGGTCTTTAGCTTCCAGGTGTTTGAGTTCCTTCCGAACCTTTCCTTGTGATTGAGCTCCAGTTTCAAAGCCTTGTGATCTGAGAATATGCAGGGAATAATGTCAGTCTTTTGGTATCGGTTGAGTGCTGCTTTGTGACCGAGTATGTGGTCTATTCTGGAGAAGGTTCCATGTGCACTGGAGAAGAATGAGTATTCTGTTGTTTTAGGGTGGAATGTTCTGTATATGTCTATGAGGTCCATCTGGTCCAATGTTTCATTCAATACTCTTATTTCTTTATTAATTTTCTGCTTCGATGATCTGTCTATTACTGAGAGAGGCGTATTGAGATCTCTTACTATCAATGTATTCATATCAATATGACTCTTTATTTTGATTAATAGTTTTCTTATGTAATCGGCTGCTCCCATATTGGGGGCGTAGATAGTTACAATTGTTAGATCATCTTGGTGGATAGTCCCTTTAAGAATTATGTAGTGTCCTTCTGTATCTCTGACTACACTCTTTAGTTTAAAATCTAATTTATCTGATATGAGAATCGCTACCCCGGCCTTCTTCTGAGGCCCATTGGCATGAAAGATGCTTCTCCATCCCTTCACTTTCAGTCTGTGTGTATCCTTAGGTTCAAAATGGGTCTCTTGTAGACAACATATGGATGGGTCCTGTCTTTTTATCCAATCTGTAACCCTGTGTCATTTTATGGGCGCATTTAGGCCGTTCACATTGAGAGTGATTATTGATAGATAGGTTGTGATTGACATCGTGTTACCTTTGAAGTCTTGCTGTCTGTAGATTGTCTCTATATTTCTGTTCAATGATATTCTTAGTATTTTTTCTCATTTATAGGACCCCCCTTAATATTTCCTGCAGTGTCGGCTTGGTGGTTGCATAGTCTTTTAAGCCTTGCCGGTCTTGGAAACTCTTTATCTCTCCATCCATTTTGAATGTCAGTCTTGCTGGATAAAGTATTCTTGGCTGCATGTTCTTCTCATTTAGTACTCTGAATATATTTTGTCAGCCCTTCCTGGCTTGCCAGGTCTCTGTGGACAGGTCTGGCGTTATTCTAATGGGCTTTCCTCTGTATGTAAGGAGCCTCTTTGTCCTAGCTGCTTTTAAGAGGGTCTGTCTAGAAGCATAATTCTTCATTCTAACTATTAGGTGTCGTGAGGACTTTCGAGAATCAAAAATCTTGGGGGGAAACCGCTCTGCCTCTAGTACATGAACCTTGTTTCCATTTGTGAGATTGGGAAAATTTTCATAGACAACTTGTTCCACTATATCTTCTAGACTTCTTTCTTTTTCCTCCCCTTCAGGGATTCCAATAATTCCAATAACGTTGGAACGTTTCATGGCATCATTTATTTCCCTGATTCTGTTTTCGTGGCTTCTGAGCTGTTTGTTCCAGGCTTCCTCCTGATCCTTTCTCTCTATCTGTTTGTCCTCCAGATCACTAATTCTATCTTCTGTCTCAGTGACCCTAGCTTTTAGAGAATTTAGATTAGATTGGAATTCATTGAGAGCATTTTGAACATCATCCCTCGTGGCTTTCAGTTCTGCCCTAATCAATTCTGTTTGGTCATCCATGGCTTTCTCCAACCTAGCTATTGCCTGGATAATTGTTAGCCTGAATTCCTTTTCTGACATATTGTCTATTTTGATAGCCATTAGCTCTGTTGCAGAAGGTCCGTCCTCTGTATTTTTCTTCTGTTGGGCATTCCTCCTCCTAGTCATTTTGGTAAGAGATGACTGAACAGATGCAGCTGGATGTATCGATTGTGGTGCAGTCAAGGTTCACCCTGGAACACTCTGTGCAATCAGGATTCCCCACCCAAATGAGAGAAAAAAGAAAAGAAAAAGAAATAGAGAAGAAAGAGACCAAAAAAAAGAAAAGAAAAGAAAAAAGAAAAAACAGAGAGAGAGAGTGAGAGAGAGAGAGAGAGAGGAAAAAAGGGGAAGATAAAAGAGAAGGCTCAGCCCAAATGGGCCCCAAGTTAAGATTTATGAAGTATACAAACAAAAACAGACAAACAAAAAGACTGATAGAAGTATATGACAAGAGAAATATATATATATATATATATATATATATATATATATATATATATATAAAAGCAAAAAAAAAAATGAAGAACCTCATCAGAAAGAACCCCAAGTATAATATTTATACACTATCAAGACAAACACAAATACACAGAAACACTGGCAGAAGTAAAAGATGGGAGAGTGGTTATAAATTCTCAGTGTGGGCAAGGAAGGTTATTTTGATTCTTCCTGGATGTATCTTGATGTTTTTGTTAAGGGACTCAACTTTCCTAAGATAAAGGGGGATTAAAAATTGGTTTACCTATAGGGGTAGCATTGATTGGGGAAAGGAGATTACCTTGAAGTTTAACTCTATATGTATATTAGAAAATAAAAATTAAAAAAGAATAAACTAGACTAAACTAAATTAAAATTTAAAAAAAATTTAAAAAATAGAAAAGCAAAAGAAAAACACGGGTGTATGTAAAAAAAAAGTTCAGGTTAAAAGGTTATTAAGGAATTTGATGTACTGGACATCTCACTGTGATGGTAAATAGGTTAAAAAATGTATCTATATGTATAAAAAAAGATCCAGAATATTGGTAAAGAGTTAAAAATAAAAGTTATATTTATGAAGTAGTGGTGGTTGTTCTCTTGTCTTCTTTTTTTTTTTTTTTCTTCCTTCCTGGTTGGTTTTCTGGGGGAGGGGCCTGCCACGTGGGTTTTCAGACAATGATGTTCCCTGAGTTAGGTCCTCCCGCCCCCCTCAAGGGGGTGGGCTCTGAGGAAACCGTTTTTTTCAGGCTTTTGTTCTCTGGAGGTTTTTATGTTTGTTCATCTGTTTTCTCTCGCCTTGACAGCTTTTGATGGTTTTTGGAGGTTTAGAGGAGAGCAAACTGCACCCAGTCCTCCCTCTCAGAGAGAAGCCTCAGAATGCTCTGCAGAGCTGCTGGCAGAGTAGGTTCTGAGTCAAGGTCCCTGGGGATGCAGGGTCTCCTCCTTGTAGCCAATACCACAGCAGCGGCGGCTCCAGACCGCCAGAGACGTTCCAAGCAGCGATCACACACTGAGATTTTCCCACTGGCCCAGGCTGGGAATGCCTGGTTTTTCAGGATGCCAGAGCTCCAGGCTAGTACCTGGGCGCACCTCTCCCAGGGGAGGGTGTGGGACGTGGGTGTTTCGGGAATGCCATCTGGCCAGGCTCCAGCCCCTCTCGGGAGCCAGACCCCACGCGTTCTCAGGCGCGCTGGTGGCTCAGGTGCGCTGGCGGCTCAGGGCCCAAGACCTGCTTTCTCCGTCGCACTCTCTCTGGCTCAGCGCCAGGGGAGGCTGTCCTGGGTCGGGGGACTTAAGCCCTTGTCCCTAACCGCCCCGATTCCCACAATTTCCCCCTGCGATCCTTTGTTCTTTTTTTTTTTTTTTTTGAGTGCTTTCAACCAGACTCCAAGCTAATGCTGGTCCCCAGATGCAGGGCACTCTCATATTGGGGTATTAGTTTCCAATAGGTCTCCTCTGGTAGCTCCCTCCCCCTTTTGTTTATCTTCCCATATCAGTCCGACGTTCCCACTCTGCTTTACCTGCCACTGATGTCTTCGGCTCCTATAGAGATCCAGACATGTATAATTCTGATCTCAGGCTGATTTCATGGGTGATCGGAGTTCTTTGGTAGGTAATCAGCTCACTTTAGGGTACAGGTTGAAATGGCGCCTCCTCCTACTTCCCCACCATCTTGACCCCCTCTATATGACCCTTCTTTTCACTGTATCTGTATCTCTGCAGTAGATACCCAGTCGTGCATTTGCCGAGTCATAGGGTAGCTCTATTTTTAATTTCTTAAGGAACCTCCACACTGTTTTCCAAAGTGGCAGCACCAACTTGCATTCCCACCAACAGTTTAAGCGGGTTCCCCTTTCCCCACATCCTCTCCAAAATTTGATGTTTCCTGTCTTGTTAATATTTGCCATTCTAACTGGTTTAATGTGGTATCTCAATGTGGGTTTTTTTTTTTTTAAAGATTTTATTTATTTATTTGACAGGCAGAGATCACAAGCAGGCAGAGAGGCAGGCAGAGAGAGAGGAGGAAGCAGGCTCCCCGCTGAGCAGAGAGCCCGATGCGGGGCTCGATCCCAGGACCCTGAGATCATGACCCGAGCCGGAGGCAGAGGCTTAACCCACTGAGCCACCCAGGTGCCCCTCAATGTGGGTTTGATTTGAATTTCCCTGATGGCTAATGATGATGAACATTTTCTCATGTGTCTGCTAGCCATTTGTATGTCTTCATTGGAGAAGTGTACGTTCATGTCTTTTGCCCATTTTTTTGACATGATTATCTGTTCTTTGGGTGTTGAGTTTGAGTTCTTTATAGATCTTGGGTATCAGCCCTTTGTCTGTAGTGTCATTTGCACATGTCTTCTCCCATTCTGTGGGTTGCCTCTTTTTTTGTCGTTGTTGACTGTGAAATTTCTATAGATTTCTATAGATTTCACTTTGCTGTGCAGAAGCTTTTGATCTTGATGAAGTCCCCAAAGTTCATTTTTGCTTTTGTTTCCTTTGCCTTTGGAGACGTGTCTTGAAAGAAGTTGCGGTGTCCGATGTCAGAGGCCCCTGCCTATGTTCCCCTCTAGGATTTTGATGGATTCCTGTCTCACACTGAGGTCAGTCATCCATTTAGAGATTATCTTTGTGTGTGGTGTAAGTGAATGGTCCAGTTTCGTTCTTCTGTACATAGCTGTCTGATTTTCCCAGCACCATTTATGGAAGAGACTGTCTTTTTTCCATTGGATATTTTTTCGTGCTTTGTTGAAGATTATTTGACCATAGAGTTGAGGGGTCCATATTTGGGCTCTCTACTCTATTCCATTGGTCTATGTGTCTGTTTTTGTGCCAGTACCATCCTGTGCTGGTGATCACAGCTTTGTAATAAAGCTTGAAATCAGGCAACGTGATGCCCCCAGCTTTGTTTTTCTTTTTCAACATTTCCTCAGTGATTCAGGATCTTTTCTGGTTCCGTGCAAATTTTAGGATTGTTTGTTCCAGCACTTTGAAAAATGCTGCTGGCATTTTGATTGGGATGGCACTGAAAGTATAGATTGCTCTGGGCATCATAGACATTTTAACAATGTTTATTCTTCCGATACATGAGCATGGAATGCTTTTCTATCTTTTTGTGTCTTCCTCATTTTCTTTTATGAGGGTTCTGTAGTTCCTTGAGTACAGATCCTTTACCTCTTTGGTTAGGTTTCGTCCAAGGTATCTTATGATTTTTGGTGCTATTGTAAATGGAGTCGATTCTCTAGTTTCCCTTTCTGTACTTTCATTGTTAGTGTATAAGAAAGAAACTGATTTCTGTGCATTGGTTTTGTATCCCGCCACATTACTGAATTGCTGTATGAGTTCCAGTAATATGGGGGTGGAGTCTTTTGGGTTTTTCACATAAAGTATCATGTCCTCTCTGAAGAGAGAGAGTTTGACTTCTTTTTTGTTGATTTGAATAAATTTTATTTCTTTTTGTTTTCTGGATGCTGTTGCTAGGACTTCTAGTACCATGTTGAACAACGGTGGCAAAAGTGGGCATCCTTGTCGTGTTCCTGATCTCAGTGGGTGGGAAGGCTCTCAGCTTTTCCCCATTGAGAATGATATTTGCTGTGGGATTTTCATAGATGGATTTTGTGCTGTTGGTATTTTGATAAGGATTACACTAAATGTGTAGATTGCTTTGGGTAGTATAGACATTTTAACAATATTTGTTCTCCCAATCCATGAGCATGGAATGCCTTTCTATTTGTTCGTGTTGTCTTCAATTTATTTTTTTAAAATTATTATTATTATGTTATGTTTGTCACCATAGAGTACATCATTAGTTTTTGATGTAGTGTTGCATGGTTCATTGTTAGCGTAGAACACCCAGGGCTCCATGCAATCCGTGCCCTCCTTAATAGTCTTCAATTTCTTTCATCAGTGTTTTATAGATTTCAGAGTACAGGTCTTTCACCTTTTTGCTTAAGCTTATTCTTTTTGGTGCAATTGTAAATGGGATTGTTTTCTTAATTTCTCTTTCTGCTGCTTCATTAATAGTGTATAGAAATGCAACAGATTTCTGTATGTTGATTTTGTATCCTGTGAATTTACTTAATTCACTTATCAGTTTTAGTAGTTTTTCAGTGGATTCTGTAAGGTTTTCTGTGTACAGTATCATGTTATCTGCCAAGACTGAAAGTCTGATTTCTTCCTTGCTGTTTTAGATGCCTTGTCATTGTTGTTGTCTGATTTTTGTGGCTAGGGCTTCCTGAAATGTGTCGAATAACAGTGGTAAGAGTGGACATCCTTGTCTTGTTCCTGACCCTAGGGGAAAGCTCTCAGTTTTTGCCCATTGAGGTTGATATTAGCTGTGGGTTTTTCATACGTGGCCTTTATTATGTTCAGGTATGTGCCCTCTAACATTAGGTTGTCTTTTAGTTTTGTTGATTCTTTCCTTTGCCGTGCAGAAGTTTTAATTTGGATGTAGTCCCAAGAGTTTATTTTTGCTTTTGTTTCCTTTGCCTTAAGAGACACATCTAGAAGAATGTTGCTATGGCCGATGTCAGAGAAATTACTGTCTGTGTTGTTGTGGAATTTTTAAGCTTTCTTTCGTTTTTTGTTAATTAAATGACACTTTCTTATTTAATTGAGGTGTAATTAACATAATGTTATTTAAGCTTCAGAGGTACAGTATAATGATCCAACAATTCTGTACATTTTTCAGTGTTCATCAATATATGCTTTACTCTTAATCCCTTTTATTATTTCACTCATCCCTCTCAACCTCCCAATTGGCAACCACCAATTTGTTCTCTGTACTTAAGAGTCTGGTTTTTTTTTTTTTTCATTTCTCATGTTTTTTTAAATTTTATTTTCAAAATTTCTTTTCAGTGTTCCAGAATTCATTGTTTATGCACCACAGCCAGTGCTCCATGCAACACGTGACCTCCATAATACCCACCACCAGGCTCACCCAAAATCCTGCCCCCTGCCCCTCCAGACTCCTCAGATTGCTTTTCAGAGTCCATAGTCTCTCATGGTTCATCTCCCCCTCCAATTTCCCCCAACTCCCTTCTCCTCTCCATCTCCCCATGTCCTCTGTGTTATTTCTATGCTCCACAAATAAGCAAAACCATATGATAATTGACTCTCTCTGCTTGACTTACTTCACTCATCATAATCTCTTCCAGACCCGTCCATGTTGATATAAAAGTTGGGTATTCATCCTTTCTGATGGAGGCATAATACTCCATAGTATATATGGACCACATCTTCCTTATCCATTCACCCGTTGAAGGGCAATATGAGAGCAGCCAATTACATGAGAAAACTGTTATTCAAGATAGAGAGTCATATTGATATGAATACATTAACAGTAGGAGATCTTAACATGCCACTCTCAGTAATAGACAGATCATCCAAGCAGAAAATCAGTAAAGAAACAAGAGCATTGAATGACACATTGGACCAGATGGACCTCATAGATATATACAGAACATTCCACCCTAAGACAACAGAATACTCATTCTTCTCCAGTGCACATGGAACCTTTTCCAGAATAGACCACGTACTGGGTCACAAGTCAGGGCTCAACCGATACCAAAAGATTGAGATGATTCCCTGCATATTCTCAGATCACAGTGCTTTGAAACTGGAGCTCAACCACAAGAAAAAGTTTGGAAGGAATTCAAACACCTGGAAGCTAAAGACCACCTTGCTTAAGAATGCTTGGATCAACCAGGAAATCAAAGAAGAACTTAAAAAAATCATGGAAACCAATGAGAATGAAGACACTTCAGTCCAAAACCTATGGGACACAGCAAAGGCTGTCCTAAGGGGGAAATACATAGCCATCCAAGCCTCCCTCAAAAAAAATTGAAAAATCCAGGATACACTAGCTCTCTTTTCCCCCTTAAAGAACTGGAGAGTCAACAACAAATTAAGCCAACTCTACACACAAGAAGGGAAATAATCAAGATTAGAGCAGAGATCAATGAGATAAAAACTAGAGATACAGTAGAACGCATCAATGAAACTAGAAGCTGGTTTTTTGAAAGAATCAACAAGATCGATAAACCATTGGCCAAACTAATGCAAAAGAAAAGGGAGAAGGCCCGAATTAATAAAATTATGAATGAAAAGGGAGAGATCACAACTAACGCCTTTATTTCTTCTCTGGTTCTTAACAATTCCCCAAGCTGGTTGCCGAAGAACCTCTTTTTTTGTTTTCCATAAGGTGGCACTCTAGTTCAAGTTCCTTTTCTTGCCTGCCCAGAGATCCTGCTCTGCTTTTTGGAAGCATTCTGCTTATTGGAGCTTTCTCTTACCACTACACTTGGGGGTGCACACAGGGAGCCTGCCCAACAGAAGGGGAGGTGTGGGTTTAGCCCACGAAGTCATTCCTCTCCAGCAGCACCCAACAAAGCTGAGGTAGCCAAGCACTCACTCACTTTCTCCTCTTTCAGCATGAGAGGTCACTGCCAGCTAGTTCAGCATCATGCTGTTTTGCCTTGGATGGGCAGCACTGGCAACATTCCTCTTACCCTCTTCAATGCACCCTGACTCATATTTTTTTTTTTTTCGGTTGTTTTTCCAATAGAGAGGTGGAATCTCTACTCAGGAAAGCTGCACTTCTACAAAGTCTCCCATGCCCGTGGCTGTGTCTGCCCAAGTCAGCACTCTCCAGCTTGTTCCCTATTATGGCAAAGAGGGGTTAGAACAGGTTTGTAGGTTCTTGCTGATTTCACAGCCCGTTCAGAGGTCTGTCAGCACATTACCCTATTACCAGATCCAGATGTGGGCAAGACCCCTCCTGGGTCCCTTGGTGTTTGGTGCTAGATCCCACAACTCACACAGAGGTACATGTGTTTGTGGGTGGATTTCTAATTAGTTATCATAAAGGGGGAACCAAAAGGAAGGACATCTTATGCTGCCATGCGGCTGACGTTTGGTTCTACAAGTATTCATTCTTTGAAATTCCTGAAAACATATCCTTTGGAGTTATACTATAATTTATTGAATCAACCCTTCATCGACATATTTTAATTTTTTCCAACTTTACTATCAATATTGCACCAGCAGTACCTTATGCATATAGTCTTCCACAAAATATGTGCCAATATATACTCCCACCTACACTGACTATATCCCAACATTTGACTTATCATGCTCTGATGAACACAAGACATAATCATTTCTAAGTACCTAAGCATACAAAAGTGTAGTTGGAAATACATAACAGACACAAATGTACTCATCAACCAATTTATAACCTACTGACATTTTATCATGTGTGATCTAGATTTTTTTTTAATGTTATGGCTATGTCTCAATCCATCTCACTTTTCTTTCATTCCATTCTCTCCCCAGAGGCAACTGCACTTTAAGGCTGATGTGCCCTTATGCATGCTTTTATACTTTTACTAGATATTTTTATGGCCATAAGTAATAAGCAACATTACTTTTAGAGACTTAAGGACGGTTGAGAATGGTCCTATAAGAAATGTTTGCTTTTGAAACACACTTTTCTTGCATAATATTGTGCTTTGTTATTCATACATATTGATATATAGAGTTATAGGTCTTTTTTTTAATTTCTTTTCAGCGTAACAGTATTCATTGTTTTTGCACCACACCCAGTGCTCCATGCAATACGTGCCCTCCCTAATACTCACCACCTTGTTCCCCCAACCTCCCACTCCCCGCCCCTTCAAGACCCTCAGGTTGTTGGTCTTTTTTTTTTTTTAATTAAAGATTTACTTATTTATTTTAGAGAGAGAGAGAGTGCACGAACAGGGGGAGGGCCAGAGGAAGAGAAGAAGGGAAAGCAGACTCCCCACTGACCAGGGAGCCCTACAAGGGTCTTGGTATCAGGACCCTGAGATCATGACCTGAGCCAAAACCGGGAGTCAGATGCTTAACCAACTGAGCCACCCAGGTGCCCCTATAGGTCTTTTATTTTAATTGAAGCATAGTGTCCCATTATATAAATGCACCGCCGTCTGTTTGCTTTCCTATTGATGGGAATGCAAGGTTTTTAGGTCTGTTTGCTGTTATTATTTTTACCTTTATTTCTCATAATTATTTTTGTTTTGTACAGTATTAGAGTGAATGGATATCATGGTTCCTGGCCAGGGTTTTCTCAAATCTGCCATTATATAACAATCATTCCAAGGTGTTTGCTAAACAAACAGAATCCCAGTTCCATGTCCTCAAATTTCTAATTCATCGGGTCAGTTAAGGGGTCTGGAAGCTTGTACTCTTCTGTAGCATCTCAAGCATTTCCAAAGATCAGGCAAAGTCCGGGGAGCTCTTTGATCAGTTAACAGGAAATCATCTGATTAAATTCTTCAGTTGCTTTTCTTTCATTTTGTTGTTCAACTTCTGTTCTTTTATATCTCCATTGTCTTTAATGGTTAGGTTAAAAATTTAAAAATACAGACATGCATAAGGTAGCAATTTAACAAATTTGATAAACACCCGTATGGATTTTTACTATACAAATACGTACACAAAAGATAACTTTAATAACCCAAGGACAAATACAATAATCATTTAGAATGGTAAATAACTTTTTCTTCTTTTTCTTTTCTTTTCTTTCTTTCTTTTTTTTTTTTAAAGTAGCTCCATGCCCAGTGTGGAACCCAATGAGGGGCTTGAAATCACAACCCTGAGATCAGGACCTAAGCTGAGATCAAGAATCTGACACTTACCCAATTGAGCCACACAGGCACCCCTAGAACAGTAAATAATTTCTAAGTAAAGTATCCCTTATACAAGAAATCATTCTTCCCTGACCATATAGCCCCTGTGTGATAGAGAAGAATTGTCCTAATCCTGAAAGTTTTATTATTGTTCTTTTCATGGCCACTAAAGATCTTTTGTTGCATTTGTTTCAAATTAAAACATTTTTCAATATGATAACACAAGTCATAGAACAATAGTGAATGTGAAAATTACTGACGTTTCAAAATATGTAACAGTTGAAAAAGATATGTGACAGGTAATGTAACACATCCAGTTCAGAGCTTGATAAGATTTTTTTTTTTTAAAGAACAGTGAATCTTAGAACACTGAAAAAATAAAATAAAATTTTAAAAATAATGAATAAATAAATAAATAAAAGGAACTTTGTTCCTCCTCTACAAAAGCCAGTTCATCTTGATAATGTCAGAAAGAATTATTTTTAAAAATTCCAGTTGAGACAGAAAACAACATGAGTGGGATAGGTTCCCTAAGTCTTGAATAAAATGCAAAAGATTGTCTGCTTTATTTATGCCTCCATCACACAGAATCACACATAAGTTATATGTATATATAGAAACACTTTATTCCTTTTGGGGTCCATAAAATTCCAGGGTATCGGTGTACCAAAAGTTGTTAAATGACGGGCGTGGTTGATGCCTCACACAGAAGATTGCTTCACCTGCAAAGCACCAACATAGCTCCTGTTGAAAAACACTGCACATTTTGGATTCTTAACAAAATTTCACTATCATCAAATCACTTCCACGGAGCTCTGTGAATGTCACTTGCTCTCCAGAAAGATTGTGAAATTTAGGTTCTCATACATAGTATATTATAAATAGTGCCCACACTTTCACTGACAGTTATTTAAAAATGCATTACGGCAAATATCTATACATGTGCAATAAAGTGCAAAGAATGATTTTACAGTCACCAAAGTACTCATTACCTAAATTTACCACCTCCTGATATTTAGCATTCTTTCCTGGTAGTTCTCACACTACCCACACCAGGACAACATACTAGAAGGACAAGTGGCATGCTGTAGGTGAACAGAGCATGGGGTGGTACCTTCAAATGGTGAGATGGGATTGTCAGTGAAGCATCAAGAAGGAGGTGCCATTTGAGCTGAGAAAGGCTATATGGTCAAGGAAAGTTCTCCAAGGGGGCATTCCAGGTCTGATCCGTGGTACGGATGAAAGAATGTGCAAAGGTATAATTGCTGGTTACACAGACAATCCAGCATTGCTTCAGTGTAAGATGCTCGGATGAGTAAATTGAGAAATTATGGAAAGATAGGGCCAGCCAAGTCTCTGGGAGGCTCAAATACTGCGGCCACACGATCAGGATACTTCCCTATAGGTTGTTTGTTTCCAAACCTGACTGAGCATCAGAACCTCTGTATTTTTGTTTGCTTGTTTGTTGTTTAATTTTAGTGTTGGGGATAGGTAAGAGGAACAAACATCAAAATCTGAGTTGGGTTCCTCCAAGTCCACTTCTTAACCTGCCATTAGGCCTGGACAGTCAATGCCTACAGTTTTTGTCTTGAGATGATTAACTCTGTATTTCTTTCTTTTTTTTTAAGTTTTATTTTATTTTTTTTCCCAGTGTTCCAAAATTCACTGTTTTCGCACCACGTATTGCATGGAGCACTGGGTGTGGTGCATAACTCTGTCTTTCAAACTTAGGATCTAAATGTGAGAGGTTCTACAAGTTTTACCTGAAATCTCCACAGATGTATGCTGAAGACGCACACCATTAACATGAGGAAGTTTCCACTCACCCTGTAAAATAAAAGTCCCTAGCTAAACCCTTAATCTCAGAAACATAGGGTATCATGGCTGTACACGGCCTGAGTCCAACAGCATTAGTTTCACGAACACCACCGTATAACCACCACCCCAATCCAGGCACAGAACATTATCAGTATGCCACAGGGCTCCTCTGTGTCCTCCTTCAAGCCATCACTACCATGGCCTCTATGCAAAGTTCACTACTAGTCTGATTGTTGATGTCATAGATTAGTTTGCTTGTTTTTGATCTTTACAAAAAGGAAGTCATACACTGTGAACTCTTTTGTGTCTCGCTGCTTTAGGTCTGTTAGAGTTATTCAAATTATCCCATTTTGCAATGGTTTATTTTCACTCCTCTACAGTAGTCCATTCTTTCACTTTGCCAAACTTAATTTATCCGCTCTTGCTGATGGGCATCAGGTTGTTTTCAGCCTTGGGTTATTATGAATAATGCTGCTATGAACACTTTTCTGCATATATTTTTGGTGCACAAAAAATTGAGGATATACCTATGGGTGTAGTTGGTGGGCTATTAGATGTGTGCAAGCTCAGCCTTAGTAGGTACTAACTGGTTAACAAAGTGCTTATATCAATTCATACCCTATCAGCAGTGTAGAGTTCCACCTACTTCACATCCGTATCAACAGCTGGTTTTGTTAGTTAGTTTTACTTTCAGCCATTGCTGAGGACATTGTATTATGGTTTTAGTTTAGATTTCCCCAATGAACAATGATGTTGAGCAGCATTTTTATATGCTGAGTAGCCATTTGGGTAAAGTAAGATCATTATCTTTTTTCTCACAGCGTATGCAGTATGATTCAATTTGGCCAAAAAATTATATGCAGTTTGTGTATGTGTGCATTGATACACATATATATAAAGAATATGGACCTGTTAGTAGTGGTAATATTGATTGAGCACTTGCTGTATGTCAGCCACACTTCTAAAGTGTCTCATTTATATAAACTCATTCAATCCTTATAAAAGCCTTATAGGAGACATTTTTTCAAACCAACGAAGAAACCAAAATGCAGAAATATTGATATCACACCTATTTATTATACTAGTTGTCAGTGGTTAGTGGGAGTCCCTGATTATATGCACTGTCTTTTTTATGTGTGATTGAAATATACACACTACCAGCATCCCCAGAAGACTCCTTCTACATGTAAAGGGGTGAATATGTTGTCTTCCCAGTGGTTACTAAAATTCCTTCTATGACTGGGCCATAAAGGTGTCATCTGGGATAAGTGGAGAGATAAATGGTCCTGAGTCATTTGGTAAAGTATTTAGAAAAGAGCAAAGTTGCATACTAAAGCATCTGCAGTACAGTTCTATTTAATTTTTTATCATGTGTGTAATACATACATATGTCAATCTATGCACATATATAGAAAAATAATGCAACTGAAAAATATTCAAAGATAATGATAATAACTATTGAGGCATTTTCTCCTTGCCAGGCACATGCACACATATATACTATTTAACGTAGTTTTCTATATCTTTGTATATGATTATACAGGCTTACATACTTGATATACATGTTTATGCATTATTAATTATTATTATTATCATATGCTTATGTTAAGTATGTTCACATCCATCCTATATAGCAGGAGATTTTTTTAAACAATAAAAGGACAGAAATATTAATATGACATATATATTACAATGGTAATCAGTGAGTGATAGAATTATTATTTGCATTTGGTTATTTATGTCTGACTACATTTTCCATATGTAAAAGGGTAAAAACATTTAATCTTAATATCCCGCACTAAAGTTCCTTTCAGGGGGGATGACCAAAAAATATGTCTGAGACTGAGGAGGGGGTGTTTGAAGCCCCAGTTGGGTTTTAATTCTAAATACTGCATGGCCAGCCTCCTGCTGGGGAAGGAGTCAGATAATTTTCCACTTTGGGGGGATGGGCAGCGGGAATGGATGGTAACCTGGTTGAGGGCAGTTTCGGTGAGATGTTATTTATCAAGTTGAGAAGGTTTCCCGTTCTTCCACCCAGGCCAGTCATTCATGGGCCACAGGGCTGTCAGACTGTATCCTGATCTTTCAAGTGGTGCCCTTTACAACCATCTTCCCCACAGATCCTCTGTGAGAGGGTGGTAAAGTGTCAGCATTTTCAGGGATAGGTACCTCTGTGTCCATCCTTGGAGGCATGGCCCACCCCAACTCCTGTCCTCGGTCTTCATGAGGATAGTTTTGTCTCCTCTGAGCCCAAAACACACAAGTTGGTCTTACCTCATTTTCAAGGAAATGTGACTGTGGTCCTTATCAAAGGGTGGTGAGACTGAGTCCTTATATCTCCTTACCCCTGTCCTTCAAAATCTGGCTTGTTTGTCACATGACAAAGTTCTCTCAAAACATAGACACCCTTCCAGTCCTAAAGGTGAAGTGGATGAGAAACAAGCACTATTTTTGTCCCCAGCAGGGCCTTCTATCTCCTATAGAAAAATCTACAGGGGGAAACATTGCACAATGTTAGCAGTAGCTGTCAGCAGGTGGTTGGGGATTGGTTATCTCGTGCTTTCATTATATTTGTACATGTGTACAATGTTCATAAATTATAAATGGGAGCCGAAGGGACAGAAATGAGGCAGGCTGTGTTCTGAGGTAATGTTGCTTAGGAAATTATTCAGACAACAGATGAGAAGTGCAGGGAGATTGAAAGTAAGCTTACCAGCAAGAATAGACCTTGAATGTACAATTATATGGTGAAGAAGATGGATTTCAATGGAGGAAAGAACTACAGATGACTTTTTCCAGAACATTTTTGTGGTGTTTTAATAGATATTTGTTTTAGCATCTTTATGCTTTATGCTCCAGTTTTTGTCTTGTTTTACTGTGCATTTCTATGGAGAGGGACAAATTTAGAACATTGACTGGACCTATTTGTGTATATTAATTTTAATTAAATAAAGCAGATTGAATGACATCATGTATATTGTGACATCTTTTTAAAAAGAATAATTACTACATAATGTGTACTAAAATATGTATGGAAAAAATATAAAAACTACATTAGAACTTTAACTACAGTTGTCATAGGAAGAGTGGAATACCAAAGGATTTTACTTTCTGTGCCCTATATTTGTGCACCTATATTTTTTAATGAATTTAAACGTTTTTTATTGTGGTAAAATGCAAAGAACCTAAAATTTACCATCATCATTTCTAAGTGTACGCTTCAGTGGTACTAAATACGTTCATAATGTTGTACAACCATCACGATCATCATCTCCAGAATTCTTTTCTTCTTATATGACTGAAACCCTATCTCCATTGAATAGTAACTTCCCATTTTCTCCTCACACCAGCCCCCAGCATCCACCATTCTACTTGTCTGCATAATTTTGACTATCCTAAGTGCTTCTTATAAGTGGACTCATACAGTATTTGTCTTCTTGTGACTGGCTTATTTCACTTAGCATAATGTCCTCTGGTTTCATCTATACTGTAGTATATGTCAGAATTTCCTTCCTTTTTATTTTTCATTAAAAAATATATTTATTTATTTATTTATTTATTTATTTATTTATATTAGAGAGCAGGGAGGGGCAGAGGGAGGGGCAGGTTGAATGGTAAAATGGGAGCAAAACATATTCCCCAGGCTACTTTCTCATTCTCTTTTCTCAATAATTCACCTGCCTCATTTTTCATTCGTTCAAAAAGTGTTCGAGTCCACCTTATGAGGTTGCTGGTATATTCCTTTCTTTTAAAAAGATTATTTATTTATTTTTAGAGCTAGAGAGAGCACGGGGCAGGGAAGGGCAGAGGGAGAGGGAGAGAGAATCTCAAGAAGACTCCACACAGCCTGATGCTGGGCTCGATCTCACAACCCCGAGATCACCTGAGCTGAAACCAAGAGGCATACGCTCAACCAAGTGAGCCACCCAGGCATCCCAGTATATGCCTGGTTTTAACCTTAAAAAGTGTCAGTTTAATAGAGTTCAACCTACTGTCTCTTGGGACCTACTATGTGTCAGGCACTAGGCTAGATGCTGAATATGTCCTGATGGGTAAGGTAGACATGGTCCCTCTAAGCATGAAATGTACAGTCTAGTGGGGGAAGAGAAATCTTATAAAAACATAATCCTAAATTGTGATAGAGAACAAGGTTCTGTGAGAGAGCGTGAGGAGCTAGACCAAGGAATCAGAGAGGGACTCTCAGAAGCCATGATATTAAGTTGAGTCCTAAAGGGTAAATGAGAGTTAGCCGGGGGTGGGGAGGGGGTGAGTGGTTAGCCTTCCAGAAGGAGAAGCAGCATGTGCACAAGCTCTAGAGCAGGAAGGTCCTTGACCCATTTAGAACCAAAGGAGGCCAGTGTGGCTGGAGCTTATCAATAGCTGGAAGAATTTTCAGGTTGGTGAACCAGAATGCTTCCACATGCTGCCATACAGGGTTGAAAACTCTATGTTGACAGAAGCTCTTTGTTCATGATTTCACTCTATGCATTTCTTCATCTGCCTGTTGACTTATGTCCTTTTTAATAAACAAGTAATCTAGTGAGTAAATTGGTTTCTGGAGTTCTGTGAGCCTGTCAAACAAATTAATCAAACCTGAGGAGGGGGGTGGTAAGAACTTCTGATTTATAGTCAGTTAGTCAGAAGCACAAGTAACAACCTGGACTTGTGATTGGCCTTTGAAGGAGAGGGCAAACTTGGGTAACTGAGCCCTTAATCTGTGGAATCTGATACCATCTCTAAAGTGTCAGAATTGAGTTAACTGTAGGACACCCAGCTGATACCGGAGAATTGTTTGGTGGTTTGGGGACAAAACACACACATTGGAATGGGAGTAGAACTATAATATGAAAAGATGCTCAACGTCATTAATCATCTAAGAAATGCTAATCAAAGCTCTCATGAGATATTACTTCATCTTCACTAATATGACTAGAATCAGAATTTCAGAAAATAAGAAATGTTGATGAGGATATGGAGATATCAGAACCTTCATGTATCGTTGCTAGGAACGTTTAGAACGATCAACCACTTTGGGGAAAAAAAAAAAGTTTAGCTGTTCCGCAAATGATTATTGTATTGTTGCCATGAACTCTGAAAACACTGAGCAAATGAAGAAGTCAATTCCCAAAGAATACATATTGTATGATTTCATTTATATGAAATAGACAGAATAGGGAAATCTATAGAGACAAATTATGTTAGCGGTGCTTTGGCCTGGAGAGAATTGGAGAGTGGGGAGTGATAGCGAAAGTGTACTTTTTGAGTTTTTTTTTTTTAAATGTGATGAAATGTCCTAAAATTGACTATGGTGATGGTTGTGTATATCTGTAAATACACTAAAAAGCATTGAAGTGTACACTTTAAGTTGGAACATCTTATGGTACGTAAACTCTAGTTCCATACTGCTGTTTTAAAAAGATATGCCAGTCTTTGTTAGATTGGTTATTAATTGAATATGAGGAACAATGATGAGGGATTCAAGGATGATGCTCAGATTCTGGATTGGCCAATGAATGACTACTAAGGAAGAAAACAGTTGAAAAAGAAGTAAGTTTAAGGCGAAAGTAAAGAGCTAAGTAGGGAGCAAGACAGCATAAATAGAGATTTTAAAATGTTTTTAGGGGCGAGGACTCATGACGTCTTTTGAGAATCAGCTAAGAAGTTTGGCCCCTATCCCCCACAAAAATGTGAATATATTACTACCTTCTCACATACAGAGATGGTATCAGATGATATCCACAGACTTCTGTGTTGAAAATAACTAAGTTTACTCAGGATGGTCAGTGGATAGTGTTCCTTGGGCCTTGGCATAAATGAGGGAGTACCAGGATGAGTATGGACTGGCAGATTGTGACCCTGCAGCAAGGTCGGGTTCTTCCTGGGTGCCCTGGAGGTGACGAGGATAGGGTGAGGGTCCCAGCAGTGTGCACTTCCTAACTCAGGTGAGAGATAGAAGAAACGTCCCACAAATGTTTCCAACTGGACGATGTAACAAAGAGGAGAGAACAGGAAGACTTGGGAGGCTCTCCCCACAGCAAACAATTCTCTACTATTCTTGGAGTCATCTACCACAGAGGTTTAGAAGAGGTATGAGAACAGACACCACCCCCACACATCTGTCTGGGAGGTGAGTTACTAGGTGGGAATTTGGGAGAGAAACGGTTGGAAAGAACTAAAGGAATTTACTTAGGTCAATACTTTGGTCTCTAGACCATCTGTATTTTTGGAGTAAGCACAGTCAAGAGTCTGAATGTAGGAAATAAAAGGCTCTGGAATATGGCAGTGGGAAGATGGGCACCTTCCCAATCTCTTATCAGGGCAGGGACAATCTGGCTGTCTCTGCATCCCTCAATCTGCCACTGCCACACAGTCCTTCCCTCTGCTTAGGTCTTCAAAATCATCACTAATAATAGCCATTAAATTTTAGCAGATGACTTCAGTTGTCAGAATATGCTTTTCCATATATAATGAATGTTAATCATAATAAAGTATAAATGTTAATTAATAAATCTTAAAATTTGTTTCAAAAGGAGGGGATTGGTGGATTATTTCTATCAAAGGACCAAGAGCTGACAACTGGATTTCTCCTTGATCATTTTCAAAACACCGTTTGTGTTTAAGAAGATTCTCTTCTCCCCAAAGCGTCCCTCCTTTTTTTTTTTTTTTTACAAAATTTTAAAACAAGCTAGAATGTTCTAAAATGAAGTTCTGTGAAGCCTAGAGAAATTATTCTTTGTGTGGTGCAGAACATAAAACATGAGTTTTCTTTTTACTTCCCCAGGTTGAAGCATGTCTTTTAAAAAATGAAATTTTATAATTTTGTTTTTTGAGCAATACTGATTTTTAAAAAGACAATAAAAAGAGGCGCCTGGGTGGCTCAGTTGGTTAAGTGTCTGCCTTGGCCTCAGGTAATGATCTCAGGGTCCTGGGATCCAGCCCCACAACAGGCTCCCTGCTCAGCAGGGAGTCTGCTTCTCACTCTCTCTGACTGGCCTCCCTGCCTGTGCGCTCTCTCTCTCTCTGTCTGTCTCAAATAAAAATTTGAAAAAATTAAAAATACATATATTTTTTAAAAAAGACAATAAAGAGAAATTGTTAGGAAGCAGATGTACAGCCAGGGAGAAGAGGAGGAAAAACTGAAGAAGAGGAGGAAAAAACTGAAAAGACCAAGACAACGCGAAGGCCTTGGGGGGAGAGGGTGATATACAAACCCTCCCTGGTAGCCAGAGAAGGGCTAACCCAGACATAGGCAGTAAGGCCCCTTGTGGGCCCTCAGACTGAAGAGAACAGAGTTGAGTGACAAGAAAATGTGCATTGGGGCCCAGTGCACAGGCAGAGGGAGAGTTCGTGCGTGCAGAGGTGGGGGATAATTCCTTTATTGTGCTTAAGTTAAATAATCATCCATATTTTCTCCCTGTTTTCTTATCATTATATTAAATTTGTTAATCCATTTAAATAATAACTTTTTCTCAAATAATTCTTAAGGGTAATGGAAAAGGGTTATCTTAAAATGTTAAGTGAAAAAGAAGCATTCAAAGTAGTATATACAGTATGATCCAATTTGTATAGAACAAGATTCCATTTGTGTACAAAAGAGACTAAATAAAACCTTAAATATTTAATAATGTTTAGTAGGATTAAAATGTTTTCTTAAGAATTTTGTTCTTTAGGGGCGCTTGGGTGACTCAGTGTGTTAAGCCTCTGCCTTTGGGTCAGGTCATGGTCTCAAGGTCCTGGGATCGAGCCCCGCATCAGGCTCTCTGCTCAGCAGGGAGCCTGCTTCCCCTCTCTCTCTCTGCCTACCTCTCTGCCTACTTGTAATCTCTTTCTGTCAAATAAATAAATAAAATCTTTTAAAAAAAGAATTTTCTTTATATTTCTATGTGCTATCTGTTAGGAATGTGTATCATCTTTATTATCAGAAATTTCTAAAATAATATTTTTTAGTTTAGAAAACATTGTATATCTTAAAAATGATTTGAAATGGTGAAATTCAGCAGAAATATAATATAAGCCATATATCTAATTTTAATTTTTCTGGTAAACACCTTTAAGAGTAAAAATGATTAAATTAATTTTAATAACATTTTAGTTAACATTTTATTTAACTGACTCTTACTGGCTCAGGACAGCTAATTGTGCACATCAATATTTTTTTAGGGCTAAGGTCTTACCTGGAGGCTTGAGATGGCAAGGATCTGCTTCCAAACTTACCTATGTTGTTTGATAGGATTCACTTCTTCAAAGGTTATTGGGTTGAGGTTCCCAGTTCCTCACTACTTGTTGACTGAGAGATACTGACAATTCTTTGCTATATAAGCCTCTCCAACATGGCAGTTTGTTGCATCAAAGCCAGCAAAAGGGAGGGGGAGGAGGAAGAGGAAGTCTTGAAGCAAGACCAAAGCCACAATCTTCTGTAACACAATCACAGAAGTGGCATCACATCACTTTTGTTGTAGTCTATTGATTGGAATAAGGTCTAGTGTTTTTGCCTACTCAATAGAAGGGACAATTACACCAAGTCATGAATACTATGTACAAGAATAATTTGAAATCTGTAATATTTGAGTTCTGTCAATGAGAATTTTTAAGTGCCTCCATTGTACTTCATTTATAAGCTCATTGAATTGTTCATTGAATGTGGAACTATTAATGACTTATTATTTCTTTTTACCCCCAAGTAATCCATATTCTTTAAGAAAAATGTAGTTGAAGGGCACCTGGGTGGCTCAGTGGGTTAAGCCACTGCCTTCGGCTCAGGTCATGATCCCGGGGTCCTGGGATCGAGCCCGGCATCAGGCTCTCTGCTCAGCGGGGAGCCTGCTTCCTCCTCTCTCTGTCTGCCTCTCTGCCTACTTGTGATCTCTCTCATTGTCAAATAAATAAAATCTTAAAAAAAAAGAAAGAAAAATGTAGTTGAGGGCGTCTGGGTGGCTCAGTGGGTTAAGCCTCTGCCTTCGGCTCAGGTGCTGATCTCAGGGTCCTGGGATCAAGGCCCACATCAGACTCTTTGCTCAGTGGGGAGCCTGCTTCCCCCTCTGTCTGCCTGCCTCTCTGCCTACTTGTGACCTCTCTCTCTCTCAAATAAATAAATAAGATCTTAAAAAAAAAGAAAAGGAAAATGTAGTTGAGTACAAAAGAAAAAAAAATCACGTTACAAAAGATAGCCACTAATTTTTTTTAGTGTACATATTTTAAATTTTAATTTTTATGTAGTAAATCCAAAGTCCTTCTTAATTTTTTTACTTTTTGCATTTTAATGCTTCTTTCCACTGAATTCAGATATCCACTTTTATGTTCTCCATCACGGTTCCCTCTTAAGAATTGAGACAATAAGTGTAAACACATAGGAGCCCTTTAGATGTTAATGTGCATCAGAATTGCCAGGAATGCTTGCTAAAAATTAAAGTTTGGGATCCCCATTCAGTAGATTTAGGGTAGCACCAAGAGTCTACATTTTCTTTCTTTCTTTCTTTCTTTTTTAAGATTTATTTATTTTAGAGACAGAACAAAAGTCAAGGAGTGCATGGAAGTGTGGGAGGGGGAGGGCAGAAGAAGAGAGAGAAAATCTAAAACAGACTCTCAGCTAAGCACAGAGCCTGATGGGGGGCTTAATTTCACCAATCTGAGATCATAACCTGAGTTGAAATCAAGAGTCACAGCCTAACTGACTGAGCCAGCCAGGCACCCTAAGAATCCACATTTTCAAGAAAGTCCTAGGGGCGCCTGGGTGGCTCAGTGGTTTAAGCTGCTGCCTTCAGCTCAGGTCATGATCTCAGGGTCCTGGGATCAAGTCCCACATCGGGCTCTCTGCTTAGCAGGGAGCCTGCTTCCCTCTCACTCTCTCTGTCTGCCTTTCTGCCTACTTATGATCTCTCTCTGTCAAATAAATAAATAAAATCTTTAAAAAAAAAAGAAAGTCCTCAGATGTTTCTCACATACATGGAAGATTAACATACTTTTAAGAACTGTAAGATATTATTAAATGAATTCGTTGCTCCTTTAGGAATTGCAAGTAATATCTTTTAGAGAAGTGAAACTGCATACCCAATTTTATTTTATTCAGGGACTGGACTGAGTCAAGAACTGAGAGCTTCTGACATCACATCGCTTTTGTTGTAGCCTATTGATTAGAATATATAGGTAGGTATATCTAGATATAGATATATCTAGATAGGTCTATATATCTAGATAGATCTATATATGTAGATCTATTTATATATATACATGTATACATATAGATAGATCTACATATATAGATCTATCTAGATATAGATAGAATATCTATTGATTAGAATATAGTCTATTGATTTGAAAAAGTTCAGTAAGAACTGAGAGCTCATTATTAATTGTATTCTGTTAAGGGCTACTTCTTGCCAGGCAGAATTCAGTTTGACCAGAAGAGGAGGGGTGCTGGACTGGTAAGACCTATTTTTGGAAACTCTGCTAAATATATGAATGGAAAATCTGAGGATAAGGGATCCTGCCTAATAGGTGGGGATGAGGGGAAAAATGGGTAATCATAGCTCACACACACCTGATCTTGTTTCATAGTCATGTGAAAAAAACACAGTCCCCAATTTTATAAAGAGTTCCTGGGTTTATTCATCTGGCTAAAATATCAAATTCCATTCGTGGAATGACACTTCTACTTTCACAAGATCATTAAAAATAGTTTCCATTTCTTCTAAAACTGCATAAAATACGAAAAAAGCACATCAACTCATTTCACAGAAATGAGTCCCTGTATTAATCCTTTGGCGTATTCAATTTCAGCATTTTTCTCTTCATGTACTAAATACATAAATGCAAGATTTGAAGTAAAAATACAGAGGTTGCTTTTTTTAGACTGCTTTATTGGTTTTACAATATATATTGTAATAATAATGACCATCTTTCCAGGCAATAGGCAAAGTTGTCCTGCTAACAGAATCTTACAGATTGGATCAAAAACACAACATTCAACTCAAAGTAGTAATAGATGTACCAGAAATGAGTGACATCAAAAGGTTTACAACAAACGTATATCATGAACACATAACTTTAGAAAGTAGATGTCTCCCTGTTAACTTCAGGGAAAACATCAGGATTCAAGGCATAAGGCAAAACTCATCACGATGATCATGGTGAAGGGGGTCAATGCTAACTGCCTGCAAACTATGACTGAATTGCTTTTCCTTCAGCTTTTGCATGAGTTGTCTCATCTCCTCCCCAATCCTTTCCATATTCTCTTCTCTCATCCTTCCCTGTGGTTCTCCAAGCCTCTGAATCATGTCCCATCTATACTGCTGGTTGGGCTGCCTAACACGGAACCACCAACGAGGTAAGAGAGGCAGTCAGGGAGAGAGAGGAAGCAGGCTTTCTGTGGAGCAGAGAGCCCGATGTGGGGCTGGATCCCAGGACCCTGAGATCATTACCTGAGGCCAAGGCAGACACTTAACCAACTGAGCCACCCAGGCGCCTCTCTTTATTGTCTTTTTAAAAATCAGTATTGCTCAAAAAACAAAATTATAAAATTTCATTTTTTAAAAGACATGCTTCAACCTGGGGAAGTAAAAAGAAAACTCATGTTTTATGTTCTGCACCACACAAAGAATAATTTCTCTAGGCTTCACAGAACTTCATTTTAGAACATTCTAGCTTGTTTTAAAATTTTGTAAAAAAAAAAAAAAAGGAGGGACGCTTTGGGGAGAAGAGAATCTTCTTAAACACAAACGGTGTTTTGAAAATGATCAAGGAGAAATCCAGTTGTCAGCTCTTGGTCCTTTGATAGAAATAATCCACCAATCCCCTCCTTTTGAAACAAATTTTAAGATTTATTAATTAACATTTATACTTTATTATGATTAACATTCATTATATATGGAAAAGCATATTCTGACAACTGAAGTCATCTGCTAAAATTTAATGGCTATTATTAGTGATGATTTTGAAGACCTAAGCAGAGGGAAGGACTGTGTGGCAGTGGCAGATTGAGGGATGCAGAGACAGCCAGATTGTCCCTGCCCTGATAAGAGATTGGGAAGGTGCCCATCTTCCCACTGCCATATTCCAGAGCCTTTTATTTCCTACATTCAGACTCTTGACTGTGCTTACTCCAAAAATACAGATGGTCTAGAGACCAAAGTATTGACCTAAGTAAATTCCTTTAGTTCTTTCCAACCGTTTCTCTCCCAAATTCCCACCTAGTAACTCACCTCCCAGACAGATGTGTGGGGGTGGTGTCTGTTCTCATACCTCTTCTAAACCTCTGTGGTAGATGACTCCAAGAATAGTAGAGAATTGTTTGCTGTGGGGAGAGCCTCCCAAGTCTTCCTGTTCTCTCCTCTTTGTTACATCGTCCAGTTGGAAACATTTGTGGGACGTTTCTTCTATCTCTCACCTGAGTTAGGAAGTGCACACTGCTGGGACCCTCACCCTATCCTCGTCACCTCCAGGGCACCCAGGAAGAACCCGACCTTGCTGCAGGGTCACAATCTGCCAGTCCATACTCATCCTGGTACTCCCTCATTTATGCCAAGGCCCAAGGAACACTATCCACTGACCATCCTGAGTAAACTTAGTTATTTTCAACACAGAAGTCTGTGGATATCATCTGATACCATCTCTGTATGTGAGAAGGTAGTAATATATTCACATTTTTGTGGGGGATAGGGGCCAAACTTCTTAGCTGATTCTCAAAAGACGTCATGAGTCCTCGCCCCTAAAAACATTTTAAAATCTCTATTTATGCTGTCTTGCTCCCTACTTAGCTCTTTACTTTCGCCTTAAACTTACTTCTTTTTCAACTGTTTTCTTCCTTAGTAGTCATTCATTGGCCAATCCAGAATCTGAGCATCATCCTTGAATCCCTCATCATTGTTCCTCATATTCAATTAATAACCAATCTAACAAAGACTGGCATATCTTTTTAAAACAGCAGTATGGAACTAGAGTTTACGTACCATAAGATGTTCCAACTTAAAGTGTACACTTCAATGCTTTTTAGTGTATTTACAGATATACACAACCATCACCATAGTCAATTTTAGGACATTTCATCACATTTAAAAAAAAAAAACTCAAAAAGTACACTTTCGCTATCACTCCCCACTCTCCAATTCTCTCCAGGCCAAAGCACCGCTAACATAATTTGTCTCTATAGATTTCCCTATTCTGTCTATTTCATATAAATGAAATCATACAATATGTATTCTTTGGGAATTGACTTCTTCATTTGCTCAGTGTTTTCAGAGTTCATGGCAACAATACAATAATCATTTGCGGAACAGCTAAACTTTTTTTTTTTCCCCAAAGTGGTTGATCGTTCTAAACGTTCCTAGCAACGATACATGAAGGTTCTGATATCTCCATATCCTCATCAACATTTCTTATTTTCTGAAATTCTGATTCTAGTCATATTAGTGAAGATGAAGTAATATCTCATGAGAGTTTTGATTAGCATTTCTTAGATGATTAATGACGTTGAGCATCTTTTCATATTATAGTTCTACTCCCATTCCAATGTGTGTGTTTTGTCCCCAAACCACCAAACAATTCTCCGGTATCAGCTGGGTGTCCTACAGTTAACTCAATTCTGACACTTTAGAGATGGTATCAGATTCCACAGATTAAGGGCTCAGTTACCCAAGTTTGCCCTCTCCTTCAAAGGCCAATCACAAGTCCAGGTTGTTACTTGTGCTTCTGACTAACTGACTATAAATCAGAAGTTCTTACCACCCCCCTCCTCAGGTTTGATTAATTTGTTTGACAGGCTCACAGAACTCCAGAAACCAATTTACTCACTAGATTACTTGTTTATTAAAAAGGACATAAGTCAACAGGCAGATGAAGAAATGCATAGAGTGAAATCATGAACAAAGAGCTTCTGTCAACATAGAGTTTTCAACCCTGTATGGCAGCATGTGGAAGCATTCTGGTTCACCAACCTGAAAATTCTTCCAGCTATTGATAAGCTCCAGCCACACTGGCCTCCTTTGGTTCTAAATGGGTCAAGGACCTTCCTGCTCTAGAGCTTGTGCACATGCTGCTTCTCCTTCTGGAAGGCTAACCACTCACCCCCTCCCCACCCCCGGCTAACTCTCATTTACCCTTTAGGACTCAACTTAATATCATGGCTTCTGAGAGTCCCTCTCTGATTCCTTGGTCTAGCTCCTCACGCTCTCTCACAGAACCTTGTTCTCTATCACAATTTAGGATTATGTTTTTATAAGATTTCTCTTCCCCCACTAGACTGTACATTTCATGCTTAGAGGGACCATGTCTACCTTACCCATCAGGACATATTCAGCATCTAGCCTAGTGCCTGACACATAGTAGGTCCCAAGAGACAGTAGGTTGAACTCTATTAAACTGACACTTTTTAAGGTTAAAACCAGGCATATACTGGGATGCCTGGGTGGCTCACTTGGTTGAGCGTATGCCTCTTGGTTTCAGCTCAGGTGATCTCGGGGTTGTGAGATCGAGCCCAGCATCAGGCTGTGTGGAGTCTTCTTGAGATTCTCTCTCCCTCTCCCTCTGCCCTTCCCTGCCCCGTGCTCTCTCTAGCTCTAAAAATAAATAAATAATCTTTTTAAAAGAAAGGAATATACCAGCAACCTCATAAGGTGGACTCGAACACTTTTTGAACG